>NC_140918.1:14594477-16994477 GCF_045865225.1 Trachurus japonicus
TTCTTCCGCCTTTTTAGGGTCTTCTTCTAGTCCTTCATACTTTGTGCTATTTCAACAATTCATATATCAAAACGTGCAGCTTTTTTTTAACTTTATCGGCATTACTTTTCTCTTTTTAACTATTTATACTTTTTAAAATATTTAACTTTTTCTGCAAATTAAACTCTAGACAAATAATGTTCTCCAGTTTTGTAGCCACACTTGTCTTCTGGCTAAAATTCTGGTCAAAAATGCAAAGAGACTTAGATAATAATTTAAAATATTTTTTAAATGCAGCCAGGGAGCTCTCTGCTCTCATTCAGCCCAATGCATTTTTTTCACAGCAGCAGGAGAAGGAGCTCAACTTTGTAACTTCTCCCCAACTCTGTCTGTAGTCCAGTTGGTAAGGTGGCCGCTTGCCAACCCCAAGGTCACTAGTTCGAATCCAGGCTGAGCAATCTTGTTATGTGATGTTGAATTCTGCTCCCCTCCCCCACCCTCAATTGGTTACAGGTGTTCGTTAAGAGACGCATTAATTGCTTCTGCCACCGTTTGCAGCACATCATCACATTACAATGGCAACACGCTTATGTCTGTGCTCTCTGTGGCGAAGTGGCAGAGTAAAGGTTTACTGATCATGAGGTCATGGGTTCGATTCCTGCCTCATTCATGTCGTACTTTCTGCTAGAGACTTCATTCAAATTCTGATTTGTAGACAAACTTCTAATGGCTCATTTATGATGCTTTTTTAAAGACCCACTCCCATGAAAATCGTGTTTTTTGAGCTTTTCACATGTTCCTGTGGCATTTTTCTTGTGTTAGAGCACATATCAGCAGAAAAGGAAGTGCAAAATTGCATTTTTGAGTTTTTCTGCCTTCAAACTGCTGTGAACCAATGGCAGACTCAAACTGGCAGTTTCAGGGAGACTGGAGCTGACGTGTCACAGCTCCAGGGGAGGGCACTAGTGCTACAAGCTGCCGCCCCGTTCTTCATCTGGCTTAGAGGTGAAAGGCTTGGCAGCTCGGTGTAGCTGTCAAGGTATAATAGGTATAGCTCACCTGGTAGAGCAGCTTGCACTGTGAGCAAGGACTATGCTCCAGTCTGGGATCGAATCCCAGCGTGGAGTTTTACACTAAATGCGCTGAATCTGTAATTGTACAATGTCCAGCTGTCAGCAACCGGGGGGTGGGGTACGAGGAGGTGGCTGGGCGGGTGCAAAACAGCGCAGTCTCCGCCCACCCCCCAGAGGTGAATTGCTAATGTGCATGGCTAATGAGCTGGTTTTAAAATGGCCGAAAAGGGTCGCGGGAGTGGGACTTTAAGCATCATTGAAAAATCTCACATTCATCAAAGTCTCAACCTCTACTTCATCGGAAGTGTTGGAATGGCCTAGTGGATAAGGTTCCTGCCATCCAACCACAAGGTCACAGGTTCAGTCTGCTGACCATGAGGTTGTGGGCTCGATACCTACCTTGGTCAACCATTTGAATGGTGATCACTGCTTGCGCTATTTGCTAATTCTGCAACAGCGTTCAGCTGCTTTCAGCATTCACACGCATTTCCATCAGGAAATGCTACTTTATCTAGTTCTTCTCCTTCATCTTCCGGACGCTTTTTCGGTCCGCTACTCAAAGAGTTGCAGGACATATTATATATCAAAACGTGCGTCTTGATCGGGATCGGTGTGCTTTTACTTTTCTCAACAGTTTACAAATTTTTCGCGACTTACGTCGCGAAAAACTGCGCAAAATTTTGCATTGAAGTCTATGGGACGGATGGGAAAAAAAGAGCGAAAAAGACCAATCATTGGAGTTTAACAAACGTCTACTGCTCAGGCATACTTTCACCTAGAGACTCCATTTAAACTTTAAACAGTAGACACAAGTCTTGTGTATTGTCGTATTACTCCACGTTTTGATAGGTCATATAGTTTTTGATCAATCCATGATCAATGACCATGATCATTTTTGGAGAAATTATTAGATTATAATGGGTGTGTATTGCACGGAATGTTCGTGTCAGAGTGGGTGACATCATCGGTTAGAGTGGGAGAGATGCCAGAAAAACTCCAGATTTTTTCTCTATCCAAACTCCAAACGGCCACAATTTACACTCTACACACATAATTTCCGGCACGTTTGTAGACGAGCTCATCCTCGATCTCTTAATCTGCTCAAAATATCAGAGTGACTTACAGAATTTAAACTCTGAGCCTCTAAGTGCGGCCACGTCTGTCCCTGCTCCTCATTGAGTCCAATACAAATATTTTCTGAGAGAAGCAGAACGGCCTGATGTTTTAAAACTGCCAGCGTCGCCAAAATATTTACTGTAGAAACACCAAATCGTACCGAAATTTTCAGTAAGTCCTTAGAGCAACGTTGATCTGTGTTTTGTTCTGATAGGAGTTACCGTTTTCTCACCCTAAGCCTAAATGTGAGACCGGTGCAGAGGCAGAAAATGGCTCTTTTTCTCCACGTTTCTGTCTGTCTCAGCCTGCGGGGGCCCCTATTGCCGTGGTAACCTCTTTGATCCTCAGGCCAGAGCTCGTTAACTTCATAAACAATCCACCTGGCGCTCGTTTAAATGTTTATAAACAGAGACACAGCTAAATCAGACTGACACAGGATGCAGCTACTAACTAACTATGTGTCAAGTCAGTCACACACACACACACACACAGACTCTAGAGCCAGCTTCATGTGATTACAGTCACACACACACACACACACACACACACACACACACACACCTTCATGTGATTAAAACACAGTTAACGTGCAACAGAATTTAAACTTAAACCATGATTTAATCTGGTTTTAAAGTTAAACCTTGTTGGTGTCAAATGCGTCAAATGCCTCTCGTGGGAGCAGCTGATAGATTCCCCCCCAGCTGAAAGCAGCCCACCCCACCAGCCAGAGGGTCCAGGACCATAGGGACTGCAGTGGAGGAAGGCTGCCTTAACACCCTGCACAATGGCACCCAGTACACAGAAGTTAGACAGGACCAGTCAGCCCATCACCTGGTCCGTTCAACAAATCAGTTTATGCTACTGTGATTTATGTAGCCTAGTTAAATACTACAGTAATCATCATAGTGTATTGGCAGGAAAGACCATTTAAATCTGTATCAAATATCGATTAATTAATTAATCCATAATTTGCATGTTGGTCTTGGTTAAGTACCACCTTGAAAAAAAAAACAATGTTTTGTTATTCAGTCATTCAATGGTATACTAAAATCCATGTGAAAAAAATGCTTCTCACTGTTCTCAGGTCAAATATTTATATGCGATTAAAATGCAATTAATTGCGATTAACTAATTACAAAGCCTCTAATTAATTAGATTAATTGTTTTAATTGAGTCCTGGCCCTATTACACAAGATAAACACACACACACACACACACACACACACAGTTAACCTAATGTGATTACAGCTCCTCCATATCAGTGCTTATAGAAAGATGATCATGTGTCTGTCTGATCAGCTCTGTCTTGACCTTAAGATCGTGGGTTTGATTCCCATGTTGACAGAGATGGCAAAATCGGCAGTAGCCCCGTGGCCCATTCAAAATTTCCCGAGAGGAAATTTTCTAGTTTAATTTATTGTTTATTTGCCGAGGACAATGCACATTAATGAACAATTTAGCGCCGTGGCGTCATGTAAGTGTGCCAGGTTTAGCTCAAAGCTAGCTTCCTTTATAGTTGGTCTGGGGTCGACTAATAAATATTTAAACTCATTAGGATTTTACTGTAAGATTTATGTTTTACATCAGCACTTACTTCTTGTGAACAACAAGACACTCAAAGACTCATTGGCAGGGTTGGGATCTCCTGACTTCTTTTATATTGATGTTATTAGCACCAGGTTTATACATTTTGTCCAACTTACACTGTGAGTGTTTGAATACATTCAATACAGACCAATACAATCAAGATGAATGCAGGTAACTCCAAAAGCTGTATTTTCTCTTTGACTGAACGATGATAAAAAAAAAAAATGTTAATGAACTCTGACTCAGTGGAAGACTGGGGGAAAGGCACCGGAGTTCACACAGAACATCATTGTCCCTTAAGACCATCATGGAGTATGATAATATTGTGTTCTATTTTCTGTTCATTAATGACATTTTGATCTCTAGATGGCATCGCTTATTCTTTTTACACCGTCCCTAAATCATCACTTTATCTATTTGTAGGTGTTGAGTTTTTTTTTCTATTCTAATGAACATTTTTATTAACAAACTCTTAACATAGATGATGAAGGAACATTTAAAACTCATTGTTGTGAGGGTGCACTGGTGCAGATGTAGCACCATGCTAGGCTAGTCCTGTTTTCTCTTCTTGATCAGTTTCCACAAACATAGCTTCATGCATTTCACTGTCAGAATGAAAACAACCAGAAGCACCGTAGCCAGCAGCGCTATTACATCCAGACACGAATATTGGATCCAGTTGAGGTCAACACCAGCAGATTTAAGATGCTTTGCTCCTTTGTGGCGCATCACATATTCTGTCCAGTACACTGACAGGTCGAGTGGCTCAACTGGCCGGTCTCTATGGAGAGTCGACAGCTTCTGCACATTCTCTTTATACCTGGAAACACAAACGACCAGGTGAGTTCATGAATACAACACTGACATATGAAAGAAGATCTCAAGCTGACAACCACGTTGGGAATGACCCTTTGACTCCTCACCTGATGTCATGTAGGACCTCATTCAGTCCCTGAAGGAGACTTTCTGTTGTGATGGAAAAAATGTCCAACGACACTCCTGCTCCTTTATTCACCAACCTCTCTGCATTGTCGAACTGATCCCCCCCCAGTGGCACCATCACCATGGGAACAGCGTGACACAGTCCCTCATAGAGACCGTGTGAGCCAGCATGAGTGATGAAAGCCCGAGCTCCAGAATGCGCTAACAAACAAGCATGCACAAAGTTAGTTAGGTTGTCAGTTCCTGCTAAATGTGACTGACTGTGACATGATACATGACGTAGACACACAGACCTAGCAGGTCGTTCTGAGGCACCCACGCCATCATCTTCACATTATCTGGAACATTGTCAGGAGCCTGCCCAGTGTATCTCCATATCACCTTTCAAAAGAAGGTCATTTAGAGGACACTTTGTTGTGTTTTATGACCAGTATTAATATTTATGTTTATACCGTATATGTTCCTTTACCTTCTGCGGAATCTGTCTGAAAGCCTCTAGGAAGATGGCCGTTGTCTCCTCTGGCATATCTGACACCATCGAGCCCAGAGTGAAGACCACAAACCCATGCTCTCCTGACACCCAGGACTCCAAATCCTGAAAAAAACACAAACCTGATGTAGAGGGCGATGCTAAAGTGATGGAGAGGTGAAATAAAACTAAAATGTTGATGGGTTTTCAGGTCAGAAACACTCGGAGCTGTTACCTCAGGCAGAGGATTTCTCACATTGCAGTTCATGCCACCAACAAGAACCATGTTTGGCATCAGAGGGCGTGGATATTCTAGTACCAAGTCAGTTCTATTGAAACACAGTATCACAAGATGTATTTAAATATGAGAAAAGAGACTTTTTAATAATGGTATATCATGAAAAAGTGTCAGTTGTGTGCTCTTCTCCCAAATATCAACCTTTGTACATGTTACCTCAGCAGCCAGATAGCAGAGTCTGACAGCAACTCAGCTACGCCCACATCCTCTCCCAGGAACTGATAGGCCATCTGATCAAAGCGCCAGTACAACAGTGTGGATAGTGGCAGCTCTAGTAACGCTACCTGTGGGTCAGAGGTATCACAGGATGTTTAACGAACAGCAAACATTAATACCTGATTTTAGTTTTATGTTTGAAATTTTAACCATGCTTACAGTGATGCCTTCAAAACATTCAGTACAGGTTTACAGGTCAGGTTTAACTGTGTCATTATGAACTACATAACTGGATGTGCAGTCAATTAGGGACACTGCCACCAAGGGCCTCTGATATGTTGGCTAAACTGAATGGCTGAGGTCAGTTTTATAGCGTTATGTTAAGTTAGTGCCCAATATCTCAGGAATACCCGATAACTTCTCCAGAGTGGGAAAAATAGGAGGGATTAGTTTGACCAACTCAGAATTGTGGTGAAGCGAATAATGTGCACATTGGTTGATACAATAACACATCCATCCTCCATATGCATCTGCCTGTATTGTCTACCTATAAATGCTCACCAAAGTGTTGACAACTCTCTGCTTGAAGCTCATTTTATCTGTGTATCCAATGAAATAGCGAGGCACATAAGAGGGAGGGGAGGGGCAGCCTGCAGATCTGAAGTCCAAGGAAAATGGAATACCTCTCAGCAAATTGACAGTGGGGATACCTGGAGGTGATTTAGCAGAGAGGTGAGAGGCAACGTACAGATGCACAAGCATGAAGATAATTGTGGTGTTAGAGAACTCACCTAATTTCCGAGCTATTATTGAACCTGTGGGAATCATGGGGTCTGTCAATATGGCATCAAAGCCCTGCAGAGTGAAAGAGAGAATGAGTTAGGGGAAAATAAAGGGGTCTCATTTTCTTAGTGGTAATAAATAACCTTCAGTGTTTCTTCCCCTTCATATAGGCTACTCATCTCATACAGAAGAAGGGAGGTACATCAGCTCACACTATCTGTCTCTGTCATGCTCATTTTTTCATCAGAAGTCATCAGTTAAGAGTAACAAGTACATTTACATCAGCAGCCTACGTTGAAATGCAGGCTACTGATGTGCATTTGAGATCTTTCAATTGTTGCTGCTTCCTATGGC
The DNA here is from genome assembly GCF_045865225.1 of Trachurus japonicus. Lineage (NCBI taxonomy): Eukaryota > Metazoa > Chordata > Actinopteri > Carangiformes > Carangidae > Trachurus > Trachurus japonicus. The sequence goes on from NC_140918.1 coordinate 14,601,235, forward strand.
TCTCTACAAAAAATGCATAACTACTGAACTTTATACTATGTATCTGACAGACAAGTGCGGCACAATATGGTGCAAACTAGGGCTGCAACTAACAACTTTTTAAATAGCCTAAGCAATTAATCGATTAATTTGATCAATCGATGAAAAAAAACCTTTGTTATTTTCCATCTCTTCAACATTACAGGTTTCATCTGGGCCCTAAACTGACTTTTCCACTGGTTGCGCTGCTGCACCAGTACATGATTTGCTCATACTTTTTATAAACAGACTCTGAGGCTTCCTTCCATCTCTTACTTATTGTGTACGAAACAAAAATAGATTATGTCCCTAGATTTCGATACAAGATACAATCATTCATGATGGTTGTAAAAACAGATTGATGTTTAAAAAAAAAAACTGTTCTCTGAATCATGACAAAGTTAGGCTACAAAGAGAAACACACAAAGAGCATTATGGTAAGCATAGCAACTCAAGAACAAAGTACAAGGTTGTTGTAGCCCATTATCATGTTGTGTTCAGTTTCTGTGTTCCCACTCACCTGCTTTGCCAGATGTGAGATGAGACTGTCGTTGAAGAGCAAACTCTCTATGGTGGTGTGGATAAACTCTGAAAATGTCAGAATCTGTGAGAATCGTTTCTGAATCCTCACCATGAATGACTTGTCATTAATGATGTCTTTGTGTGTGGACATCATAGAGTCGATATGAGCCTTGTCATAAGGTACAGGAAAGGTCACAATGTCGTAGTATTTCCCAGGACCCATCCGCATGTTGACCTCTGGAATCACCACGGTGACCCGGTGTCCACGGCGACCCATTTCTTGAGCAATGGCCTTAAGACTCATCCAATGACTCCCATCCATGGGTACCACCAGCAAGTTACCCAAGAAAGAAGAAGAAGTGTTGTCATTTGCAGGACTGGTGACTCCAGCCTCCTCTGTCTGTGTCTTCTCCTCTGGTCTGGACTTTTCTGTGGCAGACTGCCGTGGCTCAACACCATTCACCGCCATGTCCACATTCAGCAGCAGAAACACAAACACTGCTGCTTTCCACATTGTTCTACTTTCCTCGATGTCGACGCCTCACTGAACCCAACACAGCGAAAAAGTAGGGATAAAAATGGATCAAGGAAAATAACACCTACTCTGTGTTGTGAATGTAAACTTGGGCCGCTCCCTCTGGCTTGTTGAAATTCCTCTGTGAATTAGCAGCGTTGTGTGTGTGTGTGTGTGTGTGTGTGTGTGTGTTCAAAGTCCTGACTTTAACAAGACTGACTATCATGGCTCTCAGCAGCTGTAAGCCACAGATATGGGACTGTTTGTAGTTTAGTTACTGTTTGATCTAAGCTATCTACTGTCTGTGCAAAGATTAGTAGGCTAGCTACCAATTCTACATTAAGCTATCTCATATACTGACTGTCAGTGTATATCTATGAAGTTCTCTCTCTCTAAACATCACCTAGTCAAAACAGTAGTCAAAACAACAGTTTGTTCATGAGTCTAACAAAAATAGTTATCATATGTTAGAAAACCAGACTAACCTGAGCAAAAAGAAACAGAGTTAGCAGGACACAGCCACTTCTGTTGAGTCCTCATAAAGACTGAAAACTCAGGTGGAAAATCCGGAAATGCCTGCCCCCTGGGATGATCACCTGGCATTATACTGCCACCTACTGGTCAAACTGGAGAAGTTCTCAAAGGCAAGTTTTGTGAAAACAAAATAAATTTTCCACAAATGTGGGCACACATCAGTGGGCATCACACAAACACATGCCAAAACAAACCATCAACCGCCTTTTGCCTCATCTTTTGACTTGCCATAAACGTGCCATACCACCCTTCTATTTTATCCCGCTCTTTGCTCAATGTCTTGGTTAACCAGATATATGCCATAACTCAGCCATATATTGCTGGCACAGATCTTGTCTATTAAGCCTAACCATAATCATACCACATTTGAACCAAAGGGCCCAAAGCCAAAAGAAAGCCCAAAATGACAAAGGTATGCCAACACACACACACACACACACACACGGAGGAAATTGGTGAAAAGTTCAGTGGAGGAAACTAAGTGTGTTTTGAGACTGAAAAAAATCCATCCAAATTAAAAGTGACATCTCTGTGTGTAAAGCATGTGGTGATTAACTATGGAGCCCCCTAGGGGACATGGGAAAAAAAATTGATGGGTTAAAAAAAAAAGGATGAAGTTTCTCGAGATCCCGCAAAAGTTTCTTGAGATCTCGCAAACTTTTGTTACATCACAGACTGTCTGTGATGTAGCAATGCCATCAGGTTTTTGTGTGTGGACCATAGACTGTAAAAAAAAAATGGACGTAGACTTCCGGTCTGAAAAGTGAAGCCAACGCGGAAGTGACTTTACGTGCAATCCCAGCCGCATCCTGTAGGGGGTGGCTGCAGAAAGCCCTGGTTCCAATCCAATCCCATTCATTTTCAATCATGAAATACTCGCTCAATAATTTTTTTTCTCAACTGATAACGGTCTAAACAGCTAAAGTTCATCATCCTTAAAGCAGAAGTAAGTGATATATTTGTGTTAATATAAGTCTTAAATAGTTATATCTTCCGACAGCAATCACTTACATAGAGTGTTTGGACTGAAACACGGGTCTGTCAGTCCCTCTGCTCTGCTCTGAGCCGAGGAGAAAACATTTATCGTATCCTACAGTTTTTATCCAATGAGGAGAGAGAACGGCATGCAGGGCTGTGTGTGCAGCCAAGGGACGCCGTGAATGTGGCGACGTAGGGACGAGGACTGTTATGGTGCGTTCAAGGAAACTCGTATTTTTCCGACCGTGCAGTCGTACCAGTTCGATCTGGTACAAGTTCACCGGTCGGAAGTTACGAGTGGCCGTTATAGTGACTTTCACCGGTAAAACAGGTCGGAAAAACACGAGTGGGTTGCCTGGAACGCTACAAAGTCGTAAGTTGTGACTTGAAGCTGTAATTTACGATTTCAAAAGCCTGCCTGGAATGCAGCATTAGCGAAAACGACCGGACCACTTACTTCTGCTTTAAATATGACCTGGTGGTCCTTCTGAAAAAAAATCTATAATTATTTAGATATTAGTCCTTAAAGGTTGGTATAACTGACCAATCACCTTCCAGCACGGAATATGATTGACAGCCTGATGACTGAGACGTCACAGGTCAGACACAGTGGATCAGACACCGAGGATTAACACCGGAGGGGACCTCCCGTCGTTTGCGTATTACTGCTACATTACAATTTACTATTGCATTTTTCCGATTCGGAGTTTGGTTTTCCGCGTTCCGAGTGCAATTAAACGCAGCAAGCGCCGGGCCGGCTTGGATCATAACAAAGACAAATTCTGCATTTGCCCCACGGACACCCCACTACACTGTTTGCTATTTTCTTTGTAAATTTATTTATGGCTCCCCCCGACCTATCTTTTGCATATTTCAGCTTATTTTATGCCATTACTGCTGTATTTGCGATAATGCTCCTTTAAACCCCTGTAACCCCTGTGCACAGATCACATCAACATAAAAATATAGTAATGGGGATGAAACCAGAAGCAGCTGTGCATAAAGGACGCATCGCAGAGCGTCTCTCTCTCTCTCTCTTTTTTTCCGGAGATGAGCAATGCCGAATATATATTCACTCTCTGATGCTGTTTGTGGTTGGCTGAGAGAGATGTTAACTTGTTATTTTGCATCACGTTTTAATCTGTGTTAAATCAGGCAGGTTGAGTTCCATTTCACATGCCAACCGCCTTTGATCTGACATTTCATTATTGTTGATATAAGATAAATGTTGACAAAACCTTTGTACAACTTTTCAAATGAAAAAAAAAAGAAAATTCTGGTTGACTAGGGAGATATTCAACATAACACATTTTTTTTTGATGGGCGATTTTTGTTTGTTTGTGAAATATGGCATGCTCAGCCAAAAGTAAGGTTTAAATGAGACTTTACACAGTAGCACATACAATGGCAGATTTTCTTGAGTCATATGATGCATAATACTTACTACCTGAAAATATAAGCCCAAAATTGATTAAAATATAGCTAGCAGCACTATTTCCAGTACTGGATCGTGAGAAAAAAATATGTCCTCTACCTGTTTAAAACATCAGGTTTCATGCCGAGAAATCAGCCGTTTGTTGTAAAACCAGTAACCAGGTCATTACATTAAATATTGTGTAGTATCGGAGCCAGAGGTGACATTTTTGTGAAGTTGAGCTGAAGTGACTTGGCTGCTGGCGTGGCCATCATCATCATCATCATCATGGTGACACTGCTGTAGGAAACTTGATATTTGATCTCCCACTTAACAGGCCGCTCAGTCTGTTCATTTCCTCCAGTGCTGCCTCCCTCTGATTCACGGTGACTTGCATGTTGTTGTCCACAGAGACGTTGATGCCATAGCTGCCATTAAAAACTGCAGCACCGCCACCCAGTCGGCTACTGGACTGGTGTTGATATCGATGACCAGCTCCCCTCATCACCGTGCTGCCTGGTGCCAGATGTTGCTGTTTTACATGGGACCTCCCTGCTCACCTCGCAGTGCTACGACAACGTTAACCACTAATTAACACTTGTAGCTAGCTAATTTGTTTTTCTATACTTTCCTTTTCTTTTTTAAATTCCTTTTGATCTCTATTTCACTCACTTTTTATCTCTAAAGTCTGTCCATCACTTCTCTTTTATCTTGTTTGTGACAAGTAACAGATGTTCAGCTGCTCTGCTCCAGCTGTTTGGTAACTCGAGTCTCTCTGTTGTTACTTGTGTCTCAGCGGGAAGTCGGAGTCTCTCCAGTTCTTCTTGCACGTCTTCTCCCGTCTTCAGCTGAGCCATCTGCCTCTTTAAAGGCCACAGTGGGGTCAAAGGTCAATAGAGGGGGGGCAGAGGTCAGCGGGGTGTGCTGCTGTAGCAGGTCTGAGGTCTCAGACAGGACAAATGATGTCTTTATTTAAGCTCCAGTTTTTCTCTCTGTGTTGATCTGTGGCCTTGCACTCTGAGCTGCTAAATGTGAAAGTTGTGTCTCAACATTCATTTACAAGTATGGTAATAAAAAGCAAACGTCCTTGCTCCACCCTGGCTGCCTTGTAATAAACAGATACAGATAATACCCGCCCAAATATACAAGTTTCAAACATGTCATTCTTTATCTTCATCTGAACTGAATTCCTGGTTTAGTTTATGTCCACCTGAACCTCTGAAAATAAAAAAGAAGACAAGAAAGGACAACGATGTTGAAGGTAAAACTGATAAGCAGGATGAAACTGAGATAACGAAACAGAAATACATATTCATGATGCACATTTTTGTGTTTTTGGATCTTAGGCCAGCAATTTTTTTCAGACTATACTGTATATACGTGGTATAGCTTCATTTTAGAAGTCACAAGGCACTCATTAATTACAGAAACGGTATCCTCAGCATCAAGAAGAAGATCATTTACTGTCATGGCCAGGTTACACAAGAAAATCATAGTTTCTCCACCTTTAATTTTGGTCTTAGCCACTGGATTGCTGTATCCTTTTCAGTGGTATTTTATTTTATTGTGCTGTTGTGTGTTTATGATTTTTCACAAACAAATTGAGGCTTAAGGCAGATTTGAGCAAATTATTCACTAAAGTTTGTGCATAGGCCTATAGGCTATAGGTGTTTTTTTCTTGTGTATTTTTAAACCATATAGAGGTTGTATGAAAGAGAATGTGTTTAATATATGTCATGGAGATCATTATCTGTGCACTTTTGTACAATGTGGTGTGTCTGTAGGAGGTGGTATAGGTTATATGTTGTATTTGTCCTTGTGAATGGGCCTTTGCTATTTTTTGATTATATGTCCTATATGTTTTGTTCATTGTCTAAGTGGTCGTTCCCCCCCCCAGCGGTGAGTTGTAGTGTTGTGACGTTCACGAACGAACCGATTCTATTGAACGGCTCGTTAACATGAACGATGGGAACCGAGTCACAGCTGGGAACCGTTCTTTTTTTCTTTTTCTTTTTTTACGTCTCTGTGTGTTCATAACAGTCAATTGAAGCTGCTCCATTGTCTACGTAAGTGGCATGCAAACTCAGATATTAGTGGGATATCTAATTTTGTATTATTTTGTTCCAAATCTCACCCCATTATTTCCAAGATAAAATGAGTTACCACCAGGCTGGCTTCTTAAAACTTAATAAATATTTTTTTTAAATCAGTCAAATGAGCCAGTTTTTTGAACGGCTCTTTGAAAGGAACGGCTCACCAAGATCCGGCTCCCCTCAAAGAGCCATGAATCCCATCTCTAGTGAGTTGCACTTTCTCCTCCTCTCCGTCAGAGGGCGGTAGTATTTTTTATTGAAGCAGCTGTTCTGCTCTCTTTCTTTAAGTTTTTGGTTTTTGAGAGGAAGTTTTATAACAACACTGGTTACGCTCATGGATGTATTATAAGACCGCTTGACACTCAATGGTCACCCTCTTCTCTCCTCAGCAGCATGATTCACGGTTGATGCTTGATTGACTGAACCTCCAGCAGCGGGACGACAACATGGTGAACCTCGGTCTGACCAGAGTGGACGATTCACTGGCAGCGAAACACCCGGTGGGTTTCTGATGATCTCTGGAGGACACTGACAGTCAGACCAGCTGATACACACACACACACACACACACACACACACACACACACACACACACACACACACACACACACACACACACACACACACACACACACACGCTGACACTGACACTGACAGTATGGCAATGTGCAGTAGCCTATCTGAGGATCAGAGACTGTGATGTAGTAAAACCTCTTTTTAAATGTGTGTTTCAGGGTTTACAGAGTTATGCAGCCTGTCAGTCTCACGCCTTCATGAAGGGAACTGGGACTTTTATACTTGGTGAGTGATCATGCTCAGTTATTGTCCCAATTAAAGATTATTATCGACCTCACTATGAACTGCAGTCTGTTGTCATTTATTATTCTATCAATGATATCAGAAGTATCAGACTTGTAAGAATAACACATTGTATTGGATTATTTATGCATTATACCATCTTTCTCTCATTGTTTCTAATCAAACCAGCCTCTGATCTGACTGTGTGATGTGTGAATGTGATCAGACAGAGTACATTTTTCTGACATGAAAAAAGAAAATGAAGAAAAAATACAGAAAGAAAAATTATTCTGACAAATGTTAACCACAGGAGGGAGCTGTGCTCTTCTGGTATTCACTGTGTTTTCATAATACATTATGATGAACACTGAACTCAACACAGTGATGATGATCACAATTTTCAGGGCTGTAGTCATTAAAAACCTGATATGCATTATTTTAGTCTGTGTATAATAAATAATCCATGAGTACTTTTTGTTCATCTGATTTATGATTTTAGCTATTGTTTTATCTGTAGCCAAACAGATGTTGATAAAGGAAATGGAGATGTTGGATCCACATGATGAATATATACAAATCTGGAGCTCTTGTAAGATATTAAAGGAATGCACACTGATGTCGTTTAATGTCATGTCAAAGTTTTACTTTCAGCCTGCAGCCTGACTCCAAAGTGCAGTGGGTAATATATTAATCTGGCTGTTGTTGGGTGAAAAAATTTGATAAAATGAAATGATAAATGTGTTGTTTGTAGGTGCTGCCGGCCTGTATGCCCTTCAGATGGCTTTGCAGAAGAGGCGTCCTTATCCTCCTCAGTGGAGCCTGCTCATTTCAATAGGTGAGGGGTGAAGCTCCGGCTTTGGATGGATGCTAACAAGATAGAAATGAGACATGGGAGCTTTCTGTGCAGACTCTGTAAGCTCCCCTCTCCTCTCCTCTCTCTCCTCTCCGCTCTCTCAGTGGCGTCATCAGTGGGCAGTTATTCAGTGACTCGCTGGGAAACTCAGAAGTGCACAGACCTCTGGATGCTGCTGGAAAATAGACAAGTCCCTGACAGATCACCACCAGAGTGTGAGTACAGCAGACTTGCTCACTTCCCTTCATGGCTCACACTGAAAACATTATGAAATCTGGATTTTTTTTTCTCTTTTTGGATCACAATAAACTAAATAGTTTTGTCCTGGATCTTTTATTCGAAACAGATGTTTTACAACCACTGTTTCTTATGAACCCTAATGAAGACAGATGCAGGCGTTTTTGCTTAATATCCATCTTTCTCTCTTTTTGTTTCAGTGCCTAAACCAGAAGAATCAAAGGGACCTGAGAAAACAAAATATGGGGATGTAATGGAATGAACACGATTATACATTATACATGCAAATCTACTGTACACAGGAAATTTTGAAGAGTAAAATTTACTCAATTTGAGTAAAATTTTACTCCCAAAAAGATAGTATTTGGTCCCAGTCCAAAAAGAGTAAAATTTACTCTTGTCATAGAGTTAAATTTTCAGAGTTATTTCTACTCCATCTAGAGTTCATATTTTACTCCACAAGATTAAAATTTACTCTATTTAGCATAAAGTGAGAACAACTCCAACACCATTTCACTCAATACAGAGTTGTATTTTACTCTGTACAGTGTAGTAACTGCCTCATAATAGAGTTATAATTCTACTGTTAATAGAGTTGTATTTTACTCTGTACAGAGTAGTAACTGCCTCATAATAGAGATATAATTCTACTATTAATGGAGTTGTATTTTACTCTGTTCAGAGTAGTAACTGCCTCATAAGAGAGTTCTTTTTCTACTATTAATAGAGTTGTATTTTACTCTGTACAGAGTAGTAACTGCCTCAAAATAGAGGTCAAATTCTACTATGAATAGAGTTCTATTTCACTCAATAAAGAGTTGTATTTTACTCAATATTGATTTTAAAAATGATAACTCTGGATTAAAATGTTTGAAATAAAAAAGACCAGAAATGAATATTCAACAATGCACGACTTGTATTTTTCTTAAATGCATAACACATGAGCACCCATAATATACATGTCCATACCGTTTGGCCTTTGTAATATGACAGCATTGTATAATACATGAAAAATTCAAATGCCCTCAAAACCTGCAACAAAAATCTCCATGAATAAGACTCCATGGACAGAGTAATCAATATGAGGGGAAAAAAGTCGTTCATGGTGACAAATTCCCTATAATTCCATAAACAAATAGAATATTGCAAACAGGTATGCACACTATCACCACGCCATCAGCAGCTGCAGATAAGGCTGTAAAATATTGCAATAGCCATCAGCCCAGCCAAAACATTTAAGCCCAATTGGTGGGCCATCACAATTTGGACACAATGTGCTCTTTGAAATCGGGTGGATTAGATAAAAGAGGAGAAAATATAAATAAATTAAAATCCCCAGTGCAATAGTTACAGCTTAGCGATTCTTTTATCACAGGAAACAGTATGGAACAATAAATGAACTTGAATCATCATTGCTGTATGACATCTGCATATCAAATGCTTTGTAAAACAAAAGCTCTTTGACATCAACAACATGAGGTCCTTCTGCAGTACACACAACTTTAAATGCATAAAAATGCTCATCCATACACACTGTCCCAAGAACACATTCAACGGGTTCCACCCTTCCCCACTTCTCTGTGAAATACTGCCTTCTCTTAGTTTCAGAATTTAAGACACCAAAAGGATTTTAAATTTTTTCAAAGCACTGATCAATTTTACACTCAACCTCACTTTTGATAGGTTCCTGTAAAGATAGACACTGCTTCACAGATTCTTTTGCTTGATTATGGATATCATCAACAATCTCTTCCATTGAAGTAACCAAAGAGTTAATGATTGTTTCGCCTACACCTGCCACTTTAAGTTCAGCCACTGTTGCAGCACAGCTGTCTACAAGACTCTTATTAAGAAGGACTGGGTCAGAAGGGGCACTGTTTGATGGAAAGTCATCAGCAAAACTTTCGGCTAAATCTTCAGTTGAAGAGGGGCCTTCACCAGGATCATCACAAGGTTCATGTGCTTTAAGATGCTTTCGAAACCCAGAAAAAGTACCAAAGAAATTAGAACAACCAGGCTGACCACATTTCAGACGAAGTGTCTTTCCTGAACAAAGTCCATGGATCAACTTAAAGTGCTTGATTAGTGAATTGGCATTTGCCTGAGGACCTTTGCAAATAAAACAAAACATCAAATCAGTGCATCAAATCAGTGCCGCATCCGAGCTCTCATCTCTTTGACCCTGGGATTCACCTTGGTGGTAGCAGCATCAATCTGGTAAACAGCGGTTTGCAAGAAGTGGTAGACATTGGCCAGATCCCTGTTGTACGAGGTAGCGAAGACGAAATGAGCTTTGAAAAGCTCGTCAAAAGAGGCAAGAGAATCTGGTGACTGACACGGGATTGCATGTTTGTCAATCACAATGAAATATTTGTGTACGGCGCTCCTCTTGGTCCCCACAGCCAGTAGATAGGGTTGACGGCTCTCTGTGATGCTGTCCAGATGCCCCTCAACACTGGTCCCAGTCTGTGACAAGAAAACTTAATTAGTCTTGCTATTAAAATTAATCTGTTGCAGTTTAAGGCCCCATCATCACCACCAGAATCACTTATTGCCACAAAATGCAAGATGAACCATTACATTTCCAGTCTTATATTTTTTATAAGGCCGGGACTCGATTAAAAAAATGAATCTAATTAATTAGAGGCTTTGTAATTAATAATCAAAATTAATCACATTTTAATCACATATAAATATTTGACCTGAGAACAGTGAGAATACAGATTAAATGGTCTTTCCTGCCACTACACAATGATGATTACTGTATTTAACTACTTAAATCGATCAATAGCATAAACTGATATGTTGAACTCAGCCTGATGTAAGCATGAATAAAACTTGGTAGCCAATCACACAGGCAGCTCCATGTTGTCCCTGTGTGATGTTCAGGGACAGGTCAGGACAGTCTGAGGACAGACAGCTCTGAGGTTGAAGTTTATAATAATGAAATGCACCGTGAGATAGTGGCAGGTCATTAGCTACGTCTTGACCACATGTCAGCTGTTCAGCTGCAGCAGAGGAAACTCCGCTGTTGTCAGCTCCACCGCCATGAGCGCCATTTTTTTTTTTTAATTAAGCTTTTATTCTGCTAAATGTAAAAGAAATAAACATATTCGTATCAGCGTATCTGAGGCCGATGGTGATAGATCTGTGGGGAGCCAAATCAGATAAATATCACAGGGCACTCTCTGATTACAGATGAGCATGGTCATCACATGATTTCACAAGAGTATAGTTTTATGGTTTAATATTACAGACAGAACAGTGAGCCTTCTTAAACTTTAATTAAACTGTAACATTACCTTGATAAATTTCACAAGGTGTTCAATGGCTTGTCTGGCGGAGAGCTTTCCTGGTCTCTTGTTGCGGCCATGAGGTGATGGTGGCATGAGGTGGATAAGGAGCAAGATGGAGGACATCTCACTGTCCCATCCTGAAAATACAAGCAAATTCAGAAAGACATTTTTACTACAATGTTTATATTTTTGTTCCAAATCCATTTCCCTCTTCCATTATTATTATTATTTCTTTAATTCGAGTGTACCATCTTCCAGTTCTTCTGTTGTGGATTCAGCGTTATGAAGGAGATCTTCGAGGTCGCTTGTCTGGGTGAGGCCACGGCTTTGTTCAAGGACTTTCTGCCTGTAGTGAGTAGGCCACTTCTCCAGGAACTTTGCAGAGATGTCATCACCAAACATCAGACTGAAATCCTGCTCTATCTGCAGACAAGATGGAATACAGAAAACAACATGGCATACATTGTTAATAGGTACACCAGGGATGACCAGGGATGTGGTCTGTTTAAACTCATTTTTCATTTCAGCTCCATTTTAATGCAAGGCAGTTAAGAGTGATATACCAGTCCCGTGATGTCAAGAAATCTTGGAAAGGTGGTGAATATTTCAGAGGACTTCACTGGGTCATGAACCATTGCTTGGCGATGGGTGAAGGTCTGTCTCATCTTCTCCTTGATGATTGCTTCATCAGTTGTATGCTTCATCAGTGCAATGGCCTCACGACACTGGGTTTCTGTGGTTAGCTGGTTTTCCTTACTGAAGGGGGTTCTGTCACCAGAATCTGGACCACCTGTAACAGTGAACAATAAACAGTGACATGTAACAGTGAAACCACACACTGATGCAATACTTTCTTTACTTCTCAAAAAAGTTGAGCCACTTTCACCCCTTACACAGATGACCACTCATCTTTTTGCTAAACCCCCTGCGATGCCCACCACTGTAACAAAACAAGGACTATGCACATTAAAAATGAATTTAACATGTGAATGGGCTTTATGCACAGCTCCACTATTTCCTGAATCTAAGCCAGCTCCTTTATTTCCTGTCTTACATTATTGGACAAACTGATTAATCCAGGTATGTCTGACCTCACAACAATGATCAGGCACACCTGAATTCATCAGTTGGTCCAATAATGTAAGACAGGAAATAAAGGAATTGGCTGAAGTTCAGGAAGTAGTGGAGTGGTGCATAAAGCCCATTCTCATAAAAAAAAATCTAACTACACTCAAAATCATGTACCTGTCAGTGGCTGAGGGTTTCTTTTCTTTTGTCCTTCTGAGGCTTCTTTTTGAAGCGTTTTCACTCTCCATGCAAGAAATCCACTCCCATCTACTGGATTGTAATACTGCTCCTAAAAACCAAGAAAGTGTTTCATTTTTCCTCCTTAAAAAACTTAACACATGTCCTTGTCTGGAGAATTGCTAAAATCAAGATCAACCAGTCTAACATCTGCTGTGTTCAACTTGTTGAGGTTAGGAGAAAGGGTTAGCATACAGAAATGTTATTATTTAGTTGAAATCTCGCTCGTTTTTTGATCAATACCAGAAGTAATGAGTAAAGAGGTTACACTTGTTTTATGTACTTACATAGCCCAAAGTGCCCTGGGGATCGGCCAGGTATGGAAACAAGGCAGTGATGCCCTTTGCGTAGTCCTCTTTAACACGCCTTGAAGGACTTGTCCTACAGCACACACGCGCACGCACACGCACACACACACACACGAGATCCAATCAAAAGTAGTGCTATGCCGATGCCTTCAGCACTTGGTCTGCACCAAATAAAACCATAAATGTTAGGGTCGGATATTAATTACATAACATACCCATGTTCACTCGCCATGTGTGCAACCAATATCTTCACCATGTCACGTCTTCTGGAATCTGTTAGGCTTTTTTTCCGAGCATACTCTGCAAGGATCCTCTCTCCTCCAGGTTTCTCCCTCAGAATGTTTTCAATGTTCTAAGTGTGAGAGGAAAAAAAGGTGAGGGACACAGGGATTTGGTGCCCCATTACATTTACAGTGACAAAAATGTAAACCATGCCCCATACTGCTCTGCAAATTTACTTGGCCATTTCCCCCCCTTACCCTTTTTATCAGAATCACCATCTTGATCTTGATCTCTCCATCTGCAAAGCTTACTACCTGAGCGAGACGAGTCACGTCGGCTCTGTTTCTTTGGGCAGGACTAGGCTGCAAAATGATGGTGTCATCAGAGTCCCCTTCATTATCTGCACCAGAGCTGAGAAAGGAGCTGTTGCTGCTGGCAATGGAGTGGCTTGTAGAGGGGCTCACTGAATCTAGCATGTTGACATAACAGGTGTGATAATAATAACATGTCATTAGCAAGAAGGGATCATCTGTAATAAGAATAATGTAAAAGATCGCAATAGATTAGGATGGATCCACACACCAAGCTAGTTATTCCTCAGATCCTTTCTTAAGTGTCTGAAAAGGCATGTTTATTCAAAATGTGATGCAACGTGGATAAGTCTCTCTTTACTATGTTGCATTACAAGGTTAGCCAGGACTGCATGGATTACTGTATAAGACTCCCAAGTTAACAAGTGACTCACCCTCAAAATCTGAGCCCGTGGGCAAACAGACCTCAAGCACACCCAGGTCTGGTTTCGTTACAAGAAACGCAAACGCATCCTCGTCAACTTCAGTGTTCAAATCATCATAGACTTTTAAGTCCAAGGTAGGAATTTCAAATTTCTTGGAAACTGTGAAGACAAAACAATATTGCACAAGATTGACATTCTGTTGTGCCATTAATCTTATTTTTATTATAAAAGGTCATACATCTGTGTCACTTTAGATCTGAACCACTTAAAAACAACGATTTTATACTTTAGCAATAAAAAAATAAATATTCAAGATTGCAGACCTGCAAGCTCATAGCACAAGTGCCGCGCTATGAGCTTGTAGATCTGCCTTTAATTTTTTTTTTTAATCATGAAGATTTTTGCAAATTTTTGAATATACTTTTACAGCAAACATTTCTAACTCAAATCATTCTTTTTCGCAGGGTACACGAAACAACATTTAGAGATGGGGGTCCAAAATCAAATAAATATACTTCCAAGGGTCCTTGACAATAATAACAATAATAATAATAATAATAATAATAATAATAAATGTAAGACAGCATCACTAATTTAAACATGACACTCAGTAGGTTGTGCAATTTGTTTCACTCACCACACTCCAAAAATGATTTGAAGGTCAGTTGCCCTTCATAACAAATGTATTTCTGGCGGTCTCGGTATTTCACTCTTACAGCCTGCATCCTTTATGGGAAATAAAAAAAATAAGACAGTTACTAAGATAATATAGAGCACCACAATTCATGCATTGAATGCTACAATTAGCTTAAGTATTACAAAAGCCCTATCTACAGGTAGGCTTGATACCACTCTGCATTTGCATCTAATTAAAACTCTTAAGTGTTTTGAAGCTACATGTGAAGCCAGATAAACTACTAACAGCAAATAAATACATTTTGTCAACATTTATCTTATCTCAACAATAATAGATGATGACTTTGGCTCACATAAAAGTGTTATATAGCTATAATTGGAAAATAGACAATGTATTGATAAATGGAAGACCAGAAGGCAACAAAAACAAAATATGGGACTTGTAATGGAAATCTATGTGCAGGCAGAGATCAGAGATGGTGTTTTAAATAACCATGCTAGCGTTTCACCAGCTCTCATCTCTGCCAGTCAGCCTCTCAAACTGCACGTAGACACACGTGAGAATTTCTTTTTTTTTTTTCTTCCTGTTTGAGACTGTGGCGGGCCCAAACGAGGAAACACTGACGTGATTACATACACACACTGTCACACAGGCACCACTCAAATATGCTCGGAAAGCGGAAGATCCCGCGATTCAAATGATCTAGTCTTTTTCACAAACGGTTCAGAAATTAATTCATGTTTTTGAAAAAGCTGTCCGAACATGTCTTCGAGGATACGCTCCTTAACTGACTCAATTCAGAGTAAAATACACATGCTTGCTAACCAAACAGCAGGTGAAAACGGCCCACATTAAAAAAACACTATAGCTAACCAAAGAGCAATTAAAACGGTCGGTGTAAGTTAAATGCCTCAATTCAGAGTAAAACACACGTGCTTTGCTAACGGTCCACATGTCGGGTAGCTAACGTAACAGAAGAACAATTAAAACGGTCGGTGTAAATGCCTCAATTCAGAGTAAAATACACGTGCTTGCTAACAGTCCACATGTCGGTTAGCTAACCGAAGAGCAATTAAAACAGTCGGTGTTGTAAATGCCTCAATTCAGAGTAAAATACACGTGCTTGCGGTCCACACACAAAAACCCACTTAGTAACCGAAAAACAAGTCTGGTAAAACGTCATGACTCGTGAAACACACATGCTTGCTAACCGAACAGCAGAGAAAACAGTCCACACATACTAGACTGGTCCATAAAAAAAAAAATCAAACACACTTGCTAACCTAGGCACAACTCAATTCAGAGTAAACCTTCGATAAAATGGTCAGTAAAAATTAAGCTCAATAAAACACACACGTGGTAAATTAAGCTAACAAGAGTGAGGCTCGGTTTAAATTCACATTTAACATTATAGTTTGTGTTGAAACTAACGTTAGCATCGACATTTGCAGTGTGTGAGACCCACACACTCGCCAGCTGCAATGTTACTCACAAATTACCTTTAAAGTAAGCCAACAAAAATTCTGCTGACATTTTATCTGAAATAAAATCGATTTCAGTACTTTGCTGACTTACCTGGCTTACCGCCGTCCACCACTGCCGTTCACCTCGACCTTCCACTGCTGGGATAGAAAATGGCGGCAGAAACGAAACCTAAGAAAAATTAGTGGGCGTGTTCTTGAAATTACTCCAATAGGATTTACTCTATTTTTTTCCTCCTACTCTAGTGGCCATTGGAAATAATTACTATCCAAAATGAATAAAAAATACTCTTTTAGAGTAAAATAATGGTAACTCTGAGAAAATTACTCTCTCATTTTTCCTGTGTATGTACATATTTTCAGAAACCATCCTCTGCTGAAGATTTCCAGATAGGCTGTTTTTTTTAAAACCATCTCTATTTATATCTTCAATACTACACATGAATAAAAGTGTCATTTTTTTTCAGTTTAAGAGTCTCTAGAGCTTTTGGAGTTTCATAACGGCATTAACACAGATGAGTTTCCTGAATCAGAGGTCAGGAATTAGTTTGGGTTATTATGAGGAATCAGATGTTAAGCTTATGATCTGGCACTATCATGTGGACATGTTGGTTTGACAGGAGAAATAACGCTGCACTGCCAAAACCAGACATCAGCTCTGTGCCTCGGACCTTCGTTGGTCAATCAGTCCAGTAACGACCAATTACTGTCTTCAGGCTGATGGTCTAAATTACACATTGTCCATCATGTTTGCCTTTGGCTACTGAAAGCAAATCCTGTTGGACAGATTTGTCCTTTGAAATAAATAAATAGACAAAATATTATCAGCTGTTAAATAAAAGTCTCAGGGCAGCAGTGTAATCCACGTGAAACCATTCACTGTTGCTGATTTCAGCCGCTGCATGTTTATTCACCCGTCCTCAGTGCAGCCAGGCTTTAATGAACCGTGTATTATCTTAACGTGAGTAAAGATTAATCTGACATGGATGTCGTACAATGTTTGCATCCGGGGAAAATGCACATTGAAAAATGCACGTGAGAGTAAGTGGTTGATTTAGTAGTAACTGCTGCATGAGCAAGAGACCAGAAGAGAAATGTAGAAGTTGTTGCAAACTCAATATTTGCATTTTTTTATGATGATATTGTCAGTCATGAAATTGTCAGCTTCAGAAAATTAAAGATATCTGAAGTAAAACTGACACTTTTATCATTTCAACTGCATTTTACTTAGTGAAAACATACAAACACAATGTTATTATTTCCTTTGAAAGTATAATAATTTAAAATGTGCAATACTTTAAAAAACTATTGTCATATAGGCTTATATTTAAACATATAGCTTGAGTATAAATCCACCACTGTGGACAAATGGCATGTGTCAGATCTCAGATGAATGTTATTTAATATCTTGTCTTAGTAATGTTGCCAATAGAGACAGTACAAAGACATGACACAATGATTCACCATCCTCTTCATCCACAGACAAAGATGCCCACATGTTCATGTTTATGACTCAACTAAGGCAAAATAAGACAAGATGTCATGAAAGAGAATGAGTACGGAGCAGCTGTCAGGGTGGACCAGGAGCTGCAGTTTAAAGACTTAGTACCAGCTTCAAACTTCAAGTCAAACATTTGTCAGACAATTATCATATTTCCAGGACAAGAAACAGTCAGTAACTCATACTTCCTGTATCAGAACTAGACATTACTTTAAAAATAGAAGTATTTCATTTGTATCCAACTCCATGCTTGTGCAGAGGGCTTGCACCAGCACGCTGGATGGCTGCGCTGCCTGAATTGGTTTTGATTGAATGAATATAAGCCTGCAATTTTGCACACTGCTCTATAGACACATACTGTAGTGTATACAGTATGTGACACAGAGGGGAACATTGCTGATCCTGCCTTGGCAAGCACCCAGACTCAGAGGTATTACCGTTTTTTACCATCTGCTATCCTTGTAAAAAAACACATAGATGCACAAAATTTAAGAGGCCATGCAGGAGCAGCATGTCCCCTCCATAAAGACAGATTCTACTCAAGTGCTGAAAACAGAAGCTCTCAAAGTTTCGACTCGCGCGTGTGAAAATGTCTCTCTCTCTAAAAAAAAAGAAAAGACCTAGATTTAGTTTGTGGTGGTAAGAAGAAAAAGAAACAGATTATGGTTACTTTCTGTGATTTGCATAGTTGAACTAGTTTGCACATGAAGGTGTTAGTGACATAAATTCTGCACCATGCAGTGCAGGTCTCCGAGACAATAGAGTCTTTCAAGCGTACTTGAACACCTCGAGTGAATGAAGCGACCAAAGTCCAGGGTGTTCGATTCATGGAGAACGAACCAAAGAAATCCTGAGAGCTGGAAACGTGGAGCTCACACCGGCGGAGTGTGCTTGAGACAGAGAAAGAGAAAAGGGCATGGATGGGAGATACTCATAGTTAAGGCAGTCTGAATAAGGGAGGATTTTTGGCTTTGGTTTAATATTCCTTTTTTTCTCTCCATCTCTGTGCAGACTGATTCCACCCCCACTCTTGCTTCCTCTCGCTCCCATCCTCCCACTGACTGTAATTCAAATCTGATTTAACACCTCCAAGATTTGAAGGTTTTGAAGTCTGTGTCTATACCCTGTCCCAAAAAAAAGAGAGAGAAAAAAAAGGGCTTCATGAATTGAATAAGCTCTCAAATCCTTTGTCACATGCACACTGATACGGCTGAAGGGAAAGACTTGGAGAAACAGAGGGCAAACAGGAGATAATGAGGGAAAAGACAGCGCAGGGCTACGTGTTACATGACAGGACTGACTGACCAGTGGAGCTGAAGATCTGCCTATTAACTAAAACTAAAAGCGGTATGAACTATTGGCACCCACTTAATAAATCCTGCCATGTGTGTGTATGTGTGTATGTGTGCATTTGGCTGTTCCGTGCAGCAGCAGTAATACATGCATGTGCGTGACAGCATGAGAAAGAGAGACGAGGAGAGCAGGAGGGAGCTCGGTTGTCCTACTCTGTGAATCGAGTGATCACACTGATCTTAGCTGCAACTGGACAGTGTGTGTGTGTGTGTGTGTATGTGTGTGTGTTTCTCCTCCTCTTTCTTCCTCTGTCTATTTTCTTTGGTTACATAACAATCAGGCTGAATAAGTCTCCCCCCCCCCCAAAAAAGCCCTATAATAAACATAATTTCCACCATTTCTGCAGCCCCCAAATGGAAAACCCAGGGCTTCTCCTGGGTCAAATCTATTGAGTATGAGAACATCTGATCTATTGGTTCTGCTCTTTAGCCTACAGTCATAATCAATTTCCACAAATTAATGTGTTAACGAGAACAACTGGTGTGTAACTGATTGTCAGAGGGAGTGGGAGTACATGTGTTTGCCCAGAGGGGATTTATTGGTTGTGTATCCTGTCTTGCAGGGTCTGTACAGTAGGTTTGTAGTAATATAATAGGGAAAATGTGTGATTCATTATCTGGTTTGACAGGAACAGTACACATTAGGCAGGAAAATTACAGGGAGGCCTTTGTAACTGGGTGACAGTGTCTTCAGCGTTCATCAAGTCAAGTCAAGCCACTTTTATTTGTACGGCAGACTGCTTTTCAATCAATTGCACAAGTATGCCGTGTATAAACAAAGGAATAAGTAGCGTGAGCACGAAATTAAAATCAGTGCAAAAGAATAGAGAGATCTAAGAGAAACTGGGTAAAACAAACAACAGATTAAACTGTTAAAAGTTTTTTTTGTAGATGGTGACGGAATGAGAGTGCAAGTCTGGGCAGATCAGGGATAAACACTGGTCTGTGCAGAGACAGAGAGTTTCTCTGTGTGACTCATCGCTGAAGACAGAGAAACAGAAAAAGTGTCACTGATGTACCAGAAATGGTTGCGATGTGTTTTGACTGTGTGAGAGCTGGATTTACATGTGTGTGTGTGTGTGTGTGCGGGGAGAGAGTGCAGAGTTTAAGCCCGACTGAGAGAAGATCTTGATATAAACCATATTACGTAATACCAAAACTGATGCATGGTGAAAGGACCTTTTGGGCTGTAAAGAAACACAGTGCTTTATTTTGATAGGACTAGTTGTTGTTATCTTTAATAGAAAGGTAGGAACTCAGGGAAAGGTATAATTCATTCAATAATTAATGGTTATTTATTGAAATACAATGCAATAAAATAAATTACATATCTATATATAGTTTATTGTAGTCTAAGAGTTGTTGTTTCACCAAGAGCGCAAAAATACATTAACAACTAAACATAAATGAAGACAAAATAAGGAAGAGCCTATGGCAGGGGTGGCAAACTTGTGGTCCGTGGGCCAAAACCAACCCGGGAGAGGGTCCAATCCGGCCCTCAGGAAAACTAGAAGACAGAAGAGCGATAATATTGTTAAACTGCACATATTGTTATCAAGACATTTTAGGTTGTTTATAATATGTTTTGTAAAAGGATAGCTCATTATCTGTAAACATCTGAATACGTTTGTGTACTATGTATTTTCTTTCTTTCTTTCTTTTTATTTATAGGTATTATGGTCCGGCCCACTTGTACAAGTATGTGGCCCCTGAACTAAAATGAGTTTGACACCCCTGGCCTATGGTAAAATAAATGTACACTAGCCTAGAGATAGAGCTGTGCAGATCTGTATCATCAAAGCACCCATAACCTTCAAAATCAGAGATCTCAGAGTTGCGCAACACATATTTATCCTACTATTTTTTCAAATAGCCGAGACAAGGGACGTGTAGATAAAGGCATCACAACAGGCTAATTACAGTAATAGCCTACAGTTTTTTTCTTTTTACAACAGAGATTAGCTATTAGGCCTATGTGTTATGGACGGCAGTGTCTTTTATTATGTCCAGCTCCTGAACATGATAGTGGTGCAAGAAATGTTCAAATCAGTAACTGAAGGAAAACTGGCAAATAGCCTATCACACAATACAAATACTCCACAACAAAACTTTGATTAATTGAACTGCTATCAAAATCTAGTTTAAGTGGCAAAAGAGAGAGTAAACTTGAGATTAGTTCAAGTTGTATTTGAGATTAGTCAGATTGTGAACTCGGGTGTGAAGCAACTGCATCCATGGAAATCCAGGGTTGGATTGGGAGGAGGGGAGTGTGTGTGTACGTGTGAATTAACACAAACACAAAGTTAACACAGTCTCAAGTGCACCTTGGAAATGTTAAGGTTTCCTTTAATCAAAGAGTTAAAAAGTTTCAGGTGAAACAAAGGGGTTTTGTTAGTGTGTGTGTGTGTGTGTGTGTGGTGGGGGGCTGTAAAATGATAGTTTACCCAGCTCTTTCTGATTAAGAGGAGGGGAGGGGGGGGGTGTAGTATAATAATATCCAGGCTTTTATGAATAACGTCTCAGCAGCGTTAGTAATAACAAAAGCACAACTCAAACTGGAGCTTACCTCAGGTCTGGACCAATGAGCGGCGAGCTCGTGCACACCGCGGCCAATGGCTGCAGCCCGGCCGCTCGCGCACAGCCGTTTGAAGGGCGGTCCTCGGCAGAAAAAGGAAAGTATTGATCAGAGAGTAGCAGCAGCAGCGGCGGTGGAGTATCGATGCCAGGCAGGTCCAGTCCCGAGTCCTGACACGGTGAAACTGGGAATTCAGGTTAAAAATCTGTTTAAAGACGCGTAGTTTGTTTTTATTTTAAGTGACAGATATTGTGTTATTCCGTGTATTACTCCGCATGTGGAGCTCGAGCGTGTTTACGCAAAGTTATCCAACTTGGTGTTGGCGTGTTTTTGAGTAATTAAGTCACTAAGAGATTATCAACACCTCAATGGCTTTAATAGCGACCGACCGAGGCTGCAAACTGAACGGGACGTCGGTGATTTACGGCCGAGTTGGGCCGAGGAAAGACGTGTTTCAGGGCAGGACGGAGAGCTTTAAAGCCGCCAAAATGCTGCAGCAGCCGAAAGAGACTGAGTATTCAACAGATGGTCTGCCCAAAGCCTTCCTGCACAGCCTCAGGACCCTCTTTGACATTTTGGATGACGGTGGCCGGGGCTACGTGCACATCTCGGAGATCGAGAGCCGCTGGCAGGGCGCAGACACCCAGGCTCTGCCCGGCGGGGTGCTGAGCTGCCTGCGGAGGGTCACCCCGCCGCATGGCTGCCTCACCTTCGAGCGGTTCGTCGCGGGGCTCCGGTACTCGATGCTCAACCCGGAGAACAGCTCCCACTTCAAGGCCCAGGCCGCCGTGCACCCGCAGCAGCAGCCCCAGAAACCTGCGCCGCTGTCCGCATGCAGCGTCGCCGGACCCCCACGGGTGGAAAACAAGGTCCGTCCGCTGGGGTCGAGCAACGTGACCAACATCCAGCAGCAGCCGCAGCCGCCGCACCGCGCGTCCTCCCTGCAGAGCCGGACCAGGCAGCAGCAGCAGCAGCAGCAGCAGCAGGAGGAGGGGGCTGGATACCCTGCGTGTGGACCGGCCACGGCGAGGTACGGCGGCGGGGGCTTCGAGAGGTCCGGCCGCAGTCTGGAGCGGATCCCCGTGGCTCCGGAGGGAGGAGGAGGAGGGGGCTACAGGAGCGAGCCGAGCCACGCCACCAAACCCGCACAGCCGCAGCAGAGCCGGGTCAGGTCCATTGAGTCACTCGCCCTGGAGTCACCGCAGCTCCAAGGACCAGGTGAGTTCACCACAGGCCTCTCGACATGAGTGTATGAGGGATTATTTCATGTTTACCCATGAAATAATAATAATGATAAACTTTATTTGTGTAGTAACACAGGTACAAAGTGCTTTACATAACAAGTTAGAAAACACAGTCAATAAAAAACATGAAAAAAGACCTGATCTGCTTTACAGAGTGAGATAAAACAGTCAGGATAAAAGCATAAAACCATAAACAACAAGGAACAATTAGTCCTGAAAATGAGGATGATAATAATAATAGAACAAATAGAATGTGAAAAATGGCAAATAACAGAGTTACAGTAAAAAAGTAAAGCCTTCTGGTCTGGGAATGTCAAATATCAGGGAATAGTGGAAAAAACACCCATCACAGTTTCCCAAAATCCAAGAAAAGTCGCTCAATAGTTTGTTTTGTCTGACAGAACAGCACATCTACAAAGCTTTCAGCAAATGTTACAACATTTGGGATGTAAATGGTTAAAAAAAAGGTTGGTAAGTCGTTTTTTATTGATTATCACAGTTGTCAACTCTCTGTTAAAGGTTCGTGTTGATGCCTCCATTATTTGCATGGGATCTACAGCACTCCCATCCCTATTTAAAGATTTTAAATCCAGCTGCTCCTTTTGTTTGTGCCTCAGTCTGCAATTCGCTCCTCTTGTTGCTGCAGGCTTGAAACAACAACAAAAATCTGATTTGGACACCAACAGAAATGTGTTTGGGGATGTGAGTCAGAAGAAACTGAATACCTACCAGAATGCACTAGAGACTAAATTCCCATGAGCAAGCCATTTGACTTGCATGCATAACTGAGCTGATATGTCCACTCACTGCAGTCTTGGCAGCTTCGATCTCATATTATGATTTAATTGGATGCGCTGATCCATGTCGTACACACACAAGTGCACAATGTCTGCGTATAGCGCTCGCATGTCAGCATTTATCCTTCAGTAGAAGTCCTTTAAAAGTTGAGAGTGGAGCGACTTTCCCTTACTCCTCAAAGAGAAGGAGGTCAACAACAGTCTTAGTTGGGATTTTGACAGTAAACCTCTCAGGTTTCACTATTATGTCACCACTTAAACAGGATGGTTTTAAGGGTTTTCTGCTCCAAAGATGGGTGTCCCCCTTGAATAATTGTCGTTGTTAACCCCAGGTCAGGCCAGAGGTCATGTAAGAAATTCCTGCAGAGATTTATCCACCATGAGGGTCTGGCTCCGGCCGTGGTGCTGTGAATGGGGGGAACGGGTGATGGTCAGTTCTGTGTTTGTGTGTTCATGTGTTCAGTTTTTTCCCTGTGGTGTGTTGCAGGATGTAGGTTAGAGGAGCTGCTACAGAGAAACTTGCTCATTATCTTGTTCATACATACAGGCTCTCATACAGACTCCCTGTTGTTCCTCTTCCTTTCGCAATCATACCAGAGTCCTTTTACATGCTCGCTTGCTTTCTCTCCATCTCTCTCTCTCTCTTTTTCTCTCTGTCTCTAACACACACGCACACTCAACTGGAGTCTGTCCAAATTTGCATGATCTTCTATACAGCCAGGCCTGTCTAGAGCTATAAGAGTGACACTCTCACACTCTCTGTGTCGAGCCCTCTGGGCTTTCACTGCTTATCCCACAAAGAACAGAGTTGTGTTTCCAGATAGATAGATAGATAGATAGATAGATAGATAGATAGATAGATAGATAGATAGATAGACACGCAGAATGAAAAGTTCACATTCTTTTGTGTGCTTTCTGTCTGCAGCTGTTTGTGGTTTGGTCTCCGAAATTCAATTAAGGGAAATCTTAATGCTGCAGCCCACTGTGATGTATTTTAGGCATTTTATTTTTCAACTTTTGGTTAAAGGCACCTTTTTTTATTTGTGCACAAACTGAGGTCAGATGTATTTTTGAGTCTTATGGGGATAAACTTGAGTGGCTTGTATGGCTCTGACCTCGACCCCCATCTAACACCTTTTGGGATGAATTGCAGCGGCTGCGAGCCCAGGCCTTATCACGCAACATCAGTGACCGACCTCACTAATGCTCTCACGGCTAAATGGAAGCAAATCCCTGCGGTGAGATTCAAAAAAATCTTGCGCAGAGCTTTAACAGAATATTGCATGGACGTTACTGTTGCGTAACAATACCCATAGTTTTGCTATGAAACCGTCAATTGATTAAGTATTGGTGTGATGTTTAGCCATCCAGATGCTTTGGTCCAATTAACGGAGCGAGACAGACAGACCAGTTTCCATGATGTAATCTCTCATGTGCGGCCAAACACAGCTGGATTAGGCCAGATTACAGCAGAAAGGCCAGAGCTCACCAAATCGCTGCATCTGTGAAAACCTCCACAACACCCTGGACATCAGCACAAATTTCTGACACTCTCACCACTCGCTCGCTCCACTCGTGTGTTTTTGGGAAAGGTCAGCGGGCATGGTACGCACTTACACCTAGGAATCTGACAACGATAACATACCACAGTAGGTATCAGGGGAGGGGATATGATAGACAAAAAAAAAGAAAAACAACCCTTGGTATGCTTTCCCAAGTTTTCACTCATGTGAACTAAATGGAAACAAACTCAGACCTGCGTGTTTTAACTCTGACAGGAAACAGTGCACACACCCCACAGACTCAGGATCAGGGCAGAGGTTTAAGGAGAGAGGAGGGAGAAGCAAGAAGACAAAGCTTTTATGCGTCCTTTAGTTTCACCATTTATTCGTAGACAAAAGTAGTCGAAACAATCTCATCACAAGAACCATTTAGTAGTTGAGCTTTTGAACATATCACATGGTCCTCATCAGCAGATGGGCTATGCCCGATTGTCATGGAATTGGAGATTAAAATATGAAAGTTAGTGAGAAGTTCACCTGTTTTGACTAAATAAATATACAAAAAACAAAAGTCAATGATCAATGAATAAAGGTGAAAAAAAACACTCCAAATTTCTTTGTCTTTCTCCAATTTACAACACAAATAAATATATCAAAACCATTTGACAGAAAAATCTTGTTTTACTATCCACCTCCTTTTCTTGGCGCCACATTTTTGCTTATGACACCGTTAACCACTGTTCTTCCAGCTCACCTGTCCAGGTTGCTCGTTCTCCTGTGTTATGATTTATGGCCCCAAGCTCAGATTCTTCACATATTTCCTTCTCCACCACTGACGTTATCCCCAGTTGAAAAACAAACAAACTATTTCACACTTAAAAGAAGAAAGTTTAATGAAGCCTTTTCAGTGTTGCTTCATGGCTGCTGTCTTGGCAGCTGTGGCTCAGGAGGTACAGTGGGTACTAGTTTCATTTGGACGGTTTCACGCGAGATTCACGCGTGAGTCACGGGAGGCTCACGCGGATTTTTTGTGGAGGAGTAATTGTGTTTTCACCAGAAGCTGCAATGTGCCCAAACAACCACCAGGTGGCATCTGTGAGCAGCAGATCGCCCCTATAAGACAGCAGCACGGAGCAGTGAACACGAATGGGGAATGCAATATAATAATAATACAGTATAGTTTTTCAATGAGAAAAATGTAACGACGGCAGCTATACGTCTCACTCTCTTTTATCGATCCTCTTGTCAGCTCCAAACACACCCATCTGCACCGCGATTATGGACCACAGCATGGTTTTCCACACAGCACACAGCACACAGCAGTTAATTAACTCAGTGGGCGATGCTGCCGGTGTGTTTTTAAAATGAGCCAACTACTGTACAGTAGTGTTCATTCCCCACCTTGTTTGACTGAGAGTGTAGCTGGATGATTTCTCATGAATGAACGGGCAATAGCCTATGTCACTTTCGGGCTGGGCGATAAAACAGGATATCCTGAAATAACTTTCCCTCGATAGAAATAGGCTACAAGATGTGTGGATATAGGTTTCATTCATCCATGTTTTGACAGACAACACAAACAACCAGTGACAGGGACGGACTGGCTATAGGGCAATGTGGGCTAATGCCACAGCAGCCGCGACCGAAGATGCAGCCGTGCTGATGTGACCGCAAAAAAAAAGTCAGTCGGGGTCAGCTGGTTTACAGCCGGCCGACTCTGAAACACTTGAGACACAATAACATTAGTAACGCAAGAAAGGTATAGTTCACTTAGTAGAGCAGCTATCACTGTAAGCAAAGATTTTATTTCAGTCTGGGATGCCAACGTGCAGTTTTAGTGAACAATGCATTTTCTCTTATCATCATTATTATGATCACTGTGCGGCTATATATACCGTATGTGTGTGTTTGTGTAATGCAGGGGTGCTTTAAAAAAAAACACAGTTGTCTGGACAGCAGGCATTTTTCTCACAACCGACCTCAAAAGCGAGGGCAGGTCCGCCGAAGCATCATTCCGGTTTGTTGCCGCTCCACAGAGCACATGGCTACTTAATTATGCACGTGCTGACCATATATGGTTGTGCTGATGCATTCTGGGGGTGGAGTACGAGGTGTGTTCATGTCTGCACCATTCTTGGGTCCGGATTTATCAATGGAATATTGCGGAGAGTTGTGCGTATGCACAGCTTGATCAGTGTTTCCCACAGAAAAAATACATAAATAAATAAATGTGTCCACGTCTCACGTGTGTTTACGTGCGGTGCGCCCGCACGCGAGAGAGGCGGCAGGTTGAGAGGCTGACTGGCGGAGATGAGAGCTGGTGAGATGCTAACATGGTTATTTAAAACACCATCTCTGATCTCTGCCTGCACATAGACAGACACAGGTTCACATACAGACAGGGGCGCACGGCAAATGCAGCTGCAGCGCTATTAAACTAGAGCAACAGCAACTCTCATATTTAAATTGTGTTTTATATTGATTTCATATATTTCACTGATTGCAATTAGGCTATAGAATGCTAGTGTGTGTTTTATTGAAAGCGAGGCTGGGTGAAAATCGCCACAGTGGGGTTTATATGCAGCGGTCTGTAGGACCAGCTTAATAGACACATCAGCGACACATTAGCACCTTCATTTATCTCTGATCAATAGGTGTGCTTGTGGATACTTCAGCCCTGCCCCCCACAGAACTTCACACAGCTATTCAGTCAGCTTAGAAAAACCGGTTCTTACAGTAGCTACCTCTCCTCACACTTTTCATAAGCCGGAGGACAAAACTGTAGGCTTCATTGTTTCGTTTCATTTCGTTAAGTGAAAATCATCTCTGAATTATGGAACTAAGAATAAAATAGGCCTATCTTAAAAAAAAAAAAAGATCCTATGATATTTAGCCTAATTGCATTATTTTTATTCAAATGTGACTGAGACCTTTATCTACCTAAACAGAGGGTAACATGAATAAATATCCTGTTTTGTATTTTTCTGGAAACTGTTACATTATGTAACGTGACCGCGGCACTCTCTCCCCCCTCTCTCCCTCCCGAATTGGGCATATTATGATAAATATAACTGTAGATGAAAACAATAATTGAAGAAAAAATAAGCTATTGTCGGCCCGAGGTATAAATGCCCAGAAATCAAATGTTTCATTTGTGTAAGTTGTAGCTTCAGAAACCATCACACATGGAAAAGTCACGGACTGAGAGACCTGTAGTTTTAATGTAAACAAAGTCATTTATGTAAGAAAAACACAAACGTCTGTGTGAGACCATCTGGGTGGTTCTAGTGTTAACATTAGCCTAATGAAGAATGAAGAAAACACGTTACAAATGAACTATGACCGAATTGACAGCAGGAACAGTGTGCACTTATCTCAAGGAAATTTAAATCGAATGCAACTGTAACTTGTAATCCAAGAGGATGAGAGGTGAAACGTCTTCCTAGACAAATAACCAAGTCCAGTTGCATTCGATTTAAATTTCCTTGAGATAACTATGACCGGGAGTCCGGGACAAACGAGAATATTCCCAGGCTTAGTGCATGTGCACACGCCGGCCGGAGTCACTCGCAACAATGTAGCTTTCCCTCGATTAAAGTAGTTCTGTCATCTCCCACTTTGTACCGGATAAGAGACAGCACCCGACAGATATGCTAAATGTTTGGATGCAACAAAGTCACTGTTAACAAAATCAGCATCTAATCTGTCCCTTCAAGAGCAGCTGCTGACAGATGTGCATTATTGCTCCGCTCGTGAGTCCAGCAGCATCGGGTCCAGGCTGCTGGCACGGACGGAGCGATCGTCTATGAGTGGATTGTTACATTCACCAGAACTTGCAGAACTCAAACTACTCAAACTTGGAGCCACCCAGCCAGGCTACAGGAGAGATCAAAAATATGCAGGGGACCCCCAAAAGGCTGAGAACCACTGATCCTGTTGAACGTAGGTTACTGTCTGTAACCACTGTGAAACAATAAAACAACAACATTGATCTGATTGACCGGCGTAGCGGTCCCTCTCTCCATTCACTCTCTAGCTCTCTCGACCACAGCTGCAAATGAAGTACCTATGGCCTATGAACAGCGCCACTCTCCATTGCAGCTACGTTGTGGTCAAACGTGGAATTATCCCAAAATCTTTTGAGCTGCATCTCAGTACGATGCTTCCACCTAGTGGCTACAGTGTGACCTACAATTTCACGCAACGCGTGAATCACGCGTTACGTGAGGGAAACGTCCAAATGAAACTAGTACCCACTGTAGAGCGGGTCGTTGTCGGACGTTCACTAACCGGAGGGTCGGCTCCTCCAGTCCGCATGTCAAAGTGTCCTTGGGCAAGACACTGAACCCATAGTTGCCCTCCAATGTATCATCGGACGTGTGAATGTGTGTGAATGATTAGACCCCCTCTCTGTCTGCGAACAGAGCTGTGTGAATGTGTGTGTGAAAGGGTGAATGTGACATACGGTGTAAAGCACTTTGAGTCGTCTGAGTGACTAGAAAAATGCTATATAAGTGCAAGTTCATTCACCATTACCATTTTTTCACCTCACTCCATTCAGTATGATTCAATAAAAGTCATCCTGCCTGGTTGGTACCAGAAAGATTTGCAGAGCACAGCTCCCTCCTGTGGTGCACATACACCACACACTGGCAACCCAAACACAACACCTTCATCATTGTCGAAAGAAATGTAGGTTTTTTGCCCAATAAAATGTCATGTCTCATATTAATTACACCAGGGAGAAATCTATACACATGTGACTGTAACTGGGTGTATAAAAAGAACCAGAATCTAATGCAAATGATTATGTCTTCATGTTTTTTCTTTTGATATGAGACGTAGTTATTAATTATTTATGCTGACTAACTGTGAGAACATAGAGTCAGTTATGATGTTGCTTGGTGAGATTTTCCAGACTCACCTGAATTTCAAAGTCGACCTGTAACTACCTGACTGTTTTGAGTTGTTGGCCATAATTCAACATCGAGTATGTGATTCCAGTTACTGTGTTGGACATGTGTCATTGTGTGCCAGCTGCAGAAACACAGTCACAGTGCAGTCAACAAAACTGCAGTAATTACAGATTGCCAAGGAGACAAACAGTGTTGTGTGTTGAAGTTGATGTAATGTCTGTTTCACTTGTCTAGGTGTTGCGAAATCCGGTTTACCAAGATCCCAGAGCGAATCAGCAACAGGATTTACTGGCGGCTCCAGGCGACACGGGCGGAGTCGGGACGAGCAGAGACGACATACCATATCCAACGGAGTGGACTATGGAATGGTTGGTACACCTTTTTTTTTTTTTCTTAATTAATCAACCTCCAATGCATGTTGCTGTTTGTTACCAGACAGCTGCATCTACCATTTCACTCCTTCACAGGTCAAACCACAGTCCCTACAAACCTAATTAGAGCAGAAACCACCAAAAATGCCAAACATGTCCTGTAGGAGTCTGGATTCTCAGATGTGACTATTTGTGGCTTTGGACTATTGGTTGGATGAAACAAGCTATTTTAAATGTGACACTGGGTTGTGGTGGGAAATTAAATATGCATTTTTGACAACTTTTAGACATATTCTAATCTAGACAAAACATTTACCAGATAAATCAACAAAATCACTGACAGATGTGTTGCTGAGTGATATTTACGACACAGCTGTTGCTGGGAAATATGTTTCACAATTGGTCTTCATTTGCACAAACTCACAACACAGCACGTTCGGTATACGTTGAACAAAACTGCAGTAGCAATCATTAAGTACTGATCTTATTACTGTGCCTGCAAAGATAAACTTTTCCTCCCACTGTAATAGAATTATTAGATGTGCTGTATCGCTCCGCCTATCAGCTGTTTGGACCGAGTAAGTTGGTTAGTTCCAAATAAACTAACTTTTTTCCGACCAGCTGATGCATTGTAAACTTTTAGTTTATATCGTACTCTTGAACCGGTGTATTATTTTGAGACAGGACTTTTTTTTTTAAGTATATTTTTTGGGCCTTTTCGCCTTTAATTGAAAGCACAGTCGAGAGAGTGACAGGAAATGGGGGGGCAGAGAGGGGGGGAACGACATGCAGGAAAGGGCCGCTCGATGCAGGATTCGAACCGGGGGCGCCTGCAGTAAGGACTGTAGCCTCAACACATGGGGTGGGTGCTCTAAGCTAAACACCGCCCCGGGACTTCTTGTAGGTTGTGAAAATAAACTGATTAATTGTCCCTGTCTCCTTTAACAACAGTGTACTGCCTGTGTCTCGGTGCAGTGCGATGCGCCGGTGTTTCTCAGTAATATGAGACTCTTTTATAACCAAAAGCAAACTACTCTGGGTCTCTTTAACTTTTATTTTTTTAAGATAATAAGTTCACATTCACATTTGTTATAAAAAATATATATAAAGTGACACCTTTGATTAGCTGCAACAAACAAATATAGATTTTTCCCTTGACAGATGACATATGTAATTCTAATAAACCTCAGCAAGTATTCATATTGTTGATGATTCATTTTAAGTCGATGTACTAATTGATTAGTTGATTTTCTAGCCTCTCAAAAGTCAGGACTGTTGCTTTTCCTTATCTGATACAAGTGTAATTTAAAGGGATAGTTCCTGTCCCTTTGTGCTCCTAAAGTTTAAATTACTTTTGATGAACTCTAATGTTTCTTCGACTGGCAGGTCAGTCGTGAATGTAAACAGTCTTTTGTCGCTGTTGTTCTGAAACTGAAACTGTGCGAAGCTGTGACATGATGAGATACATCAGCTGCTGTTAGATCTGTGTGTTTTCGTTGAGTTGGATGAAAGCAGAGGATCATGGGATGTAATACTGATGTTCTCAAAGAGGCTTTTAAAGATAAAACGGTTCATTTCTTCGGTGCAGTGAACGGTTGAAAGACGAGGTCTCCAGTCAAGGCTCGTCTCCGTTTCACTTTCTATTGGCCCCCACATTCCCCTCCCTGTGCCCCCTGCCCCCCTCCCCCCCTCCCCTCACTCTGCCCCTCCCACCTCCAGTGGGGAGCTCATGCCTCCTCTCACTCTCTGTCTCTCCCCCTGCCTCACCATTTCTCACTCTCTCCAGCTCTCGCCTCCTCTCCCTCCTTCTCTCCCTGTTTGTGTCGCCGTCTCCGTCTCTTTTTTTTTTCCTCCCCCCCTCTCGGCCTCTGTGTCTGGAGAGGCTGTGGACTGACCGGCTCCCCTCCTTCCTTCACCCTCCCTCCCTGCCCCTCTCCTCCTCCTCCTCCTCCTCCTCCTCCTCCTCCTCCCCCTTCCCTCTGTCCCTCCCACCCAGGCCGACTCGGGCCGCTGCTGCCCTGATGGTAGTGAGCCGGGTTGGGCCCCGGGGCCTGGTAGAAGTAGAGGACTCGCTGGGGCGGCCCGGCCCGGCCTGGACGGCTGTGTGGGCCGCCTACACCACCGTCTTCATCCCCCTCAGCAGTAGCCTCTACAGCAGCAAAGCCCTGCACTTTTTCCTCTGGGTGAGTAGGACGAGAGGGAGAGAGAGGCACGGGGAGGGAGGGAGGGATGGAGGGAGGGAGGGAGAGATGTTTGTCGAGGACAGAGGGAAGTACGGTCGGTCTATGGGATGGTTCTGCACTGATGTCAGGATCTGAAGGTGTGTATGAGGTTGTTTTGACATTTGACTGTGACTGTGACGGTGACGCTTTAGGCAAATAGAGGAGATAAAAAAAAGTTATGATAAGGTTCAGAGGCTGGGAGTTCAGTGTGTGTGTGTGTGTGTTCAGGATACTAAAAAGTATTGATCTGTGCTTGTTTAAGGGACTTTGGGATGTTTTCTTGGTTTATTGTGGAGCCTCAGAGTTTGGACTGGTGTTATGATGAGAAGCTGATAGAACTGCATTGACAACAGTGTTAATCTCTCTATGTCTCCTTATCTAACAAGCCTGACAGTTATTTTAATATTTTATGCTGCAGTCTTTCAAATGTGAGGGTTTTGCTACGTTTTATTTGTTTGGATTATGAACTATTTGCTAGACGAAGCAAGAGAGATGAAGAATTTGATGGGTGTGTTTTCTAACATTTGATAACTGCTAACTAACTTGCTGAAGTGTTGCAAAGTGGGTGTGGGCAGCAGCAGTCAATTTGTCAATTGATCCACATTAAGTTAAAATGCCAAACATTCCCTGCTTTTATTTTTTTCAGATGTTTCATTTTGCTGCTTTGCTTTTTGTATATGAAACTCAGTTTGTCTCTCTTTTTTTTTTACTGTTAGTTGGACAAAACAACCATGTTCAAGGCATGACTTTGGTATTTCTCACAATTTCCCTAACATTTCATGGACAAAACCATGTAATTACTGATCAGAAAAACAACAGACAGATGTAAATAATTGTTATTTGCAGTTAAACTGTCCTTGTTTTACAGAATTAGAGACTTGTTGCTTGAAGGTTTCCCACCACTCTGTCTCCTGGCGCTTTGTAGATGACCTTTGAAAGGCTGTTATGTTGTTCTTTGTGTTTTTACCGAAACAGCTTGCGCATTGGGCGTCATGTTATTGTACGTGCGTTTTCATTCAGAGAACACAAACATACATGTGCATGGACTTTTCCACAAGCTTTCAGCCATTTGTTGCTCTGCTCCCTCTCTCTGTGTGTTTTCTCTCATCTGCTCCCTTTCTTTCTTTCTTTCTTTCTTTCTTTCTTTCTTTCTTTCTTTCTTTCTTTCTTTCTTTCTTTCTTTCTTTCTTTCTTTCTTTCTGTCTTTTAAACAGTGGGTTTTCCTGCCTGTGGCCCACCACATTCATGCAGCCTGACACTGGGTCATGCTTCATTCTAGACACGGACCCCGGACCCCCTCCTCCCCCTCCTCCTCCTCCTCTCCCTGTCTTCCCCTCTCTGTGATCAGACTTTATGTAGTGAAGAGCAGACATATGTTAAACAGGGTTTTTACTCTGGTCTCTTAAATCTGTCGTCCACTGTTAGTTCACTGTCGCAACATGTATTCTGGCGTATGAGCGACGATGAGTGGAATGCACTGAGCCACACGGGGGACGGAGGGACGGAGGGATGGAGCGACGGGGTGGATAGAAAGATGACACACCAGGTGGCTGAATGCCAGCAATGAGGCCTGCACTGTGGCAATGTGCCGCATGGACAGCCTGGTCAGCACAACTTCAATGCAGCCTTGCTGGGGTGCACACACACACACACACACACAAACACACACATACATACATCACTCCCTCTTTTCTCTTTCACACACACACACACACATACACACACACTCATACTCACTGGGGTGGCCGTAGCTGAAGTGAGTCCGCGCTGTTTGCCCCATTCTTAGGTTGCTGCGCGGTTGCCATGGCGCCGGGCTGATTGCTCCTCTAAAACATTGTTCAGGATGGGAGAGAGAGTCCGGCACAATTGGTATGGCGCCATTGTTTCCACCGGCACAAAAGAGTTTGCTGCAGATGCCCCCCAGTGAAAACATGGGAGTTTGTCCACCGTGCAGACTGCAGACTGCTGCTGGCCGCCCCAACGCCAATGATTAGATTTAATCTTGGCAGCCGTCTGAGAGCTCTCTTAGCGATGCCATGGGAAATACGGGAATTAAATGTTTTCTCTCCATTGGGTCTCTGTGAAGTCTGGTTTGTTGTTGTCTGTTTTAATTGAATTTTTCTCCTTCCTCCTCCACCATTTCACTCTTTTCCTGCCCCCTCTTCTCCCCCGTCTCCTTTTTTTTTATCTTACTTTCCATTCACACAGTTGAAGCAAATGAAAGAGCTGGAGCAGGAGAAGGACTCTCTGCTGGCGGGCCTGGAAGTGGTGGAGCGGGCCCGAGACTGGTACCAGGGCCAAATCCACAATGTCACAGAGAGACAGAGGCAGGTCGGCCAGAGCTCCCACTGCACGGTCAGTTCACACGCTGAAGCGAAAAAGGTAGTGGAGATGCAGCCTGTTGTTTGTTTTTACTGGTCACATACAGACAATATTACATCATCAGAGGGTATTCCCCACAAACAATAATGATTTGTGGTTTTTGAACTTATACTTAAAGGGATTGTTCAACATTTTTGCAAATTGGCCCATTGCCATAATCCCTATGGTCATAGCAGTAGGTTCGTTACCTTTAATTGTCGGTGCAAGCTATTTTTAGAACGGTGGAGCAGAGCCGCGAGCTGCTCAGAGCTACGCTACGGAGGCTCATGGGATTTCTTGGTTTCCCTCACTCTGTTTAGTAAAGTTCAGTTATCTCATAGTGTGGTGAATGTGCAGGTCACAACTTGCCCACTAAAGCGTTTCATTCTAAAAATAGCTTCCACCGATGATTAATGTAATGAACCGAGTGCTATGACTATAGGGATTATGGCAATGGGCCAATTTACCAAATTGTTGAACTATCCCTTTAATATTCTTAACTCAGTGTGACACAGAATAAATAATAAACATCTAACATGAAATCTACTATGGAATCATGTTTTTACTCCTGTATGTCCTACAAGAATATGCTCCATAGATGAGGAATAATTTGAGAGTTGTTTATACGTTTTTCTCTGATTGTTTAAAAATCAAGTGGGAAAAGTTCATGTGATGTTAACTTTACTGTTCATGTCCTGTTATGGAAACAGGACATGAACAGAGGCTCCACCTCTCCACCCTGACAGACTGAGCTTTTTAAAGTTCAGGGTGTTATTCTCACAAAGAGAATTTCTTGGAAAAAACAGACAGGGGATTGTGAACTGTGGATATACCTGATGAAGTTAAACACCAGCTGTGTTAATTTGTGTTTTTGAGTGTCATGTTGTTCTTTCTCTAACACCTCCTTAAATGCTTTTTCAAACTGATCTCCCCACAGCTGTACTTGTCCTTCTTCATACATTAAACTGTCCTCTGGAGTTCATTTTGTCTCTGTGATGTCTCCTCTTTCAGGATTTCTTCACTGAAGCTAATCAGAGTCGCATGAATGTTCTCATTCCCAAACTGCAAGAGGTCAACCACTGCCTTAATGAGCTCATTTCCTGCACTGGGATGGTGAGTGTTACTGTTTGGTGATGGTCTGTCCTGGTAACACTGTGATTCAAGTCAAACATCCCTCCCTGTATCAGGATATGGAGGTGAAAACAAAATATGAATTGTTAAAGTCTTTTTCCATAAGTAAAACTCACTCATTTTAAGATTTGAGGTGTTCAGGTAGAAGCTGTAAGCCATAAAATGCTAAATTACATCATTAAAGTCAGCATCGATAAGATGTCCTCTTCATTTGAAAAATTCTGCCAGCTATTTCGAAAGGGAAATAACATAATAAGATGAAATATGTACATTATATGTCATAAAAAACCAGTGTAACATGTAAGAATATATCTGTTATTTCTTATCCATTTAAAACTGGTTCTCTTTATTTCCCAGCAGTCATTTCCTTCAAGTGGTGCTCAGACTGCAGCTCTGTCCACAAACCCCCAGCCTCCACCTCCAGCTCCTCCACAAGCCATCCAGAGACTGAAGGACCAGAACCGACTCCTCACACAGGTCCAACACAGTCCGCAAACTGCCAGTAGATAGATAGAAGTCACCGTAGCCTTTAGGAATAAAATGTCTGACACTCACTTCATTTCCCCCCTTTTCACATCAAGGAGGTGACTGACAAGAGCGAGCGCATCGCACAGCTGGAACAGGAGAAATCGGCCTTGATAAAGCAGCTTTTCGAGGCTCGGGCCCGCAGCGCACAAGACACCAGCACCATGGACTCCACCTTCATCTGAAAACAATTACACCCAACACGGTGACATCACCACCACCGTGTTTTTCTAGGAAACAACATGACGTAATGTTGTTGACATATCTGCGCTGGTCTGGATCCAACTTTTTTTGGAAGACTGAAGTTGACTCTTTGTTTACCCAACTGACCACTCGTGTCAGTGTCGCACCTTTTAGCCATGACACGCCGAAAAACCCTCGACTGACTGCAGCATGTCACCACTCCACTCCAACCCCGAACCAAACCACACACTACCTAGACCCAAGAGCTGAAACCGCTCTTGTACTTGTTGCCTTTTACGCTCCCCGCACAAGCACTCCCACCGAGCTGAAAAGACTGGATCACTATCAAGAAACAAGTCGGGTCCCACGAGATCCCATCCACCCCTTTTTTTTCTTGCAGCATCTGCAAGATCTCCACTCCCACCCCTGAAAAGACTGTTTCTTTTCCTCCGCTGCTTGACTGAACAAGCAGCTTTAAAAACATAAACTTTAACGTAGGGGTCCGAAAAGGAATTGGACAACAGTGGGAACGGTATCTGTTGGAATGAAATGCCATATTCTTACAGTTTAATATGAAAACAAACCAGCTGCACCTGCTTGCTGTGACCTATCAGTTACACTTTTGTTTAAACCTTTTTAAGTTTGATACTTTAATCTCAGTCATCACGAGACACACTTCACCCTCGTCTTCAGTATTTCCTTCCTTTTAATGTAAAAGATATTGATATGATGATATTGATAATAATTGATAATAATGTTTACCTGATATTCGCCGATTGGCTTTTGGTTCTTAATTTCAACCACTGAGAAAGAGAAATGGCTGAGAGGAACAGTTTTTACTGTATTTTATAGTAGCATGTTAAACGTTAAGATCTTTCATGAGTTTTGGGATGTTTTTACTTTCTTTTTAAGACTGAAACAAGAGAGAAGAGGGGCAGTTTACAAGCCGACGCGATGTCGCGGCAGAGACAGATGAGAGGAGTTTGCACGTAGAAGAGAGCTGAGGAGGACAAACATGGTAGACGGTGAATGTGTCGGAGTTGGGAGATGTTCTGATGTCAAGTCAGAAAAAAAAAAAAAACTAACTAAAAAAAAATCTCTTTGGTTATCTAGTGCCACATCCCCTGTGTGTCTGTAGTGGATTCTTTGCATGGGTCATATTTACAGCTATTAAATATTTATCTTCTGAAGAGATTTCCGTTTGAAACTTGGAGATTAAGCGTTAGCACAGATGTAAAAACCCATTTTGTCCCTGTCTTCATCCACTTTTATCAGGATTGGCCTGGAAAACAGTGATTTTAGATTAAACTAAGAAAAAAAAAACACTAAGCCATCCACAAGTTTACAAAAGACATATTTAGTGAGTGGGTGGTGGTAGTTTTATAATGGACTTGTATGGTACTGCTGGGATGTCTGCACATAACATAGTTATTCTGTTGATGTCTGTTTCCCACTTGTTTGATTGTACGTTTCTTGCTGCTCAAACTACATTATGTGTGAGTGAAACTCTTCCTTCTGCTTTCTACTGGGAGTACTGACGAAATGTCAAAAATAAATACGACCAAACGGTGCTGACTGTGTCCTTTTTTCCCTTTACCATCGGTACGTCGCTGCTGCTCTCACACTAAACTAAATCAGCCCATCAGAACCAATCAAATGGATATTGCATAAATTACTTCCTATATTTTTTACTTGGTGCATATATATGTTCATGTTTCTCTTCTTTCCAGATTTAAAAACTAAGATGATTTATTTCATCCATGTGTGCTTTTAAAGATAATAACAAATGTTATATGATAAGTTTTAACTTAAAGATCTCTGGGCACTAGAACATCAATGCGTGAGATCAGCAACACACAACTGTTTGTTTTTGTTTCCTCTTTTCTGCTCCCACATTTTGATTCAGTTGACTGTGTGTGTTTTGGTTTTACATATTTAACCTTTAAAGTGCAGAGTCATGTATGCATTAAGACTGACAGTGGTGTTTTCAAGTATCAGTAAAAACTTTTCAGTCAAATAAGTTATATGGTTTATAACATAGTTGCTTAGATTTTTGTAACATATTTGTTAACAACTGTAACTTGCATAATACACTAATAAAAGGAGGCTGTTGTATAAACACATGATTAGTGACAGTGTAAACCTTAGTTGTTAGTTAATATTTGCATAGTCATAGATTTTTCTTTTCATACATTCATACAGTAAGGAATTGATAAATTCAGTTTTAAATGATGAGACATATTCAAATACAAACAAGCGCACAGATGAGAACAGGAATTCAAATATGTGCTCTCTGTGGTCTTTAACTTGTGACGGCTGCTCTGTCACATCATAATCAGGTGTTTGTTTTGTGTTTTGAATGTTTGAGCTCATTTATGCTCAGTAAACAAATTTTATGTGCCATGTGATGGTTAACCTGTATGGGCTCTGTCTCATGGACTGGAACACGTAGCTGTGTCAGTGACCGATACTATTTAGTATAACAGATTTAAATCAAATCTCACAAAATAGCTGCTTAAAAAGATTTTGTGCAGATGGTGGTGTTTTCTGTCAGATTATAAACTAACAAGATTCTCCATGATGAAAAAATGTAGTGTTTGTGATAGAAAAATAAATGCAAAATATTAAAAGAAGCTCCACTGATCTCTGAAACGGGCCTGTTGGTTAGGACAGAAGCAGCTGTGTCTCTGCTGCTGCTGCAGTGTGTGTTTCCACTCTGATGCAGAATTTAACAAACCTGCGAGACTCTTCTACCTTATAAGGGGGAAACACAAGCGCTGTGAACCTGACACCAATACAAACAGGTCCAACACTGAGTCGGGTTTCAACAGACGGAAAGTCAAGCTGTTCAAACGCACGACAGCACTGCAGCACCACGAACACAACATAACATGTAATGAAGTGATAATAAAATAATCAACAGGCCTTAACTGCACCATGTATTGATGTTTTAGTCACGGTTTGCTGTAGGATGACTGATTACACAGCAGACTTTACACTGTCCATATAGAATAAGACCAAGAGGTCAAAAGGTCACCTCAGAGGTCATTCTGAACTGCAGATGTGTAAACCACATAAACACTCGTGATGCAGACAGAGGCTGTGATGGTGAAGTATGATGAAGCGATGTGTCGTTTTCTCTGCCTCCTCTTCACATTGGGTGAAGTGCAGACATCACACCCTCAAAAACATGTCCGCCTCACGTAACATATTACACATCGTTACACTGAACTGAATCAGAAGTGATTTTCTGGACTGTTGCATCAGTTGTTTACTGCCGATTTTCCGTCAGGCACCATCGGTTTGTTGCATCACGGCCAATCGGTGGAGAATGGTTGATGGCTTGCCACAACACGTCCTCTACATGAAAACTGCTTTAAATTTCAACGGCATTTTCTTTCCCCAAATCACATTTTACATTCATGTGCAATTGAACTGATTATCATTTTCTTTGTTTTACGATTATTTAATTTCTTTATTTTAAAGGTGTACATGGGGATGTAAAGGGGCCAGACAAGGAACTGTGGCATCCAGGGGGAGATGTTCAGCTTCCACACCCTCGTCTCGACGCTGTGATTGGACGATCGGATGGAGCAGGATCCCTGAAGTGTTGGGTCATTTTTCCAAAAGATGTTTTCCATTAATTTTAAGGAGGGGGGTTGGCATTTGTTCACACTGGACCAGAAACACACAGGAGTCACAGGGATTAGGTGGAGAGTGGGGACGCCAGTCACTTTAGGAAGGCGCTACGGTATCCTGTTGAACAGGTGAGTGTCATTTTATATATTTACTCATAATGTCTTAATTTAAATACATTAACAACAGTTTTCTATAAATCTCTCCTGTATGGTATAAGATCTGTAAGATCCAGCCAGGTCTGTTTTACTGTGTCAATAATCTGACTTTATTAGTTCACATATGCTGTGAGGGACACAGCTCTATTTATAGTCTGGCTGCACATTTACATACCATGCACAGAGATAATGCTATGTCTTGTATATTGACCTCTGGGGAAACATAAACACAAGGCCATATGCAAACATTCACAGACCTCTTGAAAAAAACGCATTTAATATACAGCCATGTCAGTGTGTGGCCTACATGGCTCTGCGACACTGTGTGTGAGGGAGATGGGCTAAGGCGTCAGCGTCAGGGGTAATGAGTTAAGTCGAAGGCTAAATATCACATTAAGGTAAGAGGCTTTATCGACCATACAGAACTACATTGAAAAAATATCAATTTTGTACTGCACTTAAACTGTGAAAATAGTTTTTAAATGCAACAGCTTTTGTTCCAATGGTGAAATAACACTATCATAAATAGTTTAATGTTTTTCTTGATTTCTTATACTTTATACTTGTTTCTTACTTCTACTGTACTGCAGTGGCCATTTAAGGGAGATGCATTTTACAAATTAAAGGTGTGATGGCTGCTCTTATGCGTTTACACAGTATTTCATCTGGACTGTGGATGGGTGATAAACCCGCTGACGATAAATACACTGGAACATATTCATTTAATTTCAAATGTGAAGTTATTAGTTATTGAGTTGCCTTTCAGACAAACAGAAAAAAAAAACAATATTGTAGCTTTTTTGTGATATCACAGTAATCAAATGATATTCCAGCAAATATAACAATATGTTTTATCATTATACTGGTGGATAAAGAATATGTGACAGACTAAAGTTTAAGGGGCCATAAATCACAAATCATATGAAAATACAACAACAGTGTTGTTTCTTTGAATCAATTATAAAATTGTATAGGACTCTAAATTTAAAACCACTGCCCCGCATCTGTCCAACATGATTCTTTCATTATTGATGTAGTTAACCATTATTTTTCCCAACAATTGATTAGTTGTATAGTGTGTCAAATGTCAATTTTTTTAATTTTTAAAAGTTCCAGCTCCGTTATCCCTGTTTACATTTCTTGTTTCTATGTTTTTTATGTGTATGCTGTGGAGTGCTTTGATTTGTCTTATACTTGTTGTCTTGGAGAGGCCAAAGACAAATTTCCACTATGGTGAACAATAAAGTCATTCTATTCTATTCTATCATGTAAAGAGGAAGTTCTCGTCTCTAACAGCAGAACCTCATGTGTTTCCCTGACAGATCTCCGGCTGGTGTCTTCTGACCACTTTGTGGCCTTCATGGAGATCTTATACATCAACTCCTCTGTGGTCTTCGTCTCTCACAGACCCACCAACAACTCCTTTGGCGAGAAGACGGTGTACGAGCGTTGCAAAGACATGCCCGCCGTCCTCATTTGGTACCTGACCCTGCAGTTCATCAACATGTTCCTGGGCATCCCGGCCAACATGATGGTGCTGTGGCTCATCCACAAGAACAAGGGCGACTCCTCTACCTCAGACATCTTCATCCTCCATCTGGCCATTTTAGACGTGCTCTTCTGCCTCATCCCTCCTCTGGAGCTGGCCAACATCGTCTTCCTCACCACCAGCAGCACCTGGTACGTCCTTCGCTTCTTCTACGGCATGAAAGACTCTTCGCCGCTCTTCCTCTCCTGCATCTGCCTGGACCGGTACATGGCCGTGGTCCACCCCATCACCTTCACCGAGCTCAAGGACCGTCAGCACCGAGCCGTCCTGGCCATGGTGGTGTGGCTGATCACTCTGGCCTACGCCGCTGCCAAATGCGTGGGCAACATCGTCAACTTTGAGAAGGTCTTCACGGCGATGATCCTCGCGGCGTTCGCCTTCATGGTCTTCTGCAACATTGTAATCCTCTGGGCGCTGAGGCAGTCCGGGCCCGGCAGAGACGAGATGCACCCTGTGAAGAAGAGAGCCTTCAAGATGGTCCTCATCATCCTGGCCATTATCGTCTTCAACTACTTCCCCCCTGTGGCCTTGTTCCCCTTCCAGGAGTACTTCTCTCCCGACGTGTTTCGCTGCTACATTCACTACGTGGCCTTCGGCTTGATGGACTTCAGCAGCACCATCCAGCCCATGCTCTACCTGTCCAAGGAGAAGCTGCCATGGAGCATCGGCTGCTGTCAAACCAGCGAGACTCAAACCCAACAGTGACGTTTCCTATTGGCTGTTCTTTTTTTTATTTAATTTAACACAAAAGTTGGGTAACCCTTTAATTTACAGGCCGCTAATTACGTGATAATGTCAAGAAATAGCCAAGAATTTGCATCATAATGTCTAGAAATAGTCTAGAAATAAAGGTCAATTTCATAATAGTGTCGAGAAATGTAGCCAAGAAATAACAGTCGATTGCAAGGACTTGGTGTAGAAAAATTCTGGCCTTTCCCAGAAAATTCAAAGCATGAAAAGCATGTGTAAACTTTTGCCTTTATGAAACACATATTACTATGAAATTGACTGTTATTTCTAGGCTATTTCTTGACATTACTATGCGATTAATTGATATTTCTTGGCTATTTCTTGAGATTATTATCATGCCTGTAAATTAAAGGGTTACCAAAAGTTGTTTTATAAATGCACTGATGTAGTGAAATACAAG
Organism: Trachurus japonicus; assembly: GCF_045865225.1. Classification (NCBI taxonomy): domain Eukaryota; kingdom Metazoa; phylum Chordata; class Actinopteri; order Carangiformes; family Carangidae; genus Trachurus; species Trachurus japonicus. The sequence goes on from NC_140918.1 coordinate 14,644,354, forward strand.
AGAATAGGTTATGTTCTGGCTGGAGTAGATATTGACAAATATAATATGCGCTGTGCAGTGGTCCTACAGGTTTGGGTCACCCAGAGGGAGACATTGAAGTTCTTCTCTGTTATGTAAATGCACAAACTTCATCAACAGTCACATATTTCCTCAGTTAACTCTGGTGATATGAAACCACGTGCTTGATCAATATAAAACTCATCTTCTGCTGCTGATTTTTCAAGCATAAAGGTCCAAATATTAGCTGGTTCCAACTTCTCAGATGAGAGAATATCCTTCTTTCATGACAATAAACTTAATATTGTTTTTTGGGGGGAAACGAAAGAGGGAAATGAAGATCAAGCAGTGGGCTCTGAGAATCTTAATGGGCATTTCCTCCAAAATTATTTTCAATTTGAAGACAAGAAATGTATTTATCAGTAACTGATCATGAAAATATGACCTGAGAGATAGAAATTGTCTTGTTTTTCCAGAGTCATGTCCTGGTTACTCTGGACAATCCACAGACCTTGGGTTGAGCGTCTTTATAATGAAGAAATAGTTTCCTGTGAAATCAGCTGACTGTGTGTTTTTGAACACATAATGAATCCCATTCATCTCTGTTGCAGGGAAATGTCAGTCAAAAATATCTACATTCCAGCTCGAGGTAGGAGGAAAAATAGGTCTTTTGTCATTTGGGTGAACTAATCCTGTAAAATGTCTTACAGTAATAATATGTTACATACTCAAAACTGAAGGACCTGTGATCCAATCATGTTTCATACTGAGACTGAGACAACTGAACCTTCAGCATGAAGCGTCCTTGTCTGTCACAGCATCATTTCTTCACCTGCGAAAACTATTTTCCATCACTGTGGATTTATGTAGACAAGACACATTTTGGATTCCTAATTAAACAACAATTCTCACATGTAGGGATGTCACGATAATAGATTTTTTTGGTACGATTACTGTCAGAGAAATAATCACGGTATTACGATTATCACGATTATTATTAATTTCAAAACACTATTAATGTGTAAAATAAAATATAGTTAAAATATACATTACTTATTATAAAATATTTTAAATATCTATTAAAATATGACCAATTATTAATCCGCCAGGGGAAGTGTCATCTATATCAAAAGTTAATTTTAATCTTTTTTTTTTAAATTACAAATGACACTCTAGCATTTAAATTCATATCAATTTAATGCTATGTTAGGTAAATGGACCAGTATCTGTGCATTTACCTTTACTTTGGCGCACATCTGCCGACACGGTTCATACATAATCTTTTTTTGGAAAGTGACGGTATTTAGGAATCTTTGCGATCAATTAATTGTGGCGTTTAATACTGCGATTAACAAGTAATTGTGACATCCCTACTCACATGTATGTGTGTGAAGGTTTTTTTTTAGTATTTTTTGTTGTATAGCTTGAGGGAATAAAGGCAGGAACCACTGCATTACACACAAGCACTTACAGGTACGTACTATATGTGTATCTGCTTTCACAGTCTCACCAAATGAATGAATGTATTTGTACTTTTAGTGAACATAATTTTCCTGCACATTTTCTATCATTTGAAATAAAAGTGTATCTTAAGTAAAGAAAAAAAAAGACAGAAAAATGTTTCTGGTTAATGTTTCTCTTTAATTTAGACACAAATCACACAGAAGTAAATCACGATAAATTCCTAGCAGCAAACACTCAGTTTAATATACATTGCTATGCAGGTATATCAACCAGTTGCCACCACAACTAACAGTAGGCCGATTATCACGAACATGAGACTTTACTCCTGCGTGTGTCACTTGCACATTATTCATGGTGAGACCGACGTGGTGTCACAGGGGTAAACCTAGAACGAATCCACGAGAAGCTCCACATTATCTGAGATCAGCCGGGCTTACCAACGATTATTCATTCACTACTGAGAGCTGATCCGTCCATACTGAATTTGCGTTAACATCATTTTCAGTAACATCATTACACAAATACATTCTCGTCAGTTCAATAGATTGGACAGCTGACTGTGTAATTAAAGCTATATACAGCATTATATCAATGATCTTCACCTTACGTTACTGAGCGGTACACGTTTCTAACTCTCTGGCTACAAGGTGTATAAATATGTGTAGAAGCACTTTATTTCTAAAACAGTTAGATTTGGATATTTTTACTCAACAACCCTCAAACTTATCTTTTTTTCCCCCTCATAGGAAGGTCAAAGGGCAAGACAACAGAACCTAGACTTTACCTGGGTTGCAAATAAAAAAATTAATTATTCTCCTTTCCTAAAAACTTTTCCTTTGTCCTTTGCGACTTTTCGACTGCAGCGCTGGACCTGGGATGTGATGTCTTACTTAAAGACACGAGTCACGACAGCAGTGTAAATAATAATCACACCCTGGCAGTCTTTCTTTTTTTTTTTTTTTCTTATGAATCATTTCATAAACATAAAACCAACATTTTGGTAACATACATCATGTATGTTAAAGTCATTTTAGTCATTTTTCGTCAGAGAGTTGACTACAGGTAGAATATCACTTAGTTAATTGATCAAAATTAAATAATGAATCACTACTAAATATTTGGCCCTGTGTTAAAGCAGCACAGGGGGCTACATTATTGGCTGTGTGTTTTCACAGGTACTGGGGAGACAGTGAAATACGATGCAGATGAAGTCCAGCAGGTGAATCAGTTTAAAGTTTTATCAGAAACCAAACCACTTCACAGGAGCTTTTAATAATTCAACCACTCCACCACAGTGGTAACTATTTTATATTCTGTCACGAGCATCTCATAATAAAGAGTGAAAGTACTACATTCAAGCTTCAGGCTGTGCTCGGACTGAAGACAAGGCTTTCATTCATCTCAATGAGCCCATGCCCCTCCAGCAGAATAAATATCTTTGTATCAAAAACTGCAGGGAAGTGGTTTAGTATCTGATGATCTCTTTCATTTATGAAACTGTTACAAGTCACACACCTGATTTCTGGCGCACGTGCATCCTCTTGTCCAGTGTCCTTGCTGTTTCAACAATACATTTCTCCCCATCATCATGACAAATGATGCTGATTATAGGCCGGGAGATGTGCTTCAAAGTAGTCAGTGGATTTTGAATCTCAGCTTTTGCATCATTCAAACAAATTTGGTCGGAATTTCTATCGGTGTCTTTAAAGTGTCTCCGAGGCCGAGGCCGGGCCCGGGTTCGAGTCGGCCTCGCTGGCGCCGCCCTCGCACTCAGCCATCAGCAGCTCCTTGGCGGCGGCGTGCTTCTTCAAGTGTTTCTTCAGAGAGGAGTGGTCCGTGTAGGTCTTTCCGCAGTCGCTGCACAGGTAGACCTTCTCTTTGGTGTGGACCAGCTCGTGTCTCTTCAGGTGGCCCGCCCGGCTGAAGCTCTTGCTGCAGTACGAGCAGTTGTACTCCTTCTCCCCCGTGTGAGTCCTCTGGTGCAGTTTGAGGCTGCTGGCCACCGTGAACTTCTTGCCGCACTCGTCGCAGCTGTACGGCCTCTCTCCCGTGTGCATCCGCATGTGTATGGTGAGGTGGCCCGCCTGGCTGAAGGTCTTCTTGCACAGCTTGCAGCTGTAGGGCCTCTCTCCGGTGTGGATCCTGTTATGCGTCTTGAGGTCGCCCAGGCCGTTGAACCTTTTCCCGCACTGGGTGCAGCCGTACGGCTTCTCGCCGGTGTGGATCCTCTCGTGTATGCGCAGGTTGCCCGCGTTGCTGAAGGTTTTGCCGCACTCCTGGCAGCTGTAAGGCCTCTCCCCGGTGTGAGTCCGCAGGTGGACTTTGAGCTGGTTGTGCTCGTTGAAGCGCTTCCCGCAGTGCGAGCAGGAATACGGTTTCTCTCCGGTGTGTATGCGTTTGTGTATCCTGAGCTGACTGGGGTGGGCGTACGTTTTGCTGCAGATGTTGCAGCAGTAGGGTCTTTCCCCCGTGTGGGTGCGTTTGTGGGATTTGAGGAGATCGGCTCGGCTGAAGTGTTTACCGCAGTAGCTGCAGTTGTGGACCTTTTCTTTGTGAGTTCTCATGTGGGTGTTGAGCGAGGTTGCTCGGCTGAATGTTTTAGGACAGGAGGGACAGTGCAGTATGTTGTCGTTGTTCTCCGAACCCTCGTCTCCAGGAGCAGCGGGTGAATCGTTTTCCTTATGCGTCTCTATTTCTGACTCTGAAATTGGCTCTGCCTCTCTGCTCGGCCCCTCAGGATCTTGCTGTGACGCAGGGTAATACCTCAACTCATGGTTCAACTCCTGCTTACAGAAGCTGTCATCAGCACCGTACCCCAACACCCCGTTCTGCTCCTCCTCCTCCTCCTCCTCCTCCTCCAGCTCCGTCTTAATAACCGGTCCATCTTCCTGCACGTAGCTGTCAGAAACAATGGTGACTTTGACTTCGCTGCCTCTGGACTCTTGGTCCGAGCCTGAAGGTGGCAGCAGAGGCGCGTATGCATCGTGGCTGTCACAACCCACCTCTGTGTTCTCACTTTTCACCGACTTCACTAACAGATTGAAAAGAGACGAGGGCTGGGAGAGGGAGAGGTCCATGGCGCCGTTTTCATCCAAGCCGGGCTCCGTCTTCACTGATACCAAGGTCTGTGTGGACAGAGTTACCTCTGAGGGCTTCACACACGGTGGTTCCACACCGTGATTAGTCTGTTTGAAGAAAGAGGCAGAGGATGTGCTGTCCCTCAGCTTGTCTTTGTGCTTCCTCCTGCGGCTCTTCTTGTCACTGCTGCATATGGACATCTTGGTGGAGCTGATGGGGCCGCCGCTCCACTCTGAGGTCGAATACTTTTCTGGGTCATCTTGTTCACGAGCATCTGTGAAAATTCAAGGCCAAAATAAATGAGCTTGCAACTATGTGCTATGCATATCTATACTGTAAACAAAACAAGAGTTATGACAGCAGTAATATATTAAAGCTGCCTTTTGTGTTGACACTGGGGGGAGTAGAGCAAGCTGAAACCACTGGTATAGGCCTAACTGTAGTTGTGTGTGTTCGCATATTGTTTTAAATCTGAGCTTTTATTAGGGGTTGTGTTTCTAAAAATCTAGCAAATATAACCACAATACTCACTAGCTGCTTGGCTCTTTCACTACAAAACACTCCCCTTTGTTCATCAGCTAGTCCTTAACTTTACCAGTTTATCAGCTTGGTGCTAGACAAACAGTGTTGTTTAGCAGAGTTGTGTTATACTTCTCTGCAGCTTCATCACTATAGGTGACACAGTTAACACCAAAACATATTGAATGCACTTCTTACTAGCAGGTATCATGCAAAATGTGTGGAAATAGCGAGGAGCTTAATATTATATGCTGCTGTGTTTCCTTACATGCACAGATGTGATCTCCACAAGGGCTGTTTTTTTCCCTACATAATAAAATAAACTTTAAAAAGTGTGATTGATTGATGTTTAAAAACGGATACTGCCATTTTAAGGCCAAGGGCACAAATACTGTGATGTGTGCACTGTGTGGACCATGCACATACGCTGTACTAGAATCATCAGACTGTTATTATAATGTTATACTATAAGTCTGGCATGCCTAAACCATACCAGATAAACCAGCTGTTTTCATTATATAGTGAATTATTAGTCAGTAAAATGTCAGAGTTGATGGTTTAGCCTACAGGCCTCGATGATTAACCAGTGTTGACGCAGTGTTAATGTTTGGTTGACTGATTAATCCACTCTGAACGAAGTAAGTGCAGCATTGTTTACGTCTGTTTGCAGTGTTGTTGTTACGTTACTGTGGCGCTGAAACCTTTATTTATATCCACCGGGGCACAGTTTGCTGACTCTGCGGGACATGCTTGAACAAAGGGTCGGTGCCTGCATGACGAGGCTACACACACAGTCTGATGTTGATATTTACCGACTCTGGCCGCAGACTCCCTGCTCTCGTGTGCAAGCAGCCGCCTCTTCAGGCCCTCGTTCTCGGACTCGATCCTGTGTATCGTGCCCTGGTACTCACGCAGGGTCCGGTCCACCGAGTCCAGGATGTCGCTCACCGTGGCTTTGAAGATCTCGTTCAGAGACGACTCCAGGAAGGTTTTCAGGTCGTTCGTCTTCTTGGCCATGTTTGACCGAGCGGCTGCGGGTGTTGCAGGCAACTCGGCGCGGCGGTACACTGCTACAGTTCAAAGTATCAGGGACAAAACACACAAATAAGGTGAGTGGGTGTGTGCAAAGACGCTCTGTTGCTGCCGTGTGCGGAACAAACAAAGCGGAGGACGGGCGCAGGAGGATGACGGTGAGGAGAGGAGAGGCTGCCGGGGCACAGGCCTGCAGCGCCCCCAGCGGTGTGGCGCGGTAACTTACCGTCGGACCAACAGCCCTGAGCCCCCCCACGATAGATGCTCTTGTGCCTCACTCAAACAAACACGGTGATGATGATGATGGTGTGTAAACAACAAAAGAAAACCAGCCAAACCACAGCAGCATTACTAGGTTACTACAAATAATACTATCCTACTAGTACCACCACTAGTACTACAACAACAACAATATCATCAACTCCTCCAGCCACTAGCAAGGACGCTCACTTAACTGCTGCTAGGTAACGCTAACGTTCTAAATACCAACGGTTATTTGGATGCTAATCGTGCTAATGACACTGTTTACACTTGGTTACGCCAATAGTATAATCAACATTGTGAAGAATAACGACCTTACATAACTTCACTCATGTGAGCTAAATGGTTTTACAACTAGTTAATGTGGTAGTTAGTAATTATAGCTAACTGCATCAATGCTTGTAACTAGTGCTAATAGTAATATTTTGTGTGTGAAAAATGCTAAACCAGGCTAGCAAGGAGTGATGCTAAATGCTGCTGCTAATGAAGCTAATAAAACTGTAGCTGATGCTAAACAAGTGAATAGTTTTATTTGTGCTAATCTGTCAGTAAAGATAGAACTGTTTTTATTGTCTTTAAAGTGGTTTGTTACCAAAATTAAACAAAGGCCACATAATAAAAATAATTCAATTAAGTGATGATGATACTAAAAATAGCAGTGAAAATAGCACAGTCAGACAGTCTGTGTGCACTGTGCACCAGAGTTCCTACCCACAGACAGGCAGTAGGAAATAAAGCAGCAGTACTACTGTACAGTAGTATAGTTAAAATGTGCATACTGCATTTGGACAACTTCTGGTTTTACCACATTGCTCCTGCTGTCATTTGCTGGAATGAAACTGAGCCACTCCTCTCACCTGAATCACATGTATGTGTGCTGCTTACATGCCTTCAGGACAGTGGGCGTGGGCTGAGGCCTCTCAGGTGTCTCTGAGCCCTTGAGCTATCTGCCAATCACCGTGTACCTTTTTTCCCTTCCTCCTTGTTGCCATTCAGCTGCTTTCTCTCACTCTTACCCTTCTCTAAATTATCCCTGTTTTTCCCCACCCAGCTGTAGCGAGACGAACGGGACGAAGGCTGACGGAAAACTGTGATCGTGATCTCTTCAAAATGGACAGGAAGCACAGAGGAGGAGGAGGAGGAGGAGGGGGACTTGGTCCAGACTGGGACGTGTGACCTGCATGCATCTTTATGCGACACCACAGACTTGAGAGGCTGCCTGCCTTTAAGAGAACGGATGTGTAGCTGGTTTGTTGCGCGCAGCAGGTTCAGGCACAATCAACTGAGGGGTGTTTGTATACTCGTGTGTGGGTGAATGTGTCTGCGAAGGCACTGCTCTTTGACAGCAGTATCAAGCCAGTGCAACACAGTGGTGTGTCTTTCCCTCCCACAAGACTTGACTTAAAACCTCACAAGCTGGCTGATCATATGATGTCGCTTTAAAGAGCCTGGAAGGGGTAAGTCATGCTCCACAGTTGAAACGATTTCTCTTAATGAGATTTTATTTTAGCTCTTTGAGGTTTGAAAATGTTCAAGTCTACGTCTGTGCAGTGTTCACTGAATGTAATGAATGAAGTACTAGGTAGGGTTGATCCACCATAGACAAGTTCTATTATTGCACATGTATACATTTATAACTCATTTCACACTTTCACTTTTCCCCCAGAGTGGCTGTGTTCCTCTTTTTATTTTGTTCTCTGTTGGATGTTTTGTTGAATATAAATATATTTCTACTTCCCCTTTAATGTGTCAAGCATCCTCTCCAGGGTGACACGCTGTGAAAGCTTCCCATTCATTGTTAGCAACTTCTCATGGTAAACGTCACATAGGGCAAAGTGAATTTTGGTTGATTTATTTTATATTTGCGTGAAAGTATCTTTAATTTTGACTTATTTTCTCTTTGTGTGAGGTTGAAAAAAATGTTTATTTCTGGGGATCTCCAGAGTCAGCCAAGCATTCAGCTACAGTGTTTAGTATCAACAGTGCTGCCAAAGATACTATCACACACAGAAGATTAACCGTGTTATCATGTGAAATGCTCAATATTTTCTACAAGGGCTTTAGGAGATTATAATCGGTCCTGTATAATTTCAGAGTATCAGAATTCATTTGAAATTCAGTCTTTTAAACTGGAAATACCACAAGAGGCAACTTTGCAGTTTGTAAAGTTTAAGCAAATACATTCTTTCTGTTTCCAACACAGTGTTTACAGATGATCCTGTGTTGCTAGTCGTCGTTAACTCTCAAACATGTACTGTAACACCCTGACAGGAACTGCGAAGTGAGCACCCACACAGGAAATGTGGTCAAAGTCTGTCCCGGATGTTGGTTACATGACGTGAATAGAATAATGAAGACAGACAGGTATTGAAAAAAAAAAATAGTGTCATAGATAGAGGGATGAATCTGAGATCAAACTTAAGATTGAATCAGGCAGAAAAAGGATGAGATGTGGCGATGTTTTAACTTCTGACTTTTTTGACTTTCTCGGACAAGATGTCCTTGGTTTTTGTGTTGGCAACACACAGTGACGACAGGTTTAGAGTTCAACGCGGCCTGGTCCATCAGCCTGGGTCCGAGTGCAGCACCATGATAAAATGATAAACACAGGGTGTAGATAGATAGTTAAACTGCTCAGCAGAGACAACCCCTCAACCCCACCCTCTGCCCCCCTTCTAAACCTCCACACATGCACCTCTGTCTCTCTGCCTCTCTCTCTCTCTCCCTCCCTCTCTCTCTCTCTTTCTGCCTCTCTTGCTCAGTTGCTGTGCTGATTTGATACACGTCTGTGGTCAGGAAGTGCAAACGAGCTTTTGTGTCATTTCACTGAAGTCTGTTGCACTACACAGCTGCAATGCCAAGAGATTAAGACATTTGAGAAATAATCAAGATGGGCTAAAAAGAAGGAAGAAATCTTCTCTAAACTGGATTATGCAGTGAGTGAGTGTGTGTGTGGAGTGTTTTGTTTGGTTGTGTTTTGGCAGCGTGATATTTTGTAATTTGAAATACTGCCTTTTGTAGGGGGGCTTTTTAAATCGACTCCTTCTCACAGATGAATAGAAAAATAGAGATCTCGTTGCTATTACTCTACAACCAAATATAGTAGAGGGTCATGAATGGCTTCTTTTGTTCATCAGCTATCAGATGTCCCTGCTGGAGGTTCCCCAAAAAGTTTTTTTTTTTTTAGTGTGGCATTCAAATAGTTCATGAAGACTCATTTTAACAGAGCGGTTTTGTTTTTGTTGGGCGACATCAGGCCGAATGTGTCTGACCTAAAATATATGCCAGTTTTTCTTGTGCTGCTGAAGATGAGGATGTGGTTAGATATTTTTAAACAGTAATGAGTTCTGTCTTTTGTTACAGATCTGTGAATGGCGCCGCTGGAAGTTATAACATGACTTGGGATCTCTGATTTACGCAACTTAACAAAAATGAACATCCGCCAGGACTGCATTTAGCAAAGGGAGGGGTATTGTGTGGCATTTACAGCTACAGCGTCTCTCACCGAAATCCACGAAAACCTCAACATAACAAACTAAACTGAGGCAGACTCTAATGGAGGAGGAAACCTTGTGCTCCTCTCTGCCAGATCACACAGATTCATTCCTGCAGGAGCCTCAACAAGACTCATGGATGTCTATAGAGCACCAGCGCATCAATGGAGAACAGGAGGCCATTGTTTTGGGCGCGACGGGCGTGCTGATAAACCAGGCACATGGGGCCGATCAACTCAGTCTCACCCTGAAGGCAGGACAAGAGAGTCCTGAGGCGGCAGAGCAGTGGGAGCAAATAATATGGCCAGCGCACCCCATGAGCTGCACCAGTCCTCGGCTTTCTATCGCCACAGTGCAGTGGGACATGCCCGGCCCCTTCACAGAGACGCCTTCACCTATGACTGACAGGAGCCTGGCGAATGAGCTGAACTACGGTGGCGTGACGACGAGCCCAGGCACCACTTCCCTGTCACTTCACCAGTCTGACGATGATAACGCTGAACCTCTCGCACCGGAGGAGAGGGAGGAACAAGATGAGTTTGACTCACAGCCTCTGAATTCAGGCGTAGAGTGGACAGGAAACGGCTCAGAGGTGAGTAATGTGTGATTGGAGATGTAATGCTGTTATACCGCCGTTATTTAGATTCTTGTCTATTTCTGTGTCTGTGTAGCTACACCTTTTATACGGCACTTCCTGTGTCATTACCTCTTCCCTCGCTGACTACACCAGTCTTTATGTCCTTAGAGATGTGTGTTTATGTTGTTGTAGTGGGTTGAGAAGTGAGAGTGGACATCATGTTAGTCAGATGAGTCTCAGGACCGTAGCTACCTACTCACCAACCCTACCGGCCGTCACAAGTTTTCTCTCACACATGTCATGCTCATGATCGATCGGCCTGTGTTGCAATTTCCAGCCATGTGATGCTGCAGATGCAGAAGAGCCGGCGACACAGGAAAAGGAAGGTTCAGCACACGAGCCAGTAGACAGTGACAATGGTACGTATTAACACCTTTAAAGAAACATGTTTCCGTTAGTTTTCTTGTTTATTGTTGTATTTCTTGAGTGTTTTGACTGAAATTCAAAGGCTGTTAAGGACACTGGAGTTTAAGAGACGGTACAAAGAGAAAATTATGAGTTCATATGGAATGTGTAGGTAGTTGCTCTTGTAATGATTTCTATTAGTCATTGGCCATGATAGATTTGCTCGTGTTTTCGTTTTCTTTTCTGTCGGTATTAATTACAAGTAATTTGGCAGACCATCTAGTTTAAAAGGAAATGAGTAAGAGGCAGGGAAAATAAGTTATCTTCATCGTGCTCTTATCCAGGCATGGGATGTGTAAAGTGTAATCTCATTTTGTCAGTAATGTTACAAATTAAAAATGTCCATGCATGCAACAAATTAAAAAAAAAGTGTAGATTTTTACTGCAAAACTCTGATGTTCTCATGTGTCTGAAAAAAATCCCAGAAATCGCACTGAGGGCAGACACAGACGAAGAAGAAGAAGAAGAAGAAGAGGAGGAGGAGGAGGAGGAGGAAGGACGCTCATCACCATCGGATACAGTTGAAACTGTGGACTTAATCGATATTGTTAATGTGATTGAAGACTCGGAGGATGAGGCGGACAGCGTTGAGGATTTAAAACCAGAAGAGGAACAGGAGGAGCCCGGCGTTTTGCTGACTGGACAGGGAGACTCAGAGGAAGAGCAAACTTCAGCAAATAGTGTGGTAGAGAGTGAAGAGGAGAACGAGGAGGGAGGCGAGGAAGAAGACGAGGACGAAGAAGAAGAAGATGCAGAGCAGAGTGTGATAAACGTATCTTGCCCTGAGGAAAGTGAAGAGGCAAAAACTGTCAGTTGTCTCAGTTATGTGTGAGTATCAAAAAAAGGGGAACAGGAAGTGTGCACTAAAAGTAAATGCTTTCATTATGTTAATCGTGTCACAGTATGTGCAAATATAACACTGACTGCATTGCATGTTCCATCCACACTTTGTAGGGAGGTCTCTGCAGAGCCGCCACAGCCTGACGACACTGGGCTGACACAAAACCCCGATAAGCTTATTGATCCGCAACAGGAAGAGCCTTCGGAGGAGAGCTGCTGTTCGGGAACTGAAGAGGACACAGAGATACCGGAACGGTTACATGAAGATCCCACAGATCAGACCGAAGAGCCAGAAATGCGTGAAGATGTAGATCGTGACATGGACCCTGAACAGTCAGAGGCAGCGGACAACGAAGAGAGAGAAGAAGCATCAGTGCAGGGGTTAGAAAATGCAGAGAAGATAGAAAACTCACAAGACGTATTGGACCTGAGTGAAAAACTGGAGGAGATAAGTTGTTCAGAGTGTGACCACACGAGTTCACAGGAGAGAGAGGCGTCACCGCAACCTGAACAACCCGAGGCCGAGCGGCCGGAAGAGCCAGAGCAAATCCAGGAATCACAGCAGTCACAACATCTGGAACAGTCGGCACAGATGGAGCTGACGGAGGAGGAGCCAGCCCAGCCCGAAACCACAGAGCAGATGGAGCAGACGGAGGAGTCGGTTCAGTCAGAGCAGACGGAGCAGACGGAGGAGTCGGTTCAGTCAGAGCAGACGGAGGAGGAGCAGACGGAGGAGTCGGTTCAGTCAGAGCAGACGGAGGAGTCGGTTCAGTCAGAGCAGACGGAGGAGGAGCAGACGGAGGAGTCGGTTCAGTCAGAGCAGACGGAGGAGTCGGTTCAGTCAGAGGAGTCGGAGGAGTCAGTTCAGCCAGAGCAGACAGTTCAGTCAGAGCAGACGGAGGAGTCGGTTCAGTCAGAGCAGACGGAGGAGTCGGTTCAGTCAGAGCAGACGGAGGAGTCAGTTCAGTCAGAGCAGACAGCCGAGCAGCTCGCGCAACCAGAGAATTCAGATGAGTCAGAGACAACGGAGCAGCTGTCTCCCGAGACTGAAGCCGCCGCACAGCCCACAGCAGAGGCTGAGGTAAATCAGGTGGGCACGCAGGCAGAGGAGGAGACGTCACGTCAGGGCGGAGAGGAAGGAGCTCCCGAGGATGGGGATGTACAGACTGTGGTGGCCAACGGGGAGCAACCCGACCCTCCTGAGTCAGCTGTGCCTCAGGAGAATCACATGAACGGAGGCGAGGTGGAGAGAGAGATGGCCCGCCGCCTCGCCGAGCGGCTCTATAAGTTGGACGGCATCCAACGGGTGGATGTGGTGAAACATTTGGATAAAGAGTAAGAACATGTTTTTAGATCATTTCAATCTGTCTGTTCGTGGAATGACTGTGTTGAGGGCACCGCTGCTAAAACCCACAAGTAGAGGGTTGCAGAGGGTTTTACTGCTGCGGTGGGGAATTCCCAGCTGGAGTAAATGTCAACCACAGCATCGATGAATAACTTTAGAGCTAGAATATAATACATTGATATAACATCAGTGAATGAATAACAACTACGCCCAGGCAACGACGGACATAACCACAGCGCTGCGTAAACAGTATCAAACAATGAAAAAGTCCAAAAATAGCCAGCTCTTAACAATCAAACCTTTTGAACATCCATTACAACAACATTCACTTTACATCACTGACAAAACATGAACAACAATGTATGGTGCTGGAGAAACCTGGTGGAAATCTTTCTCAGGCTTTTCAGAAGTTAGCAACAACCTTTTTGATCAGAATATTTCGGCTATATGTAAATTATTAAAAGAAGAAAATGAGAATTAGAGTACTTGATGTGTTTTGAATCTGCCAACCTCAGTCTATAATCTAGACTTTTTTTTTAATCCAAACTTTCTTTATTGATATTTGCATAGAGCCAACAAGATTACAGGCAATAATGTTCAACAACCACAACAGATAATAGTTCCATGACAGGTTATAATCTAAACCTTTCTCTTAGTCTTAGTCCCTAGCGCATAAACAAGATGTGTTTATGTAAAGTATGTCCAAGCAAATTTCCATCGGTAGAATTTCATGATATATTTAACATGGAAGAATACACAATATTTCATTGGAAACCGGTGAAATTATGACAACTAAATGTATGTATCATGTCATGGGCAGGCTGTACAGTGTGGGGATAAAGGTTGAATTTAATTCATACAAACTGTCACAACATTACTATTTATCATACTAATGGAAATTTGCTTGGACACACCTTATGTGTATATGATTCATGGCCACAATTCTGTTAAATATACACATGTTGTTATATGTCCAGAGATTTTTCTTTTTCTTTACAGGTCAGTAACACGATTTAATAATATTTATAAGTCAATATATCTACGCCCCCCCACACCCTTTTGCCCTTGGAGAACTAACTTTATTCCACAAGAAACACTCTTTCATTTATTCCATCCTCTTACTACAATCTGATAAAAATCCCCTTGGTGATGCCACCAGGCTGAACTGACCTAATGCTGAACTAATAACAGAAACTATGTGGCGGCGTTAAGGTTAAAACAACCCACGCATTACCCAGACATGGAGAGTTTATTTTAAGACGCTATTGAACTGCATGGTGGGAATCGTAGCATCTACGGTATCTAGTTCCTGAAACTGGAACTGTAACACTGGAGTACTCGTCGATGATGATGAACTGGTTGAACATTTGACACCTGTTTCACCTCTGAGCTCAGTGATGTCATCGCTGCAGGAGGGTGAGACTGAGAAGCTGAACCAGTGGGTTTTCAGTTCTTGTTTAATCTGTGAAAAAGAACCAACTTCCTCTATGTGCGCGGGAATCATAGTCTGGAGGTCACATGGTTTCTTTTGCCAGTGCAGCATCATCTTCCTTTGTTTACAGTTTCAAGCTGATAAAAAAAAAAGATTGATTGATTGATTGTTTTCTAAACCCTCTAAGTCACGATAACAATCATACTGAATTTTTTTGTTTTCTCTGTTCAGTAACGCCTTCAGTCAAGCTGTCGGAGAGGAATATCTCAAATTTTTCGACTTCACCGGGCAGACCCTGGATCATGCCCTGAGGTGAGAATCACAGAGGCAGAGTGTGAACGGCCTGCAATGACAGACTCGTTGTCGCTTACGGTTTCAGTTTCTTTCTCTCTGTGTCAGGTCGTTCCTGAAGGTGGTGGTGCTGATCGGGGAGAGCCAGGAGAGAGAACGCGTGCTGCAGCATTTCGCCTGCCGCTACCAGGAGTGCAACCCCGACTCCTTCTCCTCCTCAGGTGAGTCTCTGTCACTGGTTGTGTGATGTTTTTGTGATTCATGCTCATAGACACAGCTGTGAGAGCTCTTATGTGACATATACATGTGTCATTATCACTTCTTTTTTTTTTTAAATACCCCCAGGGGCCGTGTTGGCTCTGACTTGCGCTTTGATGCTTCTCAACACTGACTTGCACGGACAGGTGAGACATTTATGTGTGAAAGAAGTGATTGAGGATATTGTAGATTCTGTTGTGACTTGACACTGTTATCTAAAGATCTGTGTGAGACGTGTAATTAGTTTTTTGTGTGTGATGACAGCATGTGGGAAAATCCATGTCCTCCTCGAAGTTTGTGACCAACCTGGACGGGATGAATGAAGATGAAAACTTCAACAAGGATCTCCTGAAAGTGAGGCCGTCACCGAAGCTTTCAGAGAACACATTTTATTAAATCAAGATGTTGATGAAATTGTTATTTTACATCTTTCCTCTCTCCATCTACATTATAGAGTCTTTACAATTCCATTAAGAACGAGCAGCTGGAGTGGGCAATGTAAGTGGACAGATGTTTTTTTTATCTGCTCTCTTTCAATGACTACACCTTTGTCATATCCCTCACTAAATAATCTCCCGCTGTGTGTTGCAGTGATGAGGAGGAGTTGAAAAACTCTGTGTTGCCGGATGAAGACACAGGGAACTGTGCCACGCTGCATACAAAATCCAACCCCTTCCAGGATGTTCCTCTGGACAAAAAGGCGTCAGTGGTCAAAGAGGGATTCCTCCAGAGAAAACTCCATGCCGACACTGACGGCAAACGCAGTAAGTCGGCCTTAATTTGACTATTAGGATAGTTTTTAGTTTTATTATTCAATAACTTTACAAAACATTGTCAACATTAAGTCCTGAAGTTTGTTGTAACTGCATTTTAAAGGGATAGTTGAACATTTTGGCAAATTGGCCCATTGCCATAATCCCTATAGTCATAGCAGTAGGTTTGTTACCTTTAATTGTCGGTGCAAGCTATTTTTAGAACGGCGGAGCAGAGCTGTGAGCTGCTCAGAGCTACGCTACGGAGGCTCATGGAATTTCTTGGTTTCCCTCATCAAACTCATCAAATACACAATCCAACAACTCCAAAACGCTCTTGTGGACAAGTTGTGACCTGCACATTCACCACGCTATGAGACAATAACAGAACGTTACGAGACAGAGTTGTTTTAGAGGTAAATTCATGCAAAACAACTGATGCGTGTTCCCGTTGGGTTCAGTTTTTCGGCAAACAGTCTCTGCATTTGCCTCAAAAACAACTTGGCCTCGGTGTGGAGTGGGGGCTAGGATTTAGGAATGGCGGCCCGCCACTCCTAAATGAATGTAGAGGAAACACTGTGTATTATCCTGTAATTATAATGTGAATGCTGTTAGTGTCTATTCCTCACATACACACACCTGTTTCTACCTTGTTGCAGCTCCGTGGGGGAAAAGAGGCTGGAAGACTTTCTACGGCGTCCTGAGGGGAATGGTCCTTTACTTACAGAAGGTCAGAAACTCAGCTCCAGCTTTTACTGTGTTGTGAAAATAATTCAGTGTCGTCTGTCATTATAAATACATTTCTGTAATATCCCCTCATTGTGTTTGTGTGTTTGCGTGTCAGGATGATTACAGGAGGGAGCAGCAGACTAACGAGGAGGTGGTGAGCGTGCACCACTCTCTGGCCGAGCAGGCGGCTGATTACACCAAGAAACCGCACGTCTTCCGTTTGCAGACGGCTGATTGGAGGGTTTTCCTCTTCCAGGCCTCGTAAGTCACGGCACAGCTGGAATCTGTATGTGCATGTATGTATGTGTGTGTGTGTTTGCCACACTCAGAGATCTTGTTTGTTTTGTTGCTCAGATCCAAAGTGGAGATGAACTCGTGGATCAGCCGCATCAACCTGGTCTCGGCTCTCCACTCGTCGCCTCCGTTCCCCGCGGCCGTCGGCTCCCAGAGGAAGTTCTTCAGGCCGATCCTCCCCGCCACGCAGTCTGCTCACACTCTGGTACACAACCATACTTCTCTTTCTTGGTGGCTTTGATTTCCTTATAATTACAAGTTATTTTGCATGTTTTTCTTCTGAACTGTGAACTCCTATTTCTATACCAAATGTGTGTGTGTGTTGTATATTTGTTGTTTCCGTTTTATAGGCGGCTTGAGAAATGTTATTGTTCATGGTATAAAAACTATTTCTGAACCTGTTCGTAATTTAAGCTCAAGTTTTGGCCAATAAATCAAGAGATACTAAAATTACGACCAAAGTCTGCTATTTTATATACAGTATATATTTTTCTCAATAATATCAGGGACAGGGACAGCTAACAAAACCATCACATATGTAATTTTGAACAATATTTTTGTCCCATTGAACTGAGACTAGGAGAAGCAGCGTTTATAGCAATATTGACTTAACATTTTACTAACATTAGCCTCCTAAGCTATTACAGGAACAAATTTAATCTGAAGTGAACAACAGCTATTTTATTTATTAGTGAATTAAACTTCTCATTTCTGACAGAGTGTCAATGTAGTTCTTTCAAAAGTTGCATAGTTTTACTTTAAAATCAAACAATCAATTTCTTTTTAAATATGATTAATGTAACAGACATGCCATGTACCCAGGGGGCAAAATCCCAGTTTTTTGAAAAACGGACACGGAGCGTTGTAAAAGGTTTGACACCAGAAATGATATCTAGGAACTTCAAGGATTAAAACCTGGGTGGACAACCCGGTCAACTAGCTGCTGGAAAGCTACAGGGGCCAAAACCCCTTTCTGGGGTCATTTTGCTGGCGAAATGATGTAAATGCAAATATTTAGGTACTACAATGGCATAAATAGTCATACAACTATAAAATTTGGCAGAGAGTATCTTGACACATAGGGGGAGGCATGAAAAAAACATTCTGGGGTTTGTTGCAACTCGATTTTAAGATATCACCCTCAACATCCCAAAAAAGACCAAAAAAAGTACTGTTCGCCTGACAAATTCTCATGAAAATTATTATTTTTCAGCACTTTATGGAGAATATCTATGCTTAACACATATATAGAAAAATTCCTTAATTCATAAGCTTCCATTTGAGTCCAAGATAGCCTTTCTACTAGCTACTGGAAAGCTACAGGCTGTCTCCAAACAATGCAACACCTATTGTGAAAAACTACATGTTAACTGGCCTGATCAGAAACCATTCTATTTCTGGTCTCCCCAAAGTGAACAGATAGATAGAGAAGACCGTTGGCCACGTTGACCTCCCATTGAACTGAGACTAGGAGAAGCAGCGTTTATAGCAATATTGACTTAACATTTTACTAACATTAGCCTCCTAAGCTATTACAGGAACAAATTTAATCTGAAGTGAACAACAGCTATTTTATTTATTAGTGAATTAAACTTCTCATTTCTGACAGAGTGTCAATGTAGTTCTTTCAAAAGTTGCATAGTTTTACTTTAAAATCAAACAATCAATTTCTTTTTAAATATGATTAATGTAACAGACATGCCATGTACCCAGGGGGCAAAATCCCAGTTTTTTGAAAAACGGACACGGAGCGTTGTAAAAGGTTTGACACCAGAAATGATATCTAGGAACTTCAAGGATTAAAACCTGGGTGGACAACCCGGTCAACTAGCTGCTGGAAAGCTACAGGGGCCAAAACCCCTTTCTGGGGTCATTTTGCTGGCGAAATGATGTAAATGCAAATATTTAGGTACTACAATGGCATAAATAGTCATACAACTATAAAATTTGGCAGAGAGTATCTTGACACATAGGGGGAGGCATGAAAAAAACATTCTGGGGTTTGTTGCAACTCGATTTTAAGATATCACCCTCAACATCCCAAAAAAGACCAAAAAAAGTACTGTTCGCCTGACAAATTCTCATGAAAATTATTATTTTTCAGCACTTTATGGAGAATATCTATGCTTAACACATATATAGAAAAATTCCTTAATTCATAAGCTTCCATTTGAGTCCAAGATAGCCTTTCTACTAGCTACTGGAAAGCTACAGGCTGTCTCCAAACAATGCAACACCTATTGTGAAAAACTACATGTTAACTGGCCTGATCAGAAACCATTCTATTTCTGGTCTCCCCAAAGTGAACAGATAGATAGAGAAGACCGTTGGCCACAGCAAGTGGAGCTTTTGAGATAGAAAGGCTATCTTGGACTCAAATGGAAGCTTATGAATTAAGGATTTTTTCTATATACATGTTAAGCATAGATATTCTCCATAAAGTGCTGAAAAATAATAATTTTCATGAGAATTTGTCAGGCGGACAGTACTTTTTTTGGTCTTTTTTGGGATGTTGAGGGTGATATCTTAAAATCGAGCTGCAACAAACCCCAGAATCTTTTTTTCATGCCTCCCCCTATGTGTCAAGATACTCTCTGCCAAATTTTATAGTTGTATGACTATTTATGCCATTGTAGTACCTAAATATTTGCATTTACATCATTTCGCCAGCAAAATGACCCCAGAAAGGGGTTTTGGCCCCTGTAGCTTTCCAGCAGCTAGTTGACCGGGTTGTCCACCCAGGTTTTAATCCTTGAAGTTCCTAGATATCATTTCTGGTGTCAAAGCTTTTACAACGCTCCGTGTCCGTTTTTTTGCTTTGCCCCCTGGGTATAATGTGACACTTGCCATGAGATATCCATAAAGTGCACAGACTCTGTTCCTGATCGTACCTGATGGCCTTTTGTTCTGTTCTGTTTGCTGTTCAGCAGGATTTGCATTGAGCTTATTTGCATGAAAGCTTAATTTGTTTCTCTCTGCTATTTCCTGTGCAGGAGCGTCAGCTGCAGTCTCATGCAGGAATGTTAGAGTCCTTTAAGGCGGACCTGTCCTATCTGCAGGAAAACCCACCGGAGGGCAAAAAAGCCAAAGCCAAGGAGCTGGAGGAGCATCGAGTCAGAGCAGATTACCTGCAGCACGAGGTGGAGGAGCTGCTCTGGGAAAATGTGCAAATACAGGTGTGAGAAAAAAAAACAAAAAGTGACCCAGTTTCTTTTTGCTCCAACCCTGCAGATGTGTCGCTATGAGACCTACAACCAGGTGCTGGAGGCCTGGCAGAGCATGCAGACGACAGGCAACGGCGTGTTGAGCACCGCAGACCTGAGCCAGTTTGATAAGGCCATGTGTGCAGACGCTCCGGGGGAGGAAGAGGACGAGGAAGGCGGGCTGAAGAAGTCCCACTCCAGCCCCTCACTGGAGCTGGAGCTGGCTCCTCCGCCGGTGGTCAAAGTCAGACGCAACATCTCTGAAAGACGGACTTATCGCAGGATTGTGATCCCGCGACGGAACAAAGAGGTCTGACAGGTGGCGTTCCCCTCAGAGATAATAACGGCCCTTTGAAAATGCAGATTCGTGTTTGTTCCTGTGAGCTGACAGGACTTCAGATTTCTAAGTTTGGTTAAGAACTGAAGCAGGGAAACACCAAAGTTATAAACAGTGTGAAATATGTCTCTGCAACTTGTTGTGTTTTTGAGTTTTTCTGCATTTTTCTCTTGTGCACTTTTTCAAAAACCTCAGGGAATCCCAAGCACCCAGACTCTCAGGACGGAGGGGAGAACCTGATTCTTTCGTTGAGTGACTCAAAGTGTCTGGCCCTAATTTATTTAGTGTTTTTTTTCCTTCTTTTTGAATAGTTTTGGTTTGTTTTAATTCTCAAAATGGTACACAACTGCGACAGTGTGCTCCGGGCAAAACATGTGCCTTTAAAACCACAAGAGGGCGCTGTAGCACAGGACAAGTGTGAGTGATGGTACAGGGAGAAAATGAGCTGTCAGTAAGTTAGAAACTTGTTTTAAGGAATCCTATTTGCACTTTTGTTGTTTTTGATATTGTGCATAAACTGTTGATTTGTTGACAGTGCTTCTTTCACTGTTACATATCTTGTTCATATGAAGGATTTATTACCAAAATGTTGTTGTTTTTCTCTTTTGGGGAAAAATAAACTGTTACTTGTGTAAATCTTTCAGAGTTGTTGTTTTTATCAGTGTTATTCAAATTCTTGCTGCATAAGTTTTATGAGCGTGTATTGTGTTGTTTAATTGTGTCACTTTTTATTATTATTTCTAAGATAGGAAATGAAAGATTTCACAAAAAATGTAAATCAACTTAAATGTTCAATATCTGCTTTATTTGGTTACTGAGAATGTGTCTTTGTTTCCACCCCGGCTCAAATTACATAACTACCTCTATTGATATGCAGTAATAACTTACAACCTTTGATCTTTTCATTATATGAGAACACTTTTGTTGTAAAAAGCGACATACATGGGCTACAGTATATAAAATCATTATTGTTATGTCATATTGACATTGATATATAAAATAAGTCATGATGGGACAAGATAATCAAGAGAAATTATATTAACTTGAAGGAACCTCAAACAAGAATTAAGTCCCAAAATTTAATCAAGAAATAACTTAATGACTTTTAAATTGAATATTGAAACCACGAGGTGGCCAAATGCGATGTCCACATCATATAAATATACAGTTTACACATTTTACAATGAAGCAATGTGGTGCAACAGAAATCCCGCACTTAACAAATATCTTTCTAAACATTAGGGAACAATCTTGTCAAGTTCAGATCTCACAAAACTTACAGACAACATTACATAAAAAATTATATTATGTCAGTAAAATTAAATGCAGAAATGACCACATAAACCTAAATCTCAATCTGGCAATCACAATATATTGATTAATTTTTGCATCACGGTGTTGGAGGCCGATCAGACTGAAGATGCAGGAGTTTGTAAAAGACCTTAAAAGTTATTGTTCCAAAAAAACAGTGATGAAACACTGAATGTCTGTTTTTGGAAAAAAAATTCCCACCAAATTTAACCTTAATATCTTATCACAACACTGTGGTGATCCTAAACTGATATGTAGAGGAAAGTGTGTGTGTGTGTGTGTGTGTGTGTGTGTGTGTGTGTGTGTGTGTGTGTGTGTGTGTGTGTGTGTGTGTGTGTGTCTATGTGTGTGATCACTCACAGTGGCATGGGCCCCATTTTGTTCTCTTTCAGCCTGACATGTTGAGCAGCAGTCGACCTGGGGCGGTTGACAATAAGAGCAGGATGTCTGGAATTAAACCCCGCCCCCCCTTCCCCTCCCACAAACACACACACACACTCACAACACACACACACACACACACACACACACACTCACAACACACACACTCCTCATACAGGAATGCGATGTGACAATATGAAGTGCAGAAGAGCACAGACAACACAGACAGTGACACTCACACACGTCCTGTCTGGATCACGGTGGCGCTGGACAAACGTGTCAGCTCCACGTTGGTCTTGTAGATTTCTGTGTACGATTTCACTCACCTGGACGGACGGACACGAGGAGGAAGTGAGGACCTGATCGATCAGATCTGATCAGGTGTGGTGCTCAGTTAATGTGATAATGCTCAACTTGTCCCCTGAATGGAAGCAGCCTCCATTCATTCACAGGAATAACAAAGGCTCATTAAGATAAAGTCAGATTCTGCAGATGAGGGTGACTGATGGGCCACATGAGTGACAGGGCCCCCCGGGGGCCTTCGCTGCACCTTCAGCAGGGCCGGGGATAGAGGGGACGGGGACGGGGGGGACGGGGAGGCTTGGCGCGCTGAAAGGTGACGCCATCTTGGCTAACCTACATGCTCTCGGGCCTGTGACGAAACGCTACAGCGAGAAGAATCAGCCATTTAGCAGCGCTTGTTTATTTCCAGATCAAATTGAAGCGTTTTTTTTTTTCTTAATAATGTGCTGCGTTCAGCCGCCCCCCCCTCCCCCCACACAATCTGTTAAAGGTGCTCGTCTGGTGCTGCTGCATGGCGTCACGGTGGAGCTGTGGGCTGAAACTCTCTTCTCACATGGCCTGTGGACCATGACTTTCAGTGGCGGTGGCGGCGGCGGCGGTGGTGGCCTTGTTTTTGGAGTGCCATCTCTCCGCTCCTCTCCAGCCACGATAATGACGGGGCTGGAGCAGCAGGGGCTGCATTAGCTGCCGGGTTCAGAGGGCATCCTTCCCCAGGAATTGGCCTGTTTTTGTTCCATTTGTGCCACCCCATTCTCCAGCTTTGTGCGACTCAGTCAGGCCTGGGTGGGTAATTAAAAAGGCAAGAGCTCAAGTTGTGATCATTAGGGACTTGTCCAGCAAAGACCCCGACACGTAAGGTCACTTCTGCCCCCCCTTCTCTCTTTTTTATTTTCCTCTTTTCTCCTCCCCCTCACATGCAGTGTTGCTTTGAACACTGCTCAACATGCACACAATAGCTCTCAGTAAATATAATCCACAAACACCTGCAAGCAAACATAAACTGGACTGTGGATGCGCACGTTCATCGCTGAGATTCGTTTTTTTTTTTTTTTTAATCTGCCCTCAATGCTCCTCCTGACGCTCATTCTCCATCTGCTGCTGACGCCTTGCACGCTCTACTTGTTACTTTTTATCTCTTACCCGCACTAACACTTGATTTCTCCCACTCTGGCTATTGAAAACCTCCTTTCCTCTGCTACCCCCCTCCCTCTCTCTGTTTCTCTGTCTCCATCTTTTCCTCTTGACTCCTGCTGTCTCTCCATCCAGGGCCCTTGAAATCTCTCTGTGGTCCTTCCAGAGTGTTTTTTTTTCTTCCCCCACTCAGACTCCACTCGCCTCTTATACCTTCTCCCTGCTCTTATCCACTTGTTCCACTCCTGTACTCTCTGACTGCAAAGATCCAAACACACTCCGTATATTCAGTTTCTGTATCAGCGTCATTTTCTTTTTCAGCATAAATGATTTTCTTTTATTGCTGTAGCTTGTTTTTCGACAAGATGGCAGGCACTGGAAAGAAAAACATCATCCCTTCCTCTTTTTTTCCCCCTCCCTCCCAGACTGGACTCATTAGTGTAGCTTTTCTCGTGGCCAGACTCAAACCCAGACATTTTCATTTTATTTGCCAATCAGACCCAGTCCAAACACGGCGCGCTCTTTAGATTTCCTCCCTTTTTTACAAATGCTGGCTTTTGTAGCCAAGCAAGCCTCTCATTGACAGAGTTAAGGCAAGTGCCTTGCTTAAGGGTATTTCAACGCATGACCTCTCTTCGCCCTCTCCACTTCCACATACTCTCCCGCCTCTGACAACACTCCTCGGGCACAGACTCGGCGGCTTTCAAGATGCAGGACAAACATACCGGATGGGATCTCAAAGTCAGCGCTGCGTGGGTTAATGCGGACGTATGCAGGGCAAGATTGTTTGTGAAGTAAACCCCCCTTTCTCTCTTATCTGGATTCATCTCTCAACTCATTTAACTCCAGTATCGAACCTAAATCTCAGATTGTTTACATCGATTCTCTGCTAACTTTGTAATATTTAATCGTCTGTGTTCAGCTCAGCGATGGATCAGTGTTATCGTGATGTTGAATGAGCTATTTGTCAGCTGCGTTTGACTCCTCTGGCCTCCGCAGGTCAACCCCCACCCTCAGGGCAGTACCTGATACCTGGCTGATTTTATCCACC
Source organism: Trachurus japonicus (assembly GCF_045865225.1). Taxonomy (NCBI): domain Eukaryota; kingdom Metazoa; phylum Chordata; class Actinopteri; order Carangiformes; family Carangidae; genus Trachurus; species Trachurus japonicus. The sequence continues at coordinate 14,668,899 of NC_140918.1, forward strand.
TCAGTGTGTGTGTGTAGTGTTGAATGTGTGTGTGTGCTTTGAAAGGTGTGTTTTTCTTGATGTCTCCCAGTCAATAGCAGCTTCCTGCCTTCAGGGCCTGTGTGTTGTTTAATAGGCCGCTCTGACACAGGGCACCTGTGTTTCCTTCCCTCTGTTCCTACACAGTAACACCCTCTGTTGCACCACTTTGCTCCGTTTGACTGGCACATTTGTTCCATTACGGTTAACGGTGGGCTAGGAGATGAGATGGCTTCTTGAAATTTGAGGACAGTGTTGTCTTTTGAAGTCCGCTCAGGTATGCTGAGACCTTTTTTTTCCTGACCCATGATAACAAAGTGTCTCTGATACCAGTAGCCATGCCAGTAGATAACTCCAGGGATGGAGGCGTAGTTCGACCATGCAGCCCACATCCATTATGTGATGTAGCTTTTTTTTTTAGTTAGCTGACCTTAAAACTAAAACTGAATTAAAAGCACAACTTCTCTATCACTTTGATTTCAACCGGCCTTTAGCATTTAGCTCTATATCATTTAGCTTACGCTCACAAAGCCACTAGCATAGCTTTTATTATCATCAAACTACTTTTCTTATTGTGACCATTGAAACATAGTAACAAATAATAAATGTCAACATAAAAATTAAGCTCAAAACACTTTTGTGTCTATTAGCACAGCCTGATACCTGCTTGCATGCTGATGCTAACACAGGGTTTATATAAAACAAGTTTGTACCTGTTGTTTGACCTTATTCTAAAAGGCCACATCTAAACCGTCATAGTGCGTGGTGACATGTAATTGTTACATTGGGTTAATGGTTCACTTTTTTTGGGGGGGCAGACTCACCTCAAAAACTGATGAGTGTGGGACTTTTACAAATGTCAAATGAGTTCATACCAGTTCAGCTCAACCATGCTGAGTTTGGCAGGAGGGAACAAGAACATAGCACAATGCAAGTTGCACATAGACATATGATACTAGTAGTAATGATAATAATAATAGGACTAAACTTAACTGTGGCTGTTGAGGAAGATTCGGGGGCACTTAGTGGTTTGCAGATCCAGACTCAACACCTGCAGGAAGCAACAGGGGGAGAGAGACAGAACAAGAGGAAAGAGAAGAAGGCGAGTTAGTAACTTGTAATGATGGGATATGAATCCGTACAGATGGAGAGAGGAGCTGAGTGCATCGTAGGAAGTGCCCCAGCAGTCTATAGGCCCAGAGCAGTGAGCCTGAGCCCACATTTCAGCTTTATCAAAATGGATAGTGAACATGGAGAAGTTTATCTGCCTCATGGACCCAAACTAGAAGATGTTTCCACAGCAGATGAGTCTGACAGCTGAAGCCTCTGCCCCACAATCTGATGGGCGAGTGGGTGAATGTGTTGGATTACTGGTTTTGAAGTTACCAAAAGTGTTGAGCACAGATTCCTCATTTCCAAAAGGTTTTGTTGGAGGCAGTGTTAGATGCTTGTCGAGCACATTGCGTGTGTTGTCATTCGACATAGCAGAGCGAGGATCTCACAGTGTGAAAGAGCTCCAAATATATTTGCAGGGATTCAAAGAGAAGGACGGTTCAGAAGAAGGGTCAGAATAATCAGCCGTGCTTTGTTCGAAACAATTAATAAACAAGGTGATGGGTTCACTCACAGCACAATCTGGGTTTTCTCGAGGGCCACAAAAAAAAAGAGCCCGAGCCGGGGCGGGGCCCGACACAGCAGCGCTGCCATTCACAGTTTAAAAAACAACGGCGTGTTCTGCAGCTCATTTGGACGGACAAACTCTGTCAGACTACATAATACTTATTTGCCAGGCTGAATTGGTTGGCCAGTGTCTCGGGCCCAGAGATAAGTGGAGAACTTTCCAGATGACTGGTGCAGGACAACCCCAACCCGTCATCCCACTGATTGCCACACACTCCTCTGCTGCCTTTTTGGCAGCAATTTCTCCAGGGGCCCCCCATTCTGTCTTTGAGTTTGTCCCCATAATGGTAATGGGACACATGCCTCCTCTTCCACACACAGACAGACACACACACACACACACACACACACACACACACACATACAGATAGACATTCTTGCTCTGTCTCTCCATCATACATACACAGCGTTACTATGGCTCTGTGTTAAATGTAGTAAGTCTCAGTCGCCCCGTCCTGCCAGCTTTGTCTGCCCTCAGCTGTTCCGGCCCGGTGCCTGTATTGTGCTGCCGGGCTCATTACCAGAAGCACTGTGGCCCGAAACCTCCTCGCTAATAGGCCCACAGAGAGACAGAGGGGAGTTATTTCTGCTGTGCCTTGTGCGTTGCAGTATAATGTTTTGTTTTTTACTCCGTTGGCAGCGAGACTGTTAATGTTTAACGTTCGCTGCCGTTATTTCTCTGGCTGGCCGTCAGCTGGCTGAGGAATCTGAGACTGGGTTCAAGCTGAAAGGTTCAGCCTGGTTCCCCCTGTGAGGCACATCCACTTAAAAGCTCCTCTGTATGTATGAATGTATATGGATGTGTGTGTGTTTCTGCATGCCTGAGCAGGGAACTGGAAAGAATGAGTGTCCAGTCAGTTGATGGGCTGTCTGGAGTGGGCCAGGCCACTTGGACAACAATGGGATGAAGTGCAGCTATTGTTTAAAGTTTACGGGGCGGTACGCAGTGTGTACAGTAGTGCGGCTGCAGGAGAGGGATACAAAGAGATGGGTGTAAAGAGGTGAGTCAGGGAAATGTTGAAATGTGAGGAGAGTGAAGGCTTGGAGGGACAGAGTGAAAGAGAAGTGCATACTGTAAACAGAGAGACGTCAGAGCTGGTCTTCATCAGCGGACCAATACGACTCTGACCGAACTGATATTGAGGACTTTAAGTGATTATCTTAGAAGTCAGACAAAAGGCCTCACACAGTCTGATTCAGGGGTTATGTAATTAGGTTTGAGGGTTTCTTTAACGATGAATTAGGCCATGAACCGCGCAGAATTTGTGAACTGAAAATTACTGCAGAAGTTACAGTGGTCTAATGAGACCAAACAGTAGCCGCCATAAAAGAGAATAAAACCCAGAGCTGAATCAAGTTCAAGTGCTTATTTAATCCTCACCCTATAAATACAAAGGTTTATTTAGATTGTAAAAAAAAATACATAAAGAAAACATTTAAAACAAAAATGTGTTCTTTTTTTTTTTTTTTTTTAAATCAGGACCAAAAACAAACAGTAAATTAAAAAACTTCAATGTATCAATCCCTAAATGGATTATTAGAAATATTTTTTACACATTACATATGTGGTCTATGCATCAGATTTATTGGCCTGTTCATACTCACTCATAGATTCATTGTAAGTCCATGGAAACTTCTTCTGCTAAGGAAGATCATGCACTATACCCAAAAGCTCCAGAACACCTGCTTAATGGACTCATGCATGGAGAGATTGTTTATGAAGTATTTAAAAATCATAAAAGCCTGTATTTTATAGGACTACATTATGGTTTTCTTTCTTTTCTTTTCTTTTTTTTGGAATAAAATTTCATTCATGTCTCTAATAATTTTATGCGACTGATTTTTAACTTCAAAATAAACAAAACCAAAACTTAAATCTCCCTGTGCTGTCGCAGCATATTAATTATAATTCAGCCCAGCCAACATATTGTGTAGCCGCCGGAGCTGAAACACTCTGCTTTCACGTGCTGTGTGGGTCTCGTTCGGGGAGCGCGCGGCCTCTCCCTCTCCTCCATCATCCTCCTCGCGGGCTGCCGTCCCGCGCGGTGGCACCAGGTGGGCCGCGGCACCGGCGAACCGTGGCCTCGTTAACGCGCTGCGATAATGAGACCGCAAAGAGGGGCCAAATAATTGCAAATAAAACTACATGATGCAGAAAATAAAAAAAGAAGAAATTAAACAGATGCGCGAGTTTTCAGGATCATTGATTTCGTCCTTTTAAAATGCTGAGCGTTACCAAAAAAAATATCCCACATTTCAGGCTAAGAAGTTAAGGTTACTAATGTGTAATAATAATAATAATAATAATAATAATAATAGGCCTAATAATAATATTACTAATGATAATAAAGATATATTAAGAACAAACTAATATCGTGGAAAAGAAACATTTGACAGAAGTTAAAGTGGCCTAGTAATGGATCATAAATATAGCCTATTATAAACCTATGTAATAATTATTTAGGAAAATAAATAAATAAATAAAGACAGAAAGAAAAGAAAATTACTGCATATTTATTCCTAGTTTTTAAAATTAGAAAAATACTTCAAAAAAAGACAAGAACAAAAACAGTAATAAATTTGCCATGCTTTAATTAAAATAATTCTTTAGAAATTCATTATTTACATCTGCAATAATATTAATACCAGTATAAGAAAAAATAGTCACAGTTCTTACCAAACATCAGAACATCAGCATGACAACAAACTAAATGTATTTGAAGCAAAACAAATGTATTTCAAGCCTTGTTGGTTTTAGTAGCCAAATCACCCCGTCCCCTCATCAGTCATTCTCTGAGTTTAATTGCATCGCTTCCCCGTAAGTAATTCATCATTTACAATATGTACATATTGCTAAACAGATACATCAGTTGTCTTTGAGGGGCATACGTGGGGCATTTTGTCGTAATCGTGATTCAACGTGTCACCTTTTAGTCTATGTTCACTACAGGAAAGCTCTGAATTTACAGTGAAAACAAATCACAAAATGAACTGGCAAGCAGACACAGATAAGGAAAATGAATTAATTTGTGATGATGGGACAGGATCCACAAGTAAAAAAAACAAAAAAAAACAAACATTGTAAACAAAAGCAGGCATAGTTCAGTATCAAGAAGTTGCATATCCCTACTCACTGAATCAGTGGAGTCAAGTTGCAGATGTGCGAGAGAAAGTCTTTGGCCAAAAAACAGCGTTAAAGAGCTCTATGTACTGAAAATATGCACCTTGATGTGAGACGTCAGGCTGAGTCTCTGGAAAACAGACCCTGCAAGGAGTTCAGTGTTTTGCAATGTGTAAACGTATGAGTCAGAGTTAACCCTGGGAGATGGTTTCAGTACTGACAAATAAATAACAAGGAGGAGTGGTAGACTGTGAGCGGATGTTTCAAAAAAAAAAAAAAAAAAATGTGTTGCTGGTTTGTCAGCAGCGTCTCAAGTTCACATCCAGTTCTGACTTTCATGCCTTGGTCCGTGTTGTCAGGATGTGTCAGCTGATGTTAAAGTCCCCTTTCGCTGTCAGTTGAGTCCGGTCCATTGGCCGGCGAGCGAGCACATCCGCCCGCCCACCCACAGCAGCAGGGACTAGAGGTGGTCGTAGGCGGCTGCAGGCGGTGGAGCTGTGCGCGAGGCCGAGCTGTAGTAGTAGGGGGAGCCTGCGGGGGGAGACACAGATGGAGGAAGGTGTTGATGGTTGGTGTTGTTGGTTGTTGGTGGTGGATCAGACTTTCTTTATCCATCTTATCTGAGGTTTTACAGCAGATGGTTGAGCTGCAAGTCTGGGCAGCTTGGACTGTTTGTCCTGCAAGTGGATTGAGTCTGAATCTCTCTTGAGGAAAGATCAGAGCAAAGAAGCAGGACTTTCCTTCTTTAACTGGGGCATCTAGAGGGGCAGTGGAGGAGATAGCCCCTAAAACCTGAGTCTGAGATACACCAGTGTAATTAGGAGTGTGAACAAATACAGTTTTTGATTATCTATTCTATTCTTGTTTGTATAATTTAAGATCCCATTTGTTAATTTCACCTCCTAACATGGGAAATGAGACTTTTACTTTGCTGTTTTGCCTTTTGCCTGATTCCTGTCTGAAATATTTTGTGATGTAAAAGAGTTTTCCGAACTAAAACAGGGCTTTTGAACCTGTTTAGTAAAATAGATATAATAAAACCAATATTAAACTATCAAATATTAAACTGCAGGTAAACCTTAGTTAGTAATGTCATTAATAGGATGGAGGGTGTGTGTGTGTGTGTGTGTGTATTATACGACATGTGACTGTAGGAATTTATGTGCAACTTCCTGGCAGCCAGACACAGCGACAACCAAATATTTGTGAATCATCAGCGAGTGCGAGTTCGTCTTCCTCCGAGTTCACGCACACACGCGCTGTGTCAACATCTTAGATTATTTGTCTTTTTATTGTGAAGGTCACATTCATCACCATATAGTAAAAAAAAAACAACAAAATATATTCATAGATGAAGCACAAGATGCATGAGGTTGTCAGCAGTAAACAAAACAAGTCAAGTGGGTGCTGTTGTGTGTCCTCCTTACTCACCCAGTATACTGGAGTTGGTGAACCTCCAGGCTTCGCTGTAGGAGGTGTAGGGCGAATGGGTGTAGGACTGACCGCTGTAGTCTGCACCTGCTGCAAGACAGACACACAAACACAAAACTTCATCAAACACTCACAAGGCTGCACAACAACAAAGGAAAACACCCGTTATTAAAAAGGAAAAGCTAAGTCATGGCCGACAGCTCTGTGGAGAGGAGTGGAGTTGGGTTGTTTGTGTTTGTGTGTCTGTGTGTGTCTGTGTGTGTGTGTGCGCGCCAGCATCTGCTCAGCCTTAGCTCATAATTCACCAACAGTTAGTGCAGCCTGTAAACCATTAATCTGTGGTGCAGGTGGATGGCTGAGGGTAAAATCCCTCGGCCCAGTGGTGCGTGCATGCAGCTAGCCCTCTGCACCCTCTGCTCTCCTCAGCAGCGCTCGGCCCCTTGCATCGCTCCTCCTCCTCCTCTTCCTCCTCCTCTTCCTCTTCCTCCTGCTCCTGCTCCTCTCCGTCCCACTTCCTGCTTTCGAGCACTCCTCTTTCTTTCTTTTCTCTTTTTTTAACATTCCAATATCTAATTGGTAATTATGTTGGCTGGAATGAATCCCTGAGCTCCCCAACTCCACCACCTCCTCCTCCTCCTCCTCCTGTCCTACACCCCCCCCCCCCTCCCCTTTCACTCAGTAATTGTGTATCAACGCTTCCTCACAGCGAGCCCACCAGAAAAATAATAAATCAGACCCTCTCATTTCGCGCTTCGGAGGGCAGACTTCAAATAAAAAAAGGTACATCACACACACACACACACACACACACACTCTCTCTCTCTCTCTCTATCTGGTCGTATGCAGGCGTCTTGACACACACACACACACACACACATCGAAACCCACACAAACATGCACATGCACGTACACACACACAAAAACACACCACAAAGACCGCCTCCTCTTCGTTCATACCCAGACTTTAAGCCCCCCCACTCTTCCTCCCTCCTCCGCCCACCCCTGCATCTCCCTCCTGGGCCCCCTGGTTCCCATGGCAATGTGTGGTCAGAGGTGTCTGGGTGGGTGGGTGGGTGGGTGGGGGGTGGTGGGTGGGCAGCAGGGCGGAACCCCTAGCCTGTTCGCTGTACCCCCTGGGCCCATGTGCACCCGCGCACACACAGAGTTCACCATCATGGCACAGCTACTCATTAACTCAGGCTGTCTCCCTGTTAATCTACAAACCTCCCTCCATCACCGCCGTTTCTCTCGCTTTATTCCCTTTATTCCTCCTTTTTTACTCTCTCTCTCCGTCTGTTTGACTTTATATTTTTGTTTTACGCTTCATTTTCGTTGCGACTCCTCGTATATTTTTCTGGCATATATAGCGGTTGGTTTCTTACCTGCTACCATGCCAGTGATGGCCGAGGAGGTGTATCCTGACTGGGCAGGGGAGGGGATGTGAGGGGGGTAACCTGGCAGGGTGGAGCTCACCATGTCACGCCCTGTGAACACACATAACAAAACACACCTTTAAAGCCAATGTGGGAGTCACTATTTCACATTTGATGCAGTTATAAGACACTGTAGGTTTAGGTTAGTGTTTGATTTTGCTGCTGAGCAAAATACAGAGTATTTTTGGAGCCAAAACAATCAGCGATTATGCACATTCATTAAATATTACTACTACTGATTGCAGCAATCAATAAATGCTTTATAATTTAAGTTATTTCTATAAGGAAAGATCCCAGAATTCAGTAGTTTTTAATGTGTAGTTTTTTAAATTTCCTGTGTTCAATTATAGATAAATTTATATTTTAGAGTTTTTAACTGCTTGTAAAGAAAATAAAGTAGATACATAGAATTTCACAGTATTATTCATAGATCGTGTGACTGACTGAAATGTTCACCCATTAAACAGCAGAGTAATCAACAGGGAAAATAATCATTAGTCTTCCAGACACAAGTGCAAATGCCTTTGTTGTGATCATGAACATGAGTAAGATGGATGCCTGCATTACCTGAGATGACAGACTGACTGCTGAACTGCCCGTACACCGGTGCATGATGGGAGAATGAGTTGAATGCATTAGGGAAATGGTTGGAGCTGCAGCTGCTGCTGCTGACAGACACAGGTTTCTGCAGCGCCTGCAGCTCCATGAACGCCAGGTTGGACGCTGCCATGTTTGGGGAGGAGCTCGTGCTGGTCACTTCTGGGGACATTTCCTGTTTTAGACAGAGCGGCAGCTGTAGGGGCTCTGAGGTGGTGAGCAGTGAGGAGGGCGGGCGGGTGGGTGGGGGGGTCGGGGGGTGGGGGGGTGAGAAAATGAAAACAAACGGTGAACGTGAGTGGGAGTGTAAACTTAAGAGGAGAAATAAACTGAGTGACATGTCAAAAACAAAAAGTGAGTGGTTTTAGGACTGTGTAAGAGTCCACAAGGTGCTGAGAACGTCATCATCTAACACTAAAGAGTCTCACCGGTCACCATGGCGTAGCCTTGGTGCGCTAGATTCCGTCCAATGGTGGAGCTGGACGTCGAGAGGCTGGACTTGGCCTCGTCCAGGCTGCCATTGATGAGGGACAGCGGGTACAAAGTCTGGGGATGATGGACAGGGATTAGCTATTGAAGGAAAGTGGAGGGAGCACATGTGCATTTGTACAAATGAAAAACCAAAGAAGATCTGATTTAGCAATTTTTCAAATAAGTCTTTCATGTTAATAAAACAAGAAAACTCATCATAATGTCCAAATGAATCCTTTGTGTTTGACTTATTGTAGTGATGCATACCTGCTCTGTCTTGCTGCTGGAAGCTGAGCTGAATGAGTCCGGTGGGTAGTGGTGACGATCGAACCCGCAGTCCAGATGTTGCGAGGCTGATGAGAAATTATCCACCCTCATCTGTTTCCTCGGGACCCCCCCACTGCCCTGAGAGTCCACGCTGTGTCGACAACTGTCCTGATCACCTGAGAGACACCGAGGAGGACGGAGGAGGACATTCTCAGACAGGACTCAAATATTATCAAATATCACAGGAGTTTCATTAGTGACTGTTCCAACTTGACACTCACACAAAACATAATATAGCTCACTGTTCACTATAGAGGAAGATCTTTTTGTAATGTGTGTATATTGCCTTTAAGGACTGAGCTATTAATTCTGAATTTAATTTAACTGAACTGAACTAATACTTAATAGCTGTTGCCTCTTGTCGCTCACGTGTGACCTGACTGGAAACTCTAAAGGTCAAATAAGTGATTAAATAGTGACTGACAGGGGTTTTTCAGCTTTCGTCGACATGATATCTTACTGCAAATGACGACATGCAGGATGTCAAAGTCCTAAACTAAACTTAACTAAACATTAACCTGGAAAAGAAAGTGTTTCTATGAAGAAGTTACTTCTAGGACATTTGCCTTTCAGCTACACTTGACTCAGTTTCCTCTGTCGTGGTGGGAACAGTAACAGCCACTTCCGTCTTTCAGGCTGATATATATCTGATAGACTCGGCTCCATCCGCCGCCACAACAAAACAAATTGGCGCTGACGTGCGCTGTCTCATTCATTTGATCTGATTCTTACTGTCATCGTGGCTCCTCTTGCCCTCGGTGCTGGGATGGGGGATACCCAACAAGCCGCTGATGGAGTAGGTGGAGCCCAGGGAGTCGGACTGAGGAGATTCAGGAGGGGTGACAGCTGAACTGGGGACTGAGAGCGAGAGGGAAAAACAAAAACAGACAGATTTGAGACAGAGAGCGGAAACGATGCTCTGCATCTCAGAGATCCTGTTACCACAAGGTCAGAAGCTTAATCCTACTGAACAATGAGCCCACTCTATCTTTAACCTTAATCCTTCAGCATCACACTGTAATGCTTGTAGATATGGATGATGATACACAACCTTCACTGTGCATGGTGTGTGAATGGTGGCGACTTACTTATGGTTTGTCCTGGACTCAGGCCTTTTCCATCCAGAGGCAGATTAAATGGCTGTTGGACTTTTGTCCGGATTATTCTGAAATAAAAGAATTATAATTTGACATTTCCTGTAAATGTTATGTTTGGTGTAAACATTGCATAATGATAGCATGTGAATCCTGAGGGAACGTGCACAAGGGGAAGTTCAAGACTATCTGAGCTTTTAAGGAATCATGTGGCCTTGATTTAATGATAATAAATCTTTGATGGGAAGATGCTGATTTCTGAAACCCAAATCCTGCACTTCCTCTGGCTCATCCACCTTTCCTTTTCCTTTTTGCTCAGCCACAGCGGCTCTAACCTGATTACATTCATAATTCAGTTTGTCACCTGTTAATGGAGCTCACGCTGGGCACCGTGTCGCTGTCACACACTCCCTCTGCCAGCAGCCGGTCTCTGATTTCCCACGCGAACATGGTGGGGTTCTGCCTCTTGTACTCTGCGATCTTGTCCACAACTTTCGGGGTGGCCACCTTGGGCTTGGAGCCACCGATCACACCGGGCTTGATGCTGCCCGTCTCATAGTAGCTGAAAGAAACAAGGGAGTAAAGGACTTTTACATTGAGGTTAAGGGAAGTAAAGGATTTCAGTCACAACGTGTCCCTGATGACTAAACAGACTTCCAGAGGTCAAAGGACGCAAACAGGTGGATCAACAGTAACAGAAGTTGAGTAAGAGCCTTGTTGGCGTTCTTACCGTCCCAGGATCTTGCTGACGCAGCCGTGGCTGACTCGGAGCTGCCGCGAAATGTCACAGGGCCGAACCCCTTGGTGGGCCATGTCCACGATGCGTTGCCGGATCACCTCCGGGAGTGGACGTCCATTAACAAACATTCCACCTAGTTGGTTAAGACCCCCATGACCTGGGGGAGGAGGGGGGATGAACACTCATAAATGTCAAGGAACCTGAGACTGGCCAACATCAGCGCATATTGCAACTAGGGAGGTCACACACACCTGGGCACAGGTAGATACACCTGAACTGCTCAAACACACGACACACTCAACTGAGAGATGAGGACATTCACACAGAACTCAGACTTATAACCCTTAAAACCCTTAAAACCAAATAATTAATTGTTGCAGGTGAAAAAGGGAGCTGTTAAAATAAGATCAAAAGACATGATTTGTTTTTCTGAGAACCACTGGATCTTTCAGAATCACCTTCAGAGGGTTTAGTTTTTAGTTTAAATAAATAAAAGCAGGAAGACGGCAGTGAAAAGAATCAAGCCACCAGAACAAAACAAATAGAGTGGTGAGATTACCTTTTTATAACTTGAAAAATCTAATGAGAAAGTACAAAACAATCACACGGCTTGATTGCTGATGTTAATGAGCTTGTTAAAACCATAAACATCAACAGGTTTATCCTCTCAGTTCGTATTGACAACTCATTTGTTGTGAGATGAAGCTCAGTTATCTTCACTGAAGATGACAGACAGTTATTTTGTGCTCAGAAATGACAGAAAAACACGTCCGCTGTAAGAAAAATAGTGATTTTAAATCTTCCTCATTTGAACACATGGAAACACTTTTAAATTGGTAAAGATGAATTGAATGGCATATACGTATGTAATACATAAAGGTCATTGTTTTTTGGTGTTACTATTATTATGATTGTTAATTTCATTAATGTTATTATTGATTGATTATAATTATTATAGGCCTATACTGTTAATGTTTTTTTTATGTAGCTACACAGGCCTTGTGAAAAAAAATATTTTTACGAAAATAATCTTATGCACAAAAAAAAAAAATTGTCTATATGGCACCAGAACATTTTAGTTATGTCCTCTCACTATCATGAATTACATTTAATTACATGAATCTTATAAGTTATTGTTTACAATGGTGAATTACATTGATATTAGGGAATGTAACTAATTTTAAAGGATAAAAATGAAACGTATGAAAAATATTATGAGAACGGTGTAAAAAAAAAAATGTTGTGCACATGTATGAACGTCGTTAATGCAGAATGTGTTCGCTTTGACTCTCGCGGAGAATAACAAGCCGGTAAACAGCAGCAGACAAAGCGCGCGCCGCGGCCTCCAACTATCTTCTCTATGGACTGCACGGTGGTGACTCTGCACGAACACCACTGCTTTTAATTTAACCCATTGAGCCACTTCTTCCTCTCAGCCTTTTCCCAGCTTTCATTTCCACATCAAACAGCGGCCGGAGCCGAGGAGGGAGGGAGGGAGGGGGGGGGAGGGGAGGGGGGGGGGGGGGGGGGGGAGACAGGAGGGAGGGAGGGGAGGGGGGGAGACAGGAGGGAGGGAGGAGAGGAGAGGAGGGGAGGAAAGAAGGGGAGCCTCTATTAACGCTGCCACCGAAGTGTGGAAAAAAATCTCCCCGCCAAGCTTCATCAACCTGCAGGATATTAAAGCGGAGAAGCCGGGGGGGAGGTGGGGGGTCACGGGCACGCGCACAGAAACCGCGTGCACCAACGGAAAAACAAAGCAGATAGATAGATAGATAGATAGATAGATAGATAGATAGATAGATAGATAGATAGATAGATAGATAGATAGATAGATAGATAGATAGATAGATAGATAGATAGATAGATAGATAGATAGATAGATAGAGTGGATTGTTCTTTAAGTGTCATCCAATTAACTTCCTCAATAACCTACAACAACCAGAGGGACGTCTCCTCCGCCAACACTCACAGTGTGAAGATGAGCTCTCCCTCCCTCTGTGTGCCATTGTGTGTTCTTATAAATAGACATCTCTCATGTTTCACAGCTAATATGTGGCTGAATGTGAGTGATCTGCCCACACCACTAAGAAAAACTTCATTTTCTAATTTCTAGTGGAGGTCAGATTGATGATTTTACAGTGTCACCTACAATTGGCACAGATATGAGTTTGATTGTCTACATGTAAACATGTAGGCTACAGCACAAAGAGCTGAAACAAGCCCAGGCCCAGTATGGTCACACTTTAGGTTCCCATTTAGCACAGCACAAACGTTTAAAACATAATGTCTTCTTTAAAGTTTATAAATGTAAACTATTTGTCAAGAATTTTAACTTATGCTGTTTGTTACAACCACATAAGTGTGTCAACACTTTACATGGGCCTATCTATCTATCTACAGCTTATTGATGCCAGCTTCAAGCCAAAATGGTAAGTGTGGATGTTATTTGTAAATGTAAAGGCTGAGCACATTCTCATAACAGAAGATGTGCAGGGGTGTAAAGAACAAGACTTATTCTGATGTTCTGTTGATTTGAGGAAATGTCAGACGTGATATACGGAGTCTGAGAACAGAGCTCCGGCTTGTGTTGTGTATTTACCTCTCCCACTGTGGTTGGACATATCCCTGAGTTTTTGGTCCTTGCTCCACCAGCCGAACGTGATGCTCGCCGCCACGCTGTCCCAGTTAAAGTGTTTCTACTGCTCGCCCTGCCCCGTCTGGCATGAGTGTGCTCCTGAGTGCACCGCCGATCACACGCTGCGGGGAGGACACAGGGGTATATGAAACTGGCTGTTTGTCTTATGTGTCTCCTCCTGAGCTCATACCGAGCAAACACTCAGCTGGTGTTCTCCACGGCACACCGGGTGTCTTCATTAATGTCTGCAGAGATGCTGGGCTGTGGACAGCAGAAGGCCCGGCTGGCACTGCATTAAAATACTTTCTAAACTCCCCATAACTTTAAGACTGTGTGAAAGTCCCTAAATCTATATTTGTGTTCAATTTAATAATCTGCATTTAAAAAAAACAAAAAAAACATTAAGAGACATTTTCCTCCTTTGGCCAACACAGATGGCTGCTCCTTCAAATTTCCCTTCATTAAGCGCTTTGTAATTAGGATGGACTGGCCTCATTAATCACCTTATAACTGTTAGAACCAGTAGTGTATATCATTTCAGCTCCTGGATAGTAAAAACAAGGAGTGAAAAACGCATTATGATGTAACCTAATGTTGATCAAAATAGAGAAAGTTAAGTGATCAAAGTTGAGAGAAGAGCTTTTTCTCTACTTGTTACTGAAATTTCAAACAACATTTTCATTTAACAAATCCTCATGTTAACCCTAATTAAAAAAAGAGGAAGAAGTGAATTAATACTAGGCTATAATCATGAGGGCAATCATCTGAATATAAATTAAATGACTTTTAAGATCCAGTGGCTCCATGTTGGATTTGTGGAACAAAATAGATATTAAAAAGCAAACGGATGGATTTTTAAGAGATGTGACAAATTCTTTGCGTCTTCACTCTTAACTAAAAGATGCTTAGTCTGTTGTAAATGTGGTGTCTAGTTGTTATTGCCCCATATAAGCCTTGATTACAGGCTCCATCTGCTCAGCTTCTGCTGCTTACACACTTCTCCACCTGAAGAATGAGGGGTGTGTTACAGCTACAGGACTCCCAGCTCCATGAAGCTCACGGTAATAAGAGCAAAATATCATCAAGTGGTCTAAAAGGAGACAGTGACACCGTCGTGTTGAATACACAGACTCACAGATGATGGAAATGTACATCAAGGTTAACTGAAGCTAGAGGTATCAGGATCACACTGTTGACTTTCTGAACATTGATTTGAATGTGTGTAACTGCTTAACGCTAAAATTCAAAGTGTCATGGTGAAGTGTGTGTGTGTGTCAGGTGTTGTCACGTCCTGCTGGGTGGCACTTAAAAATAAACCACATAATCAGCGGACTGTCACACACTGTTAGAGGTGAGGATTGACAACATAAGTTCAGGTGCAGCGTTTGGTTCGATTCCAACTTATTTTGGTTTGTTGCTATGACACGATTAGGTATAAAGCCTACTGTGCTGTTGCCAAGTTCAATTAAGTTTTTGTCTTTTGATGCTTATGTGAGTATTAACTTATTGGCCACTAATTTATTTGAAACTGTAAAGAGACTTAAAATTTTATTTAAACTTTTGATTGAGTAAAACTGTTGTTTTTTTTTTGTTTTTTTGGCCTATGAGAACTTTTTTGTGATTTGTAAAAAAGAAAGAAAAAGTACAAAAATCTAAATATTTGAATTTCAAACTTCAGGTAGTTTACTTCTAAATATAGCCCAGTTGTGAAATTTTATACCATAAAATACACATTTTTAAAAAAAAATGTGACGTAATTTATTTTGCTTCTAATTTTGCTGCAACAAAATGATATAATTATTTCAATAATTGAATGTTACTCTCAGTAATTGATAAATAACTGATCGATGGAGTCATCAATTATTAAACAGAAAATCGGATTGAAGACAAAGAAACTTGTCACATTTCTATTTTTTAAAGACGGGACAGTGTGATTCAGAGTAAAATTGATCTTTTAATGTTAGTTACAGGCCTAATAAATAACTACTGGTTTAACTTATGCTACTTGTCCTTGTCAATAATAACTGATTGGATCATTAACATGGAGATTTAAACAATGATCCCCTGCAGGGTTTTTTCCACTTGGCCTCGGTGCTCCAAGACATTTTAAAAGTTGCATATTTTTCATCAGGAATAACATCCGTCATTAAACCTCTTATTGTTACCTTTTTGCATTTTAAAATAAAATCCAAACTATTTTTTGGATAACTCTCCAGTTTACTATGTTTTAGACATTGGTTTTATTCTGAATGGGAATTAGACTCTTCAACTTTTCGCTGTATTTTCTTAAGATCATATCTTTAGGTCACAATCAGGCCCCTCGTGTGTTTTTTAAGACAGAAAACCGACCAACCGTTCACGCATGTTGTTGTGGTTTTCACATTGAAGGAATGTGGTAATACAGAGTATCACTGCGTTAATAGGTCCAACAGGCATCACATCAATATTAATGCACGTGTATTATTCATCACAAATATTAACTCCTGAAAAATTCACCAACTACCAGGTCCTTTTTTTTTTTTTTACATTCAGCAGTGTCACTGAACTGTAAACTGAACATGCATTTTTCATTTTGTGCAGCAAACTTTAAGTTTAACCTTATTCAGACCTGGTTCGTATCTTTACTCCATAATCACATAAAACTAGTCTGATTAATTTGTGCCTGATTGTCACCGGACAGAGCAGACAGCGCTGTCTGCTGCGTGTTGCACACTGTTGTTGTTTGGATCATGTAAGTCTCCGTTTCAGCTCGACCCTCTGATCCGCGGACCACGGAGCTACAGAGCTACCATCATCACCATCATCATCATCACCACCATCACTATCAGACATGTAGCACAGCTGCAGCTCTCAGTCAGCATGTCGAGATGATGAGATCTTCTTACCTTTCAACGAGGAGAGCTCGGAATAAAAAAAAAGATCTCCGACCAGTTGATGTCGTGTTATTATCCAAATGGTGAGACTCTCGCTGTAGTGTATCACGGCGTGCGTCCGGGCTTGTTGTGTTGTGTTGTGTGTGTGCGCAGCCAACACTCTGCCAGGTTTTATCCAACCGGGGTTGCGCAGAGGATGAAGCCCTGCAGCCATTGGAGGAGGAGGAGGCAGAGAGAAAGGAGAGGAGGAGTGGTTCTACGGAGAGAAGAGAGGAGCTACACCCACCACCACCACCTACCCCCCCATCCGCCCCACAGGATGACTGACCCTGTGTTTTGATGGCACTGAGCGACTGTACGGAAACACTTGTCACGGAGACGGCTTGTTTCCATTCACCTCCAGCGACGGCCGCCCCGCGCTTTGATTAGACCGTGCAACGCGGCATGTGGCACCGCTTCCGACGGTCCGAGCGCCGCTTTCACACGCAATTTAGTGCTTGATTCGCTGCGATCAGTCACAGGTTTCCTCCCTGACAGGTACAGACCAACACCTGACTGAAGAGGGACGCGCCTGCAATCTGCTCTCTTCATTTTAAAGACGTTTCACTTTGCTGCTCTACTCAGCCATCGTTACGCAAATAGCCTAGAAATAGAAAGAAAGAATAAAAATCATAAATATCAGACAAACTCGCTCAGTGAACTTTTCCAAGATTGTCAAACTGACACAAATTTTAACCCTTGAGTCTCACACAGTCCTTTAAATGTTAATTAATTGTTAAAGCCAAGATTTCATTGATGGAGCTTTTTTGTTGTTGCTATATCAATGTCTAAACTACATTTGTTAATATTATCTATATGCACACTAATGTCTTTTGCTCAGATAAAACATCTGGAACCCTAAAATAACCATAAACTTCACGTTATGTGACTGGGTTGGCCAGATAGGCATCTTTACGTAAAGTTTTTTTTTTCTAACAATAAGATCATAACTAATTGTATGCCCTTAATATAATAATAATAACAACAATAAGATCACTTTTGCTGAAGGCTGCAGCTCCTCTCGCTCTTTGTCTTTAATTCATCTTCAGGACGATAAAGATGAAGAAAATCAACTGAACACAGCTTACATGTGCTGCAGTGGAATAAGTCAAATGGTAGGTATAAGAAAGTCTGAAGGAAGAGAAAACGCGTTTTTCATACCAACTAGTTTTTTTTCCTGTTTGTTTGTGCTGCCTCTGGATTCTGCACTTTATCTCCCCACTTAAAAACCACGCGTACACGAGTCTGTGCTGAGGTGTGAGTGCATATTTCTTTTCTGCGCGTTTATTTGTGCGATATAATTATTATTATTGCATGGGTGAAAACCACGTGCAGCCTGTGTGAAGCGCAGTGAATTGACTCTGAGTTTTGACTTGAGAAACAAACAGGCCCTGCACGCGCGTGATGTCACAGCGGGGCGCCGGGTTCCTCCTGAGTTAAAACGCTGTTAATGTTGTTCTCACAAACCTGTAAAACAAACTCAACACCTCTAATGACGCTCATCCATGGCACCCCGGCCTCTGTCTGCCTTCTCCAGCCATATGGGGCTTTTTTTTGTTTTTTAAAGGGAACATGAAGTATTTCACACGGGAGAAAACCAGACAGATTTTGATTATTCACCTTCTCTGTGTAACAGCAGATCAGTTATAATTAATAAATGGTTTATAACCTACAAATGCATTCAGTTTCAGCGCGTTAAATTGAAGAAAAATGCTGGTGTGGGCAACTTCAGTCCTTATCTGGTCAGTTTGTGATTGAAGTCTTTTACTCCTGGTCTTTTAAAAAGCTCTGACTCGACATCAGTGCCGCTGCAGGACAATGGGACGAGTGTTTTTAAATAAATAAGACCGTCCTGAGACTAAAGGGAATCATAACATCAGCTGGAAACAGAGACAGTCCTCTGTAAAGTGACCAGAGCGCAGAGAAAATGACAAAGTGCCTGGAGGGAGAGGTGGCAGAGGAGAGACAGAGAGGTTACAGAGAGTTTAACAAGGGATTAAAACTCATAGATTGGTATCTATAACGATGATACTGTGAATTAAAATGGCTCGTAATTATACAGGTCCACTCGCCAAGGGGCAGAGTTCATAACACACGCCCTAAATCCGGACTCTCATAGCGCATAAAGCAGGATAATTATAAGGAAATATCCAAAAGTAATGGTGTGAAGAGGCAACAAGAGCTGGAACAGCTTCACATTAACCTCGAAACAAGATTTTCTTTGGGTTTTCATAGGAACTGTCAAGTGGGAAGTTTTTTCTATAAGCGAGAGACAACATCTTGAATCTTACCTGCATCAATCCGCTGCTGACACCTACAGAGAGAAGGAGAGAGGATCTTACTGTAGGTGACCTGTTTGCCATTATTAGGCTGTACATAAACCAAAACGGAGAATAGGTTGACAGTTAAATGAAACAACTGACAGTTTAATGACGCAAATTATGAGGTTATTTGTCCTGTGTATTATTATTATTTTATGTTTATGGCTATAAAAGCCTACTGCTGAGAAATGTGCAGAAATCTAGTTACAAAGGAGCTGAATAACCAAGAAGTTGCAACTCTTTTTTTTTTTTTAAATGTGGAAAATAACACAAAAAGTAGAAAAACTGCCAGTTCCATATATCATTTGCATGCGGGTATAATACTAAATAAACTGAATTTTGACAAGAGATGCAAAAACTAAAACCCCCAAACTAAAGAGATTGATCAAACACACTTCCTAACGCCACACACTGCAGCGTTTATTCCACGAAATGGAGGCTGCTGCATAAACACACGGTGAATTCAGTAATGAAGTTATGATTGTAGACAAATACAGCAAAATGTCAGGCTATACTCACCCTTTGGCGTCTTGAACACACTTCTTCAAGCCTTGGCCCACTTTCAGTTTTAATGCCAAAATCTGCAGACTCATTATTTTCCTTCTTCTTTGTGCAGCAGATTTTAATTGTCTATGAACTGCAGCTTCATTTAAATCGAGCAAAAAAAGTGGGGAAATGTTTTTTATTTTAGTTTAGGTGTAGATTTCGAATTTACTTCTGAGCAATGTTATAAATACAGTATGCATGCTTAAGTGATTTTTTTCCTATCGGGTGTGTCTTGTTGGTGGCTGTTTCTCCGGATTTACTTCCCCACAGCAAAGTTTGTGTCCCCGCAAAAAAAAAAAAAAAAGAGCAGCCTAACCTGCGGCAACAGAGATGAGGGTAAGAGGTCAGAGCAAACACTTCCGACCGCAGTGATAAGGGGGAAACACGCACAACTACTTCGCTGCTTATCGCCTGTAGTTTTAGGACACACAACACAAACTAATATGGGATCGATTCGGGTTTATTTAAGTCCAGTATAAGGCTAATGGGGTTTGTTCATTACAATCGGCACAGACTATTTCTGCATCTCATGGGATATTACATCTAAAAACCTCATTTAACTCTCAAAATAAAACACCAGAGGGAATAAATGTATGGAATATATGGAAATACAGCCTATATATATTGGGGATACTGGAGGAATAAAAAAATCAAAACATTGTGACTCCAAACCAAACTCAAAAGGAACTTTACACATTTTTTTTTTGCCGTAAAAAAAAAAGAAAGAAAGTTCATCAACAGCTGAGTCCGTCCCCCTCCATCTTTCATCCCTCACTTCCAGCAGAGCGGAGGTGTGACTGTCTGTCTGACTCGCAGTGCGCGCGCTCGCTCCCGCAACCTATATGCATCAGTCATTCACTCTGCGCGCGCTCCGGCTAAAAGATGAATGCATCCCGGGGAAAAAGCGCCTGCACTTAATGACAACTTTTTATAAATGTGGCCAAGCGGGAGCTGCACGCACGCACGCAGGCACGTCTCTTTGTGGTCAGCGAGCGAGTCGAGGTGATGCAGGTAATTAGGTCATAATAGCTGTGGAAACACCTCGGTATTGATGATCCCATTAGACTGATGGTTTTCTGCAGCGCACAAGTTGCTGAAACCTGCAGTTTCTACAGCCTGGTCTTGGTTAAGAGGGTTTATTGCACTGGGGAATATAATTACAATTTTTTGCATAAGTGATGAAAGTCAGATTATTTATGTCCATCCCTCAATTATATTCTCCTTTTTTTTTGTCTTTAGACTTTATTTGTGAGTTCAATAAACCAGTCTCCACCCTGTTAAAGGCGTTTTTAGGACCACAGAGAGTTCTCAGGTGTCCTAGTTGTCACTGGAGGTGTCTTGGACTCAACGTAGTCAAGTTCATAACCTCATATGAGGAGTTTTGTTGAACAGAAAGCTGTATAGGCATCCACATGTATGGTTAACATCATGACCTGTATGTCGGCATATGGCATCCAGTCATGTTTGGGTTCTGGGCCCCCTCTTCCCCGCTGTACGCTAGCTGTCATGATGCATGTGTTGCCAATAGCTTTTCAGCTTTCCCTCCCTCATCCCTTTTCTCTCCAACAAGCCTTTACCATCTGTTTTGGCTCCCCTCCATTCTGTCCTCTCATCTTTTTCTCCTCATCTTCCTGTGTTTTGTGCACTGTCCACCCTCCCTTCAGCTTTGTCTGTCTTAGTCCAGCCCCGTCCATTGTTCCCCCTGTGCCTCCCATTTCCGCTTTGGTGTTGCCCTCTGACCCCACACTCTGTCCTCCCCCCTGTCCCTCCTGCTGATGCCCCCACCCCACCCTGCCCGGGACCCCAAATCTTCTTGTTCTTCTCTTGACTGCTCTCCCTTTAAGTTTTTTTTTTTTTTTTTGGAGGGGTGGGGGGGGGGGGCTAATAACTGTTGCCAGCAAGCTCCACACAAAATCCCAGTGTGATTGCTATTGTGAGGCCTACAATGGCATACAGGCTGTAATGGCCATTAGCAACAGAAGGGCCCGGCCTGTGAGCAGCGTTTAGTTGTGTTTAGCCCGCATGAAATTTGGACTGGTGGTCCGATGTGAACTCTGCTAAGTTCTTCATCTGCTCGGTCTCACTTCCTGTCGGTCTGACGCTCACTCACTCACTAACTCACTTCACTTTGGTTTCATCCTCTCTCTCGTCCGAGTGTAAAAAGAAGTGGAGGAACTGACCAAAATGTGCAGCGATCACCTTAATGATTTACATGAACGACTTCAGCGTGGGTGATACAGGCCACAAACACACACACACACGCACACACATTTGCACGCACCCCCATCGACACACACTAGTAATTGCAGGAGACTTTGAGGATCAGAGTGACTGGTGAACCTTGTCTTCATGCCTGTCAGTCAGAAGAGGTTTCCACGGAGACGGACATCACAAAGTTGGCAATTGGCTGCGATGTTATGAGGGGATGCGGAGCCCTCGAGAGACCTCATGGGAACTCAGGTGCTTCCCCTTGCGAGCAGAGAGAGATGGGCGACAGATTTAATCAAATGAGCAGTCAAAGAGCCTCATTATCCACCGAGCCGTTTGTAGCTGTAACGCAGAAAATGTACAAAAAAAAGGAAAAAAAAACACAACTCAGTTATCAGCTGGAGTGAATGTCAGCGAGCAAACCAAAACACTTAGTGGCATCTTCTGCATCAGTGTCTTGTTTCTAATTAACTTGCTAAAGAGACTCAGAACGGCGGCCAGTTTACACGAGAGCAAGATTTTGTCATGTTAAAGTCTTGGATAAAAGATCGTCGTGTAGGTGTAATTGATTGGATAAAAGGGTCCTTTTAACCAAATAACAAAAACAGACAAACACATTTTCTCACTTACCCCAAAGGACGGACACCTCAGCACAGTTTCAGGGAGCAGTCTTGGTGTGAATTGGACGAACTGGCCCTTAAACATGGAGAACAAAAATAAAAGTTTACTTTTGACCTGTGATGTCAGAGACCACGTTTACATTTGTAACACAATGACTGTAATTGTGTTTTGTACCACAGATAGTAAGTTACATGGTTATTAAACAAGCTAAACTTATAGAATAAACAATGCTGATCCAGGGAAGAGACAAAATAAGTAGCAACGTTGTTATTTTGACTGAGACACAAACTCCACACAATGAGGCGGGTAAAAGAGCTGTTATAGGCCTTGATTTTTTCATACAGATAATTTTACATTCACTTGATATTTATCAGACAGGTGTAACATGAGTGTGACTGACGTCAGTGTGTTCAGTTGTCTGTGTTGTCAGCGGACGATAAAGTGGAAAGAAATGTTCACATGGTAATGCTAACAGGCGTTAAGAGAGACGGAGAGAGTGCCTGCAGATTTACTGCTGTGATGTCCCACTGATGCGTCGTGTTTGACGATTACAGATAGCCCTGGGTAATAGCAACGTAATTAGGCCTTTACTGTCGTGTAATTCTCCGTCAAGCACATTGTCAATATCTTGGTTGATGAGGTTGAAAGTGAGATTGGAATCCAGTGACCCGGGCCAGCCGCCGTAATAACGACACACACACACACACGCACACACACACACACACACATGCGCAGGCACCGGAGTGCTTGTAATGCAGTGTTGCTGCTGTGATATTTGCTTTTGTCCCAGTGTTGATCTAAGCTGACATTATGCTGTATGGCCCTGATCGCTGTTTGTCTGAGTGTTACATTTGTCATCTGTGGGAGGGCAAACGAGGGATCAGGGGGACTGGAGAGCAAAGTGAGAGAGGGAGGGAGAGAGGGAGGGAGGGAGGGATGGCCTGGCAGGTGAAGAAGGGAGGGATAGAGAGTGAATGAGAAAGAGAGAGGGGTGTTGTGGGGGGTGTGGTGGTGGTGGTGGTGGTGGTGGGGGGGATGTGCTCATCTCTTGTGTGTCAGTTGCAGATCTGCTGGTGCGGAAGCAGATCTTTTCCCTCAGTGACTCTATTAATTTACCTCATTTATCTTAACCAACCCCCCCCCTCCTCCCCCCAATAAATACTGGAGACCTCAGTCCATGTGTACGTGTGTGCAACCGTACATCCGTGTGTGTGTGTGTGTGCGAGAGAGAGAGAGAGAGAGTGCGTGTGTGTGTGTATGTATGTGTGTGTGATGGAATAAAAACACAGCAGCTCCCCTTTCTATTCCCAGAGGACAAATCCGTGGCGGAAAAACTCATTTTCCTGCAAATAGTTTGTCAGCCAAGCTAGGAGGAGTGATAAATTATCACAGACGTTAGGTGAAGGAGGGTGACTGGAAGAAGAGGAAAGCCCTCTCTCTCTCTCTCTCTCTCACACACACACACACACACACACACACACGCACACTCTCTCCCTCCCTCACACACACAAACACACACTCCTCTTCCTCTCATCCTCATCCTTTCCTAAAAAAAACCCCTCTCCCTCTATCATTTCTACTTACCTCTGATTCCTCTCATCCTGCATCTTAGATTCCAGCTCTGATCACAACAGGATGCGTGCGTTTCACACACATAAGACTCTCACACTCGCACACACACACATACACACGCGCTCGTGCACGCTCACAGCACCTAGTGCGAGTAGGAATTGGGAAAATGTGGTCGCCCCTACAACTCAAGTGTGACTCCCCCGTTCCAAATGATAAATTGATGGCCAGAAAAATGGATTTGTTTTCAACTAGTAACACATCAAAGAAATAATAATTCTGTGTGGGGAAGAGTGGCGGGATGATGAATGGGGTGGACAGCTGGATCACAATGGAGTGAGTGAGTGAGAGAGAGAGGGAGAGAGAGAGAGAGAGAGAGAGAGAGAGAGAGTCGGATGTTGAGAGAACAACTGCAAAATCAACACGAAACAAACAAAACACTGTCAGCTGAAATGCTTTTGTACAGTATGTTTCTGAACGGTCCAACTTGCAGTGGACATGTCTCTCATCTCGACTTGCCAAATCACCCATATGCGATTGTTGGACATCTTATTCTCAAAGCTTGGACAACACTGAGCTGCTTTAACAGGAGTAAAGTACAAGAACATTAAGAGCTGTTGGATGCAGCTGAGCTCAGTTTCTCTGCTCTGTGCAGGTCAGTCAAGTTCCTCCACACCAAACGGAGACATCTGTCTCTTTATGGACGAGGCTTTGTGCACAAAGACATGTTGTCATGTTGACCATGCCAACAAACACGTCACTATGATGGAACAATGTCCCTTCATAAGGCAAAGCTTTCCACAAACAAATACATTTCTAATCTCAAATGACATACGTAAAACCACTGGATCTCTTTTTGTTATTTAAGCGCAACTGTTTTAAGTTGAAAAGATATACAATATATCTTTTCAGTTGTAATTCATCTTATATTAAGAGAATAACTTAAGCTAATTGAAATGTAATCAAAATCATAAAATGGTGCAATATGCAAATCACAGAAGCTGCAGTTATTTTGATGAAGGTAAAATATGTCACAACACTGCACCAGAAGCTCCAACCTACAGATGAATATGCTTTTTACCCAACAAAGAAAAACACATAATAATTTTTTTATGTATTATCTCTAAAGACAAAATGTGAAAACAACCAAACTAAAATTGCATCACATCACATTTTCTATCAAAAATAATGGCAATGACTTGTTTTGCATATCATGCAGACCCGAGGATAACAAAGTATCAGTAAGAGTCGCGTGTTAAACAGTGGATAAGACACAGTCCATTCTTTGATGCTAAATTCTCACTTGAAATTTTGCCATTTCACTTTTAATTACAGTCGTCCAAGTTTGTTGAGGGTAACTGAGTAAATATTTGGCACACTGAGGTCTTTGTGTTTTGATAGCACTGTGATGACACTAGGTTGTTACACGTGGTAATGCACCACAGCCCAGTTACACATTTACTTACTGTTATTTGAATGCCAGCGATGGGCAACACAAATTAAGTTCTGCTGCTCTGCTCTTCTACTAAACTAGGGATGCACCATAACTGTTGGAGCAGATAATTATCAGCTCAATATTGGCTGATAATTATTGGCCAATGAATACCGGCCAAAATACACTGATAAGTCTGATAGTGACATTACTAGAGCCAATTATAATTAGCCAACATTGCCTTGATTTTGCTCATTTTCAGGCAGTTTGCCCCCTATGTTGATTTGAAACTATAATAAATGTTGATTTTTGAAGTCATAACTGTTCTTGTTTTGGTTGTCATTACAGTAGTGATATATTTGGTCGGTTAAATTACCTTGTCAGTGGCAGAGCTATAATGTTAAATTCATCTTTTACCCACTACATCTTAGCCTTTCTTAACCTCAGGTGTGTATATAAACTATTAAAAATGATCGGTTATGAGAAACAGGAAGTTATTGGTTATCCTGCATCCCTACACTGAACTATCCTATAATTTCTCGCTCCAAGAAAAAAACACTTTCTCCTAATTATAATCCATAATTGTTTTGTGAATTTAAAACAAACAGACCATAAAACTACTTCTACCTTCAGGGAATCAAAGCACAGCCTCCGGTGGACAGTGTGTGTCCAGCAGGTGTCTCTGGAGCTGAAGATACTTTATGCAACAAAACAAATGAACTGCTTCACGTATCCTTATCAATACACTTTAGTGAGTTGGCTATAGTTATCAAGGATATAAAAAACGGGTGATTGAAGCAATATTTTGCCAGACAAGTGAAGGAAATGTTGAGGTAAAGTTCAGAATATACAGAAGTTCTTTGCAGCTTCATCAGAATTTAATGCTGTGTTTGTTTGTTTTTTACTTTGAAACTTGAGCTAAAATGACCAAAATATTGCTTCTCACCAAGGAGTATGTGTGAAAATGATCTAGTTTAACTTGCTGCAACATCATTATCGCATGCATTACAGATTAAATTGATTTTTAAGGACCCCTCTATATGATTTGGAGTACTCTATACACTGAAGGGCCACTAAATTATATTGCATTTAATTTGTAGAAAGTTTGCAAAATGAGTATAGGCTTGTGAGTGGTTCAGTTACAAACTAAACGCTGTTATCACTGCGAGAGAAAGTATGAGGAGTATTGCATATAATTTAATCCAATGATGCTCCAAAATTGCTTATAGACACTTGCCTACTTTTCTCACAACAAATTATTCAAATGAGGGCATCCTTCGTAATACAATCCTTACAAGGCTAATATACACTGGAGAAATGTGTTGGACATTAAAAAATAAATGGTGCAACTTGTAAACACAACCCTGACAGGTCATGTCACATATCACAGGATTCATTGAGGATTTCAAATCCGATTTCATGACATGTTTGGTTGGTAATGTTTGCTGAAAAGAAACGGTCCTGATTCTGAATCAAGCATTTCTCAAACAGTAAACAGACATAGATGCTGTGGCCTATTAATTAGCAGAAGAAAAACAACAACTGGTGAAATACAAAATCTCTCACTCGCTGAATTAAGAGATGCGTTTCCCTAGTAACCTAAAAAAAAAAATCATCTTTATCTCTTTGTCTTTCAACACATCCACAGCTGCAATCCTCCCACTCAGCTCTTTCCCCACTCAAGTAGTCTTCTCACTCTGGTAATAACCGTTAAGATAAGCGCTGAAATCACATCATCATAATCATCGTCGTTATCATCATTGTCTCTGGCCCCAACACAGTCGCAATCAGAGCTGGAGCCAGAAATAACACAATTGCATCCATATATTCACACAGTATTCAGGCAGTTATTTGGACTGGCACTGAGCATAGCGGATCATTAAATGTAAGAGGTGTTCTTCCCACTCGTTTGCTCTCTTCCCTCCAGGTTTTCTAAAACTGATCCTGTGCGGTGTCTATACCCCAATGTGTGTGTTTTCAACCCGCTCGTTTTTTCCCCAACCATATCTTACTTTTATTCTTTTTATCGCCACCCGGCCCTCCACCTCCCCGCACTCTCTTCTCTCCCTTCGTAGTGATTGATGGAGTTAGGCAACAGAGCACAGAGCAACGTGTGGCCAACAGTCCAAGACAGCCTGCATCAGAGAAAAAAGAGAGGTTGGTGTGGAGAGGAGGAGGTGGAGAGGGAGAGGGAGGAGGGTGGGGATTAAACGAAGAGAGAGGTAAAAAGAAGGGAAGGAAAGAGGAAGGGAACAGGGAGTTGGGGGAGTGAGGGTGTGTGTGAAAGAGAGAAGGGGAGGGAGGGAGGGAGAGGAGTGTATGAGAGAGAGAGGGGAGCTCAGCTGAAAGCCACAGACTTAATTCTATGCATCATTAAGCAGTCTCACTCAATGCAACATCCCCTATACATCATCCACGCTCAGTAAACACAACGATGACATTACATTAGCAACTGCAAATGAATTTTCTTTTTAGAAGGAAATTGAGAATACTCTCTTTCTCTCCCTCTCTTTTACACTCTCTGGCACTCACAAAGCTCGAGCGCGCGGGGCCATAAAAGGCAGGGAGATATCAACAAAATAAAAACACAAACAATATTTCCCTTTCCCTTGGTGGCGCACACACACACACACACACCCCACTCAGTTTTGTCTGACAGAGCAGTGCAGAGATTTGTGCACAAATACACACACCTCTCTTTGATGCAGACTCCTGAAATGCATTTATAATATGAAACCAACATCATAACCATCAACATTTCATTTATACCGCTGCAGGAAATGTACATTATTATATTTAAAGATAAGATATCTCTAGCAGCTACTTGGAGACATTACTACAGCTGGTTGTGTTTACTGTGATATCACTTAATCTGTTTTCAGTTTGTTTAATTTCATCTAGTCCTGGAGCCGGATACACTCTGCTCATAAGTTAGCCTACTTATAATGTTGATATTTACAAACACATCAATAATTACAAAAGGCTTTATCACACAAACTAGGACTACTTCTACCAAAACATTACTTGTTGTTATTAATTTACATCCAGTAGCTAGCATGTTTGGCTAACTGTAGCATAGCTAATGGAGCCAATTGGAAAGCTAATAGGGCCTACATTCACAGTTCAATATTTCAATAATTTGAAAAATAATAATAAAAATATATGTTAAAGTCTTGTTAAAACTGGCATGCTACATTGTATCGTTAGTTAGCATAGGCTACGTTATTCATAATAAAACTAGTTAGCTTTTAGAAGAAAAGTAGCCTATATGTTTCATTAGCGGCAGAGAGCAACACGGTCGTTGAGTGGACACCATAACGTTACCTCCAGGGGGTCGTTAGGTCCGTCTGTGTCCATCCTCTCTTTTTATAGCCCATTGTTTTTGTCCAAAGGGGTCCACAGATTAAACAAATGACATGGTATTTTCCTAAAACTAATACTAGCTAATTTGTGAATATTGTGATTCATTGTAGCCCGCCAAGCAACTTCCGCCTCCTCACTTGTTACAACGTGGAAATAATTTGGTATCAACTTCCGGGTTTGGTCAAGGGGATTGTCTCTAATTTAAAAAGCGACGGTATTGGAAACCATGAATTAAAATGGACAAGGTATGAGGAGCAACCTTGACAGTAGTAATGCGTCATATGTGAGTGTTTTACAATAGATAGCCTATGAAATTAATGTCTTTGTATTTCTGTAGTAAATTATCTCTCCGAATTAGACGATAAGGCTATGTAGGCTAATCAGAAATGGAGGAGAGAAAAAAAATTAATGATTTTCAAGGACTGTCTACTATTAACACGAGGCCTATGTTTCTGATCTGTTTGTTTTCTTTAGTTATGATAGCCTACAGTTTGTAGGCCTAATAAGACACTGTCTGCTTAGGCTACATAATGGATTTCTGCAACTAATAAAAAAACATTAATAATAGTAGGATGATAATAATTAAAACTTAACCTGCTAAGACACAGTTTAAGTTTGAATAGTAGTTTTAGTAAAATACCAGTCTGAAACTAGATAGTTACTAACAATGTAGGGAGGACTAGAGGCACAAACACAGACATGGATTAATGAATTGTGGTTTATTAAAACACCCACAGATAGTCTTCAGTGCACACACACACACACACACACACACACACACACACACACACACACACACACACACATATTTGCAAGGGAACACGTGAGCAACATAAATTATCAAGCAAGTCAAATGAATAATTATGTTTTTATTGCACAAATTATACCCTTTCCCCTAAACTAGCCAGGCTCTGAGGCCTGGGAAATCTATTAAGGCGATGCTATAGATCATCCCATCCACTGTGGCGTGTGTATAGATCGGGCGGCTCATTTGAGGAATATTGAATCGGTTACAGTAAAGTAAGCTCCTGAATTGAGTCAAATGTAAAAATCCATGCATGTGTGAGGAGCTGTCAGCGTGCGCTGTAATGACGGATGGTGCTGGATCTCTCTTTCAGCGAGAGGTGATAAAAAGTCAAATTATGAGTGCTGGGGAGGGACAAGAGAGTGTGGGGGAGCAGAGACAGAGAAAAGAGAATTGGACCAGATCCGTCAAATGATAAGGGCAATCAGTCAATCTGGGAACGTTTTGCACGGTGGAAAGTGTTATTTCCTCCCAGTGCAGTTTGGAGTCAAGGGTCGGCAGGGGGTCAAGAGTATAACCTCTGACCTCCTGCCAGTGAAGGGTGAGACAACACTCGGTCAGTTATTGATTCATGGTCTTCACAGTTTACCCATGTTATTATCTGCTGGACATGATTGGTTTCCAATTGTAATGATTTTCAGTGAAAGTACTTAAACACAAAAGAGTGACAAGGACTTGATCAGCATAGCAAGCAATGGAGTGGCAGCAGGAGCATGGAAAACAATCATTCAATCACCACAGTGCAGCACATAAACTCAATACAATTACTGTAATAGCACTTACAAAATATTCAATTCTGCCTAATATGTTCCTAATTCAGGTCTGTAAAATAACTAATCCTTCAAAATAAAGGTTGCTTTATGTAGAGATGTCCATGCAAAGTGTTCCAGTTAGAGATCTATGCTGTAATGGCAAATGTAAATGTACATTTGTTCCAAAGCTGTAACAACCATGGTGGGCACATTTTACCGGTGTAAAATGCTGAACTCTGATCAGTATCATATAGTTTGAAACAGGATGCACAAATACTAATACACCTCCTGAAAAAGTCAGTCAAATTCTCTGGTAGCGTTACACTGTATTACCACAGCACCTCTTAGCTCATCCCGACACCACCTCTCACTCTCTGCTTTCTGTCAACATCAAACAGAGCCTCGGACCCCCTACCGGGCCGACCCCCACACTGACCCGCCCCCCCACCTCCTCCTCCTCTCCCCGCTTTGAGACCGACCCGCTCTGAGGTGCGAACTCCTGTCCTCCAGCTGATAGAGCCTCCTGATCATTTTTATAGTCCCCATCCCTCCCTCTTTATGACTCTGCAGTTTGATTATAGCAAAGGGGGCTTGGAGAGGTAAGAGCCCTGGAGAGGAGCACACACACACACACACACACACACACACACACACACACACACACACACACGCATCAAAGGAGCTATGAGAGGAATGTGGACATTTGTTGTTTGTTTTATCATCCAGTACCAGCACTTATCTGCTTAATCATAAAGGATTGGCCTGGGAATGAGGCAGGAGGGACGCTGTGCTGGCCAAACAAACTATCCCCAACACTGTAATAGAGGGAAGTGCCAGCCTCAATGTGCTTACAGCAGCTTACAAGGTACATGGGAGTTTTATGTGAAGAGAGAGCTGAAGAACAGAACAGAGAGAGGCCGATGTTGACTTTAACATTAAGTCCTGGCGAGGGATAGACTGTTCCCGTTACTGTGAAGACACACCTGAGTGAGCACTATTTATGCTTCTTAGTTCAGACTGCACTTTCCCTTTTATACTGGGGCGCATGGGGGTCTCACAGATGATCAGTTATCATATTATCCTCAAAGACATTGTTGATAGATGGTTAACAACATTATGATACAAAATCAATACAAAGTACAATTGTTTCCATTTAACATACATTTGAAATTGGGGCGGCAAATACTTTTCCCCCACTTTTGAGTAATCTGCCAATTATTTTATCAATTAATCCTGTTATTTTCTTACAGCCTGAGGCAATGTCTACAGAGTGCTTGTAAAGTCTGAGAGGAATCAATCAATTTTTAAAGAAACAAATCAGAGAAAAACAGCAGATTCTGATAATGAGAGAGCTGCATTGAAGCAGATAGTTTTCCTTGTATTACAGATCTTCTCTAAAACCCCAGTTTTATGACAGTACAGCCTTTTTTTGTTTTACTGTTTTACATTTGAATCTTTGTGATGTGTTGGTCATTTTGAAGACCTGATGCACTTCATCAGTTTCCCAACTTAAAGCAGTTTGAATGCAGTGGTTCCTATTTCTGGACCATTTCATGTTTGAGACATTTCCTCCTGAGCCATACAGATTTATAGAGGTCTATCTCGCAATACATCACAACCCATAAATGTCTTTTTCTTAAGAAATGGTTGGTGGGCATAATTTCTGCGTATCAGTCACCGCACCTGCATCCAAAACACCGATGCATCCCTCACTGTTGCTGTAGCACTGAAGTGAGTGAAGCGTAGTTACAGTGTGTGAGATACACAACACTTTAATTAAGTCACAGGATCTCTCTCTGCCCTTTTTTTTCCTCCTCTCTCAGCCTCTGTGAGTCAATCAGCCTCTCTGCCCTTCGTTTCCCCTGTGTGGGAGGCCGGTGCTGGCCTGAGTAGCTGGGAAAGTCCCATGATTTATGGCCTTTTGCAGGCCTGACTGCCTTTCACCTCAGTGATGATAGAGCCAGAGGTAACGAGGAGTGGTTGCTCCAACCCTCTCTTCTATTTGGCAAATCCGATTTTATTCATTTGGGATTGAAAGGCACTTCACAGCCTTCTCCATCTGATTCACTTGCTGTTGGTAGATACAATTGGAAAGATTTATCAGACTGCTTCAATGTGTAATTGGTTATATTTTTTACGGGTTGGGTGATTATCACGTGGATTAGATGTTAATGATTAAGCAATCCAGAGGGAGAGAGGAGGCCTTTTATTGTCTGTCTCACATGGTAGACTTTCATTTCTTCATTCATTACTTTTTTTCTCTTTTGATATATGCTCCACGGAGCCTTGTAAAAGCATTTGCATGAGCAAATTGAAAGCAGCTTTAATGGAAAAAAAATGTAGGTCTCCTTTTTTTCCGTTCGTTTAAGAAGATCTGTTGTGGCTTATTATTTGCCTTGTGACTCTTTGCCCTGGTCAAGTGGCCCATACTGCTGTATCAACAATATTCAAATGTACTGTATAGCGGGAAACACACCCCTGCGATGAGACCAAAGCCCAGTCTGACAGCTGAATCATTATGAGGTCCATTTTGAGGCTTTCTGCACTTGTTTCATGAGGATCAAGCAACTCTGACATATTAAAATCAGCCAACCCTACATACAGAGGGATACACACACCAGCAGTGGCAGCAGGGCAGTAACTCAAGGCCAAAGCAGGAGGTTTATTTTTATCATGGGCAAAGGCTCCAAATCATGTTAGTATGAAGGGGGCTATATAAATGCAAATTGTATTGGAGAGCTATTAGTCCTGGAAAAGGTTTGTATGTAAATGCCCTATAGGAGCACTGCGGAGCATTCGGCCAGTTCAGATTAGTGGGGTTTGTGGCAAATGTGCTGCAAAAGACAAAATAGAAAAACAGGCAGAAAATGCAATTGCCTTGTGGTAAATCATGGTGAACAAGGTGAGAAGTTGAGTAATTGAATGGCCAAGGTGTTCCTGTACGCTTTGTTGTGTATGCACGTGAGGTGTGTTTCCCGTGTGCACGTGCAAGTGTTCGTGTGTTATGGTCATTTTGTGTATGATACAGGTTTTCCTCTGCACCTGTGCAGAACAGGGAGTGGCTATAAGCAGCTGACTTTAATTCTTTGAGTTTTTCCCCTTATTGTTTGTTTCTTACAGGAAAGGAATCAAAATCAAGAAAACATTAGTTTTCTAGATAAATGAATGAACAAATGTTGAAGCATCATTGAACAAATTACTGTTGATAAATGTTGGCACTGCGGTTTAGATGGTTTAGAATCAATCCGACAGCAAGTCAGAATTGAGAAAATCAATAGTGGTTGATAGTAAATGAAAAGAAAAAAATCAAATATGGCACTGAATGCCACAACACTGGTGGAAAACAGAGAATTCAATAATTGTCCATTAGGCTGTAGGAGACACTGCTGGTGCAATGTCGCCCTCTAGTGTTCACTAAAGAGACTCACAGGCATCACCAACCAGCCATAAACCCTCCACACAAAACACTGCATGTTTGCTCAGTTATACCAAAGCCACATTATGTAAAAAAGAACACAACAAACAAAAACAGTAAATTGAATAAAACAGCCTTTATACAGTATTTACAATTCAAGATATTAACATTAACGTCGCTCCATTGACAATTCTATTTGATGTCTTAAAATAGTGAAGACAGAATGGTTGAGCTGATTATCATAAGCACCACCTTATCCATGGACATAAAATGACTGGATCAGTCAAATATAAAGTGCAACTGCAATTTTTCACAGATCTTTTGCTTCCTGAATCATTTCTTCCGAAAGTTTATATTTCTGCAAACCCAGGTCATTCCATCCTGGGAAGAAAACAAAACAGACAACAGACAACATGACAAAAAGTAGTAAAAATCTGTGAGGTGTAATTAATGTGAATCTAAAAGTAAGTTCATGAATATGAGTGATATTTTGTTGCTGTTTGAATAGCCTCTTCTACTGCAGGCTGTTCAGACTTTCACTGATAATCTGTGTATGTATTCAGAAGAGGAAGATAATTTGCAAGCACTCAAATCCTTCAAACGATGATTAATACATAAAAATAGCAATAAAAATAGGCATCAAATCAAGACAAAATGATGATACATGATATGCTGACTGGCAGTAGAGGTCATGGCTCGTGATACAAGGTTAAATACTATATGCCTGAGAAACAGCAGTAAAGCCTCTTAAGTCTTTAGAAAGATGATAACATGCTGAACTCTTGACCTGTGACAGAAGTTCTCTGTTCAAACATGTTATGATGTTATGTTATGACAAACTTTAATTTAGTGTACATCCACAGACAGTTAGATGATTACAAAATAAACTAACTTTAATATGGTGTTATATACAATATTTTGGTGAGGTTATCATTTGCTGCTGTTTTTATATTTATAAAATCTGTTGTTTGATACTGCTGCCACTAGTTACCAAATATATAATCATGTGTTTTTAGTGTTAAATGTATTGAGATTACAAACTTATACAAGTTATATGACAAACAGCAAAAACTAAGCCTGACTAATGTACAATAAAAGGGCTTTTGTCACTGTTTGTTATATTCTGCCTTTTGTGGGAAGTAGAGAAGTGTCACTGTGTAGATAAAGTAGACCATACAAATATTCTATGATTTCTCAAACATGATTGCAAATGTGTGTTGTGTGTTTACAGACTGTGTGTACCATACCTGAACTCCCTCAGCAGTGACTGCTGAGCAGGCCTGGACCTGCCACATGCGATCCCGGATAGTGTGCAGATTGAGACTTTCTGCCAGCTCAGAGGCCGGGGAGGCTGTCATCAGGTCCTGCTTGTTGGCAAAGATTAGCAGGGGCACGGCAGCGAGCTTCTCCTCCTCCAGCAACTCAGACAGCTCCTGGAAGCACAGACACACACGTCAGCAACATAATCGTTTGTCTGAGCCAGAAGATGAAATGCACCTAATGACTTTTGGACGTAATTCCATCTTACATCATCAGAAATCATAACAATGACAATAACCTTCTAACCTTTAAAATGTTGGGGCAATACAATCACACTAAAAAATGTTTGCATTTTGTATGTATCTCACCAGACTTGTTTCTTCAAACCTTTTCCTGTCTGAGCTGTCAATCACATAGATCTGCAAGCAATACAGTCAGTGATATTAACAAATAGATATTGATTTTACTTGGCCACTTGCAATTCAAATACATTGAACAGAACCTACAAGCACATCTGTGTTCTCAAAATAGTTCCTCCAGTAGGGGCGGATCTTGCGTTGACCTCCAATGTCCCAAACATTCAACTTGAAGCCAGAAGACTGAACACTCTTTATGTTGAAACCCTGTGCAAAGATAACAGGGATGCTTAGTGCTAAATGTACAGTAATACATGTAGCCACATGGTCTGAACTCTAAAATCATGAAATAAAGACAAATATCTATGTGAGTCAAAGCTACCCGATGTGTAAGAGTGTGTGTATTTTTGTACTTGAGTAGGTGTGATGTGGCTGATATCCTCAGCTGCCATCTGTTTCAGCAGTGTGGTCTTCCCAGCATTGTCCAGACCTAACAACAGTAAGCGCACCTCCTGTTCTGGAGACTGCTTCAGCCTCCGGAGAATGGACAACAGGCCCTGCAAGTGGATCAGAGTCCCAGTTTAGAGGTGATGAGCTTCAACAGCGGGTTTCAGGGGTGACATAACATACAGAGGAGCCTTTTCACAGAGTCATCATCATCTTAGCTGCACCGGGTGAAGGCTAGAATTTAGGCAGCTGGCCGATACCCTGTCTGTCTCAGTCTGCGCCAGTCATCGAGGCCAGCCTGGTGGTAAGTCTTGGCAGAGGAACATATCTGAGTGTGCACAGGTTGTTAAACACTCACTGTACAGCAAGAATCATCTTGAGTGTTAGGATTTAGCTGTTAGCTGCTTGCAGTGACCTACACAGGTAGCGGGCCAAGAGCTGTCATTGTACATTCAAGATTAAGCATGTGCACTGCAGTGAGTGGCTTGTGTCCAGGAGGTGGTAATGAAGGCTTTGGATCAAGCTATTTAGCTTGCAGTGTGTTCTCATAAGATCGCAATGGTGTCACTACAGTCTGTGACCTGTTATATATATAGGCTATAGAGTGTGCCAAAAATGAAATAAACAGATTGATTGTCAATAGGCAAATTAATAAAGAAAGTGGTATTTTCAATTTATTTCAGTGTGCATATTTAAAAACAGCCCCAAAACACACACATGACTCCCTTTCTTTCTCCTGTGATCCACTTTGAAGCTTTTATTTTGAAAAATGCTATATGAATGGGCCCAGAATGAAGTGAATTATTATATTAAAACTATCATAACTTGCCAAACCAGACAATCTGACATTTTAAGTGACAACTCATGCTACTATTATTATCCACGCAACCTGTTTGTTGACATGTTTATCCACAACACAACTTCCTGAAACCTATGTTCTCCATTCACTAGTCTCAACAGTTTCTAGGGGTTATCACATTGAACACAGAAACAGCAGCTTTCTATAGTTTCACAATGTAATCACAAAGTTGCTATTGCTAACTGTTATGACTCACCATGTTTCTCTCAGGTGTTGTTGGTGGTGTGTGGCCCTTGGTCAGGCTGAGTGGATTAACATCTCCTGACCATGTTTCTCTTGGGTGAACAGCTGTCTAGTTCGGTTGCCATGGAAACCGTGACGTCAGAATAAACAACCCGGACACGACACCGGAAGAAACGGATGTCCGCAAATGCATCATGCAAAATCTAAAATTATTTTAATGATTCCCACACTATGTTCCCATAAAGACTTTCTTGGTTCTGTCTGTTCAACCTAGATTATAAAACGCCACAAAATAGGCTAAAAAAAAAAAAATGCGTGTAATAATTTTCCACTGACCAAACTATAGGCTAATGTTCTTTTCAACGGACAAACAAAATCCAAAATGCATAAAATCCTCAATTATGATCAGCTGGAAACAAGACATTTTTCCTTCAAAAAAATCTAAAACGATGATACAAAAAGAAAATTCAAATAATAGCCAATAGATTTTCTGTTGATTGACAGGTCAATTGACCCACAAAGAGTTTTTACAGTTTAACTGGGTTATTTTGTGTAACTTTATCATTCAGTGTGATATTGACTCCTAGGTCAAATTGATAGCATATTATATCATTACAGGCTACAAGCAACATATTTCTTAGAAGTGCAATTAAACTGATCTTTAATTGTAGTTTGTGTTAAAATGGGCTACATTTGACGACACTGTAGCCTATTACAATGTTGTTATATCATCACTGACCCATATTTACATGTATTATAGAATATTTTGCGTGTTAAATATGCATAAACGTGGGAAAACTGCTTCTCCAAATAAGAGATGACGTTATCCTATAACTAGAAAAAGCATTTCCAAGAATGGAAATGGTGTGACTGCTGACAGCAACTGAACGCTGTTGCAGAATTAGCAAATAGTGCAAGCAGTGATCACCATACAAATGTTTGACCAAGGTCGGAATCGAACCCACATCCTCATGGTCATTAGACTTCCACTCTGCCTCTAGGCCACAGTGCACACACAGTTGCAGAGACTGTTGTCTGTTAATGATCTGCACACTGTCAACATCAAGAACGCTTGAGAGTCAAGCTTGAATGACTGTGAATTTCAGGCTGAGCACTAACCATATGGCCACAGAGAACCTGAGTTACAATGAGCTTTATACTATGAGGAATCAAAGACTGTCCAATGACAGCTGAATAATTGGAATCAAAAGTCAAGCAATGAAGTGAAAAGACTGAGGCAGGAATCGAACCCATGACCATATGATCACTAAGCCTTTACTCTGCCACTCGGCTACAGAGAGCACACTGCTTTCAAAACTGTTGTCATTCATTGTAATGTGATGATGTGCTGCAAACTGGTACGAGTAATCAAGGAGATAACAAACACCTGTAACCAATTGAAGGCAGTGGAGGAGAGCAGAATTCAACATAACATAACAAGAGTTCTTCCCTTGGATTCGAACCAGTGACCTTAGGGTTGGCAGGCAGTTACCCTACCCCCTACACTACAGTGGAGTTGTGAAGAAGAGAGGTTGAGACTTTGATGAATGTGAGATTTTTTGTGAAAAAGTTAAATATTTGAAAAAGTATAAATAGTTAAAAAGAGAAAAGTAATGCCGATAAAGTTCAAAAAAAGCTGCACGTTTTGATATATGAATTGTTGAAATAGCACAAAGTATGAAGGACTAGAAGAAGACCGTAAAAAGGCGGAAGAAAATGGCCAAACAGAAGAACAATAGTGTGACTGCTTCAGCAGTCACACTAATTAAATAATAATAATAAAAAAAAACAGGGGCATTATCAGCCTACTATGGAAATGAGTACTACTTTTTCGCTTTGAACTTGAACATGCATTATGTGAAATCATGTGCCTTTCTTTTTTCCTCCCCTCTCAGACGGGGTGAACAACAGCGCCGCCTGTGGCTCAGTAGCGGTCATAGCGGGTCGTATTACTACACAGGGCTGTTTCTGATTCTGAGTCATGGAACGGCAAAAACACGTCTGAGCTGAACCGTTAACCAACCACCACCAACAGCAGCCAGCCGAGCCACCTGCAGTCACCTCGATAAGTCGTCCAGTCGACCGACTGCTATATGATTCCCGTCGTGTTCACGGCCGTCAACCCAGAAAGATGCCGCATAAAACACTGGGATCCATTGTAGGTCTTCTTTGTACCGGGACTTGTCTGGTGCAGGTAAGCCCCCTCCGTGCTTAGCGCTCCCGGGGTCGGCCGGCCGCTCCAGCCGAGGCCGCGGCTCCTGGGCTGGGTGAAGGCCTTGTGCCGATCCCTTTTGTCTCCTCCACAAAGGAAACTCGGCACGGTTTGCTACTGTATACAGAGGATGACGTCAGTTCGTCGAAGTTTTTATCCATATTTCGACAGCTAACTCGATAAAATATTTAGGTCATATCTCGAAGAGAGACACCAGTTTGTTTTACCACCGGCATTTATATTTTATTTTTCACAATTTGAATCAAGTCTTTCCAGATTATCGTTAGCCGTTGCTAACTGGTACCCGGCGAATTGACGTGTTTTTATTCATAACGTTAGTTGTCAATATTGGCTAGCCCGACAGACAGCCGTTAGCCTCGGTTCGTCCTGTTTGTTTGTCCAGATAAAATCACACATTTTAGCATGTGCGTCAAATAAGAGAGAGCGATGCTATTACAACTGTTTATCTACGTACATAAACACTGCACGACAGTGTAACTGTAGTGTATTTTTTTTCATACATGATGACATTTAAATGCACTTTAACCTAACTAAATGTCTTCAAATTGATCCCCTAACTAAGACATGTTGTTGGTTGTCTGATCATTTTAAAAGCCACTGAACTCTCCCTTGTATTGTTTCCTGGCTGCTCCCACTCTACTGT
This sequence comes from Trachurus japonicus, assembly GCF_045865225.1. Classification (NCBI taxonomy): domain Eukaryota; kingdom Metazoa; phylum Chordata; class Actinopteri; order Carangiformes; family Carangidae; genus Trachurus; species Trachurus japonicus. The sequence continues at coordinate 14,708,370 of NC_140918.1, forward strand.
ACTGTGTACTGCTATATGTATAGTTTAGATGCCTGTACAGTACAGTTGGTAACTTTTCTGTTGCAGCCGTACCCTGTTGATAAACATGGTTAAAATCTGAATTTCAGTTTTTCGTTTGTTTTGTGTGTGTTTTTGTTTTTTTAAATTTTCTCTCAATGTCTGGTGGGCGAATGTGGGGTAACGTTAATGTTTTGATATGTGTCATATGTGGGAAGGACTGAAAAAAAAACCTTGTTGGACAATAAAGGCATCTATCTATCTATCTATCTATCTATCTATCTATCTATCTATCTATCTATCTATCATGAAAGTGTTAATGTACAGAAAATTGTCACCACAATGTGCAACCCTAGTGACACTGAGGTGAAAGAAGCAAAAAGCTAAATAGGTCATTCTATTAAGAGTTTGCTGTGCATTTCCTTATTTGCTTGTGTGATTGAGTGTTGACACAGACAGACAGTCACTTTGTGGACCTCTTGTGTGTGTTTAAGGCGAAGGAGTTCTGTTTTGGGGTAAACAATGAGCAGTATCGCTGTGAGATGGGGTACTGCTGTGGAGAGACAGAGTGCTGCACCTACTACTATGAGCTCTGGTGTAAGTACAATTGATTGTTTTTCCAGCTTTCCATTAAGAGAAATCACAGACTGTTTGTTTTTATACCCTCTTCAATGTCCATTTATTTCTCATTTAACCAAATGATATCAAGATTCACTTTTATTTGGTGCTTGCTGCCATCGGTTTCGTTTTTACAGTTAAGTTTAGTTTGTTATTGTGTAGTTGTCAACTTAAGATTGACTTGTTTTGAAGTCCAGTAATGTTTCAGCACAGAAAAATGATTGTTTTATATTATATGTTACTATTTTAGTTATGCTAATAATTGTATCATATGACAATTTAATTTTACAGAAAAAAGTAACTCCTAACTCATCATCACTTCTTCCTTGGATACAGTTAGGCAAAGCACTGCTTAGTTAAATTGATTATGATGATGAGATCCTCTCTCCCCCTCCTAGGGTTCTGGTTGGTCTGGACCCTGATCATCATGCTCAGTTGCTGTTGTGCGTACAGACATCGGAGGGTTAAGATGCGCCTGCAGCAGGAGCAACGCCAGCGTGAGATCAGCCTCATGGCCTACCAAGGAGCATCTAGCTCTTTCATATCCCCTCCACCACTCAACCTAAGTGAGTAGTCTTTATGTTTGCTATTGGCTCATCAAAGACGCCCTCCTGAATTCAACAGTGAATCTACTGTTGGTTTCATTCTTCTGCTGTTTTTCAGCTCAATATTCAGTGTCATCTTGCAGCTTTGTGTGGCTTGTGTGTGTGTTTTTTTAAAGGGGACCTATTATGCTCCTTTTTGCACAAAATAGTTCCTGGGTGTCTTAAAGACATGTCTGTGACGTGCTTCGGTCAAAATACCCCAAAGATCAAACATCACAGCACTCTGTTCATCCTCTCAAAAACAGGGCTGTGCAAAACGGTCTGTTTCAGTGGCCCCTCTCTTTAAATGCAAATGAACCACTCCTTCAGCATTGTGTTACCATGACGATGTCTACTACTAGTACCTATACTGATTTGGCCAAAATGCAGTATGCAAACAAAAGCTAAATCTGCAGTAGGCAAATTGCCACATCTCCAGTCTGCATCTGACCAGTCTACATTGTGTAATGAAATGCACCCATGACCTATTCTCACCCTAACCAAAGTCGGTATAGAGTAGTCTTTGCCATGTAGGCTACTGTAACCATGTAACACTGACTGGTCAGTTCATTGTAAACAGTTATTTATTGATGTAAATGTGGTGATTTGTGCACATAGACTACAGAGCTCTGCAGCACTGCACCTCCTCTCCTCCTCCTTCTCACAGCTTCACTTTTCATTCAAACTAATCCAACTGCCACAATTGTAAGATTTCATCAATGAGACCAACATTTATCTCCTAAAAAGAATAACCACACGGCGGTAAACGTCTAAAAAAACTTGCGGGTATGTTTATTAGCGATGGTTTTCTCCACCGCGATGAGCACGGACGTCTGCCCGGCCAAGGAGGCCTGCAGACGGGCTCTGCCTGTGTGAGGAGCCGCTGCAGCTCCGGAGCTCCGGTGCTGCGGCGGTCCAGAAAAAAAAAAGCAGGAAGTAGTCCGCTCCGCTCTCCGCTGTGACACCAGGCACAACAGAGCAGCAGGGGAGGAGGCGGGGCCGGCTGGAGCATATACCTCGGCATGACCATGTAGGGGAGTCCGGCACACCATGACGTCGACGCGACCTCATGTCAAAAAAAAGTCAGTGCAACTGAGTGTAACATGGTGTGCAGAGAAATCCCAATCATCTAGCAGGGTTTACCTCCAAATGCATTAACCTCATGATATGACACTTCCACGGCCTCTAGAACCATTATCCAACATTTTAAACATATATAGAGGCCTGAAAAGCTGGAAAAGCATAATAGGTCCCCTTTAAATCATTTGGCAGTTGTTTTATATCCACTCCATTGGACGGACAGGGCACTCTCGGTTAGATATCGATATTCTGAATACAGTTTAGGATCTATGTACTTGTGGTCGTGTACGTATAGATAACCAGATAATCTTCCTGTACCTCTTCCTATGGGCTCCTTATGTGCTCCTGGACCCGGTGATGGATTCAGGTTCTGCTGAATTTGCCCTGAGCTTTTTCCTGACTCAGTTCAGAGCTGTAGCTTAATTCCAAGGTCATCTTGGATAATTTTAATCCTCTATCTTTCAGACAAATTGAGGCTTAATTTTGGCCGCTCATGTGCACAGCATTATTCTTTTGGACTCTCTTCAAAGCCTCATGTCCACAGGTAAAAGTCAGGACTTGAACTTTCGTCTCTCCACCACCACCAACATCTGCGTTTCTGCAAATATCCTAAAAACGTAATCTTCAGAGACCCACAATATACCGCCCTCTCCATGAAGCAGCTCTTTTACTGAGAGAGTTGTTACTGTAGAGTGGGGGGTGCTGATCCCGCTCCCATTCTTGTCATACTCAGCTGTAAATTGCCTGAATGTATATTGAAGATCATGGTGATGCTGCCAGAAGAGCAACCCCCCCACCCCCCCACCCCCCACCCCCAAATCTCAGTGGTCACTCCTCTCCAGACCCTCGCTGAAAAGTGATATCGTGTCCACTAATATCACAAACAGGAGTGGGTCAAGGGGCACATGGAGTCTGACGCCCACACTGAACATGCTTGACTTCCTGTCAAGAATGTTAACACAACTCTGACTGGAAACGTACACAGACAGTGACTCAGAAACCCAACCAACATAGCAGCTCTTCCTACTGGATATCATGGGGGACAAGGGGACATAGTAATGTGATATTTAATGATACTCAATGGTTATTGTTTTTGCTTTTTATAAGGTTATGGCCTACAACATTTTATACTTTATGCCTCATGTTATCTTTTTAAATTTCTGAAAGATAACATCCATACTAAGAGATTATATTTTGTAGATTTATACCAATTTCTGTTAATATATTAGTAAGAAATGTTATTTTGTGAAATGATTAACAGAGAGAAATACAGTATGTTCACAAATTTGTCATCAACACGGTGTAATTTTCTGTGGGAAGGCATTTACTTAAAGGTTTTACTTTGAATCCCGATGAGAGCTCCCTGGGGTGGATTGTGAGATTGTGAGAAATGTGATCCGTGGTACTAATGGAAAAAATTCTAGGCCATGATATATCTGATTGACCATTAATGAAGCCATTGCACAACATCCATTTCTCCATCTACTTGTGTAGTGTTAGTCCCCAGCAAAGGCAGCCATGTCATTTTTCCAAAAATACATTTGAGTTATTTACCTGAAGCATTTTTCCAGGAGTTTGTTCAAAACTAAAGATCCTGTCTGAAGATAAAGTGTTCACTTTTTTCATGGAACAACAACAAATTAATGCAGTCGTAAAATATGTCTGTGACTAGTTACTGTTGTTGTTACGGTCTGTTCTATGACGTTGAGGAAAAAATAAAACACTGTGTCTGGGGACTACCGATGATTCACTGACCAAAATTTTGTGTGTTCTGGGGATCATTGGTGAAGTTGGTTGGCATAGACTACTCACACAAAGTTAGGGATATTTGGCTTTCTGATGAAATGTCAGAATGCACCTAAAATGCACTATAACCTTGGTTTACACTACAGGTGAACCTAATTTGACCTCTAAACTTTTGAATGCACATGTCCAACTGTTCAGTGTTTCAGTATTATAACATAACAAATTCTCTAACAAGGTGGTTAACTGCAACAATAACAAGTGTTTGATCCATGAATCAACCACTGAATGTTCTGGTTCACTGACAGTTCGTATTGAAACAGTCCTCTTCGTCATGCCGTTCACATTTTTGACATCATGAGACCAAGACGACACCTAACAGTCGATCAACAATACCTGGGCATGTTGAGGCTTCAAATGGGATGTTCTCAGAGGGAAGTGTCCACTGAGCTCAGTGTCACAGAGTTTCATCAGCGAGTTGCAACAGAGACACAGAGACTGGAAGAGTCACAGAAAAGGCAGAGAAGTGGACGTCCTCTGGCCACATGACAACTTAATGACACATTGACATGATGTCTTGTTGTGGTATACCCACTATTGTTGTTAAAGCAGAAGTAAGTGGTCCGGTCGTTTTCGCTAATGCTGCGTTCCAGGCAGGCTTTTGAAATCGTAAATTACAGCTTCAAGTCACAACTTACGACTTTGTAGCGTTCCAGGCAACCCACTCGTGTTTTTCCGACCTGTTTTACCGGTGAAAGTCACTATAACGGCCACTCATAACTTCCGACCGGTGAAGTCGTACCAGATCGAACTGGTACCACTTCACGGTCGGAAAAATACGAGTTTCCTTGAACGCACCATAACAGTCCTCGTCCCTACGTCGCCACATTCACGGTGTTCCTTGGCTGCACACACAGCCCTGCATGCCGTTCTCTCTCCTCATTGGATAAAAACTGTAGGATACGATAAATGTTTTCTCTTCGGCTCAGAGCAGAGCAGAGTGACTGACAGACCCGTGTTTCGGTCCAAACACTCTATGTAAGTGATTGCTGTCGGAAGATAGAACTATTTAAGACTTATATTAACACAAATATATCACTTACTTCTGCTTTAACTAACTTGTTTCAATATGTTGTTTAAGATGAAGAAATTACCATACATACCATACCAAAACTGTAGCATGGACTTTTTACATTTTCCATATATTTCACCCGAAAGTCAAATATCCCTATCTTTGTGTGAGTGGTGTATCATGTTGTAATTAGTATGAAGCTTGTAACGAGCCATTATTATCATTATTGATTAGTTTGTTAGACTAAAAATATGAATTACTTTATTTGTACTAAAAAGGGAAATGGTTTAATTGTTTATCAGAATAGCTTTTTGTTCATTTCTCTGTTGATTATTCAGTTGATTAAATGATAATTGTTGTGGCTTTACATGGAGGTTCAACTGTCTTTATAGGAATAATGGTTGGAAACCTAAAACTTGTCTATTTACCAACTTTCAGGGTTCTGGAACGACTGCAAGCTTCCCGACTATGAGGAGGTGGTAGGTCACCCCCCAACGCCACCACCCCCTTACTCTGAAAACCCTCCTGAGACCGTTCCAGCACTCCCTCCACAACTGCGCCAACCAGACGCCACCTCCGCGCCACCGCCACCGCCCCCGGCCGAGGCAGACCAGGGGCCGGAGGTTCAGGCCTCAGGCTCGTCATCAGAACAGGAAGTGGCAGCGGCAGCAGCAGCGTCGATGCCGATCCAAGCACAGCGCCAGGAAGCGGATAACGCGGCGGAGGCTTCGTCGATGGCAGCAGCAGCGGAGGAGGAGGAGGAGGAGGACGAGGAGCTCGTCACTCGGCGCCGGCACGTGACCGGCGACTCAGGGATCGAGGTGTGCGTTTGCCAGCTGGACGTGGACGAGGGCTCCGGGCTGGAGGAGGAAAGCGACGAGGAACACAGGATGTGCAAGGTCACCGGCGGGGACTGCTGCTCCGGCCACCAGCAGCAGGCCTTCAGGCAGAAGGAGCACACCTCTGAGCTGCCCAGCCAGACCCCCAGCACCAGCACTGGAGACCACATGGTGTGATTCACAGCGTAAGATAGGCATGACATTAAAAATGGTGATGAAAAATAATCTCTAATGGCTCCCAATTAGAAAGCTGAACATGGAAAAACTCCTGGCCTCATTTTTCTTTTTCTTTTTTTCGCTTTGCTTGTCCTTAGTGGGGAAACCAGCAAACACATGTTGATGCTCCATTTGGTATGTTGTTTTTTTTCCTAGTGGTAAGTGAGAGAATTTCATTGGATAGTGAGAAGGCAGCAGTTGATTGTGACTATAATCAGAAATGACTGTTTCCCTCGCTCCTTCCCTATCCTTCCAGCACTGCCGTCATGTTTCCGTTTCTGTCTCGCCTCCTTGGTCAGAACATTTCCGGGCCATCCTTCCCGTCTGACATTTTACCTCTGGTGGGGACGGTCAGCTCGGAGCATACCAACACGGTCAACAACATTTCTTCCCTGTCCCCACTACGACGAAGCAGAGGAGTCCAAATCAAACCTCTTGAAGACTTAAAAAGATGATACTGGACACGAGCACACGTTACGTCCCCCCTCAACCCCCTCCCCAGAAGGCCGTATGTGTGTGAGAGTTTGTGTGCGTGTGTGTGCTGTGAAATCTAGGGCACAGCTGCATGGTGATGTCAGCTCTGAGGTCATGGTAACCAGCGTCTGTAGTCCTCTGGAGTGTGGGATGTTTTGCATCTAGACTTGGGGGTGGTGGTGGGGGGATGAAACACCCACAGACAGCAGAGGCGGGGGCAGGAAAGAGTTGAGCTGTTTTCATTTTGGTTTTTGGTTTTCAAACGACATACATCCTTCTTGCAGCACTTTTTCCTTTATGATATCCATACCGTGGTCGCCACAGCTCTGTGGTCACCAAAATAGCATGACTGTAAGTAAAGAGTGATCAGCTTTTTTTTTCCTCCATGATTTATTGATTGTGTGCATGATCTCCCCACTTCGGTTTCTTTCTTCATTTAATTGATAGAAATCGCCAAGAGGGTTTTACCACCAATTTTTTGTAATCAGTGAAAAGCCCTGTGGTGGCTCTATGTAAGGATTATGTCAGAGTGAGTATTGCTCAGTATATAGCTTGAATGCTAATAACGAAGGATGTACCTTTTTTTGCTTTTTGTTTCATGTCATTTCATAACCAGCCGTGCTTCAGCAAACGCCACAGGTGTCACCATTAATTGCAACAAAGCTCCCGACAGGAGCCGCTAAAGTGTGTAACTAGTGAGTGGGTGTTTTTTTAGAGCAGTAGGGAAGGTTTGTGTGTGTATATCTTTTAGTGCTGTAGTAGCCGGTTGAAATACTTACTCAGCACAGACGTGGATTAACATTTAAAGCACTGTTTTTTTGCATGAGGCATGAATTTCTGTGTTTTATATTTGAGTTAGGTAGCATCTTCAAAGGGGGCGGTGTGCTACTTGTTTCGCCCCATCCACAGTGGGGCTACAGTGGTCACACAACTCCATAACCAGATATTAGGATGAAGAAATGGACTGATGTTTAAGTCGAGATGCCCTGAATCTTGTGCCGATGCGACCGTGTGAGCCACGCTGTGCTGTTAACGCTGTGTGCTGGTAGCTAGTTAGCTGCTCCTGTCTCGGCTCTCCGCGGCCCCTGTAGCTCTTGGCAGCGCGGGGGATTTGCAGCGGTATTTTCCATTGGCAGCAAAGGGTGGGTGCGTTAGAAAGTTGAGGTGAATGCAGGCTTTGCTCCGCTCTGCAGTCTAGTCAGTGAGGGCACAGCTGCAGCCGAGAGTCTATTGTGGTTAACTCCATGCTGCCCTGCCTCATGCGTTTGCTCGCCCAGTAGACTGTAGTAGTAGTTTGAAATCAAAGCATAGCGGTCAGAGCCGGGTGTTGTCGCAGAGGAAAACAGCCGTAAATCATAAAATGTTATTCGTCACGAGATAAAAGGTCTGTGCAAGACGAGCAGTAACTGATAACGTCAGTAAATAATTCATTGTGAATTTAGTTTGGAACAACAAGTTTTTTTTTATTTATTTGTGTGGTCTCATACTGTGTGACGAAGTGGGGCACAGTGTAAAACTCAAGTCAGTCATTCTGCTTCAATCAAGCACACACGCTCACAAAGCTCTGCTCCTGATTGGCCTCAATCACTCACATCTCTCAGTTAACAATTTAAACTCCCAGTTGTCATGTTACAGACTCCAAACATGAACTCTGTGGCTTTTGAAAAAATATAGCTACAGTATTAAGCATCAATTTCCAGCTGGTAAAGCAGTGGAGTTATTCGCTTGTTAGATAATATTTATTGAGATGTGAAGATGGTCTCTTTTAGTTTCAGCACTGATTGAGGTGTTTAATGACACATTTAGGAAGCTGTTCGGCCTCTAAACAAGACTCGACACCAGGTTCTGTGCATCAATGTGTACAGCTCCTCCTCCGAGCTACAGAACCAGCCCAGGACTCTGTGATTGTCTTCTACCATTTGAGCTCGGAGGCACCAAATGTGTACATATACAGCGAGAAGAAATGGGATTTAAATTGAAAAGATGAGAGATGTCGTCCCATGTACCATTAAGTAGGCCCGGCCGGTCAAACACGCTGTCGGCCAAGATTTGCAGCACCGGTGTTAGGTTCACGGCCGTTGTGTTGCATTGTTGAGCAGGTGTGTAAATACGAAGCCATACTAACATGACAACGACCTTTTCAGAGGAGCTGTTACACTGTGAGCATGACTGCACACCCATTAGCAGAAGTAATAGAAGACTTTTTTCTTTTTTGTCTCGACCAACACACCTCAAGCTGCCTTGCTGCATCTCTAGAGAGCAAAATGTCTTGATCATGTAATTGCACAATAAAAAATTTAAAAAAAGCCTCTGTATGCGGGAACAGACGCGCTACTGCCTTATTAGAGTAGATGTAGTTAAGTGGGTTTGCTCTGGATTTCCTTTTGAATGGTAATACTTGTGTTGTTGTTCCAAGCATGATTGCTTCAGAGCACGGCCGTTGCTCTTGTATCAACAAAAGAAGAAGAGGAAAAAAAAAAACATATGAGCTTGTTCCGAGAAAGAAAGTGTGCTCGCATTGTGAGAAAAGGATGTGGTTTAAAAACATTTTAAAGCCACAAAAATTGAACCTGTCAGATGTTCCGTAGTTTCGCTTAGATCGATTTTTTTGTATCTGTGGAGAGGTTGGTTGTGTCGGCGTTTTCTTAAAAAAAAATAGAAATACTGTGTATCTAGTTAGTTGTGGCACTGATGGAGTTTGTGAAGATCAGATTGTTGAGATTGTGCTCACTCTTTGTTTTTGTTCCGTGGATCTGGTTGCAATTAGTTTGTGAAATAAACTGACTCGAAAGCATGAGGAAAATATGTTTATATATAAATATATATAAAAAAGAAAAGAAAAAGAAGTCTTGTTTTAGTTTTCTAAGGTCTGGTTGTGATTCATTCATTTTGTGTTTTTGCGGTAGGAGAACAAAGATGAACTCCCTTCAAGAGATTGCTTTGTAACCTTTTTGCTAAGGTGCAGTGTATTTGTATACATATGTAGACAAAATATTAGTAAAGGGGGGTTTGAGGAATGAGGGGATGATCTGTTTTTTTTTTTTTTTTTGCATGAATGAACTGGAGGTCCATAGTTTCCCCATTGCCAAACAACTACTATGCCTCCCTGGGTTTCACATGTTTACTTAGATTAAGGGCTATATCAGTCATCAACTGTGGACAAACATCCATCCATCCACTTACTTCATTGAGTGATTTGTCTGCTCCGTGCCGTTCATTTAAAGCCACAGTTGCCACCATCTGAACATGGTCAGAACTTTGCAATGTGAACATGGTCAGTGTTTGGATTGTGATTGTGGATGTCCTTTTTAAAAAAAAATGTTGAGGCAGAACTCCTATTAAACAAGAGCTGATTGTAAATGTTTGTTCTATAGGCTGTAACTTTGCCTTTTTTTTTTTTGTGGTTATTTTGTTAACCTCAGCTGAGGTGCGTGATGCGACAGCCCTCCCTTCCCTCCCTTCCCATCCCTCCCTTCACTGCCCAGTGAGAACAATTCCTTCTTATGTAACCAGTTGCATGTTTTTTGCGTTTGCTCTGTTGGGTCTTTGTGGACCGTGACTCCACCCTCCACCCAGGCTCTGTCCTTAGTAACAGAAGTGGTAGCCATCGCTGTAGCTGTTAGTTGTTAATTGTCTGTTTCCTTGTTTGTGTGTGTTTTTTCTCAGTCACACCGCTCTGCATGCGGACCCCCTGGAAACAGGCGGGCACATCCACCCCATGCAGAACTGTTGTCAGAATAACCTACCAAAGTTGTTAATCTCTCCACGCTAACACGGATCATCGCCGTTTCCACCGCTCTGTGTGCGCGCGCGTTTGTATGTCTATGTGTTTTTTTGGCATTACGATGGTCTGTTTGGTTTCCCACTCTCAGGGTCGTCTTTACTAAGCAGTGCTAGAGGTTTAAACTACCACTTTTTTTTTATTTTGACCCGCCAGTCTCATAAAGCCAAAGCAGTCATTTCATAGTTATCGTCTGTCCTCGTTCCTGCATCACGCATCTCTGTAGTGTGTTGTAAACTTTACTCGACTAGGCTATGCAACAACGTTAACCTACTGTTATATGCTGCGACCCATCTCATGTTCATTTATCTGTGGGCACCAGTACAAGCAATATAACTCTCAGTACTTGTGGCACTGCACTGTACTGTAATCTCCATCGGTTGGTCTGTGTACATGTATGTAAAAAAAAAAAGAAAGAAAAATCATATGTATAAAAAAAACAAACAAGTATACTTGTAATGCTACTACAGTGATGTGATGAGTATGTGCTTCAGTGTCAGCTGAGGGGCTTTGAGTTTATAAGCCATTCTAGTTTATATCATATTCTTGATTTTCCCTCTTCCTGTTCTTTTTTGTTTGCCTCCTCAACCACTAACACTTTCTACTCCTCACGTATGAATAAACCACATTATTGAGTTGTTTAAGCCGAAGGAAAAAGTTTAAATACATTGTTTTTGTGTTGGATGAATTCTTATTTGCTATGTAACCTTTTCCATCCCTCATATTTGTCGCAATAATTCAGTGTTGGGGGGTCTCTCGGGTTTCAACAACAGCTTTTCTTCTTTTTTTCCATCTCCATGAATATTCACTGACTGAATATTTAACTGTTGCCTTTTTAATCCACAGTTACTATGACACCTTCAGTTTCCGAATTTTTATATATCATGCATATGAAAGACCTCAACAGTCAGCTCACATTAGACCAGCACGCATTAGGCTGATACAGAAATGACCTGTGGGCCCCTCAACTCTGAACTTGTAAGAGAAAAAGAAAAAGTCCTCATAAGAAGTGTGATTGTCTCTGTCAAACAACCTGGAAAGTACTTTCTCCTCAACCATAGATAATAACCAAACAGATGGAGGTGCCATGGTTGAGCTATGTGGATTTCTTTTTAATGCCAAAATGAGGAAGGCCATAGTTCGAGAAGGAAGCAGGTTATCTACTAACACACCAGTCTCTTTCTACATTGTTTTCCTAATAATTTAAAACAAGCCAAAATGAGTAAAGTGGAAAAAGAGGAAAAAAAATAAAAGCACTGAATTACATATAAAACGCTTTGGTTTTGGTAAGAAGTCTGCTGTGTACTCTTTGGGTCATCATTTGTATTTTATTTTTTTAATAAAACAAACATTGGCACTCACCTGACTAACTCTTTTTTTATTTCTTCACTTCACTACAAGTAGCCCATCTTGCAGGATCGTGGTATTTTGTCTTGAATTATTTTTAGAACTTGCAGGGGAGGTGGGGTGAAAAAACTTCCCTGTGTGTGCTTCAAGAGTGATGATGGACCTTGAACACCTCAGAGTGAAACTGGTGCCCCACCTCACCATGTGGCAAAGCTGGAAAATTGATCTGGAGGACAGTCACACGGCTGAGAGAGAAGGACCTCGGGCAGTTGATCTTAATTATTAACGGTATGTTATGTCATCCAGTAATTAGGATAACACACAACCTCTTGTCCTAACACAAGTGAAAGTTCACTAAGTCTGATCATGAGGTTTGTGTAGTGCAGTTTGAAAAAGGTGATTTATTAAACCTTCCTGTGTGCTCTAGATAGAAGAGTCTCTCATTCATAAATGTAGAGGGAGGGGAAGTACTATCTGTGTGTTAGAGTCACGTGTACTGTTACGCCCCAGTCCTCTGTTGGCCCAGAGGGGCATAACAAGGGACCCAACAATGACCCAAAATACAAAGACAAAGGCACTAACTTAACTAAAAGAGATTTAATACAAAATATACAGATACAAACAAGTAGACAAACTAAAACAAAAAGCCATGATGGGAGGCAGGCAAGCCCAGCAGTCCCCAGCACTGCCCCCGCCCTCTGGTGTCAGCTGCAGGGTATTTAGCTCAGTGGACCAGGTGAGCCTTGTTTCACTAATTGAGGCCTGGGCGGAGCTGTGGAGGAGAAGGGAGAGAGACAGACACACACAAGGCCGAACCCCTATCGGCCATAACACCCCCTCCCTTAAGACAATGAATACTAATCACATATCATTTATTCATTGTGACATTTTTACAGGGACTACCAAACCTGGCCTCAACTCAGAGCACCAACAATACATTTATCAAAAAATAAACCCTGGGACTGCGGTCAGGACAACAAAAAGGTCAAAGTGGATCCAACAAGATCAAAATACAAAAAGGCCAACCAACACACTGCCACTCGATGTAAAGGGTGAGCAGCCAAACAGTAGCCATGCAAGTGGGTGCCACTCCCACCAGATAACTAAATGGCTACCACCATGAGGGAAACTACGAAACGAAGGTACACTTACTAAACACTGCAGGTGACCAAACACAAAATCGAGCCCAGCCACAACCTAAAGGGTCACTCAAGTTGCTGTCTATCAACACACAAAGACCCGAACAAATTGAACTGCCACGACACAAAATGGCCACCAAGCAGTCTGCCATTAACCAACGGACACAGACCTTATAATTCACCAATTCAACTCCATCACACAAAGATCCACTGATCTATGGAGAGACGCACACGAGGTCCAACGAAGCCACAACTAAGTAAACAGTAACATACACAAGTGACTCAACCGAAAAGTGGACTGCAACAGCACAACACAAGAGGTCACACAGTAGCCACTGCTACACAAAATGTTGCCAACTTACACCTAAGCTGCAACCGAACGACCCAACGAACGCACTGTGCAGGTACCACACAAAAAGTCACATCCCAAAAGTTACTGTTACTCTTTTACACAGAATCCAGACGAAACTAGAAGTAGAAGTAGAGTCAACCCACAAGAGATTGTGATTACACTGCTGTGCAACTCTGCTAAAGAGTGACGTTGTGGAGAGGCACCCTGTAATGTGGTTAACTATCTAGTCTTCAGTGGCTTCCCGGGAGGCTTCTTTAAACGTTGAACTCTGCAAGTGAACAATGGACCAAGGCAAGGCCCACTGCCACACAGAAAAACGTACCCACACCCAGGTTTCACCACCAAAAATAAGAAAGGCAAAACAACAAAGTGGCAAGAGTCTCTCTCTGCCCGACGACTACCTTACAGGGAACTCTCAAACTAACACAGACAGGCAATTAAATCACAAACCATCTTGAAAAGAAGACTAGACTACTACCTCACACAACAGCTACAAACCTTCACTTCACCTCATGGTTGTTCAGATCCCGGACGAGCCCCCAATTGTTACGCCCCAGTCCTCTGTTGGCCCAGAGGGGCATAACAAGGGACCCAACAATGACCCAAAATACAAAGACAAAGGCACTAACTTAACTAAAAGAGATTTAATACAAAATATACAGATACAAACAAGTAGACAAACTAAAACAAAAAGCCATGATGGGAGGCAGGCAAGCCCAGCAGTCCCCAGCACTGCCCCCGCCCTCTGGTGTCAGCTGCAGGGTATTTAGCTCAGTGGACCAGGTGAGCCTCGTTTCACTAATTGAGGCCTGGGCGGAGCTGTGGAGGAGAAGGGAGAGAGACAGACACACACAAGGCCGAACCCCTATCGGCCATAACAGTACGACCCACCTGAGCACCCAGAGGTCATAAACAATGTCTGGTGTAGGTCTTTAATGAGGCAATTCAAATAGGTCTGGAGGAAGAAACACAGTAAAATGGTTATAAAATGTCATTTTTGTGTCATTGAGTGATAAATGAGGCACAGTTTTCATACAAAACAACAAGCAATAGAATAAACAAGGTAGGGTGGCTGTAAAAGTGGCTACAGGAAATGAGGAAACCAGGAAGTCCTCATAAATTGCACAGTCCAAAAACGAAAGCACCACATACAAGAAACATGATGTTGACATGAGGCAGAAGAACATATAGAAGAAGATGAGGAGGAGTCAAAAAGAAAACATACACTGTGACACAATTAACAGACAAACACAGGAAATGTTACATGAAGCAAGAAAAACACAAACTAAAGTGATAAATGTGTAGTCATTTAAATTCTATTTAACCACCCTCAATCCTCCCTTCAGTGCAAAGGTTCATTTCTAAAATTTAAATGCATCATATTTAAAATATCTTTAGAGGAATTTGCTGTAAACTGATCATCAATTTGATCCACTTCCTCGAATACATTATTATCATTATCATCCTTAAAAGCAGGAGAAATGCACACTGTAAAAGTATAAATAAACATTTTGGTGAAAAACAATACTGATATATATCTATAAAAAAAGAAAGAAATCTATTTACTTTAAAATTAAAGTAATCCCTGAAACACCCAAATCATTGCCACCAGCACATGCACCAAAGAGGCAGAGGTCAGTTATTCATACGCTGCACACAAATACATCAAACAGTGAAGCTATCATTTAAAAAACAAAACAACGGGTAGCTTAGATAATTCATTAAAAAATGACCTCAATGGATGCCATGCATACTACAGCAACTACAGGAGAAGGCTATACAGTACATTACATAGTATACACAGTCAAAATGATTGAGTACCGAGCACTGAGAGGCGTTTCTAATGCAAAGAATAAAGATGCATCTTTGTTCTATAAAGATGGCATCACTGCTTTCTAGTGTTTTTTTTTTTTTTGGTTCATGAGTCTTAAATAGGAACAATCAGATACTTATATACTTATATTTCTCAAAGCCATAAAATCAGCATCAGTGAACTAAACTTTTTTCTTTTTTTGTTTGTCATATTCATCAAATGTGGAGAGAGAGGTAACAGAAACATAAAATGCAGCTGCTCACAAGAGGTTAATGCAATATAATGTACTGCATGGCAGCTGGGTACGGAGCACAGAGGCGGAGATGGTAAGGCCCAGTTGGTGTTTGTGTCAGGGAGGCAGGGAGGGAGGGCTGAGGAGTGTGAATTGAAGTCCTCCTCCTGCTGCTTCGTGACAAACCAATGGCAAAGTTTGGAGAATGGCTTCGTGTAGCAGGTGAAACATCTACTCCACCTCCTGTCGAGGATATAAAAACACAGAAGCTGCTGCTGCTGCGCTCTACTGGCCGACAGCAGTGTCTCACTTTTTGTGCATCTGGGGTTCCTCGGACCTCAGTAGTTACCCCCACCACGCTTCTAGTCATCATCATCATCTTTTTCTTCCTCAGTAGAAGCGCTTGCGTCGGCTCTCGTTCCAGTGGCTGTACACCACCAGGCCGATGACGATGAGGAAGATGCAGCCCAGCATGGAGAAGAGCACGGTGAAGAAGATGGCGATTCCGCTCATCCCCTCTTCGACCTCGCCCACTGGAGGAAGATCGAAGGAGGTGATAAGGTCATAAATAAAATGGATGGAGGGATCAGAACAAGAGAAAACCAGGGATTCAGTGTGGTGTCTTACGTCTGAGCAGCTCTATGTTGTCTACACTGGGTACGGTTATTTCATCTCCCTCCTCCTCTTCCTCTTCCTTTGGACTCCGCAACACAGTCAGCTGGTAGAGTTTCAGGGAAATGATGTCATGGTTATCTGTAAATTTAGAATTAGGAAATAGATTTGCATTTAGAGAACAAGAAAAATGTCACGTGTGATTTCCTTTGTGATTAAATGGTCACACATACAGTAGAGGAAAAATAAAAGCATCTCACTGGTTCAGGCAGAGAGTTTCATCATCAGAGTTATATTCTATATTCTCCTTAAATTCACAAGTTATACTTCAAATAAAGTTAAAACAGATACAACAACACTCATCCTTATCATTCTTACTCACAATAAGATACATAACACAACTCCTACGACACACAACAACCAACACAAAACTTGTACATAGTAGTAGCTCTATAATGTCATTCATTTCTTCATTTAATATCAACAACACTTTCCACAGTCAAATCCAATAAGTCAAAAAGAAAAGATAAACTAAAATAAAAGTCAAATGACATTTCTTTTCAGAGAACTTCACATTGTTATGAACAGGAAATTCACAATATTCATACATTACTTCGAATCCTTGTGTAAATAAGTAAAATCTTAACATTTTTTAAAGCTCATTGAGTTCTCTATTTTGTGGAGAGCTGTTTGTCTCTCTTACATCAGTGATGCAAAGTCAAACAGGCGGTTTGAAATTTAGATAAAACAGACTTTGAAACAGTGTTATGGTGCATGGGAAAAATAAGTATTTGATCCCCTGCTGATTTTTGCCCTTATTTCACTTAATCAAATGTAAAATAATTTATAACCTTTATGTGATGATATTATGTTTTTGTTGATATTTTGTCTCTTTCTGTTAAAATAAACTTACCATAAATACTAAAGACCATCCATTTTTTGTGGAGGAGCAAACTTACAAAATCAGCAGGGGATCAAATACTTACTTCCCCCACCGTACATGGTACCATTAGATGTCTGTTTATGTAGAAAATATATTTTTTTCCATCTCATCACATCTATGCAACAGCAAATTCAACAAATCCACACATCACACTCAAGTATCCCTGAGAAACAGATGAACAATAAACAATAAATCCCCATTCACAGTACAACAAGCACCAGCGTTGCACGTAAATGCATCAGTATGTGACGCGTTCACAGGGCTAAAAATAGTCAGAGAATCAGAGTGTTGCTTGAGGTGCGAAAGTCACCATGACATGACCCCAGGAGCTGTTTGGTGGATGTTTTTTTTTTTTTTACCTGAGAGATCTCCAGTGATGGCTGTGGCTCCAAAATAATATCCCTGGGGCAGTCGCACCCCAGGTATGTCCAGGCAGTCCCTCCACTCGTGCTGCCCGTCGATATCTATCATCACCTGAGGAGCAGATGCAATCAGGAAGCTGTGGTGACTTTTAGAAGGTCAGTGTCTGTTCACTAAGTTTACATGAGTTTGTTTTGTAAGAAAAACTTTGGACTGGATATGACTAAAAGCTATTTTAATGTGTCTCACGGACTTGCCTCTTCTTGACCTGAACCTTATGAATGCCGTTTACAGTATAAACATGCTGCTGACAACTCTCGAGGCCTTAGGTTTTTATTATTCTGATCATAGGTTCACTAAAAGAAGCTACAACATAATACAATACTGTCTTTTATATAGCAAAGTGATAACTCGTGTTATATATTTATGTGCAAAACTCTTGTTGGAATCACTCATTTGCAAAGACATAAGAAGGACAGTTTTCATTGTGCATCTATCTTGTTAAATAATATGGACCATAAAACAAAAACATTTCTATCCCTCTGAGTAACAACACTATTATCAATAAACAGCCACTTTATAAGTCGAAGACATGAAAAAGTATCTTCTCTCACCGTGAGCCTGCGGCGTATGTACCGGATGAAGAGGAAGGTGTCGTGTTTGAGGTTGCGCACCATGGCGTTACAGCCGCCCAGCTCCGTGGGGCGACCGTCGCGCTCGTGGTCGTAGCTGATGCTGCCGTTTCCTACCATGGCCAGAACGAAGGGGAAGATTCTCTTGTGGTGACAGTGGGAAATGGGGGTGAGAAAGGGAAATTAAATGAGTCTATTATGATGTGTTGTTATAACACCGAGAGGTGGTGGTGATTTTCACTGGCAAGTGAACTGTTTATGTTCTGCTGCCAAGCCTGGAGTCACGCAGAGACGTTTTTAACAGGGATTACATTTTCACATTCATGCTGCTATGCAAACTGAGGAGGTTTCTATTAAAACCGTTATGTGACGTTTGTATGTAAAAATATATAGAGTAGGTAAGCCAGCATTTTTTATTTACCTGTGTGCGAGGAGTGTATCTCTTCTTCTGGGCCTGTCTCCAAATGGTTGCACAAAAGAACACAAACACAGACCGTTTACATAAATCTGCACTTTAGTCCATTAACCCTTTACTGTACTGTAACAGAGCAGGTGAGATCTGAGCAGTGCTACCGCAGCATACCTCTAACTGTTTCTCCTCGTTGGGATACGTGTCCACAAACACACCCAGGCCAGTGAAGTTGTCCGCGTTTCCAAATACAGGACCTGTAAAAGAACATAAGAGAGAGGGATATCATGTATAAACATTTGTTTTCTTTTAGAAATAAGACATAGGGTTGGGTAAATATGGCTTTCACCTTTCTGCATGCGCTCCTTAGTGTACCATATGGCAAGACCGTCACCATTCAAGTTCTTCTTTCCCTGACCGTGAACCTTAAAGTGCACCTGCATCTCCCAGTCCTTCAGATGACAAGGCTGCACAGAGAGAAAAAGAAAAAAGCCATTGAAATAGAAAGTGTTTAGTCGAAGTTTCAGGTTTCCTGCTACATTTGGCATTAGGGTTTATTACACAGAGATGACAGAGTGGGGGTTGGCTTGGGGATAATCCTAGAGTGAGGAGAAAATCGTGCACACAGAGCTAAACCTTTCGAAAAACTCTGAGGCAATAAATAGTTGCTAAAACCTCCTCCCATTGAACTCTACCACGCCAAAACCATACTTCAATAAAACAATACCTCTAGTAATGACTGGATATAAGAAGCACATTTCCAAAGAGCACTGTTATCATCTGCTTCTGAGAAGTGCAATCATTAGAGAATCACCAGGGTATCATCTAATCACAGACCACTGACATTTTTAAATGAAACCTAAAGAGATATTTGTTTAAGAAAGCTTTCTGTTGTGTGTCTCTTTTCAATTAAGTTTGCACTGTAGCACTTTGAGACTGCTTAAATGCAAAGTATTTTGGACATTTTAAAACCCTGAAATGTCAAATATTCATCTTCTCGAATTTGAGGATTTGCTGCTGGTCTTTGTAGCGGAATATCTGTGGGTTTTGATTTCTGGACGGATGTTAGGATATGAAGACCACCTTGGGCTCTGAGAAATGATAGCCAATATAAAACTTTATTTTTTACAATTTTTTACAATTTTCTGACATTCAATACATGAACCGATGAATGATGGATCAACATGTTAAAGGATAATGACTGAACATTAGCTGCAGCTCTAAACACACAGGACACTAATGCTGATGATGCAGTGTAGGATACAATAGAGGTAGTACTACAGTACAGTACAGGTCTATACTCACGATGCGGCTCCACACCGCCCCCTGCCTGCTCTGCATGTCAGGTGTGAGGCGCACCTGTTCAGTGGTTACCATGGCATCCCCCATCAGCTCCCAGTGGGAGGAGCCTGAGGAACCCACACCTGAGAAAACAAAACAATACCGCCATCACGACAAAAGCTTACACAGCACAATGCTGGGGGGGGGGGGGGAGTGCCCCACACAGCGGCTCCGCTTTGTCTTAAACACAAAACATCTATGGGAGTAGGCTAAAAGAAAACGCAGACACGATAAAATGTCTTTAACGCAGCACATTGTATTGAATTGAATATGGGATATAGGCTGCTTTACGACAGTGTAACCCCCTATAGTTCAGCTGCGGTGGGCTTTATCTGAGGCATGCAATGCAGACATGCACATGACTATATTAACCCTTATTAGGATAGACGGAGCTCACACATACACATTATTTAATCGTCAATCTGTAACATCTGTCCCTCGCCCCCCACCCCACCCCACCCCACCCCCCTCCCAGCCGGTCCCTGTGAGCCAGCAGCCTATTACAGTAACAGCTATAACGGGTGGGATACCTTGGTAGGGCTTGGACAGGGAATACTCCCGCTTCAGAAACTCCTCCATTTCATGGTCATCGTCGCCAAAACAGGAGCTGACAGCGAGGACGAGAAGAGCCAAAGTCCAGCGTGATTTAAGGAGCATTATGTTCCCTCTGGAAACAGGACTAGATGGTGACCCGGAGCCTCTGTAGTGTCTGCTGCTGCTGCTGCTGCTGGCGGCGGCCATCGTAGAGCAATACTCCCCTCCCTGAAGCGTCATCTTCCTCCTCATTGGGCCCCTGTGTTGCATGGCTCGTCCTCATTGGTCCTTGTGACTGTCAATGAAAACGCACGCTTCCTATTGGTTGTTTTGGGTAATGACTAGATGCAATTAATTTTTGTAGCAGAGCTGTAACCTAATGGTCTGTATTATTGAATTGTTATAATAATCTGGAGCATTAGACCAGACCAGGCCTTATTTGTAGGAGTCTCACTGACATTTTATTCATGTGGTCATGGGTTTCAAATATTTTATCTTAAAGCAAAAGCTGTCAAATCAGACTAAATATTTTGATATGGTGCAATTTGAGTCAGGTAGGGTTCCTGTAAAAGAGAGATATCACAGTTTTTTGAATACCATACATTTCCAATAGATAATTGCATTAAAGAGCACTGAGGGCAGCTGTGTAACTGCTGAAGTTGAACTATGTTATACCGGTAGTCATGAATTTGTACAAAGAAGCAGTTGAAATACTACCAAGAAAAGTAAAAGTTTAAATGTGAGTCAGTTTAGCCAAAGTCCTCATATTAGAACGTCTCTGGTTTAGCATGAATACACTGAGGAAAATGTCTTTATGCATAACATGCACTCTAAAAAGTAGGTAGTCATGCCCATGACTTACCATTTCTTGCTGGTTGAAAGGTAAAATAGTAACCAAAGCCATTTTATTTAAATTCTTAATTCTCTCAATTCTTATTCTATTCTATTTTTGGTATGTTTGCACCTGACACCAAGACAAGTTCCTCGTGCTGTAAACTGACCTTTACTGCTCTTGGCAATAAAACAGTTCTGATTCTGATTCTGATTCTTATGTCTTTCATTTAGGATCCAACCTGCCGTTTGCCTGATGGTTTTATCTGGTATTGTTAAGCCTACTTTTATTAATAGCCTACAGCATGACTCCAGAAAAGTTGTGCAGTCATACAGAACACACAGTAAACTAAATAGGCACATTATATGTGTCTTTTTTTTTTTTTTGGTAAATTGAGTAAACCACTTAAAACTAAAGGACAAAAATTATGATATTATATGATAGCCTATAGGAAAGTGAACCACAACAGAAATATATTTTAATTTAAGCATGCTTTATTTGCCGTTGAGAAAATGAATGACAATAATTTCCTAATTTAATTTTTTTTCTTGAAATGAAATAATATAATACTAGTTTATAACATAAATCTTCAATCGTGACACATTAAGGTATGGGAGGGAGGGAGGGGGTTACGTTTCTGCAGCTAGTTGGATGCTGTGGCTGAAATCACGCCCCCTTCACTGTCCCTCCGGTGTGTCGGCTTTTTCACACTCCACCAACGAGCCTATGCAATAGTACAGCATCGGGGGATGGAGTAAAGGCAGGATAGCATGGACTCCTCCGAAGAAAAGCAGAGCAAGACGGTCGACATTTATCGCGATACGTGGGTCCGCTTCCTTGGTACGTACCGTTACATTCAGCATTTACTGTAACTCATAGTGGACACAGAGTAACGCGACTTTAATGACACATTGAAGCCAACATTACCTTGGAGCGCTACGTTACGTTAGCTATCTGCAGCTAACGCTAGCTAACCACTCTTTTTTAATCTATTAATAGCAAACTTGGCAGCTGAAGGTCACTTTGTTACCACAGGACGTACATGCTGTCCTAGACTGGACTGTACATTATTATTCCCGGCGTGTTTCCTTGACGTTGTTAGTAAGTTAAAGTTGCCCGTGTAGCTCTGTTAGTCCTATCTCAGTAAAGGTAGTTGTTAAGCAAGTCGAGGCAGTGACTCACAAAACCAGAGAAAACGCCCGTAGGCAGGACCAGATTCAAAACTACTGGTGATACACCACCCAGATACAGCTCAGTATCGGTGCCTAAAAAACTAGCATTGCCTTCCTCTTATCTTGGTCACTGGATTCACCCAGTGAGCAGCTGGTTTCCCCGCAGCCTGATCTGAAGGGCACTGCCACTGACTGGCTGCAGCGGGTCTTCTCACTGTGCAGGCTGTTCAACCCCTCCGGACTAGGCTACTACATGCCCTAATCCACTGCTCTTTCACCCTGCGATGGACATTTAGTGTTATATCCATCACTTTATCCCCTCTTTAAAATCATAATCTGTTTGCTCCCTTCTTTAATCCCGCTTGTACAAGTTAAGTATCTGGAGCTTGTAATGAAAAACATGGTATGTATGTATTTGTCAACAACATAAAGAGTTGAAAACGGGCTACTTGTTATTATCCTATTTGTTTATTTAGATATAATTATTCTATAATAATTTTAAGTTATATTATGTAGGCCTATATTTTGGATACAGAATATACATAACTGCAACACAGAAGTGCCAAACATTCAAGTAAATACAAATTAAAAAATACGGTAATACGGAAATGAAAAAAATGTGGAGATATTGTGCACAAATACTATTGCACGTGTTGTTTTGCAGTGCACTATTCATTTTAAGCATCGGCGCGGTAACATAGACTGGTTATATAACATGACACATGTCTGCTGTGCTCTCTGTAAAATGTAGCCATCCATCCTGAAGTGTTTACTTCCTCTGAGGTTAAGGAACAGGTCATATGGACATTTTCAGCACCTGGACCAGATCTAAAAGGGTTTGAGCCCTTACGCTGGTGGCTCCACTGATATAGTAGCCTATGTCAGGGTGATCACAGATGGATAACGTTTGAGGCCTATTATGTCCTTACAGACGATTCTTTCTTTCAAGGTGATGGGCTATGTGTCAGGTAACAACAACACCTGAAATCCCCCTGTTGGTAAATACTACAGCAGCAGTGGTGATCTGTGGATCAGAGACTGGATTTAAGTGTTGAGCACAGTTCATCTCTGTGTTTCTTCTTCTGTGTTTCTCTGTCTTGCATCACATCACTCTGCTCTTTTTTTGTCCTTCTCACCTCTGCTCTTTCTGATTCTCTTCCCTCGACATCTTGTGAACACACTCACTCTTTACACACCTTCACGGCCTGCTGGGCACAGAGTAAATTGTGAATCAGAAAAAGTAATCTTGAACCCTTTGCTCACTAGCAACGGCGTATTATGCAGCCAGGGCAAAGCACATTTTGTTATGAACTAAATGCCCTACTGGAACATAATCTTATCTAGACTCCTCTTCTTGCTATCATACTTTGTTATACAAATGGAGCTCTTATCACCTTGTACTCACAAGTGCTTCTGCACCTCCTGATCCAATTTTTAACTTGACTTAAAATTTCACAGTTAAAGTATTGAATCCTTTGCCAGTAGGTTTCATTCAGGGATTTGAACAATAGTTATTACGATATATTATTTTCAAAACAGTTTTTTACCCTTTCAGGTTTTAACATGATACTATTACTGATGTATAACATGGGCATTGGGCTCAGACGGAAGAACATATATGGTGAATGGATATTTTAACTAACTAACTAACTAACTAACTAACTAACTAACCAACCACTTTCACTGTTTTGTATCATTTGGAAGTGTGGTGTCTGTTATGCTGTGTATTCTCTTATGAATAAAGAACATGTTAGTAATCGAGCTACACATATTTTCTTGATCAGGATTTGGGTTTGATGCAAACAAACTCGCCTTTAAAGATATGACCACCTCTCGATAGTGCAATGTTTTTTTTGTCTTCCTCCTTTTTCTTAAATTGAAATTGCTTTCATAATAAATTTTGGGTGTGTTGGCTGACAGCAAGTCTAACGAGCTTGATGTATTGCTGAGCAACTGCTTAGAAACAGTAGTGTGAAATGGTAGTGTGTGAACTGCTCATTTACTGTAGTTGGGGAGGCATCATTCACTCTTTCATTTCAATACACCTTTTAAGGCAGGCAGGAAAAAGCTGGTAAGCAAACTTAAAGGGATAGTTCAACATTTTGGCAAATTGGCCCATTGCCATAATCCCTATAGTTTTAGGAATAGGTTCGTTACCTAAAATCGTCGGTGCAAGCTATTTTTAGAACGGCCGAGCCGAGCCGTGAGCTGCTCAGAGCTAAGCTACAGAGGCTAATGGGATTTCTTGGTTTCCCTCATCAAACTCATCAAATACACAATCCAACAACTGCACAACAGGCAAATGCCGAGACTGCCTGCCGAAAAACTGTCCCTGAAGGCAACGTGCATCAGTGGTTTTGCATGGCTTTACCTTGAAAACAACTCGTCTCGTAACGTTCCGTTATTATCTCATAGCGTGGTGAATGTGCAGGTCACAACTTGTCCATGAGAGCGTTTTGGAGTTGTTGGATTGTGTATTTGATGATTTTGTTGAGGGAAACCAAGAAATCCCATTATCCTCCGTAGTGTAGCTCTGAGCAGCTCGCGGCTCTGCTCCGCCGTTCTAAAAATAGATTTGCACCGACAATTAAAGGTAACAAACCTACTCCAAACAGGGATTATGGCAATTAGCCAATTTGCCAAAATGTTGAACTATCCCTTTAACAATAAGTGTAAATACAACAGATACATATAATACATATTTTTTACCAGGGTGAACTACACTGACTTCTAGTAAAAGTGTCTTATTTATTTAGCCAAAGACCATAATTGTTACCAATTTAAGTTTCACTGCCTATAATATTATTGCTTGTATGATAAGTGTTTCCTTCAGCTCAGGTAGCACAGCAAAGTGCAGTGTTTTCACTGTCGCCTCAGTTTTGCCAGCAGTGCCGACAGTGATAGAGACAGACAGCAGCAGCAGCAGAATTTGACTCCACCACGCTCGGATGGTTCTATTGTCATTGAACCAAAGATAATGCTCCCTGTGTGCCTGGAGTTAATTTTACCAGTGATTTACATGCACTGTGGTGTACAGCACAGGTAACTTCTTATTAAGAGCTCAAGGACATTCAAGCCATCCCCCATCCCCATGGAACGGGTATTGAATAATTTTTCAAACTGTTGTTCTGCATTTTCAGCAGGACAGTGTCAGAGATGAAGCTGAGGGTTATTGGCCTCTTGTATGTTTCAGGATATATGAACTGGAAACTGAGGAACATGATGCTAAAAATACAGACAGTAGCATACAATATTTCACTTTAGACTGAAAGAGCATTTGGAGAGAGCATACCTCCGGCAAGGCCAAGGTCAAACAACATACACCAGACTTCAGACTGAATAAAAATGTGCTAAATGCTCGGGATTTGCCCACAACTTAATGTGATCTTCCTTGTGTGTGCCCGCAGGCTACGCCAATGAGGTTGGGGAAGCCTTTCGTGCTCTGGTGCCAGTGAGTTTTGTGTGGGGCAGCTATGCGGTGGCGACTGCCTACGTTACTGCTGATGCTGTAGACAAAGGGAAGAAAGCAGCTGTGGTAAGACATGACCTTGAGTGTGCTACCTTCATTAGTAACCATCATTCCTATGTACACAAAGAGGGTTGGAAATAGAGCACCAGTTCCTGTGAGGGGAGTTCAGTTCCAGCACATTTTAAATTAATCGAAATCGAAATCCAAACTCAAAACCCACCTGGTCAAAACTGCCTTTTTCCTATGATTTCATTTGCACTGTCTAATTTTAACCTGCTTTTTTTTTCATCATCATCATCATCATCATCATCTTGTTTAGTCCCCATTGTTCTTACTGTTTGTGTTGCACTGTTTTTAACCAATGTACGATGTCCTTGAGTGTCCAGAAAGGCACCTATTGATAAAATGTATTATTGTTATTATTATGAATCGATTTATAGATTTAATAGGGTGCTATTTTGGTTTTTGGTTGATCATTTCAGTATAAAAACAAAACAAAAAAAAACCCGCCTCAAATGCCAGGATTGCATGTTTTTTTTTCTTTGTCATATATGAAAGAACACTGTTGATGTTTGGACTGATTGCGACGGCTGTCACTACTCTCATTCCTAATCCTCCATCTGTTCCTAAAGGCCCATGGGGACAACCCAGGGAAGACAACACGGGTAGCGGTAGCAGTGGTGGACACATTCGTGTGGCAGGCCCTCGCCTCTGTGATCATCCCGGGCTTCACCATTAACCGCGTGTGTGCTGGGTCGCTCTACCTGCTGGGCAGAACTACAAAGTTGCCCCTGCCCGTCCGCAAGTGGACCACCACAGCGATCGGCCTCTCCACCATCCCCTTCATCATCACGCCAATAGACAGGTTGGCATATGTTGTTTGTGTCTGTTTCCATATGTGCATGTGTTTACTGTACATTATTATGTAAGATGTCAATTATGTAAGCTTTGATTTTTACTCAGGCTGCTCGTACATGAGGAACAGTATGAGCTGCACTCGCCACTCAGTGGGTGCAAAGTTAGGGCAGACAGCAAAGTTAAACGCTGTTATGCAATTTATTTGCTGCATGTACTTTTTAATCTGTTCCCATCTGTAAAATATATCTTATAAATAACTATCACAGTTTTTAGAACATCACCAGACATTTGATAAAACAGAAAGTAGAAGTAAAGCCTATATGCTCACACTCGCATCACATTCTGAGGAAGCAAAACAGGATGCTGCTGGGCTGAGTCAACAATGACAATGACAGTCACATGATAAAACTAATGTAATGTATTCGTATACATGAAAACTTTAGCTCCTCCTGCCGTTTTCCCCTCAGAGCTGCAAGGTTTCATAGACTACCTCATCACAACATTTCTGCTCTCTGTGCCCTCCAGGTCAGTGGACTTCCTGTTGGACTCCAGCCTGCGGAAAGTCTACAACGCGGGAGACAAGCACGAATAAAGAGGGACCATGCTGGACAGACTGTCCCCTCCTGGGCGGAGAGGAGTCCAGTCTACACAAACCTGTGCCGATCTATCCACCACTGTGAAGCACTACCGAAGAATTTCATGCAGCAAGATTTCACAGTTAGTCAAAGACGCACGTAATAAAATAATTTTATCTCTGAATAATAAAAAGTCAAACGGTAGGTTGAGTTGTTAAAAGTGAAATCCTGCTTTGTGAAATGTTCCCCCCGGGGATCCTTAACTTTAGCCTCTAAGGGCAATCTGGGTAACTATACAAAAAAAAATGTTTAAATAGGAACCTAACAGTATGAAAGCTGTATCCTGCTTTGTAAAGTGTTCCTCTGCAGGGATGCAGTTTATATATATATATACAGTATATATCACTGTGACAGTGAGTACAGAGAAAGCCTCCAGGGTTGCCCTCGTGAGCTAGAGTTGTGAGCTGTTTCTCTGGCCTGTTGAGCCTCACCTCGTGTTCAGATGTCTAGAGATTAAATACAAAGCAGCCATATTCAGTGGTACTGTAATGACAGGCTAAAAAGCCAGTTTGCCATGATGTACCACTCACTCAAGCTCGTCTTGGACTATTTGTTTTGCTTCTTTTTCAACTCAAAAACATCTGTTACTTTTAGAAAAGATGCTTCAAGAGCGTCTTCTATTGCACCTTTCCATTGCTTTGTTTTACCTTATTGTTGGTTAAGGGAGCCGAGGTTTACACTGGGATCATTTTATACACCCTAGTTACAACCTATAAGATTACCTACCTACCTACACTATACTGTATAGTATGGTACATTCTTCCTCACTATCAGAACTGTTGGTTACCAAGCTAAGAGTCAAATATTATTAGGATGCAATACTGTAACATCTTGTTGTCTGACTTCTCTGCATAAAGGAGCAAGCTGTATGACCCACCTTGGGTTCAGCACAACAGCACAACTAAACCCTTTGATGCAGGGAAATACATTAAATGTAGTGTTGTACTTCTCAGATACTTGTGAAGGTCAGTGTAGTATCTTTGCAGGGAACGGTTAAAGGGATTCTTTTAGAAATAGATGCTGTCTGTATGTTATTGCCAAGGCATTTCTTTCAAGAGCCAAATAATAGAATTAATTTTTGCTCAACTATGCAAAGGGGATTAGGCATTGTGACATTGTGTACATGCATACGATTTGTAAATTACACAGAAAATGTATGTGGTTACATAATGATAAATATTCTACAAAAATAAAAAGTGAAACATACAAAATGCAGCTCAGAGTTCAGACGAGATGTCACTATAAGACAAAGAGGAACATATTTTATCTATTGGGGATGATTATCATTTCCAGTTTGTTTGTCAGTATACACCAGTGTACGATTTTGGCAATAACCTCTGTTTAATGTGTCACTCCATACTCTCCTTGCTATGAAGGATGTGGTCCACTTTGTCATGGAGAGAGATACTGTACTGAAAGGGAAGATTGTGAAAACTTGGGATGCACCAATGACCGTGTTTTTGTCCATGCTGAGCACTGATGCAGCACATTGACTAGCTTTTGATCATTTCTTGTGAAATGATTGGGACTCGTGTTCAGGGCTCCAGTGTCTGTGTAGTTTTAATATTACCATCCACCTAAGCACAAACGTTTACCATATAAGTATGACGCTATAAACCTTTTTTCATGTCAGACCATTTGATTTGTCAGAGCAGAAAAAGCACACTCGCACATACTGAAAGCTCAGATATTGACACCTTAATTGATTTAAAATTAATAATCATACCTTTTGTTTTTTCTGCTATGACAAGTCTGCACTGAAAAAAAGTCTATTTGTGCATCCCAAGTGAAAATCTATATTTTATATATATTTATGTTCAATTTTAACATTTCAGATTTGACTCAACTTCACATTGTTTTTATCATTGCATGCTGTAAAAGACAAGGAATGGTTTACATACTTGAACATTTTTTGATGTTTTCTTATGTGGCAGTGTGTTCGGAAGTGGGTTTTATGAGTCACATTTTCAGCCTAGACTGAAAAAAAAAAAAAACCTCGAGCTCTGTTCTGTCTGCAGTTCATAAGACGGAGACTATTTTTCATGCGAAAGTACAACTGTTCAAAGCTGAAAGCTGAAACTCCATTCATTGTAATGGACACTGAATGTTGAGCAATCCTATTCTGTCAATAACTTCTGAAACACTGGAGAAAGAAAAACATGGAAATCCGTTGTGAAATAAATTATATAATGACAGAAATGATATCTGGGTTTCTGTGTGTGCTTCATGAATCAGTGGTAACATAAATGCCTGTCTTGTTTGCTATCACCTTGTACAGTAAAAAAAAAAATATATATAAAAAATATTCACAACAAAGTCAGAAGCACTTTGAACCATTGAGGAAACCATGACTGACGGCTCCATTTGAAGAGAATCACAGTCTATATATGAAGGGCTTCCCATAAGAACACCTCACCATACAGCGTGATTTCAAATGGCAGGGTAACAACTTGCTCTTTGTGCTGTCACAGTTTCCACTTCCTGAGCAACGTACCGGCACTTTAAGATGAAAGGGGTGTAATTCAAGGGATGGTTTAACCAATGACATAGAGGCACTCAGAAGCAGCATCAGACCAGGTGATTTTAGAGCCCAGTTGTAGCCATTTATCTTGATTGAGTGAGGAGACCACAGCTGATGCCACTTGCACAGACGAGGCAGCCACATAAAAGGCATAAAGGAGAGCCAGGCAGCATGGGCAAACATGGTGCAGACATGTTTGTTCTAAATCTTGTGTTTTTGGCTGCTTTGGCTTCATCCACTGGTCTGAATGGTAAGACAAAGATGTGATTTCTATCATGTGTTGGAGGCTGAAGGTTTGATCGGTGTGGTTGCACAACGCAGCACCAACACACATCATCTTCCTGACATGTTATAACTTTTTACAGGTATTCCTCAGTACGTCCACGGCCAATGGTTTATTGCTGATGAGAGTCTGCAGTATGAGGACACTGATGCTCTGTCTGTAGCAGCGGAGGAGAGCGTGTGGCCTGCCGTCCCACCAGAAATGAACCCGGTGAAGGTGGAGGTGCAGAACTCGCTGACTACTCCAGGGCAATATGTCATAAAGGAACAAGGTGCGCTGTGAATGATAAAGTTATGTCTACATCCACAGTTTCCTGTTACCTATCCACTTTGTGCCTTACTGACACATAAGGCCTCCACTTCTCCCAGTTGGCAGCAGATGTTGTTGCTTCGGCTCATGTTTTCCACCCCACCTCTTCTCTTTTCTTCTCCAGCTGGGCTTTGGACTTCTCTCTTTTCCCCTTAGGTGCCCAGGTCATTGTATGTGACCAGTCATCTTCCATCTTCATTTCACTGCACATCCACAGTATGCTGTATTTTTCTTTTCAGATGAAAAGAAGGAAGCATCATCGGTGTGGAAAATCGTCCTAGTAGCAGCCGTCCTGCTGGTGTCCGTGGTGGGATCCCTGAGCACGGCCTATTACCTGTGTGTCTGGAGAGGAGGCCGGATTCACTATCAGCCTCAGAAGCAGCTTTATGCGTAAACGTAAAAAATAAAATGAACCTTGTGTGGAAGCCTCCGTCAAACATGTCTCATTTCTCAGTTCTTGTTTTGGAAAAGTTAGAATGGATTGTCTTGCGAGGCTGCCACCAATCACATGAAAAATGTTTTCATTTGGTGTCAGTTCTGATGAAGGAGTCCATCAGAGGAAGAGAGGCTGAAGGTAGATGAAAAGCCAGAGGTGAAAATAATGGGACAGTTGTTTTGCTTAAAATGTCAGTTTGCGTCAGTGGGCCTGTGAGTAATTCTGTACTTTCTCATTGTGTTTTACACTTGTAATCTCATGCCCCAGCCTGCACGAACATGTCCTAAAACTATGACCCTTCTCCAACAACATGTGTATTGTGTACTTCCCGCAAACTTGGAACTACAATCTTCCAGTTGTGGTTGCTACTGACAGGTTTGTATAGGATTATTTAGGATATTTCTGGGTATTAATGAGACTGTGTGCACACACTATTCCTGATGAAACACACACACACTTTCTTGCCTCTAAGAGCTGCACATGTGTTCTGTTTACTCAACTGTTCTCCACATCTGCCTGAAATATTTAGGGATTTGGCAACCAAATAAACATTTTGCAGCAAAACTGAAAGTTCTGTATTTTTAAATGGAGACAAATGGAAGTGATTGTTTTCCTTGTGACCCGCTCCTTATTCTGTTGTGGTCTGTCAGACTTTGTCAATTAATGACCACTAGAGGTCACTACTAGCATTGTGTTTGTATTTGTACTATGCTTTGCCTGTGCAGCTTAACAGCACAACCACTATGTCCTCCTTTGAGCCCTATTATACTGTAGTAAGTTTATACTTGTATTAATGTGTTATGTTTGGATTGAGCTCTTGAGTTTGTTGGTTAACTCTTGTGGTTGCCAACATCAGGCAGTTATGTTTGTTTCTGTGTTCGAGAGCCTGAAGATGTGAAAAGGTACATCAGATAATCATTAGATCTCTGTCCAGCTACCACAACATTAAAGCTGCTACTATTGTGTGGATTCTTATAGGAACAGCCTCTTTTGTTGGTGATAAACCACCCAGACGTGTTCAACAGACCGCTATACACTGCTCACTGTGACAATATCATGCTACCATGCCTAAAGGTGCTGTACGTCTTCTGTGCCTTGATAGAATTTAAATAAAATTTGAATCCCTTCAGTGATGATTCAGCTTTTTCATTAAAGCTCTTTCTATGAAAGATTTACAGGACCTGCATTTTCCTCTGAAAGCAGCAGTGCCCCCTCTCTCACCACAGCTCTCCTCACTTTGCAAACTCAAGTACGCGTCCCCATTTGCTGCCTTCGGCAAACACTTTCCTTTTCATAAGAATTCATCTTGATCAGAATTATGGCAGAATTGGCCGTCAGGCTGTTGGCAAAACCAGTGTACTGCTAA
This sequence comes from Trachurus japonicus, assembly GCF_045865225.1. Lineage (NCBI taxonomy): Eukaryota > Metazoa > Chordata > Actinopteri > Carangiformes > Carangidae > Trachurus > Trachurus japonicus. The sequence continues at coordinate 14,740,369 of NC_140918.1, forward strand.
GAGTAAAGAGTAATGTTTTAATTCAGAGTCAAGCAAGCAGGCTCAGATCAAATCCACAAACATTTATAAGTCCCCCTTGAGCAATATCAGGTGGCATTAGGGGGCCCAAGGAGACAAAAAGCTGATGAATTGAATTAATCTCCCCTCCCGTGATGGATGGGCCTGTTCACAGGGGGTTGGAAAATGGGAGCATTGTTCATCTGTCACTCCGATTGCCATGTCCCTCTATGATTTGTGCCCGGGTTGTGAAGGCCACAAGTGGCCAAAAGACCTCCCTCTCTCCTTCTCACTCCTCTCACTGCTTTTTTTTTTCAAGAATTCCCAGCCTTTCAATTGCTTCCACCCCCACAGCCCTGACTGATATTCATACAACTTGATGCAGAAAAACAAGCCCTTAGTCAGGACAAGCAAACATAAATATCTGACACTGTTTCCTTGTTTTATGTACAGTTTGCTCGGCTGCATTGTAACTTTTCAGTGTTTGCATTATAAATAGGATTTAGAGAGAAAATCCTGTGTTATGTCAACATGACTGTGCAGGCTTACAAGCGTCACCCTAAACTACTGTGTGCACATTTAAACGATTCAAATTTTGCAAAATGTGTGTGATTATGACATTGCAAAACATAATGTAACTTAAAATTGAGTCATATATATTTGCCAAATAATAAAACATAATTATGTTTTCTTTCCATAAGGCAACACAAAACTGAATTCTATCTATTGCTGATAATACATTTAACATAGGGAGTCCAATACAAAAGTTCAGAAATGCACATACTACATACTGCATATTTTGTTGTCCATATTCATAGTGGTTTTGCTCTGAGCAAATATTACAAATATTTGAGCTAATATGCAGTACTCGATTACATTAAAATAAATAAATAGTTCAGAATACAGAAAAATTCATGTCATCCCTTAATTTATTTTCATTATGTCTACTGTAATCCTCTTTTCTTGCTTTAACTGTGAGGCCCATATAAGTACAAAGCAGAGGAGCATGGCTTTTAAATAGACCTCTCACTTGAGTTGCCTTGTTTGGGCTTGATTCTTGCAAATATTATATTTCATTTAACCCCATGTACTCAGTCATAGATTATCATTTAAGGCCTGCTATGCTGCCCAATATTCTATAATAACAAACAAAATGTAATCCAGTAGGCTACTGGCGATGAAGGCCGCTGCACTTTATGGCAACTTCTCTGCGTCCTCTTACAGAACCCAGTGTTTAAGGTTTGTAAACTTGTCGATTGGAGGCGGCATGCTCTTGGCTTTGAGTCTTTGGTCTCCATTGTTTCTCTCAAGCACCTGCTTCTTCAAAGGCATCCGGCCCACCAAAGAAACAGGTGCTAAAAGGCAATTCAATGGAAAAGACATGAACTCTGATTTCTTCACTGCTTTTGTGCTGTGTGTGGATTACAGAGTGAGATCTACTTGGTAACTACATAATAACTGCTGTCTAAGAGCACACGATATAGGAGATGACTTTGTGAAATGTTAAGCAGTTGAACAGCGGCATAAAGCTGCAGCCCTATAGCGAAGGAATAACGGGTGTGGACAGATGTGGATCTTGTTCTGTAGTGCACGCATGATATAATTCATCATATTGAATTTGTATATTTTTGCTTTTTGAAGCAAACTTTCGGCTTTTATGTGTCATTATGAAACCTTTGAGCAGTTTTTGTCTGGGTTTTAGAGTTTTACATGACACAGAAACAGCTCTCTCAGAGGTAACCAGTACTTCCTTTTAGCAGCTTAGAGGATAGAAAATGCAATTTTAATTGACAGTTATGAAAAGCCTGCACTGGCATAAAAGATATACTGTGCTTTAGTTGGTTTTTACTTGGTTTTACTTTTAGAAAGAACTTACTCAGACAGTCACCATAAGTAATTGCTAATTTTCTCTAACTCACATTACTTGTGGTGTACCGCAAGGTTCATTTTTAGGTCCGCATTTGTTTTCCGTTGACATACTCCCACTTGGTCGAGTCACTGAATGCTGCTAGGGCTCTTTTACTTTCTATGAGGATAACACACATTTGCCTTCCTACAAGACCCTGTGACCCTGAAGTTCTAGCTGTTTTGGATTGTCTGAATAACCTACTGTTGTTGGATAGCACAGTAACTAACTTAAAAAACTTTATAACCCAAAATCATGAATAATATTGTTCAATCTACCATATGCCATATTTTCATTAACTAAGTGTCACAGTCCCTGCCTCTTTTCATCACCTCCCTATCTGTTTTAGAATTAATTATAAGATTTTAATATGCTTGCTGAAATTGGGTGGTGATGGGAAGGTGACCACGCTTTTGCCATCAGGGCCACTTGACTCTGGGACAACCTGCCAGAGGAGACCAGAAATAGTAGCTTCTTTTAAATCACTCCTCAACACCCTTAACAGCCCTTTCTAAAAAAATCTTATTGCTTTTTTAATGTGTCAACTCCCTGTATTTGTTTTTATTATTTTCTCTTTAAATTGTCCTCCTCTTTCCTATTATTACCTTTGCTTCGTTGTCAAAGCACTAAACTTTTAAATAAACATATTATTATTGGCCATTATTATAATTGCTCACTACTCACAAATTTTGTGGAAGCACAATGTCACTGACTTCCTGTGAGCAAAAACAGAGATTGTAACTGTTGCTCTGAGCTCAATTTGCAAATCTGAAGGTTGTGTAACTCACAGATAAAAAAAGAGCACTGAACAGGAACTCTACCCTTCAAATGATATAAACTGAAATGATTTGACACAATCATTAGTAATGGGCAATAATCTTATTATACTACAACAGTGGTTACCATGCTGCTCTCTGTGTCACGGCTCTTATTCCCCCCTCTTTAGTGAAGGACTATGTTTGTGGAAAGGCCACTTTAAGGGCACTAACTGAAATGTTTAACGCTCACTGGTCGATTTATTGAGGTCAGCAGAAGGCTACGTTTTGAGAAACAGAAGAGCGGGCTGTGTTTGGATTGATTTTCATGAATGATTTTATGCTGTGAGCAGAAGAGAAACAAAAGACAATCACGGCACATCAAATCACCGCACAAAAGAAATAAGGGGAGGAAACAAAAAAAATGAAGGGCAAGGCCAGAACCGTGTCACTGAGCATTAAACTAATAAATATCAGTTTCTGTCTCTGAAACATGAGGACAAAGAGCATGGAGAATTCTGCTGTATTACACTGTTATGTTGATTTGACGAAGGTCTTTACCCTTGAGTGGGGTAATTGGTATTGTACAGTTAGTCATTTATTCTTAAATTCTGCCTCTAGAAAATAAAAACAAGTGCTCCATTCATCTAATAAATTAAAACTTGTCAGAACAAAACGATAAACAGGTTATTTAGAGTTTTTGATTCTGAATCATGTAGTATAACTCAGAGGATACACACAATTAAGCTTAAGTGACTGATAATTTAACCTAAACCAACACCCGCATATACTTGGAAATACCAGCCTTTATATTGACATTTTAATGGAGGGATTCTGATTTTTACGGATCAATACGTATTGGTTTAATATTCCTCTTTAAAGATTAAAAGAAAACAAAAAGCAACACAACAGCGTTTGTCTCAACAAAGAAACTGTCAGAGGAGAAGTGGTGATTCTTGATTTGACAGTGTGCAGCGATACAGGCTGTGTGCTCTGGATGCTGGCAGAGCTCTCTCTCTTTGTGAAATGAATTAGGAGAACATGAAAACTGAGCAGACCTTCAGCAATACATTATGCATGAGGAGCTTGAAGGCTCCTACTGAATTCTGTTCAGGTGGCATCAGAGGGTGCAGCCAAGTGGAAATGCTGGCTGGTCACTTAAAGCACACTATCTGTGGTAATCTTTCTACATGAAAGCGCTGCACACAGCTTGGGCTATATTCTCCTACTTGCAGGTTGAAATATGCAGTACAACCAGGTTTCTATAGTGGCCACAGAGGAGGTTTACTAGGGCAACAGGGGATTAAAGGCCTTGCTCTAACCTTCAGGCTGTGTCCCACCCTGCATAACTTTACGCTACTATTTGCAATTTAAATTAAAATCTATATTTTGTTTACCGTCTCACACTTGATTTACTAGTTGCAGTATATCTGTGGTAATCATCCCTGTCTGCAGCATTAGAGGACGCTTGCAGGACACGTCATCTCTGTATCAGCGAGTTTGACAGCTTGACATAATTCCAAAATCAGATAACACACCACATGAGTCCTCATCCTCTGTTGTTATGAGATAACATCTAATTTCCCATCTCTCAAGCCATCTTACAAAGACATCGTCTGCTCATTGTGAAATCAATATTCTGTGGAAACACCATTACAACAGTCTTCACAGTGCTTGAGTGAATCACTCCAAGTCACAGATGAACCTGTGCACACACGCACGCACGCACAGACTCACTCAGACACACAGGCAGACTTGCGCATGAAGGTACGCAAAAACACACTGTCACCTCCAGTGTGACCTTTGTTATAACAAGACTTATTCAGAAGCTCAAAAAGCGCACGAGTACTCAGTGTAATTAAATTATGCTTCAGTGCCTGGAGACAAATGTCGGCTGCACTGAGAAGTGTGCATAAAATCACGCAAGAGCAAAAACCAGTGCGAGGATGAATTATACTGGATGTAGTACAGACAGACAGACAGACAGAGAGTATCATCATCACAGAGGATCCATCTATCCAGTGGTCTCAGAGATGCCAGGGTGGCACTAGAGGAAAAGTCAAGGGATCATCACCAAGTCAGTAAGATTCATCCTCTGGGGCCATGTCTGAGTGTGTGTGCAAAATGCTGTTCCAGTCCATCTAAGAGTTCAGATATTTCAGACTGGACCAACTGAAAGACCAACACACTGGCAGGGTCATTTTTACTTTTTAAATATCATCGTTAATTGAATGTGTCTAGGTCAGGGGTGTTAAACATACGGCACGTGGGCCAGAACCAGCCCGCCAGAGGCTCCAATCCGGCCCACGGGATATTGTGTGAAAATGACCTAGAAGACATAATATTGTTGATTACATGTATTTTTCCTCAATGGTTGTTCATACTGTTGTTCATAAACTGTAAACATCTTACTTTGCACTAAAACAAAGAGAAAGATTTTCGTTATTTACAGGTTATTATGCTATCATTTTACTGGTCCGGACCCCTTGAAATCAAATTGGGTTGTATGTGGCCCCTGAACTAAAATGAGTTTGACACTCCCACTTGACTACTAAACAAAAGATGCATTACTATCCTGTTTTTTCCTCTGAGCTCTCGCCAATGAGTAAATAGCCAGTCTTAGTTTAGTCCTGGTCCGTTTGTTCTTCTCTTCTGACACCAAGGTCTTTCATGGTCTCTTCTGTGCCTCTGCCATCATGAACATACAGAGAATAGTGAGCTAGCTAGTTATTATAGCTAAATGAGAGGTGTTACATGGTGCAATACCAGGACAGTAAGGGGCGCAGTGTCGATAGCGGGGCAGGGGTTACATTCTGACATGTCAAGATGATTTTGAAACTGTATTTTTACTGTAAAATAGTTATTTAGTGTTACTTTATAGATGTCAGCTTGGGCTTAACTAGGATTTTTGTTCACCTTTTGCTATGCTACATGTTCAACAGCTCCTCACCAGCCTTGAAGAAATGTTATGAGTTTATCAAACTTCATTGTGGTGGAAAGCAACTCTCCTGTTTCTCTTTTATTCATAGCCTATGACTTCTTTTCTTGTAGGCCTACTGTATAGCATGCTAACCAGCTAGCCCTTTTGATCTGTGTCGTCACTATCGGTTGGCATTGGCAACCGTTGCCATTGCATCCCGGCTGTCACGAAGAAATAGCTGCTCAGCGGACGTATTACAACCTCCTGCCTTGTAAAATGCAACAATGGCAGAAGCTCTTGCCAAGACTGGTAAATAAACAGCTGTTAATGCTGTAGCAAAAGAAAAACTTACAACTCCACAAATTACTCAGTCATGTAAATAAGTGTCAGTCACAGCTTCCACCTCAGGAAAAAGAAAAGAGTGCGGTCTGGCTGCTGCAGATAGGCACAATACAACAAGCGTTTAATAGGGAACAGATAGACGCAGATTCAAGGTAGCATAACACTGAGAGAGTTACAGTAGAGATACAATAAAGTGACAGGGAGACAAGCCATCAGACAGTAGGCTAGCGTTCTGACAGTAAAGGCAGAAGTGGACTGGGCAGTTAAAACACAACAATGAGCCGATGACAGTCTACGAAGAGTTAGACCTGTAGACTTTCTGTGATTTAAAGTCTCTCTCTCTCTCTCCCTCTCTCTCTCTTTCTCTGGCACTGATATAATTTTCCTGGGTAGAATGATGGATGAGGCGGTGTCAGCCCATGTTCATTACAATGCACACCATCTATTCTTCTCAGCCAGACTCTCCGCGCTCCAGGAAATGCCAGAGAGGTATTGGAGCTGCGAAGAGAGGAGAAACTCTCATCAGATTTTATGGAGAGAATTTGCTGCTAGGTGTGTGTGTTAACTTAGTGGACGGTGATCCATCAATCACTAATGAAGATACTGTGAGGACACTGCTTGCTCTTAAAAGAGACACATCCCTCTTTGGGTATGAACAATAAACATCCTTCGATGTCTGTGCAAGCATAATCACTTGCAATATGCTCACGCTAAATTAATAATGAGCACTCCAACAGTTAGCTGAATGCAAAACATTTAGAGAAACATGTAGAGCAGTGTTTGTCATCACAGCCTATTTGTAATGTTAGGCTTTCACATCATAGTCCAACTGTGATCGAGGGATGAGACTGGACAAGAACACAACCATTTTTTGTGGAACAGCATGGGTTATTTTATATTTTATAGTTTTTTTTCTCCTATTAATTTCCTTTTGTCTGTTTATTTCTCACAAATTTAAAGTGGGCGTTGTTCAGTCAGAAAAAGGTGCCATCAAATATGCTCCCACGCTTGTCAATGTTTAGCAGCTGCAGCACATGACAGTTGTAAGGTCTTTTTTTTTTTTTGGCAATGCTCAAAATCTGATTAAACCTGACCCTCTGATATATTTCTTGAAGTTTGCATTTTAAATTATTCTTAAATGCCATAGTAGCCACTCTCAATTTCACATTAATGATTAAGCTGGCTAATGGTTGCACCATCTCCACTGTAAATCAGCATGCTAGACGTGCAAAACCAGTTTGTTATTGTTTTTAAGTTTTTTTTTCCCCAAACGTTGACTTTTGCTTTCTTTAATATTGGCTACTATTCAGAAATGTTAAAGTCTAAGCTTTCCATACAACTAACCAGCAGACAAAGCAAAACAACATTTTAATCGGGTCAAAAAATTACAAGACAAGTGTCGTAACTTACAATAACATGTTTTATGTGTTGTAAAAAAGACCTGAATATATGAATGTACATAATCTGCCCCACCATTGAACACACAAATGCCCATCCACTTCATTGTGAACAAGTCTACATTGTCTAGACAAACATATTATCTCCAATCAGGGCAGTAATGCATCTTTTCTCCTCACACACAGATGAAGCCAGTGGGGGCCTGATGAGGGGAAATGTGTGGCATATTGAGATAGATTTATTCAAATTGATAGCATCTCATCCTATCAGCTCCACACCAAGTGTGCCAAACTGTGTGCGAGAGTCTTTTCAAAGCCTTTAAGGATGTATTGAACAAAAGGGGGGTTGGGGGTTGGTGGGGGCTTCAAATGAGGCCTGGATCATTCCTGGAGCAAAGGGATCAATAACCGCCAGGCTAAGCCCTCGCTCATCCATCTGATTCATATCCTCCCCTCCCGCTTTTCAGATATAAGAGGAATCGCCGGACTGAAGGCTCGCTCTCTGTGGCAATATGTACCAGCTGCAAGCTGTTTCCTCACATACATAAACCTGTATGAAATGATTCATGTGATAGTTGTGCTTATATCATAATGGACTGGATGTGTCAGCATATGATGATCTTTTCTCAGGATATATAGCCGCAAAAGGAAAATACTGTTGTCTGTAAATAGCTCACTTTTAGATTTACAATTAGAGGTTGTGTATCATGGGCTGTATGTATGATGTTGTATTCAGGCTGAAACAACCCATAAATTATGAAAAAGAAATCAAACCACTGCCACTGTGCATCAGCTTATACACTTCACATGACGGTGGGTTGACGTCCAAATGTCTCCCTTTGAAAATATACAACCATCAGTGCATAAAAATAAAGGTCCTGCATCATCATTTACCTGAGTATCATGCAGTTTATACTCGCTCAAATGCCATTTAATCACTTTGAAAAACAAAAAGAAGACATCAGTCAGGTAAACAATGACAGTCAAATACCTCATTATCTGTGTTGTCAGTAATTAGCAACTATTTGCATATTACAAATAGAGTCGTACAGAACAATTTTGACATAATTTCTTTCCTCTCCTGTAAACTGCAGTGTTTAACATTTGAGCTGCATCCTCAGCTTGTGTCGGAGATTTTCATTACATGACACTTCTCCTTATACCTGCTGTTGCTGCTGCTGACAACATCTCACTCCTAGAGAGCAGTGTTATTCTTTGCACGGGCTGTAACTGAACTCCATGCAAAAACCTGGCAGGGAGAGGAAACTTCATTTGTCACTGTCTGTTAGTAATTAAGTTTTAAACATAGTCTCAGCTGAATCTTCATGCCGATACACTGACATGCGGAATAAATCCTCGGAAAGAGAGCCCGATAATGGGATAAATGGTTGGGTATTTTTCACGCAGTGTTGGGCATTTAAAAATCATTGCAGCTTTATGACTTCAAATGAGAAGAGTTATTAAGTTCAGCGTTGTAAATTTTATTTTTCTGAGAGGGACAATGTGATTGAGGTATAAAAAGCTTATTGACTGATAAACAGAAACCGAAAAAAATTGAACAAACTATTGAATCATTTTAAAGACCTCTGGGAAAGCGTGTTCAAAGGTCTGTAGCTATTGACATCTCATTTTCCTGTTTATTCATGATTAAAAGTACATTGAAGGTGAAGCACTCTGTCGTATCCAACTGATAATAGTCCTCCCTTACTGGTCGAAAGAGAATCAAGTTAATAAATGTAAAGACATAAGATTTAAAGCTGCAGAAATAGATAATGCAGTTACCTTTGTAATACAAACAAAGACAACACAAGCACAAAGAGTATAGTGCATACATACAGTATGTATGACACACAATGTCTGATAAATGATTGATCATAACACAAATATTTGATGCACTGACTCCTGTGTGGTCTCTTCAAGTGGAAACTGTGGTTGTATTAATAATCCTTTACTGTTCAGCTTCAAACGGCACCACCTGCTATCCTGGAGAACAGACAGAACAACTTTTATAAAACCTCCAACAGCACCGTCTACCTACAACGCAAATATTACAAATCTGGTGTGCATTACATGTCTGGAAGGTCAGGGGGATGTAACACAATTTTTTTACTGGATGATTCAAATTGCAATTGAAATCAATTAAAGTTGTAATAAATTTGCAACAACAGAGTTCACCGAGGTCATACCTCATTATTTTTTATCTGAGAATTTGGGTGGTTTCGCAAACCTTGTGGGAAGTTTATATTCTGCAGTTAATACCTCACACGTAGTTCATTTTAAAAGCTGATTCCAGCACATTTAAATTTCATTACCTATAGGCCAACAATATAATTCAGTATTTCTCCGGCAGAATTTGAAAATGACTGTAATGGTGTATTTTACAGCCTGTAATTTCCTAATAATGTCCTGGAAAAATAACTGAGTCATCTGGTAATAATTACAGAGAAAGTCTGAACAAGGATCTGGGACAGGTGAATTAGACTTGTTAAGTTTTTGATGAGTTTCATTGGAGGAACTGCTCACCTCAAAACCTGCGTTGCTTTATTGTTTTTGGCCACTTGGGGGCAAAAATCTGAGCTAACACCACAACACTAACAGAAAGTCACCTTTAATTAACATTCAGTTAGAATGTAAATCCATCATTCACCATCTTGTTTTGCTCTCCACTGACTCCTGAAGTAAATGTTTGCCTCTTAAGCTGCTAAGTGCAACAACATGTTCAACAGACAGCGTCTGTCTGTAACGCACCCTGCAGTTTGGTGCTGTATCAGTGTAGTGAACATTTCTCAGAGGTATTTCAGAACTCAGGGCTGATCAGAGCTCTGGGTGTGAACCTAAACAATAAAGCTGTGGACCACACAAACAAAATAAATAGGTGGAAAATGCGCCATAGAGCTGTAAAGTGGATTTTTCACCACAAATAAGGCCTTTAATTTGAAGCATATTTTAACATTTTTTTTATTATCAAAATATTTATTTGTGTACCTTTCAATACAACTTTCACAAAACTGGAAATACAACTTGTATCTAAAAAAAAAAAAAAAAGACCTTTGGTTGGTTAGGGGTTGACCTCAGTATCTCTAAATTCCTGACTTTGGATAACTGCAGGTATTTTTAAATTAAGTTCAAACTGAATCACTAAATATATCAACTATCTTACAATAAAGACCACCAACAGTTTTGATGTGCTATATTTGAGTGTAAGACTAACCCACATAACCCTCTCTTATGAAACAGTATGAGCCCAGTAAGTCATTCTGACCTCTAGTCTGTCACATCCTCTGTTGTGAGAACACAGTTACATTATGTAACCAATGCATCACAGAATGACACCCCGCAGTGATAAAACACACACACACACACACACACACACACACACACACACACACACACACACACACACACACACACACACACACATCATATAATCTTTCTTCAAGCACTCAAACAGGCAGATGACCACAGACTGAGAGAGAGAGAGAGAGAGAGGGAGCACTCAGGTCGCATTTCACTACAACAACAAAAAAAGAGCGCAACAACAATAAAGAAATCCCTACGAGTGCCAAGCGCGCGCCACTGGCACGACGTCTCTCCAGCGTCGCATCTCCTCTCATATCAAAGACACTAAACAGTACTGTAATCCCAGACTTTGATCACGTGAGGGCAAACTTGGCCAAATGGGAAGGCGAGTCTCGGTAGTACGCTTCCGACCGCCATTACATTACAATACGCGGTGGGCTGGACGATCGTGCGCGAAAGGAGGAGGCAAAAAAAAAAAAAAAAAAATCGCTACAGCGGTGCTTCGCGTAAAGCAAACAGACACAAGAGGGTGAGAATGACACAGGCAGGCTACGGCGCACCGCACTTCCACTTATTTACCAATATAATTCCGCCGCTGCGAGGGAGATAAACAATGAGGAAGGAGTCGCCGGCTGAGGACAACGCGCACACATTGACGGATTTAATTCAATAATCAAAGCATTTCTCGAGGAAGAGGAGAAGGAGGAGGAGAGGTGGTGGAAGAAGAAGAAGAAGAGAAGGAGGAGGAGGAGGAGGACATGCTTTTAAATGTCGAGCTGGTTTATGAAGAAAGATTCTGCGGCATGCAACACAGTCTTTATGTCAAACATCGGCGCCAGACGAGGACTGTCACTTCTGCTTGAATTGTGCATTTGAGAAAAATCACATGAGATCTCTCTCTCTCTCGCTCTCTCCCTCGCTGTGTGTGTGTGTGTATGTGTGTGTGTGTGTGTTTTTGTGCAAGATTGAGGCTGTTGTGGCCGCGAGAGGACGTTTCGTAATGGTATAAAACTGAAAGGAAGGAAGGATTTTTTCAAACCTCCGTCTACAGAAGCCTGCTTGTCGTTTTTCCTGCTGGTGGAGTGTAAGAATAGTTTTTCTTGTCTGAACGCTTTGACTCATGATTCGGGCTTTTTTTTTTTCTTCTGTACTGGGGAACCCGCTCGACTTCGTCCGCCCTGCCACGGAGCAGGGAGCCACTGGAGGGGGTTTTCTTTTCTTTTCTTTCCTTTCTTTTTCTTTCTTTCTTTCTTTCATTTTTTTTTTTTTAAAGAAAGAGATCCTTCTCGTCTGCGGTCCGTTTAATTCAAGAGCAACAGAGGGATTAAACATTCCTGCTCGCAGCGCCTGTTTGTGTGAGGCGGTACACGGGGCTACATTGTGAGAGAGGAACGGTTGTGGTAAGAAAGAAGGGCTATAAATAGCTCATGCAATTCTCGAAAACTATCACAAGTGGTGCATCAGCTTGTGGAGCAGACGGAATCAGATATCCTGCGCGTAATGTCTCGGCTCTAACTTAATTGTTTTGCAGGCAACGGACGCCTATTAGAGATCACCCCCCCTTCCCCTTCCTCCCCCACACAAAAAAAAAAAACATAAATAAGAAGAAGTTTGGACTCTGATTCCTTATTTCTCCTTCTGGGGGCCGCCCCCTGTGCGCGGAACAGAGGAGTCATTTTCTCATGGATTATGTTCATTTAGTGATGAAACTACCAGCGGAAGGACTGATATGGAAACGGGCTGATCTTCCCCTCCTGTGTGTGGATTGAAATGGATACAGTGCAGTTCTCCGCCTTTGACAATGATCACATTTGGAGCCGCCTGACCTGGATTGTAACAATGTTTTGATCGGCCGCACACACACGCTTTTGGATTTACAACATCACAACATTATAGATCTGCGAACCGGTCCGGGGGGCGGGGGGGGCTTCATGGATGCATTCTGCACTTCTTTTTGAATACGCCCATTCCTCTGCCCACCACCACCCCCCCTTTTCCCACCCCCCCACCCCCCTTCTCCCCGACATATCTATTATCTGGAGCTCTTGTGAGGTTAGAAGCCTGATTGTTTTGGCAGACTCGTAAAAAAAAAGAAAAAAAAAAAGGGAAACCGATTTGTCAGCTCCCTGCTCGGTGTTGGATACCGATGTAGGATTTCGACATGCCCAGCACTGACGACCCCAACGGCGGACGATTATGACTACAACAGCGAATTGGGTGGCTAACGGGGCAAGCCTTGAGGACTGCCACTCCAACATCTTCTCTCTGGTACAGTATCTCTAATAAATCACGCTCCAATCACAGTCACGCCAGCCAGTTGTGATCGACAAGTCATAAGACCGTGGGAGGCACGCTTAAATGTGTCTGCTGTACAAAGGTGAACCAATTGCTGGTGTTGTTATTAGGCAATCATTAACACGGGTTAGTGATCTGGAGAAGAAGAAAAAAAAAGCACCACATTTCCACCACTAAGCCTGTAATAATAAAATATCTCAACCCAGAGGCTTGATTCCACTAGAATAACAACACTTTATTATCTGATTTCAACCCAAAACATCTCCCATAATGATTCAAATACAAGGATCAAATGCTCCCAAAGCAAACTGGCACATTATTTTGGCATGTGTTTGCAGTTTTGGCACGGGTTTAGCTGATAAACAATAGGTAAACATTATTTTTTTTCCCATTCTGGCCATTATCCCCCCTCCCTTTTAAAATAATAATTTCACTGGAAATCTAGCTGGAACTCTGTTGCATTGCCAAGCAACTAACTTGGAGAGAAGGCGTACTGCTGCCTCTGTCAAATATTTCTGCAGCCAGAGAATAGAGAAAGAGATTTTCTGATCTCCAGCAAACAGTAGTGTGATGTGTTGAGCTAATTACTCATGAGGTTCTGAATTACAAGAGTGGAGGGGAGATAGATGTTTGTGTGAGTGTGTGAGCCGAGGAACATTTTCCTTTTCGGCAATAAAAAATTGATAATATGATTGTTTCACACAGAGAAAAGGCAGGTTAATAAGATTCTGACAGACGGCAACATGTATCAAGAACACAGCGGAAACAGCACTTTCACACTCAGTTTATCTGAAAAAGGTGTTTTTTGACTCCACGGGCAGTGTCGTTTTTTTTTTTTTTTTTGCAGAAGTGGCTGCTTTTTGAGGGTGGAAAAGATTGAGCAGAGTGTTTTCACAGTTCTCATCCTGCAATCAGTGAGTTAACTGTCCTACTACAACAGGCAGCCAAGTGGAAAGGCATGCAGTACACTGAAGTCAGGCATAGGCTGCTGAGAACCACAACAACGGAGGAATCCTGAGGGCTGTTTTTAGTTTTTTTAAGGTGATCATGCAGGTTGTCCATCAGCAGCAGCAGGAGCAGCAGCAGCAACAGCCGGATAGTTTTACACTACACACTGAAGCTAAATAAACAAGTGTCACATGGTGAGGATTCATGAGCTTGCAGAAATCTTTAAAAATTCCCAGTAAAGCAACTCACAGTTCTCAGGAATCTCAGTGATTTTGTGACTGCAAAGGGAGTGAGGAAATTAAAATAGTATAGGCCTATCTAGAGCCACTCAAAAGTGACACCAATATAAGCAGCGCTCCACTATTAGACGTCTGAAATTCTCTCAGTGTGTCACCTCACAGCTGAAAACTGAGATTACGTCTCAGTCGAGGTTATTCCCTCGTGGAGTGAAAAAGAGAGAGAGAGAGGGGGGGGGAAAGGAAAGCTTTCACTTACTGGCCGTGGCGTTGTTGGCCGCCGTGCTGGCCCTGTGAACATCCCTTTTCAAAGGGAGGGAGAAAGAGACCATCCATCAGTTGGCTTGTTGAGAATATTTATGACTGGCTGGTGCCACAGCGGTTACTCACTGGCAGGGCTCCGGCACAGAAATCCAAGACAGAGCGAAACGCTAATGACACGCCGAGTGTCCTGGTTAGAGGGTACGACTGAGACAAAGAGACAAGATGAGACGGATGCGGAGATGCAGATTGCATCCTGATGCCGAGAATGAGACAGATGTGTGCCGCGAGCTTAACAAGCGGAGGCTGAAGCACTTTTATTGTGAAGGAATCAAAAGGAATTTAAAAATATGATGTAATTTCCTGCATTTAACCACTTTTTACTTTGTTTAGAGCTTAAACAGTTCATTATTTGATTTAGAGAACATGATTTAACAGATTTGATGTTATATCAATAACTGTGGCTAGATTTCTGACAGCATTCACCCGCTGTAATTGTTAATGAATTACCTTACAGTTGTAGCAATAAGAAGATGCCAGCTTTGTTTAATAGTGTAATTGTCATTATTTTATTGACTAAAAAATATGACAGTGATAATACTCATTACTCTAACCTGGTGATTTAGAGTCTCAGCGGTGAAAGGAGCAGCCCCTAAGGTGGGATATTTCTTGGCCTTGTCCTTCAGGTCATATCGGCTCTGTGCTTACATAAAGGTCTTGTGGGTAAACTAGTGAGCGCTCTGGTCTGACAGCCTGTTAAACAGCATTCCAACATGCACTAACCTCGTTGCTTGCACTGATTTACTGGCTGTTATTGCAACCTGCATCAATAGAAAGTACCTTAGAAGGCATAAGTGCTCATACTGTGGCGCTTTATGGGGGCGCAGCAGATTACTGCCATGCCTTCTGTGAGGCCCGGTGTCAGATACTTGAGATCGTCGCGATCACACAGCCCACAAAACAACTGTCTCGTGTGCTGGTGATCATCCATCTGTGACAGAAAGCAAACGAGACCCCTTGTAAGTGGGAGACGAGACCCGAGCGGGTGAGTTTAAGTTGAAGTAGCGATGGAGGAGGAGGAGGAGGAGGAGGAGAAGGGCGGAGGACTGGAGGAGAAACAGAGGAATGTTTTCAGCTGAAGGGGTGAGTTAGAGTTAGAGAGAGAGAGAGAGAGTGGCTGAAGGACTGCAGCGGAATCTGTTTTCATTTTAGGAAAGTATTATGACTGATGTGCATTTCCTGACTGCTAGCCTCAGCCTGTTTGAGAGAGCAAGAGCGAAAGAGTGAGACAGAGCAAGAGAGAAAATTAAAGAGAGAGGAACGCAATCAAGAGTAAGGAAGAGAAAGAGAAAGAGAAAGAAAGAGAGCGAGAGAACAGTCATCTTTCTGTGGACTGGGCAGGTTCTTAAAACAATGAGTCCCAGCCTGATTATGAAATGCAAGGAGGAGACAGTTAAGAGCCTCACGACACAGGAAGCCTCTGAGCATGTGTGTGTGTGTGTGTCCTGTGCACATTGTAAACCATCCAGACTCAAGAGACAAACTTCAAACACCCGTCATATTATGCACACGCATACACACACACACACACAGGCAAACACACACAGGTGCATTCACAAACACAAGCATCGACGTGGAGACAGGAAAAAAAAAAACAACAACACCAAAAAAAGAAAACACCCACATACCCACACAAGCATATGTATCACAAATAAAACACACATGCACACACTAAATCTGCCACCCACTCTCACTCACGTGCACGTGCACACACACACACACACACACACACACACAGGCACCACATGCTTTATCGCCTTCATAAGGGCTGCAAATACAACCTATATCCTGAGGATGCAGAGCAGTACAAACACAGGTAGATTGCAGAGGCCTTAATTAAAGGACTTCTCCCGTCCCCTCCACAGTGGCGCGTGGCGTGCAACAATGGTAATTAAGTGTCCTCAAGTGAAGGTCTAATGTGATCAACTAAGAGGTGCTCATTAGCCAAACTGTATTCCAATAGAGATCTTGCATGTATAATAATGATGCCACTGTCTGGCACGGAAATAAAGTGCTAAGAGATGTGGCTGAGGGAATACCATTAACGGCAGTGTCTTGATTTATGGCAGGTGAGTGGCCGAGGCTTGTAAGAAGAAGCAGGTAATCAGGAATGGTGCCTTTTTAATATAGGCTGTTTGCATTTCCTCATTATTAATGGTAGTGGATATTGCAAGGGTGCTTAGGGATGAAAAAGAGGCAGTGGTTGGATGAAGTGTGTCGTGAGCTGCTGAGCTGAAGAATTGGTGGAGTCGGAGTTTAATAGGGCTGTGTATCGCTTGATTTTTTTGTTCAGTGTTCAGTGTTCAGTGTTCATATGATACCTGAGTGTCAATAGTGATAACAAAAACACCACTATTATTCTTACCTGACTTTGAGCAATAAACATTTCCCACACAAAGCCAGGTCTTATCTGACGATCTCAAATCTTAAATTTTGCTCTGAGCCTGACTAGCAACCTGAAGCTAAGCTAGTACTAGCTGATAAATATATATTATTGTGTATTGATGAGTTGATAAACAACAAAAAACATGTGATTAGATGTATGAGTTACCATCAGGGGTTTCAAGATAGATGCATCTGATGCTGATATTGATCTGTTTATGTTGTTTCTTAGATAGGGTTGTGTTGAGAATTGTGGTGATGTTGGTATCATGAATTGGTTGATGTCGGTCCTATATACAACCACTAATATAGGCCTACACTTGAAGCCTTCAGTCTCATCTATGTATCGTATCGTTATTGATTGTTTTTATTGGCAACAATTATTGTAAAAAGACTGGTGATGAAAAATTTATAATTAAAAAAGGGTAGGCTAAATCATATTTTTTCTTTTCAAAATGGTACTAAATTGAGAATTTATCTTATCAGAGTATTTTCATGTGTTGATTTATAAACACAGTGTTGACATAATAAATGATAGCGCCTGTGTTCACTGTAATTTAGTAGTTCACAATCTATATAGCACAGAGGGATATCAGGTTTTAGCTGAACACACAGTTCTTGTTTGATGGATCGATTTGTCGTTGGTTTTTGTATTTTTGTAGTGTTTGTTGACAAAAAAAAAAAACATAGATCATGCCCAGACACATCCTTAAAGTCAGAAACAATAATGAAAGAATGAGTGAGGAAGCCTACATGGATGCGTGGATGTTTGATGTCAGCAGCTTGTAGCTACCTTCACAGCCTCTTAACTCAGTGCAAAGCAATGAAAGTGCAGTTTATATAGAGAGATGTAAGGATGACATTGAAGCCACAGCAGTGTCCTCTCACACAAGGAGAGGATCAGTCCAGGTTTCCAAGGCAGCAGCCCCAGTCTTCTGCTGCGTGCCCTATGCAGCAGCTCCATCTGGTTCTTTCTCACTAAACAGTCCACCCCCTACGCCCAACCTGTGCTTTTGGCTCCGCTTGCCCGGCAATTTTGACAGCTCGCACCGGCTTCACCTTGAGTCTGTGTGCGGCGCCTCCCACTAATCTGCCCCTGTCACTGCCGTGGGAATCCCTTGTCACCGCGGTGTAGGACTCGACCAGGCAGCGGCCCACCTGTGTGAACATGGCACTCTGTATGTAAGTGACACACACAGGTTTGTCAGATACTTCTCTCTCTGCCATAACACAATGACTTGCGAATAAGCGCGGGTTAGCCGCTGACAGAAATAGGGCGGTGAATGGGCCGGGAACAGGAAGACGGGGGGCTCTCCTCGCTCATGCTTCTGTTATTTTACGACACATCTCTTTTCTGGTAAATTCTCCCGAGTGTAGTCATGTATCTTATCTGAACAGTAGGCTTGTCAGGGCCCTGCCACAGAGGTGAAGAACAGTTCAAAGACGGACAGGGAGGGAGGAGTGACTGAGGGGAGGGAGGGAGGGGAGGGAGGGAGGGAAGGAGGGAACCACCGCTGGTCCTGGAGCTGGAAATGGGATGGGATGGGCAGGAGTATTTTGGAGCACGGTGGCTTGAGTGTGAAATATGTAAGCCCTGCAGTGCCAGCTGTGTTCTATTCTTAGCGCCCGCTGGTGTTCCTGCATGTGTGCAGGGCGACAGAAGGCTGAGTGGGACCGGAGGATTGGCAGGAATGGGTAGTAGCTGGTACCATCAAGTGCTGGATACTTAGCTATCAGCTGGCATATGGACCAATAGACAGATAAATAGATAGACTCATTGTGCAGAATGGACTCGTTATTGAGCAGTGTGACACATTACTTTCCTGTAAGCAGCATTTTAATGTTTTTAATCTAGTTATCTACTTCACACAAATAGTTGAGTAATGAGTCTGAGATTCATCTCAACAGGATACATGCTTATTATTCATTTGCTTTTATTAGTTACTGAGTCCTAAAAGTCTTTTTTAAGATCATTATTCAATCATGTTTCAATAGAAATACACTTTGGTTAGAAATTTGTGAGACTCTGAAATGAAAGGAGAATAGTAGAGAGTGAGAGAAAGAAACAAGTTTCATTCATCGAGGCAGACACTTTAGCAGTGTGGAGACTTAATATAGCTGTTAGATGAATGTAGAAAGTACAGTATTTTCCTCTGAAATGTGGCTAAATAGAAGTTAAAATGCTCAAGCAGAGTTGGCGCTCAGTTCACCACTCGAGTGAATGTGCTGAATTGAGTTGTTTTGTTGTTATTCTTGTTATCTCCAACACACTCCACCTGGCTCAGACACGTTTTTCCCTACAGATTAACACCACTTTCCTACAAACTATTAGATTTTGGATGTGTGTTACAACAGATCCTGCGGTTCAGACTAAAGATTCTGAGGCCTTGTTGTCTGATTGGAAGATAAAGCCCTGAAACAGATAAATGTAATGCTGCGGGTCCCCGTGCCATCACACGGGAGTCCCTGGCTTAGTCTCGCAGGTGGAGGAGGAGGAGGAGGAGGAGGAGGGGGGTTCTGTTTGCGGTCTTTTCACCTGATTGCAGACGCATTGACAAAGAGAATTTCTTTAAAGGGAGATATTGCCCAGCTTGTAACTGGGCAAATATTTTCTGCAAGCCAGACAGCTTTGCCAATATCATGGTTGGCTGGGATTCAATTGCAGTTAGAGCACACTTAGGTTAAAGGGTGCCTTTTAGAGCTGCAAAACAAGGGGAGAGAGGAAAAACATTAATGTTGTCTGCTGTGCTGTTGCAAATTCTAATTATCATGTGTTCATGTTCCATTGAGAGATTATCTGTGACCAATCAGACGGATACTTGATGAGAACAAACACATTATGCGCAGACTGTTGATTCACAGCCGGTTGTGGTGCATTGATTCTCCCTGCGCTGCCAAACGGCGCTCTCTCTCATCTTGAATTAGGCAGACACTCATGATTTTTCAGATGCTAATGAAAATTTGTACAGCTCAATTTCAGTCCTGGCTTGCTTCACGGAATAAATGGCCTCTGCTGTATAACAGCGAGATACAAAAGGTTTGATAGAGTGTTTACCAGACATGACTGAGTGAGCGAGTGTTTAGGCAGGGTGGTGTTAAGAAAGATATGAACATGCCATGGTGCCATTGTGTCTGTTGAAAAGAGAGTGAAAGGACAGGAGAGGAGGACTTGGACTTGAGAGGGATTACATAAGACTATGCGTACTGTGCACGCGCGCACGCAAATGTGTGTTTGTAAAACGTGTTAGCAGAGGCGCAGAAGACTTGTAGTGTTAAAGCTCTGATTGGCTGCCACTCCCACTTAGTAGGCAAATAACAGATTAGAGACAGCAGCCAGGTGAGTTACAGGTTGAAACCTGTCCAGGTGTGACACACAATCACTAATTGTCCGGCCCTGCCTGCATCTTGTATTCACGCACGGATATGCACAAACTCACATGCACAAACACAAAGGCATCGCTGCTTTCCAGTTTTTCTCCTTTTTTTATTCTTGTTTATTTTTTATTTTTTCGCTGCGTGACGAAACAAGGAAAAGACATGCTGACTTATGCAGGCCTGTCATTTTATCTGAAATAGCATCCCTGTGGGAACAAAAAAAAAAATCAATGCAGGAAATTACAAGCCAAATGAGATATTTTTCATACCGCTTATGCTCCATTTGCCCAATTTCAGGAACAATCAGACTATTAACTACTTGTAGGCATTTCACAAGCCTCCATGCAGTGCTAATTGTACAATTACTGTGCTGAATAATTTAAAAATAAAATTCAAATCATTCTCTCAGTAAAGAAACGCACTGGGTAATCCTATACTAGACTGTTAATGTCTTGCTTCTGGTAATCCCCAGACTTCTGCGATGCATGTATGACATGCTCGATAATATCTTAAGCCAAATTTGAGCTCATGAGTTCCAGCTGCGAGGGGACACACGGAGACATAGTTACACTCCTTTGTGATTTTTAGAGTAAAGTAAGGGACACGGAGGTGCTTGAAATGTTATATTTCCACTGTAACCCTGGAGACAGAAATCTCAAAAATTGAATACCTCGCTGAATTCCTACAGATGTTGTATGTTGCCTAGCAACTGTTTTTACTTCTCTCTCTCTCTCTCTCTCTCTCTGTTTTCTGTGTTTTCCTTCTTTGTGAGTCTCAGTTTTTCTGTCTTTGTCTGTGTCTTTCTCATTTTTCCCACCCTGTGGCCTGTCACAGTTTAATTAAGCTACACTAGAGACAACAGTAAAGCACAGACTGGTTTATTTATTTGCATGTTAATAATTTAGGCTAAGCTTTAGCCTGTCCCTTAACATTTTAAAAGCAGCCTGATGCTGCAGCTTTGTGTTGTTGTCTTTGCCACAAGCCAGGCGATCTTGTCAGCCCTTTTAGATGCGGCAGTGTGACTCCACACACTATGTCTCAATGTCCTTACTGGTCTTCCACTGCTGTCGCCTCCTGCCTCCTGCCTCCTGCCTCCTGCCTCTCTTTGTGTCAGGTGAGAAGTCATGGCTTGATGGAGGCTTTCCGCGGTGTGATTGGCAGGTCTATCCGTCACTCAGCCCTGGGGACTCTCACTGCTCTAATTAGGTCGCTTGGCTTGCTCACCTCCCAGGGCCGGATGCTACAGCACAACACAGATCAAATGACGGTCCCCTTGTTTTGTAGGGACTTGTAAAGGTGGCGGCAGAAGGCAGAGGAAAAGCATCTGTTTAGTGTCTGCAGCCCCAGAGGCCTTCTCTCTACACCTGTTTGGTGCTTTTGTGTCGCGCTTGCTTCCTCACAAGTGCAGTAATGTGCATCGCTCTTCATTTGTGGTGTAAAATGCCAGAGGGGAGCGCGACTCCTTGTGGGTTAATTTGATTTCAGTGGGTTAATTGATGAAGGGGGAGTCGTTGCCTGTTCTGATTTCTGCCACTGGCTCTTCTAACTGGTGACTTCTTACTGCTGACTTAGTAGCACAGCCACTTAATCTACATTGTCTTTGTCCATATTTATTTCCTCACGCTCCCAAGATTTTTTGTCAAGCTGCTTCGACGCTGCAGCTCTGATGCATTCGAGAAAAATCTCATTAAAGTTAATTTTTCAGTCCTGGTTCATTTGATGATACTGTGGTTACTGCGGTAACATCAAGTGTGGTTTTTACAGTGCAACAAACACTTGCTGAGCAGGTATTTGTCAGAAATACAACATAAGAGTATGTCTGTTAACAGCGCAGCCAAACAAACTAATGCTGTTTAAATAACCAACTCAGTCAGTATTTCGCTTTTTTTTTTCCTTTTTTTTTTTTTTTACCATAATGCCATGAACAGTAGCATGCACCATGATTTCATGTGGCGTGCAGCGCGAGTGGTTTTCCTCACAAAAGCAGAGTGCGGTAAAAGGTGTTAATTGGTTTAAAACCCATCCGCTGCCAAAAAAACAACAACTCAAAATGACTGTTTTCTTGCTTTGTAGAGGCATTTCTGCGGAACGATCAGCTCTAACCATGGTGACAAATGCATTTAATTTTCTGTGACTGCTTCATGATCAAAGCCACCCTGTGCTTTGCCAGTTGAATGCTTTTAATGTGAACTGGCTCTGATACGTCAGTGAGAGAGTGAGCTGTAAACAGTCAGGCTGATATCAATGAGATGGTATTACAAAAATGCTTGATTACATTCTGCACATGTATTGTTTCCAGTGCGTACGTATGCAGCTCGAGTTAAGTGCAGGAATGGGGGAATGAAAATGACTATACATATAATGTCAATATATTTAATGTCAATTGGTGAAAACTGATGATGACAAATAGAATAAATATATACGGTATACGGTTTGATTTCATTAGAATATAAGGGATTATAGCTCACATGAAGAGCGTTTCTGCTGATACTTCAAATAAGTCGTACTTCACAGTGTCTGTTCGAAATAATTAAATTTACCCCCGTTCTTTGACATTGAATCAAAGAGAGATAGATAGTGTTGCAAGTGTCTGATAAAGACGAGCCTTATCTAAAGACTCACAGGCATCACAAGCTTTCTGAACACACCCCAAATATTGGCAGCTTGTCAAGTGTCTAAACAGATTTGACGTTGATGAGAAAGCCATGCCACTCTAACAGAATAAGTGTCTCACTCGTGCCAGAGTAGGTAAAACTGCTGATACAAGCTGTCTCTCAATTGCCTAAAGTGCCTCCTTTGTCAGACGATCAGACTGCCGAGGCTCTTATGTTGTTGTGAGATTCCTAAAGAAGTGGCATCTCTCTTAGATGACGCTCCTCATACGCTCTCTGTCAGCTTTGATAGAGCACCAGCCACCTATCCACTTAGGTGCCAGCTCAAATGTGAACATCAGCTGCAATTCTGATGGAAAGGCATCCTTAGTAAAGCTCAAACATCTTAACATATAACCAGACTGAATATGTATATGTATTTTCCTATGTACATTTTTTAAATAGCTGCACATTTTTCATGAAAGTGAGAGGAAGTGCTCTGCGAGTTTTGTTTGAATGTGATGTTAATGCACACATTTCTCTGTTCCTGGCAGTAGTAAAAAAAAAAAGAAAAAAAAAAAAGTTTGTTCTGACTTGAAAAAAAAGCAT
This sequence comes from Trachurus japonicus, assembly GCF_045865225.1. NCBI lineage: Eukaryota > Metazoa > Chordata > Actinopteri > Carangiformes > Carangidae > Trachurus > Trachurus japonicus. Next base: position 14,763,743 of record NC_140918.1, read on the forward strand.
GTAGAAGTGTGTGTGTGCGCATATATGTGTGTGTGTATGAGACTGTGAATACACAAACACACATTCAGCTGCATGTTGGGAAGTTCAAAAGGTCTGTTCAAAAAATGGTCCCGCAAGTTTTTGAGAAAGAACAGGAGGAGCAAAAATATTTTCAGTTTGCAGATGCATTCCTACGACGTGCATGTCAAGTGTGTTTTCCTCTCGGTTCTGCTATCTAAGTGACTGCGGCTTCCTATGCATTGTAAAGCCCTGGAGCTTTTAACAATATACATCATATGCTGTTCATGCATCTGTCTGTGAGACCTGCAGCATGATAAACCTTTTTAAAATCCAGGAAATGGGATCCTCTTTTCTGTGTTAGTCACATGGTTCAGACTTTATCCAGCACTTTCAGTTTTGAGCACTGTATGCTAAAGATTAAAGTTCTGACTTCCATATTTCCTTTTGATTACAAGCACATGTCTGGTGCGCCGGGGCTGACCTTTGGCTGGGATACAGATTGTGTTTTCAAAGCCTGCGCTCACTTCACCTTATAGTCAGGAAATGATTTTAACTCCCTGCTTTTCAAGTTAAGGTCTCTCTTTAAAAATCAATTTTTAAAAAATAGCGAAGCATGTTAAAAATAAATAAATAATAATAACGAATCAATCCCAGTGGAAGAAACACAGATTTTCACGCCAGCTGAGAGGAGGTATTTTAATGGAATACTAGAAATAGAGCGCAATCTCCCACGTCCACTGTGCCGACACAGTACTATTCTGGAAACATATGGTTAGCTGTTATCTTTGCTCTGTTTACTAGACAAAAAGACATAAAGAGAGGAATAAAAAAAAAAAGTAAGGGAGAGCGTGAGATAGTCCTGGGTGTATTCAATAGGCATCCGTGACAGTGAGAGAGTGCTGAGAGATGAGAGGGAGAGTGGAGACAAGAAAGATAATAGAGGTGAGAGTAAGGTCAAAGCTTTAGTCCGTCTTAGCAACGGAAGGAAAAACTCTTGTTTTTGGTCCTGCGCTCCATCAGAAATTGAACCGGCCAACCTGGAGAACAAGGGGCTCGGCTGAGTGCAGGTTTTATTGACAGTGAAACAAAATCCGCCATCTTTTCCCTGACCCCCCTCGCCTTTTTAGCCCCTGTGGTAGTTTTTAAAAGAGACGGAGATAGCTACCTGGAATAATTGTTGCTTTGCTCTAAGGTTGTCGAAGAATTTGCTGCTTCAGAAACATCGCTGCTCTGCTCTTTACCTGTTATCTTGACAGATGGACATACTGTAAGCCCAACCAAATGCACCATCATCAGCAACTACACATCTACCGCCTAAAATCGATCGTTTACAGCCAGTGCGTGATATAATTTATCCTCTGGTTGTTTGATAGCTCAACACAAATCTATTCTATCTCTGTAATGCAAGTTTAAAGCCAAATATATTAAGACTATAGCCACGATGCAATTAAGTTTTTATGGTGGGTGTAAGGTTTGGATGGTGGGAAGCTCTTATGATTTTATTCACAGCACTGATTTGTCACCAACGTTGCATCTGCTCGACGTGCTTGACAGCTTTTCTCTGCTTCCTCTTCCCTGTTACAAGCGATAACTTATTCATACAAAGATGAGAGCTGCCTGTTTGTTAGCACCGGTATTACTCCGACCTCTGTGGGCTGATAGTGAAGGTGAACTGCGTTGAGAAATTGAAGCAATCCAGAGCACAATCAGTAAGAGTGCAGCCCTAATATACAAGCAGACACTAAAGCACACATATATGGATGCATGTGCACATACAGAGCAGAAACAATCGCTAAAATACACAGCGAGCGAGACAGGCAGATCTAAGTCTGTCATCGCTGAAAAATAACTGGACATCAGCCTGAAAATATGTCGGCCTCCTGATGCATGTCAGTGTTTTAGAGCACGTCTGCTCTGCACATCATCACAACTGCCATGTGTGATGTGTGTGTGCAGGCATGTGTTTGGAACTGCCTGCGAGCATGTGACTGTGGCCCTGTTCCTCTTCCTGCAACTGTGCCACAGCTAATCCTCCACAGGAGTTCAGCAGGGTGTTTGGCTTGTGCTTTTCACATGGTCCAAAAAAAAAAAAAAAAAAAAATGCTGCACCTGTGTTTGGGCTCAGGGGGAAGACACAGTGCAGCCTTTGGCCATTAAGTGAAAGAGTTCATTACAACTCGTTATCAGTCATGTGAGTGTCCCCATTTTGCCTGCAGAATGATGTGGCATAACATTCATCTGCTCAAGGTTTAATTCCCCTGTTCTCACCTTGAGTATTATTTTATTTCTACATAGATTTTCAGTTTTTCAATGAATATATATTTGTATATTTGTAAAGATTGTTTAGCCACTCTAACAGCATGGATCTATAGATAGAATTATCAATCAATCAGTCACACAATCCACAGCCTTTATAGTTCCCATAGGATACACACCGTCTTTAGCAAGTACTTACTGTAAATATGTGATTAAATACCTGCATAACTAATGAGATAAATATTTGCATGCTAACCTTCTTAAATATTCATATGAACATGCAAAACAATAGCATGTTGACATTAGCATTTAGCCTCAGTGCAGCCTCACAAAGCTACAGATACAGCTTCAAACTTGTGAAGTGGTTAATTTATTTATTCATTTACTTTGTGCAAAAAATCATATCGCACAAGCTATTTTTAGAATAATCTTAAAACATGTCTGTGTGGGGAATCTTGTGTTTGTCGAATAAGACAAACAACTGGTGTGCTTCTGTTGTGAATACACTTCCTGACATTTCACTTCTCCTCATCTCCTCCTCTCCGCTCCTGATTCAGTAGCAGCAGACAGCTGTGTCAAACAGTGAAGGAACTTTTGACATTGACTGGGAGTGACGAGGCAGTGCAAGCAGATGTCTTCCTCTTTGCTTTGGGAGAAACAGCATCCTTGACCTTGTCATGGCTAATTTTAGGGCTTGGCTTATCACAGCGCCAATGTTTATATCTCCCATTACACACACTGTCATTACAGGAGGGACATGCTTGTAATTATGGGTGCGTTCTGTAGTCGTGGATGTTCCTGGGGGTCACGTTCATACCTCAGTGCATGCGTTCACTGGCAAGATGCTGCAGCGGATGTGCTGATCATGTCTTTTGTAGTGCACAAGCGGGATCCCTGAGATGCATGAATTTGGCTTGATTTCGGCTCCGACACGGACACATGCCTGCTGCACTTCCACACACCTGCTGAAAACACACGCAAGCACCATCAGCTCCTCTCTCCACCATCATCAAAGCTGTGGAGCCTCCTTTTCTTTGTCCACTCAAAGACACTGCAGGCTTTAATTTGCTGCGAGCAGCTCCTCTCTTACCTGTCTCTGTGTTATAATGGATCAGTATTTTTTTCCTCCCCTCTCAGCTGGTCTTGGATGGCTTGGTGCCTGGGCCGATGTGCCAAACATGATCCTCACAGCTGGGTGAACACAGGAGAGAAGGGTAGCAGAGACTGGCTGAGAGAATCTCCGTCCTGTTAAGCGGCGTCTTTGTGAACGCCTCTCATTCATTCATGCACCAAACAAACGTTGAATTTTTGTATTCGTCTGGCTCAGCACTAACTGTAAATGCATCATGGCACGGAGCCTCCACGCGCAAGTGTGTGATAGGCAACATAAACACGTATCATCCCATTAGATTAAATGGAGAAGATGTCAGTTGCTGGGCTGGGCTCCAACCACTGACCCCGACACTATTTCCTCTTCTCATGTCTCTCTCGCTCTTATAGCTTCCTCTATATTTCAATGCTGTCTCTCCCGTAGTAGTTCATTCCCCGTATTTCACTCAAGGCCATCCTTTATGTCTCGCTGTCATTCTCCACTTCTTCTCTCTGCAGTAGCTACACACACACATGCAGGCACACGCTCATGCACGCACACACACACACACACTCTTTATCGTATCTTTACAGCCGTAGTGAGTGGAGGTATAAGTTAAATACAGTTGTAACGACACAACGGGGAGGCATTAAATGTACTCAAACGTTAACACGGGAATCAAAGCAGCGTAAACAGGAAGCTGCTGAAAATATAACAAAATTGGACACCGTCTGTCTAGTTATTGATCGAATCAGCATTCGTCTGATGGTCTTTTATGTGAAACACAATACCTACTGTATGTATATACACTGCAGTGCAGTTTTTCGTGGTTAACACTGCACTATGCATCAGTTTTATGCTAAACAGTTGCTCAATGTCACCTTTAAATAGATGTAGATATTTATTTAACTCCATGTCTTTCATATATGAAGATATAGGGCATGCAATTAAACAAGTGATGTTCTCAAATACGACTACAAATGCCTCATAAGCTCCTTGAGTAACAATTATTAAGAAATATACAATGATAAATGATTTCATGGTTGTATCTGGTGATTATTTTCATTTACAAATTAATCTGCTGATTATTTTCTTGACTAAAGGATTATTTGTTTGGTCTATAAATGTCCCAGATAATGATTTCAGAGATCAAAACCCAAACAAAAACCAAAGATGCTAAATTTACATTGATGATGAAGAGAGAAAAAACAAACAAACAAAAAAAACGCTGCAAATCCTCAAATTAGGGAAGTGAGAACTGAAAAAATATTCAGTGTTTTTATCTTGAAAAATGAATGCAGATTAGTGAATTGGCTCGAATCAGTGAATCAGCTAAGTGTTTAAAGCATTTACGTTAGATTTAGTCATGTTTGAACTGAAGACAGAGGGAATTGACTTTATTAGTCAGTGCACAAAGCTGTGTTACTAATTTTGAGCTTGTTTAATGGGCTGCTTACTGCCGCAATCTTCTCATCATCACTCTCTCTCTCTCTCTCCTCTCCTAGGCGGAGTTGACGGGCATTAAATGGCGCTGCTACAGCTTCCGCAGCGGTGGGGAGTACGGTCCGGTGATCTCGGCCCCGGCCCAGGACGACCCGGTCCTGCGCAGCTTCATGCGCTGCGTTCAGGCCAACCTGCTGTGCGTGTGGCGGCGCAAGATCAAGCCCGACGCCAAGGAGCTGTGGATCTTCTGGTGGGGCGAAGAGCCCAACCTCTCCGACGTCATCCATCATGAGCTGGAAGGTGAGAGGGGGAGAAAGACAACAAAAAGACATGAAGGATGAGTGTGGCTTCGCTGTTCTATCAATCTCAATTATTTTTCCACTTCACCTTAGCCTGTGTTTATGCTCTGAAAGTTCAGGTTAGAAGCTCCCACAGACTCCATCGTTTTTATTTTTATAGCTGCTGCACTGGATTATACAGAGGAGTAACAACAGTTACAACTCTCATTGTTTCAGCAGATTTTATGTTATGAAATGTGTTGCAATTATACAGCATGACTTGGAGTTGTACAAGTTACAGATAAATGTGAATTGTGTAGTAAAGCAGCGCCCTGTGTGTGTTGTACATGAGGTGTATTGTCTATCCTAGTGCAGAGTTCAGTATTATGTAAATTCAAGCTGCAGATTGAAGCCGTGTGCTGTTTGTCGAAGACGTTGTAGGGTACATTGATCTGTTTGGTGTGGAGCAGCCTCATATGTGAGCCTCATATAGAACATATCTGGAGTGTGTTTGCCCACGTATTTATATGCTGCTTCAGGACTATCACTGTGATGAAGCGCACGGCAATAGGGTAGATTTTTCTCGCCAGTATTTACTCTCCGTGCGCGCGTGTGTGAAAATTACACTGAGATATCTCACTTTAGAGAGTGCTTCTGTCAGCACTATTGTCCCTATTTATAGAAACATTTGCATTATCTCGCTGCGCACGTGTGTAGAAGTCTAACATATCGACTAAGCCTCGGGAAGACGGCGAGAGGAGGAAACAGTAGAGGGATTATATCAGGTTTGGTTTAGCAGAACAACAGTCAGGAGGAAGAAAAAAAGCAGGGGAATTGGATGGAGAGGTTGAAGCGATAGAGGGAAATTCAGTCTTCAGTTACCTGTTAAAGCTGACTTGATGTGAAAAGGCCTTTCAGGCACTGCGGTAGATATTTGACAGATGTTCTTCCTGCTGTTGGAAGGGGGGGGAGTCCTTTACTCAGACTGCTCAAGCATTTGTAATGGAGAAAAATACACTGTACACTTCAATTGAGTTATGTTTGCATCATAAACGTCGGCTGAGGTAACTCTTTTTTCACTGCATCTCCTCAGCATTTTTCTACTTTATATATTTTCACATCCCTCCGTGTGTTCAGGTGATAATTTACATGAATATATGAGACTGTCCTCTTTTAAAAAAGAGTCCATAGGTTGTTTGTGCAGCGGGGTTATTATGACCTACAGTTATGTCGTGTTGTTAAGTGGCCACAGTTTCATTATGACAGGAGCAGAGGCAGAAGTGTGGTCACGTAGTATTAAGAGAGATGAAACCAGCAGTTTTAATTTGCTTTTTATCCTCGGGCCTTCACCGGTTTCGAGTTAACTATGTTGTTATTACAGTAACCATGACAACGCAGATCATCTAAATGTTGAGGAAGTTGCCTATTTATTTTAGCTCATGATCACGATCTCTTCCAAAACCCGACCATGTTGTTTTTAGTGTGGTTCGCCACTCTCTATGTGTTTATTATGGCAACCATGACAACTGCGGTACAGCTTGTGTCAGAGGACTGAAAAAAATAATATAAAAAACACCTTTACAATTACTCATATTGGTGGACTTGGTGGGTTTATATACTGTCTTTGCATGATTCATGTGACAAGGTCGTTTTGATGTGGTTTAATAGTGTAGAGCTCACGGTCAGTGTGGCGGTGGCATTCAGCCATAGAACAACATGTAACAGTGTGACATATTAACATTACCTCACCATTAGCCAGCAAGTGGCTAATCATGAGCTAAACTATCAATTACGACTCCATTCGTGTAGTACAATGAGCTCTAATTAAGTTAATAATAATCTTAGCCTATTTAATTACATTTTATAGCCAGAGTATTGATTAGGCAGCATTGCTTGTGGTGTGAAAGACCATTCATCCACAGTGAGTGCTAACGAGATATTTGTCTTCAAGACTCGATTTTAGAAATGCACAGTGGGAAATTGTCTTTGTTAGTCAAGTCAGCGTCTTTGAGTAATAAAGTTCAACAGAAACCAGTAATACCATCACGATTCAATGCCGCAGCTGTTGATTATTGTCATTATCCAAGTTATTATCTTCACAATTAAGTCATCAATTGTCAGACGGATGGTCCGAAGCCCAAAAATATTAAATTCCCATCACATGAAGAGCAGTGTGCTCTTGTGTCGCAGAAGCTGCCAGCATAATTGACATTTTTGCTCAAACAAATAAGTGATACCTCAGGCGTTGACTAATCATTTACAACTGTCTGGCTCACTCACAGTAAAAGATAAAGAGCTTTATTTAAAAATCAAACAGCTACTTGTTGTACGTCTTTTTCCCATCAATATTATTACTACTTTAACATTATAGCTACTCGTTAGACTCTGTAGGAGAAATAGTACTCTGCACCTCCTCAGCACTCACACACACACACACACACACACACACACACACACACACACACACACTCGCCTGCTGCATATGATTATGATAATAAGACTTCTTTACTTCTACAAGATCTCACATGTCTCCCTGTCGACTGCTATTCAGCACCGAAAATAGCACTTGATAATTGATAATTAAAGTGAAGCTGGATTTTCTCCAAATTAGAATCAGTTGTAACACGGGGAATATCGGTGTTTCGCTAAGTGTTAAAGGAGCTGCTCACCTGAGTTTCTGTTCACTGTGGGGATGTTTCATGTGTTAGACTTCTCTCCTCTGTAGTTCTCCCCCTCATGTTGCCTTGACCTTCTCTTTCGTCTCTCACCTGTGTCAGGCTGTTCCTCAGGAGATTTGTCCCTCCTTTCCTCTCGATTTGTCCGATCCTTGTTGGGCTCGTTCTTTGACTGACCTGGTCATTACTAAAAGAAAAAAAAAGGAAAAGGGAAAAAAAGAAAATCTATTGGTGGGCTGAATTGTTTTCTGAACACATCAGGATCCACTTTAACCTGAGATACAGTATAAAATCAAATATTGTGGCTAAATCTACCTAAGTGGTTTCATGTGGAATAAATAAACTTTGGCTCTTATGGTTCTGAACTACCGGTATTTGTGAAAATAAATAAAGAGAAGAGGTAAATTCATTTCACGTCAACTTTGGCTAAAAATTGTTCAAATTTTTAAACATTTACATAGAAAAATCCCCTAAATACGGAAGAACAGTAGACTGATGCTGTTTTTCCGGCAAAGTGACAGTCTTGTGGTAAAAGACAGTAGCCTATATGACGAGCAGTTGCTTTTCATTGTTGTCAGTTCATCACATCAGGAGGTTTGTGGGTTTGATATACTAAGAAGCCAGTACTTGCCAGCGCCATGTAACAAAAGAAAAACCAACATGTTTTTATTCTGACAATGGAGACACTCATCCGTACAGAAATGCTGATTTACACACATTTGACAGAACAGCTAAAGCTGTCAGCTTGTCAGGCATATTTAGTGTGAATAATCAGCAGGTTAATTATGTTTCGAGTCATATTGAAAATATTACAGCAGTGCGTGGATTGGCGTGTGTTAAATTATCTGCCTAGGTGGCTCCGAGTGTCGTCTGCCAGCTGAGCAGTGAATGGATGAGTATTCTGAACCTATGTTTGTTACGTACGTAATAGTTACGAAGAGGAAGTTGCTTAACATCCCTTACACAACAATAGGTTAAGGCGTCAGCATGCAATTTTACAGTAAACTGCTTTAATCACAGTTTCTGATCATTACATTTCTACTACTGTAGAACCAGGATGGCAATTTGCACCACACAAATACACAGGCTCAGGAAACAACCTCATTAAACAGTTATTTATGTTTTTTTTTTAAGTGAAATAATGTAGAAAAATTTAGCTTAATTATATTTAGACTCCATTTATTATTTTCCAGGATACCTGCTGGTAGCTATTAGAAAGATAAAAACAATAAAAAGTGTTGTGACCTGTGAAACTGTGGGGAGTCCTGTGTTTACCCACAGAGCCTGAACGCCAACAGGTGGGAAAAGTTCATCTAGGACCTGAGTAAAGATTATCGTAAAGAAATGATATATTAGAATAACATTATAATGATTTAATGACATAACTGTGTGTCATTTGCCCAGCGTGTGACTTTGACAGACTTGACATATTGTAATAGTTAATCCAGGTCAAAAACCAAACTCAGCTCAGTTCATATAGTGACAGTCTTTTCCCCTTTATTGCTGCTGCTCTGTAAAAGCGACAGGTTATGGTTTTATGGGAGGTTATGTGCCAAGCAGACGTCTAATTTGACTTCTAGGAAATGAAAGTATTTCCCAGAATGTTAAGCTGCCCATTTAAATCATTCAGAAGTTATCCAACATTTCCCTTTTCTCACTTATGTAGAACTCCTAAATTGCCACTGCGGTATTTTCCCAAGAACGGTGATAAAGGGCGCTGACAGATGTTTTTTTTTGTTCCCTCAGCGTTACACAAAAAAAAAGCTGCTAAGAAATTACCCAGAACTGCACAGGTCCCTGACTGTGCCAGTCAAACAAAGTGCTGGGCAACCACCTTTTAACAACTTCCTCATTGGAGTTTCATTAAAATTTAAAGATATGATTTAAATGAGCTGCTCTCAGGTTACACATGACGACTAACTGTATGCACAGCGTGGCAGCACTGCAACACTGCAGTGACCATCAGTGGTGCTAGAGAATGAAAACATCAGATGCACTAACATATTTGGTTGGTTATTATTATTCATGCAAACAGATTAACATGTTTACACAGTCAGACAAGAGGGGAAGATAAGTGTTTGACCAAACTGCATTTGGCCGGCTGCTGGCCACTAATATGAGCTCATCCTGTTATAGAGACAAACGCCTCTCCTGCTCCCACTGTCCCGCTAACTGCTCACTTTTCAGTGCCACTAAGCGGACCATTTGATCTAAGGTGATGGGGGGAGCTTTGGCCGACTTTGCTAAGGGCATTTGTTTTTGTATAATGATCACACGCTTTTGCAAGTAAAGAACACACAGACACACACAAAAAGAAAAAAAATGCATGCGGTGGCGATTCTGATGAAGCTGTGAATCCTACAGGGTGACTGCAGTGTTGAATGTGAACGTCTTGATATTGTTTGAAGGTGATGAATCTTTGCACCACAGGTTTAGTCTAAATAAATCATGCCTTTGAGATAGTGCCAGCAGTGTGAGCAGCTATGATCTAGTGTTACCTCTCTGCTGCTGCTCTCTCATTGTACTGCAGCTCTCTCTGATATTGTCTTTGGTTCAGTGACAAGTGTTTAAACATCATGTACAACACATGGTAGTGAGCTTTCTTAAAATTAAATGGCATTGGTCTGTAATATATGCAGCATATTAAACCAGATTCAGGGCTGAGGAAACAGGATTAATGTGTTGAATGGGCTGAATCATCAGCATGTTGCCAGCACTGCCAGAGAGAAAGTGACATATTTTGGACATGACTCATAAATACGAACACACACACCCACACATGCACACACGCGCACATGCACTTATGCAGGCTGTCATGTAGAGACATGTAAACACACATGTACATAATGCACACACGTGCATACACATGCTGTGACTCACATACCGAACAGCAGATGTATACACAGACATACAAAGACTGTATAGTCATCCACTGCAGTGTCATCACAATGCACACACACGCAGCATCAATTATTCGAGTATCTAAACAGCACAATGAGCTAATTATAAAAGCACCATTATTACAATATTAGCACTCATTGAAGAAGATACAAACCACTGAGTACAGTTAATGTACTGATGGGTGTGTGTGTGTTGTGTGTGTACACTTTCTGTAATTCATATAAGTATGGATAGACCAGTACATATAAGTACTCAGTGTCACTGGACCTACTAGTAGTTTACAGTTTATCTACTTAAGTCTAACTGTGATTCTGTCACATTGGTTTTTAGTATTTTCTGTTCACTTATTGAGTTTATCACAAATAGAGGCTAATTAGCATTGTACAGTTGTACAATATAGTATTTTTTTTTCTTTTTTTTACTATTTTACTTATTTACTTTCTGTTTCCAAGCTGAGTTTTGAGCAGTTGTTACAAAGCCAATATCCCTGCAGTGATGATTGCCTTTCAGAATATAATGTAATTAGTTACAGTACTGGCTATACTGGACCCACAGCATTTTACACGACGTGCTATTCATTCATTGCTTTGACGCTGTGACAACTGTGGTATAAAGAACAATTTATTGCCTTGTTGAAGTAGGTGTGTAGGTCTTTTCACGGCAGATAGTTCTGACTTGTCATAGCAGGAAAAGCACAGGTGTCAGCAGTAACGTTAATGACTGCTTTGTTCCAATGAAACAACCCAGCGAGTCTTTTATGTCACTGCTCTGGCTCTGCAGCTATTATTAAAGTTATTATACCTGCACATGTGTGTTTGTGTGTGTGTGTGAGGATGATGCAGCAGGAACCTGTGAAAGGCTGATGCAGAGGGCACTGCTGGTCAAAGTTAAGGTGTTTCTGTTCTGGGAGACGAATGACTAAAAAATGTGTCTGAGTCGTGTCCGCTGTAAACAAGGCTTTAGTCACAGCCGGCTGCGTACAGACACACAGTCAGCAACCACATCATAGCAACCAGAGAGGCTGGCACATGAGGCCAAATGATAATAGTCCACTGAGCCTTCAAAGTAAAAATATATTTTATCCAGGTTGAAAATAAAAACAGTGGAGCGTAGGCAGAGAGAAGGTTTGGCTCTGTTTACAATTCGTCCTAAACCTATTACGCCAAATGGAAATTTGATGGCACAGTGTTAACATTACTGCCAACAGATCACATTGGACAGTGCAGAGTGTCTGAAATGAGGAGTGGAGCCTCATTCTCGGAAAGTACCCAAAACACCTCAGTGTGCATTTGCTTTTGTACATGGCTTCATCACATGAAGGTGATGTGGTTTACAGTCAGTTTTAAAATCAGTTTCGGCCCCTTTAGACAAACATAAGCAGTGTATGTTGAAATATATGGACAATTCACTGTTGGATAAAGCTGTAGGACAAAACAATAATTTTCTATAATGCCTCCTGTCTTTGTTCTGTTTTTACTTAGGTGTTGATTTCTAAATTATTGATGAGAACCTAATTGACTGCAAGAGAGGTCCTCCATTTTTACTGTATACTTTCTCCACTGGGATTCCCCAGGGTTTACTACCTGGGCTTCCCCTCTTCTCGTCTAGACTTTATATTGGACCTGTCTTCACACAACTACAGTTTCTTTTTTCTTCTGCCCTGAGACTAGCAACCCTCTGCCTTTACACTCTGCTCTCTGACAGCTGGGAATATGACACATGGGCTCTGATAAAGTTTCATCCTCAGCCGAGTGGTTTTCATCTGTTCTTGCCTCCCTGACATCTCCAGTCGAATGCTTGTCCACCACCTTAAGCTCAACCTTGACAAGGCAGTGCTGCTGTGTTTCTTTGGGCAAGCCCAGTGAAAGACCTCCCCAGTCCCCCCCCATCAATACTGACAACACTGCAGTGACTTTGATAACAAACTGCTGTGGGAACCCCACCTCACAGCAGTAATCTGAACCCACCGCATCTCCCAAATCAGACCATAGCTGCACACAGTCCACCAGCTTCTGAAGCTGCCACCAGAATAGTTCTAAGTGTCCCCACATTTCTGCTGTAAAATTGCTCCTACACTGTGCACACGGCTGTACACACACAGACACACACACAGACTATAAAAACAAAAGTCCTACTTTCATGTCATGACCTAGACTCCTGTCCATGCTCTTTTTCTTCTGGTACAATTGTCCAATTATTTACCCCTTTCCCTGCACTGGCCTTGCAGTCTCCTTTCTTCCCTGTGGAGGAATGACTTTCCCACCTGAGGTAGATGAGCCATTATTTCTCCTCCATAACAACTTCAAAAAACATACATCTGAGTCATACCTCTGTCTCTATCTATCTCCTTTTTTTCTTCTTCTTCTTTTTTTTTTAGATAAACCTCTTAACTTTCCTCTCCCTTCATCCCAGCCTTTATTCCAGGATTTCAGGAGATTCATAAATTATCAAAACCTATTCAGCCTCAAAGAAAATGAGATATGCAGGTGTAATGGTTAGTTGCCCAGTAGAGTTAAAATGTTTCTTTCTTTCAGTGTGTTATTCTTTTCAAGGAGTTTGGTTATTGGAGCACCTTTTTTAATTTAATGTGCTCTTTTTGTATTGTTTCCTGTCCCAATAGTTGAAAAAAAATGTGTTAGAATCTCAAATGTGGGCTTCATTAAATTTGCAGATGCCCTTTGTCAACTATGAGGACTGAGTAATAAGTGTTACAGTACATGCACCGTGTGGTCACTCAACCTTGCAGCCTTTACCGTGGGTTGGTGATTTATGAATCTGAAGTTATTCATCATAAATTACCCCCCAAACAAAACCATGATCTGGATCACCAAAATGGAAATGTCAGTTTGTTTTGTCAGCCCACAAACACGCTCAATTTACGATGACACAAGAGGACCATAATAGGGCAGATCCTTTTTTTTTGGATTCGCTGATGAGCGTGTGGGTGTAGCGCTATCTAGTCAGAGGGAGTTTGTACAGCAGAAAACTGAGGGCTGATGACTTTGATAACACCATAGGCGGTGCTCCTGTGCGCCACCAAAACAGCATGTGGTCAAGGTGAAAGCAGGAGCAGGAGGAAGAGTTAGAGGGCCTTCCACTTAACGACATGTAGCAGCATTTATCTATGCTGGAAGATCAGAATAATTTCATGCAAGGGTGCTGAAATATTCATCGTGTGCAGCCCAATCAGATTCGTGCCAGATAAATATTCTTTTCAAAACATTTAAGATATTTGCATTCCCCTTATATTACAGTAAGACCTCCCTTTGAAATAAATACACAAAATACATACGTCCTTTGCACCAAGAGAGAGCCTTCCACCACCCTCAGTTTTCTTCTCCTTTCTTGAAACTGTAGTAAAACTGAGAGGAATACAAAGTAGGGGAAATCCAGCAGAAAAAAAAACTGACTGGAATCAATCCTAGCTGGGGGTGAATGTTGTTCCAGAGATGGGAGTCTTAACCACACTGTCTCTGAGAAATTATGTGCATATTTAATTCAAAACAATGATCTTAAAGACTGCAAACTAAATAGCACGGTAGATACAAGGCAGTGGAGAGATGGGTAAACACCGCATTGTGAATGCATGGCTTTACATTCCCAGAGAAAAAATTCACCTGCAAAGCTTTTTTTTTTTTTTTTTTTTTTAGTCATTATCTTACTTTGAAATGATTTTCCATCATCCAGTGTATTTGTGCTGCCATCACAGTTACCAGTGGATGTAAGAGCAAAGCGAGATAGGAGTGAATTAAAAACCTGGGTTGTGCATATCCATTATCAGCTCAATGGTTGGCTGCTGCAACAAAGATATGTGACCAACAAGTGGATTAGAGCAGCAATGCTTATGAGAAAATAATCAGAGATAATGGAATTAACAGAACAGAGAGAGAGAGAGATTGCGGGAGAGAGAGAGCGAATTGGACATGACTTCAGGCGCTGGGTTTAAACAAGGCAAAAAAAAACAACAAAACACAGCAACAACAACAAAAAAAACAATCTCTGCCAAATGTGTGGGGAGAGTCTCGGTTTGTCTGTCTTCTGTGCATGTTGGAAAGCTGCAGCTGGGTGCAGTGCCCTTCAGAAACAGAGCTGGTTGCCATATTTTGTGGAACTGGAGGGGCTGTGGAGTGTGTACGCATTCACGCCATGACAGGTTTGTGTGTGTGTGTGTGCGTGTGTGGCTCTGCTGCGACTGTTATCATTTCTTGTGTGTGTCCGTAATTGGCCAAGAATGTGTGTGAGTGTGTGTGAGAGAGAGAGGGACAGAGAGAGAGAGTGAGAGCGTTGGCAGAGGTCGCAAGGTAATTGTCCTGTGAAAAAATGGTTGCCAAATGTGTGTGTGTGTGTGTGCGCGTAACAGAGCGTAGGAGGGAGGGCTAACCTCTGCCTCCATCTGTCCACGTCTGGCTGTGAACTCATAATCTGGCCTGTGGAGACAAACCCTCTTCACCACTTGCCACCTGCTTCAGAAATACAGGTTAGATTGAGGTTATCGCCGTTATGGATCTGCTGGCGAGAGGATGCACAGATATTAATATGCTCTACTGTTTATTTTAGGAACCTATCTGTGACTCTTCACTATTCAAAACAGGATCAAAACCCGGTCTTATTTCACATTTGCATTTTTACACTCGGAGCATGTTGGTGGTGTCATCGAGGGTACTTTCCCCACTGTGTGCAAGTGCAGTGTGAATTCCTGACATGAGGAGTGTTTCATGTACCTCATTGAGAAAGTGCGATGCCTGCATCAGATAAGTGCTTGTGCTTGATTTGTTCAAATTATGTGCTGCTTCCACGTTTCAAAGAGGCTGGACTGTGACTGCCACTGAGCCTGCACGCAGAGGACGGCAGCAGCTAAAAATGTTTCTGCTTGTTACTCCACTGTGTCACAAAAGAACAAAGCAAACTGAGTAAAATGTTATCAGCTTGTTTCTTAGTCACAATGACAAATAAACAAGTCGGGCCTTTATGAGGGGTGTTTATTTGATTATCAAAAAACATCATTATTATAGGCTACAGCTTGTATGTTTTAATGCTTTTCCATTCTGTATGCTAAGCAAAGCTAATCTGCTGCTAGCTTCAACCGCATAAGTAAGAAACAATGAGGGATATCGATCTTTATCATTTCACCCTAAACAGCAAAGCAAATAACTGTATAGCCCAAATAGTCAAATTATTATTTGTATAATGTCTTTTTTTCTTAAACTGTCATTTTTCTAGTGCAGACTTTTTAGTGTAGGTGTGCAGCTTATAGCAGCCGGCCCATACAATGACAGATATTTACACCTATCCACCTAATAGCGTTATCATCCCTGGTGCAGTGCAGCCACACTTCTCTACTTATGGCCCTCCATGAATCAGTGACGGATTAAGTGTTTTTGCTGAAGTGCATCTCAGCAGCAGTTGTTAAGTGAATGGACACCGGTGTCCATTTCACCTCTGTGATTATCGCAGCCTGGATTCTAACTGGTGATCCTAAAGTGGCTGGCTCTTCATGATTTACTGTGAGCCCGTAACCACCTGATCATTTTGATGATGAGAGCGAGCAGCTATACTAAATATACTTGTGCTGTGAAATCCAGCCTTTGAGGTTTTATTCTTCCCATCTCCGCGACAATATGAAAATGATTTAAGATCTGAGGGTGTGTTTTATAATCTGTCTTCCCCCTCCCCTTTACTTCTCTTTCTCTTATTTTTTTCCCCACCCCATTCTTCGTCTGTCTCTCCCCCACCTACCCAAGCCATTGTTACCAGCATCATCATAATGATACCGTACAGTGGCAAATTAACAAGTGAAGAGGAGAACTTGTCACAGGCTATGTTACAGGAGCTTACAGCATTGCTCCCCCGTGCTCAGCTCCGTGCCAATACGATCTCTGCATGCACAGCAAAAGTGTTGAGGGGTGTGCAAACACGTCGAACCGATCCTCCCAGGATGCATGTCGAATGCTGCTGCCGCCGCCGCGAACAGGTGCCAGTGCGCAGACAGGAAAAGTGTGTTTCTGACCTGATAATGTGGGTGAAAGCGGCGATTCTCTTTCCACACGGGTTTCATTAGAAAGCCTCTTAAGGTTATGAGTTGTAGTCATAAATTGGAGAATAGAAACTGGATGAAAGGCATTAAAGATTAACAAGACAAGGGCCACACGGGTCAATTAGGGTAAAAAATAAAGCAGGCAGGAAGTGAGTAAAAGAGACTCCATGAAAGAGAAAGTGGCTTAGGCTATCTCTGTGAATGTAAAGAGACATTTTTCATCAGAGAAAAATTAATCATTACCAACACAACCTGAGAGTATTATTTCTATATAGTGCTAAGATCATATTCTTCATTACTGGCCTTCTCTACAGATTCCTTAATATCATTGTGTCGTGTTTTGCATCAAAATGTGTCCCTTTTCTTTTTGAGAGGGGAATTAGAAGTGTAAAGACAAAGCCTACAGTGAGGTGAGGTGAGCAACGATGACATTTTATTCAGAAACAGAAATGTTAGAAGAGCTTTTTTTTCTTTATTAATCTGGTTTTACTGTAATGAGGAAAAAAAAGTGTAGCCCTGATCTAAAATGACTCTGGAGCCCCTTTTCTGTGTCAACAAGTTTTACTTGGCACTCATTCTTTCCTCTGACGCTCGCCTCTTCCAGCCCTCTCTCTCTCCAACCCCCCACCCCCCCCTCCTCCTGCTACTCCTCCTCTTTTCAGGCTTTGTTGTGCTTTATTTATTTCTTTTCTTCTTTCCTCCCTTGTTTTTGGGGTGGCTCTCTGTGATGTTCGGGTGGCGAATGCCTGCGAGCACGCTCAGTTCCTTGGCAAATAAAAGGTGGGGAAGGAGGGGGGAAGATGGGGGTGGGGGTGGGGTGTGCAGTTGCCAATCAAGGCCTACTCCTTCTCTTTATTCCTCCAGGGTTTGTCTTAGGAACAGCTCTCCGAAGCAAAACTCAAACAGAGGGAATGAATAATTAGCCTCCCAATTTTTGCTTGAATCGGGGAACTAGGTCGCCGGCTGACACACGTCTCAATAGGGAACAACCTCGCTGAAAGGGGGGGACCTATGGAGGTTATAAGAGCCCCCTGAAGGAATGCTGCTTCACCTACTGAGAGGGACAACACAGAGTCAGAGGGAGAGAGAGAGAGAGAGAAGAGAGAGGGAGAGAGAGAGTGAAGACACAAGCATTTGACTTTTTTTCCTGTCTGGCTTTGGCTGGTGAAAAAGTGAGTCACATGTGGAAAGCGGCGATTCCATGATAGCAAAAAAAAAAAAAAAAGAAAACATGAAGGGGAGGAGGGGCGGGAAGAGTGGGAAGAAGAAGAGGGAGGGGAAGGACAAGGGAGAGATACATGTAGTGAGAGAGGGAGAAGGGGAGGGGTGTGTGTGTGTGTCTGTGTGTGTGTGATGGGAATTCATGCCTCAGAAAGAAGAAAAGAAGTGGTTTGTTTGGAGAGAGAGACGAACATCTGCGATTTCTCTTTGGGCACTTGGATGTGCAGTCGGTGCGGTGTTCTGCACATGTTTCTTTTATTTTCTTATTTGCCTTCCTGCCAGAAAAAACAACACTTATTTAGAAAAACTGGTCACTTCACACCTCCTGTTCACATCTTTCTCATCTCATTCCTCTCAGCCTGTTCTCGGGGCTATACGTCTGTTTGACGGGGGATGGACAAACGTAGAGGGAGCCGTTACATATTCACTTTCAAATTCACAGTGCAGAGATGAAAGAAACAAAAATCTTCAGAGTTTGGTGAGGGGGGGAAACCTTTTCCTCTGACTTTGCCTAGACAGACTGAGGCAGAAACCCATGGAGGGAGAGGGGGAGGAAAAGTGAGCGAGGAAACGAGGAATGGAGGAAGCAGACTGAGAAGTGAGGAAAAAATTGCCTCAGTCATGTTTACTTGTCTGTAAATTTGTGGGGAAGGACGGAGAATCTCTGATTACCTTCCCTCCTCCTCCTTCTCTCCACCCCTTGTGGGCTGTCAGGGCGTGGCCTGTGACCTCCTGACCCTTCACCGTGTTTGTGTGTATGTGTGTGTGTGTGTGCGTGTGTTAAAGAGAGAGAGATGAGATGGTAGGGGTGAAGTTTCCCAGCTGCACGGAGAAGGGGTGGGGGTGTACGTTTTTCCTTCGCAAGCTTTCAGTTTTGAAAGAAAAGCCACAAACTGAAAGAATGAGAGCTTTGTGTGTGTGTGTGTGTGTGTGTGTGTGTGTGTGTGTGTGTTTGTGTGTGTGTTTTAGAGAGAGAACTAGATGGAGAGACAAAATGAGCGACAGAGAGAGGGAAAAGAGTGCATAGGATAGACAAGAGGAGATGAAGAAGAGAGTGCTGTGAGGGAATGAATCTAAGTGAAAATGTGGGAAACATAGTGAAGGGGTGGGGCAAACTGTGAGATGGAGGGTGGAGGGAAGAATGAGGAAGGGAAAGGAAACGAAAGAAAAAAGTGTGACCCTTCTGTTTTGCCTCGGAGAACATGAACAATCTTGTGCTTATGTTGAACATAGGTTTATAGAAAAACCTCTAAATACAAATAGACTCTGTTTATGTATTTTTCTTGTGTATTTTACCGCTGCGGCTCCGTACAGAGGCGGCTTTGTTCAGCTGCTGTGTTTCGTGTTAAGTAAGCAAAAAATAAATAAATAAATGAAAAAAAGAGGAGTCCTGAACTATAACAGCTCTTTATGGGATGATTTGGAAGCACAATAAACAGAAATGTGTTTGTGCTTATACAGGAATCACTCACTTGTCTGTGGTGCGTCTGCGATGCATAACGGATCAACATTACACACGCACTGTACAGGTGATCGTGAGCTGATATTAACGCTGCCCGTGGCTGACAGCCACAGTGCACTTCCATTTTTACATTTCCAGTGCGAGAGCAAGTGCATTTTAGTTATTTATCTGACACCGTCGCCCACAATAAGCTATGTGCGATGAAAATTTAAAAGCATGGGAGTGCAGGGAGTGCAGAGCACCAAAGCAACCTGACTCTTCGCTGTGATCAGAGTATAAGAAAAATAGTAACTTACACTGTATACGCAGGCAAATATTTATTTTATTCACTTTCCTCTCCTTATTTGGCTTCCCTTGTCTGAGCACAGGAGGTATCATGCCGAGACTGTGGAGCCCTTTGAGGCAGTTTTTTTGATTTTGAGCTACATACATAAAATTGACTTGGCTTGACTATATGCCATCATGTGATAGTATCCAGTAGATCCAATATTAGTAATGTATGCAGCACATTTTGAACGTAGCTTTCAGCAGTTAAAAGTGCATGTCAAAAAAAAAAAAAAAGACGAAACAAAACATCAAAGACAAAAGAACACTTTGAGCTTAAAAACAAGAACAAACAAACAACAAAAAACGTGTTGGCTCTAAATAAAAATAGCCTTCTCTCTTATTTCTTATTTCTTATTCCAGCCTGACTTTAAGATTGGGTTTATTTTGCTCCAGGACATGAGAATTATGATGCACAGACTAAAGCCAAATTTGTTTAACATCAAAAAAATGAAGCTATATATACATATATTTTTAAATAAATGATGGAGGATTAAACGGGATGAATGCTGTTGTTGTCTCCTTCCATCCTCCGTTTTGAAGACGGGCCAGTTGCCTTTGATATCTGCAGTTTGTGAGGCCTCACAGCCTGCATCAAGTGACTACAACGGCCAAATTGATTTTTTCCCCTGGCGTTTTTTATCACCAGCATAGAAATGCTGATTTTGTTGCAGTAACCACACAATCAATGTGTCCACAATAGCCAGCTATTCTCCTACGGGGGCTACAGCTGTTTGTTGAAACAATTAGCAATTATGAAAATTACATTTTTGGATACTGAAAGCCTCCAACACGTTGACATGTCGCCTCCATCAGGAATGTGTTCAGTCACATTTTTTCACTCAACAGGCTGAACTTAAACACAGGCCAGAGCACTGAATACACTTTTAGTAGTTTGTCTCATTCTGTGAAGCTTTTTTTTTCTCTTCCTTCTTTTTTTAATGTTGTCTTTTGCATTGCTGTCTGCTGTTGTAACCGGCTGGGATTAAAATCACAGCCTGGTGATGCCAGTGAAACCTAAATTCCCACACTCTTTCCTTTTTCCTTTAACAATGAGTGGTACTTTCATCATCTGTGTCTTTTTATCTTTAATCTTCCGTAACCACAGTTCTGGCTCGAATGGCAGAGGTCCGAAGAATTTTGTCATAAAAACTGGGATAATGAGACGCTGTGTAGCCAAAAGCAGAAATGATCATTTCTGAGAGATTCCCACACATTACACTGGTGTGTTTTTCTGCTTGGATTGGACACATTTAAATCTGAGCTATAATGGCGAGTAAATTTAAATCATACAAACTCAATTATGTAAATATAGACAACAATCAAAGTCTGTATACAAACTGGTTCAGTATACAACTATTGGTGCGGTTAGATAATGAAGAAAACATGACTAAAACACTGAATAATGACTAACTTATTTATCTGACGTGCTCATTACAATAGATTGGTGGCTTGAACATTTTGTTCCTGCAGCAGTAAACAAACAAGCGGTATGTCCAGACTCCTCTGTGGTGTGAATTTGGCTGACGGTTTAAAGTGTGACCACAACACGCAGCACCACTGCTGTACATAGCTTAGTTGTCTTCACTCTGTTGCTCTCTCAAGTTGAAAAGTTACAATTTTTCACATAAACAGCAGTGACATGATTTGAGGAAGTTAGAAATGTCAATAAGTGTAATACAAATATGACACGTAGTATAAAAGTGTATGAGAAATATGTATCTGTATGCTATTATGTATTAATTAGTGTGCTATGAGTTCCTATTAAGTGTACAACTGTAAATGTAAATATATGGACGGAACGTGTTTGTCTATCAGGTGTTTTTCAGGTCATTTATCTGTTTAATGCTCATTTAGTTTCTCCTGCTCAGTACTGATAACAAGCCGTGGTCCAGGTGACATTTGGGATAGTGTTTGTGTAAAACGTCCTGAGTTCAGGTAGAGCCAGAAGCCGACTGTCCATCTGGTTTGATCCTTTGCCTTTTCAACTCTCAGGGAGAAGTGTTTGCCATGAGACCACAAGGCCAACTTCTCTCCCATGTAGCACCGCTTCTTGTTGTTGCTAATCAGGCCGTGCCATCGATAAACCAAACCGGTCACGGGGTTGCTGGTTATACAGGTACTGCGGCGGTGAAGGTGATCGAGGAGGATGTTGGGTTTCCTTCTCTAGTTTGCTTTGTCGGCACCACACCGAAGGAAGATGGAAGAGTTCGGCCCCAGGTCGCCGTGTTTCGAGGTAACAACAGTGTTAAAGGCTAAGATGTAACTGAGAAAGACCATGGATTTTGGAGCAAGGATAACATTAGAAAGTTGTCAGAGAGGTAGGGGTTGTGTTTTCGTGTGTGTGGGAGAGGTTGAACGCTTGGTGAGAACTGGCACAAGCTGGTTGCCACATGATTTTAGGACATGCCCTGGGATGCCCTTGTGGGCTGTATGCCGTTCTGGATTCACTCAACAGCCTCCTCACGTCATGCTCGGTGCTGGTGAGCATGCATGCCCTCTGTAGCAGGATCACCATTCCCGCTGTTTTGGGGGGGCTGGCGGTGGTTGGGATTAGCCTCCAAATGAGCATAAAATGCATTTAGCTTGCCCGCCGCAGAGACGTCGGCGTCTGCTGTGGGGAGGGGTTTCCCCTTGTAATCCGTAACAGTCTGCATACTCCACCACAGACGTCTGGTGTCGGACTGCTCACACCGGGCTTCCATCTTCCCTTTGTGCTTCCTCTTGGCTTCCTCCTCGGCATTACGTATGTTTTGCAGGAAGCCGCCTATAACGCTCCATGTCTCCGGTTGTCAGCCCCGTGTTGTGGGAAGCAGTGTGCGCTGTAACAGCCAGGCGGGTGGAGCGATCCGCCCACAGCTTCTGGTTGGGAACAGCTCTCACTGTGGTGGTAGGTACAGTCTGAGCATAGAGCTTCCATGCACAGATTGATGTCAGCATCACGCCATCATCTTTCAGGGCGGCCTGCGGCGTGGCCTCTGATTGGACAGTTCAATACCTCACCAACTCTTCTGGTTCTTCCATCCTCAACCTTTGTTTATAGGTTGTGCTGGTGTGGAAAAGGCTTTATATGAGTCTTTGCAGCTGTGATTCAAGGTCCCTTTCCCCCCCCCGGTGCAACAAGTGATGTGTTGGAAAAAGTCTGGTTAAAGTTTTTTTAATTTTTTTTTTTAGGTTTGCTTTGTTAGAGTCCCCCGTGATGATCAGTGCAGCTTTTGGATTAGCTGCCTGAAACGAGCAGATGTCCTTGTAGAGAACTGTGAGGGCTGTATCGGTGTTGGCCTGTGGTAGGAAGATAAACATTGACAAATATAGCGGAGGTGAATTCCCTCGGAAGATAAAAGGACCAATCCTTTAGAGCCAGGTATTCATTTGAAACACATGTGGCTGCTCCGAGAGATTAAATTCAACATGTGCTCATACTCATGCGAGACATCTCTGTTGATTGGCTGTTTTTTCTTTTCTTTTTCCCCGTCGCTTCGAACTATTGATCTCTGCGGAGCTGTGCACGACTTGACTGAAAAATGTGTCCTCGTACTACGAGTACTCTGAGGACCAGATTAGGGACCAACACAGACACGCCAGGCACTGCCATGAATGAAACGCTGCTCGGTCAGCCTGGAAAGAGAGAGAGAGAGAGAGAGGAGAACTCTCCATCTCTCCCTCATCCTTGAGAGAGGGAGCCTTGCTGTCAATCTCTCTCTCTCCCTCTCTCTCCTCTCCCCCTCTAGTGGCAGTTAGGAAGCCCTGTGGAGTCCCGCTAAGCCTCTCAATAGCTGCCCTGCCTCCCACCTCGAGGCCCATTCACTTCTAATGAGGTGCTCAAGTGTCTGTGGCTTAACATGAGGGTCAACACCACAGAAATGGGCCCTTTTTTACAGCGCTAGCTCCAGCCACTCTGGAAAATGCTAAAGTGATTAATGATATCATGCTCTTATATTTTAATTTAATCTGTTAGTGTTTCATTTTAATGTGCATCAGTTAAAATGCTTGTCAGACAAAGTCGTCATGAATATTCACAATCTTTTCCTGGGCCTTGCCTTCGTAGTTACAGCATGATTCAGAATATTTCCATATATTAAACTTTCTGGTGGCTCTTTAAAATCAACAACCATTTCCTTTTTTTTTTTTTTTACCATGGCACTGTAATAAGTTCCGTGCATGTTTCAGTGCCACTAGCTGCTTGACACTTGACAGGTTATTTTGACAGCTGCAGACACACAGAATGAGTGGGCATCAAAGGAAGCATCACTTGACTCCACCTGAGCAACACTCAAAATATCAAGGTCCCAAACAGAGGTCTCACGCACTCGAGACGGCGTTGAAGACAACAAACAAAAAGCCACTTTAGCTGCTGTTCTCTCCCACTTTACAAATGCTTCTTCTTCTGGAATGATGAGTCAAAGATGTTTTGTTTTTTTTCTCTTCTTGTTTTTGATGGACTGTCAGCGACCTCCCCTGATGTGGTGCGAACTGAATACAGGTGTGGTTACGTTGGCTATACACCGCCAGAGAAAATAATGGGAGTCCACCTTCCTTTAATTACATGGATACATTATGAACAGGCACGGGCAGAGTTCAGTGTCAAGTTGATGTCATGGCTGGTGAGAGGGAGAAGAAACAACTCACGAAAAGGTAGAAGTGAGAAGAAAAGTGGAGGAGGTGTGTTTGTATGTGGAGAAGTGAAGGTTTAAGGTCGCTTTTCGCTTTTGATGTTATTTAATCATTTCCAGCTGTATGGTTTTTGATTCAGCGCCACTGTTTTTGCTCCGGTAATTGTGTGTTCATTCATCCCTATGTTTAACTCCACAGCTATCTTTGACACTTAGTTTAGTCCTCCTCTCCTCTCCTCTCCTCTCCTCTCCTCTCCTCTCCTCTCCTCTCCTCTCCTCTCCTCTCCTCCATTTAATCCCCTTATGGCCCATTTACAGTATCCGACAATAACATCCATCCAGGGTCACGTGATTATATTACAGATGAAGCACAAAAGCATAAAATCCAGGTATTATAGGACCTAACATGCATGGGTGATGCAGTCATGGAAAGCACCACTGCAGTCACTTAGAAACATCTGGTGACATAAATAGCAAACTATAAATACAAGTCGTTCTCACCACATTCAGCAATGTAAACAGAAATAAACAGCTGCTGCTAATTCCTGTGTATTTAGACAAACAATATCCACTCTGATAGAGAGCAGTTGATGGTGACTTCTAAAGAAAAATTCAGGAAAAGAGTTTGATAGTTTATTCAGCCTGAAGTCTGAGACCAATGCAACTCAGAATGTGAAGGGAATACACTTTACTATAATGATGCAACAGAACAGACTCCTGGTGTCTTTGAATACACAATTCTCTTAGAGAGTCACTATAAGTCATCCTTTATGATATCCAATTTATGCAAAAGACATAATGTAAAAAAAGTAAAAACAAACAGTAATACCAACTGCAATGTAATATATCTTATAAAATCTGCTTCTTGCTTTCAGCAAAATGACTAATGCAAGATGCAAGGTTGAAGTCAACACCAGAATATAAATATAAATATTTCAGTGTTTTGCTAAGCAAGCATATTTTCTGCCTTGGTTTGTATCAATTTAATATTGTTCAGCAGAGAAATGGATGCTCACAGAGTTTACTCTGATTTAATCTTTTTTTTGTTTTGTTATGTTTTGATTTTTCTTTTTACTTTTAATTCTGTGCTGAAATCCAAGAAGCTAATTGTGATTATATGAGACCGCAGAGACAAAGTGTGTTTTCATGACAATGTGTGTAAAACAGTTCAGACACCACGTCCCATTCATTTATTTATTTCCCACTGACTTATGGGAAAACACTTGGCACTTAGCACTTAGCATCCATCC
This sequence comes from Trachurus japonicus, assembly GCF_045865225.1. Taxonomy (NCBI): domain Eukaryota; kingdom Metazoa; phylum Chordata; class Actinopteri; order Carangiformes; family Carangidae; genus Trachurus; species Trachurus japonicus. The sequence goes on from NC_140918.1 coordinate 14,789,290, forward strand.
ATCCGCAGCATGCCAAACATCAAAAGATTTGTGTGTTGCATGTGTGTGTGAGTGTATGTGTATGTGTGTTGGGTTGAATGAGCTAAGTGACTGTCAAATTACGTAAGGGTGTGGGATAATTCTGTTGGCTTTTCTCTGCACAGTTGGCTCTTTTTTGATTGTCAGCATTGGCACAGGGCCAAAAAAACAACACACACACACACATCCTCCTTTTACTTTCACCGTCATACAGAACCCGTTTTTATCTCCTATCTGTCATGACTTCCCTGCTATCTTTATTCCTCACTGTCCCTTTATATCCTTCTCTCTTTTCTCTCTCTCATACCAACTATTCCCTCTTGCTGCTCTCTTTATGACTGCCCCTCTACACGCGCACACAACCCAAACCTCTAAACACACATTCACACACATTATAGCAGGTTATATTAGAGAATAATCTCATTCTGCTCTTCATGTTGGTATAATAGCTCCAGCTAGATCCTCTCCAGTCACTCTAATTACACCATTGACTCTGTATTAATACTGTAAACATCCTGTAAATTATAAATTACACTGTCAGCATGCCCTTACTAATGACAATCTCTGGAATCACGCACGGTATCACTTCGCATCGGCACAGGGCTGAGTGGCTGATCTGCTAAATAAAGCAGCTTATGTGTCATTTCTGTTTACTGAATTAAAAATAAATGAAAAATAGTTTGTAGAAATTCAGAGGGAAAAAAATGTGTTTAATCTCGAACAAGTGTAACACTACAAATTAAATTTCAACATAGGCCGCCCTAGAGTGATGTGTGCTGCCTTGCTTGTTGACTTGATGAGAAATTTTTTTTAGCTGTAAGCGACTGGTGTTTTCTAGTGTTAACATGGTGGTGCAACATTGTGGATGGAGTGATTCCACTTGTGTTGTTCAATCATTTATTTTTCCTTCCTATTTCCTGCATGGCCATGACAACCACCCCACACACCCCCTGCCTTAAGGGAGTGTGTTAAATGTGCAGCTTTGTCTGTGAAATAGATCCCTGTTTGCACATGGAGAGTCTGACCCCGCAGAGAATTACACCTACTGGTCACTTTATACCTCTATCTTTGTGCCTCTTTTCTTCTCTATCTCCTCTTAATCTTGTTGTTTAACACAAACTGACACATATACAGTAACACTCACGCTTTATGTTTTCACTTCTTGTTTGCACCTCTGCGTCCTTGCCTCCTCCTCCTCCTCTTCAGTATTCCTCGTGCATGCCAGCAGAGGTGCTCCAGGCTCCGAATATTCACACCAGGTCATCGCTGGAGGCAGTGCGACATGCTGTGAAGCAATAATAGCAGAGCCCATGTGAATAAACCACAATCTGTGGTACTTAAATTTGTAACATGATACGTTCTGTGCATATGTCTGCAAATTTCGATTTGTTCTGCAAACCTCAGCTGCGTGCACAGCCAGTTTTCTACGACATGTGCTCTCTCACAGTTCCTGTTTGTGCTTAATTCATACTTTTTTTTCTTCTCCTTTTTAAATTCAAATTCCCCTATCGTCAGAGCCAGCGATAGAAAACAAAAGTGCTGTGAATTCTGTGTGCGAAGCAGTAATGAGGGGAAGTTGTGTAAGGGAATATTGAGAGCTGCTATGTTGACATGGCCTGGGTCGGTGCCAGCCACCCATTCTTACCCTCCACTTTGACCTCAGCTCGGGAGAGAGGTGGGGCTTTTCTGGCTGCAACTCGACTCCTCTGGTCCAAGTAGTGCTGTCGGGGTGCGGGGTGGGTGGGGGTGCGGGAGATGAACAAAAACATGTAGGTAGACAGAATATGCACAAGGACAGTTACTTAACAAATACTTACTGTAACCGGGGTATAATAACGTAGTTGCTTTTGTGCGCTCGTGTTTATATTAACACATACACTCGTGGCACAACACTCACACCCTGCTCTTGCTTTTCTGCCTGACTCACTCCCACAACTATGCAAGCAACTCCATCTCAGTCACCTAATTGATTCCAGATTTCTCCCTCATCCCTTCAGTTTTTCTCTGAACCTCCTCCTCCTCCTTCACCTCCTTTCCGCTGTCACTGCTGCCCCTTGTTCTGTCCATCTGTCTGTCCTCCTCAGGTCTCAATGCCTGCCATGTGTGCGTTGAGCTTGTTCGCCATTACATAGCCACATGTACTCAAGAAAGTGTGCAATGCATATTACTGTAACAGGTTCCTTTTTTTGGTTATTTCCTCATCCTAATTCCTTTCAGATAATAAACCTGGTTCAGTCTTGATCATCTTTTTTCTCACCATCATCTGTCGTTATCGAAATACAGCACTGGTGAGATGATTAGATTTGAGAGCAAGTTAACATTAGGATGCCTGCAGTGTTTATAGCTGAGGGAGGACGAGAGGGATTTGATAAGCACACAGCCAGCATTCATGACGGTGACCAGAAGTTGTAAATCTAACCTGTTTTCTGAGATGAAATAAAAGCAATAGGCGACACTGTACTTCCAGTTTAGAGGTTATACAAATTTGTAATCTGTTAAATTCAAAAGCCCACAGAGCTTCCTGTTTACTGCCCTGTGAGGTTTTTTTTTTTTTTTTTTTTTTACAGAGCATCGCTGGTGTATTTAGAGGCATGGTGGGCGCTCCGTTGTGTTGAGCTGAGAGGTGTCACTGAAAAAAATTTAGGAAATGGTGTCACTAGAGCATGAGAACGTGTGGGCGACTGTCACACGGACAGGGGCAGATGGTGCAGGGTGTTCGCTGCTTAATGATCTGAAGAGCAGATAAGAAAAAGGTTAGAAAAGTCAGCGCTCTATTGTAAACCCCAAGAATTTCACGCACCGTGTTCCAACAACTATATTACCCCTGTGTGTTTAAAGCACACAGTAAAGGCTTTGAATAGTGCAATGGTTGAACTGAATTTTACAAGCGCACACATTGGTATTCACAATGTAAACTGTACGACCAATAGCCTAGGGTTGTTTAAATGCACAGTATTTACATACGGGTGGATAAAAGGCTCAGTCAGATGCCGTGTCCTTACACTGCCAGTGTCAGATGTTTAATTGACCTTGCCTGATCTTGTAAGTTGTTCTTGTGTGTGGAGGCAATATCTCATGTCAGCAGGTTTGATGCCCATGTGACTGAAATGGGTAATAGCAAACCACCTTGGCCCTGCAGAGTAAATCTTTTCCATGATGTGCCATGGCGTTTTTCTTTCTACTTAAACTCCACAGTATTTTCTACAGCCAGAAAGAGTGGGCTTCAGCAAAGAATTAAGTGCTGTTCCAGAGCACAAAACTCACACTGTTACGTAAGACTGTCATGCTGCTTCAAATTGATGCTCAAGAGAAATTGAACAAATGGGGTAGCTATACGTAAAAGCCACTTTGATCTCTTAATCGTTCAAGAATTAGCAAGGCCGGGGATATAGACGGGAGTGTGTAATAGCTTCCATGGAAATGCATGTCTGATGACAAACAAGCTTATTTTTCAGCACAGATGTGGGAAGCATCCATATTCAGTTATGGTAGCAATTACTGAGTAATGAAGCCTTGCTTCACCCCAGTAGATAATAATCAGAGTACAGTTTGGATTTAATCAGGAATTGAAGTTGAGACTGTTGCTAACATGGGAAAAGTACATAAACTGGTCAACCATGGTATGATGTGAGTAATCAGCTGCATGGAGCACAGGTCAGGGAGCTCTCTCTGCCCAGCCATCAAACTAGCTCAAATTAGCTGCATTTAGGAAAGGTGATGCTAAAGGTGTTATGCGTGTTTAAAGCCTCATTAGCACTTGTTGTGAATCCAGTTCCATTGTAGGAATTGGATTAGCTTTGTATATTTTAATAAGGAGCATTCAGATGGAAAAGTATTACAATGTTTATAGTTAAAGCAGCAGAGATGAGGCTCCACTAACATGAAGGAGCTTTATTAGGTGCGTGGGGATAGGGATTCCTCCAGTGTATAGACGGATGTGTTGGGGGAGTACAGTGTAAAAGTAGGTTAAACTAGTTCTAACAGATGGACTGACAGGTTGACATTGATATACTGTATAAAGAGCAGATTCCCATAGTCAGCTGGCTGAAGGCGTGCAGACGGAGCATTGTGGGCCACATGTGGTGACGTAAGAATCAGTGAAAGACAGGAAATGTAGTGAGATCGCTCTCTCTCTCTCTCTCTCTCTCTCTCTCGTTGACAAATGAAAGCCCTTTTGACGAGAAAGATTCAATAAAAGCCGGACTTAAAAGTTTATGAACTACAAAGTTCAGGAACTGCAAAAGATTCGTCATGCTCATGTTTACCCACCACACCTCAAACTAAAGCTACGGCCAAATTGGAAGCAGGAATGGATGTGAAGTTCCTGACTAATAAGCTTCTTAGAAAAGTTTTCCTAACATCCTGATTTGAAAAACTTCCCCGAAACTTCCTACATGCTTAAATGGTTTTTGTTCCCTTTCTCTCCATGAATGAACTTCAGATAAACAGTACTACCTGTTTTCTGGCCAAGCTGCATTAACTCTGGCTCAGTGCCAGGGCAACACAGTATATTATTGCCGTATTAACAGCCAACACAAAGACAGTGGAGTGCTGTTATTATATATGTAAAGGCTATAAGTAGCCCCCTTTATTGGCTCCTTGTGTCTCCCTCCGCACTTGTCTTTTTGTTATTCTAATGTTCGTGTGAGCGTTAAATGAGAAACTGGCCTTGTTAGAAGTTTGCCTGGTGTAGCCAACCTGACCGCTCCACATCACACTGTTCATGGTGGGATTTTCCGTCTTTATATTTAGAGAATGCAACTGAGTCATGAGATACAAAAAGTCAAAATTATCCACAGCTGAGGGAGTAAAACTCGGCTACAGTGTCCCAGACTGCTGCCTAAATGTGCAGATCAATAAATGAATATAAAAACAGTACTAAACCTTTTCTTTAAGGCCTGGCGAGTAAAATGTATAATGCACTGCAGCATTAAATCAAAAATAACATAAATGCAGGGTTTGATAGCATCAGTGATCAATATCAATGACTCAACAGTTACTTTTCTTTGTGCTGATCTAAACCCCACTGCTCGGCCTGTTCTCTGTTTTTAAATCAGTCAGCGTTCATTTTCTTGTGGAGCATCTTTAAACCTCAATCCAGCATTTTAGGCTGCTCATAAACCGCCAACACACTCATATAGAAATGCAGCAGGAGTTTTACACAATACCATAATTACAGGTGTGTGTTTGTCAAGTGTCCACGCCCCAGTATCATTTTTTTTTTTTTTTATCGTCATGTTTCAGAAACTGTCTCATAGAGTGATTGTTAATTGTTATTAACAGTTATTGTTAGTCATCTAATGAGTCTGAGACTCAACTGTAACATTTTGAAATCAGGATGATGCTCTCGTGGTTATCTATATATTAATTTTGCCCTTAACTCCCACTTCTATGGACACACAAACACAATGGGGGACACATCGTCATCATCATCCCCGTTATGTCTGTGTCTCTCTTCAGTTCTTTTTTGTCCATCTGTGCAGCCTTGTAATAATTCTCCTGCTCTCTCTTATTAGACAAACACACATGCAGCAAACAGAGACCAACCTCTGTTCAGACATGCAGCAGGGCAGCTAATTAGTAAAGTGGCACTGGGGTTTTGTGTGAAGTCACACACACACACAAACACACACTCACACATAGACACACACACAGTGATACATGAACACAGTCATTGTCCAGTGAGAGCTCATAGCCAGCACACTGCAAAGACACCACTGGACACCAAGTCTGCTGGTGCTATTGATCCAGGACAAATGAACAAATGAGAGAGAGAGACAGGGAGAGAGAGGTAGAGTAAGAGAGAAGAACAAGAAGAAGAGGAGGAGGAGGAGGAGGAAGGAAATGTGTTGAGAGGTGTCACTGTGTGCGAGACAGAGTGTTGTCACACCTCAACTCCCGCCTTTCTCTCCCTCTCAGATCAATACCATCTTTGTGTTTGTTAGCACAGCAGCACTGTAGCGGCGAGCGGGTCACTCCCCCTAGTGGTGTGAGACCGACCGGCACAGTGAGGGGAGGAAAGAGAGGAGGGAGGAAGAGTTGAAAGATGGATGAGAAAATGAGAGAGAGAGAGGGAGAGAGCGAGAGGGAGACACGAGAGAGGGAAGCAGAGATGGAGGGACAGGGGTTAGACGCAGAGCACGGGAGGGAGAGGTGGAAACACACAGAGTGATAGTGGCGACCCAGTTCCATCACTGCTTGTTTGTGTTTGGGGTGGCGCAGCAGTTAAGAGCATTGTGGCACGGGGCTGAGGTGGGGAGGAGCGGGGGGATGCGTGGAATAAACATGCATTTGTAAGACCATTACCTCACTGTAGACACTTCATGCAGAGTCAGGCACAGGGTTTGCATGTGCACCAAGGCACTTTGGGGGAAACTGCTGCTTACACACACACACACACACACACACACACACACACAGACTGCAACACGGGTCGTCATGTTTTTGGTTGTTTTGAGAGCGGCTGATGTTCTTCTCACGCTGACATGTTGATGGCATCCAACACGCTGCATTCAGGCACATCTCTACGACTACACTGTTGTACACTATGTGGTATTGGACCAAAAACACATATAAGCTGAGGAGGACGTATTTGTCTGTGATATTTCACATTTTTTTTGTTTTCAGATTTTATGCCTGAATGAAATATCAAATCAAATCTGCTTGTCAAATGAGAGCATTTGCTTTGACAGATATGACAGTAAATTGAATATCTTCATGTTCTGAGCTGCTGGTCAGACAAAACAAGCAAACTGAGGACGTCAGACTAAAAGATGAGACAAGTGATTAATTAATAATGAAAACAGTCATTAGATGCAACCCTAAAACAAAATGTTTTTTATACTTATCCAGAGGGAGTCTGGTGTTTTATCACTCAGTCCATTTTACATTCTTTTACTGGAATCAAACATAATATTTTGGTCGACATTGGGCAGAAGATCTTGGTGAAAATAAATTTTAAATGCATCCGTCTCTCTCTCTCTCTCTCTTTTTGTTTAATCTTGCAGTTTATCAGTGAAACCTAAAATGATGAGCCTTCAGTTTAATCTAATTGAGACTGAGGTTGATTACATCCAGTTCCTTTAAAATCTTTCAGGCATGATGCAGTTCCCTGTAGCTCAGGCTGTGATGAATGATGGATCATGATGCTTTAAAGCCCTATTGCACTTAGCTGTGCATTTAGTGTCTCCAGCACGCTTCTCCCTTGGGCCATCTGTGTTCTTCCTCTGATTAACTGGCAGTAAAAACTCAAATCGCGGTGGTTACTGACTGACTGTTGGTGAAATGACAGTTTCATGGTGTTTCCTCCAAGTGTATGCCTCTCACATCCCCACAGGGTATCGCTGCTTTAATGCATCAGATCATTGTTTTATTTCGCACTCCTTTTTCTATATTTATAACGTTTGTGTGTTGCTGTGTGTGTGTGTGTGTGTGTCTGTGCACACTGTGTGTGTGTGGATGCCTGACCTTGTTTGCTTGCAAGAGTGATTTGTCACACCTTGTGTTGATATGGTGCAGTGAGCTGGCTCTTTGACAACTACAATATAAACAGGAGCATCTAACGCGCAGTGCATGTTTCCAGGCGTCTTAAGCGTGTGCTGTTCCCACTGTAGGGGCTTTGTAAAACACGTTGTACCTGCTACAAAATCATTAGGAGAGCAAAATGTGGTGGAGAAGATTCCTTCACGTCTGCTCAGGGGCATGTGGGGGTGTTTTCGTCAACTTTTGGATGGGAGTGTCGGGAGGATGTTGAGGTTGAGGAGTGGGTGACACAGTTTTGGAGTAATAAGGGGTCAGGAGCTGACGGTGGAGCTGGTCATGAGGAGAGTAAATGAAGACGGGTTTGTGGAGGATTGGCAAAATTGGTGTGTGGGGACGGGGGGACGGGGGCAGGGGGGTGTTGGGGAATTTTTAAGAGTGAGAAAGAAAGAGAGAGAGATATAGAGACAGTGAGAGCTAATGAGCTGGATTTGCTGGAGACTTGGCATTCTGCTCATGGTGCTCACTCTATCTCTCTCCTCTGTTGAAGAGCTGGCTAGAGCGAGCTTCCTGTCTGAGCCCTGAAGCAGGAGTAAATGAGGAGGGGGTGGGGGGGGGTGGGGGGGACTGGGTGGGTGAGGGAGGAGGAAGGGGCGGCGGTGGTGGTGGTGGTGGTGGAGGGGGGGTGTTGGAAGCAACAGAACAGAGGAAGGAGGAAAAGGAGGAGGAGGGTGAGGGGCGGGAGGGACCAGTGTTGAAATTGAATGCCAGGGCGCCATGTTCTCACCGCCAGCGTTTCCATGGTTACAGGGTAATTCTGGCGAGTAAGGAAATTTCATTCACTGTGGTATGAAGAAGAAGAACATACACATGTACACACACACGCACACACACACACGCACACACAGGAGGGAATATCAACAAAGCAACCAAGGAGGAGAAAGAAATAAACGCACCCCCCCACCCCCCCAAAAAAAAAGAAAAATCAGGAAAAGAGAGAAACAAGAGAAGGAGGAGAAAGAAGAGGAAGAGAAAACCTCTATTGGGGTTTGTGCCACCCATCCCCCAGGCGATCTGCCTCTGCCTCTGTCTCTCATTCTTTCTTTTTTTTCTTGTGTATTTCTGTGATGCTTGGTTTGTTTGCCACCACCCTATAAGCAAACACAACACCCACCCACAATCCTCCAGTTCTTCCAGCAGCCCTGCAGGTATATGGCAAAGAACAAAGAGAAACACTGTTAACTGGCCACTGTATGTATGTGTGTGTGTGTGTGTGTGTGCGTGTATGCGTCTCTCTTTTTGGGAGCGGGGCAGTGGGGGTTGGTGACGGGGTGCAGGGGTCAAGGGGTTAAAGAAATCAGGAGGGTGCAGAGTTGTTTCACAACACGTTGGACACACACGTGAAGCGGCTGCTGACATGTCAGCGGCTCGAGCAAAGTGCAGCTGATTTCTTAGATTTCAAGGAGGAGGGAAAAAGAAAAAAAGAAAAAAGAGCGTCGAGGTATAAAACTCTGCATGCGTGTACAAACCTGAGCGCACAAGCATGTGTGTCAGCCCGCGCAGATACGGGCGCACTTTCGCTCTCCAGCTAACTGGGCTTGACAACTGCATGGGGTTTGACTGGGCTGTCGCTGCAGCCAACCTGACAGCTGTACAGCCAAGCGTCCTCTGCACACACAAACAGACACACACACTCCCACACACACATATACGCACTTGCACACATGGCTTCGAGTGTAATTTCTGGTATGATGTGCAGGTTTTCTCATCAGCACATGCAGCATGTTTTGACAGAGTGAGCCATAAACACATGACACTGAATCATGTGTTGTTGTTGTTTAGTGTCTTCGAGCTGGTGTGCGTGTGCAGATGTTTTGCTGTCACCGAAAATCATTCAAACCTCCGTCATTAAGAAGATGAAATATTAAGATTCATAATGTGACGGTCTTGTTTTTGTTTTTCCTGTCTTGCAGTGGCTGAGGAGGGACTCTGGGAGTGCGGACTGTCCTACGAGTGCAGGACGCTCCTGTTCAAGGCCATACACAACCTCCTGGAGAGGTAAAAAACCACCGTCGCTCTGCAGACACAAGCTGCACAGAGAGGGTTGCAGTCAGGATGTGAATGACATACATAGAATATGAAAACATGTTACATAACAGGCATAGTTACATCGTGATGTAATGTACAATGTGATACATATTTGATGAAGAATAGAACTCATGATGTCGTGACATTGGAGTTTTTGCACTGAAGTGGAGGTGAAATGTAACAAAATACAATTAATTAAGAAAAAAGTGTGAGATGCTTTTCATCTTTGACCACTTTATACGTCAACTTCTCTACACAGAGGGAAATCATTAGTTTTTTCCTTTGCTGCATTTGTGTGTCAGATTTAATTACTCTACATAAACATGGCAAGTTCATGAACTATAGGGCAGCTGTGAGATATAAAGTAAGTGAAAATCAACATTTAATTACCCCTTCCATGATGTATTAATATAATAACACTGATGGGGACTTTCTGCTCAAGGAGTGCTTTTACTTTTTCTTCTTGAAAAAAAGCACAGATTTTAAGTGCATTTAGTTAATACTTATTAATACTTACTTAATTAATAGTCCAATGTAAGTTGAGTGCAGGCCCTCTACTTGTGCTGGAGTGGTTTTTAGTGCAATATTTATACTTTGGGCTGAGTAAATTATTTGATTAAGTTTATAATGTGATTCTCCCCGCCGCTGCTCAAAAGCGATCCATTGAAATGCTCTTGCATACCTTGACCAGAAAGGTTACTATATTGAATTTATATTCTACCTTTCTGTCTATAAGTTATCCTTAATCTTAATATATTTGATATATTGACAGTCATTTAAAATTACACTTTAAATGTAATTTCTCTCTTCTGAACAAATGGGACTAAAGTTTTTTGGGGGGATCTTCCACAAAAACCACCAAACAAAAGGACCGGAGGCCTAATTGATAGATGGCTTTAGTTTTCGTCCAGGAGCTTCACCTTAATGAAATTATAACCTGAGTGCGGAATCACTTGCTCAAGTACCCAAAGCTCTCCTATCTGAGTCAGAGCCATCTGTTAAATGAAGCAGCACATATTTGCTCTCTATTAAGTTAAGCATCAGTGATCATCATAGGGGGCAGGCTGAATTAACCTTCCTATTACCTTGAAGCTAACTCCTTTTATAGCTCACTGTTTCAGCGAAGGAGGGATCACTTCCCCTCTCTCTTTTTAGATTGTGCAGGTGAACTGACCCTTGTCACCGGCTGTTTTTATTATTGTTCCCAGCATTTAGAATAACCACTGGTTTGATTGACCAATAAATAAAGTCATTAAAACTTCAGTTATGCAAAAAAAAAAAAACTCTTGTCAAGAATAAATTACAAAATATCACTTTATGTATAAACCATGTGGATTTTATGGGATGTTGCTGAGTTTGTAATGGTCAGGAGAGCACTGTTCATTATTTTGAATTTTTCAGCATAAGGCTGGAATAACAGAGAGGAAGTGGGGGCTTTGTGGTTGGTTGAAGTCTCAGAGTAATCAGTTGGACAGACTGATGTTTGTTTAGATAAGTAAGTCAGACATCTGCCGCTGGTGCTGAGGTTAGATTTATAGAAGCCCGCTGCAGCAGGCTTCCATATGGAGGGATTTCATTTCATTATTTATCAATGGAGTTAAATTATCTTCAGGACTCAGTCAACTCAGGAGCTGGCATATGACAGCGTAATGTAATGCCTGGTTTCACCGTGGACAAAACAATAGATATATACAATGTTTAAGAAAATATACACATTAGTCAATTGACCCTGAATAATATACATTTCCAGCACAATGCACAAGGCTGTGCTATAGGATATAATTAGAAGGAGGAAAAACATGAGCACTACTCTACTGATGGGTGACTGGTTTATATCAGTGTGGGTTGAAGGCTGGTTGCAGAGCTCTGTGCAACTTTCTACAGTTTCTGTGGGCAACAGTTGACATTTTGATAACAAGGTGGTGTCAGGATGCAGCTGAGGTGGGACCAGCAGGACACAAACACAAACAAAAACACAGTTAAATGTGAAAATATAAGACACCTGTCACTCAAGCAAATATGTTTTTGAACATATTTTTCTTTACTTCAAATATATACTGTTTTTCAGTGTGGTTCAGTCAGAAATAAGCAATAATATGTCTGTGTTTACAACTTGTTTAAATGCCATTATGTAGTTAAAAAAAATCAATGCATCAATTCATGTTCCTTAATATTCTTTTGATGTATGAGTTTTACATTTTCCAATTTTCCGACATGACCTGTGTTAGAATAAACAAGATTAACCACTAAACAACTGCTCATAAGCATAAGGTTGTAAAGGGACTGAATCTGCAGCACTGGCTTTGAGCATTTCCACCCACTGTGCTTGCTCCACTGATATAATGCTCCATTAACACTATTACAGTGTGATCTGATATGATGGATTCATACAGGGATCAATACTGACCTTATAATGTGGTTTTTTCATGTGCTGTGCTGTGACCTCATATTCCACATTATTACAACTTGTTTGTTAATGTTGTTATAAAATGAATTGTTTCAGAGACAAAGAGCGAGAGAGAGAGAGAGAGACATGGTTAGAAAAAGAAAATGATGGTGGATGAGGTAGAGGCTGAAAGCTACGGATAGCTGGCTGGAGTGTGAGTGGAGAAGAGTCTATAAAATCATGGTGTAATTCCTTGACCCGGGTCAGAGGATCTAGCAGGAAATTCTCTGGCACCTGCACACAGAGACGAGTCAAACTTCTGAGGGCGCTGAGTTTTGTCTGTGAAAGGAGGCTGAAATGTGGTGAAGGAGGTGCGCAGATGGGCGGACCAGCCTAATAGGGAGCACGACGATGACTGAACTGTTTGATGTGATCGGAGTTTGATCTGATGAAAAGAGCCAGGTTTTGAAAAAGCGCTGCTTTGGTGGAGGAGGAGGGGGGGAAGAAGGCAGATTAGCAGAAGATTAGCTTTACTTTTCCTGCGCGCACGTCATAAACTCCACATTTCACACTGTGCTCAGCCGCAGCCGAGGGACTGTCCCCGCTGCAGTTAGTGTGGAGTAAATAAAGTCACAAAGCTGCTGTAACAGTCAGAGGAGCCGGAGTTAGAGTCAATATTATTGTTTGCATTTGTCGCTGCTCAATTTGGCTCTTGATAGAAAGGATACAAAAGAAAGTGATTCAATTTTTACAAGGTCAACTAAATATAAAAAAACACATCAAACTGTTTCTGCTCATAGAAGCTTTGAAATTCACATCAAGGGCAGAAAATGATGTTATAGGGGCTGTTGTTGAGAGACAATCTGCAGTGTAATGAAATACAACATTTACCACAGAGCTGAATCAAAACCTCTCGCAGCTTCACAAGAATTACTGTGTGTTGTCTGACTCCTGTTCAGGTGGTGTTGTTAATCAGCATCCTCCTGTTTGTAATGAAAGAGAGGAGGAAAAAAGATGTTAAACCATTTTCCGTCTCTTGCTCTTCTTAGTTCAGTGAATGATTTCTCTTTCTTTCTCTCTTTCTTACTTCTCTTCACTGCTGCAGATGCCTGATGGATAAAGGGTTTGTGCGGCTCGGGAAGTGGTTCTTAAAGCCACACGAACTGGAAGAAAAGTCTTTGGGCAACAGGTAAGTGAGCGTTCAGCACACACACACACGACTGAGATATTGTCACTTGGCTTTAACACATTAAGCGTCTCTGTGCCCGTGAGGTTTCATGTATGTTGTGCTGTGAGAAAACATTAACACCAGTTACCTGTATTAATCTTGCGGTTGATCTTTGTGTACACTACAGTATGTGTGTGACCCTCTGTGTGTGTGTGTGTGTGTGTGTGTGTACCACAGCTGCGCAGTGTGAATGGCTTTCATGTGATTCAGTATTTTGCTGTGTGTCTCCTCCCCTCGGTGTTGCAGCGACTGGCTCATGGTGTGAGACTATTAAAAACCAGGACGGTGAATGAATGGTGGTGAGAGGTGAGAGCTGAGCTGGGTCGAGCTCTCACAGCTCTCTCTCTCCTTCTGGGTGAGGGGAGGGTAGTGTGTGTGTGTGTGTGTGTGTGTGTGTGTGTGTCGGTGTCACACTGTGTAACTGTGTAGGCAATGTGGGAGACAGACAGAGAGACTGAAACCGAATAAGAAGAGGGGTGGGTGTGATGACAGTAGCTCAACTTGTTGCTTCAGCCATTATAGTTCCCTCTCACAGCTCAGTGTGCCCACTTCATCTTCTCCTGCTGCCGAGGATGCAGCATTCCTCACATCACTAACATAGCACAGCTCAAATGCTAAGTGTTCTGGTAAATGGCTCCGAGGAAACCACTTAGCTGTCAAATGGCTCATTTTAGAAATCTGTTTGAATTTAGCTTAGAGGCAGCAAACGTAACAAAAAAAAAGGAAAGAAAAAGAAATCATCCACATATTTACATTTACTTTGTAGTTTTTTGAAGTGGAAAGCTGTAAATTGTGTTGTCATTCAAATGTGGTGTAAATTAGGGTGACGCACACAGGAAATCCTCGCTGGGGAAAGTTGCTGACACAAGTGCACTTTGCTGTGATGTGCGGTAGCAAATTCAGGTTTAGCTGTTCAGAGCAGGTGGTTCAGAGAAGTCCCTCAGCGAGGCACGCTGTGTGACATCTCGAGAGTGTGTGTCGCCTGTATTGCATACTTATAGAGCTCTGAGTAGCACTGTGAGGAGGCTTGATTTTTTGTGTGTGTATATAAAAGCAGTCTAATGTGAAATACACGGTGCATACAGGTGACAGATGAAAGGAAAAATCTGAATAAACTAGAAGGGCACTCAGAGTGCAGACCTCTGCCAAAGCCAATGTCAAAAAACATACACCAGGTTCAGAGAGACAGGGAGAGAAGAGAGAGAGAATAAAATTCATAGTAAATGATCTGGATCTGACCCAGAATGTAATGGGCCCCTCCCTGGCCTGTGACCCATTCCTCCACCAAGTTCAGCACAAACCATATACCTACTTTGCATAATCCTGCTGACAAACAAACAAACAAACAGGGGTAAAAATGTAATGAGTGGTGAACCATAATGCATGCAGATCTTACAGCGTGCACTGAATGTTTTAATGATGGTGAAAAGGATGTGAATCACATGTTAACACTCACTAGATCTCAACCCAAATTAACATCTACTTACTTACTTATGCCTGACACCCCCTCCAGAGCACTTGACTCGGTCACTGGCTTTCTTTCCGATAACGTCTACTGTACAGTAGACTATAGGATATTTTGGACTTCAGTAATAAACAGGGTTTTCTACCTCCATCATACAAACACCAGAGGAGGGAAGATATTTTAGCAGGAACTTGTTCTTCCCTCCATTAGATTTCAATTGACTTTTAGAATCAATAACAAGGAGTTCAGACAAATGTTGTGCTTTCTTGGGGAGGTTCAAAACCTAACCACAGGCAATATAATAACCTGTATAATGACTTACAGTAATTAAAGGTGAGCTTATACATGGTAATCAACTTTGACTATTTTTTTTCCCTCTTTGTCTTTTATTTTAGAGGTTGTGACATCGTTTTACAGATTTTCTGTGTCTCTGTGTGCATTTATCGGACACATTATCCTGCTCCAGGTATAAGGTTGCTCATTAATTAGCCCATTAGAAAGGCAATGACTTTGCTTTTATGAGATTAAAGTAAAGAAAAAAAGAAAAGAAAAAAAAAAGCATTTGCAAATATGATCAACGCTGTTAAACGGGTGAGTCACTGGCAGAGAAAGAGCTACGGAGAATGATTCAAACAAAGTAGTAGAGAATAATAACGTTTGGGTCGGTGCAGGAACGTGTGAAGACATCAGTCCCTCATATGCGCACATACTGTATGCATAGAGACAAATGTTGGGTATTGAGCTTCTGCATCTGAAATTACCCCCAGTGTCTGAGCGTGTGCAGTGATTTGCATGTGTGCGCCCCTTTCGTACATCATGTAATTCCTTATCACTTTGACTGCGCCGTATGAATATGTTGCCAGCTGGAACGCCCCCTGCTGAGCCAATCCTGACTTGTACTGTCTGTGAATTATTGAACATCCTGGAAGGAAAGGCAAGAGAGAAGGAGAAAAAAAAATGAAAGAAAAAAGAAACAGAGAGAAATATTCTTCAACATGCAGACGCTAATAAACGCAAATCTTGTGTAGACGGCTGCACCGTGGTATTGTTTTAGTGGAGCTCTGCAGCTGTTGCATGTGTCACAGCATGTGCAATTGAAGCATGGCAGGTTTTTCTTTTCACATATCTCCACTGTTTGGTTCCAGCACACATGCAAACACGCATGCAATCCTAAATACCCACACACATTTACACACACACACCACCCCTTGTGCTCAGAATAGCAGTGTTGCCCTTACAATTGACAGTGTGAGACCTCAGAACCCCTGCAGATGATGATCCCTGGCCATCAGTGTTTTCGTGCCATGAGGGAACATTGCTCAGTTAGGCATACACTGACCTCCTGCCTCAGCTGTAACCAGTTCCTTTGTCTCTTCTTCACTCCCACACTGTGCCTTTCATCCCCAACAGGGGGCGCTTCAGTGCTAATAACCATGCCATGCCCCCTCACTCGTGCCAATTCCTGCTCCTTGGCGCTGCTGCCTTTGTCAGGCTTATCTGGTGTTTATCTTGTATGTGTCCCCGGGCATGGCGAGGATTGGCACATCCAGGGAGAAGATTCCCAACCCCCCCACCCCACCTCCCCCCTCCCTCCCTCCCTCCCTCCCATCACCACCACCACCACTCCACACCCCCTTCTCCCCAACCCAGCACTCCCGCATCTCTTTGTGTCTGAATGGGAGGAAAGCACTCTGGGTTGGTAACGGATTGCATCAGACGCTGAGGGGAGCATGAGAGAGAAAGAGAGCTAGAGAGTTGCAGGGATACAGAGAGAGTGTGAGAGAAGAGGCATGAGAGAGAGAGGGAGAGGGAGAGGGAGAGAGAGGGAGGACGAGCAGGGAGGAGGCTCAGTGTGTGTGGTAGGGAGGTGGGGATCAGAGAAGGTGGGGGGTCATAAATTAATCATTACGATAGACGGATGAATGGAGGTATTAGAGCCTGTCTCTCTCATTAGTTCAGTCAGTTCTATGCATGCCAAGTACAGTACACAGTATATTTGTTAATCTAGGTGCTCGCATTTGCATTCATGGCCATATGCATGAATAATGTTCACATTTTACAGCGTAACAGAGATGTCCTCTGGTGCTTGACCATGAAACAAAAACAACTTGCACTGCTCGTTTAAACTACTTCAAAATCTCAGAAATCCTTACTTGACCTGACAGAATAGGTTTTCTAACACACTCCTCTTCCTTTCCTCCTCCTCCTCCATCCCTCTCCTCTCCTCTCCTCTCCTCTCCTCTCCTCTCCTCTCCTCTCCTCAGGGACCAGTGACATTGAGATATTAGCCATCTCCTAGGCAACACACATTTGGTGTTAGGCCAGATGAACAAGGTCACAGAATCTCCAGAAATAAAAACAACAAAAAAATATGAAAGGCATTCCCATTTTCCTCACCCCCGTTCCTCTGTCCTCTGCATCGGACCTGTGTGATAAATCTACCGATGTCAAGATTTTCTGTATATTTTTACTTTTCCCAAAGTAAATGAATCTGTGCAGGGGGAGGTGGGGAAGTAGATGGTTATAAACAATATTTAGTTCAACCATGTTACTAAATCATCACCACTAGACGCAAAATCATTTCAAACAAGAAAAACAGCCAAATATAAAAAGTGTAATTAAAAAAATGCCCACAGAGCTATTTTTTTTTCATATTGGTTTGTTTAGTTAAATATTTTCCCCAGGGCTTTCAAGACCTTGAAAAACTGCAGCTCTCAGTTGTAATGAGTGAAGGAAAGTCACGTGCTGCTTTGTTCCTCATCTTCATTCAGAACTGTTGTGCAAAACATGATGATAGAGCTGATGTGATGAGTTTAATGGAAGAAAACTAAAACGTTTTTCAATCTTTCACAGTATACATACATTTAGAGTGAAATCTGTATTTTTTATGTGGATATGAAAAATTGTTTCTTTATTAGTTTTCAAATTACACGAAAACTTTTGCATGGAAAATTTACTGAAATATGTTTAACATTTTTTAGTTTGGCTTAATTCGTTAATTGCTGTTTTTATTTTGTCTTTTCTGCACTTCTGTCCTGACCACCATTGATGAGACATTAGACATCAGACTCAGTTATTTCTACATACTTCTATCATGGAAGTCAGTGGACTCAAAACCAACTTGTGGTTGAGTAATTTGTGTGGTTGACCATGCTACTGCAGTTTCTGATATTTGCTGCCTCATTCCAGGAGTCCAGTTTAAAAACCACTGCTACAGAAATGAAATGAAAATGTACATTACTGTAATAATCACAATACCATTTCTGAATCTTGATATTCTAGTTATTTGTGCTTCAGTTTGTCAGTAGTAAAACAGCCTTAATAGAGATCATTGGATTACATGTACATTAAGAGGATCCCAGGAGGCAACCCTCTCACTCCCAAGTACTTTGTTAAATATTTGGTTTAGTGAAATATTTACATTTTCCTTTGAAAGGTGTTGCTCTACATGTGTATTGAGCCTCCCCAGAGACAAAAAGCAGATTTCTAATATTACCTGGTAAAAACATTGAGAGCAAGCAGAAGAGAGAAAAAACACACACAGATCAATAGAGAGGACGGTGATACATCACAGCAACAGCCTACCAACAGATCTTTTTCCTCGTTTTTAATTAGAACCACAGACATGAAGGTAAAAGCCTGTGGTAGCACAAAGTGATGCTCTCACTCAGGTTAGCGACTCAGGCTTTTTCCTCCAACAATGACAATAAAACTAATGTCAGCTGCAGAAGGCTGATATTTTTCTGTGCTTCCTTTTCCTTTGTCAGTCATAGAAAGGGCAGTGAGTGTGCACATATCTTGGAGCATGGCACTTTTCCATTGTGAATCCATATAAATAGTTGGAGCAGCGTTTGAGCACACAAACATTGTGATAGCAACACTGGCGAAAGCCAGCCACTGGGGGCCACTGAATAATACATCAAGCTGACTGACTTCCCCTTATGCCTGAGTTAATAGTGGTGTGTGACTGCATGCATGCAGAAGCGTATGCATGCACCTGCAAACACCTGAATAAGCCCGAGTGTGTTTGTTAGGATTTGTTTGTATGGAATAAAGTTATTGTGCCAATGCACTAGAAGGACTTTGGGAGCTTGTGTATACATAATGCTCACAAGAGCTTACAAGAGGATAAACATCCTCTGCATCAGTCCACATACACCAGAGCTGTGTCTACAGGCTTGTGTCTCCAAGAGGTGTGCTCAGACGGGTTCGGCAGCTAGAAGGATGAAGATAACTCGTAATAGTGCTGCTGAAAGACTGAGAATTTAAGTTGCAAATTAAGCAGATTAATCCTCCAGATCTGAGGGAATCTTTAGAAAAATGCTATCATGCCTGCTTAGTGCATATGACTGTAGTTAATGATTTCTAAATACAGTTATCAGATCTTGAGGTTTAGATGCCTGTAACAGTGGAAACAGAGGATCTGTGCGTCTGTCTTGCACACAGCTGTTTTTACTGTTTATTCCTTTCCATCTCCTTTAATCTCATCTTTCTTTATCTTTTTTTCCCACTGGGTTAGGCACCAGAGCTGCAACGACAGCCGAGATAACCATTGTTTTTTAGTGTGTGACACATGCGCGTGTGTCAAGTCCATGGTGTATGTCAGACATTAACCAGCTCCCCTGCTGCCTGGCTGGTGGCATTGTGACTGGGTGAAAAGACACACGTTGTCACATGAACTCAACACTCAGTCCATTCTCACATTTTACAGTGACATTCAGATGTGCATACAGTATGATGAACTCTATTTATGTGTTCATCCTCAGTGTGGGTTTATGTGCGTACATTGTATCCTCTGCATGCATATACGCACATATTGTAACATTTACTGAATTTATGCTGCATAAAAGTGCAGGAACATATCGACGTATGAAGGCAAATGAAATAGATACAGTCATACCCCCCCTCTCTCGCCCTCACACACACACACACACACACACACTAGGATAGCATGTGATGTGTCTGTGTGTTCTCTGGCTCTACATCCCCTGATTGATTTCGCCATAAAATTGTGCTCAGTAGCCACCCATTAAAACTCTGATCTCATCGATATGTGTGCAGCAATTGCAGTGCGTGGCACTGAATTATTCACCTCCTCCTCTTTCTCTCACTCCTTTTGCTCTCACTCCTCATTTTATACTGTATCTTTCTTTCCTTGTCCTCTTAATTTCCTCTCCATCCTTCTATTTTCCTCCTCTGTCTCAGTCTTATTCCAGCATTTCCTTAATTTTTCTACCTCTAGTGCTCACTCTGTCTCCATCTCTGTCTTTTTTCTACTCTGCTCGTCCTCTTTTTTCCTCCTCTCACTCTCACTCACTCTCACTTCTTTTTCTCAACCACCCTCCCCTCCCACTCTCCCCTTCCTTCTCTCCTCTCCTTTCCTCTCCTCTCCTCTCTCTATCTCTCAACAGGACTGTCAGCCCTGAGGCGAGTCTCAGCCATCACTCCTCTTCATTTATTAATACCTGTACTCATACAGCCCAGCACACACAGCTGCCTCACATCTCTGTCCGCTGTTCTCTCTCACACACACACACACACACACACACACACACACACACACACACACACACACGCTTGCCGACTGCACAAATGTCCCGGAGGATGCAAGAAGCCCAGTGTGTCCACACACTCACACCCGCTTACTGTGCAGGAAAATGCCCTTTGTAAAAGGACAGGGAGCATCAATCTCCCAGCTGCGTCAGCCTACAGTTTGATGCTCTTTTTGTAGTTCTGCTTTTCCCTGACTCACATTTAATTGCACTTTATTGCAGTCATAATAGATCTTAGCTCATAATTATTGCACATTAATTAGTAGTTAGATTGATTGCTTGTATAGTTTATCAAATGTAATTGTTTACCCAGCAAAACTTTCCGCTTTGCCGCAACATAAACTGAATCATTTAAATCCGTGGCCTCCGTCTCTGCATTCCCGTAACATATATGTATAAAGTAAAATCAATAAGGAGCACTGACGTGAACAGCTCTACAGTATATTAGCATGCAGTCATTTCAGCTGAAATACTGAGGGGTCCTGGGAATTCTGCTGGATCGCAGCCTGATTTTTAAAACAGAGAAAGATGAGATGAAGACACAAAGAGAGCAGTGTGGATATCCAACAGTGATTCCCTGCTATTTGGCCAGGGCGGTTTTATGAGGGGTCTGGGGGGTATAGTGTTTTTGTAGACACATCAGCCCCATTCAGTACGCACACATCTCATAAAAAATATATAATAACAATATAAACATGAGTTATCAACACGAGAGGGAAATAAATACTAATGGATGCTTCATTTCACAGCCTTGTGTAATCTGTGCAGGGTTGTTAGGCTGTAAGTAGGAGCAGAACAGGAAGTCTAATATAGCGATGTGCAGAAAATCAATCTGCCAAGCAAACAGCTATTCTGCCAGCCAATGCAAAACAGTAATAAAAATAATACTAACAAAAACACTTGCTAACTTACATATGTTAAGTACCCCGTAGTTGTTTCTATCCATGTAGGCTCACGACTTAATACTCAGAGGATAATTAGAGCATTTTGCGATTAAGACCCGAAAAATTCCTTGAATGTAAATTGTGGTTGTGTGCTGATAATGTGCATGGCAGTTAGTTGGACTGGTACTCTTGACTTGCAGCTGTTCCCCAGAGCTTCCCTATGCAGCTATATATAGCTCTTCTTATGGTGTAATGATGCACTGAGGACAAGGATGGAGGGCGGTGACATTGAAAGCATTTTGACTCATGTTTTAAAGAGATGCAAACTGCTGAGATGATGGACCAGTGCCATGTATGGGTGTACATGTGTGTGTGTGCAAGTGCCTGTAGGTGTGAAAGCGACGTGCACTCTCGTCCCTGTTTTCTTGCAGGCTCGTGCATGCATATGTATGCGCTTTAGCTCTGCTCTTCCTCCTGTGATTGTGCAGACCTGTGTTCAAACCACCTGCTGTTATGAGGGTATGTTTTTTCTCTGGGAGCATCAGGAATGTTTATGAGGCAGAGAAATTGGCCTCGTGTCTCTTTGGGTGCACTCAGCGCCACCTGGAGGCCGTCACGGTTAACACTGCATGATATTTGGCTCCCTCATGGCTGTGTTCAGTTCTGCCCATGAGTGACTGTGGAACTGGCCATTTTATTGAATTTGATGATCCATTACGGCTCAAATGGAGGTCCAGCTCCCTCAGGGCAAAGGAGATATTGCATAGGCAGCAGGGTAATCACAAGGCGATTACAGTACCTGCTGACTTTATTGTCAGTCTGATATATATAAACCAAGGTGGTAAGGAGCTTTATAGATTAAAAATATACATCAGAGAAGCCGATGATAGTTAATGATGTCCAGCCCGCCCACTGGTATATAGATTGTAATAAGGCCCAGACAATTACTCCTCCGTGATTAAAAAAAGAGCAATGCATGATGAACTGTGCCGGCGCCCTGTAATAAAGAGAGCACTGCATATGTAAACATGTAGTCACTACAATCAGTCATAAGCAAATGAGGATTTATACCTGCAATAAGGAGCGTATGTGGGAAATGATGAAGATGATCAATGTAGGTAGAGATCTGCAAGGCTTTTACAAAGACACATTCTGAGTCTGCTCTCTAAATTGCTATTTGGAGAAATGCACTCATCATTTGTCACGCTGCTGCCTGAAAGACTGGCATATTCACGGTGCGCATTTGTTTTTCAATAGATTTGATTCGAGGGTTTTATTTAATCTGAAGTTGAACATAATTAAATGTAATTTCAATTCAATTTAAATCTCAGTTCAATTATGTTTATAGTTGTGTTGGTTAATTCACACGCAATTAAAATGGACAAAGAGAGTTTGTCTGTCTGACAGTGCAAACTCATATCGCCATTTAATTTGTTTTTATGTCGTGCACAAGCTGGTGCTCTGAGGGATCCGTTCACGTCTCTCTCTGCAACTGCTCACAGCACACACAACAGGACACACACACACACACACACACACACACACACACCTCCACCACATCCCTGTACTGTCTGTGTCTGTCTATCTGTGGTCTCATGATCTGAACCTTTGCCGTCTTCTGTCCCCAGCGAGCACCTATCATGTTCCTTCTCCTTCTTCCTCCACGGGGAGAGCAACGTGTGCACAAGCGTGGAGATCGCCCAGCACCAGCCTGCATACCACATCACAGAAAACCACATCCGTCTCGCGCAGACCTCCATCACACCAGTGCAAGGTAATACCACAAACCCATTGTTTTTGTTGATGGTTTATGTACACAGAACAAAATAAGAGTGATGATCACTGCAAATGCACCGCAGCAAAGTACAGCCAGAAATGTATTACACTACTGTTGGACATCTATAATACAAATGTGCTGCATTGTACAGAACACAACATGCAAATTACTGTAATAGTGGGGGAAGCTGCAGTCACATCGTTTACTATACTACATAACACATAAAAGGCTTTCATTGAAAATATTGCATTTTACTTTCCTTTAAATATATACTGTTAACCTTTTTATATAATTTCCATTTTGGATGTCAAATCTTTTTTAACCAAACTAGTTGTTAGAAAATATGACGTGTGATGTAAAAAATACAATATTTCCTTCTGAAGTGAAGTTAAGCAGAAATATACCTCAACATTGTACTTACAGTAAGTGAATGTAAATGTAGTTATATATCCCAATAGTATGTGGAAAAGTTCATAAAGAATACATAATCTTATCTTGTATTTATAATGGGCTTAAACAGAGATCAAATGCTTACAGTAAATAAATTGATTTTGTACCTGTATTGTAACAACCTTTATTTACCTATAAGCCCTTCTATGTGTGTCTTTGCTGTGTGTCTTTACAATAAACACACTTTCTCTCTTTCTTATCTGTTTTCTCTGTCTGCAGTGATCCTGAGTCCGTACGGTCTGAGCGGCACCCTCACGGGTCAGGCCTACAAGATGAGCGAGCCAGCGGTACGGAAGCTAATGGAGGACTGGAGCTACTTTTACCCTATGGTGCTCCCGCAAAAAGAGGGAAGTGGAGAGAAGGAAAAAGAGGAAGCAAGTCAGGCCTATGATCGCAACTGTCACGTGGCGGTGGAGGTCATCGTAGGTATGGAGAAAAAAAAAAGTTTTGTGGCTTTACGTTAACTTTGTGGAAGGTGAAAAATGTATATCCAGTAGCAGGATTTACTTTAACAGTATTAAAACATGTAATATTTTATAATAACACAGTGACACATAATAATAGATCTTTTCTGCAGGAGATGAGCAACAAAAACATGTTAGACCAGGGTCATGTTGCTCTGGTAAAGCAAACATGGATCATTGACTAACCTTGATCTCCATGTACAGTGTATTCCCAGGAGTGTAGAGCTGAGGTATTAGTGGTTGGGAGTGCTATTGAATTGTACCTTCACTGCAATGATCCTCGCGGTCTTCGGAAAAAAGGGGAAATAACTAGAAAAGTGGAGAGGAGAGAGACAGGGAGGAAAGATAGTGGAGTCGTGGTAAAAAGCCGCAGGGAGTTACTCTAACAGCTTTGTCTAATCAGTCTGATCCCAGAGCATTGGTTTGACCTGATTAAAATCAAAACTCCCATGGATACCAGTGGCTTTTAAATCTAAAGAGGAAAGCCTGTCTAGTGTTTGCTGCCTGAAATTAAAGTCAAGACGTGAGTGTAAAGGGATTTAAGATGATGTTTTATATGAGCAGTGAGAGAAAATGTACGATCACATCAGTATATATAGAGCAAGTGCATCTCTTATACTTCATAGCCGCTGTACTTGCCAGCAATTATTGGAGATGACTGCTGAATCTATAATTTTTCCTTAGAAAATATGTTATGATGTTATCTTTAATAACAATAATTCATCTATGGGCGACGCATCGTAAAAAATAACTACCGCTCCTTTTCACTGACTCCCACCGTCTTTTGACAGTTAAGAGTGAGCAGCACGCACCCTCTAGTTTCGTTACCGTAAATAACGTCCTCCTTTTTCATCTTCCCAGGTGGAGTGAGGATGACCTACCCAGCTGCTTTTGTGCTGATCGCCCAGGGGGACCTACCAGTGGAGCAGCCTCCACCTGTTCCTGTAGCTCTGGGCCTCAACAGGGAGCCCAACCACTGCAGCGTGCCGCTCACACCGCCGACGTCCCCAGAGCAGCCCTGCTCAGGTAGCAACACAGACACACACACACACACACATCACATATCACATCATACATACCTGTTGACATGTTGAAAAATGATCTGAAATGCATTAAAAAAAAGAAGTAATAAAAGTAATTTATCAATAAACTTTTTACTGCACAATAATTTATTTGGAGCAATTGTTTGACAGATAATTGCTGCTTAAGTGCCCTTAGATTTGGGAAATACTATTTATTGACTAATAAAAATACAAATAAATATGCAATGAATGAGTCATATTCATTCCTGAACTTGCATTTCAATGTAAAATTGTGTCTAGATGCAGAAAGACTTTTCCGTTAATATCAACAACATGAAGATGGTTTTTGGTGTTTGGAGGAAACTGAAAATCAAACAGTCAGTTCTGTATCCTAACATCGACTCCATGTTTCTTTTTTTCAGCGGACAGTGGCTTTGTGACCTCCGTCTCCAGTGTCCCCACACCAGACAGCAGCATGGGGGTTGCTAGCATCAGCCCAAAGCATTCTGGGAAGAAGCTTACCTGTCAGGTGGTCCATCAGGCCTGGAGGGAGTGTTATCTCAACCAGCCTCAGCACGTGTAAGTTAAAGCGTTTGTTTGTTTCCCCTGTTTGGTGTGATTACCATTGAAGTGCAATGATGCAGTTGAGCTGCCGCCCTCATGGACCCCTTTATTTTCTGCAGCCCGAATCCGCCATCTGACGTGACGCCCAAGAAGGAAGTGCCAAATGGAGTTACCACATGGGACTTCAACGATCTGGGAGCGAGAGCACCCTGCAGCTGCTCCAGGTACCACAGAGCTCCAGCCAAGCTGTTCAACAACAGCGTTACACAGTGTACTTACAGTTTATGTACAGTATACAGTAAGCGTGTTTATCATCAGCTTCCACGTGAGACTTTGTTAAGAGATTTTTTTTCACCTATATAGAATAATTAGATATGGAGTGAGGGGCAGGCAATATAAGATGTATCTTCTCCCTGCTCCCTTCCAACCGAGGAATAAGAAAATGTTGTGATTTGCTATGATATTGTCAAATTGTGAAATTGCCTTGGCTGGAATAAATAAAAAGAAAGAAAGAAAGAAAAATGGATGACTTGGCAGCTCAAGGACTTCCATTTTTATGATATTAAAGTAACGCCTAAGTCATGACTGAATTAGAAAATATTTTGCCTCTGTGGATCAGCTGAGGAACAGCCTAACTGTATTTTAATCTAGGATATACTGTGTCTTAACTCTGTTTTTGCTTGACTGTGTTACAGGTTGCGGCAGCAAAAGCTGAATCAGACCACCACATCCACTGCCAACGTCCAGACTAGTGCCAACCCCTCTCAGTCCTCTGGCCCATCATTGTACCCTCCCTCAGTGCCCAAACACAAGACCAGTGACAAGGCAGAAAAGGCTGATAAACAGTCCAAGAGGCCAGCCATGATCCCCTTCCACCACCGTCTGTCTGTCACACAGGAAACCCCTTTGGAACAGGACTCGCCAGGAGGACCCCAGCTCGGGGGACTTGTGGCACTGGAGCCACCATTGGAGCCCCTGGCTGCTCTGCCAAGTTGCAAATATCCCAAACCGCTCTCCAGGAAAACCCCGGAGTCCCTTCTCCATTCGCCGATGTCGCCACTTCCTCCCACGCTCAGTCCACACCCCCGGGTGCAGGACCCAGAGGTTCTGGAGGGGCCTGTGGATATGCCTGTCTGTCCAGACGGAGCTTCAGGGCTGGGAGTGATTACCAGCGAGACAGCTGTGTATACAGTTCTGCTAAAGCAGAGGGAGAGTGGGGCTGGCTGGTGGAGAGGCTTCAGGACTCCCAGAACTGATAAGACTGACTACAGCCCCCCTGAACTCCCCTCTGATAAATTAGAGGATGTGAAGACAGAGGCAGCCAGTGAAGCAGCTCCACTAAAGAGGTAGGGGAGACACACAGTGACAGTGTTTTGCAAAATGTTCGTTACATGTGGGAGAGGAAGAGCAAGGAATGTAGTAATGAAGAATATAGATTTTCTTTTTGAAACACTGGGCAGTGCTGTCAGAGCCATAATCATACGACACACAAAATACTGTATGTATTTTAAAGTATATATGAAACATGTATGATAAAAATGTATATATAGTATAAAAAGAATGTGATTTATGGGGATTTAGATGGGTTTTTTCAGGTACTACTCAAGCTACTATGTTTGATACATTCAATAAAAGCAACTAACTTAATCTGGAAATGTGAGATTAGATATGAAATATGAGCAGCACAGGGAGAATGAACTGCTACTGCTATCACAGATTCATTGATCGCAATTTGTCTCCTCGTCTCCTCCAGACTGTACACACAGACTCTCAAGAGATTTAAAATCTCTGAGGAGAGGGTGAGGGACCACATCCACACTTTGGGCCTGTTCCAGCAGCCAGGCGTGGAGGCACTGCGCGAGCCGGGGGATGATCCCTACGACTTTAAGGAAGGAGACATCGAGTACACTTTCTCCACCTCCAAGAGATTAAAGGGCCAAGGGCGAGAACCCAGCAAGAAGGCCAAGGTAAGGCAACACACATAGTTTAAAAAAATGAAAACAGTCAAAGAGCCTGTGATCAAAATTCCTGTATTATAGTAATGTGGGCCACACGACTTAATTAAGATGGAGTTATAGAAATGAACTCACAGCAAAAAAGATCTACTTTAGAGTGAGTTTCATGTCTTTGACCTGAAACTGACCTGAACTGAAACGCTGTTTTGATTTATTCTGATCACATGTCAGTTTCATTTCCACTTGCAGCAGGAAACTTTTTCTTTGGATACAAGATTTAATATAGCTGCAGACCAAATGCATAATGAATTCATTTTCATGTTGCTGCATGTATAAACTGGCAGCTGTTTGCTAACATATTAACCTTATCAACCTTAAAAGTGATCATTTGTCTAAGTGTTGTCTTTGCAGCTGACTTCTGCTGCCCCCAAGTGGTTAAAAAAATTCACATATCCCAGACTGAACTACAGTACAAATGCTCTCATACCTTTTAAATGCACATACTTTCAATTTACTTCAGTTTATCTTTCTTACTTCAAACTTCACAATTTGGGGATGTGAAATCTCATTGACACGGTAGCTGCTAAAAAGGGGGCTCTATGTTTTTCATTTTAAAGATTTACACTGGAACTGAACTGATCATATTCTTATTCCACCAGGGAGAAGAAATCACCAGCAATGGAGCACTGCCTGATGGGAAAGATGCTATGTCCATTTTTAACTCAACACCAAAATCAGGTATGACACTGCCACTGACATCAACATCTTATACATATTCAAACATATAATAAACTGCAGTGTGTCATGAGTATACTTGAGCATTTGGGTAAAAAATTGTTTGTGTTGTTTTAGATGAATCAGGTCAAGATGACGGAGCTGCCAAAGCCAATCCTTCCCTGACCAGAGAAAAAGATCTGGTGGTCAACATCTCTGACCTAGACAACATATTTGATGAAGATGAGGACGAGCTGGGGGTGAGACATCATGGTTTATGTGCTATATACACTATGCGTGTGAGCGTCTTTTATATGAAATTACTTTTCCACAGCGGCTTTGGCACACATTAAATTAGCATGAGAGAAAAATAAACGCATTTCCAGTTTCCAGGCATTGCTATTAGATCTAAGTATAATTTTCTCATCATCCTGTGTGTTTTATGTTTCAATATTCTGAAGCACAGAATATTGCATTGAATAAAACTGATCCTCCAATCTTATGTGTAATAATTTGTAGACTGTTTACCCCAACCAGCACTCAGCAAAGCTGCCGGTGTCGACAGAAGATCGGCCTCTTGGGAAGGACGGAAGAGTTGCAGTACCTTATCCATCAAGTGAGTCTCTTTGATGCTTATTTAGCACTTGTAAAATCTTAATGCAATATGTTTCAGAGGAATCTGACTGGAGCTTTTGTTTTTTGGGGGGAATTGCGATGATAATTCTTGAATCCTATTATAAATGGTAAATCACAACTTTGTGTCTCTGCCTTCTCTCTCTCCATTTCTGTCTGCTTTCAGCAGTAGCAGAACTCCAGCGGATGTTTCCCACCCCGCCCTCTCTAGAGCAGCACCCGGCCTTCTCTCCCATCATGACATATCGCGACACGCCGAGCCAAGAGCCACCTGCACCCAGCGGAGCAGCCGACCACCCGCTGCCTTTAGCCTCCACGCAACTTACAGAAAACAGGATGGAGATGGATGAGAGCATGGCCAGTCCCAGGCAGGACGACATCAAGGTGAGGAATCAGTGCCGAAGCAGCAGCACATCTTGCACATTTAAATATAAAAGCATAACTTTCCGGTTAATTAATTTCACAAATTGCTTAAATCCACATAAATCCGATCATCAAGGGGAAGTCGTTGCAAGTCCGTGCTGACTAACTTGCAGCTCGCGACTAAGCAGCTGCTCAAGTTCACATATCATGCTGGAATCGTTTCACTAATACCTGTAGCTTGCTAATTAACTATCTCCATGTTGTGAGTCAGACATCTGTACTGACTGCAGGCTCTGTGAGCTGGGTAATGCTAATTATAGCAGAATGCACCTATGGCTACTATTAGGTGCATCTGCTCATTTACACAAAACAACAAGCTCCTCCAAACAACAGGCCTTTTTTTGTGTGCAACTCATTGTAAAACATGCAAACAGAAACATTAGAATTAATTGTACCCAGGTATCTTATTGGCATTGGAGGCTACAGGCTACACAAAAAGATTTTTATTGTGTTTTACTGTTGCCTTTAACATTTATAGATTCTGTAAATAAGAGTCATGATTTGGGGAATATCCATATTGCCAGTGCCAGCTCATGAACACCAACTCTGGACACATTAACACACTATAAGTCTTTTTTGTGGATTTTTGTTTCTTATGTGACATTTCTTTGGCAGTTAAAACATAGCATACAGTACGATGTTCAAACCTGTGGATAATGTGAGTGGAACATATTGAGCTTCATAATTTCATCAGCACATAATTTGAACACAGGATGGCTAAGCACTGTGGCAAGTAAAAACAAAACCAACAATTACTGTAAAACTATTGGCATGAGCAGCTTATTGCTCTGTGCCATAGAGCTCCATTGCATCACTGCGCCACACTGTTGCTCAGGGTGATGTGAGCCCTCATTACAGTGAGCTTGGGCACTGCAGTTTGCTTTAGTGTCGTCTATTGCAGAGTGTAATTCCACATAAACCTCCCTGCTGTTGCAGATAATCATCAGAGCACTAATGTGCATTAATCTGCTAATTTGTTGACGATAAAAAACAAGAAAAATATAAGATATCATTATCATCTAGTAGCAAGACACTGACACTAGTTAAATTAAATATTCTGTATTGTATTTAGTGGCTGTGTTTTTTGTAACAATACTCTGTGCGGCTCTGTTGTTACTGCTGTAAATGACAAATTTACGTTTTTCTTCCCAATCCAGCCGCAAATAGGTTCCTCCATGTTTGCTCCACTGTCCTGCCTACCCAGCCAGAGTCTACCACCACTCAAGATCCCTGAGCAGTGTTACTACCGTCCATCGTGGGCCCTCCTACCCAAAATGGAGCATTTCCCCACAGTCATGCATCCCCAGAATACCGCTTTCATCAGGGACGGCTACACGTGAGTAGTCAAATTTGAAAAGCGTAAAATACATTTTTTCTCAGGCTTTTAAAAGGGGTCTGCTGGCGTATGTGGTCTCTGAAGGAGTAATACTGTATACAAAGTTAAGTTTTTAGCCTCAGTGCAAAGAGTGTAGTGCTCTAAGTATGGTAATGTCAGCCAGTTCAAAGGATTTCACTCTGTCTGGGTTTATGGAGAAGCATGACCTCCAAGATCTGCTCCACAGAGAGTTCCAATCATCTTGTTTGTCTATCTGACCATGTGTTTTTCTGTTTTTGTTTCCCTCCATGTGGTTTTTCCAGAAACATCCCCAGTGTCAACACTCTCACAGATCAGGAGTATGGCCAGATGAGTGCCACCACTGCGTCTGTGAGCACCACCGTTGGTATCCTCCCGTCCCCTGCCACTCCCCGCTTCTCCGTGCCCACCCCAAGAACCCCTCGTACACCAAGGGGCATTAACGCTGCGAGCTCCGGGCAGGGTTCGGTGAAGCAGGACGGTACGGAGCTGAGCTCACCAGCCTCTACTCCCTCCACCAGCCTGCCTCTCAGCTCTGTGGAGCCCCTCGCTCGGCCAGGACCCTCCCTGCCCGAGGCCCACAGCCTGTACTCTATCCTCCTCCTCTCGGACTCCGTCCTCAACGTTTTCAAGGATCGCAACTTTGACAGCTGCTGTATCTGTGCCTGCAATATGAATGTCAAAGGAGCAGATGTGGGGGTGTATATCCCCGATTCCACTTGCGAAGATCAGTACCGCTGTATGTGTGGCTTCAGTGCCATTGTAAACCGGCGGCTGGCCCACGGCACGGGCCTCTTCCTGGAGGATGAGTTGGATATTTACGGTAGGACTTCGGAGGTAGGCCAGGCAGCTGAGAGGAGGCTGGCTCTCTGCCGACGAGACCCAACCATGGGCGACCCCAGGGCCAAGCGGCCTCAGGACGCAGCCCCTGCCTCTCCGTCTGTCATGATCCTCCTGCGGGAACAGTGCTCCCAGCCCATTTCCTCCCTCACGTCACTGCACCTCCCCCTCAGCTGTTCTTGCCATGGCCGCAAAGGGGCGCTGCTGCAAAGCTGGATGTCTGAAAAGCAGTGGGCAGACGGGAGCGATGCCTGCGTGGAGTGTTACAATGCCTTGGAACAGGGGCTGCAGTATGTGGACAACCCCACAGGAGGGAAAGTAGATCCAGCTGTTGTCAGAAGTACAGCCCTTCACTCCTGGCCTCACACTAACGGTAAGAATAGATCTGACTGATATATTCCGTCAACTCCCATAAATTGAGTGTTATTTTACACAATGTAAAATCTATGATGGGAATATTATTTTTTATTTATGTTTTAACTGCTTTTGTGTTATCTAAACTATGTATTAATGTGTTTTGTGTGTTTATTTGTTTCTTTTTGTGTATAGGATCTCGTTAACATGTGTTCACCTGTTTATGTTTCCCTTTGTGTGTGTGTGTGTACTTGTGTGTGTGTGTGTGTGTGTGTGTGTGTGTGTGTGTGTGTCTCTGCCAACCTCCACAGTGGTCGACATGAGCATGTTGTCATCCCAGGATATGGTTCGTATGCTGCTGTCTCTGCAGCCTTTCCTGCAGGATGCCATCCAGAAGAAGAGAACAGGACGGACCTGGGAAAACATCCAACACGTTCAGGGTCCGCTCACCTGGCAGCAGTTCCATAAGATGGCAGGGAGAGGCTCCTACGGTGAGTCAACACAACCTTTACATAAATGAATCTGTTACCGGCACTCCTGTACCTCTCTGAAGTGATAATATTGAGCCCATGGGGATGTCACTGTCGGATTGTTGCAAACTAAAAATGTCACTATATTTATATAAGGTTCGGAGGAGTCACCAGAGCCGTTGCCCATACCTCCAGTGTTACTGGGTTATGACCGGGAGAGGGACTTCTTGGCGTTGTCTCCTTTGGCGTTACCTTTCTGGGAGAAGCTGCTGCTGGAGCCTTACGGGGGGCAGAGGGATGTGGCCTACGTGGTGCTGTGCCCCAATAGCCCGTCTCTGCTGACGGCAGCTCGGGCCTTCTTCCAGGAGCTCAGCGCTGTTTATGAGGTAGGATATCGGATTATGATTCAAGAGTAGGGTTAAAACATATTCACATCATGATGGAGAGTATTCAATTGAATGATAAATGTTGGTAATTAGAGACTAAAAGGTGTCCCTGACTCTATTTCCAGACCTGCCGCCTTGGGAAACATCGTCCTCTGGCCAAGGTGTCCAGGGATGGCCTTGTGCGTGTGGGTGAAGAGGTGGAGCCAGAAAAGCTTGAAGAGCTGGATGTGGACCAGTGGATGACTGGACCCTGGGCGGGACAGCAGCACACCGACAACCTCAGCAAACTTAAACTCTACGCTTATGCCTGCAAGCAGCAGCTAGGTGAGAATATCTATTCCATTCTTTTTCGTGGTTATTATGCTTGTTTTGTTTACTTTATGGTAAGACTATTGCTCAGTGACAGATTACTAGAATAATTAGATATTGAGTGAGGGGCAGGCAATATAATATAATAAACAGTATATGTATCTTCTCCCTGCTCCCTTCCAACCAAGGAAAAAGAAAATGTTGTGATTTGCTATGATATTGTCAAATTGACTTGGCTGGAATAAATAAAAAGAAAGAAAGAAAGAAAGAAAGAAAGAAAGAAAGAAAGAAAGAAAGAAAGAAAGAAAGAAAGAAAGAAAGAAAGAAAGAAAGAAAGAAAGAAAGAAAGAAAGAAAGAAAGAATGTATAGACCCTAACATGAATTCATGAAATAAACTTCTTTTCCTTCCTTCAGGTCCACAGCTGGCAGCCCTGCCTCTGGACAGCAGTCTTCTGCTGCCTCCCAAACCCCAGCCTCCTGTAAACAACGCGTCCTCAGCTCAGCCTGCCCCCTCCGGGCAGACTCAAACTTGGGCTCCTGATGGAGAACAAGCTCAAGGTACTGTCAGTTCAGCGAACGATCCAACCCCGACTGGAGCGACCTCAGGCCAGTCAGGGGAGACGACTCAAGGAGGAGCTGGCGAATCTA
This sequence comes from Trachurus japonicus, assembly GCF_045865225.1. NCBI lineage: Eukaryota > Metazoa > Chordata > Actinopteri > Carangiformes > Carangidae > Trachurus > Trachurus japonicus. Next base: position 14,822,754 of record NC_140918.1, read on the forward strand.
AGGGAACCTCTAGTGCTACGCCACCAGCTAACACACCAGCAGAAAACCCCGAACTGTAAGACCTGATTTACTGGTTAGAAATCACCTGTTATTACATTTTGTCCCACACAATTGAACTAGTCCAACTCCTTTCTTCTCGCGCTCTCTTTCAGGACTGCAGAGCAGGCTAGAATTGGCATCCCCACTGTGGCTGACTCCATGGACAGCCACACCAACCCACCAGCTATTGTCATTTACATAGTGGATGCTTTTCTCAGCTCAAGTGCAGCGAGAAGTGAAGGGGGAGAGGAAGAAGAGACGGATGAGGTAGAGGCAGGTAGCATTTGGCTACTGGGGCTTCTCCGCTGCTACACAGAGATGCTACAGACTTTGCCTGAGACGATGAGACCGGCACTGGTGCTACAGGTACAGAGATACTTAATTTCTCACAAGGATTAAAGATAATTCACTCTTGCTCTTGTGATCATCATCATCTGTTCTTTCCTTCTTTTGTTTTTTTCTTACCCAGGTGGTGTCATGCCAGTATCTTCTCCAACCAGCCAGTGGTGAGAGCCACTTGTACCTACAGCACCTGCGCTCCATGGCCTTCTCCTGCTACTCCCAGTGCAGACGTCTGCTGCCCCAGCAAACACACATCAAGTCCCTGACTGGTTTTGGACCAGTGTCCACTGTCACTTGTGTATTAAAGGGTCCAGAGGTGAGAATAGCAAAACAAAGTTATTGTGTAATTGTAGCCTGTGAATTATTTTAGTACTCATGTCATTGTTAATTTATATTTAACTTTTGAAATTCCCTCCTCCAGCATCCAAGCCCACTGCAGATGTATTGTCCTCCATTCATCCTTGGTCCAACTCGTCCCAAGCAGCCAGAACAAGGAGAGGTATGGGCAGAGGTTCCTCCCAAGTACAATGTGCTCTATGTGGGATACTGCCTATCACACGACCAGCGCTGGATCCTGGTATCCTGCACAGACCAACAGGGGGAGCTCCTGGAGACGTGTATTATCAACATTGATGTCCCCAACAGGTGAGAAATTGATGTTTATGACCTGATTCCCGTGCAGTGTTTTTGACTTTTCTGTTTTTGTGACATTACATACTAAATCTCAGCTCTCTTCAACTATTTCATTGTTTGTTTTCTGTTTTGTTTTTTTACTTCAGGGCGCGACGTCCCAAAGTTTCAGCCAGGAAGATGGGCCTACAGAAGCTGTGGGAGTGGTGCATTGGCATCATTCAGATGACCTCACTGCCATGGAGGATTGTGATTGGTCGTTTAGGCAGACTGGGACATGGCGAGCTAAAAGGTGAGCCACTTCAGTTCAGGAGAAATAAGGGTTGTGCTGATTTTTGCTTGTTTGTATTACTTCATAATCACTTTATTTCTCTAAGTGCTACACTGGGGAGTAAAAGTAACTCTTGTGGATGTTGTGTCCTTTAACCCAGTTCCCTCAGTATTCATTTAGACACATCTGCACATACAGTGTGTGATACTATGTTTGCCTTTTGTATAAGTCAGTCCATCACTCAAAAGATTCCTGTGATTCATTTCAAGTTTTTGTAGGCTCAGTATCCTTATTTCCTGAGATATTATTTCTGGCTTTAAGCAGGACAAAGCTGGCCAGTCACCTAATATTCACTTTAAGTACATAAAGCCTGGGACATTCACAAGAGATATATTCACCTGTGTGTTTACAGTATTACATATTTGTGCCAAACTTATTTTAATTTGTTATTTAAAATCACTCTGTCAGCATTTTTCCATTCTCATTTTATGTTTTTGAGTTTAATTCAAAAGTTTTAACAACAGATAAAATGAACTGGGGAGTGTTTACATTAAAAACGTTTTTAATGTCTCATCCCTTCTCTCTCTAAATATCTCTACTTTTATCTTATTTCCCTGTCTGTCTCGTGCACCTCCCACCATCTGACTCTACCAGACTGGAGCTCGCTCCTCGGGGAGCATTCCCTCCATTCACTAGGGCGCCAGCTGAGGGAGGCTTGTCGTATGTGTGGGATCTCAGCTACTGACTCTCCCACGATCCTCAGTGCCTGCCTGGTAGCCATGGAGCCACAGGGATCTTTTGTGATCATGCCTGGTTAGTCGGCCAATCCACTCTCTCTGTCATAGATGATGTTCATGCCAGTGCTGGTGTTTATGGTTCTAATTATGATGATAACAGTATTGGATGTCACAATATAGCAGAATTACAGTGAGTGACGGTTGTGTGAATAGACTCCTCACCTGTGCTGTGTGTCTGTATGTGTGTGTGTGTCCAGATGCAGTGACCATGGGCTCGGTGTTTGGACGCAGCACTGCTCTGAATCTGCAGACCTCGCAGCTGAACACCCCTCAGGATGCTTCCTGTACACACATCTTAGTCTTCCCTACTTCGGCCACTACACAGCTGGCACCCAGCTCCTACCCTACGGAGGACAATAATGGTAACACACAGCAGGATAATAACAGTCGTGCAACACAGTGGTTATAAAATTGCTTGAAATCCTTTTTTCCAAAATGGTTTAGATATATTATTTTTTTGCCAGCAGGGGGCATCTTTGTGCCAAAAAACCTCTCACCAATATCACAATCACATCACATCACAAATAGCTTGTGCAAAGAATGAAGAAGTTTCAGATTTGGACTACATCTGTGAATGAAAGATGGGAATATCAATTGAAGAACCATCATTTGAGTTAATGTTTAAAATGACTGGACAGGTGTCATTGTTAATTTAGCAGGTTAGACTCTGTGCTCACACTCTATTTGTTCCTCAGATGACATGTTTGATCTGCCCTTCCCTGACGAACTGGAGAACGACATTGGCCAGGACATGATGCTGATCAACCTTCACCCCTCCCCCAACACCTCTCCCGTGCCCTCACCTGGCTCTCCGTCCGGGATGGGAATGGGTTCACATTTCCAGCACACCAGGGTGAGTCAGGGGAAAAAAAAACAAAACATCCAACGGTTGCAGCTAATGACACCCTGTAACAAAGAAACAAAATAGCGTGCCTCCCCAAACTACATGGGAAAAAAGCATACTACTATATTTACACTGTACCATTTAATCATTGCTTTTAAAGAAGATGCAGTTCTGCTGATTTGTCTAAAAAGAAACAAGGAGGTTACAGGATTTAATTAGACCTGGCTATCATAGAGATTGTTTGATCTATCTAATTAATCTGAGTCAGAATTCATGTTAGAACTTATCATATGCCTAATTTGGTGGAACGTAAACACTTTTCCTTTTTAGGGTCAGGTAGGACTTTGTGCTTTGAAGTATGCGAACCACCGCTCCCCTGCAGTCTTCAGTGCCACTCTGCACTTGATATTATCAGACGTGAATCAGAATTTGCCATTTGCCAAGTGAAATGGATGCAAAGGAATTTGTCTTGGAGGCAAATAAGAAGAGTGTTGACAACCTATACTAAACCACTTTACATACAGTACTGACAAACTCTGGGAACAGCCAAATGCACATGTTGTCCTTTTGCACAATGTTCTTGGCATGCATCTTGACTTAATGAAAAAAACAAACAAAAGAAACATCACCTCATAAAAGTAGAAGTTTGCTATGGCGATACTAAAACATACTGTAACATATTGATCTCCAATGCTTGCATACTGTAACCTAGAAATATTTGACTTGACATCTTGGTTTAAGCAGAACTCAAAATGTAGGTAATGAATTAATATCTGCTGTGGTAATCACTGAATTTCACTAAAGCCACAGATGATCGATCTGTCATTGTGACACACATATGCACTGTTAATGATTATAACCACTTTGAGCAGCACTCTTTTCATTCTTTCATGTGTTACCATGAGCACATTTTGTTGTTGAAGGAAAACAACCCACTCGTGCTTGTGCAGATGCTCAGAACTGAAAGATGCTTGAATGAATAAGTGACATGGGCCATGACCCAGGATTTGTGAGGATCACAGCAAAGGTTGTAATTAATTGCTGGCGACCTCTCCTGTGTGTACAGAGCCAAGGAGAGCGCTTGTTGTCCAGGGACAATCCACCAGAGGAGCTGAAGCAGCAGCCGCTGGCTCTGGGTTACTATGTCTCCACCGCACAAGCAAATGGACTTCCTCACTGGTTCTGGGCCTCGTGCCCGCAGGCCGAGAGCCAGTGTCCACTATTCCTCAAGGTACTGAAAACACTGTGTGTGTGAGTGTGTGGGCGAGTGACTTTAAAGCTCATTTGATCTGAGAGCAAAATATACAGAGATGAAAAGATCAAGAATTCATGCAGAAATGCTTGTAATTATGTGATTAAATAGTAAGCAACTCACTCAAGCTAAGCAGCCTTCAACATTTGACTTTGTGCTCTTTTCTCCTTCACCTCAGGCGTCTCTCCACCACCACATCTCCATAGCCCAGTCAGATGAGCTGGTGACAGACAAGACTAAGAGGACCCCTCACCCCTTAGACTCTAAAACCACCTCTGATGTGCTCAGGTAAACACTTACCACATGTCGTCCTCTTAGATTCCCTTCGTCACCTGCTGTGCAGAAGAAGTAAAATTTCACAAGTATGTGGTTTATTCAAGTAGCTACGGAGTAAATGCAGGTCATAATTTAAAATCTCTGTTCTTAAAGACTAAATGATGAATTTACATGAAATAGCATTAATTGTCTCAAAATGAGTCTAGTGTACAATATCTGGTACGGTGAAAAACTCAATGAATGAATTAAAAATGAATGTAATAACTTTAAAAATGTCAATTAGCATATTATCAAAATAACAGAATATTTACAAGTGCCGTTATTTGCTTCAAAATTGTCATCAGTTGCAAACTCTTCATAGACCTTTAGATCATAAATCATTTAAGTATTTGTCAAAGAGTTTGGAGCAATTTTGTGCAAATAGCTCATGATAAAATTGTGTATTTTTCAAACACAGGTTTGTATTGGAGCAGTATAACGCCCTCTCCTGGCTGACGTGTACCCCTGCCACCCAAGATCGTCAATCCTGCCTGCCTGTCCACCTGGCCGTACTGATCCAAATGTACAATGCCATCCTGAACATGCTTTAGCTGTGTGAGACTTCAAGGACAACTCTAGGGGGCTGATGGTCACCTTCATTTCCTGTGTGCCTACGCTTCCTCCTTCTGGGCACCAGAGAGCACCAGAACTCTTCCATTGTTTTGGGTACACGTGGATTTAACGGCCAAATAAAGGACGGGGGCAAGTCGGACTCTACTGGGCCTGGAATGTAACGAATGAGAAGAAGGAAACGCTCTGAACAAATAACTTGAGATAACTTGCGACACCGTGGAAATCCAGTTTGTACCTTCAAAACTGGCTCTTTTGCCCGTTATGGTGCTTTCCGAGGGAGAAACAGATGGATCTATACAACTATGCCCATTTTACTGACATATCACAATGTTGACTCTATCCTCCTGATCAAAGCAGCATTATGTCCCACGTGGGCCACACTTGTCAGTGGCATTTAAAGCATCTGTGGATGACAGAAGCTCTCTACGAATCTCACATCACATCCTCACCTGTGAAAAGGGACATCTGTGCAGGGCCTCATAACTCCATACTGTACAACCAGCAAAATGGCATGACAACACAAACCCATGGCTTTGTTACATCAATTAATGTGTTAATGGTGTTTTTACATGTTTTGTACAGAACTGCACTGTTGAGCTTCTTGGGACTTGCAGTTGGTTGATGAAACTTTTACCTTTACTCTGAAAGGGGCAAACGTCCTAATTTACTCCAAAGAGGGAGCATTTGATAATGGCACTTTTTCCTCACCTTCCAAAGTGTTTAGATAAGAACACAATGGAAAATATTTGACCAATTAAGACAGACATGTTGTTTATAATGTAAGACATACATTTGCAAAGAATTGAGACTTATTTTTAATATTTAAAACAAAAAAATGAGAAACTTAAACAAGGCCTTTTTTCCCAATTGACTGTTAATTGTCTTGGGATCTGAAATAAAATTTGTCATTTTAATGCAATTGTAAAGATGCCATATTTATACAAATTATATCATGTCATAGAATTTGATATATATGTATATACATAAATATATATTACCTCTTCCAAGCAGGCACTTAATGATAAGGGTGATGGATTCAACCATCTCTTCACAAATGGACACAGTATGAACATTTATCAAAGAAAATGCATTTGAGTTCTGTTCTGTTTTTTTTTCTACAGATACTGAACATTTTAGCTTTTTATTTAAATGTTTAAATTAAAACTAATTGATGCAGGAGATACAGTATACTGTATATTTATAAAGTGTTCCTCTTCTGCTAAAAAACTTGAAATAGGCAATAGAAGACCATGGTATTTGAACATTGCAAGGTAATTAAATATTTAAGAATGATGCTTTATTTCATTGGCTCTCCTAAATGATGTCAAGCAAACCATTAGAAAGGCCTGTTTCTTCAGCTTCACTCAGTCTGCTCTTTGTTAGATTCCTAGCATGTTTGTATATACACTTTTCAGCTGTGTTTTTTGGAATTTTCTTAAAGCTGTACATTTCATGCTGGTTGGTTTACTTTCAAGTGATTCATATCAAAGTATTTTTTTGCTGTGAGCTTTTTTGATATATAGTATATGGCGCAAAACTCATTTAATTACAGTCAAGAGGTGAAATTGCCAAGTAAGTGTACACAAATGTACAGACAAGGGCAAGTTTGCAAAAAAATTGTTACATCTCTCATCACTTTGAATATCAAACAGATCCACTTTAGTGGCAGAGATCTGTTACTTTTACACTCTTTTTTTAGTAAATTATTAAAACTCTTGAAAATGATGTTGTGTTTGGTTTCCTCTCTTCATTCAACCTCAGCCTGTATATGTATATTTTCAGTTTTTCACTGTGGTCACCGCTTATTTGGTAAATACAATACATATAATTAGTGGTGGGTCTAAACAAAATATTATTTACTCTTGAGTAATGCTATTAAATACATTTTTGAGGCACTTGTGGCTGATGATACAGTGTGTCATACTTAAGAGGCAAATATATATTTTACTATACTACATATATTAGTTCAATTTCATCTAAAAGATTTCATCAAAATAATGACAATCTTATATTAAATTTGCTCTATTGCTAACAATATTTCTGTTCTCTTTACTATTTTAATACAAAGTCTTTACTGTATTATGATGTTGCAACCTGGACCCAGCTTAAATAGTCAGAAAATAACAGATGGAAAATATTCCCTCAGTTACCAAGGAGTTGAGTGATGCATCCTTTGTCTTCCTAATGTAATTAAAAATAATGATATATGGATTTTGTAGTGAGAAACTACATGGTGGATGTTGTAAACTTCCAGACATGAAATGTGGTGAGTTCAGGGTGGAGGAAGAACAAACATAGTTTAACAGTGCCATATGTGTGAAGAGAAAGATAAGACTTTCACTACACTGCATTGTCAAAATGTGTGAATGACACCTGCCTCCCATTTTATAACACCCACAGAGATTACATCTGAGGCTTGGCCACAACAATAAACATTACATCCACCCTCGTGAGCAAGACCGAATGTGACGATATCCTGCTCTTTGACTAAGAACAACATTTACTGACTAGTTCATTGAAGCAAATGAAAATAATCATCTGTGCTCTCGAGTGAGTGTCACCCAGCTGTTGCTCTTCCTGTTCAACAAGCTAGTCCAGCTTTTAAACATGTGTTCAGCTCACCAGTGTGAACAAAGAGCTGATTTAATTCCTTTAGAAAGAATAGAAACAAAATGGAAAAAAAATAAATTAACTTTTACCACATTATAAAGTTGGCTCGGGTCAGTGTTAAAAATCCTAGCTGGCACAGAGCCATGGCAGGAGTGCCCCATCAGTCAAGTCAAGTCAATTTTTATTTGTAGAGCGCGAAATCCAAACATAAATTATCTTTAGGCACTTTTCAAATAGAGCGTCTGTTTATCGTTTCATAAAGTCAATTATTGTAACCTGACCTTATTGTAACTCACATTAGGAATGAAGGCTGTTGGAAGCCCTGGGTCACACCAGCACATTTGATGCCATGAGTTCAAACTCCTAGTACTGTTTCTCTTAAGGGGTGTGTGTGTGTGTGTGTGTGTGTGTGTGTGTGTGTGTGTGTGTGTGTGTTGGGGATTCTGAAGGACTAGATATGAAAAATAGTAAATGCATTAGTCAAACAAATGTTAAGGACTTTTAAATTAGTTCTTTGTGTGTATGTAATGATTCTAGAGGATGTCCTCTTGAGCTGAGGTAAGAGCTGTGTTCCTTTTGTGTGACCTAGGGGAGAATATGTGAGGACATGAGAGGTAGTAAAGGAGGTTCTGTTTGACCATCAGGGTCACATAAAATCCTCGAAAAACAGTGTTTCTATAGAACCTAAAAAAAAAGCCTAGTGGACAACAAAACTAGACAAAAAGTCAGTCTTTGAAGGACTGGGCAGCTCGAGGACACCGTGAATGAAAAGGAACGGGCAGCTGAAGAGTAAAAGCCACTGAAGAGTCACTTGTCGTGGTAGGGCTGTCTAATGGCCATCACAACTGGAGGAAGTGGACTCTTAATTGACTGCAATGTCTTTTCCACAGATGGCCTATTAGACCATGGCCATTCACCTGTTATCTGGCTTGCCAAGTGCTTCACTGCAGCCAAATGGCCTACAGACTGGACAAAGGAGACCAGGGCTGGCTTGACATAGCATTAGCGCAAACACAATTAGAAGTCAGTGACATTTTATGTAGCTTTCCTGCCTGCGGTGCACCACATGCAATGACAAGGTTGTTCAAAAAAGCCCTCTGAGGAGAGCAAATGGGTCGACTTAACACTAGAAATATGGTTTATTGTTGTCATGGAACAGAATGTGGAAAAAAATGCTTCCTTTGACCGCTGAATGCTGTCATGTAATGAAAATGTATTTTAGAGTCATATTTAGAATCAACAGATTCAACCCTCCATTCACAACATGATGTCCACAACTTTAATTCACCATAACTAACTCGCAATAATAATAGTAGATCTATTTTACCAGCAGATAAAAGAGACGTGCAAAAAGGCACAGCCTTAATTCGAAGTAACATAATGGAAGTAAGAGTCCAAACAAGCCAAATTGCTGCCTGGTCTACAATTGAGAAATGCTGCTAAATTATGTCATACAGAGAGGTCAAATGGTTGCACATCAAAGATCACATCAGTGAGTGTGCTTTACTTCACAAAACACAGTTAGCATGTTTGGTGTGATTGAAGTGCTGCAGTGAACAAATTATTTTACAGAACTGACCATCCCGTCTGCTGGGCCTCAGAAACCAGAGCAGAGGGCAGCAGCCATTCTGTCACTCCAGATGACCCGTGAGAGTGCTCCACTTGCAGGCGTGACTTTGGCAGGGCAGAGCCATGTGCTGTTTTGACATGCCCTCTCCCTCTGAAGTGGAGGCAGCTGGGGGCTGTAGCTTCACACTGCTTTGTAGATGGTGGTAACGCTGCTGCCTTCTGCGAACTTTAAAGGGAGAGTAAAAGGGACATGCAGAAACACACACACACACAAGTCATGTCTCTCCCTCACTTCAGAGAACATTAAATGGACATATATTCATTTGTGGGTGACCCTAACCTCAACCCCAACCCTAAACCATATCTGCTACTTGCCTGTACACTAACCCTATCCTTAACCTAAACTTAGCCTTACCCTACTTTTACAACATGTCAACACCATAGGATATAAACATCTACATGTACATTTCACTATTGCTACATACTGGAGCCAGCGTTAGCAGTGACAGCTGTTTTCCTAGATGACTTACGAAGAGCTATAGCCATAGTTTCGTCGTCCACGTGACAAGAGGTTGTTATAAGCAGTGTCTGAGCAGCAGACTGGGGCTAACTGGTTGCCATGCTACTGTAACTTCAGTACAAGAGCAGAGGTGATAGAAATACAAGCTAAAGCTTTGCACTTCTGGAACAAATCTTGGTGAGTAAAGTTGCTGAACTTTTTTTCCTCTATACAGGTAAGTAAACAGCTGTTAATGCTAACAATAGCTGTGTAGCAATAGGCTACTGAAACGTACAAATGCTGCCTTCAAGTATTTGCATACTGCATTGAGGGGGACTTTCTAGTCCCCATAAGGAAGACAAGACCCCATAATGTAGCTGTGTAGACAGAATTATGTCCACACAACGTCAGCACACACACACAGACACACACACTTATTCTATGGACACCTTGCTGTTTGTCTGGTGTCTGTCATGGCAGCCCTCTGCCAGTGCTTATGTGGGGGTGGTCAATGTGGTAGGTCCTATCTCATCCCAGACCCCTGGTATGTCAGTCAGGTCATCGAGGGTTCAGGGCTCTGTGAAGGTTGTGGGTGGTGGAGGTCAGGGTCATCGCCAACCAGTCTGGGAGCCATGATCTAGAAAAAGAGATACTGGTAGGTTATAGGACAAATGGTATCTGCTTTAATTTGATGTAAACTCTTGACTGGTTTACAAATGGCTTTGTCAGCAACATGTGTAACCGGTGTGGAAACCTCTGCGTTGTGTTGTAAAGGAAAGGAAAACGACCGTGCTGCTGTCTCAAGCGTTTTTATTATCTGACGAAGATGACACAAAACAATAAAACAATATATTCTCCCAGACACCACCCAAAACATTAAATGAAGGCCAGATAAAATGTAAAAGAACCCGGAGCAAAAGAAAACGCTCACCTCTCCCACAAAGTGAGAAGAAAGAGGAAGAGTTTAGGCGGGACTTGGCCATTTTATATGAAGATATGGGGTTCCCCTAGAAGGAATGCAGGGGCACACGGGCAAACAAAAGCTCCGCCCGAGGAGGAGTATCTCACAAATCACCGTCAGGTAAATCAAATCAAAACCATTTTGTGTGATTATATCAGATCATATGCACAACCCCTGTAACACATGAACAGGTCATGAAAGCAAATGGAGCAATAGATTCTTCCAGTCAGTGTGACAGCCATGTGGAAACTGGTTTGAGGTGTGGGCTTGTGTGACGTGACTTGGATGCCAGTCAGAAGTTCGACTGCACCACATCATTATTTCACGTAGAATAGATTCATTCAATAGACGTGTTTGCAGCCTGTGCCAGCAACAGCCTGCACACACATGTTTCTTTATAGAACATTTATAATTTATGTTAATTTGATTGGACATGGAAAGGAAGTGTGGTGGTTCTGACATGATTAATTGACCATGCAAGCCTGCGCACATACAATTTGACTCCAACAGATCCATAGCAGAAAACATTCTTCCCCACTCACTCACACCTGTAAGTCTTCATTCGGTGAGACATTTGACTTAGTAAGGTTGTGAGATCTCCTTTGTTTGTAGACCACATTGAGTCACCAGTTCAATATAATGAAACTCCATCCATTAACTACACGTCTCATTGATGATCACAGGGACAGGTGAGCCAATCCCAGCTGACACTGGATAAGAAGACAGGGCCTGGACAATTAACAAGTAACCAAGCACATTCACACCAAACAGCAATTCAGAGTCACACACACGTAGGCACGTGGACAGCACACATGCACCACACAGAGCCCCACCCAGCTGGTAGGTTTGAACCCATAGCCTATTGTTAGACAACAGGTCTTACTGTTGCACTTGTATGCCACCCATAATGAAAGAATAAAAGAAAGTCATATTTATTTATTTTAATACAGAGAGCAATAGACATTTACATATTAAAAACTCAACAGGATTTTTAAAGAATTGTTTCTTTGGATTCTCATATTTTAATATTAAAATTGGTCTAATACTGTTGCTCCTCACTTGCATTTCGATAATGGGAGGAAATGGGCAAATATCAGCATCTCTTCCCCTCACATTAATAAACTAGATTAGTTGCTTTCCCAGTGTTCCTGTTTTATATAGACCAGCTCCGCCAAGCAAACCCTCAGCCATCTTCCAGATGGCTCCAAGGAAATGCAGCTCTTGGTGCAGCTTACACTCAACGCAAAGAGCCATCAACAGCTTTTGTCCCCGCTGAAGCGACAGAACATCTGCCAACTCAGCATGGCAGCCTGTTTGAAAACATCTGATTTTGTCTGGGAGTGCTTTTCCGTCTCCAGCCTTCGCATTTGCATAAATAGTTTTTGTTAGAAGGGGGCCCGCAAAAAGGGGCACACAGAGTTTGCAATTTCCCTTCCTGTAAATCTCTCATTGCGGGGTATTACATCCTTCAAGCCAAACGAGAACTCCACTTAACACTTTAGCCAATGTAAATAGAGGAAGATAAAAGCTCTGCGGACTTCAAAGCACTCCCTGTGCACCCCTCTCTTGCACACATCAAAACGCCACAGAGAAAACAATCTGTCATTTATGTCGGATATAAAAGTTTGAAGGACATTAATCCCCTTGATGACTGTATGCCACAAGCAATCCAGGAAGGCTGAGTGGGGAACGAAGACCAATAAAAAACCAAGATTGAGGAATGGAATTTTGCACTAATTTTGTGAATCAGGTCTGTATTTCTCAACACGACCTAATGTGTCCTATACGAACTGGAATCTCTGACATGCAATCAGTGACTGGGGTATAATAATATCAGTTGGACACATTTGCTGAGTTTTATTGTCTTGCATAAAATGTCTTTTTTTTCTGGAAAAAAACATCTGTCAGTTCTTAAATTCTTCCCTTACAAATGAAACATTTACCTTTATTATTCTACCCACTATGACTGAATATAACTTCTTGGTGAAGCTGAATGAAACTTGGGTGCGGTTACATTTTTGAAGAAAAAAGAGCATCATCTTCAGAGATTACTCTCATTGATTGAATGCATTGTTATTTTTTCAATCATAGTCTATATCAGTGTATCCAGTGGATAAACTGATACAAATGGGATGGAAAACAATTGAAGACTTTGACATTTTTCACAAATGTTTGTTAAAAGTTGACAATCATCAACTCATACTGTAGCTGCAAGGTTGTAACAGCTGATCATCGATGCTCACAGTGGTGATGTACTGTATCAAAGCACTGCTGTTGCTTAGGTCACATAAATATTAGCCTACCATGCTGGAACAAAATAACTACATGGTGGATTGTTATCTAAGAAATACAAGAATAAGAAATATTAGTTTGTGATAATAGTTTTTTTTTGTTTTTTTTAATGTTCCAACTGATTCTAACAAACCAAAAAGCAATTGGACACTTCACCCTCTGCTTGGCATCATGATGAGGCCTATCAACGCCTCTGAGATGTAAAACACGTCCTCTCTGCACTTATTGTTTCATTATTTCATTAATTATCTGACCTAATAATTAAGAGGGGATCCCGGTCTGCAGCTGTGATTGGCTGAGACATGTTTCAAGCAGCTGTGAATCACCCAACAACGGCACACCTGTGACTAAATCACAGTGAATTTAAATGTTACATATGCTGATGGAAAACTGCCACTCACACTGGTAATTATACACTCCTGTTTGTGTCACCTAGCAACCGCAATGTTTTGTTTAGCAATGGGCTATTGTTTAGACATAATAAGTGTGGGTGCAGCTTATTATTGTATCTCATCATTATTTGATCAAATACAGAAGTGCACAGATATAATTTTCACTGCTCTTAATGCACAGAATTATCATTCTTCACACAGCTACTTTTCCACTCAGAGTAATCAACGCCTGCAATTAAAAGTTACAGTGAGAAGTATCTTGTTATATTTTTGCATTCGTAAACACATATCGACATATTCTTTTTGATTTATTACGTTTGATTAAAATTGAATGTGAATTTGCAACACAGTAGCCTACTTGATGTTTATTATTTATGCCGAGATGAGTTACACTAAACATTAAAGGTTGGTTTAAAACTTGAAACAGCAGTTATAACGTGTGAAGCAGTGAACAGGGAAAAGCTGCAATATAAACCTTTTGTGAGAGAAAGAACCATCATGATGCGACACAGCGTCACAAGGCAAAGGTAACTGATTTCCCAACTTTCATTTTAATTACTCATGTAATGTCCCCTGTGCCCACAAGGGAGAGTTGTTAGTCAACAGATGGACTATGTATATTTACATTAAAGAATTGTTTGGAAAAAAGGTTAACACGTATAACTCTGAGTTCAACACAGCGTTCACTGCTACTACTTTCTCTTCATTCAGTCAACTTGTGACCCGTGAAATGAATGGCTGGAATGAATGAAACATTCAGGGTCATACACAAGTGATACACATTGAGGTAAACAAGCACGCACAATATGAATAGGTTGTAAAGGTTCATGGTTAAGAACGGGATATTTATAGAAACATAGAATAAAGACATTAAAGTGTAATTGAAACTAGAGTGTTTATTGAACATACACAGAATGAAATTCCTGAAATCATTGTGTCTTTTGGGGCAAACACTAATGGTAATAGCAGCAACATTTAACCCAGCTCAGTGTCCTTGCATGAACACTGTGATACGGAAAAAATAAAAATCTCTCTTCAGACAGAGGGTTGTTTGTCAACTTTATATACTCATGTTAGTTGTTTTTTTCCACCACTAAATGTCGTTTTATTTGCATGAACAATTTCCAGGAAAACTAAAGTCTCCACGCACAGTGAGAATTTATGTCTCTCTGCTGTACAGATCCTAATCGCATTTCAACGTCATTTAAAAACAGCAAAGGAGTTCTGTCTTATATTTTCAATGATTTGTGATGGTGTTTTGGGCAAGAAAATGAACATATTCAGAAAACACCAGCATAAAAAAAATCCCCTAACTAAATATAAACTTTGTTTTCCTAGAGGATCATTTAAGTGCAAACTGCTTTTGCTATTAATATTTGCTTTGACCTGCAACTTATAGTGATTTCCACCCCATAAAGCCCAATCAATAACAGTTAGAAAAAGTCTCTTTCTTCCCCTCTCCTGCTTTTTGTCTCCCAAAGGGAAGAGAGGGAGAGATAGAGAAAGTCAAGTGCCATAAAAAATAAAAAGGTCTTGCCAGAGCCACTTACTCTGCAATCTCCTGGAAATTGTGTCTTAGCTCAGCTAGTCCACTCAAGTCACATTGGAGAATGGGCTCCAAATCAAA
Organism: Trachurus japonicus; assembly: GCF_045865225.1. Classification (NCBI taxonomy): domain Eukaryota; kingdom Metazoa; phylum Chordata; class Actinopteri; order Carangiformes; family Carangidae; genus Trachurus; species Trachurus japonicus. The sequence goes on from NC_140918.1 coordinate 14,837,767, forward strand.
GCCACAATCGCAAAGCCCCTGCAGTCATTAGGAAGATAGGCGAGTGAAGAACACATAATAATGATCCATTAGCTTTCTCTCCTTGCATATTCTCCAGATCGGCCTCTCATGGTAAGATAAATCAGCTTACTAGCATGACTGAAACCGAGAACATAAGCACACGTTCCCCTTCCCCTGCTTTTCAGCTTCCTTTTGTTATTCACCTGGAGGATTCACAATTGCATGTGAATCAACACTATTATGACGGAGAAATCTGATGAAACATCTTCAGACCCGATGTTGTGCCTGTCCGCCTCGATGATCATAACCACCGACATGCTATCAAGGAACAGAGTGCTTCCTCGTGCCATGAGCTCTGTATATGGCGATTATCGTTACAATAACAATGACAACATTCATCTTTCCGAGACAAAGGTTTATTGGCTGTCTGTAATAAATACTAGAAAAGGTAGCAGGCAGAAGTGATCCTCGCTTGGCTGCTCGGCCACTTTCTGCTCTCTCTCTCTCTCTGTCTCTCTCCTGCTTTGCATCCTCTGGTTCTAATTTAGTCGTCCTAATCATAAAAGCATCAGCGAGCTGCCGTTGCAGAGTAAACCAAGAGGTGAAACGTGCCCCTAAAAATTCCATTTTCACTCAAGTGGACCAACACAACAAGGAACATGCAGCAGACAGAGACAGACTTCTCAGCTGCCGGATCAAATGGCACAGAGGTTGATTATTAGAGGCAGACAACAAACAACCCCGCTGATAGGTGTTTTGTTGTGGTCGTCCCTGTAAGCACGCAAGGTGAGGTACACTTTGTGGATGTGTGGAATCGCCTCAGGTGAACATACTTATCTTTTGAACCTCTTCCTAACACCCTGAGGTGCCAGAATGTGTGTGTTTTTTACCAGCGTACATGAAAGACAGTGGGTTAGATTTAGCATGTTTCGAGTCCATACCTTCTGGGGCACAGGGTCGAACGGATGTAGTCTATCCATATTCTCTGCCATTACATTCCCCATCTAAGCTGGCAGGCCCTCTGACTGCATATAATTTGAGTCATCAGTCTCTATTTCTACGCAGCAGATGTTTCCCCATGTCAGCAGGCCCCCTGACAAAGCAAGATGGAGAACCCTCCTCTTTTAAAGTGTTGCACATGAATCTCCCTTCTCTCCTTTCCTTCCCTCTGCCCACACCAACCTTTGGGATCCCCCTGGGACACTGTCCCGTGTCCAATCCTGATGGTGGGAAAACACGTTTTAATCGATGCCCGGGTTCGTGCGCTGAACCCAAATGAGAAGGCAGGCTGGAGTCACACACAAGAACAAAAGGCAGTTAGTTATTGTATTTTTGCGGTTGGCTTGATGACTCATTTATCCTGAAACATGGACTGGGATCCTGGAACCCGTCTGAGAGCCCAGCAAAAAGACACTAATGGAAGGTGATTAATAGGCAACTGGGGTAAATGACTGCTATGATACTGGTATCATCACTGATGTAATGTGATTGACTCCTCTTATATCGTTTTGTGTGAGGGTGAAAAGAAGTGCAAAATACTGCTGAAACTCTGATTGTATCTAGTTATTTATTTTGGACGTATACAGATAAAACTGGGATTTGCACAGAAATGATGTGTTTTGTGAAAAGTGAATTGATTGTAAATCTGCCAGAAACAAGTTGTCAATAGAAATGAGTAGCTTCATTAGAGATTAGAAGAATTTTAATCAGAGCCTCTTCTGATCAATGACAATATATTGTAATTAAGCATGATTTGAGAAAAAAAGAAAGAAAGGGAAAATGAAAGTGACGCTGCTGTAGTTTCTCTCGTCTCTCAAATGATCCGCGAGAAAATGTTTCACTCCTTCATTTAGTCACATTTTTTCTACCGCGCTGCGATCATGATAAATTGCGTCCAATATTTTATGTAACGTATTTCAAAATAGTCAAAATAATAATTCTTTAATAGGCTCAATTTAGAGAGCACATTTGATCATTTATATTATAAAGGTTTCAAAAGATAGGTATAACTTTTGTTAAAGTATTTACAATAAAATATCATAAATAGGCTATAGCATATATATGTTTTATGAAAACAACGGTTTAATGTATATAGTAATGTATGTAAATGTGTACATGTTGTATTTCTAAACGAAGGATTGTGCGATTTAAAAACGATTTGTATCGGATTTATTCGGAATCCACCAGCCTGCCCTCGTGTGTGATGTCTGATGCGCTAATTGTGTCCGACATGTTTTCAAACTCCCCTCAGGAGCGACTGGAGAAACTGTTTCAAAGAAAAACCATCTCCTCAAATGGTCCCATGTAATATTTCCTCCCCTCGTCGGCAAATGAGTCCGGGTGGAGGAAAATTGCAGGGGTCATTAGACCACCAAAAAAAAAAAAAAGTGTCACAGTTTTCTTTGGGCATTCTTTGAACCAAGCGAGGGGATGTTATTGTATCAATTTTACTTGATAGAGCCAATTAGACTGTTAGGCTTTCTTCTCCTGAAACGGATTTTGTGCTAAAAAGCTTTTGATATTTGACATCAAAGTTGACTCCAAGAAAAAAAAATTATTTTGGCTTTGACAAAATATTTCCAGACTCACTTTAAAGTCACAGGATAATCGCTTATTTATTGTGCGCAGCATTTAAAGAATTGTTTAACAATCAAATCAACAACAAGAAAACTTAAAAGATAAGAAAAAAAAACATGAAATAGAATCAGATGGGTGAATATTTTTCAATGGACTTTAAGTGGGGAAAAAATTGTCCAGTTTAAGGAAAAAAAAAAAAAGGATCTGACGAAGTGGCACATACACGCACGGTGAGGATAAATCACTCCTGGTCAGTTTGCAGACCGACATGAAACCACGCTGACAATATTTCCCGCCACTGCATGGCGCTAGGGAACTGTAGGAAACACAGCATGTCCACTCACATTTAGGCTGCACACTTTAATAATAATAATAATAATAATAATAATAATAATGATTATGATGATGATAATAATAATAATAACATGTATTTTTTAATAATGATGATGAATTAAAATGGTAAGTGTCGACAAGTGGGTAAATATGAAATAACGCCTTTATTCTATGCTTTTAGCTTTTAACTTTTTGAATTTGACGGGATAGCTACTGATAATGATTATAGTCAGACATGTTTTTCCATTCCATGCAACAATTTGATAAATAATTGAAGTAAAATTAGAGTACACAGAGTGACATTCTGTAGGGGATTAACTTGTCTTACTCCAAAATAAAAGACTTTAATTACGCCGGTATTAAGCCACCTGTGTAGCTGTGCCTGCGGTCAAATGTACCCGCACGTTTACTGAATTTATGAATACGTGTAAAGCTTTAACATTTAAGGAATGACGATCCAAATAAGAAAAAGAAAAAAAAAGCGTTTCTTTACGCTCACATGCAGCAAATTACAGAGGGATATTCATGAAAGTTAAAAAAAAAAAAAAAAAAAAAAGTTATAAAACAGTCTATATTATTATTTTTTGATAAGATTTAAAAAAAAAAAAAAAAGTGAAATAAATAAATAAATAAATACATGCCTGTTGTCTTTTTTTTTTTTTTAGAAGGGTTAGTTCAAATGGTCTTACTCTACCGGGCTCAGGCCTGCTGTCTCTGCTCTGCTCCACGGACTCTGTGTGCTTGCTGCTGCCTACCTGGCGCGGCTGCAGGATGCAGCATGATACTGTACACTGTACGGCTGGCATGCTCACACACACACACACACACACACACACACACACACACACACACACACACACACACACACACACACACACACACACACACACACACACACACACACACACACACACACACAGAGAACAAAATATACGACATCAAAGTGCTAATACAACTTCAGGCTGAAAGACAGAGAGACTCATCCCAACACACTGACGTCCCTTACTGTAAATACACCCGCTGTTTTCCACATTACAGTAGCCTGGAAGCCCCCCCCCCCCCTCCCCTCCTTACCGCTGCTGCTCTCTCAGTCAGAGCTGAATAGTATGGATCAGCGAGAGTCACACAAACAGCTGGCCCGTTGACATCATGCGAAAGCCCCCTCTCCTCACTTTGACATTGTCACCGTGTGTGGACAGTGTGTTTGCATTATCGCATGCATTTTTTAGACGGCGCGTGCTCCTCTCCAGCGTCGAAAATAACAGAGGGCCAATCACGAAATAACAACAGTGCAATCACCAAGCAGCGACATGTTACTGAGGATTAAACGAGGTTTAGCAGCTTTACTCCAACTCCCAGCTAAAGGAGTGAAAGTTCCAGGAAAACAGTTACAGTAAAAGATAGTGAAAGTGGATTGATAAAAAGGTAGGCTGTTTCAGTTTGGAGTCAGCAGATGTTTTGCTGTGGTTTTCGTGTTTCAGAGCAAGAATGTGACAGATAATGCTGAGATGCACAAAACGTTAATCAAGAATATAATTCAAATTCATATTATAACGAATTTGAAAAAATATAAATATGCAGAGTTTAACATTTGTGCTGCTGAGCTGTAAAATATATGTTAGACATGAACAGAAAAGTTTATGATAGCCTGCATCAGGTAAATAGCAGTTTTATGATTTTAAAGAAACAGTAGTTTTGTAGGTTTATTTGGAAAACGGGGTTTTTCATGGGTTTGTGTATTTGTTCTCATTGTTGCTGTTGTGACATCATGGATCTTGTTGTTGTTGATGAAGATGAACATCTGTAAACAGGCATATTAGAGCCAATACTCACATGTGGTAGAACGGAAAATCTATTGTATTGGGACTTTTAAGTAGAACAATGTGATGGATATAACCTCAAGTTTTACAGCTTCAAAAAAATTCAGTGTAAACCTATTTGTTTCTTTTTTTAAAATAGGTAACTGTAAAATATATTTGCAGGTTTTGGCAGAAATTGCAGGAAAATCTGTACAATTTTATAGGTTATTTATCCACTCATAAAATTCTTCCTGCACTGTACTGATTTGAAGAGTATTATGACTACTGTAACAAACTCTCCTGTCTAAACATGCTCGACCTATGATGGATGAATCATGTCTTAAACTATTACATTCTCCATTCAGGGAGGAATCTCACGTTTCATTAAGTCTTTACTGATAAACCCATGTCATTGTAAAATGTATGCAAACAGTCAGCGGCCGACCAAGTGATGGCAAGTGTGTGATAAGTCGTGCCGAGTTGTGTGCAAATGTAACGACAGCCGAGGTGTCTCATGTTCGGCTTGACAGAGAAGCGGCTATGTTGCTGTTGTTTGCAGGCTTCTCTGTCTGCGTCTGCGTTAACTGATGAACAAGGAGATGAAATACCTGTGACAGGCAACACAGACACACACATTTGTCACCATGGACAACCATAAACAGAGAAAAGCTGAAGCACATATGTGTTTTTTAGCCACACACACGCACACACACAAGCACTGCTGTGCAATTGAGGTCAAATAAAAGTCCTACTATAGGAATTTAAATATATAAAACTCATATTCAATTGGCCCCGTGTACAAAAAACAAATAAACACACAAGCACATGACTAATTCATCTGTCAACTTCACAATTTCTCCACTCTTATCTAACCCGCAAATCAACCAACGCATCTTCAGTCCTCCACAAAGAACTTCATTTTTCCCCGTCTGTGTATTTTTGTCCGAGCTGCTGGGATCCCGTCTGGGGACGAGACCCTGTGCTTCCCCCCTCTCGCCCTCCCCGCCCCCCAGCACAACAGGCTTATTTAGGACTGTCTGTCAGTCAGGAAAAAGCACCCCTTGTTCTGTCCATTCTGCTCATATCATCACCCAGCATTCCCACTCCCCTCCCCAAAGAACTTCCATTCCCCCCCCCCCCCAAAAAAAAAAAAGTCTCCAAATCTGATTATTCTTGTGTTTCATCAGGTTGAGAGATTTGGCCGATGGCATATTGGCATTTGACTTCTGATTTATCCTCTCTCCCTCTCAGCTGCAAATGGAGCTCTGCAGCTGGCAGCACTTGCACGAGTAGTATCAGTTTCATTAAATCCTATATGGAGAGTATATTGAAGTTTTTCCTTCCTTGCCAATTTGTTTACGTGCCGCCCATAAATTTCACCACTCTTTGGGTGCTGGTGTCAGTCTGTCAGAAATGGGTTCATTGAATTGTTTGTTTTACAGGAGCAAACTACATTATCTTTCATACCTCTGCATTTTCACTATATAACGCTGACAAAAGGAGAAAACCTTGTCAGAGAAGAACTATGCAGCTCACTGGTATTTAATTCATCAATGTCAGTCTTCCGTGACCTACATGGCTGCAGTGATCCTAATTTAAAGACATAATTTTTCTCTTTCTTTGCCCCGACCTCCCTTTTCTTGCCTGTGACGGTGAAAGCCATCACTTGGAGAGTATTCCTCCATGTTGACACTATGGCCATCCTGCCTATATGCCATCTTAGTGCCACACCTCTGCACCACTTCCATTAGCTGCCAAGAGGAGTCGATATGTTCTTAGAAGATTGGAAACAGATCTAATGTGACAGCCAAATGGAACGTCTTAGACACACTTAAAGAGATGGGCCACAACAGAAGAAAAGGAAGAAAAACAGCGAAATAAAAAAAATATATATATCTTTCACTTCCAACTGTGTATTTCCACTCCTTGTGGAGTTTAAAAATATAATTTCTTTCAAAGTGAAGTGGAAAAGGGATCTTATTGCAGCCCTGTGTCTCAAAAATGACGTTCATATACTAATGATTTGTAATGTTTCAGAAGAAATGCTGCTGCTTGGATTACAGTTTGATATTAATCTTTATACTGGATCTGCAAAAGGCTAATGTATTTCAACATATTTCATTTGGGCTTTTATTTATAGTTTGTGTTTTCAGAGAATGGAGAAGGGTTGTGGTCTTGGTGAAAACAGGAAGAAATTGTGTGACAATCAGTGGCTCAACAAAACAATGGACTCTGCCATGCGAGACAGCTGGAGTTGTTCTAGGTAAAACTAGCAAATTTTCCTATCACTAACCAAATTATTTTCATGCTTAAATCCTAACAAACCTAAGCCATAGCTTCGCCAGATCAGGAAGCACAGGCACTGATAAAAAATGATGACAATCGAGGTCTTCAGATCTGCAGTGCAACTTTCACCATTCAAAGTCAAAGTCCTGACCTCTGATAAATCCTCCTATGACCTCCTACATCTACTGTGCACTGTAGGAATGCTTTTCTAACTGCATTGGCAAAAATGTGAAGGTAATCAAGGCAGCAATTACGTTTCCTACAAAGCATATCTCTGGACCTGAATAGAAAGATCAGGTTTCTTATTCAGTGGATCACCGGGATTTCCTAATACATTGTATCCGGGGTTGGAAGGGAACATGTGACAGTGTGAGACAGCGTCCGTGCCCATTCACATTTGCTTATGCTTTGCCTGAAAAGATTCACCACCCTCTCATTACTTCACACTTCAGCGTACACTTCCTCCACTCTGCTCTCCCAACAAAGCAACAGGCTTTTATTGTGACACACTGTCTGCCTTCTCCCCTCATCTCTTTATGAAAACACACTCTGACCCTCAGCTCCCTCCATCAGCAGCCCCACTGATCAAAGACACTGACATTACAACTAAATTTAGAACAAGCACCTGCCACCACTGGGGCCCAAAGTGTATGCATTATGTTTGTTGCTTGATTTATGCAAGTGCAAGTGTATGCGGGTGTGTTTGCTGTGTGTGTGTGTGTGAGTGTTTGTGCTTATTACTTCACCTACACACAGGCATTCATTTTCTGTTTGTTTTTTCTATGTGGCCCAAATTGCATCCTGCCATTGGTCATTGTTGCAGCAACCAAAGCCATGGCACACAGCATCAGAGCTGGTTACTGCTCAAACACGTATTCGTCACATATATCTTCGTATTTGTGAAACCACGTTTTTTATACTAAGATATTTATGAAGTAGGGGATGATGTGGTGGTGCTTTTTGCCATTATCTTCGATGCAGAACCAATAAAGAACCTCAAAAGTGGCTGTTTGTGTAGGTGTCACTTAAACCTGGACACTATTCATGGTAAAGGTCCTATGAACTTGGCCTCTACAACATATTAATGCTATTGCTCAGTTCCTGGGTTGCCGGGGCAGCCAACTAAAAGCAATTCACCAACATTTTTTTTTTCAAGAATGACCATTGTGCATTCACAAAGCGTGCAGGCAATTGAATGTCCTTTCACATTTTGCGCTGAATTGGCTGTACTCCTCATTTCCGTGGGTTTTATTTGGCTGCTCCACTTCAGTGGACGGAGTCTTCCTTTTGCGCTAACTGTTTGGCTGCTTTCTGATGACTCTGGAGAACCTCCAAACATCTGAGCCCAGCAGAGACAAGTCTGATGAGGACAGGTAGCAGAAAGGTAGGTTGTTTTGTTGTCCAGAGAAAAATTGGGGTATACTTGTAAGTAATCATCAGTCTTGGCGGGGTATGACTGCTATTGGTTTTCCTTTAGAATCTGTGTGTAGGTTTGTCTTCGTGGCAAAATTTGGTCTGGGATGGGAGCCATAAGACAGGTTTCTGGTATGAACATCCATCTATGCACTAATTTGTATTATCTACACACTACAAAGCTACAAGAAACACAGCAGTTTAAAGGGAAGCTGTGTGAGAAGGTCCAGCACTACCCTTCAGCTCTATAATTCATTCTTTTATGTTTAAGCACAGTGAAGCAGACAGCAGCTCTTCTTTGTCTTGCTTGGATGTTGCCATTTTGATTTGAACTGTGTATTTATGGGACATGTCCTCCAACTGGAGTTTAAATGGAAACAACTGAGTCTGTGGGGTCTGCAGATATCCATGTGTGTGTCCGCAAGCGAGTGCAACTCGTGCAAGATCAAAAATAAAGGCAGAGTTCGAAGACGGGTGAGGTCCAACTAGTCATTACCGAGTACTCATGTAAAATGTCCTAATGACTGCTAAGTCCTCAACATGTCAACATTGTGAACATCAACATGCCGAGAGACGTCGTGCTGGTGTGATTCCATCGCAAAATTGTCTCTAGTGGTAGAACAATTGCATCTTTTATTGGGGTAAATTGTCAGATTTGATTTTTACTGAATTTGATAGCCCGATCCAGAACACTGTCTGTGCTCAGTGGTTACTCTTACAGCAAAACTGTCCTGGGCTCAACCCAAAACCTTCTTACTTTTGCATGGAAAAAATGGTGTGGTTGAAGTTAGGGAAAGATTGTAGTAACATGGCAAATAAATCATGATTCATGTGTGGTTAAATTAGGCAATGAATAGATTGGGTAACAGATAGGGCAAACTAATAGTTAATAAAATAATGAATGTTTATAGCAGCTCTCAGGAGGTACAGGAACCCTGGTCTCCTGCACGAAAGTCAACTGTGCCACAAGCCAACCCACCAGTCTGACCTCCACACACTTACTTTTTCCGCCTCACTACACATAGGAAACATGGATTTAACTTGTAAATTGTGGCATCCATGTTTCAATGCCTTTTCTCAAACGCATGCTGGAATAATCTCTGTTCAAATTTCCAATCACTGCACTTGTCCTGTTCCCTATTTTACTTTACAGTTTAAAAGTGCTACAACTTCTGTAGGCTACTATTGAGAAATGTATACATTTGACTTTTGCTTCCATCTCTGCAAAAATAACTGGTGGGGCAAATTTCCATCGCTACCACTCATCTGCTATTGCTGTGACTGTATCTTGATCTTTCTTGCTCCGCCCACTAAGTGGGAGAGAAAGTGGCGCAGGAGGAAATGAGAGTGAAGAAGAGTAGAGTAAAAGTGGGCACACAGGAGGCTAAAAGCATGTTTTTCCTTTTTTCTCCCACCCCTTGTCTTCCTACTTCAGGCCTTGTGGAGATAATGAGGGCCTTGGCTTTGTAAACATTATTTCTGGCATATTGCAGCTGCCATCAGCTTATTTATGGCCTGAATTTTAATAATCTGGGAGCTAATACGCTTCAGAAAGAACGAAAACACACAGTAAAGCCTGAGCACAGCCAAACATTGCTTTCCTACCCTCAGCAAGGAGGCCACTCAACAGGAACATCAAACGCTCGCTCTCTCGTGCCTGGCCCACGTTAATTGTACATCCATTGTTCCCACATAGGTCCCTGGGAAACCAAAGAAGGAGAAAATGGACAGAGAAGGGAGAGAGAGAGAGCGAGAGCGTAATGAGTCTGAAGCTGAATAAATATGTTTTAAAACAATATCAATGTCAGACAAAGGTTTTGATGCCTTCCCCTGGGCTCTCTATAGCATATATCCCCATCACTCACCTTAATGACAAAATAGGTTGTTGTTCCATGTACATTTGGTATACATGGTCACATTATTACACTATGTTGGCTGTGCACTGCTGGGAAATGAACATGAAACCTGGCTTTTTAATTTTCCATTGATCTGTTCTATTCATGTGGAGACTATAATTTCTTCTCTGCATTTTTTAATACATTGCTTATTAATTTGATGACTTATACAATTGTTTTTTCTTTTTTGATGTGTACCATAAAATATCTTCAACTGGACCACCAGTGATTTATATGTTTAAAGGTTTTTGGGAGTACTTCTACAGTACAAAGGTGTAAAAAAAAGAAGAAGTTTTGTAAACCCTGTTCTGGCTCAAAAGGGAGCTTGTCAAAATGAAATAAATGGACTTAGTCTTTGTTGTTTTAGTGTGAGGTGTGTAGTAAGTAAACTTATACCAGACCTCTGTAGCCCGCTCCTCATTTACAGTAGTCACCACTAGCATAACACGAGAAGCCACGAGAGGGCAGTAAATTACAAGATGGATGCAAACGGGCAATAGCAGATGTTTTATGGGACAGAACGCTGTTCTGAGATTTATGGAGAAATTTGGTATTGTTATGATTGATGTTTGGTTTGAGCTTTAAGTGGTCGAGCACTTCTTGCCTTGTTTCTGTTGCTGACACAGCAGCTAAATACGTTTTTCGTTTAGGTTTTAAAAACATCAAGGTTCGGGCTAAATCTGCTTCATTAGGTGTTAATTAGTACTGGTAGTAGTTATAAGACCATTATGGTTACAATCATAACCAATAATGCGCTTTAATGGTATGGTCTGCACAAGAATATCACCAATGGAATGAGAGGATAGTGACTTAACAATGAGCAAAAGTATTCAAAAATGGAGCTTAGGTCTAAGAGAGGATTTTTCTTTTTGCTCCCTTACAACCCGATTAGTACAAGTAAAAGAAGTAGATGTGCAGACATGAGATAATGCACAGTTAAAGGGCACAAGCTGCTAGAAAAACATTACCCAGCGAAATGACAGTAAGCCAGTAAATACACAGCTGCCTGTCTCCGACTCTGCCACGCAGGCTGAGAGCGAACAACCTAACAGGCAGTCAGCAGCAGGACCAAGGTGACTGCAAGTTTAAAGGGCAGGGTTCAGAAAAGTAACCGACCCCGTCCTGCCTCACACACTCCCTAGCTGTCCATATTTACGAGGTGTAATTTTTATGTGAGCGCCAGGCAACAACAGGTTTAAGAGGGCCAGTGTAACCTTCCTGGGGCCCGGGGTGACCTGCACCCCGGCTACAATAGTTTCCCTGGGCCACAATTAGGACCAGGGCTTCACTGAGTCACCCCACCGTCATGCTTCCATGGAGCCTCAGTCTGGCCCCATCTCTCCCCCTCCTCAGCCTACTAGCTGGCTTTGTAACAGTCACATCGCTCCCCTCTCACCAGCAGAGTGAAGAGTTCATACTTAAATAAATCAACCAGCTTCAGACAGCTAGTTTGACAGCTACATAATGTAAGAAGAAAAACTTGATACTGTAGATAAAACAAATTATTTCAAGTTTAGCTGAAAAACTAAAAAAAGTGAGAAAAGATTTTGCATGAACCTAGCTTTGCTCCCCAGTTATTTTCCTTCACCCCCCCCCCCCCATCTTTCTCTTTTCCCTCAATCCTGCTTTCTCTATTTCTATCTCTCCGGCATGGTGAGCTGTGACAGTTGCAGCGATGCCCAGCGACACAGTGAATATGCAGCAGGGGCTCGCTGGGTCTGGCCACACAGACTTGTCACCACCATTCAGCATCAAACCCCAAACTACCAATTAACTCCTGAGCCCACCCCCACCTGCCTGAAGGCACAGTGACCTGCCCCCCCCCCACCTCCCCTCAGTCTGCTCTATTCCACACAACACTGACCCCCACCGCCTCGCAACCCCTCGCTCCATACTCTCTAAACATGCCCCATGAGATGCCCCGTGACTCCATGACATACAGATGCTTGGAGATATTCTTCCCCATCTGTGTGTGTCTGTCCGTCTGTCAGACCCCTGAACTTTACATAAGAGGATAAAGTCAATTTGCTTGTGCTTCTTCCAGGCAGAGCCCAGTGTGGCTGTTACAACTTTATCATTTAAGGGTAACGGGAAAAGACTCGCTGGCTTTGGCACCGATGCTCAAGAAATTGAGAGCTGCAGTTTGCCTTACAGTATGTGTAAAAAAAAAAGTGTATTTTGTCAACATCTCCCTTTTTATTGGTGTAGTGAAGAAAGAGAGATGAATTCCTGGGAGCACTGGCTCTCTATCTATTCACGTGTGTCTGAATGTGATTTAAAAAAATGAATGAATTCAAATCAGTCAGTTTCTCACAGTGCATGTTTATGTCTGGTGAAAAAAAAGGTGTTGTAGTGGTTTCATTACACCTATAAAACACTACATTAGTGTGAGCAGTTCAGGTGCTTATTAAGCTCATGGAAGAGGCAAACAAGCCAAACAAACAGTCACGTTTATTTGACAAAATCTTGTTTAGGCTTCTATTACGCAGTTGTGTTGTTTTACTGGAATACAGCTAACATTTAAACATTATACCTGATAATTGTATTTCATATTCTTCAGCTTCTTATCTCGAGGCGGAGAAGCAGCTACAGTAGAAGGCTAAATTTGGTTAAAATGTATCTGTCACCTGTCAGTTACAGTTACCTGTTCCTTCTGTTTCCCCGGGCTCCTGCTTTCTCTGTTTCTGATCTCGGCCATTCCTTTATCTCTTCTCTCCCTTATCTGGAAATTCAGAAAACTGCAAGAAACAAATTGGACAAAAGTAGAAACTAAAATTGCAAATACAAATTAGTGACAAAATTGTAATCACATTGATGTTGTTAGAAAGCTTTTACTGTAATATGAAATAAAAGAAAATTGAAACATAATTTCTGTTTTCCAGTAAACTAGCTATTGCTATTTTCACTCCTCTTACTTTGTGTCTGTTCGGATAAGCAGCAAGGACAGAGATATAGAAGCTGCTTTACATTCTCATCATGTTTCAGATACAGCACTAATAATATGAGTCAATTATTTTCACTGTGTAATATACAGTCGTCCTACTTTTAATATCTATTAGCCGACAGTAAGCTGTGGCTCTCTACACAGCTTCTGTGAAATCATCAGCCTCGACTGCTGGGAGGAGAATGTTTGACCTACAGTATCATGAGCAAACAGCTCATTCTGTAGCTCTGCAGGGCTCAGCCTCTTCCCCGTCCCACGGGGGACACTCTGCATTAACATGGACACGTCACATGGTGGAAGATGACACACTCCCATGGCTGCAGTACTGGCCGCAGCTCCTATATCCCTCCACCACCCCCCTCCTGCTTTAACCCAAGAGGTCATCCCCTGAGCAATCAGCAATCCCTTTCACCTTCTGTGTGGCCCTAATTACAGGATCACAGGGCTGGGAGAAATGCTTCCTCGCTGGGTCATGTTGGAACCTCTCAGTCCTCCTCATATTCTGATAGTTGTTTATCACAGAATCAGAAAGCATGACCGCTTTGCTGTTCGCCGTGCAGACCACATCTGTGAGCACATGGGTACAGACTGAGTGGGTGTGTGTGAAGCATGTTTGCAGAGTCTTGTAATTTTAAGTGTGTGCATCCACAGTTTCCATTTATTGGCAGGCAGCTGTTGGCGGATAGAGCCTGGTGAAACTAGTGTAAACAGGTATTGATGAGTCCTCGGTGGAGTGGAGCTCTCTTGATATAAGCTTACAGTGTCCTCACCTGTTTATACTCACTCACCCAAAAAAAAAAAAACGATGAAAGAGTGTGCTATATAAAACTAAGACTCTTTTGCTCATTAAGACAAAGAAATACATAATTTTCTGCCTCGAATAATTCAGGTTTTACAATATTTCCTTTTTTTAAATTACCTTTAAAAATTCACTAAGCTGACCCACAGCTGCAGCATAATACAGTGCATTATATATTTCACATGTAAACGGTTATTGGATTGTTTCGGTGCCTGTTTTTAAAAGTGTTTAAACTGCATTTTTTTTCTGGTGGCCCCATGCACAACAACACATAACTCTGCTAGTCTGTCGGTGCTGCCGGTCAGCTTTCCAAACTGGGAGTGGGGTGGAATCTACTGCAGGTGATATACCAACTATGCATGACTACCTTACACAAACCCACATTAAAAAAACAAACAAAAAAAAAGATTGCTTTAAAGGTTCAGGTTTCAGACAGGGTTTAGTGCAGATGCATGGTGAGAGTGCTGAAGCAAATACTCCGTTTGTTTAAAACCTGTTAATATTACATGTAGGAATGATGGTCAAAACTATATAAATGTGACCAGAGATGTAAAACATGATCTTTTACATATAAGTATGTTTCTTCATGCTGACCTTAATGGTGACTTTTCTCGGCCCGATTATTTACTACCTTTTATCTTCCCTGCGAATGTGTCCATGTGATTCATAGGAGGCATGTGTTGGGTCAGTTGTTCACAGTACAATGGTGAGATGAGATATGTTTAGCTTTGTGACATAAGGGTCTTCCCAGTCTGCTACACTGTACAGCTTCCTGTGACACATCAGTTACATCAGTCATCTAAAGTGTAAGTGCAGCTGGCTTTAACCTTTCGATGTGACGGGGCTAAGATTATCAGAACACACTCGAGAGCACACACTCCTCCATTTTTCCTCTGAAAAGACTTATTTTAAGAAGACCAAGGTCACTGTAATCTCAGCTGCTCAGCTCTTGCCATTTACCATCTGTGGGAGCTGAACCGGAGAAAGGTGACGAGGCGTTTTATCAAATTTGGACACCTCTGCTGACAGTACAACAATGGAATCCAGATTTCTCCTCCCATCTGTGGACACATGATATCAAGAGCGTGAGCTTTCACTTCATGCATATCCTCTCATCTCCACCTAGCTCCACAAATCACCTGCCAGCTCTCCAGCAATCACCAAATGGGTCAAAGGGCATCTCCTCATGCTTGTCACTCACAGCAGTGTCCAATTTGAAATCCTCGGCTGCCCTGAGTACTTTGGTCCAGGTTGAGAGAGTGAGAAAAAACAACACACAGTGGCTAAAAAGGGAAACAGGAAGTTAGATACAATAGAGGGGACCTTTGATCCATGATGAGGGGGAAGACTTCCCCTCTGGGTGCAAACTATTAATGTGAAAGTGACTCTGCCCATTGCACATTTGTTACAGCAAATAATGGGTCTAAAATTAGCACACAATGGCAGGCAGACGGGCGACACTTGCACCCAGCCATGTGCAGGAAGGGAGCGGGAGGTAATTGTATAAAAATGAGTGATTTGTTGGGGTCGGGGCTGGTTAGGAGCGCCGGCCGGTCGGCTTCTAAGGGCAGAGGAGGAGAGTGAAGACAGAGTTTGGGATGACAGACTTTGATGATCTGGCTCCTCCAGCACTGCCCGTGTGTTAGTGTAGCAGTGTAAGACCAGGAGGTGTGTAAATCTGTTGCTGCTTCAAGTAGGCATTTGTGGATCCCTCCTTTGTGTTGTTATGTTCAAGTATCCATAGAAACCAAAGAGAAGGTCAGTGGCCTCAGTTCGGGGTCACTCACAGCAACGTTATGAGAATATTGGGCTGGGATATTATAGTGCCTGTCTTGTTGCATGCTGGAGTAGATGAGTCCCTGTTTTTGAAGAAAGATCCAGTGATAGCATAAATAATGAGAAGTGAGCGACAACAAGTTTCAGTTTAGCAAAAGCTGAACAATGAGCTGTCAGGGGAACCTGACACTATAATATTACAGGTCATCTACTCAAGAATAATCAGGAGACCTGAAGACCTCCATTATATCTGGCATAAATTTGGACCCAGTCTGCCCTCCACAATAAAACACACAACGGCAGATAACAAGAACCAAGCAGCAGCAGAGATCCTGTCTCGTTGAAAGACAAGCTCTAAAAGGCCTCAGAACCACTGTTCCTCTAACAAAAACAACAATTACAAAACCCTGATGGAAAGCGGATTTGATTTGCGAAGGTTTTACAAGGCCAAGTGGAGAAAGAGAGGGTGCGAGCGAGAAAGTGGTCTGTTGTGCATTAACTTTTTTGGACAGCAAAGACTTTTTCCCAGGTGCTGAGGGATTCCAGAGATACTTATGTGTTACTTTGTGCTTGTGTTTGTTTGTTCACACACACACATGCACACGCACACGCACACACACATGTTATTTTGTCATTTATCAATATAGCCCAAAGAACAGTGTTTAAAGCTAGGTCATCTGTGTATGCACAAACATAATACACACAATGTGCACGATGCAAGAACCACTAAACATCCAACCTCGCCTTTGATACCACTTGTTCCTCCTTTTAGTTTTAAGAGACTAGCCAGCAGCTAGTCTAGGGATTATAAGATCTAATTTCCAGTGAGTGCGGGTTACTGAAAATGTCTATATAAGGATGCACACAAGTGTGCATGCGTACACAAACACACCAACTCAATTACTAGCGCGGAGATAGGTGAGGCTGTAAGTTCTTTGTTGATGTTGGTGGATGTAAAACTGCTAACCGTTGAAGTGGCAGCGCATGAAGCCAAGAAGCTGCGGTGCCATGTTAAGCTCCAGTCTCCTCCAGCTGAGAAAAAGCCCCGAGGTAGACGAACCCCTACTGAGGACACTTTCCGTGACCTCCTGTAATGAGAGCGGCAAAGTATGTGGCGCAGTTTGGTTGTAGAGGCAGACAATAGAGTCTGCTGGGGATCATAAAATACCTGTACCAGACTGATTAGGAAGAAAGCAAATTTTCATTGTTACTCGCTCATGGGTGTATCGCTATTAACTCACTACTATTTACTGGCAACAATATAAAAAGGGGTGTTTGTTTTCCCCGAGTTTCACCATCACCTGACCTTTTGTGTTTGGATAAGTGTTATATATTAAAACTTAAGCAACTCTTTGATGCTCTTGATAGATAGATAGATAGATAGATAGATAGATAGATAGATAGATAGATAGATAGATAGATAGATAGATAGATAGATAGATAGATAGATAGATAGATAGATAGATAGATAGATAGATAGATAGATAGATAGATAGATAGATAGATAGATAGATAGATAGATAGATAGATAGATAGATAGATAGATAGATAGATAGATAGATAGATAGATAGATAGATAGTGCACTGAGAGAATATCCTGAATGTTGAGACAGAAAGCAGAGAGAGAGAGAGAGGGAGAGAGAGGTGGAGGAAAACAGTGTCCCCAGCTGGTTTTGGCTATCTAATAAACATGTAAACACTGCATTCTCTACCTCATTAGGTGATTGCAGAGGCCGCTTGCTCTCCATAAATCAGGGCCCAGGTTATCAAGGCCTCTGATCTTAACTGTAGTGGGCGCCCAGCTGTCTACAGCCGCACTGACAAGGAACAGCAGGCTCGGAGGAATCCAATTCC
Organism: Trachurus japonicus; assembly: GCF_045865225.1. NCBI lineage: Eukaryota > Metazoa > Chordata > Actinopteri > Carangiformes > Carangidae > Trachurus > Trachurus japonicus. The sequence continues at coordinate 14,855,443 of NC_140918.1, forward strand.
CCACCTCTCCCACCTTTCTCATTTTGCAAATAAAAGAGGAGATATGCTCGTAAGTGCACAAGTACACATGTTAACTGGACATCCAGCTCAAGGTATGTTGTTTGTTGAGTGGGATACTGACAGTATAACGCCTCTTGTATAAATGTCAGGTGAGCTTAATTGCCAGAGCAGTGTTGCTTTTTTAAAATTAATTTTTCTTATTTCCAGAACATCCCAGAGGTGTTACTGCAGCATCAACAAACAATTTTTTTTCATCGCTGTATTGTGAGAAAAGCGCAATCTCCAGAGAGCAGGCTTGAGTGAAAGATGAAACAAAAGTTTAAAGAATGAAAAACGGCTGTGTGAGTTTTACTTCAACCGCCTCTCATGCCACCATAAAGGTTACTACATACCAGGTTCAAGCACAGTATCACTCTCTGATTCGCTAATGTAAAACACACTTGTGTGCTGTGTGCTAGTCAGCCTACTAAATGTTTAAGTGCTAACTTTCCATAGGCTCAAGGCATCTCCAAGACCGTCGGGAGCTTGAGTTTCCTCAGTTCTTTCCTTGTGGTTGACTGATTTCTTCCTTGTTTAGATATAAAAAATGTGTTAATTTAAAACAATAGTGACAACGAAAGAAATAAGAATCGAATCACATTTCAAGTGCAGAACTCGCACTGTGATCACTAATGAAGCTAAACTAATTAGATTTAAATTATGGTCTGAAAATAATTCCAAGATGGTTTCGCAAATTGCCTGTAATTAAGAGTTGTAAAGTCTTTATTGCCACGATGTGAAAGGGTGTCGCATTGTCACGTTGCTTTTTCTACAAATCTAATTGCTGACTGAAATATCGAAGCAGATGGAAACAAAAACATTGAAGAAAACACCATGTGCAAAAGATAAAGGATCTAATAAAAACACTGATTATGGACTGATTAAAGCAGATGTCATTATCAGGTCCAATGGAAAGGACAAGTGTGATAAACGTTCTCCTCCTTTTCGTGTGTTTGTGCAATTCTTTCCTGCAGCCGCCTATTGAGCAGATGGAGCCACTGAGTGCAAGAGAAGTCAGTGGGAGTGTCGAGGGTTGGGGAAGACATCTCAGAGCTTGAAATCCATCTAAGAGCTGTAGATCCTTTCAGGTTTGCCTCGGGTTGAAAGCTTCCCTCTGTGGACTTAAAATCCTGGGCTCAGGTTTCTGGGCAAAGGGTGCAGAAGGAACCTTTCTCTAAGTCGAGCCCATGAGACCTTGTCATTAGCTGATTCAGTAACAGGTGGATGGGAATGTTAACTGCCCGCAATGATGGAGCCATTCCACTAGATGGTTAGTTTGGTGGGACAAGCGATCTTATAGTTTATGAAGTGTGCATAGTTGGAGCTGCAGTCAGGGGCACGCTGCTGTTTATCCACTTTAGTTTGATGTAGAACTGAAATGTGATCCAGAATCCCAGTAATATTTTTTTAAACCATACTGAAACAACAGCAAAGCAAAAGGGCTTCCAGAAGGAATTAACTGTGTCAGCATGATCTAGAAGTGCATTTAGTCCCCAGACTACGGTCCATCAGATTTATATTAAAACCTGGGTGGAGTTTCCATTTGAAATCAGAGCACAGTAACTAAGCCACCATAACGTTAGAGGGATAAAGTCAGCATAAACTTGGGAAAAAAGAAATAAAGCTGCAAATTAATAGAATATTATAATACAAAACAGATTTAGGATTGAGTTGTGGCAAACGTTGCACCAGATGTGATATCACTCAGTGGATATTTTCTTTCTACTTAGTGATGCATACCGGTTATTACAGTAGCAATCCAGGTAAGTCAAGATAATACCACTGCCAGAAAGAATATATTAGTTCTGAAAATTATTACATTTAGTCATTTATCTAGAGAGGGACAACACTAAAGTTTCAGTGCAGTAGGAGACCTTTGCATTAGACACAACAAATGCACCGGAAAGTGCAATTACAGAAGTACATGCTGTTTGCATTTATTCAGTTTTAGGTATTCACACATGGGATAATAAAGGGAGGTGTTGTGCACCTAAAATGGTGTCGTTGCTGCAGGTGTTCTGTTAGCACCACAGTGAAAAGAGTGCAGAAACCCATTTAAATTACAAATGGCATTTTTCAGCTGACAATCAAGCAGCAGTGTGGTTGTAAAACTCATATGATGCACTCGAATTTCATTGTTTTTACGGCATGCTAGCTTAGGGTAATGCAGCAGCTAAAAGGAGGAGCACCTTTTCTATTTGGATTCTGTTGTAACAAGTCGCACGAAGAACGGCTTTCATTGGCTTTTATTATTTACAGAGTTGCTGGTATCTAGACAATACGGCAGCTGGGTTTTGTTTAGATAAGGAATATCATTGACTTCACTTGCCACAACTGTATTTTTTGTGCAATAATAATATTATTCATACCACACAAGCCCCTCTGGTCAAACGTGTGGATCTGTTTGCTCTTGTATCTTCCACAATACAAAGCTAAGAGCAAACGCGTAAGCTAAGAAAGCATTACAGGGTAAAAAAAATATGATATGATTGAGTCCAAACTGCAGCACTGGATGGATAAACAGAACATGTTTGTACTGCAGTAGCACAAGAAAACCTTACATACTTTAACTTAAAATCTTAGTTAAAACTGATTCTGTCAGCACTGTCAAAAAAGGCCTGTAAGAAATCACTATGCTTTGTAATGTAATCACATCTAATACATTACATGCAAAAAAAAAAAGAATCTTACATGCAAAAGAAAGTTTTCAAAGTTTGTACTTGATTTGAACAATTGCTATGACAAGAACTACCCTCGTGATGGCAATGCTGATATTGGCCTGAATTGTTCCAGCAACATTGCTTCATTATGCGCTTGATGGCTGAGCACAGATGTCGGCCTGGCAGAAAATGAAGAGTATGATTGTAATCTGGGCTTCTCTCATTACTCACTTAACGCGGTAAAAGTGTTGCGGCACAGAGGTGGAACAAAAGAGAAGAGAAGAGAAGAGAAGAGAAGAGAAGAGAAGAGAAGAGAAGAGAAGAGAAGAGAAGAGAAGAGAAGAGAAGAGAAGAGAAGAGAAGAGAAGAGAAGAGAAGAGAAGAGAAGAGAAGAGAAGAGAAGAACAGTTGAGCAGGGAGCAGACCAGATGAGCCACTCTTGGTGTGATTAGTGGGGCTGGTGGAGGTGAAGTTAACAGCTATTGACAGGCCAGGCGGGCCACGGCTACTCTTCACCTCTAATCAGCCTTAGCCTTTAATCAAGTCCGAGGCCGGGACACAATCTCCCAACTACTGATGAACGGCACTATTGGATTACCTCATGACCTGGATATGGGCTAAACTTATGTACAACTAACAAAATGCAAAAGCACTTGCAACAGATTCACTCAAGCTGAAGCCAGTTACACATGATTTTAACCATCAACGAAAAAGCATTTACATGCATCCACTTCCACGTTTGTGCCAGCTCCTGATGTTTTTTAAGTACTGAATGGAGTCTGCTGGCGCGGCTGGCAACATGTAATGTGTGTAATTTGATGGGAAGCTGCAGAACAAGGAAGCAGGGAATATGCTGGCCACATCTTTAACCTATTGAGGCAGGATGATGTCATGATTAGAAGAGGAAATTGGGATCCCTCCAGAACCTAAACACCCCAAGGCTGTCGGGCCAGCCATCCAGACGGCTGGAGGGAGGGAGACAGAGCCAGAGAGAGAGAGACAGAGAGAGACAGAGAGAAGAAAAAAAAAGAAAGAGATGGGGGCTTGGGTTGACCCACAGTGTCAAGATCAAAGCGGAGCACCACTTGGCTGACAAGGAGGGGAACACTCCAGGGATAAGTGTGTGTATATGTGTTTGTGCATGTGGGCAATATGTCTGCCATGGATCTCATCCAGCGTACCCAGCTCCTCACCCGGGGACCTCGTGTCAAATATGCCGCGCTATTAAATCTATCTAGTCTTATCTGACTTCTCCTCTCCACTTTGAATGATTCATTGTCTCCCACGTATGCACATACACACGCAAACGAACACACACCTCATATTCGAACTCGCTCCGTTAAGCAAATCAGGCTGCGATGCTCTTCGTGGCTTCCCTCCCTCGCAGTGGTGAGACACTGAGAGGTGATGAGGTGAAGGAGACAGAGAACAGAGACGGGAGGAGGGGGGGGAGCGGTGCCAGAGAGAGAGAGAGAGCAACAGAGAGAGGAATTGTACTTCTTTGCACACACACTCAGGAAAGAGTCTCTCACACCAGACCACTCGCACATATAGTGTATAATCACATGTGTGAAATCCCTGAATGATCCCACCACAATGCTCTCAGTTAGAGCCTATAAGAAGAACAACTGACAGACTGTAATGATCAGGGGGTGTTTTGACATTTGTTGGTTCCTAACAACACTAAATCTCTCTCATACCATGATCACTGGAGCAATTATCTCCTCCTTGTCCAGGAACTCAGCTGAGTTAAACTGGAGCGGGGCCAAGATGGGCACAAGGGATTCTGCATGAACACACACCACAGTCACAACACTATAGTCATTTATTCACCCTGGATATTTGTTTTTTTCAATTTGCTTTTCAAACAGTCCAGCAGACCAGAAGGCAGGAAAAGCCCCAGATGTGCTTTCCCAGATGTGTGGAGTTTTTTTTTTTCTCTGTCTCTCTCTGGATGGTGATAGTGGTGGTTTATCACTCAAAAGGTCCCGTCCCAAATATGAACTCTGTATCAGGAGAAGAAGACAGAGAACTATTCAGAAGCAGACTCTTGGTTGGTAAAGAGCATCCTGCTGGCAACTGACATGTGTAGACGTGACCTGCAGACTGGGTGCAGGGCTCATATCCTGACAGCATGATGAGGCCGCAGCAGGTGACTGCGAGATACCGAAAGAGAGATAGAGGCTCCTTGATTATGGTTTGTGACCGCATGCTTCCCGCGACAACCTCTTGCAAATCACTTCCCTGTCGATGTATCGCCCCGGGCCCTTTTCTGTTCGGGTGTGTTGAAACAAGTCTAGCCGCGCCCCGAGGCCAAGACAGTGAGGGAATCACTTGAAGAGCTTTAAGGGCTCATATTTCCTCCCTTTGCCACATAGAATTTGACTTGCCTTATGACCTTCAACACTGTGAAATGTGTTCCCGCCTCCAACTAAAACAAACAAAACATAATTCTTCATCAGCATCTTCTTCAACAGGCTGAACAAGGAGGAGTGAGGGAGAGACAGCAAAGTGGTTTGCAGGGGGGAGCGACCCTTGTTTGCAGTTGTGGGTCTGTAAGTGTGTGTGTGTGTATGTGAGGAAGGAGGGAGAGGGGTGTGGGGGGGGGGTCATCGCAGGTGTTAGCTGTAATGTCAGTCACAGAGCTGATTTAGAGGCTCACATACACCTTAAAAAGAAGTTCATTCACTCTTTCTATAAACATGCCATTCTTCCGTGACAAGGAGGAAGATCTGGAAGTGATGATTTAGGGAATAACACGTAGCTGGGTCAAGTCGGGGGTTGCTTACAGGCACTCAGTGGGGACTGTGTGTTTTTCCCAGTGTAATGAAAAAGACAAGAACTTTGACACTTCAAAAGATGGGAAAGCGAAGTCTTAGTTGTCAATCACGATCCTCCTGCCAGTGTCTTACTGTACAAATTCACTGAGAGTTCAGTAGCTTGCATTTCAAAGGAGAGCTGGCCGTGTGTCGAAAGATGATTTATGATGATCTCACAATGTCAGTTCACATGGCATCGTAGCAACGTTGACTTCATCACTTACTGACAGAAAAACACATTTCTAAGTCAATTTACATTTTTTTCCATGGATATTAATCACACAAAACTGATGCAATATTTCCCTCAGAGTCTTGGCTTCACTGCGTGATTATCTGGGCAATGTGGATGCACTTGTGGAGGATATCCAAGACTTTAACTAGCTCTCATCAGAAGTCACCTGATCCCTTGCGGATGCGGGTTTTAAGACCCACACTCCCTTGGCATCCTGAGTTTGCTTAGGCCAGAACCCTAACTTCCTCCTCTGTAAATTTAAATACATATGATAGCATTAACGCTTATGTGACTGCACTTACGCTGTCAAAATCTCAGTGAATGCTTGGGTGATTGCTCTGATGTGTGTGTATTTTTGAGCCTGTGGTTGTAAAATGTGTTAGCCCCAGGATGACCCTCGTCTTTTTTTTCCCAGTTTGGCCAATTTCACCTGAGCCTGAGCGGGTTCTGGGTGGGAAATAATAGGCCTGGCACAGCTCTGGAAGCTATTTGCCATCAGCGTGGATTGATTGGAGCCGCAGTCTGGCCCCTGTCAGACCGGCGTAGGGGTAGTGGAGAGAGGTTGCTGGTGAGGTAGAAATTAGTGAGGGGTAGTGAGGGGCATATGGGGCCTCTGGTCTGGTGTCAGGCCTGATTAGGAGGATCCTGGGCCCCTGACACGCTGCAAACAGCATGCAACCAAAAACTTACACATGTGCATGAACGGTCATGTGGATACTCATATGTACACAGGACACGGTGCCAAGGCCCTCACTGAGACACAAACTCATTGCTTTGAAGAGAGTATCAGCCATTTTACTGGAGGGGATTGAGTCAAAGCGAAAGGAGATGGAGGAAGATGATGCCTGGACAGGACGAAGGAAAGCAAATTAACAAATTCTCATTGATTTACCATAGATCCCCATTTCAGATCAATGCAGCTTGTGTCTGAGGATTTCCTCAGCCGAAGCCTGTGAAGACTCCCCTCTCTGGCAGAGGAGGGGAAAGGAAATGGATGTAAATGTCGTCAGGATCTCTAGAGCACCTTTTTGTCAGCAAATCAGAGAAAAGCTTTTACGAAAAACGTGACAAGGCTGCCAAATGTAATATCCCTCCTGACATGTGAGTGGAGAGCACTTCAACAGTTAGCCCATCAAAACCCGCTTGATCTCACACTTGTCGCGATTACATGACACATTAAAGCCATTTCAGCGCCAACGCTGCCCCCCACCCTCCTCCTTTTCCCTTCCGTCATCACAGACCTTTTTCACCTGTAGGAATGTCTCCTTTTAATAATATACAGGTGCAGTTTGCTGTTTTGGTAAGACCAGGAATAGAGACGGATCCAGCCAATGCAGCTACGCAATATGAGAATAAGTCAACAAGAATGAAACTGTCCAACAAAATGTTGGACAATAAAATGGTTAGACTTAGTTTGGACTCTGGTGACAAATAGTAAAATAAAGGAAGTGATTCTGGATATGTGGCCTGATTGTGAACAGCCATAATCCAACCCCATTCATCAAAGCCTCTTATAGTTTTTGTTAACACAACTCAACCATTTCCCTGGTTTTAATTCTGTACTGCACTTACAGGCATCTGAGAATATAGAGATTTTCATATCACTCCCAATAAAGAAATCAATGAAGGAAAGAGAGGCTGAGAGGGGATGAAAGCATCTACTCCTAAAAATATTGGTCAAAACACCTTCACATAACCTCAGATAACATCTGTAAACAATATCTCATGCCTCCTTGTCTATGTTTATTCACAGTATACACACACAAGATTATCCAAATAATCCTCCTCCTTCATAAAATCTATCCAAATAAATACATTCTAGTATATTCTCAACATAACATAATACATAAAAACAATATAATGGATGATTATAGGGAAACCCTTTGAAAAAACTGAGCTTTTTCCCTTTGTCTGACAGAGACGTAGCGAAACAAAGAAAAATTGATCTAAATGTCAGTGGAATCCAAAGAGCTTTTTTCTTTTGGAAATCAAAGAAAGGCTTGTAAAAAAAATGTGACACAGCTGCCAAATACAATATCACTCTTGACACACAAGTGGAGTGCGCGTCCAGCCGTTAGCCCATCAAAAGCCCGCCTGATTACACTCGTCGCGATTACAGGAGACATTACTGCCATTTCTGCTCAGACGTGAATCAAATATGAATGGGTTTTCTCTCTGAAGGGCGCCGAGGTAACGGATGTCTCTGGAAGGAATTTGGAGGTGAAAAGTTATTTTGAGTTGATTTTAGTGGAGGATGGTTTGACTGAAAGATGAGAGTCGATGGAGAGATGGAGATGACCCAGTAAAGGGCAGAGCGGGGGGAAATGAGGGAGAGTGGTGACAAGGTGGAATGGCGGCTGAAAGAAGAGGAGAACGCATACTTCTCCGCTGACTATAGACCAATCATATAGTAATATTCAACAGTATAACATAGACTCTAAATCACACACTCCACCTGTTGTCATAGTTTCAAATTCAGTCATCACATTTCAAGACGAAAACTGCTGCAACCTAGCACGTCATAAAATAAGGTGAAATCATTCTGCAGCTGTGCACAGGTGAGTGTGGCTATTGAAGGAGAGCAGGTAGACCACAGATCATATAAACGGCTCTCAAATAAAGCTGTGCAATCACTGACATGATGCAATCGCTGTATAAATCTGACATCAGTGCACAGGAAACCGGCCAGTATGGTAGTGATGAGTTTTTGGCAGATAGCTGGATTTCTTCAGAAACTGTTTTCTCTGAATGAACTGAACATTTTTCATTCAGTGCAACATTCTTTGTAGCTTTTTTGTATTCTCGACATCACTACGCAAATATCCAATAATGTGTCCATGAGTTTCACCCATAGAAACAAAATAGAGGGTTCTGGCACAACATTACCAAAGTCTAAAGAGGCCAAAAGTCCAGAAATATATATATGTATAAAATAACTTTATTATTAGACGACACGCTTGGCTTTTGGCCATGTAATCCTGTTGAAGGCCGTGATGACGCGATGAGCGGTCACTTGGCCTGGTCCACTATTTTGGTCTGGAATATTTCAACAACTATTGGATGGACTGCCATGAAAGTTCGCACAGACATTCATGGTCCCCACAGAGTGAACAGTATCCTAATGGTTTTCTCAACTTGTGGCTCAAATTTATCATTTGGAGTAAATTCATGTAATTCAGATGAACTAATCACATGGATTATAACCCCTGTAATTTTTAATCCAACCAAAAAAAAACAAAAAAACTTCTGACTCCATATGTTAAAATAAACATGGTATAAATTCATCTTTACTGAACAGGAAATCCTATAGCCTGCTTTCAATCTAATGACCCATTATGTCTGTTTATTTATTAATTATACTTAGAAGTAATGTGTCTGTTCTTTCACTGTATCACTATGTCCTTCTGTGCATGAACATGATCTGTATGTCTGTGTTACTGTTTGGGTTTCCATTGTTACATTCCTCCTCGTGTACAGTATGTGTGGCAGCTCCAGTGTCTGAGGGTGCTGTAAAGGATGTGGAGGACCTCAGTACCAGAATGAGACTGTCATTCAGTCAGACAGGCAGGCAGTCAGTCTGTTTCAGTCATGAAATATTCAGCAGTAGGTGCAGATCTCTTGACTTCACCACAGATGAAGGTAGCAGCATTAAACCCATAGTCTATCATTTAATCCTCTCCGTTTGTCTTTCTCCACCGTGTGTTGACGGTTCCTCTCTTCTCCTACTGTCCACGTCCATGTTGCACTAACAAACTCCCACCACGTTTTACAGCTGCAGGGCATGGCCTCACGGATTTATGTGTAATGTGTGTGTGTGTGTGTGTGTGTGTGTGTGTGTGTTTTCAGTAATATCAGTAGCAGCCCATTGTGTTCATGTAGCTAAAACAACAGCCTCAGGTTGGCAAAGGAAACAAAGCCTGCTGTTTGCTGCACACATCACCCTGCAGAAACAACCATTCACTTTTCCTTTGTTTCTCTTTAACGCCTTCTCTTAACAATATTTCCCGTCGCCCTTTACTGCCACTTTCTTTTCCCCTTGTCCACCTCCTTCCCCTCAACAGGTACCTCACTCCCCACTCTTATCACACCATCCCTTTAACTCCTCTGTACCCAGCAGCCATATCTTTGACTGACGGGGATTACACGGAGGTGCTAATGCGGGCTGCTCTACTCTAGATAAGCTCCATTTGTCAACACGCTGCAATTTACATACCAGACACTGACAAATGTTTGAAAGAGTCATTTACTCCTACAGTAAAATCTAATTAAGGTATGGTAATGGTGGTTAAGTGAAGTTTTGGCTAAAGTGACCTGGTAATTGGACCTTATTTGAGGAGCAAGCACATATCTTTCAACTACATCTGTCAGTAAACATACACTAAATAGGGAAATTAATCATCCACAGTGAAAGTAAATTATGGTTTCTTTGGCAGGACTACACACATACCTCATCACACGACTAATGAAACCCATGATTTCTATGGCTCAGTTAAACTTCTTTTTTTTGTGCTTGTCCTTCCCACCAGAGGTTATTTGTTTGTTTAAGTAGAATAGTGATTGATTTTTTTAAAATTACAAGAAATGTGTTGGACTGACCTTCCGATGGTCTGTTGTACTGTAATGGGACTATTGAGTTGGTATGGTAAGCACTGAGTCCTCAAATCCAGTAGGGTCTGTGGATGGCGCCACTAGTAGCCAGCCAGTCTCTCCCCCACCTCCGCTCTCCTCCCACCTCCCCAGTGAGGAGCACTCAGAGCCAAGGTCCAGGAATTAGCCCCAGCACCCGGCCAGACAACAGATCAATGGGCCCGGTCCTGTATTGATAGGGCCACTTGGGCTCCAGAAGTGCCTGCTAATCCCTGCAGTTTATCAGCCACACTGGCTGCCTGGATCTGTTGTCTGGTACAGTTCTCTGTCGAGCAGACAGGCTTATGCTTGTGGACACACACTCTCACTCTCACATGCACACTAACACTTTCCTGTACGCACCACACTGCTTTGCACTAAACCACTATTCACACACAAACACCCACACACACACACACCTCCCTACCTCTCTCATCATCCTCCCCTATCCCCTCGAACGTGGCGTCAATTGCATTACCTCGGGTGTTAGGGCCGCAGCTATAGAGTTGCCTTGTTTGAGTTAGCCGCGGCTGGGTGGCTGTAACTATATCCAGTGTCCTGCTGAAGGGGCAGGAGGCTGGCTGGCTGGTAGACAGAAAGTCTGACCGGAGTGTGGCCCATTGATTCTAATGGGCTTTTTAGGGGGCCTAATGATGGGAATCTGTTCACGCCTCGCTTGTCACGCCTAATTAAGCCAATGCAACAATGAGTCCATTCACACTGGCTCAAGTTACCTCTCTCACCCCTCCCTTTGGAGCCGGTTTTGCTCAGTTTAGCCAGGGCAAAGTGACTGGCTCCTGGACAGATTTGGAGGCTGGAAGTTTCAGATCCATTTTGCCAACTGTGAGGAATCCAAAGCTGGAAGTTTCAGATCCATTTTGCCAACTGTGAGGAATCCAAAACTTCCTCCAGACTCACACCGCCTTTCATGCAGTCTTTTTTCCAAATGCATAGCCAGCTGTGCACATTTTAATTTCCCCAATCAGTTTGACAACATTTATAATTTTCAGTACTGTAACATCCTTTAACCTTTTGACCGCGTCTTATGCTTTCGTGCAGCATTCATGGTGGGCTGCAGCCAAGAAGTCCTTCACTTAACCACGCTGTTCCAACACTGAGCACTTACATGGGAACTGCAGTGATCCAACGGACTTGGGATTGAGTTATAGCGAGGGCTGAAATACACACACTTGTGTCAGTGACACCAATTTGTCTCCAAATGCTCAGAGGCACCACACACCAGCATTTAAGGATGTCGCTTGGTTGGGGGTTGGTGGTGGTGGTGGTGGAAATGAGACACAGTTATCAAACAATTAAGCTGTGCAGAAGCCAGCAGCACTCATACTGACTAAAAAGATGTTGTTGGTTCCAACAAAACAACACATTTTGGTCAGTGGCGACCACATGGAAATTATAACAATCACACCAGCTGTCTGTTATTATCCACAATTGCTATCTTAACACATGTTACCCATATTTGTTTTTGCATGTACGTGTGTAACTATGATGACATATGACTCATTACTTTTTTAGTTCAGTCCTGCCGTACGGTCGGTCAGAGTGAGTAGTTTCCTGTCAGGCTTGGTGATAGCTGTATATCAGGTATGTGATGGAGACGGCAGATAAACGGCATGCACCACCTTGCTCTCTGGCTCTGTTTGTGTACACATGCTTTTAGCCAGCCACTTAACTGCCTGGATTAGTTCTGTAAGGAGATAATTGCAGGGTGAATGTAGACAGTGGTTGCCGTGTGTGACACAGAAGATCCATAGACACCTTTTGTCAACCTTTACCTGCGCTTTTGTCTCAGGGCGGAGTGTCTCTGTATGGATGGGGAGGAAGAGGAGGGGGGTTAAGAGGTAAGAGAAAGGGTGTATACCTTCTGTCTGTGTCTGTGAGAGTGTGTAGTGCAGTGTGTGGGCTGGACATTACCTTTGCAGTGAGGACTGTTTGTTCGTTCTGACATGAATGCTGATGTCTAAAGCAGGGGAGTGTCTGTAAATATTGATCTCCTGTCTGTTACTGCATGAAGCATTCTGCCGCAGACTAATTCACTCTCCGGCTTTTCTCTGTTCAGCTCCCATTCTATTCTTCAGCTTGTTTGACATAGATACAACAGTTCAAATATAACATGATGAGACATACAGTGCGTGGAGCCCTTTGTAGATCTCAAAGTCATTTTAATAAGAAGAAACCGTCGCTCCCATAGGCCTGTATATATAGAAATAATATTTAAGTGCGTCACCAGTGTAAATCTCCAAATCTTTTTTTAAATAACTCTTTCTTTTACAGTGTTTATACTCACAGCCTGCATGCATACTCTATTAATCAATGAAGTCATGTAGACAGTTTTGTGGATGAACTTGCTTAACTGGTGTTTGTGTTGAGATTTGGACACAAGAAGCTGTCAGTGAGGAGATAAATGTGAAATCTGATATGGTGATGCACATGACAGGATGCTGTACCACTTAAATATGAGTAGCCTATGTAGAGCACAGTGCTAGTGTGTGTGTGTGTACTGCTGGCACTGAGCACTGTCATGCTTCTGCTGTATATCATCTGACCTTACACCAGCACTTCTCAAAAGCAGGTCTTGTGATTGGTGGAAAGACAGGAACGACAGCCCCATTTAGAGGCCCTGACCGGTACTTCAACCCTTATCCTTCAGAGACAGGATGAGGAAAATTTGAGGAGAGAAATGAATGGCTGCAAATAGCAGATACTAATGCATAAGTCCCTGCAGCTATCATTAAACTTTTCAGTCAACAGCAGGCTGTGATTTAACAAGGGATGGGTTTTTAGGTAAACACTAATGCAGGGCATGAAAGGAAAGGGTTGGGAAAAGGTGGGGTTTTGCCTGTTTGTGAAAATCGCCTCCGTTTGTACCTTAATCTCAGCATGTATGGTTGTTTCTGCATGCTTTTTTTCTGTGCCTTTTATCTATTCAGCATTAATTGTGTGAGGCTTTTGCCAGTGCGTGCCTGAAAGCATCACAGAAACATGTCTAGAATAGGGTGCCCTCGCCGCTAAGTTCAAGCTGCGCCTTAAACGTGGCCCGAAGGTGCAGTGATCAGCCGGAGGCCTTGATGACTTTACTTCTGCTACGTCTGGAGTATGTCCAACAGATGGCCCCGATAACACCATTTGTCTTTCACCAAGAATTGGAGACGGATCACGCCTTACATGACTTTTTGACACTGTAAAGGGGCAAATTGATCCTCAGTGGGCTCATGAATCATTTATTGCTGCACAGTGAAGACAGGAGCAATGACAAACATATCATTTTAGGCTATGAGAGTGGATTTCATAAGAAAAATTCTAACATAAATTTAATTCTATACATTGTTTGTTTATTATTTCACAATTTTCTAGCTTTGAATTAGACCTGAAAGGAAATGTATAATTGTATTCTTTGTTGGTGTAATTATAAGATTGATTATTTAATGATCACACAAAATTTAATAAAAAGAAATTAAAAAAAAAACAATAACTAAAAAACACCAGAAGTAACGTAAACTGGACAATTTTATCATTATATTGCAATAAGCAAATTATTTTAACAGCTTGACAATTTTAGATAATTATCTAATTTTGACACTATTTTTCCAAGACGACAAATAACCAGTTTGTCAATTCTGCAAAGCAATTTTGTTGCTACTGTGAAACAACTTGTACTGTATGTTTAAGATAATGACTGGATAATAATAATCTGAATACACTTACAAATACATAACAACATAGCTTAAATTCATCACTTGCTTGTCACTCCAACTGCAGCTGGGATCCACCCGTCCCAGGTCATAATCTTCACACAATAACAGACAGAGAGCAGCATCAATTTGCTTTTCCCCCGCCATGCTCACATAAAATCATTTGTACCATGACAGCGCTTTTGGTAAGCCCCTGGGGATGTCGGAGAGAAACTCTCTGAATGCTGCCTTTGAACGGCAACTCACAAAACAAAGGCATCTTTTTCAATTTCTCAACATCATGAGAATCCTTTATAAGAAACACATTGCACAACCCTGCTGAATTTCTGCAGTTTCACAATTGTCGTTTTATTCCCAACAGCTTGGCTGCATAATGTGCTAAAAACCATGGAGAGGAGTTTACCACCAAATCCACAGGGTTAGGACAGTTGGTTCCTCGGGCATCCTCAAGGACAGATGATAGAATAAACTGAGCTCTAAGATAAACACTCGCTTCACCTATGTTATGAATGAACTGATGGCCAGTAATGTGATTTGTCATAACCTAAGGATTTAGCATCCATCTGGGTAGAACAGCAAAGCCACTGTCTCACAGGAAAGTTGCAAAACTCAAGGCTCATAAAATCTGTTTTTCTGTCCGAGTAAATTTCAGATCAGCTGCTTTCCGCGAAAGGATATTAAACACATTGAGTGTGTGTATACACACATACGGAGACTCCTCATCCTTCAGGATGAAGTACACAACACGCACACACCCACACCCACATCATCAGCGCCATGCAGAGACCATATTCACAGCTGTCTCAGTCGAGCAAAATCAAAGATGGTGGCGCCCGGTTGACATGGCGAACATGACATCTTGTCCTTGCGTTTTCCTCTTGACAGCCCCTGGTTCTTGTCACCCCAACGCCATCCTGCCTGCCTTCATAACCTGTTGGACAGCGCTGCATGTCACAGGCCGGGCCTCTTGGCGTGTCACGGGGCTGATCAACCCTGTGTGGCAGCTACCTGACGCCCTGTCTGGCAGCTCACCTCCATCACTGTCACGCTCTCACATTCCAGTTTCTCGAGGCCCCATCACGAGTATGATTAATAGCTCGGAAAATGGTGAAGGCTGGGGCCGTGCTTTCAGAACTTCGGCATCACATTTTACTCGTTCTCTTCTCAGGCAACTTCATACAGCGTTGAAGCACATCAGCAGTAATGGCTTTCCTGAAATTATCACAATTTCCCCAACTAAGCGTGTGTGTTTGTAATGTGGTGTAAAATCACTCTCTCTGGCTCTTCGGCTATGTGGTAATTGTTGAGAATGACGGTCTGACCATCCAGCCCGAGGGTTAGAGAGCTTCTAAAACATCTTTGTATTTTGTTGTATTTGACAATCGGGGTCATCTTGATGGCCGACCTCTCTGTTGTTCAGGCCATGCTTGAGCAGCAAATATGTGTATTGAGGTGCAGCGTTCCAAACCACCCGCAGACACTGAACAGGCTAGTGGTGACAGATAAGTAGCGAGACGAGCCCTGACAGGTCACAGCTTCTAACACGACGTGACACCTAATAAGTGGTGTTTTTCTCCCAGAAACGCACACACACACACACACACACACACACATATATATATACAGACACAGACACATGAGTGTGGGGCCTGAAGGCTCTCAAAATAATAAAAGTTAGGAGAGTTTTTGGTGGCAAGAGATGAAAAGGGAGTGGGAAGGAGGAGTTAGTGAAAGCCCCTCAGAAAGTTTCGTTCCCCCAGACTTCCATATTGTAATGTTTTGAGTAGCATGGAAAGAGTTTGGCTTTTCTCATTTTATTTGCCTGATCTTTTAAACAGTGAGCAGCACTGACAGATAATTCCTATTTTGTCTGATCTCACTCTTTGATTTTGTGTTTATGTGTCCTCAACAAGTCTCACAAATTAAAGGAAAGAATTGGAAATATCAACAATTCTGTGAGTATCGTGTTAAAAAGCCCCAGATTATGGTTTTGTTTGTTTACGCTGGGCTTTATTCATTTACATTGTTTTCCCGAGGCACATTCGAGTCTACAGAAATGAGGTTAGCAGCTGGTCACGTCTCTGCAATACTTCACATGATTTAGCCAGTGTGAATGGCACCGTTTGTTGGGAAATGGGTAAGGAATGGGCTCTTTGTCAAATCTGGGGGATTTTTGGAGAAGAGGGCACAAACACACAAATGTTCCACCGTATTTTTTTTTTTTTTACAACTTTGTAAGGGGGTTTGTGGTAATGGTTGGTGAAGATGTTTTCTTAAAAGTGAATAACAAGTCTTTTTAGTATTTAGTTTGATAGTCTTTGCAAGTGTAAGAATTAGTTCAGTATTTTTGGGGCATAAAAAGGTTCTTCCTAAACTAAATTTTTGTGATCTTTCAACATATTCACTTGCTGTTTTATACATTTTATTCTAAGTACAGTACGCCTCCACAATTTCATTTTTTTTGTTCTATACCCTGTGTGGATGGTGGGAATTATTGCAAAAATAATCTTATCAGATGAGAAATAAAAATGTCTATCCTCAGGCTTTTAAAATCTACAGCAGGACCTGTAGGGCAAACCTGATAACATTTTTATCAGGTTTGCCCTTTCATTGTTATAATTCAGCATTTTATTATTCACCACAGACCTTTCTGAAAGCCCTTCCACATTCTTTCACTTCCCCTTGTCAGAAACATTTAAATTCTATGTCTTCAGACAGCACAGTTACAATTCCCCCGTGGCGGCACTGATCAATGATTTCAGTTTTACTCGGTAACCTAAGACTTGTTTTGCAGTCAGCAACATTACCTGCTTCCTCGCCAGCCCTTTCAGTCCAGCTGGCACTTAGTCCACCTGACACAAGGGAGATGAATATGAAATGCCTCTTGCTTTGTTTCCCTTCGCAGCGATTGTTGCTTCTGTGATTAGATTTTAGATTGAAGTGCCCCGTAAGCCGATCTGTAGGTGGAGTGTAAGGCTGCCACCCTTCAGAAAATACCTTGGCATGGCGCACGGTTGATAGGTGTTGCAGCGGAGTGAACAGCTCCTGGTATGTGCTGTCTGTGGATCAAGTTAGTGTTTAGACTGACTGGACCATTTTAGCAAAAAAAGAGAAAAAAGAGGTGGCTAAATCTTGAATAAATTAAAGATCACAACTTAAATGTGTAATAATGTGTAAATATGACAATTCTCTAACAAGGTTTTATTTTTAGTTCAGCATATGATAACATTTCTTAAATGCCAGTATCTTTGCCCACATCCTCCTAGGTCATGAGCTTACAGATTCCCAGCTGGAAGCGTTCCCCTTTGCTGACACTATATTGTCCATGAGGTCACAAGTCATAATATTCATGAGCTCGATCGCAGTGGACAGGGTCTGTCCAGCAGCTACAGTTAGCAGCTAGCTACCCTCAATCAACTCTCGCTACCCCCCCCCCCCTAACCTATGCCACTGCAACCATACCAACTCTCTTTAGCTTATCTGCCCCCAAAAGAGGCTGTTTCACTGGATGGGAACTGCATCCGTTAAAGCATGTAGCTGTCAGAGCAACTTAGCCACCAGCCTCTCAGACGTAGCCCAGGGGGAGCTGTCCTTTCTGGGCCAATGAAGCCCGATGTTGTTTTGGGGCCTCAGCAATGGTAGCATGTCCGCAGCTGGATGGAGTGATGGGTTGTATCGGTGTAAAAAGAGTCATTTCATCTACTTTCAGCACAGACTGCAGTGAGTTCTAACACAAGAGTAGGCAGCTGTGTCCTGTGAAATCTGATGGTGCCTAGATCTACAGATTGGCTTAAGGGCTGCCACCGTTGGTAGTGCTGATACTGGTGCCAGTGGTGTGTGTGTGTGTGTGTGTGTATGTGTGTGTGTGTAGGGGGAGTGGGGTTTCTGTGGTTTGGTTGTGTTGACCATTTTGTGGTTCCCTAACTCCATGTTTTAAAGACACACAGGGGCCTTGGATTTCCAAGTGTTTTCAGCAGGAAATTTAACACTCGGAGCTCCGTCCCTACCTCAGTGGCAGCAGCGAACTGCGATTATATCTTTTACCTCAGCAAAGAGACTGGTGTTTTAAGAGAAAATTACAATGTTGTCGCTCAAATGTAGATTTCCGTTTCATTTCTGTGTGCATAATTTGTATACAAGCTACTTTACCGCACGCATTTGAAGTGTGTTTGTTTAAAGGCTAGGCTCCTTTCCAGTGTTTTCCAGGATATGGGTTACAAAGATTTATTTTAAGAGTGAGGGAGAAAGTGGCAAACTGACAGACAAAAGACTGACAGATGTGTAAACAGACTGACAGACAAAAACACACAAGTCCAACTTGACCTATACACAGATTGACAGAAATGACACAAAAGCGTTTCCTCTTTTTTTTCCCCCCTTAAATGTCGATACATGCTATTTTATACAGTAAGTCTCTCTTTTTCTCTTCTGTGTCTCTCTGCTCTGTGCTCCCTCAGGAACAGGTGTTAGCCAGCAGATATGATGCGTGGATTAGCACAAGTTTGTGAAGGATTGTCAGTGAGGGCTGAGATTTTGAGATTACACATATGGGCAGGGGCAGTAATAACACAGGAAATTCACACTTTAATCTGCATGTAGAGGATCTGCCAGGGGATATAAGAGCGGATATAGTCATATTTTCAAGACATTTCTGTTTGTGCTGGTGTGTCGGCGAATAATGCCACCTAAGCTGTCAAATCCACTTGATCTTTGTGACTAAAAAAAAACAGCTTTTCACAATACACCAGGAATAGATTTATACTGGTGTACATGTAGAATAAGTTGTGAAACTATTTTACTTAAACGACAATATCCATCTGTTTGTTATGGTTTTACACTGTGTTTGTATGATACAATGCTCCTTATGTGGCCCGCTAATTGCAGCTATATGATTACAGTAGTTAATATAATAATGTCTGTTTAATTTATCCAATTGGCTGGCTTGTCTCTATATTAACTGATGCCTCCAGCTCCTGCACCCTCTGCAGTGTGTCTTCTAAGAGCCTGCAGTCGAAGAGGGTCAATATCAACATATTACTGAGCTCTGACAGAGCCGCAGACAGTCACAATGAGACAGGATCAGCAAGTCAGCAGCACCTGCCGCTCTCTGCATGAGGCCCCCTGACACACACACACACACACACACACACACACACACGGAAAGAGATCCAAGGATGCACAAGCAATACACTGACAGGCACAAACACAGATGAATAAACACACAAAGACACTTGCACATACACACAAACAGAGCTCAGCCTTGGCTTAATCTAATCAAGTGCGATGGCTAGCTCGATTAATAAAGCCAGCTATTGACTTCTAATTGGCGCCGCTCTGCTCTGCTAATTTCCTGGGACGAAATTACACTAATGCGGTTTGCCTGATGGAGTACTTATAGTTGGCTCCCAAGAGAGACAAGCCTTCGAGACGGATAGATAGCAAGGTTGGAGAGGGAGAGAGGGGGAGAGAGAGTGAGAGAGAGAGAGAGAGAGAGAGAGAGAGAGAGACATGGAGAGAGAGAGAGAGAGAGAGAGAGAGAGAGAGAGAGAGAGAGAGAGAGAGAGAGAGAGAGAGAGGAGGGATGATAAAGATCGGAGGCTGTTGTTTCAGTGCAGACCATTTTCTAATCAGTGGCCTGCTGTCTTTGGAAATGTCATCCAGAGCGGTGTAGCTTTACTGCTCACACAGAGAGAGACAGAGACACAGACAGACAGACACAGACACAGAGAGAGAGAGAGAGAGAGAGAGAGAGAGTAAGAGAGGAGTGCAGGACAGCTCGGGCTTCTGACTTTCACTAGTGTAGTGTAACATTAGCCACCTGTCTACACGCTAATGAATTCTCTCCAAACCACTCACTTCTGAGTCTACTACTGCACACACACTTACACACACACTCAGTCCAACACACTCTCTATGCTCTGATCACATTAGTTTTGGCATGAAAACCTCAGCTATCTAGTCACAGTCTAAAGAATGTGTGAAACACACACACAGACACACACGCACACACTTCAGAGCCAAGATTCATATTTTCTGGATAAAGAATTGTGGACTATGGGTTAAACTATATGTTATTTCCTCCTACTTATATTAAGAGATTAATTTAATTGAAAAAGAAAATGTATGACAGCACTTAGGTCCAACCCATTGGACCTAGTATAAATGCTGTCATTGTTTTGATTATGTTATTTTTATGTAATAACAGACACTTAATTTAACAACTGCAACTAAGTGCAGACTGTTCTGCAATAATCCCAACCTCTAGTCACACACACACGCACACATGTGAGAAAATGTCCTCATGCGCGCACACACACACACACAGCACACATCCTTAAATACATCTTAATTCTGTTTTCACATGAGGAATATTTTCATCAAGCCATGCTGACAGATTATCTGGTGAATTTAGCACTATCTGCGTCTTATTCTGCTCCTAATCCATATTTGTAATCTCAGTTCCTATGACAGTAATTCTTGAGTTGCGTTCACAATCCCTCAGTGACACATGCTGTAATCCCCGGTTGACACTGATCTTGGGGGCAACAGCACCTGTTCCATCTCAAGACGAGAGGAGACACACTGCACTTTCTTTTGATGGTTTTTCCATGTTATTCATCCGAAATTGAAGATTAAAGATTCATACTGTAAACATGCTGCTGGAAATAAATGTGGATTATGTGATCTGTCCAGTACAATGAACCTTTAAATAAGATGATGAAATTCATCACAATATACATATGGCATTTTCATCAGTGGTATTGTTATGGTGAATTATTATTTCTTCTTTCTACAAATATTAAAACAATAGAAAATGAATAGCTGCTGTTTACCCCATTCTGCAGTGGTTATTTATTGTAACTCAAACAGATACTAAGTAGATGATTCTATCTGAGTTGATTCTAAGAAATAAGAAAAAGAAAGAATAAGAAATTTGAATATTCAATAAAAAAAAACACATCAAATGAATGAGTGAAAGTCCTTCCTTTGCTTAATCTTTCTTATCCGTGCTTGCGACCTGGATTGTGGCAAGTTGTCTTGATCCAGTGTTAAGATCCCATATTAGGAAAAGGATTGGTGTGTCTTTGATGCCCCAGATTACCAGTAATCTTATCTCCTCAGATTAGGAAATATTAGGAGAGTGCAAAAAGTCAGGTACTTATCGAGCCAATAGGGAATTACTTCCGAGAGATAGAATAATAAACATTTCTTGTCGAACGGGGCTGTTTGTATACACCAAGTGCAGCTATAATAACATTTCATTTCCTGTGCTGTATTTTCATTTTATCTGTATTGTAGATACAAAAAAGATGATAATGCTCTTTAAAACCCAATGAGCTGAAAACAAAATATTTTGGGTGACTTGTTTTTTTGTTTTTGGATATTCAACAATCGGTTTAATGTTCATGAACTCATCTTCTCTCACTTGTCCAGATTTTTTTTTTTTTTTAAATAACACTTGGATTTAAATATGGTCGTCTTTGTTTGTGTTGATCTAATCTGTCTGAAAGACAGATTAAGTGACAGTGGTGAAAGGAGGGTGGGGGCTATGGGTTCAGGGGGAATTTCTTCAAGTGCAGTAAAATGAGTAAATTACCTTGGTCTGAGTCAGTGTGAATAAATAAAATGCACGGGATTGAGGGTGAGAGAAATATTAGAGACGTCATACACATACACACACACATTGAGCCAGTATCCTGCACATAGACTTACACACACACAGACGCAACCTTGGAAAAAAAAAAGCACCCACACACAACACAGCATGCACACACACGCACATACATTACCACTCCCGCCCACACACACAACTAAGAGCTGCTAGTTCCTCTTGAACCAGGTCCAAACACACATTCTCTCAATTAGCCGGGGCCGCCAAGGCGACGTCAACGCGAACTTCCAAACAATAGGCACAGGGGATTCATAAAGCACAGGGAGGAAACATGAGCTAATACCACTATTCCAATTAAAGAAACATTTGTTGCCTCTGACACCTAAATGTGATTCTCCACAGCTGTGGCGTGCTCCAGTACAATAGTAGCTCTGCGAGGGCAGGGTTTGTTGTATTGTTGGCCGTCGATTGTGTGAAAGGTTGAGTCAGGCCCAGGCCCGGTCTCTTGAGAGGTATGCTTCATCACAGCAGAGGAGACCTTTTGTTTTCCCTTTTCAAAGGACTTCCAGCCCCCCATGCTCCAATCACAGCCCCTATTCATAAAAAAAAACCCAGAAAGCTCAAGTGGACGGTGATGGAACATATAAAAGTACTTCTCTGGCTGTGATGTTTACTGATGATCGTGGCCTGTAGTGAAGGCTATTGGGAGAACAACCCACATGTAGTGTGTTCCTTGTGAAATACGAGACAATGATTCAGCTAATGCACACAGTTTCACAGGATTAATACTGCAACTTTGTGTGTTAGAGATGATAAACTGCAATGCTGTTTATCTTTAATTCAATACATTATTTCTCTGGTATTTATGTGTCTAGTTATGGTGTCATCCTCTGCCCACATAGTACTCATCCAGTGTGCATTTTCTGTAACAGTAGGGGTCACTCTTCTCTCCTCCCTAGTGAAGCATGTAGATCAGAGTCCTGACTAACACACACACATGCAGGGGAAAGCAAAGATTCAATCATACACACATGCAGCATTGCATGCACATACTGTAGGCTATGTGCACGCGCATGCACACAGCCACCAGCATGAATCCAAACACGCACTGACTGTTCTCCTCTGTCCCACGGAAAGCGATGCATGCGTCGTATCACAGTAACATAGCCTCCGACAGCAACAGCAGTATTGCCTGTCTTGTGGTAGCTGTGGTTAGTGTCATACAAGAGCAGCTACTGAGACGCCCATAGACTCAGAGAAGCTTCCTGCCAGGGGCCTGTCACTGACTAACCCAGGCCTGGCGTGTCAGCTTTCCCTGGGCCCAAAGGGAAGGCCTTTCACTCTGAGGAGCCATGGCTCCAGCAGCACCACCACACGTCAGCCCCAGCCCAAATCACTAACCTGGCCACAGAAACCACAAAGCCCTGTATCCATTTTAAATTGACAGGATAAGAAAACACAGATCATCCAAGTCCAATGAAATATTCAACATCAGAGGAACCCTAAACATAATATACTGTACATAAACTATATGCGTGTGTAGTAGTGTAAATATGCTTTAATAGCTGCACGGGCTGCCATCTGGATGCTTTTCTTGCATGTTTAAAACCATCAGAAAAAAATGAGTGTTTTGGATTTTTACACAGAAAACAAAGGAAAACCAATCCACTGCATTCAGGAAGAATCTTTAAAAACACCTCTAAGGAAATCAAAGGATACAAAGTGCACTGGAGATAAAGGTGACTGGGAATTTCTGTTGAATTCTGCCATCTGTCCTTCATACCTTCTGGTATAGCAGTGAGGCATTGATGAAATCCAGAGGTAAAATAGCTTTGGTGGGTGTTTTCCTTTTCAAATCTCTCATCTCGACCAGGCTAACCTGATCCCATGCAGCCAGACTCTGAGCCGGAGATCTCTGCACTTCCTGGTGTCCCAGTAATGATTGTTAATGATGTCATCTGATCAGGAGAAGAGGATGTGTGTGTGTGGGTATGTGTGTTTGTGAGTTCAGAATGCAGTCTCTCTCGATGTGTATGTGTGTGAGAGAGAGAGAGAGTGTGTGTGCATGTGTGTATATTCATGGGTGAAGATACCTCACCAGATTGAGTAGGGGGTCATTTTATGTTTGAGAGGAGAAGAGGGAGGGGGCGCAGGAAGCGGGAGGACAATGAACTCCAGTGTCTGTTCATACAAACATAACTGTCTTCATCTTCTGTCTGAGCGAGAGGCCTCCCCTCCCTTATTCTTAATCCCCACCCCTCACCCATTACTTGTAAACCCCACCTCCCCACCTCCCCCATCAGCCAGAGCAGGGGGTCAGATGGTAATTACTGTGCAGCCTTCCCCTTTAAAACCTATTTGGCTCCTTCAGGACGTGAACAGGACCTGATTGCAGACCACAGGGTTCGTCCACCGAGCATTAAGTACTGATAGGCTTTCTGGC
Source organism: Trachurus japonicus (assembly GCF_045865225.1). Lineage (NCBI taxonomy): Eukaryota > Metazoa > Chordata > Actinopteri > Carangiformes > Carangidae > Trachurus > Trachurus japonicus. The sequence goes on from NC_140918.1 coordinate 14,879,584, forward strand.
TACAGGTAGCTCACTTAAACAGTGACACACTGTGATTCTCTATTTGTTATCTTCTTCTAAAGGTCAGACCTTCCATGATCTTGTTGCATAAAAATATCATATACTGATTAACGTACATAGATTTGACAGGATAGCAAATTCTACGTAAAGGATTTTGAAAAAACACATGGCTAACCAAAAAAGTTATCACAAAATTACCTTAAGAGCAAATATTTAACTGTTAAATAATTTTAAAAAAAGAGGCGCTGGACTAGTTTCTTCTGTGCAAAAAGACACAGTCTTCCTTGATTTTGGTTTCTCTGCTGCCTCAGATTAAGCTTGTTTAAACCTGGTGCAGACGATTGTGTCAAAACCAGCTGCCTGTTGAAAATTGGCCTCCAGTAGCCCTGAGAACTCAGTGCACAGGAACTTAAGAGTAAACATGCAAATAAACCAAGCAAATCCTCAATTTGACTGCTGCACCACAATGAGTTATGCTGCAAACACCAGACAACAACAACATTACATTATTAACTTGTGTACCAAAATCCAGAAACCCAGTCAAGCCGACCCACTGCCAATGACAATATAAATTTATATCAGTTTAACATCCATTTTGCTTCCATCAGACATTATTGCAGAAATCAGCAATGTACCTAGTGTATAGCAAATGTTTATATTCTACATGCTAATAAAGTCAGTATTTCACTAAGTCATGGAGTAAGTAACGTGATGATTTCAATGTGCTGCACACTAATGGAAATTGTCATTTCCTGGTTTAAACAGACTTTACACCATCAAGCTGCTACCAAGAGCTCTGACACATTCTTCTTAGAAACAACCATTATATCATCTGAAAGGCAAATGCAGATGTAATCATCCTCTATTGGGAACCAGAGTTCACAGAACCCAGTGATGGACCACCTGACCTGCACATCTCTGGTCCGCGTTATGCTGAGCAAAGCCATAGAAACATACAGACACCAGAAATTAGCATTCGCTTTGAAACTTTTTTTTCTGCCGTTACAAGTGGAAATCAAAACAGTTTCCGTATCTCCGCCTACCAGGACCCAGGAGAACATGGCCGAGCTGTTAGATAGCCTAAAAGCCGCATCCGTCTGACACAAACAATGTTTAATGATTTCCTCATACAAACATAAAGATGTAGGCAGACAAGGCATTATAAAAGCCTTGTAGATAGTGCTAATGGAGCCGTGGTTGTTAATGGGCCAGCAGCACTCTCAGTGATAAATGATGCTTATCATACTCAAAGCACCGAGGATTTGTTACACTTCTCCCTCTGCCCATTCTTTGATGCAGCCACTGATAACACCCTAATGATCTGTGGCACGGTTGTGGCTTACCATACATGGTGTAACATGGTGTCATATCAGGAAATTGGTGCTTTTCTATCTCTTAAACTACCTTTTAGTTGATGTTCAAGAGTGGATGTTAATTTGTATGTGTGGGCTTTTAAATTATTTTTCGGACAATGATGAAAGTCGATCAATAAAATCACATCTACATAACAAAAACAAAACAAAACAACGTACTGCTGTCTCTACTGTCTGCTCCTGGTCTCCCAGTAGTCTCAGAGGTCTGCGGCTGACAAAGGTAGGTCACGTCCCTTGTCTGAGTGGTCTCGTCTGTAGAGACAGGCACAGAAGAGGACAGACCACTTGCAGGTCCTATGATTAGTCTCTACCCAAATGGGTGTAATTACATCGTGTTTGGCTCCTAAACTCTTTGGTGGGGTGGAGGTGAGGGGGCATGACCCCGCACTTCCAGAACATGACCTGGGAATGTAGACATGAGGCTTGAGTCTGCTTGTGACAATGGGTAGTGGGGTGACCTGGCTAACGGGCCACAGCTGATGTCCTCCAGCACCCATCTGCTCCTTTCACCTCCACCAGTCCCATGTGGAGAAAATGTTTGGATGGAGCAGCAAGGTCAGAGTGCAGGCACTGTGTGATAGTCTAAATACTGTATTATATAGTCACAGTCTTAACCCCAAGTCTGTATGTTCTTTACGTATAAAAGGCTTTTTATATTAAAAGTAAAATCACAATGGAAAGCAAATTAGCATTTGGATGATTTGATGAATTAAGCTAATTTTAAATACTATACAAATATGGAAAGCAGTGAAGCACACGTGTGTCTGGAGTGATATAAAAGTCCATTGCTTGTATGATTTTCTCCAAAATATCATGAACTAACAAAGAGCACAAATGCACTCATTCATCAGAATTATATTTTACTATATCTGCTCTAATATAGAAAACATATATCCTCATTAGCCATGAACTGACCCAGGAAATTTATATCATCCTGGCTAATACAGTTGTCTTTTGATCCTAGTCATTAATGCGCCATTAGGAATATATTTTATGTACTGTGTTATGCAGCACTCACTACCTTAGACCTTATTATGAGCAAAATGATCAATATCCAGATATATGTGGTTCTGGAAGGAGAGATTGTTTTTTAGTTAGAGAGTAAATTGGGCCCAAACTTTTCTGTCAAAGAAGCAAAAGACATCTCGAAAATTTGTGGCAAATCAGAGGCAGATGTGTATGTTTATAAAGATAAATTGAATTAAAGGCTAGTGCGTGCTTTGTTGCCCAGACTCTGGGTCCTCAGTGGCCTTCTAATCATGCTGTCGGTGATTTAACTGGCTTCAACAGGTAATGCTATTTAAGGGGAACTAAGGCAGGCACCAGGAAATGAAACACGGTCGCCTTAACATGGATTGTTGAAGTAGTAGCTTGACTCTCCCCCTCCATACCCCATTCCCCCTTTTCCCTCTTTAGGCCTACTCAGAACCAAGGCTAACTAGAAGAAAAAACAATTAAGTCTCAGAGTAAAATGTCCTCTATGGAATGTATCTGGCTGTATCTGTTACTGTGAGACCTGAACACATGACTATGTACATTGAGAACTGCACTAACATTCACATGGACAACTACTCAAACACACATGCTCATGCATGCACACACAGACAAATACAGCGATGACAGCACATACATATTCTCTAATTGGGCAACCCTGTCCACAAGGCCCCAATGCCCCTTGACCGTCAGGTTTTACCACATCATTTGGTGCTATTTTACAATAACAGTTTCTATTCACTGTGCAGTACATCTACAAGCTGTTCAATAACTCAGGACATGCTTTGTATATTGCATATTAGCGGTGATGTGAATATGTCGGTCCCTAGATTATTGGTGCACTTTCACAATTAACGTGATGCCAAAAACCCACCATTTAAATCTTTAAAAACATAGTCTTCAAAAATTATGGGGAGACATTAACTGCACTGTCATGGACCTTCAAGCTAAAAGGCCACACATTTTTAAATCTGCTTAAAGTGCTCAACATAATTTGTATATAAAAAAAGCATTCATTTTGTGTAGTGAAGAATGTTTTCATGCATTTCTAAATTGAGAGATTCATCATCCACCATCTCTAAACACACTATTACATTATTAAGCCATGTCGGCCATATAAATATATAAATCTTTAGCATGTTCATGGTGGGAGCCTCATCCATGATGCTGCTGTCAACATTACGGTGAGCTGATGGACTCAACATAAGTTCATGCAAGCAAACGGGGACGAGTTGCAAAACGGTTATCCTGGGTTAAGAATGTGGAAAATAACAGTGTCTCACAGACTGTGATTTGTTCAATTAATGCTCATATTCATTTTCAGCATTTTTTGGGTGGAACAGAAAAAAAAAGATTTCCTTTTAGATGAATATGTGCAGACAACTCAGACTGTCATGTGATAGTGAAAAGCATAATCTTTGGTTATGCCAGTTCTAATGTGTGGAAGAAGAAAAAAATTTGGCCCCTTCCCAAATCATAGGTTCCTGTCACGAGTCCAGACAGCGTGGCAGTGTAAGCTACTCTGTAGGTTCAATTCAGTTCAGATAACTGATGTCTCTATGGTAAATATGAAGCTACTGCTAGCAGCCAGCTATAGTATCTTAGCTTAGCAATGGAAAATGTGTAAACAGCTTAATCAACAAGTGAACCCACCTACCTGCACTTCTACAGCTTGATGATTGATATAACTTTTTAATGGGACATATTGTTTACTGTAATAAAGTGAAATGCAAAAAAATAATAATTTCTAGAGTCTCAGCTCAGCACATAACCCCCATGAAACATTGATTTGTTATTTATAGAGCTATCAGCCATCTCATCTATGTTAAGGAAGCCAACAGGAATATTTTCCAAAACGTCAGAAATTTGCAACTGGAAAATAAATGGAACCACATTTGTCCAGTTATGTAGAGCTGTGGTATAAAATGTTTGTCTGTGACAAATATGTTTTATTCAATCATTTTGCTGAATAAATAGAATTATTTTTAATACATGGACCCATGATGGCAGGTTTGCATCATCCAACACAGGCTGAGTCCTCTGACAGCTTGTCTAGTCCCAAGCCCCCCCCCCATTCCCTCTCTAGCCAAGATGCAGCCCTCACTGAGGGGAGGGTCCTTCATAATTCCCAGTCAGGTCTGCCATTTTTCACCTTTGTCTAAAAATACAATGGCGGAGGAGGTGGAGGGGGGGTCTGAAAGATTGCTCAAGAATTGCCGGAACAAAGGGAACGAACTTGGATGGGCTAAAAATACAGCACAGCGTGTGAATACGATAAAGGACTACATGAGAGGACGCTGACAAAGCTTTGCTGACTTTCAAGTGGGAGAACAATGTGGCAGACACTTTCAGGGCGTTTGGCTACACACTGTGGCGGCTGGACAGGCTGTGAAGCAGGATGTCAACATCAGCCCTCATGGAGAGAACTGAGGCCTGCTACAATGAAGCACATTTAAGCAAGAGTGGAGGAATAACACATTCTAGTCTTGTTAGTAATGGCATATTAAACCTGGATGGACACTTCAACAACTTGTATACAAACATACTGCATTTATTTGTGAGTCTGTAAAAGGTAGGGAAACAGAGAGAGGGACTGAGAGAGGGTCTAAGAGGGAAATGCAATGTGAGATGTGAGCCTGCGACCCCTCATCTCATCGATTCAGACAGGGAGGGCTGGACTTAATTACCCTCAATTTCCCCCCAGCCATCACTTTTCTTGTTGATCACTTTCCCCTCCAAGTGAATGTGTATGTGTGAGCACTTGGGTGAATGTGTGTCAGAGACAGAGGGAGAAAGGAAGAGGTGTATGTTTTCAAGGCCGAAGCGTTTGTGGTGGATGCGGTGCTCTGGAAATTGTGGGCTCCCTCGTCTGTAATCTGATTTCAATGGCACTGCCTTTAGAGGTTGAGTCAATCTGATTTTCTGCCTTGACTGAGTGACTGGGCTGATGTGTGTGTATGTATGTGTGTGTGTGTATGTGTGTGTGTCTCCACTGCGGGAGGTTAAACACTTACAAGGCACCACTCAGTCAGTCAGTCGCTTTCCTAGTGAGGCATCATGGGAGCGTTTGATTGGGTGAGTTACAGAGAGTGGAGTCAATTAGACAACGTGGAGTCATGTGAGATTTGGGGGGGGGGGGGGGGCTGGGGAGGAGAAGGAATCATGCAATCACAGGCCACATCAACAGGTGGCTCACTGCTTTCATCAAACTATTTTAGGTGACATCATCCACAAATCACACACACACATACGGATGGAGTGCAGCGTTGAAACTATATCCGTCCTATTCATTCAAGTTACTGGTATACCACAGCCCGTAACACCCACATCCAAATACCAATCACCACGCCGATGATTAAGTGTTCAGAAGAGGAAGTGAGAAAATAGATGAGAGGCCTAAAACCTAAACACCCCCACCCGAGGCGATCAACATGAACAATTAAACACTCCTGATTGCTGCTCTGGGTTGATGTGCGGACCTCCCTTTTCCGTGAATTAAGCCTGTCCAATTTCGCCACTTGCATGCAAACACACATGCAGGCACACGTACTCTGATGTGGCGCTGTTTACTGTAATTAGTATCAGTTCATTTACAGCCCACTGACCCAGGGTGACCTGCTGGATCTGGGTCAACAGGGACAGCCAGCGCCACGGTGACGGAGACGGGTGGGGCGCAAGGTAAGGCGGGCTGAGAGCAGATTGTCGTGTGTGTGTGTGTGTGCGTGTGTCTGCAAGGAGCAGAGGAGCAGATGTCTGAGGGAAAATGAATAAGTGTGCAATGTCTGTCTGCATGTGTGTGTATGTGTGTGTTTGTGCAGGTACCTCGTGTCTAGTAGTAGTGTCTGTCGGCAGATGACAAAAGCTGCTGTGTGTGTGTGTGCGTTGAGGTGTCTCAGCACACGTGTGCGACTCAGTGACTGTGTATGTGTGTGATCTTATTCCTCATTGTGCTGGACTTCAGAGGCCCAAGCGTCTCCTGCTTCCTCTCGGAGGCAGTGGGTTAAAAATAATGTGGTGTGCAGTGAGCGGCGGGGAGCAAGGCGCAGACAGCTAGGAGCCAGAGCGTCTCACACACACACGCACACACACACACACATACTCTCAGCCACTACTATAAGGATTTTTTTTCTCTTTTATGTATGTCTCACTCACTGACTTAATATGCCCATAAATGTTTGCGTATACAAACAGAAATAGACGGTCATCCATTTACTAACACTTCATCTGATGCCTTTCTTCCAGAATAGATAAAAAACAGACTGAACATCTGTCCCACCTTTTTCTCTCCACTTACTCTCCACCCTCAGCTCCTATCTTAACCCTTTCACCCTTCTGATATTCGCTTGGAAACCTGTGACTACCATGATGTTGCATTTGCAGAGCATGCACTGTAAACACAGTTTGAATTCAATGAATTATCTGTTAAAGGAGCAGCCAGTTTCAGCAAATAACATTGTAAAGCAGAGGAGCTCATCCTCGCTGAGTTTCACCTAATATTCAAGGTTATAGTAACACTTCAAAGTTAACCTCAAGTCAGCAAATAAAGAGACATCCTGACAACACAAGGTGGCACTGAGCTCTCGTAGGTAACTGAGCGAAACCTTTGACACCGACATGACATGTGCCAGTTGGCTCGGACTATCTGCAAAACATGAGAAGAAGAGACCGATGACTCACAGGTAATTGGCCTATCGCAACCTCTCCCCCATCTTCCTCCTCTGGCCCTCCCTCCATTGCGTGAGGAAGCCAGGGCGGCTGCAGTCTTTCTCCTCCCCGAGATAAGCCTGTCTCCAACCAGCCTCGCACACCTCCTGTCATCTGTCTGCTCTCCTTATCAGCCCATTGGTGCAGCGTGCTAGTGTTGACGCTCTAATTAAACCCACGTACACGCAGTTACACCCCCCCCCCAGCCATTGATGCAAAACTGAAATTACACAAGTTCTGGATAAATGTTTTGTAGTGTACTCGGATGGAAAAAATATTACTGGAAGCTTGAGGGGTAACAGGAAATTGCAGTATCACTGTAATTGTATACAATTTCATGAGCTGAACTGTACAAAATGTCAATATAACAATAGACGAGTCTGTGTGAGAGAGCCGCAAGTAAGACGGGCAAACTGTACCCAAGCATAATTTAATTGAAATTGACCGAGATTATGACTCCAATAAAAAGGAGCAGTTGTTTCAAGAGTCCAATTTTGTGAAATGGGAGCAACTGCTATTTTAAGACTCAGTGGTTTGTCCTCCTGAAACGTCCTATCTGTATGTATCCTCAGATAGCCCCTTTGCCCCAAGGTGTGAATGTGTTAATACGTTTGTCAGCAGATCTGTAGCTTTCTGATGGATTGATGATCTGTCCTAAATGTCCCCTTGCTTTCTGTCAAACCTTATTTCAGTCATGAACTAGCAGACGTTCCCTGAGTCATTAATCAGCTGTATTTTAACATTTTGATGAGTGTTTGTTTTTGGCTTGATATGTGCCCATATAAATTTAGTTGTAAAGATTTTTATTGGTGTTTTTTTTCTTCTCCTGTCTTGCTTCCAGTATCTCAGGACAATGTTGGGAAGTTGAACATTGTTTTCACTTTTATTTGTTACCCCATGTGACAACATGTGCCTCCTGCCTCTTGACCCTGAAAAGAGACTGAGAAAATAAAAATGAAGACTGAATACAGGTTTAGGACTTGGTTTGGTCATCTAAAAAAAAAAAGTTGACATTGTTTGTCACAGTATGTCAGTCTAACAACTGATTTGTCAAGTGCTTCTGACAGTTGTGGTTAACAGCCGTGATAGTGGGGGAGTCCATGCCACTCAACATTTTTTTTCCTTGCTGTTATCTGATTAAAGTGTTTGCAAAGTGGGAGTGGTGCAAAAACACATCTCTTGGATTATTTTATATTCCTTTTACTAGGAACTAATGCAGGGGTGTTCACACCTTTCTGTGTTCTTATCAGCACCTTTAAACCCCACAACAATTCAATCACCCCAGTAGACAAAATCAATACTCACTGTAGGGACGCTGATCTTAACCAACAGGTTATGTTGGTCCAACAATTCAGGTGAACAAAATAGCCTATTTTGTCTCCATTGACTCTATCTGTGACACCGCGTGCCTGATAAGGAGGCACCGATAGAGTTCAGAAGAGACACTTGAGCAGAGAGTTGCACACAAAAGGTATACTCATAAACCTTTATAGCTCACCATTAAACTTTGCTTAGATGTTGAATGTGTCACTCACTGATAGCGGAGCCTGTCAGCTGATTTATGGTCATCCCTGAAATTGCCTTAGTGACGCCTGGGGAGGATGACTAACCAACTCAGGTAGGGTCAACAAGCTCAGACAGTCAGATAAGAAGGAGCGAGGCAGAGACAGACACAAAGGGAGAGACAGACCGGGAGAGCCCTTGGGATGGACGAGAAGAATGAGGGTCACTCCACGTAAACGTGGCAGACATCTCTTGATCTGCCCCGAAGACACAAGGCCAGACGCAAACTATTTTATCTGATTGTTCTGTTGTTTGTCTGAGGATTTATATCACTGATCATACAAGTGTGTATTTAACAATTTCAAATAAATTTAACGTTTGTTGTTTTTTCTGTGGTGCTCTATTAGCTTTCTATTTAAAGTGTGTTTCAGTATGTCCTTGCAGGCAACAAAAGCACTAATGTGGCATTTATCCAGCATGATATCATTACCCAGAGTGTGCCCATTTTTTGCTCCCTTTCTCTCTCCCAGTTGAGACATCAAGCCTCAGCACTATTTGTCTCAATCAACTGCCACTGTTTCCATTTGGCCTGTGTGTACCCATTCAATATTGAAACCAGCAGCTTCTAGTTCAGACATTAAAACTTGTACACACGGGCAAACACACACCGCCAGCAGCACACCATCATGTCTTGCAGCCACACATCCCACCATAATGCCATTTAGAATAATAGCACTGTGACCAAATAGCAGTTAACTGCGTTAACGTCTGAATCTGGTCCGCCATGCCTATGCGAGCATCTGTCATCTTTATCAATAAGCAGAAGGTCTGACATGAATCCAATTTGCTCCTCTAAACCTTGTGTCCCTATGTCATCTACATTCATACGCAAACACTCGCACTCACTGACAACAGTGTCACAGGTGCTTGTGCTGTCCTCTGACCTCACAAGTGTGTGTATTTGCAGAAATTGACTTCCTCTTCTCCCGATTAGGGCACAGCGAGTCATGTCAGCGTGCCCCCAGCTGAACCCTGGCCATAAAAACAACGCTAATTTTTGGGGGTGGAGGTGTGTTCGATTTTTGGGGGCAGGTTGTAGCTTTTGAGGGTGGAGGAGCCAGGCCTTCCCTCTGACACTGACCTCCTGACCTCCTTGACATGTGGGGCAGCTTGGACAAAGGAAGCCTTTCCCTTTTAATTCTGCCCAGGGAGCGTTATATGGGACCTGACCCTGTGCTCCTCTTAACCTTTTGGACCTCCGGCCTGATGTCCATGATTTAGGACAAATTTCATTACATGCATTCTCCGGATGAGCCTGTTGGCTAAGAGGATGTGGCACTGCAACAACTCAGCCTGATTAAAATGTCAGGTAGAGCAGACAGCTGACATGACGTGTTCAACTCACATGAAAGAAAAGCATGTGTGTAATCTCATTGTTGTTGAGACCTGATTGGCAAACTCTTAATATTATTATGCTCAACGCAAGAAAAGAAGTGTAACTTCAGTTCAGTGACATTATTCTCAACTGTGCTATAAATAAATACTGTGCAGAATTTCAATTGTTTCAAATGGATTCAACAATACTGGAGATTCAATTGCATCTGCCAAATACTCATTCTTCTTGTGGGAGATATATGTAATATGAGCTCTTGCCATTCACACACTCAGAGTGATAGCCATCGTACTCTCTGCAAACAACCCGGCTGCGGGACTTGTGAAGCTGTAACAAGCAGAACAGAATGCCAACACCATGGGGGACAAAAGATGAGTGAGTAGCGTCAGAAAGGGAAGACTCTTGAGAAGGGCTGCCATCATAGGCGCCTGGGCCTGTGTGCTGTCTACCTGTCTCTCTTCCTAACTGCCATGTTCTTGTCAGTGTTGACACCCTGTCAGCCCCACCTAGCTGGGGCCCTGTGGGTAGCAGGCAGGCGACTGAGGTGGAGGTACACAAAGCAGGCAGGCTGAATGGGGCTGACTGGGCTGGGCTCTAATGGAGCCAGCCTTCCAGACGCAGACAATAGCAGGGCCCGAGGCCGGGGCCTGAAACCTGAAGCCCCGGCCTGGTATTTTAAGAGGCCTGAGTGGCTCTGGAGCCAGTTGTCAATCAATAGGTGCACACAATCAGGCAAAAACAAGACTTGGAACGGTGGAAAAAAAAAAATTGAGACGATGACAGAGGACAGAAAATATTGACAGAAATGTTTTTTCTTTCCCTTTTCTGTGAGGCAATCTTAAGATTCACCTTCAGGACTTTTCACACACCAGAAAAACCACAAACACACAGACACAGACACACTACTGCTACTTTCCAGGTCAAGGTTGCTGCTTACAGAGGTGAGTGTCTGAAGAATATATGAATGAATTTGAATGAATGAATGTCATGCAGTCATTAAGAATAGTTGTTGTTGGAAACACAACTTGATACAAGATAAATAACAAAACAACAATAATGTGACAAGCAAAAACAACACAATCAACATATGGATAGCAAATAAATAGCTGGTAGCAGCAGAGCTATGGCAGCATTCTCATACTGCATATTTCAGTTTTGTGGGCATCTTATTCATCTGATAGCCATTTACTTATATGTCCAAGTTCCATGTGAAATGTGTACTCAACCACAGTTTTATGTGTTCACATTTAAACTGTATTCTCAGCATCAAACGTTATATGAGCATTTTCATATACAAGAGAAAGAAACAAAGGACCTGGTATATTACCCTGTGGCACCCCACATCCCATGTCTCTTAACTCTGAAGTGGTTATCTTTGAAAGAGCTTCCTCTTTACTTTATATGTGTAATTTATGTGCTATTTCTGCATACAGCCAGATTGACATGCTTGCTTTAGATTTTAAACTTTTAGCACCTTGAATCATGAAGGTACCATTTCTTTCTTGGCTGTGTTTTACAGTCTAATATTTTCTTACTGAAAAAAAAGTGTGCTTAATCAACTAGTCTGTAGACCTCATTTCTCAAAGTCTTAAACTTTTGAAAACTTGATTGGTCTTGGCTCTGCTTAAACTCTACATAATGAGCAAGTACGGGGTGGAGGAGCTGTGTTTGTACAGGGGGATTCATCAATACACTGTGCTATGCTTTTTCATTCTAAGCCGCTGTTGCTCGAGTCTTATTGTGTGTTTATACGTGTGTACACTTACCCCAGATGTCAACTGCAGCAGAGGTGCGGTCCCTCCTGCTCTCACAAACACATGCATCATTTTGTCAGGTAGGAAAGGGCCTGTCTCTTTCTCTTTCCACTCCTCTGACACCTCACAGACATCTGGGGGATAGCGAAGGGTTTGATGATGCCGCTCTTGAAAGTCAGGACCTGTCCACATGGAATGACAGAGTGTTATAACCCATGCAAAGGGCCTAATACCTCCATGTCACACAGTAGTGGATTAAGTCTTTCATCTGGAGTGCTTTATTTATTTGTTTATGTGCCTGCCTCAACTCAAACTCTCCCAGTGTCTCTCTACCTTTTATCTGATTGCAAATAAAAACTCAGTCTAACTACTCCAGCCTTCTGAGGTCGAGTTAAAAAATGAGGGTCGCCTTCCCAAACCCTGGCACCGCTCAGTCCTTGAAAGAGTAAGTAAGCACTAAAGAAGCACTGTAACCTTCAGCTTAATTGTGTTTTTTAAGTAAATATAAAACAAATTTGTTACATCCCTTCAGCAATTACAGTCGTTAGTTTTTGTATAAACTGTATTAACAGTGTCACTCTTTAAATATCACCAGTTTCAGGAACCTTGGACTTCCTATGTGATGATAAAGTAGTAATTACAATATGTGATGTACTTGGGGCAGAGATGCAAAATCTAAAAATAGTCTAAAAATAGTACAAATGTTCAGTATAAGAAGAATCAGTTAAAAGTGTAGGCCTTGCATTCAACTCATAGTATCAAAAGTACAGTTCTTCTAATGCAGAGTGGCTCCTTTCAAAGTGTCACAGGAATATACAGTGTTGACAACATGTTATTACATCATATCAGTTTCAGTGAATAACTTGATGAAAAGCTGTGTAGTTTTGCTGTCATCATATTAACGCCCACAAAAACATGTGAGCTGGCCGGTTCATTTGCCACAGTTAGAAGCTAAGGCTGTCTTTTGTTTTGCAGGGTTGCTTTTTTCTCAAGGAAAATTACTGCAGCTTTCAAGTGTTTGTAAAAACCCATTGAAAACAGCTGCCAGAGATGCATCAGTGTTGCTTTGAAGAATCCATGAACTGTGTAGCATCTTTTGTTAACAAGGGAAAAGGAACCAAATGTAAGCCATTTGTCATTAACATAAAAAAGGACTAGACTTTTGTAGATCAGACTGTCAGAAATGTATACATTTTAAATTATAACAACACTTAGGCTACAGTATATAAAATGTCATAGTGCCCGAGCACCTCAAACAAACTAAATATGCAAGCTATCAGTGGATTGGTCAAAATATCCCGTCAAGAGCCAAAGTCAGAGGAGTTGGATGTCTGAGTTTACACACACACACACGCACGCACGAGCCCTGACCGGAGTGTTGCAGCTCTGTCTCGAGCGAGATGCAGATTAGAAGTGACCAGTGGTACCATCAGAGAGCGGCGCCTGCCTCGTGTTTGTCAGTGAAACATGCATCCAGACACATCTGCAAGCAGTTGACTGGGCCTTTTCCTGCCCCTCTGTTCCTGAGAGGTCTGGAAGGGTGACACGCTGATGCTGACCTCACTGTGCCCTGCCTGTCACTTAACCTTCATGTTAGATGTCAGCTCCCCTGCCGCCGCTATTCAATTGCCTCAACCCTGACACCAAACACGATGCGTGCACTGTTTAAAGTTGTGACCTCAAACTTGGGGAGGAGAAGGGAAATGGTCACAGAAAGTCATGTAAGTCTTTCTATTCAATTTGTTGAAAGCTAGAAAGAGAGAATTAATATTCTTACTAATTTCCTTGTTTTGGGTTATTATAAGAGCCATAGCAAAATGTATGATGGGCATGGAAGGGGGCAAAAACATGCCTATAGCATGAGGCTCACCACTACCCAGAAGTTACCCCATGTCCATGACACCAAAATGAGACCCACTCGTAAAGATGATTCTGAAACCCTGAAAACGACCAATTTCTCACCCAGGGCGAGTCTGATCAGCCTTTGAAACTATACTAGTCGCTGTGATAAACTGTTTCAAAAAGTTTACATTTTCTTTGCCTCTGGAGCCCTAGAAACACAAGCTTGTGCTGTATAAATCTGTCAGGGCTGCAGAGTTGAGCATATACAGAGTCCTGATTTACACATTCCAGATGGGAGATTACAGGACTGTGGTGAAGCACTGGAGCATCGCACACACTCTACTCAGTCCATCCATGCCCTGCTCCCCTTTGATGGAGACCCCTCTTGTCTTGGCGGTGAACATTATGAACTTTCTGACAAACAAACAAAAGCACAAAAGAAATGTAAACGTTGCCTTTTGGGGAGGTTTGGTGCAAACAATGAAACACATTTGTGTTATTTTGGCTGTATCTGGTCCTAATATAAACTTACAAGAAACAATTCCAGCACATGAAACCCTGAGCATGTGTCAGATTTTGAATATACGAGGATTCCCCATTGGTTCAGCACAATAAGACATTGTTGATTATGTATTCAGACATTTCTCCACAGTCGTCTCCTGAGTGAACTTGCATAATAACTATTTGCAGAAACAAAGGACTTACACAGAGAAGGGAGCACTCATATTGAGACACTGCACTTGGTTAGACCCGTGTGCATGTGTGTCTGTGTGTGCGTCTGCATGTGCTTATGTGGTGTAGGCAGCACACTTTCCTCCCTTAGGGCAAAGCCAGGGGTGCGTAAACAGTGATCCTATGGTGCTGGGCGGAACAATTCAGTGTCAGGGAAAAGGTCAGCTATCGCTGCTCAGCCCTATCAGGTCAGAGAAAAACACAGAAAGAGAAGAAAAGAGTGGGCTAAAGTGGTAAGAGCCTGAAGAATATGTTTCCAATAGACCCTCGTCAGGCTGCGTTAGCATCTGCGTCCAACACGTGCACCGCAGGGATCATGACCTTCCACTTCCCCTTCCCTTCCTCTCCCCAGTGGGCAGAGTAGCCCTGCAAGGTCACCACAGATCTGAATGGGGCAGAGGGACGCACAGTATAAACTGACCCCCCAGCAACGACCCTCCCCTAAATCCACAACTCCCCGAGACATTTCCAGACAGAAGGGGACCAGAGTGGTTCTACCCCATCCCTGCCAGGGTCACTGTCAGCCTGCAAAATCACACCAGTGCCCAAAACATCTGGCTGGAGGGAGTAGGAGCAAGTGAGCGCAGGGTGCAGCCAGCCTGTGCCTCTGCCCTGTTCGTCTGCAGAGCAGGTTGATAGCTGAGGGAGAAGGGGCTTGTTTGGGTTGAAATTGGGTGAGAATGTGCCTCTTTACGCAGCCAACTATCACTGGAGGCACGTTGCTGATCACACCGTAGCCAGTGGTACTGTCGGCTATGATCACTGTGCACAGACGCCGAGTACAGCTTAAACGCAGAGCGACCGCAGAGACCTTTATGCTGCTTTTACCTGCAGTAACACGACTCATGTGTGGCATTATAAGCCATAATGGAAACTGATGGGCTTACATAGGAAATAAAGATCATTCCCAAAATATTGTCTTTTTGAAGCTTGTTGTTGAGGATTATACTATTATTCTGATTTACCATTGTACTTTAAAACATATTTCAAATTGTTGCTGTCATAAAACAACAACAAATGAATCATTTGAGGTATGTGTCATAACCTGTGTAATATTTGAGGCTTAAATATATTTTTGAATCATATACAAAATAGACACCCTCACTTAACCAAGAGATGAATGATAATAATAATAATACCAAAAACGACTACACATGTATCCATTATCTTATCTTAGTAAGGCCCCTGATTGTGAGGAAGAGAGGTAGATGTGGTATAAGTAAATTATTATGCTAGAAATAATTTAGAATATGAAAGATGCAAGTCAGATTTTTTTTTTTTTTATCAGACTTAAACAGCAATAAAAAAAAATGAATAAAAAAAATGAATAAAATACAAAAACCACAAATGAGGTACAACAAAGTTAAGATGTTAAATGTGGGGGGAAAAACACATTCTTCCGCTTGACAGAGGCAAAATAATTATTAATTAGGATGGAGCGCCCCATTTAATTAGTTCTTTCGTTAAGGAAACGAAGGGGGGAGAAACTCTGATCGAAATATGTGGATGTGTTTTCCAATGCATGACCATGAAAATAACAGGGAGGGTGAGGGGGGGTGCAGTAGGAGGGGAAGAGGAAAAACATCCCTGGCTAATTTAAATACAGTCTTATTAGTCTAATGACCAGAGTCTGTGATCACTACTCATCACCATTAATGCCACGACTCTCCCCTGCTCTGATTGCCCAAGGCTTAGCTTTTTCCCCTTAGCCCACATTCGGCTGGGGAACCAACGCGTTTTCCTTTCCGCTACACATGAAATGTGACATGGGGACACTAATGTATGTGGAAAAGGGACGGAAAGCAGGGATGTGAGACACTCTGCACTCCTCCTTTTGCGGTTAATGATATGACGTGCTGCACGGAAACCAAAAACTCCTCTCCTTTTAAAAGCCATCAGCTCTGAGGCATGTTTCTATTAAGAACACTCCTAAATGTTATAATAGGTGGCCCTAACGAGCTTTGGCTTCAGTCTCCTATCTGCTTTCCTCAACTACCATATTGGCTGCATGCTGATGCTTATCAAAATGATGAATGCAGCATTAAGTTCAAATGAGTTGGAAGATTGGGAAAGGGGGAAAAGTCGTGTTTATCATTGCATGATTTGGCCCTGTTTTCTGCTTCACATTGCACAAAGACTGCTTATTATTTTAACCACATGTTTTCAGATAGCAGCAATCATGTAATAAGACTATAATATACAAAAAACAGGCAAGTCTTATGTGAATGCTTTGGGAAATTGAGGAAAAAAAGCCTTTTAGTGGTAGAAAGATGCACAGAGCGGAGAAACAATGGTGATTAACTTGAAAAAGGAAGACGCTGCCTTTACCAAGGATAAATCATATTTTCAGAGTAGAGGCCTGTACTTGAAAACACACAATTTCTCGAATACTGTCCTTTCTTTGAACTTGAGCACGCACACAGACACACAGACATACACACACACACCGTTATCACCTGTGTTTTCACTGATCATCAAAACTTTTTTTTCAGAGTATCCCCCAATAGGACTCAGTGTAGGATTGCTTATCCTTTTGCTATTGTAATCCCGTCTTTTCATTGACACAAATTCACTGCTGTAATATTATGGAATGTATCCCTCATGGAATACTTTATTATAAGAGACTGGCTTGCCAACAGCTTTATAACCCTCATACAGCCAGAATGAAAGAGGTGTCGTCAAGGGCAAAACCCCAATGAAAGAAAACCTTGGTCATTAATACAACAGAAAATAAAGGCTGAAGTCATTTTCTAGCTTTGAAGTAAAAGTCATGTCTCTGATGAATGCAAACATGTCACACGTTCACATATCAGCACCACATGACAAAAACAAACAGGCCACCAGACATTAGGTGAAAACATGAAAGTCACACGTCTAATGCCCTGCATCAGCGGGCGTGATTCCACTCTGCCAGACAAAGTGGCACAGCTGGCAGAGAAAAGAGCAAGCGGAAAGCAGGCAACGTGTTAAATGACCCAGGGATGTGAACAACCTTGGTGACTGGGGAAGGCCAGCACTAATTAACGCTGGGCAGCCATGTTGGCTGTCAGAGGATCATCACAGGGGCACAGTCCTTGGATTCTCCCCCATGGATGTCCTCGTCACTCCCCTGCTACTACCCAATCAAGACCCTCGAGTGGACTTGTTCACCCCCTCTCACGCCAGCCTCGACCCCGTGCATGGTAATGAGGGGGATGTTTGGGAGAGGAAAAGACTGACCCAAACTGTGTCAGTTAAATGCTAGCCTGCAAACACCCTATCATCATTACTGTCACTTCCTCTTTACCGCCTCTCCATCGATGATTCAGCGTTCTACTTTTGGAAATTCACACCTTGAAAACTCACAGTGTGAAGCTGAGGGAACAATATTCATTCACTTTAGTACAATTTTCTTTTTTTTCACGTTTGGACATTATGTATGAGGATTTGTAGCAGTACGGTCAACATTTTGACAGTCTCTTACACATAAAGAGTGGCCAGGCTACTTTCTCCTCAGCATGGGTGTTGGAAGTGAGAACAGCACTTGCAGCCAAACATGTCTGTCAATCATTTATTTTGATTCTGACACGCTGCCTTGAAAATGTTGAGATTCTATCACAGTATCAACAGCGCATCCCTTTTGCACATGGTTTAGCATTTACACAATGCCAGAGCAGAAAGGAATTAATATTCATCGCTGGCAATTTATGGATTCATTTATCACCCACATCTTATTTGTTTCTCTTAATCGACCCTGGGGGTCTGACTATGGCCTTGGCTGGCCACCAGTGCTGGAGCTTTATTCCTCTTCACACAGGCCTAGTGTTAACGCCGCTGGCCAAGTTCACAGATTTGACTGACTGTGGACTTAATGCCGCTTGCCTTGTTTTCAGCACTTGTCCCTCCAGATTTGCCACCCTGGCTGCACAATTTCCTCCAATTCTAATTATTCATCAGCTCGTTATGCCTGTGCCTGGGCGCCTCCCCTAATTAGAGGCGACGCAGGGTTTGGTCCCAGGCTAGCCCCGAGTGAGGGAACCAGTTCAGAACCAGTCCGCAGCGTGCGCTCATGGAGGACTGGGTAACTGCCAGCCTCTCCAAGTGCACGGGGGAGAGGAAGGGGCTGTCTTGACAGTGTGATGTGACGTGCCTTTACACAGTTTCTCTCTCTCTCTATTTCCCCCTCTCTCTCTCCCTCTCTCTCTCTCTCCCCCTCTCTCACACACACTCATACAAACTAATCATTCTGCTATGCCCCACATCTATTAACATAACCTCTAGATATTTATAGGAACCCCGGAACAATGGAAATTCTTTGTCTCAGTGGTGTTATGTATTGCCAGTGTAGTGTGAATTTTTTTTTTTTTTTTTTTGATTTGTTATTATGCTGTGAAGCTGAGATGGTGAGGCGGGGCTGCTGAGAACAGTGTCAGTGGGCAGTGTAGAAGAGCGTGAATTATTAAATCATTGTTCCCTAATTAACATCAGGCTTTAGACACAAAATAGCCTCTAGAGCTGAGAACAATTGAAATTTTCAGGGGTTATTAAAATGAATAATTCTAGACGATAGGAAACAAACAATGGCTTCTTGTTCACATAAGGGCAACAGACACTTCTCAGCTGTCAATATCCACTCCTTTTGTATTTGTATAGGTACACAAGGAACCATGGCATCTTTTAGCTATCTCCTATGGGAGAGGGACTATTTTTTCTACTTCACTATATTAGATTCACCAGTGGCCGACTTAATAGCAACACACTAACATTATCCTACAGCTACTGAACCCCAAGACCTTTTCAGCTACAGCTGTTTTTATGCAGGCTCACTGAGGCCCTTTGGGAGAGCATATTTAACTTTTAGTAAAGAGGTTAGCAACTCAGAGGCCTGGCAGCTGATCGTGCAGTTCATGCAACCTGCCCTTATTGCAGTGCTATATGTTAAATTATTAATTCTCCTATGCTGATTGGTTCTTCAGTAGAATACTTTTAAAAACCTTTTATCACCACCGCCGAGTTAAATCTTATTATGAGGAGCTCCTTATTAGTATATTAGGATATTTGAAATAGATTAATGGTGACATCTGTTTGAAAGTCCTTCGTGGTGGCCTCAGGTTTCAGTGTGACCCTGTGTTTCATGTGTCCACATCTGTGTGGACTACTTCTACCACTGTTTAGTGTGATTCCCCATCTTTTTCTCACCTTTTATCTCCTCCCTCCCTCATCACGTCAGCCACTCTGGCCCGGAGTGAGAGAGGTTAGAGGAAACTGAATGGAGAAATCTGCTCAGGACACGGGCAACACAGGGAAGTGCTTGTGGTTACAAAAGTGCAGTGCGTGACACACACCTCTATACAGTAAAGCGACACAGACTTATGCACATTTATTCACCCTCTCATGAACAAATGCACTTACACACAAACACAAACTCACACACAGTAGTGCTAATTAAAGCCCTCAGTGTGAGCAGAGAAATATGTAATCCTGACATTTAGTCAAGGGAGATTTGGGGAGACGAGGAGAAATTCTAGCGCTCGGCTTGAGCTGGGCCTGGGGCAAGCTGGCAGACAAAAGGACAGCGGCAGGCAGAGAGGCTGGGATAGGGAGCGGCGGAAAGGTCATCTCCGTGAAAAGGCTAACGTGTCAGTGCTTTTGTTCCTGGCCATCGGAACATATGTTTGGCCCTCCTCCACGGCTGCCCATGCTATCAGGATGAAATCTAACCCCCAGCCCCCCGAACGCAAGAACAGAACACATTTACACAGACAGACTTCTTCGCACACACAAGACACACATGCACACACACAGTGGTTATGTTACTATACCACAGTTGTTTAGGATAAATGGATAAAAGTTGGGCCAAAGGTGTTGCCTTACCACTCTCGGTGCTGGAAAGCAACACCAATCAGGAGCACCTGTCTGCTTCTGTGCTCAGAAATCAAGATAAGCAAGAGGTGACAATAGAGGAGAAATGAACAAGTGTGTTAGAGAAATTGGACACACGTGCACTCACACACACACACAACACACACACAAATGAAGAAAGGAATACAGGCAGGATACAGAGCCAAAACAGCATTGGCAACTACATACAGACGATGATAGATAAATACAGACAGAAATGGGAAGCTGTAGCCAACAGTTGCTTAGCTTACATTAGCTTAGCACAAAGACTGCATGGAACCAAGGGGAAACAAATAGCCTGCCTCTGTGCAAAGGTCCAAAAGTAACTGAGAACTGAATGAAAGGAGCAATCTCATAGACGTGGGTGCAGTCCCTTTTTTGCATTTACTGGACTTAACCCAAAAGTAGAGCCTGCAGACCGGCCTAAAAGCTTCATTCCTAGGGAGTTATGTGAGGGACTATTTCTTGAATTGGCACAAGGAGCAACATGAACTTGCTGCCGGCTGTACTGTAGCTTCACATTTAACCAAGAGAGAGTTGTACTTTACTCTTTAAACTCGATGAAAGCGAAACAAATATATCAAACTGTGTCCATAAAACTTGGGCATATTCTGCATTAACCTGTTTATAATCTGTATCCAGTAAACTCTAATCGCTTTCTATCTGCCATGTAAATGCACTTGGCTGTCTTCAGGCATTGATTTGTCCTGAACATGAGGTCACTTGTTCAGACCAGTGGCATTAGTCGGAAGAAAAGATGACAGAAATACTATTCTTTCAGGAAAATTGAACGCAGACATATTTAGCAGCATGTCTAATGTGGCAGCATCTGCTTCCTGTCAGGTAGGCATGCTCAGAAGTCATGTCTCAGTCTTTTATGCTTGAGGACATTTACTCATAAAAATTTATGATCAGGCTATTACATGACATACACTAAAATATAGGAAGAACGTACCCGGTTTCATCGGCTGACTTGTTAACAATGAGCCTGACATAACCTGATAAAAATAACCTCCAGTACTGTAGAATTAGTCACTCCGTACAGATTAGTCTACAGGCTGCTGAGCCAGTTCTGTAAAAATCTCATCGTGTTTGATTGCTTTGGTGAGCATGTTGGCACATTGCCACTTAGTTCAAAAAAAGCTCAAAGCTGTTTAGAGCAGTTGTCTTTTAAAACATTAAATTCATAATGAAAATACACAGTAATCATATTAAATGCAATAAACTCAGTGCTGCTTAAACATACACACTGTATAAATCTCAACACAACACAAACCATTTAGAAAGAGAAGGACGATCTCTAACATGCCATAGACTGTAATAAAAATGCAAGAAACTAATTTTGTTTTGCAGGTGGGCATGTAAGAGAGATGAAAGCAAAGTTGCCAGTAAAAGTTTCTGAGTGTTTCATGGTCTTTGCTTTGTGCATAACAGTAATGAAACTGAGTTTGAATGGGCAAGTTCGGTCCTTTGTGACTGTCAGACTTGTGCTTTTGGTGCTTGTGTAATACATTGAATTTAATCAGTATCAAGGAAATCCCTAAAACCTATGCTGCACATCAACCACTCACGGATTGTACAACATACGTACTAAAGTTAGTGGGGATATTAAGACTAAATCATGTTGCTATAACAACTACCGCTCTCAGGCTCTGGGCAGTTTTGACAGACTCCTCTCTTTCTTTGTAGGCTTTATGAAGCCTGCAGGGCCCTTGTATGAAGGTGATGCTGGGGGGGGATGAGGGTCTGGTTGCGTTGGGTTGGAGTGTGTCTGGGGGGGGGGGGGGCAGTCTGATAGTTTACATGCCAGCTGTCAACCTGCTGATGCCATCCACTCATCATGTGCCCTTGGGGTACCTGGATGAGCCTGGATGTTGACTTACTGTAAAGATAACTGCATGTTTTACTGTAACTGATGAGCAGGCTACACTTTGTCTGCTACAATGTGCACACTGTACTCAGAAAAAAAGGAGTGAAGTCCGCACACTGTATCAAGCTCCTCTAATGTTTATTGTGGAACGATCAACATTTCGATCACTGTGGATCTTCGTCAGGATGAACACTGCATTTAATCTCCTGCTTTATTTTATGGTCATTCTGAACTGATTCGATGTAACCCAAGTAGATGTATGCATCTCTTGTTTTGGAAGTATAAATACAATACATTAACAACCCCTGGCTTTGATGAGCCATCACCTACAGTATCCTTGCCTATACTCATAATCTAACACCCCCCCACCACATCCACCCAACCCACCCATCAAACAAGCTGTCCAGATGCATCGAGGATGAGGTCTAAATGACACGTATGCCTCTGTGTATGTGCTTCCATGTCAAGCATAGAGGAAGGAGCAAAGGTAGGAGGTCGGTCTCATTAGTGAGTCACTGTCACTTCAGGATTGTAGATAGACACCAGATTACTAGAACGAGCCCACCGCTCAACTCCTATCTCTAGTTCTCCCTCCATAACATACACAACCCCCCCCCCCCCCCCTCTCTTTGTCATATTGCCCCTTCACACCAATCACATGTACCAGGCACAATGACCTACATTTGCATAAAGTCTCTGATGGCAGATTGGATTGGTCAATGCATACGCCCACTATTCACAGACTGGTGGTCAACACATACACCTGTCAGAAGAGGTAACTATAAGAGGGGGATTAATGGTCGAAGATGTGACGTGACTACAGGCAGCACTGCCATTTGTGCAGTTTGTTTGTGTGCATTTCCATTTTGCATGCCTAGGACCTCGCCTTTGGTGCCATCTGGGTCCTTTTCCTCACAAATCGGGAAAAATCAGAGTGCTGAGAGGAAAAACAACACTGGAAAAGGGATAAATAAATAAATGATGGTGTGCGGACAGAGTGCAAATGCGAATGGCAGCCTGAAATGCTAAGGGGAAGAGGAGAGGAGAGAAAGGAAGTGATTAGGCAACAGGAGCGCTGGTGATAGGCCTCTCTTCACAGTCTCTGTGGACCCCAGAGATGAGCCTGAGAGGGGGGTAGACAGCCAACATGGCAACCTCTCAGCCCACATCAGGCTGTCGCCGACTGTGATGTCCACCCAAGAGACCACAGTATGCTCTCTATGAGAGGGAACAAACTCATAAAAGCTATTATTGTGCAGATGGTTTGGGCTCTTTTCTACTCAAAAGCTGTCAGTGACAGAATTCAACATTCAGTGGCAACTACTGAAAAAAAGAGAGAGTGGAATAAGAGGAAGAATCTCAGCTGTTACAGTATGAAGCAGAGAAGGTTCAATCTCTCATCCATTCAGGCTCATCTTGACCTTATCATGTCACACCACTAACAGATGTGTGTGTGTTCATCTGTTTTTGTGGCTATGTGTTCCTATAAAGAGTTAAGCATTGTGCTTAAAGTGACCAAGTGTGTGTGTGCACATAATCCTTGGGCACTAATTCTCAGGACATGCTTCTGCCTTAGAGATGTGGGCTGACCAAAGGAGCTGTCTCACAATCAGGGCGTGAAATGCTAAAGAGCTTCCAGCCAACACGCCTGCATGGTGTTTCCTCCCCACTACTGTTCATTTGACATTTAGTAAATCATTACTTCAGCCATGCCCTGGAGGATCACTCAACACAAACACACATTATTAAAGTGCGCCATACATGGACATACACACATACATAGCCCCTCGATGATAACTGTTTATTAACAAGTTAGGTGACCTGATTTCATCCCGTTGCCAAAATTATGACACATCCACGGAGAGGTGTGTGGTTATAGACCCTGGAGCGTGCTGCCATTTTATAAATTTGATTGTCAAAACTAATATGTGAAAAATGTTATATTTAGATCTTTCATTGAAAGGAAAAACACCACACTGAGTTTCTTTCTTTGATACCCTTAAAAGTATGCAGATGAGCAGCTGGCCACATGGCATCCATGCATGTCTAGTAATCTAACAAAAGTGTTTAAATAAAGACGTCAAATAATCTGTGAACCTCTGTTGCCCTGCATGTGGTGTCTGGGCCTGTGTGGACAGGCAGGCCCTGTCAGGCTTTCACACATCACAGACGTGTGCTAAACTTCCTCCTAGCTCTCTAATCATTGCTGGGCAGGGGGGATGAAAGATGATAAAAACCCAAGTGATATAATGGCAACACATCTGTCTGCTTGCCTCTCATCTCCTCCCATCCACGCGCTGTCAACAGCTGATGGACAGTTGACGGCTAGAGAACATTTTGAGAGATTGACAGGTGACTGAAAGAACTCAGTCGGGAGGGGGGCAGGGGTGGAGTCAAGGGATCGCCACAGTCATGGCGATTCATCCACTGAGGGCCATAAACATCCACGCAAGATTTCACAGAAAACTATCCAATAATTATCGAGAAATTTTGGTCTTGGATAAGCTTATGCGCTGACATCCCGAGAGCCAAGCCTCTAGCATGCGTAGAAAGTCCAAGAGATGTAAAAAAAAAAAATGTATTAAAACATTTGTAAAACAGACTTTTAGTTAAAGCATTGTCTTTCAGATCGCCCATTGCTTTATAAGTAAGTAATGTCCTAAATCTACCAGATTCCTATACAGACATATCTTAATGTTGCTATCTTATCCTCTCTTAAAAAAGGCTCTTCCCTCAATATATCAGCAGCATGAGCTTAATTGCTGCAAGATATAAATCAGCAACCCCTTAATTAATGCAAATGGAGCAAACAAGTTCCGAGTCTTGCAAGTAATCATCTGCCTTTGTCGCCCTATTGTTTTATATAAGTGCTTTAAGCCCACTGTCTGTGTGATTAGCTAATAAAGAGCTCCTAATGTCTTGTCTTGCACTCATGGCGCACATCCTCCTTTTAATCCATAAGCTCTTAAGGCGGCCATAAACAGTAAAGTGTACAAAGGAAACCTTAACAGTCCATACACATTCACACACACTTAATATCAAGGAGTGAAGAGCAGAGAATTGAGTGTGTGTGGATTAGGGTAATATGCACCATCAATTAAAGATGGAGATAGGAAGCAGGACATTTTAACGTTGGCCTTGAGAGGCTTGAGTGGGCTGATATATAGAATCAATAGCATAAGAAAACATTGTCTAGTATATTCTCCTTATGTATCTTTTATTTGAAGGGCGTTTGATGCATGATTTTCACTTTCTAAATTATATAAATATGAAAGAAAAGACTCTTAACGTCCCCCATGTTAAAGAGGCGCAGAGAAGAGGTCACATAATTTTGTTCTGTGCCATGTATCTTCTTTACGCACTGGCCTTTTCATGCCTTCCAGCAATTTAGTGTTGTACTTGAATGCCGTCTTGGAAGATGTGATATATTCAGATTCTCAATAATCCTCAGTCTACCTTGACCCCAGCCCTACTGCCCCAACACCTCTTCATCACTTTGGCTCAGAGTAAAACCCTGAGATGAAGCTGGCCATCGTCCTCTCAGTGACAGCGAACATGCTTGTTATACGTGGGTTTTCTCTTCACCCTGTCCGACACATAAGGTTATCTGGACTGGATAAAGAAGAGAAAAGAGGAGCGGTGTCCGTGTTCTAGCCCCAGAGGCAGGATGAAGAAACACGCCGAGGTGGGGAGTCGAGAGGGGAGACGCTACGACTCACACGCAGTGGACCTATTGGGTTCACCCTCGGGGTGTGTATGAGTGTGTGTGGTTTGGGAGTGGGAAGGGGGTGTGTTTAGCTGTCTCCGTTGTGGTGGAAGTAACCTGGGATAGGGGACAGCGCGAATGGACGGAAAGAGGGGAGGGGTCAGGGGTGGAGGAAGCGAGGATATACAGGAGAGGGTCATTAAGATTATTACTTTAGAGTGCGTGGTTGCAGGCACTGGGGAGGCGATATTACCAGTGCCTCAAGCCTTTGGTTATTTTTTTCAAAACAGATAATAAATTAAAGATGGAGCATCACACCACGGAGGATAGACAGTGGCTTATCTAAGCATTTAACTATGTGTCATTGACATGTTGCATTTTCATTACATTTTACCTTGGGGGCAGAGTGATGAGAAAATCCTACTGATCCATTCTCAGCTCCATGCCAGGAGCTCTACGTCAGCAGCCTTTTCTTCTCCTCCGTGGAAAACCAAGCATTCACCACATAGCCCTACAAAACAGCACAAATTATCCTTATTGAAAAATTATGATCTCAACAAGTCAGTTTAAGTGAACTCTTAAAAATCAACTTTGGTAAGGTGAATTTCCTCCAACTCAATATCTGTTGAGAAATATATAAATATTAAATACATTAGGCCTACAGTGAGAAAGTATCCTACTGCCTCCAGCCAACCATTATGCTATTATCATGTCAAAATGTAAACTTGTCCAATAGCTACTTTGGTTAAAGACTACATACATTCACATCACCTTCAGCTGACTTTGCATTGAGGAGTTGCATTCGCATTTGGCAAATGTTGTCATGCTAACATGCTAAATTAAGACAGTGAACATACCTGGTAAACATTAGCACATTAGCATTGGTCTTGTGTCAATGTTAGCATAATGATGTTAGCAGTTAAAGGTTAAAGGCTGCTGTGTAAAAGTACATACCAGATTATACTGTACAAAGGTTGAGGAGAGACTCTGAGGTACAGTAAAGAACGGACGTGGAGGTGTGGAGGCTTGTTCTTATACTCGTAGACTGTTTCCAGATGCAACATCTGCCAATCGCTCCTTCAGCATTTCAGTTTTAGCTTCCAGCTTTGGGGGACACTTGACTTCTTGTCTGGAGATCGATGGTTGGCTGTCTTTCATGTCTCCATCACACACTGGCCATAGCTAAATGTGTACTCTTGGTGTGTGTTTGCTGCAGAAAACCCTGTGTGTGTCATGCTATATTCAGCGCCAAGGCAGGTTGTTAACTTAACACGGTGACCTTTGACACACTCCATGTGCTGCTACGATGGTCTTTCTTGTTACATTTCACTGGGTCAGGAGTTCACAGTCCATCCATCAATGTCCAGAGAGATTTGATGCCTATTTTTAGAAAGACAGAAGTGAAGAGAATAGAAGAGAAGAGAAGAGAAGAGAAGAGAAGAAGTTGTTATCATACACAGCTGAGAGATGTATTATTTGATTGCTCCCTGGCTACCTAAATCTGGTTTGTGCAAATCATACTGTGGCATTTTCTTCTTCCACTTGACCCTGCTGACTTAGCGGCACACTGTCTTTTGAATGTTGGTGTCCCACCTGAGGGGTTACAAACGCTGTTCCCCAAGGTCAGACTAACATCCTTTCCAGCTCCAACTCAGCTGTTAATGATCTAACACATGAACTTTTAACTACAGCAGCCACTCCCTGCAGAGCCCACCTGCTGTTCACTGCTCTGGCTTCTATACTACGGCCAAGATTGACAAAATATGGAAAGCTCCACATGACTGCCTTGGTTTAAAGAGTGAAACTTTTGACAGGTCGGAATTTTAGAAAATAAAGGCCCATTTTGGAAATTCCTGCCCTTCCACACGAACACTGGGAGACAAATAAATGGTGTTCTGCATAAATATATGAACAACAGCGAAGCTCAATAATTTAAAGGGATTTATGCTACAAATTTAAGTAGCAAATGTTCTTTAACAATCAAATGCAGAGAGCCTAATCCCGCTCAATACCAGCCCATAGATTTGGAAACTTCATTGTTTTCATGCGCAATCCGTTTTTATAAGATTTTCTTTGATCTACTCAAAATAATCCATCATAATTTAAAGTGTACAGGTTGGCTGCATTAATTTACAAAATAAAATGAAAAAAAGATGGGATAGGAAAAGGGTACAAATGAATGGGAGCGCCACAAAAAATGTTTTATCCACAAAAACCAACATGAACTCAGTTCAAAGGACTCTTAGTTATTGCTTAAGTTCTTTCATAAAATGGGCAAGCAACATGATCTCCTGGTGAGTTTATAATGTATAACATATCACAATATGTTCCACATACATTACTGTAAAGCACTTCGATTTTGTGCAGTGTATCTGTTGTTTTCTGTTGTTTTCAGCTGTTCTCGTTTTTGTATACGTATCAATTTACTTAAAGGTAGTATTTTTTCACTGTTGTTTTGCCAATAGTGGAGTCAATATATGCACTAACCATATAAAGAGCCTAACTGCAGCAAATGGAATGAGGACTGTGCAGTAACATGTCAATAGTGCAGCTGGGAATCAGACTTTTGCACTTTACCCAAAACACTGGGTCTCTGGAGAAGGGTATGGACATTTCAGTGATATGCAGGATATACATAATTATCCCCTGTAACTCCTGCCAAAATCACATATTTATGCAAGCACATATTCTTTCACCCAAGCACATGTGTGTGCCAAAACATAAATATAGAAAGTAAGATGGTGCATGTGTGCATCTATATGCATACAAATGGACACAGAGACTCACACACAGAGAGGCTAAGGAGAGGAAGGCACACTACCACAGTATTAATTTTTCATAACATCATGCTCAATACAAAATGCAATAAGTGTTTCTTGTAAGACGACTCCCGGGCACTTACAGCACTTGAGCATGCGGCAAGGTTCTCCTCAGAGGTCCAGCCTACGTGTTTGTCTGACTTACTTTGTCTCTGGCAGGATGACATCTGATGCTGAAGACGCCCAGGGGCTGGAGGAGAGAAGAGGAGAGGAGATGGTGAGATTCTGTGTACTGTATGTACACACATGATAGGAGAGAAACAAGCAGAGGACAGTAAAACAGAGTCACTGTGATCATCCAAATCCTTCATAAGCAGATTCAGCAGCGCTGAGGAGGAACAGCGTTAATCCCTTTGTCCAATACCATGATACACAGATAAATATAATTCCCAGGCTTTTCATTATTCATCCGGACAGGTTAGGCTCCCTGTTGTCATCACCTAGACCTGGTCAACTCACTCTGACCCAATCAGCCTCATGTGTGGATACATACATTTTTAATATCCTCCTAAACCGCTCTGATTTTTTGACTACAGTAATCCCCCCCTCCGCCCCCTGCCATGCTCTTCCTCATATCATCCCCACCCATAATTGCACGGACATGATAAACGATGGCAATGTAAGATAGCCCAGTTGTGACATGACTCCATCTCTAA
The DNA here is from genome assembly GCF_045865225.1 of Trachurus japonicus. Lineage (NCBI taxonomy): Eukaryota > Metazoa > Chordata > Actinopteri > Carangiformes > Carangidae > Trachurus > Trachurus japonicus. Next base: position 14,908,809 of record NC_140918.1, read on the forward strand.
GGACCAAAAGTGGAACAATTTCATGTTTAGGATGACAGATGGATGGAAAGATATGATTGGATGTAGTCATGACATGTTTTGGGGACTGAGTAATGCAGCACCAGAAGAAGGGTGTGGATGACCATCAGAAACTTTGAAGCTTTGTGAATAGCACAGGATATAACAATTGCTGTAACTGTCACCGTTCAAAGGAATGAGTCAATTTCCTTTTTATTCAAAGAGCCATTTTATGCTCTGCTCTGCTGACCTATTTGTTATTGTGTGGAGGAAATAACAACATGACTGTGATCTGACGTAGTCCACAACTTGTGTTTTGTCAGTTGTGAGGCAATGGCAGAGCAGCTGACACAAAAAGTTATGTTTTTGGTACGATATATCAAGCACTTGGAGATTAAAGATAAGATTAGGATTAACCCACACCCCTGGAATATGTTAGCTTCAAGTCAAAGGGTTTAATTTTCTCATCTGAGTGCACATTTCTCTCCCAAGTAACCAATTTCACTTTGCAATTAGCTTTCTGGCTAATTGGTATTAGTGCAACAGAATCACAGCAATCTCAGGATTTGCACAAGTCAGCTTTATGTTTAGGAAGGCCTTGAGAGAAAAAAAAAAAAAGGACATTGACACACAAATGATTGTCTTGAACTTTATTGAGCGGGTACATTTAAGTTAATTTGCCGTTGGGAGTGGCTAATGGAAGTAGGCTCCTCCAGTAACTCTTAAAGAGTCAATCCACCTGATTTAGAGGAAGCGAGCACATAGATCTCTTGATTGACAGAGCTGTTACTCTGTATGTGACATAACTGATGGACAGGCAGAAAGAAGGAGGGGTTTTGTGAGGTTCTAGCTCCTGCATCATATCAAGATGCCCGCGTGTACAGTATGTTCCAGATGTTGGGGTTATCCTTGTGGGATAGGCAGTCAAGTGTTGTTTTAAAGCCTTGAGGGTGAATCATAAATGTTGCACAGGGGACCTCATGAAAAATGCAATACATGTGCCCCCTTAGCTAAAACAGAGCACTGATGGACCCCTGGGAATAAAGCATGTTAGTGTAGCATCATGCTACGATTACAATCATAACAAGGAAGGGGTTTTATGGAGATGACATTAGAAACACAGGAAGTTAGTTAATCTTGGAAATCAGAGTCCGTTACAATAGTTAGGGACCAAACGGCCTAAACTCTGGATATGAACAGACCGTTATTTAACAGAATATTGAACCTGTGAAAATGGGGTGAGGCTGTATTTTGAGTAAAAGTTAATAATGTTCCAAATACGGTTTAAAATTGTGTTTGTTTGACAATAGAAATACTCCAGGAACAATGTTTAGGCCTCTTCCTTCAAGCTCACCTGACTCTGCAAGTGTCTCTATGAGTGTCTGTGTGTATGTGTCAGTGTATGTGGACAAAATACACCATCAAGTCTTCTTTTTTTTTTTTTTTAATAAAATGTGCTTGTCTGACGATGCTCAAACACTCTTGTCTACGTGTGTGTGTGTGCATGTTTGCCCTTTTATAGATGTGTGTGAAGGACCCTGCAGAGGGGCTAAAAGTAAAGCGTCAGGCCATAATTGGGTTACACGGACCGGTGATGGATTAAAGCACGGCTAGGGAGACGCTGCAGCAACATTAGGGTGTCTGAGATGTCAGGGGCAGAGCGCTCTCATTAATCGCCTTGGCCCTTACATTACTGCATTAGTTGTATTAGCAGCTAGGAGTCGGCAAGCACTTTGGGATTTCTCGCTGAGGCAGGCCACATTCCTCTCTTTACTTCGCAGAAGTGGGCATGGTCTTTCATGTTTTTTTTTCTTTCAGAGAAAGAGCGGAGGAAGGAAGGAACAATCAAACTGGATGGAGAGGATCATTTATTTTGTTTAAAACGCCCATTTTATGTTTGAAACTTTTGGATTTTGAACGAGGTGTCTTGAATACAAATTAGTTGCAAGGTAACAGTTATCATTTGTCATACTCTGGTATGAGGAATAACTACAAAGCCTTGAGACTCAAGTTTTTCCTGAAACTTGTTAGGTAATTTACAATAAGTACATGCTCACATAGACACATACATATACACACATGCATACACACACAGCACGAACCCCAATCAATCATCCCACTTCTCAATAACGTAATAGTCCTCCTGTGTGAAAATTGATTTTTAGGAGCATGTTCCGTGACCCCAAACCCTCCACCCTACACAAACACCACCCCAGCCACTCACCCACCCCCACACACATACACACACACACACACACACACACACACACACACACACACACGTACACACCTTCCCCCACCATCACAATCTCAGTCCTCTTTTTCTTCTTTCAATTCCATCCATCTCCCTCGCCTTACAGATATTTACACTGTAGCTGTTATTAATAAGCAGAAATTGATTTTGCAGTGCAGTAAGAAATATTACGTGAGCAGTTGAGCTGCTGTCGGTGACTGAGCCTTGCTGGTTATGGGTTGGGGTGAGGGGATGCAGTTTTGCATTTGCCTGATGGAGAGGAATAGGTGCCCCACACGGCAGAGGTCATGAGTGAAACCTATATGAGGATGTATAGGCTAACATTAGTGATCCTGAACGTTCAACCCTTGTACACTCCCTCTTTGTGAAGTGAGAGCTTCATCACTCATTCCCTCTTTCCTTTCTCTGCCCCCCTTCAGGGCCTTAAGTATGTGACTTAATCACAGCTGAAGTGTCCCTGATTGCCTCAGAGCTGCTGGTGGCCTAAGCAAAACCCATAGTGTCCATGTAAGCAGACTGTCTGATCATATTATTAATCAGCCACACCTCAGCTCTGCCACCTATACTGTTTACAACATCCTCTTTCAAAGGTTGGTTCACCCATATGACAAATGATTTTCTCTAATTTACCTTTACTGGTATCTAGGCATCAGTGTAAAGCATTACAGTAATGGGATTATTTTTGCAGTAATGAGTAGTGATCACAGTAAAACATTTAAGGGGTCGATTTAGGGGTCTCAACAGGAGATGTCAGAAGAAAATGGTCCAGGGTGTGTCACACTTTACCAAAAGAGAGGAAGTACATGATAACACAAAGGTTGCCTAATTGTCCATCGCAGTTTGTTATGTGTGTAAAGATATCTCTGGCAAAGCTGACAAATGAAAATAGTGTTATTAATGTCATTACTTTTCATTGAGTAATAGTGACTTGCACAAAAGTGGTGCAACTTTTTGTGGTATCTAGTTATGTTTTGTGAGCTTAAAGTCTTCATCGCTGCAATTTATGTGAATGGAAAGTGTTCAGAGAATTAAAAAGTTAAATTAAGTTTCCTCAGGAGCAGCCCACAGACCTCCCAGTGGAAAGTTTATCACCGCAAAGACTTCTACAGCATACAGTAAAAGGTCTTTCTGAAAACTGTTGACTCTTGACCGACCATTTAATCTGCGCCCTCATAAAAGAAGCAGGAAAGACCATCATATGGGTTACTTTACATGGATCACTTTCTCATGGCAGGATGAATGGCGAGATGCAGAGGGCAGCGTGTGTGAGGAGGTGGGCAGAGGAAGGATTGTTATTGGATCACAGTTGCATAGAGCACAATTTCCCATGAGTGTCCTTGGGTACCTGATCTGTAGAAAGAAATACTGGACCCCTTTCCCATTGTTCCTCACACTTACATGCGAATGTGCACATGCACGCACGCACACACACACACGCACAGGTATCTGTTTGTCTTGCGAGTGCCTCTGTTCACATGGAAGGGGTTGTCCTCCCGCTCCAGGACGAGGTATTAGCTTTCCCCTGAGGGAGAATTCTAATTAGGTAATTGACTGATGTATAAAGCAGGTGCATGTATCTGTTACAGCCGGCTCGACCTGTTCATTATTAAACAGTGACCCACTCTGCCACTTGTGCCAAAGCCTTCAGTACAGGGGAGAAAGTGGCCAGGAAGAGCTTTCACGAGGATCAGACACACTCGTAATTACACTTGCTAGTTACCTGAGGCTTACCCCTTTACTGTTGTATGTTGAACAAGAACCTCGGTGCTCCATTTCCCACTGATTGAGCACAGTGCTGCATTTCTGTCACTAAAACAGCTTTATGGAAAGTTGGACAAAAGGCGATTTTGCAGGGAACAAATTGTCTCAGTCGTTTCTCTCGCGTATCGATTGGATATTATTTTGTGGAAAGCGCACAATCTGAGTTGTTGAAAATAGCATCATATATGACAGGTCACAAAACTTTTCATCCTCACACATTTGTACATCGATAGGCAAATGAAATTTGAGCTAGACTTTGCCAGAAAGGAGAGGGGAGATTTGCCAAGTGCCAGCAGGCAGCACTTCATTCTGACACTTTGACAACGGTGAAATATATAAAGTATTGGGTTGCTGTTAGGTCTATAGCCCAGTTTATTCACATCAGGAGGCCCAACGATCGAGATATGGATTGATAGCGGAGACAGGAATTGATTCTAAGTGTGTGCGTGCTTGTGTGTGACTGTTGTGTGTGTGTGCCTGCAAGAGCAGCCTCAAAACGTGAGCTGCTTAGTCCATTTTAATTCAGCAAGTTACACATTTCATTTCCGAGTGTGTAAGTTACAGAAGCCAATGAGACGGGAAACAACAGCTTTTGAGCCAACTCTGTTTTGACTGAGCCAGGCCTGGATCTTGGCCAGCTTATAAAGTGTTACCATGAAAATCATAAATGACATCACAATCTTAAACTGACTCTTCAATCCTTTTACTTTTGGTTTATCTTCTTATAAATTATTTTTATCTAATCTTAATTTATCTTTTGACCTTTATTGACTTTTTATGCCTCTGACCAACTTGTTGGTTTGTGTCCATATTCTTATTGGTTACTTTGTATGTAGTTTTATTGGTTGCTTTGTAGTCATATCTTGATTTGTTAATTTGTAGTATTGTTCTCATTGGGTAGTTGGTTTGTAGCTGTATTCTGACCAGTTAATTGATTTGTAGCAACGTTGCAATTGGTTAGTTGGTAGGTATCTGCATTCTGGAGGTACAATGTTACCAAGTTGTTCATACATCTACGTATTTGCATGACAGCCTGATGACTCATCTATCCCATTTTTAAGAATGTGATATTTCAGCTAAATCTGACAAAATCATTCAATTGATTAGATTTTGGGGGACAGAGATCAAAAGCCAGGATCGCAAAGATCTCACAAACCATGGTGCCGGCCTGTGGTATCTAAGTGATGCTGTGGGGGAGTTTCTTCAAATTTGCCTAGAGTTACACTTGCCGTGGGTATTATTAAATGGCTGCTGTACCCTAATCTAGCATACATATAGTCAGTGATGTGAGCACTGACTATATACGGACACTGACAATAAAGTAGTGGTAGAACACATAAAATGCTCCCAGTATTCTTCTCTCTTTGTTTACATTTCAATCAAATAGGCTTCTCTTCTTGTCTCCTCCAATGGGCCTTCCAACAGATTACAAGGCTGGAGGCTCCTACGCAAGGATTAGTTTCATATTAAATGTTTATTCCCAAACAATCCCTAATCTGATCTAGCCTAATCTAATCCCATCTACAGTGATCATTGACAGGAGGATCACCCCTCACACACCCACTCACAGTGACATTACCACCCCTCCACACTGCCCTTAGAGAGGTGAGGGTTCATTTTTGACATTTTTTTGTGATTGCTGCTTAGTTGGCATTCAGTCAAAACAGAAAAACAGTTCCTAAATTTTTAAATGTGGGTTACACCATTGACACAGATATTGCACCATTTTATAAGAAAAATGTGTTTTGCATTTCAGTTGTTTGGTGAACTCAGGCAGCATTAGTCTGTCAAACAAATGTGGCCCTCCAACAAATATGTAGTATAACGCATATTTATACCATAATTTTCTCAGATATTTGAGGCAGCCAAAATTTGTTGCCTTGAAAAATAACTTAAACAGATAGAGTTCATACAGCACTGGAAAACGACCATTTTCAGTCCTCTTGGAGTTGGAGCACTAATCCACTTTGCTTCCTATCTTACATAAATACAGCAGTGGGACTTGTCCCTATACTGTGTAGTACAGTGTGTACAGCTGTTGCAGACTAGCAAACTACCCAGAGTCTTTGATTCCCATATCCAATCATAAAAGCTTAGCAGTTATAAGATTCATTATACAGATGTAGCCACTCTTGGCCAGAGGGATGATCAACCTGTCCTCTAACATTGGAGACACAATCAACCCCCCAAAAAAGAAAATTAAAGCAGAGATATAGCTTGTGCCTTTTGATCGGATTGGTCCTGATTACAGTTTCCAGAAGAGTAAATAAAAGCCTTTGTTGGTATGGCATCACTAAAGGACATGTACTTGACAAGCAAGGTATACCTTTAATCCAATCAAGACAGTCTGGAGATTTGTCCAGGACAAAATTAAAATGTTCTGTGACATGTATGACCGACGTTTCACCCTTTATTACTTTAAAATTGTGCGACGTTCAGTTTTTGACTGCAAAGGGTGGCCTCCATAGGTGGTATTATCACTGTGTCTGTCACCTGGTGGAACCACAACTTTGGTACAAACTAAAATATCTCAACAACTGTAGGACGAGCGCTCATGCTTTCCGGAAGATGGAGTGTATGCCACTATAAGGCTGACATTTGGGGTTCAATGAAATATTTCAATAATTCCCCACAGGATTAACTGTATGAATGACAGTGATCCCTTGGTATTTTAGTCGTGTGCCTCCCGTGGGGTGAGTGAAATATCTTTCATTGATCTAATGATGCAACAAACTGAAGACATTTACTTGAGGTCTAGATATTCTTTGGTTCAGTGTCACGTATGTTGGTGTGCTAACATACAGTACTATGCTAGGATGGTGAGCATGGTATACCTGTTAGCATGTTAGCACTTTGCTTGTAAGCACATTAAAAAACTGAGACTAGCATATCTTGTCATTTCAATCAAGTTCAGTTCAGGACAAAGTCTGTCCTATTTCTTTTGTTACTTTGTTACTATAATATTATGTTTCTGTCCATGATCCTTTCCCCACCACAAAGGTTGCTGATTTGGACTTAAAGTTAACAAGTCAAGAAAATAATTTGATTTTATTTATGACTTTGTAAAGAGTCTCCTCCAAGTTGTTTCAAAGTGTGTTGTTTCAAAGCCCAAACCTCTCCTCCTTAATTTGAGGAGGCGTCCCACCATCCTAACTCCAGAAGTCATTCCCCTCTATGAATATTGATGAGTATGTTTTTTTTTCTCTCCACAGCCGCTCTGTTATTCTGTTCCCTCAACCAACTTTCCAATTCTCTTCTGAGACTCCTTTATTTAAAATGAGTGCAACCACTCCTGACACTTCACAGCATCTCTCTTTCAAACACCAGATAAAAAAAAGTCCTTTAAACACCAAACAGCTCACCTCTCTCCCTTCTGAACCCGACCTCTGGCCTTTTAGAAATTTTGAACTCCATTGAACTCGCTCACAGCCCCTTTTCTCTTAGAACCAGTGTCCTCACCCCTGAAGAGAGAGAGAGGGATGGACCCTCTTTTACTCCTTCCTCCTCCTTTCAAAGGCCTGCCTGCACACACAGACGGGACTGTTAAAGGGGAAAAAGTGCAAATAAAAATCATCTTTACGAGACAGTAGAAAGAGGAAAGAGCCTCCTCTCTGTGAGCCTCGTCACGTTTGGAGCTGACCTTATCGTACCCTCTTCTTTCTGAACCACAGTGTGGGACGTTTCTCTAAAGACACACAGAAGCCATTTGACGATGATGAAGTCAAAGAGACAACCTTGATTTGATGAAGTGACTCAGAAATGAATAAAAAGGTCGAATTCCAGTGGTCATCAATTTCTCCTCAGCTTTCCTTTTTTCCCACTTTACCTGTTGGGCATTGATCATCATAAAGCAATGAATTAGATAACAAGGAACAGCTGCTGAGATGAACCAGGACAGCAAAGGATTTAGTCTCTGTCTCTCAGATCTAAGATGCAAAGGGCTCTATATTTCAGAGGTCATTAAGTCATCTGCACACAGAGAAAGAGACACCTCCTTCTATGATTAAAACAATAAATCTGATTAGCCTTCTCCTTCTTCATTTTTACAAGGGGTCTACGATGTGTGGGAGCTCTCTAACCAAGCTTATTTCATTCCTCTTCCCAGGTGTTCTCATGCAGCGTGTGAAACCTGAGAGTAGATTAAAGTGCCAACCCCAGAGAGGAAAAAATGCTTTTAGGAACTTTTAAAACTGTGTTTAACAGTGTGTTTTTAGTGGGCACTAAAAACAAAACACCACACCACATGGCCAAGACGGAGCGACGCAGCATCCTAGAGAGAGGGAGAAAGATGAGGGGAGAGAGATACTGTAGAGAGGAGAAGGAGGATGAGGAGGGATGTATTTTAGTCTTCATCAGCAGAGACTTGCAATCTGGTGCCCTTTACTTGACACCAGACATGGATTAGATCAGATGAGCCCAGGAAGGGCAATGTTGACTGGTCAGTTTTCCCGCTTGCTGTTGACAGAGCTACAAATCTCAAAAACTATCTCTCGGTTTGCTATAAAGTGTAGTAGTGATACCCATGGCTCCCAGATGATGTTTTACATGATACTTTCAGAGAGTAGCACCAATCACAACGTGGCCCTCGGCCCAGTAGAACGCAGGTCACTTGAAAACCAAGCAAGGTATCCATGACAGTAAATGAATCCCACAATGTTTTGAATTCATTCCAGCTTTGTGGCACATTTAACTGAGCAGATATGCAGACGCTGTACTTGTACTGTGTTAGCCAAGTCTCACGGTGAAATGAAAGCAAACAAATAAAATCATTTTCACTTCTCCATCAATGAACAACACAATCAGTATAATAACACCAATAAACTTTACATTCCTGGACAAAAACCAAAAAGACATTTAAGGGTGTGACTTCAGTGAACTCAGGAAGTTTTTGATATGAAAATCAAAGGTGTAAATGTCTGTATCATCATACAAATATTTATTACTGCGATAGAGTGACAACATCATGGACTGCGGACTTTTAACTGCAATCACCCTTTCTATAGTTCGACACTGTTCACAGGTCACAAAACACTTCCTGTACTCTTGATTTTGTCTTCTCCCTGACCTGAAACTCTACTTCAGTGCTTTATCTGATAAAGGTAACTGTAACATTCCCAACAACTCAACATGGCTTAACTTTCTTACATTGGAAGAACAAAAAAGCTTGTGTCTTGATAGACAATAGGAACTGTTGGATATGATTAATTGATAAGAGGGTGAAACAATTCCCTTATTTTGGTGCAATCTCAGAGGAGAAGGTGGCCATTTCCCCTCTTGTGGGAAATCAAAGAACATGACAATATATAATTTTACTTAAAAAAAAAAGAAAAAAAACCTTTGCTGTCAGACAGGATTTATTTGGAGAAATGTGATGTTCAATTAATCCAGTTTGTGGTCCTTCTTCACCTCAGGATAACAAAGGTTTCTAGTTTAAATAAAAGATACAGAATTGTAATTCATTCTGGTCTCCTCTCTGACCAGGCCACTGACAGGGGTGCGCTTGACCTCTTCATACCTATGCTTGTAAAAACAGCCACAGGGGGTCCCAACAAGTGAAGAAATGGAAGCCATGTGACACAAGACAGTGCCTATAAATATGGCCGAGATCACAGGGGCACTTAATGCAGGGGTGGGCAGACTGCCTTTTTACCAGCGCGTCTACAACATCTTAAAAAGGTTCTGTCGTGTCATATGAAACCAATAAAACCCAAACACTTCCTCCCCGACAGGGAAAGGCCTCCTAACCTACCACAACTCACCATCTGCCATGCTACCAGACTGCCTTTTTTGCTTTTAAGCAATGTTGGTTCTTACTTATTTCTCTTTGACTTTTCTCCATTTGGTGCCATTTCTCACCATGAATTTGATTTATTCCCCTCTCTACCTTTTCTTCTGCCCCTTGAATGTCGCCTCACACTCTCCTTTCATAACTGTACTCCCTTTAAATGCAAGCACTGTACATTTCTGGCAGGAAATGGGTGCAGATTCATGGCTTGAGAGGATTAAGATTGTCCAAAACTCCTTTGGGGAACCACAGGTAAGCAAAAGAAGAAATTAGTTTTTTATATACTGGATAATATACATGCATAGGATACATATACAGAATGAAAACCTCCTTTGATCTCATACACATAAACACTACTAAAACATTACTGTGTCCTCTGAACTTATTCCTAATGACCAGGCCAGGTCATGCATTCCTACCCCCGGCTCTGATGGAGCATCTCCTGAACCTTTGTTGTCATGCTACAGTAATGCATTAATAAGAAAGTCATTAGGTTAATGGAACTAGAACTTAGATTAAAGTAAAGATTACGGTTTAAGTTACAACAAATACCTCCTTAAAGGACAGTCATCATCTTGGTTAAAATATATATTAAAAAATCTATCTATTAGCAGTTGATGCCATCTCATCAAAGCAACATCAAGTAAGACATAGTCAACTAGGGCACCGACTACACAGGTCATGATAGGAGGGAATTACACCTCTTCAAAGGTACGTGCAAAGAGCAATAAAAATCATATCTATTATTAATCATTAACAATGAGGGAAATGTCATAGCCAATTAAATAGTTATTATGACACTTATCGATCATTTTAGATAAATCATCCAAGAATTTCTTTACTTATTCTGTAGATTATTTCCAATTGCTTGTGTTTAAAAAAGACTTCATTACAAAGCTTCCCCTTGAATTATGCATCATATCATATAAAGCTACAAAGAAAAGGGTCAACACACTGCAAGGGCAATATCTGCCTTACTTAGACAAAGTCAAAGAGTCTCCACTAAGATGTCTGACTGAGCAAAGAGCTCATCTACTTTTACCTCCCATCAGAGCATGGACTGTCAGGCCATGACTAAATTGAATAAATGTTCTACAAGCAGATGAGATCAAGGTTAATTCATTGTCCCTATTGTGGTGTCACCATTTAGTTAAAGCAAACAATTTCATCATATTGGCATTTTATTTTCTATTGTTAAGCAATAATGCATTAAAAAAATATATAGTGTATGACAGTCTCTCAGTACGGTGCAATAGTACCATCTGATTGGTTGGTGGTTGGGTGACACGTGCTTTAGGCTATACACACTTGTCACATGAAATAAAAATACAGCAGCAGGAGCAGGGTGTCAGTAAAAACACAAACCATACCTGATGAATCACTCAGGTTGACAGCAGGGGACAGAAAATCCTCTCTGTGTGTCACTCTTTGGAACAATGAAATTCTTTAATCAGGCCGTTGCCTGCTAATGAACGGAGGTGAGTACACGGCCCGGGAGATGAGAGGCAAAGAGGAAGGCAATTTCTGGAAATGATTACAGACTCATTTCCTTGTTTATCCTGGCTTTGAAAAGAGAAAGAGAGACCCCCTGCCCTCTACCCCCATAGGTCCTCCACTTATTGTGTCACAACCGCTGAACCCCCCAACTCCTCAGCCCCAGCACCCAACCAAAGCCCTCATTGGTCCATCCTTAAGCACTCTCGCTCCCGTGCTCTTTCACTTTTACCACTGCGCTTTGGCAGATTTGTTTCACTCTTTCAAACTATTTCCTTCGTTCCTACGTTCCTTTCTCTCCATTTCTCTCGCCGTCCCTCCTTCTCGCGCTCCACTCCATTGTGGTATTGAGGGTCCTACTTGTAAACAATTTCCCCACAAGATCAAGCTGGGTCCCGTCCCTTTTCATATTGGGAGTCTGGCTTACCCCGGCCCTTGTCTGCTTCAAGTGGGCGAGCTGGCTCGGACTGAAGTTAATGGCTGGAAATCTCTAACTAACCTCTCCAACAGCTGTCTCCAGAGTCCCCTTTTTCTCGTCCCCTCCTTTGACCATGTTTCCCCTTGCTTTTTTTTTCTCTCTTGCTCGTTTGCTCTCTCCCTTCTCTGCCAAAAAATAGGGGATGAGGGCACTGGTTGATTGGGGGGTGGGGGGGCAGGAATTTTTCCAGAAATTTGCCTTTTCCTCCAACAAGTGGCTCAAGGCCGGAAGAAAACCAAGAAGGTAGGAGCAGAAGGGAAAATGAGGCTCTAAAGCTCCTTTTTTTCCCTCTATTTCTCCCTCTCTCTCCTCCTTTCAGTAAAAAGAAGAATAAGGAAAGACCCTCCATTGGACATGTCTTTCATTTTCAAACACAGGTTCAAAGGCACTGGGAGATTTGGGGCCTTTGTGAGGGGTTGAGAGTAATGATGAGAGGGGAGGAACAACATCCAATTCCAAACAGCTTCCTGGCCTATTCTGCACAGAGTCTCTCCAAGCCCTCGGCTGTAGAGCTAAGGCCTAATCCACACAAATCTACACTAGCTGGAAAAAAAAGAAGCTGTTTCAAGCCTTCAAGTGGGTGAAAGTACTGCTGGAGTGGAGGCTGCTGGCTGACTGCTGAATCCCAGTGGCTGCCTGTTTAGCTTTCGTGCAAACACATAAACGGAAGGTCAACAGCTCCTCCGGATTTATAAGATAATGGGTAATCATTAACACAACAATGAATTATCATTGTAAAGACAATTAACACTCATCTATTGAGCAGCAAAAGAGATTTTTCTTGGAAAAGTTGCCTTGAATTTTGGTATATTTCAACAAACTGAGTAAGCTTGTTGAAAATATCTAATGTGAGTGAAATTTAGAAACAGAAAGCATCTGAAACTGTGATGTAAAATTTGCCACATTTGTTTGACAAGTGAGAATAATGATTAAATCCACTAGAAATGTAATCTGTAATTTGTGCTTTAATTATGTATTTATTCATCACATTCTATAATTCAGGAGTGTAATTTATACATTATTTCATAAACTGTAATCTGTCTTTCCAAATACGTTATGAGAATATTTGTACACTGACCGACTGCAATAAGAGTCTGACTCTGCCATCGCCAGACACTCAGATGCCCTGAAGAGACAGGTGACAACCTCCCATCATGCCTCATCACGCCCTCTCTGTGCCGGTGACACACTTAATTTGGCCTGGCAAAGAAGCATTTAACCCAAGATTACATTAACAGACATATTCGAGGCTGGCCAACTGGCAAACAAAGACATACAGCGTGCGTACGCTCACAAGAGAAATAAAAACAGAAAAAAAGCAGAAAAGGTTTTTATATCCTTGACTTTTTCAGGCGTTAATCCATCTTTCTTTTACAATTGCTTGAATGTAAGCGTGGTGTCATTTATTATTATCTTATTGATTTATACATGCTTTGACACAGCCACACAGACACACACACACACACACTCAGTCTAAATTTTATGCACAGACCGACACTATATCACAGGCTCTCGTATGCTGTAACATGCAGTACCTACATACTGTAGTAACACACACACACAGACAAAAATATAAATGTATAAATATGTATGGACACACAAGGACACACACACATGGACACTGCCCCTGTGTTGTCATGCTGATGGTGGTCACAGGCCATGAGGACTGTTGAGCAAGATCCTGGCCGACATGCCCTGAAAGAAAGGATTTGTTGTCCTCCTTCATCACACCTACCTGTTTTTTTCACACTTGGCTTCCTCTTTCTCTTTTCCTCCCTCTCTCTCTTCCATCTTTTTTTTTTCTCCTTGCTGAGCAGATATTTCAGTGCCGCAGGACCGTTAAACCACCACCACCACCACCACCCATCCGGTCATCAAACATGGGCACCCGCTCGCAATGCCACCCCTCTTCCCACCTGCAAAACACAAACAAAAATCCTCCCCCCTTCATCTGTCCTCAAACAAAGAGCCCTCCCTCTCCTCCCTGCTTTGCTGCACTGTCAGTCCTGTCCAGCTTTTCACTTACAATTAGCTGTGGCGGGCTTCGCACTCATCAACTGTCGTGAGTTTAGCACCCAGTCATGAGGGGCCTTGACAGATCAAGCTAAGGCACCCTGACACCACTGGTGTGAAAGAAGATTCTAATTCTGGATAATTAGCTGACGAGAGCATGTAAGGAGGGGTGAGGGGTGGAGGGCTGGGGCGGGGGGCAGCGGGGCAGTGGGGAGGGGGAGTCGAGGCAAAGTGGCAGTGCGTCGTAAGCACTTTCTGTCAACTTGCTGTTGATCTCTATTCTCTCTTGCTGTCTCTCTCTCTCATCCATCCATTTTTCTCTATCGCTCTCATTTCCCTTTCCCCCCCCTTCACCTGAACTCGTTCACACATCCCTCTCAAGGGACCAGAGACGACACACTTCTTCCTCAAATGCAGCCAGAAGTAATCCTTAAAAATGTCAGCGTCTTAGTGTCAGTCCCTTTGCAGAATCTCTGATTTAGTGTTCAACATAGAGTTTTTAATTGAAAAATGATGCACTGATAAAATGTAAACTATATTGGCTATTATGGAGATTTAAAAAAAAAAAAAAAAAAAAGAGGGAGCAGATGCAGCTATAATTGTACAACATTTTTGCAGTTTGTTCTGCTTTAATGTTTATTGATTAATTATCAAATGAAATGGCACACTGTAGTATAATGTATCACATGCTATAAAACAGTCTGACACAGATTCGGATGGCAATCTAATCAACAGCTGCATCAGCACAAATATATGGATTCACAACATATTTGCATTTGGTTGGATCTGCTGACACATGTTCGGATGGTGCTGATAAGGAAGGTTTTCAGACATGAATCGCAAAAAATAAATAAATGAATAATATAAGACGTTAAAAAATGAAATCTTAAAAAGCTCAAGAAATTTTTAGAGTTTTAAATTTAATTAAATTGAATTATGAAGTTGATGTATCAAAATGCAACAGTGCAATCATGATGTGAGCTACCAAGTGTGTGCCCCTTAAGAGACTGAAAACAGGAGCAGACAAAACATCATATCAAAATAAGACTCTTACATCCCTATTCATGAAATAGACATGAATCCCACATTGTATAATATTTTCCTCATTTTTTTGATTGGTGCTCTTTTAATTGCATCATATTGTTGCTCCTTTCTTTATCTGAATGAGAATACATACTCATTGCTAAATTGACCATTATTCAGGCTGCAAATATGCTTCCCTTAAAGCATACTGAGATACTTCCTGTTGTTGTAAATAAATAGAACTTCTAGCAGACAGCATTGGTGTGCACACTAGCACAGTGTCACAATGGAAACTCTGTACGTCTGACAACATTTATCAAAATGTAAGCGCCCCACTAATTATAAAGTTGGCTAGCACAATGTATGACCCTGTTAGTTGCTTGGGGCATATTGTCACCAGGCAATTCTGTAAGCAGACGGTGTCATGTGCTCTTTGGATGCCCTAGTTCTCTGGTAGTCTATAGTGGCCATTGTAACTGCACAGAGCAAATAGCACAGATGATACCAATGATGTTTACTTTTATGAACAGCAGTCCGTCAAGGCCAGTAATATACAATACCACAACATGCTTCTCAAAGGGTAAGATTTGTATATCTGCTGAAACGTGTGCATGCCAGAGCACTGCCTGCTACCAAGATAGCTGTGCAGCATGATGCAACAATGCAATGAGTGAGAAAGACCATGATCGCAACACGCAGATAAACACAAACACAAATGTGAACATACATATGCAAATGTGCAGGTACGGATGCACAAGAGCACTGGCTACATACACAAATGCATAGCGCATCCTCAATGCCAAAACATGCCCCTCACACATAAGGGTATAGATAAACACACAAGTGCATGACCACACATGTACGTTCTAAATTGCAGATATGCACACATACGGGGACAGAGAGCCTAGCTATCTTGGAGGGAGTCTTGATGTAATGTGGGCCTAATGCAGAGTGACATTTGTGATGTCAGATTCTTTGCACCACCGGCTGTGTAGTTAATGGCCATTAGAGGCTGTGCTGAGGCTCTGATTGGTGAAGAAGGACAATGTGACCCAGTGTGTGTGAGCGTCAGTGACACCTTCATGTGATGGATAGACGAAACAGTGACCCAACCAAACCAGACAGGGACCGTACCAGACGTCATTCAACTGTATCCCAAAATGTCCTACTTCTTTTCTACACTTGTAAACCCCACCTCACATGTCGGTGCTTATGCCTGACCATATTCTCAGCCATCCACGCACTCCAGCTCTCTTGCCATATCAACACATTTACTGAGTTAACCATCCATGAATGTCTACATATCAGACCGTGACCCAACAGTTAAGCCCGGCGCCGGGGCCCCTGTGCGCTGCACGTGGAGTAGGCCCATCCAACCGTGGCCAAGGTGGGCCCCAGCCACCGACTTGAGCCAGACACAATGGGCAGGTCCGATGGTTTTGAAATGATATCTATTACTGCTAGTGACAGCAGTCCCGGACCGTGTGCTTTGACGCTCCTAGAGACTGACAAGCCGAGCAGAGTGATGCTGATGGCTGTGGGCACAAATCAGAATCGCTTTACTGCATCTGCAGCACCCCGGCGCCGCTACGCTCTCCCTAACCCCAGCCCCAAACCTCTGCCCTGCTCTATCCCCCCAAAGTGAGGGTGAGAAGCATGGAGGAAAACAGGGTAGGTAGGGACACAGGAAGGAAAAGCAGTGTGTGTGTGAGATAGAGAGAGCACGCATTGTGAATTATCATAACCGTCCTGAGCTTCTCAGCAATCTGCCCTCATCACTTTCTTCTCATAAACCTAAATGGCCGTCTCTAGACCATGTCTTTGTTTTTCTTACTTTTTCACGTTCAATAAGTTTGTTTTTAAAGATGGAAAGCGGGCGGGCGAATACAGAGATTTAAGAGGGATGAAGAATGAGTTAAGGCATGAGTGTAAAGAAAACAACGGAGGGGGAAAAAAAGACTCAGTTGTCAAGACACGGAGCAAACTTCTTAATACTTCCAGAATGAGCCATGCTACTGGAATGGATTACCCACTGGGGAAAAGAAACTAGTTAATCCAGGATGTGTTGACATTTCTTTGGCTTGACGCACTTCCATTTCCACCTATAACTGAAAACATCTTACAGTACATACTCAAGCATGTTAAAAGATGTATTCTAGACATATCATTTATGTTTCTTCTGTTGTTCTTCTCTCTGTGCTACTGTATTTAGTTTCTGCCAACGAGAAGCTCATATCTAGTTTTACCAACACACACACACATACATCATGTCTGTTATGTATCATGCACAGACTGCCCGCTGGCACTGTTAGAAATCTCAACAATTAAGTGATGCTGTGGTCCCAAGATCTGAGGACTGATCAGAGGTAACACAATAAACAATGGCTACGCACATAAACAAGCACACCACTAAATGTATAAATGCGTCTCTGATTTAAGTGCACATGCCGCGCAAACACAGGCACACGCAGCTGGAGATAAACGCGATGGTGAGTGAATGCAGGCGATGTGGCCACGGTGGTGTCTGACTGTGTTTGTCTGTGTGTGTGCGTATATATATGTCTGTATGTGTCACACACACTTCCCCAGCATGTGAGCACCAGCACGCAGCTCCTCAGAGGGAGAAAGGAGAGGTAGTGGTGCCCACTCAGCTGAAAGGCCTCTGGCCACCATGCCAGCACAATCTCTTCAGCACTTCGGGACCCCCATCGCTCCCTGCTTCTCCCTTTGCCTCTCTGCCTCTCGCCTCTCCCCCAACCCGCGTTTATTTCTGTCAGCTTCCATATTCTTGTCTTCACAGCGTGTTTGCCCGTACTCACCAGACATTTCTAGTCCGTGCAGACGAGGCGCTGCCGCCGACTGTGGGGACCCCTGGTAAGATGGTAAACAGGCACACCAGCTTCGGCTAGCAGGCTCCCCAGTTGTACTCAGGGCCTGGGGACATGATGAAGACAGACCTTCCCGTTATCCTTATTCTCTACAGGGACGATCAGTAGGCCTGTTAAGGCCCTGGTATGACACCGCCTGTCCCATACAATACACCAACACATGTACTCGGCTCTGCCCCTGCGGTTGTACGGCCTCCATATGCACACATCACTACAATCAGGGTCCTTCAGTGAAGGCCCCAGCTTTCCTGATATCGGGGTTATTATCTGGAAAGATTTTTGCCAGTGGACAGCAACAAAAGGTCAAAGGAGCACTCACTGATCACGGCCACGATGAGCACACTATACTGGAAAGTACAGGAGTGGCCTTTGTAGGTTGAAAACTGCATTGTTATATTGTAAACAGTGAACATTATTAAACGGACATTTGTGGTGAAACATTTTAAGGGCTTTCTATCATTAGTGGCCGTATATTCAAGTGATGACCTAGAAAACATACAAAAGTAAACTCTGAGCACAGTAGGATGTGTAGATTGTTTTTCCACTCGACCGAGCCCTTAAGAAAACTGAATGAAAACATAATGGCACACAACTGTAATAAGATCCTCAGTCATTCAAATGTTTAGGACAGAATTCAGTGTCTCGTTCTTTCAATTTACAGCAATTTATTTTACTGGCCAGAGAAGCATCAACTAATTAACATTTCTAAATCATCATAATTAAGAAAAATAAGAGGTATATTATGTTGTTAATCCTGAGGGAGTAAAAACCTTGAAAGGCACATTTTCATTCAGAGCTTCAGCGTGAAACGTAAAGCTCTAATATGACAGTCATTAACAGTATCATGCATAATTTCTGTTTAAACTGAATCATCCTTAATCAAATTATGAACACAGCCCTAACCAGAATCCCTGCCTAAGCATAAAAAATCATCCTCTTTAACATGAGCAATCCCTCCACGTTTAACTCTCTAACAGAGAGGGAGAGACTCTTGCTGCGATTCAGGGTCATGCAGAAAATCAGCAGCCTCAGCTTGGGGTTGTCACGACCTATAAAGGCTGCTGTTAATTAGGAGAGACCTGAGTTCAATCCTGTAACGAATCACTGAGGTCAAGGCACTAAGCGGCAGTAAGCATAATGAACATATGAATCATATGGGAGTGAAAAGGAGGACATTCTGGGGAGGGGCAGAAGAGAGGAAATTGATAAAAAGAAGAAAGTGGCCTGTGTGAGCAGGTAGGTTGGATTGCATAAGAAAAATAAAGAGCGAAAGCAATTAAGAAAAAAATATCTGTGAAAAAACATGAACATGAACTGAAAAAGTCACCACCATCAAATCTCAAATCTTAATCTTATCTTGCCTCCTCAGTAGTCTGTGTGGTTTCCTTTTCTGATGGACGTGCTGGAGCCAGAAGCTCCATCTATCTGCCCTTTAATGAGATGAGCAGGAGGGACGGCTGCAGGAATTGATAGCTGACATTCTTGTAGGTTCCCTCCTGCTCCTGCCTCTCTACACCAGTTAAGGGAGGTAAAGGCCGTATATAATGACTAACCCTAGTGCACTGATTTACAGTGCTGACCCTCGGCACGCCCTGACTGCAGAGACAATGGTCTCTAGACAGGGCAATGAAGGAACATACAACAGATCCCGGGAGCTGTACAGGCCATTTCTGTAGGATGGTCGATAGATAAGAAAAGATGCAGACATCGAGAATTATTTCTGAGACAGACCATTCGTCTTCAAGTGAATGTAATCAGACTCATCTCTACTTTCCCAACACCAATTAGACCAAACTAAGTTAGTAAAAGAGAAAAAGTAAAGCATTATTGCAGAGTAAAGAAAAAATAAGAAATTAAGTGTTACAAGAGGCATACAGTATGAAAAAAAGGGATATATCAGTACTTTCTGCTTTGGATGGAGTAGATGGAAAATCTAAAATTGATCAAAAAAGGCTGATGGAAACAGTTTCTGAAACAACTTGGCAGAGCCTTAAACCTTTGTGGCCTAAAGTCTGAGGTTATAAAACTGTGGCTGCACACCTCTATAGCATGTTCTATCTCTCTGATTCATCATTTCCTGTCTCCAATAAATAATTAAACTAATACTATGTATTTAATATATGTAACGATTGCAGTGACAACAAACCGAGAGGGGGATACGTTTTCTTTATTACACTATGTATGCACAGGGACTCCACAAACCATGCCCAGAGTCACTGCCAGCTAAGATATTAATAATACAGATGTGAAAATGAATGAAGGGGGAAAAATTAAATGAACTCATTTAAGACTTCATTGTAAATCTGCTGGTCCTGTTCCAGCAGGACAGAGGGACTCAGGTGACAACTTATGTCCCTCCTTCATAAGGCCTGAATGTGGACCACCACAGCCTCCCCACAGCCAGCGTTTTCTGGCAGGTCATAAAAGATAACTGCGTTGCGTGGGCTTTTTAAGAGTTAGCCAACGAGTGCTCCAGGGTGGTCAAAGGGACTTAATGTGTGTTTACCATGACACAGAGACAGTGAGACTATGCCTAACCACCCACTAGACGGCAGATAAGACATCAATCTACCCCACCTCTCCAATTTAGGGAAGAGAGGAAGGAGAGATGGAAGAAAAGGAGGGGCATACTTGAAGAATGAGTGTTGCTAGCACCACTCACCATGCAGTAGTTTGGGGCTGCTGCACACACCATAACAATCCCCTGAACAAATATGTGTGTGTGTACACGTGTATTTGTGTGTACACTTATGTGTGAATGTGTTTCTGTGTGTGTGTGTGTGGGCTACGGCAGGCCCAGACCCAAGCAATCTACAGGGAGTCGTTGCCCTATAGCCCCAGTCCTGCTATAACTTCATTAGGTGTGTGTGGAGGTAATGGCACCGTGGTCCAGGAGCTCGTAACATGGAGCCAGAGGCCCAGCGGCTGCCCGCCAGCCCAGCCCACACAGATACTGCATTGGTGTATGAGCTTCAGTTATATGAGCAGAGTTAACGTTCACTGAGAAGCCACTGTAAGTTAATATGATACTGTGCTTATAACTGGAAGTGAGTGGAATTTTTGAACAACATTGGGACTAAATAAGTAGATTAATTCTCACTAGACATATATAATTCTGCTGGGCAATGTGAATAAAGACTTACGGCAAATGCAGACAGAAAAAAGTAATTGATTCTAAACTCCAAGACAATCCATACCTTTCACACCACAGATGTAATAAAGCTGGTCCAAATGCAGTCCAAATTCTGCTGACAGCCGGATTGTGGTTTCTACTTTGTTGGAGTCAATGAGAGACTGAGCAAAAAAAAATGCTGCTTCTTCAAAAATAATATATTAAACTCCTGGATAAAGCAACATAATCTTAAAAATGTTGCACCCCAAGGTGTAACAATCGATTCCAAGTGGAAAGGTTTAAATCGCATTATGTCATTGTCTGTAGCCTATTGTTTGGCTAGTTGTCACTCACCCTTGGCAGCCAGCCAGCTGTACACAAAGTCAGACACGAAGAAAGAGTTTCTATACACAAGGGATGCATAGAAGTTGGAAATATAAAGATACACTGTAGATAATACACACAAAGATGTTGAGTTTTTCTCTTTTTGTTTCATCATCTCTGTCCATTTTGACTATTCACAACCTCCCTCCCTCACACTGGTTGTCTGATGTTTTCCATTTAATGCAACGAGAAAAAGAGACAACCAAAAAAACAAAACAAAACAGCGCTTTCCTGCTAATGCAAATTTACATTCAGTGTAGACCAAGAACGGATGGGCCTCACTCAACATCAACTACTTGTCCTTTCTGGTTTCTTCTTTAGAATAAAAGGTGCAGTTCATTTGAATAATCAGCCTGGTCATTGACACACACACACACACACACACACACACACACACACACACACACACACACTACACACACTACACACCGTGATTAAGTTGCACATTTCATGTCTAAAGGAAGCCTCTGTTTATTTATTTGCTATATGTCTGAACTTGCCGGTCTTGATGTTGTTGTGTTGTAACTGAGTCAGAAAGGGGCCCTTTATTAAATCACTGGGCTCTCTTGCTGGAGTGAGACTATCCCACAGATCTATGGTAATACACAACCTGGGGTGGAGGACAATTCCATTAGTGGAGGACAGGGGCCGGGGCTGATAGCACTACAGATAGGACCCCCTCCTTACTATAATACCTCTTGGCTGACTGGCCGTCAGCCTGAAGTTTTATAGAGCTAATCAGCGCTGTTTGTACAAGTCGGAATAAATCTGCCCCCTGCACCTGAGGGGTCGACATACAACAATGTATTATCATCATGATCCACATACCTGGCTCCTGAAAAGGTTTGTGTCATAGAGCGAATGTAACAATATAAGTGGTTGAAGTGAAATATCAGTTTCATCCAACCTGGGTCTTGTTTTCATTGCTTCAGTCCATCGTTCCTGTTGGTTGCTCACCAGGTGAATTGCTTAGATCTGAGGAGACTGACTCCCTGGTTCAACTTTGAACTACGGTACTTACCATAGTTGTGTGACAGTTTTATCCACCGGGGATTTTTAATGCCATTCCGGGGGTTCTCAGTGTAGGTTTTACCTCTAAATAAAGTGGCAAAATCTTTTGATTGTTTACAGATTGTTTGATCATTTCACTGCTCATGTTTCCTGCACTGTTGGACACGGCACCATGCATGTTCTCATGTTCTCAGATCTAAGCAATCACATTCTCAAGCATAATAAACAATAGAAATGATGGAGATAACTAAGAAGATTAAGGCTTGAGTTGTAACAAGCCATCATTTCCCACATTTATTAACATTAATGCACTGTAAAACAGGCCCACTCCACTGTATTCTGTATGTTGTGTTTAGAGCTACTCCCAGCAGACAGTAAAATTCAGTTTACATTTTTTAGCTGACCTTTACAAAGTCAGGGCCAAATGAATGAGCAAGAATAGGCCAGGCTTTGGTAAAGCCTGTGATGAAAGCCCACCACTCTTGTTTTTATTGTCCACTCTCCACCAGGCGGAGTGTTGTGGGAACTCTAGAGACTTGTGGCTGCTGTTTGATCACACCATGGGAGTCTGACCTGTCACTAAGTGGTGGCAAACATGGCCCACACACAGAGCAGTGAGCGGCTATGCATGTATATGTGTGTATGTGTTTCCCACACACAGCGCCACATACCTCACCAGAGGAGGCAGGTCACAACGTGTCAGAGTGTTGAGGATCCATAATGGCCATTTAGCCTTCAACAGCTAATATCAGCACTGCTGATTTACAAGGAATTGGGCTGTTTAGTCACTGAACTAAGGAGCTGCTTTTATCAAGCCTGTTTGACACTAGCTGGTACAAACACTGCACAAAACATAGATAAACTATTATATATTTTACAAAATAATAACCGCAAAAAGAAAAAAATTACATGTATAAGCTGTTCTGAGTACTAGATTTCATACCAGCACGTACAATGTTAACTAGCACGGCACTGGCTCTGGTAACCAGCTGTTTGCAGCCAGGCGGAGTGACAAGGGACCGGAGGGAGCCACTGAAACTCCAGGGACTGTGACAGAAGCGTGGTGACAAGTGACGACGATGCCCTCCCTCATGCATGTGTCCCCACACTGCACAGGACAGCACCCTCAGCAACAAGACAAGACGGAGATCACGCACCATGCTAGGCTAATAGCCACGATATGCTCGGCTGAAGTCAACTCTGATAGAGAGCCGGCTCTGTGATCACTGCTGATAGGGAACAATGTGACTCGCAGATGTCGGGTTGCATATAGGGAAATGGCAACTTCACTTGTCTCATGGACAGTTTCTGTATTCAGTGATGAAAAGTTGAAAAGAAATTTGAAAAACTCCAGAGTTGGATAAATAGGAATCGGTAATTACTTAAGATTGGTGATCTTCCATGGTTTGACCTCACATTCACCTTCACCACGAAGTGTTGGGAAGTATCACTCTGGTGTTAATGGAGGCTGTGTTTGGCCGATCTGTTGCAGAGGCGTGGTGTAAACAACATGCGCATGAGGGCTGCGACTCGACACACACACACATGTACAAAAATTCAATTTTAGCTTTTAAAGCTCGGACTCTTTGCAAACAAACATACACAACAGTCTATTTGCCCCTGTGACCAACTGGAGACCAGAGAGACATTGACATGACCCAGATAATAGGCCCAAAGTCTTGCCTCCACAATTTGATCAATTTGCAGTTTCCTCACAATCGCAGCCACCGCGCTGTCCCCCGCAGCTACTGTGTAGCCCCCCACGCCCAGCCGAGCAGACGCATCACTGTTCGCCACAGCAAGATGCTCTGTCTTTCTCCCCTTTTCCCCCCAAATCACCGCTAAGCCTGCCTGATGCCTGCTGCCGGGACACAAACGTGCTCTTGCTCCTGTCATCTCTAAGCAAGCACAGACAGGAGGGAAAAAGGCTGACAGTTTGTCTTGTACCATATGCCACGTGGCAGCAAAGCCTAACTGATATGGCCAGAGTTTGGGCCACAGCCAAGGGCTCTTTTTTTTTTTTTTTTATAAATCTATTTTATGCTCTTCTTCCTTGCATGTGCCTGTGTCTTGGGCAGAAATGTGAAACAAAATCACTGTCTGGCCCTCACCAGGCTGGATTTACTGTCATGGGCCAAGCCAGTGCAGGGAGCTGCTTTTATCGTTATTTGTGCAATATTTCAGACAGTACTCACGATAGGTCTGTGGAAACCACTGATCGCTGAAATAACCCCTATGAAGCTCATTTGAGATTTGCTGGGATGAGGGGACGGCAAGTAAATACTTTTCCAAAGGAAACAAAAATATTTTAGGAAGTAATAATCTCTTGCTTCTCTTCGCCTTGAGACATGTTAGTCTTAAGTAAAGCCTTTCAATCATGTATTTACCTGTGGGGTCTTTCCATGCACAGTACAGGGACTGGAATTCAAGCAGGTTTGTCAGTAGTTCAGCATTTACGTGTGTGGTAGGCTTAGAGAAGGCAAATTAGTTGCTGGTGATGTTTTTACCCCTTGAGGAGTAGCTTTGCTTTGATCATCTTTCCTCAGTAGAGACAGGTCAAAGACCCTCAGGCCACCAAGAAGTTTCAGAAAACTGAAATTCGTGTTTGTTTACAGCTGCCAGGAGGATAAGGAATACATGTATGTGAGTATATTGTGCTGTATTTATTGCTTGGTTTCCTGAATAATTACCAAACTACCAAATAATAGTATGATAAGTATGATATTCTGCTTCTCAGGGGAAAACAGAGACAGACATGCATTTTGCCAGTGTGACAGGATTATATGAAAGAGGCAGGACTGAAAACAGGTGTGGTGATGAATGGCCTATCATCACCTCCAACACCGAAGCTCAGAGTTCTGTTTCGATCAACAGAAATACTTTACTTGTGAGGGAAGTTAAACATTTTAACTTTTTCCCTTTCTTTCCAAAATAAATACAGCCCTTGGTCCTTAATCAAGTATAATCATACAGTAACTGTTAGCTGGCCTCTCGGCTTGAGGGAAATGTGAAAATTGTTTGTCCAGTTTGTGCTGTTGCCTTAATCTGATTTTTGGTGGAAAATGAATCTCCAGTTTTTATTCATTAAATGATGATAAAACAACAGGATGAAACAAGTCACATTGTTGTGTAACAGAGGACAGAATCTAGGTTTGACAAATTTGGTCAGAATATGATCATGAAGAAAAAAAAACCCATGTGACACGTGATAAAAATCTCGATTCTATAAGGGGACTAATGTTTTTTCTTGTGTGTCGATGGATCGAACACCAGTGTTTCCACGGAGAAACCTGCTTCAGTGCGATGCTGCTGTCAGTCAACACCTCACTGGTGTGTCATCCCTCACAGCAGCCCAAAACATGGAACTGGGACAAATTTGGTCACCATTTTCGCTCCGATGGTTCCCTTCCCGCCTTCGCCGTGGCCGGTGCAAGAAGGTAGGACGAAGCCATGGGTTGATGAGAGAAATGACAGGTGAGTGACACATGCCTTGAGGAAGAGGAGGTGGCGGGAGGGACGGGGGGCGCGAGGGGCGGCCGAGGCGCACGAGCCAGCGAGGTGCAGCGTAGTGCCACAGGTAAAGAGATGCCAGGGTGGAAGATTGACGCACCTTGATGGCACTGGCAGGCAGATGTGACACAGGTGAAGGGCAGAGTTGGGGGACCTTCCAGGCTCCTCACAGCTGCTTCTTTGCCGCTGTCAGACAGATGCACAAAGAAGCGGCCTCACACTGGAGACGACGCAATCATGTGTGGTCATTTGCGCAATCATGCTCACACTCATAGTAGTTTTATATGCTGGAGACGACTCACTCCAAAGAAAGTAGTCTGATTCTGCCATTTCCTGATGGTTCCTCAGGAAGTGAATTAATTTTTAAACACAAATCTCACTGAATGCCAAGACAATCACTAGAAGCTGCCCTAGTAGCAAAATGTGTCCGTTAGATTGCTCAGAAGCATTACTCTCTGTGACCTTTTAGCATAACCTCAACCAAAGTTATTGGCTATTGACCGGCTCCTACCACCTCTTTTCTCCCCCTCCCCCTTCCTCACTTCCATCACTGCCTCCAGAACTCCATAACAGGTGCCTGATGAACCTCTTGGCCGTGTCACTCTCTCCTCCCCTTCCAAATGTCCATCCTCTTCTCCTTCTACACCCATTCTAATTAGATTTTCTGTTCATTTAACTCCAGATAACCCTAACATTTGCAGTAGATTCTGCATGGCCATCCTCCTTCTGAACTCAGTAATGTGGAGCCAGCCATGCAACTGTGGGTGACCATGGTGCCGTTAAGTATTTCCTTTGGCTCAACAAGATCTTGTCTTTGGTGATAACATCTGCTGCATGTGAAGAATACTATGATGTGCTGCACAGGAAGTGGTAGTAATCAATTTGCAGCATCATGCTTCAATTCCCGTTGAAGCTAAATTACTTTTTGTTACAGTTAATAGTGAAAAAATGCAAATGTACATCCATATCAGTGTGGAACTACCTGCAATGTATTGGTTTATGCCAGCAAAATACAGAAATTATGTTGACATATCACTGTAACTGAAGAAAAAGAATAAGAGGAAGTAGGTATAACGCAGCTCAATGGCATTGAAGTAATGTTGGGAAATGTGTGTTAGATGAGATGATTGTCTGTTATGTTAAATGTGAAGCTAAAGCTAGAAGCCAATTAGCGTATCTTAGCTTATCAGAAGGACTACTGTAAGACTACATCCACACTACTATGTTTTCATTTTAAATCTCAGTCCAGACGATGTTTTGGCTCCTCATCAGAAGGGATGTCTGACCACCAGACCTGAAAACACATACATACATGAGCTATGATGTATATAGGGCGTGCACATGCTGGTGTAAGCAGGAAGCAGATTGTCTACCCTGCAGGTGATTGGTTGCAAACTAGCTGATAGAAAAAACAACAAGATCAGTACCGCTTTTATTATCTGTGTTACTTTCACCACTTGTAGTGGAAGGTGATAAGACCCAGTGGTGAAAAAGCCTAGCTATGTATTATAAAATAAAAATGTAGTAGTGTAGATGTTTAACATGCCATTTTGTTTGTTTAGTCTGTTTAAAACCAAATACATTGTTTGCATCATTTATTATCATTGTTTTCAATAGCCATTGAGTGACTGTAATTCAACAACCTAAGTCTGCCAGCCAATAATTATATCGATGATCATCGATTTATTTATTTACCAGCTAAAGTGTACTGAAAACACAGTGCAATGAATGAACCTACATAAACAATAGATTGCATCTGAATAGCATCTGAAAACAATAATGCTTTTTTCAATGCAGATGAAATATAAATTAATCAGAAGTGTGATATTTTATTCAGGGGGCCTCAGTAGCAAGCGGGGCACCCATCTGTCTCTCATCTCTCTAGTCAGCCATGTCATGTGGGACTGAAGTGAAAGAGAGCCTCTCTGATTGCCTGCCACCCAGCTCTTTGCTGCTGCTCAGTGTCACTGCCACTCAACCGCCGTTCTGATGTGTTCGTTCCTCTCCACCTCCATTAACGTCACTCTTGGTCGACACGCTCGCAAATGGAAGGCGGTACAGGGCTCCAAAATAGGGAAAAGGGAAACGCTTCATTTATGTTTTAGGTGTACATGGACACTTGAAAGACAGTACAAGAGTGATAGAAGAGGTTTTTTTTTTCTTAAGTAGACCTGCATTAGCAGAAATGTCCTTGAATTTCAGCTTTGAAATGTTATTCTCGTACTCGGAGGAAGTGGTCTACAAGCAGAATGTCCTCCAGTTGTTATCCTAGCAGGCTAGCTCGCTGTCAGTGAATGGAGATGTTTCAAGCAGACTGAGTGACGAGGTGGATAAGAGGTCAGCATTCTAAAGGGGCGACCAATCGGATCATGACCCATGAGGGACAGATATGGGCAAGGGATTTAGCCTCAAAGGTCACGCTGGGGTCAAGGAGTGTCTTGCATTCCAGACTCCTAATCCTCTCTCTGCAGTCTGGAACGCCGGCCTTCGCTGCTCCATACGTGCATGCCCGCACACACAAACACGGACGACTCACACATACTTGGTGCCAGATCTGTGTGCCCTGTGCGCCAATGAGCACAGGTTGTGGTGATAGATTGGATAAAAAGACTTAAAATAAATGCATGCCTCCCGGGCCCAAGTCCTCCTCCGCCTCCTCCTTTGACTTACGTAGCGAAACCGTGGGCTCTGGGTGCCCTCTCCACTCAGTTCCCTGACCTTCCACTTATCCACCTACCTCCTACCAGGCCATCGAGTTTCCCCCATGCTGAGACACCGGAGTGCCGGGGATGTGGGTAATTTGTCAGGGCAACCCAACCCCCCACTTTTCATCCTTGTGTGTGTGTGCGTGTCAGCAGGCAAGCATGTGTATGCACCGGGGGCTTTCTCCAGGAATCTCTCAGACTATGTCGCCAGTCCAGGCGGTCCCAGACAAGTCAGTGTCAATGGCTGCGTAAGCAGTGCTCATGCTAGTACCCGCGCAGTGGAAGCTGGGGCATCCTGGTCACGGCAATTTGAGCCATCCATCAGCCCGATGTGACGTGCATGCCACCCAACACCGTGTAGCATTTGTGCTTCCCCCCTCCCCTAAACACTTATACAGACACAGTATACAATGGAGACCATACACTGCATATGATTCTGGAAGCTGAACCTGTTGACATTTACACTGCAAAGCCCACCACACACTCAAAACACACAGTGACAGAATTGCTCTGCCTGTGGCTCTGACTGTGTGTGTGTGTGTGCAGCAAAGCACACCAGGCATGAGTCTCCTGCTGTTTGTGTTGGAGTAGCCCTCCTGCTGGGCCCTCAATTGTAGCACCCCAATCCACCCCCCCGACTCACTTCCTATCCCACTACACTATACCAAACACAGCCAAATAAAACACAGGCTAACATAATGTAGCAGCATGTCAGTGGTGGGCCCTGGAGCAACGCTGAAACATGAACCACTCAGTACCAGCCATTAGGACAAGAGTAAACGCAGCTACGATTTCTTCTTAGCTATCCAGCCCTTATGTTGTCCAGTGTAGGTTTTGTGTGTGTGCGTGTGTACAGTACATGTGTGTGTGCCTGTGTGTGTCTGTGTGTGTGTGTCTGCCAGCAGCAGATTGAGTGATGTATCCTGTGTGGCTGTGGTGTGCACAGTGGGCCAGAGAGAAGTCCCAGCAGGGGACTACTTCTCCCTTGGCCCTCGGGCCACTGCACTTCATCAATCTCTCCACTGGGAAAGGCCTGCCATCGGATCGCAAGAGTTTCACACACGGTTGCATTCACTCAGAGAGAGGAAGCAAAAGTGGACAGACCGAGGTATAAATAATCCGGGGAATATGGGGAAGATTTAGCTAAATTAGTGTTTACATTTTCTTATTTATTCCTGAGAGGTTTGAAACTAATTCAAAAATTATTTGCAGCGTTTATCCTTTCATTTCCATCTTGATTTATATTATTTTCTTTTTTATATATATATTTTTTTTTAAACAAATGTTTAAAAGGGTCTATAAAACAGGTTTCACTTCACAAATTTTAGTGTCATTTCAAGTAGGTTTGCATTGAAATGTCACAATTTGTACGCATTAGGATACAATTTGTTAAACACAAATCTTCCTTCAGGCAAGGGAGCCGGTAATCTCCACATAAACCCGGTCAATAGCCCTAACATTGAAACATGTGACTGGTTCTGGTTTTATGTTGTGTCTGCTCTGAGTATTTTTTTTGACCACGGAGACGTGGAAAATAACTAAAACTACAAATTAAGGTTTAAATCAAATTAAATCCCTAATGGCTCAGGGTGAACTCTTAAAAGAGGCCATGAATATACACCAGTCAGTCACAATATTAAAATCGGTCACCTGTAATGGCAGATTGATGTGAGTGATCGCTGACGAACACACGTTCTGTTATGATACTTAGTTCCATAATTAAAAATCCTGGAAAAAAGAACATACACTAACTTTCTATAGACTAAAGTGGAGTTTATTCTCCCATGACTGGATGGAGGGCCCATAGTATGAGAAAGGGTGTGGTTTGAGAATTCTGGCACTGGATCCCATAATTGGCTGGAATGACAATGATGAGGTGTGAGGTGATAGCTGCTGTGTTCATGCCTAAGTCTTCTCACGGTAAAACATACTTTTGTCTCCTCACAGCACTGACAAAAAAACAGTCGAGATTACAGCGGTCACGTCCCACATGATGCTAAAACAATAAATTAAAAAGAATTAAGAGACATTTAAAATGTGGTCTGGTTTTCTTGTCATCACTCCTTTTGCTGAAGCAGGAGGAGGAATCCTGTCTGTCTCAGTGTGGGGACTTCTCTGCTTTTGCCTTGGAGACAGAGTTAAAAGGGAGCATAAGCACACACACACACACACACACACACACACACACACACACACAGACACACAGGCACATGTAAACGCATATGCTCTGGCACAGTTCCTGACCTCAGATGGGGGCCGGGTATACAGATTCAGTGAAGGTGAGAAATAGCTAGCCTCCCCTTGTGTTGATGATGACTCCAAAACTTGAGAAACATGTAGGGAATTTCCCATGCCTCAGCGGGAAGCAGGGATCCCCTCTCACTTGCTCACTTAACTCTGCTATTCTGCACACATAGATTTAGTCACGTTATGCAAATGATCCTCTGGGTTTGAATATGATTTAGAAATTGTGTAGCATATGCTATCCCTTCTCATTATAGCCTATCAGCATATAGTTGAATTCAAATGTATTTAAATTGAATATTAAATTCATATAAACTTTATAGAACACTGATTATACTGAGCAGTGGAGGAAGTGAAAATCTATAGTAGCAGAGACCACAGAAGACCTTTTCAGCCACCTATGAAAGCTAAGCAAGCTTTTAGGAGTTGAATCATTGCTTTGTCAAGTCAAGAGGAAGCTGTGGAAGGAAAGAAAGAAAGAATGAATGAGCAAAGCGGAACAAGAGCCAGAGCGGGTGAGGAGAGTTAGTTTACAGTGCAATCAGCATTAAGGAAATTGGTTTGCACTAGCGCTGCGAGTGGAGAGAGGTGATTGATGCTAAGCTAGGCTAGCGGGAAGGAAGTGGAGAAATTAGCAGCAGGCCAGGGCACTGAGAGCTGTCAACTACTTCCTGGTCAATCTGGGGTGTGAAGTATGCATCCACTGCCAGCCCACATGCACCACTTGTGCAGATTTGTACACATTTGGGAATATTACACACACACACACACACACACACACACACACACATGCAGGGCAGGAATTTTGCATTGAGAATGATTTAGAGCTCTACATGACCACGAAACCGGAGCACAACCTGCCTCTTCCAATCTGACACTCCCGGAGAATATCCTGATTTAGGGAGCGTTAACACCGAGCAGCCAAATCTTCGAATGACAACTGTGTGCACAAGCATGCTGGGAAGCGTGCACACTTTGACAGACCAACCTAGGCACACATTCTTGCACGCACACGAGACGTTGATTTTCGACTATTTTTCTAATCACAAAAGGGACCACATGACCCCACCCCTTCTTTTTTTTTCTTTTCTTGATCTCAGCTCACTTGCCCCCGCACACTAGCCTTCAACAGCACATCACAACAACACAGCACAGTCTCCGGGGCACTGTGTCAAAACTTGGCTCGATGCGTGCCAACAGTGCAACCACGTCAAGCCCCTGACAATGGCAGTAGTAGCGTACATGCAGCGTAATTAAGCAAGGCAACAGAGGACAGGCACAGAGGAGGGGAAGACACAAAGATGCCCTTGATACTTGGGTGTCGGCGCTGACAGCATTTCCTCTGACAGCTTCATCTCGTCGGCCACCACAGAAGCCCTTACGTCTCCTGACATGTGCTTTACTCATCCCTGCCTCGCTTCTCTGCTCGCTCAACATGACGGCAAAGAAGGGATGGTAGGAAGGAAGGAGGGCGCGTTGGAGATGGATGGAGGGATTTTATGATGGCCGGTATTCATTGGTATCAGCAGACAAAAAAAAGGAGGCCGTGGACACACTTGACATTGGCCTTGAGTCGAGCTGAGAAAGGATAATGAATTATTACCTAATTGTCATTGAAGGGCTGCTAATTTTATACAGTAGGAGCTTGTGTGCTTTCATTTTCAACAAGCTAGCACTCATAAAAACACATAGTTGTGAGGAGTGTACAAGCTGATAAAGCATACAAAAATTGAAATAAAAGAACATCTATTGAAAGAAAATGAAAAGCAAGAAGAGAGACGGGGAGAGACTCGCACGCCAGAAGAGAGATGGCCATTTTACAGAAGCTCATCTTTTACAAAGCACTCCATTCCTCTCAGGCAGGATTGAGTTAACGTCCCTTCCCTCCCTCTCACCCTCTCATCCCTCCCCTGCCCCTCCCGTTTCGCAGTGACTTGCTGGCTTGATTTATCTGATGGAAGGAATTCTGCACAGGGCTCTGGCTCTGGTGGTATCCCTATACTGTAACCTTTTCCCCCCGCCAGATGTTCCTCTCTCAAAACACGGTAATGTTCATCCCCAAATCCCCATACAAACATATCAAGTGGTCACTACATGTTTACGCGGGCCATGGCCGACAGAAGTGACAGGGACAGTGACATGAGTGTTGGGAGTTGGAGGGCAGACAAGGAGGGCAAGGGGGCGGAGAAGCAGACAGACAGACAGACAGACAGAGATGTCAGACATATGCTCAGGCCAGCTGACGACACCAGGATGACCCGGAGGAGTAAGGGGAGATCGGGGGCAGAGAGGGGTTGATAACTCCCACAAATGCTGTAATGGGTGATACTTAGAGTTCAACAGTTTGCCGGGATCTGAGCGCCTGCGCTGATTTATTGTATCCTTACCTTTTTACACAGAATTTTCCTTTTACATGCTTTTTTGATTCAGTGCTGAGCGCTTCAACAAGTGTTCAAGAAGTGGAGTGGAGCCACTGTAAAACCAGCTTTTTATTGGGAGCAGGGGCTTCACATGCTGGATCGTTAGAATCTAAAATATGTAGGTACATTTTTAAGGAAATCCTGTGTTAAACTTGTCTTTATGTTTTTTTCTATTAAACAAAGATTAAATTTTTGTCTTGAAAAATAGAGATGTGATCCACAAGATGAGACAGTGAGTGGGTGACAAGATTTCGTAGTAGTAAAGAGCTCTGCTACACAATCAAATCCAGCACAGCCAAATATAAATTTCATAAAACAAATTTCGAAATAATCTTTGGGTCAAAGGCTCAAATTTGGACGCACCATTCTGGTCTGGTGTACACGTCAGGTTTAGGTCCAGCAGTAGCAACAGTATAGCAAATGTACGTCTTTATGTATCCATGTCTATGTGTGTTTTCTCTATATGAGGAAGGCAACACAAACATCACCAGCAAGACGGGGGATGAGTAGGAAAGAGAGAGAGAAAGAGAGAGAGATGATGACAATCGTGGTGATGATGATGAGGATGATGATGGGGGGTAAGCTATGTCAAGGGCCTGACAGCTTTGACCGCCTCAGCCAATATTTGTCACTTTCAGCGTGCATGAATTCTTGATTTGATGTGCCTTAATTGATTCAGCTCTGCCTGGCACTGTCTGTCTGTCTGCCTGTAAACCCCCTACCCACCCACCCACCCACTCCTCTCTCGCCTCACCCCCCACCCCTCCCTTGTTCTCCCTTCATCCATGTGTCTTTCTCCCTCTTTTCCTGTTTCTCCATCTCGCCGTCTATCTAATATCACAGGGAATATGGAGTCTAGACAGACTAAGATGAATGGATCGGAGGAGGAAGAGCAGCCAGTGATCCTGCCCTCCCCGTGACCTCATCCATGACACAATGAGCCCCAAATGCCAGACATGACGGAGGATCAAGTGCTTCAAAGTAAGCCAGGCAGAGATAAAATCCAACAGGCCCCTTGGATGATGAATGAGTTTTGTAGCAGGAAAAAGCCATCGTGTAGCTACCATGACACCTGGGCTTTGGTGCACAGGTCCAACACATGTCACATCATGTAGCTTGCGGAGGAAAAAAAAAAAGAAATGACTTGTTGATGAGCTTGTTTGGATTTTAAGATTTAAGCATTGGTACATCGAGTGCAGCTTGTGCCACTATTGAGTGTACCAGTACCGACAAATTGTCAATATCTAGTTTTGCGGTAGGATTTGTTTATTAAACTGGTATTTTGCAACACAATCACACAATAATGATCCTTCATTGATTTTTTCCTCCCTCACTCATTAACCACTTCTCTAATATTTATTTTTCTCATATTTCCCTGATTTGATTTAATATATCACTATCAGCTCTATGTGTCCTGTTACCATGGTGTTCAGACCAAGGTTAACCATTCTATGCTGCTCACAATATGTCTTTTTTCAGGTCTGCATTATTGCTGGGCACATTTACCTTGGTTGTTCTCAAATAACCCATGACCAAAAACACGGCCCAAATTGATTTCCTCTTCCTTTATTGTAATGGCAAAATATGCCAGGCTTGAGTGGTTCCCACTAGAAGTGACGCCCTCCTCCTCTTCTTCTTAGCCTTGGACCAAATGAATGGTGAGAGGGAGCAAGGATGGTGGTGGTGGGGCCAACAAAAAATAGTTTAGTAAACACCTCAGGCCTCTGTGTGTGTGCGCATGTGTGTGCCAGAGAGGGTGGTGATGGTTGTTTCAATGACAAACAAGAAGAAATCTTGGAAAAAGTCTCATCAACTAGAAGTATTGTAAAAACACCTTTGAACACTGGCGAGGATTACTGAGGGCACAAGGTGCTTCAGAAGACACAGTCTAAGTGCTTTATAAAGCACAACACCGTGCTACTATACATCTGTTGAAG
This sequence comes from Trachurus japonicus, assembly GCF_045865225.1. Classification (NCBI taxonomy): domain Eukaryota; kingdom Metazoa; phylum Chordata; class Actinopteri; order Carangiformes; family Carangidae; genus Trachurus; species Trachurus japonicus. The sequence goes on from NC_140918.1 coordinate 14,943,825, forward strand.
GATAGTAAAGGTCAAACAAGACACGTTTTGAAGAGGATGAAAAATGCTCCGCCAGCTTAAATGAAAGCTCCGCCACGGATGAGGAAAAACCACTAACGAAAAGGTGAAGATGCTCGTATGCTTTTACAGAAAACATAATTCTACTTTATCTGCTTTAGAATCTATTCAAGTAGTGTGGGATACCTTTAATCTCCAGCCAGCGTTCCTCGCTTTATGATGAGTTGTAGGTAACACTCAAGTAGAGAACAGAAAGAACAGCACTTCCTTCACAATAAAGCACAGAAGGCCTGTGCTGAACCTGTCAGCTTGAAATTTAAATGCATACTTGATCGCTTTTTAAGTGGGTGCCACTGATATTCTGCCATTATGTTAAGGCTTGACGGGGTGGTAAAAGCTTGTGGGGAAAAAAAAAAAAAAAAAAAAAAACTTCTCTCAGGCAATCAGGTAGGTGTAATCACAAAGGAACAAGTCATAGTTTTTATTAAAAAAGAGCATCTTGTGCTCCAGCTCCCGCTGCACTCCACAACCCCCGCGCATTATGTTGCTGTGCTGATGTCACATTGATTATGCTGATCGTAAACTGCCTTTGTTTGTCCCTCGCTCCCTCCCGTCAGTCATCCGTCTGCAGGGATGAGCAGAAGTCACACTAAAAGCCATCTTTTTCATGTTTTCTGCATTTTCAGGTCGTGCTGCAGATAACGCCAGTCCCACTGGAGGCCTGGGTGACTCCTCTCCTCCTTCGCACTCCAGTATATTAATTGCTTTTTAATGTTTCCCTTCTCTCCTGAAAGTTGTTGCATACTAACAAATCAACAACAATAAGGTTCTTTTTGCCGTTGCGGGCCACAGCCAAGACTAAAAGGGTACAGTCACTGAATAATCCATGCAGGGTGCGCTGGAATGAAGGATTCAAGCTGGTAACAGAGGAGTTGGAACAGGAGGCCATTTGGCTTTCTATCTGCTTTGTCCCAAGTGTCCTCTGCTCCCAGCTGTGCGCATGTTACAGAATGGGACTTTGGTGCGAGCAAGGATGGGAAGATGTAATACTGATCCAGCTAATCCAGCTAACCCAATTACGCATTGTGACATGCCCTCTCCCTCTTGAGCCACAACTTCGGGCAAAATTAGGGTTTTTAGCATTCATTATTAATCTATGCAGTTCATAAGAATAGGCTCCCTGTTCTGCACAGCCTTTTAAACAAATTGTCTAAAAGGCATTATGTCTGAATTTCTGGGAAATAGATCATACCATATGCTGTTAAACATTCAATTTTAAAGAAGAATGGGGGGCGGGGGTGTTTGCCAACTTAAAATAAATACTTTACATTGCAACATGGCTCAACTGTGCATTAAAACATTTTTTTAAGTTGCAGGAAAAACATAAAGTTTGAATTGTCTGAGTAAAGCAGCCAATAGTGTTGGAGTGGATTTTGTTGTTTTGAAATGATACCCGAGTATAATCTGCTTTTTGACAGATGCAATCACCCCCCTGTATACATATACATCTGGGAAAATCTTGCTAAAGTATATGTCTGTCTTAAAACAACAGTATAAAAAAAAGTCTAGTGACAATTTATGTGATAAATGAATTTGTTGCAGGCTTAAGCAGCCCTTTGAAATCTCTCCTCAGTGGCCTGCAGCAGAAAGCAGAGCTGCCACTGCTTAAACTGCGAACCTACAACTTGCCACTGCCGGTAACACGAGTCCTGCTTATAACATACAGGGGGAAGCAAAGGCGGAGGTAATCAGACATACTTTACAATTTTGTAATACGAAAAAGGTCGCAACTCAACAACATGATTAGCAGACTTACTGTAACTAATGACGTTACACATTCAACTATAGCTGTGATTTGTTTAAGATACTTAGCTCCTACTTTACCGTGGAAAAGTGTGTCTTTTCCATACTGAAATTCAATGCCCAGACGAATTAGAGATTATGGTGATATTTTACTTTTTGTTTGTGTTCGTTCCAAAATCCTGACAGAGATTATTTTTTTACATAATTACATAATTACATAGGAGATTGTAGCTAATGAAGTCAAACATAAGAGATGAGAAAATTATACTGTATAGTAAATGCATCTATTCTGTATTGTGTCTGTTTTGGCTGGAATACACATGCAACACTAAACAGTAGCTCTGTGTATACATATCTTTGATCTAGAAAATAAAAGTACAATCTGTTTGAAAAGGACAAGTTTGTATAAGCACACCAGAGCAGCAACATCGCACTGAGTGAGGAACGCACGGGGTGTAAGGGGGGTCATCAGTGAGTGTTTGGAGCTTGAGTTACAGGGCCAGCATCTGCCATCCGGCCATCAGGCCCTCATATCCATCACTGGCCGATGGCGTGGTGCAGCCCGGCGTTTGTAAAAACACCCAGAGGAAATGGAGTCTCTGGGCCAGACAAGAATAAAATTAGCTTGATGACTAAGTTCCTCCTCGGGTCCCAGCGGGAATAGAACTCTGCCATTTGTTTTCATTACTTCCCTTGGCTGTAGAAGGGAGGACGACGTGTGTGCGACTGTGTTTGTGTGCATGTATGTTTGGAGTAGAGGCTGCGTGTGTATGTCTGCGTCTGCTTTCATCCGTTGAAAGAGAAAGAAAAAAAAAATCACTGCATATTCAGTCATTTTCAGTACTGTATGGGTTTAATCAAACATATTATCTCATAAACACACCATTTTGATTCCAAGCGTCCTTTCATGTGGAGTCTTTGTGCTCAGTCTGTAGAGGTGACATTTCTGTTTGGAATTGTTCCACCACCTCTCATGGCATATGATATTGGCTTTGGCCGTTTTATTGCATTTGCCTCAGAATATCTAATAAACACACAAAGGTTATAAAAATTGATTTGCTCGCAAATGTGTTTTCATTCATTACCAATGCTATGACCTAAGCCAAGTTTTGCAGAATTAAATGCGCAACCAGCTTATTTTGGGTGGTTGATATTAATGTAAAAAAAAAAAAAAAAAAGCAACACACTATATACTTTGTCACTTGTGGCCAAAGATTACGTTATGAAATTGTCCTTTTTTCCATACATCTCTACACGCACTTCCATTCTCAGCAGTGGATCATAAGCAGTTGCACATAATCAATTAGGCTTTACAAAGACTACTCAGCATGCAAATAATGAGACGGTTCTTCTCATGCAAGCAATAAAGATCACTGGGGCAGACTAAAGAGCAAATTAAGGTAAAAAGCAAAATATGATACGGATAATGTTAAATGAAAAAAATGACAGGAGCCTATACTATGAATTTTATCATGCATTTCTGACACTAAATTAATGCAATTGCACAAATATTTGCATTAACTGACAGCTAATCTCTGCTATTTAAGTATCCTTGTATACCCACAGTTAAGTATAATTGGCCTTGTTTGGACTCCAGCAGCTCAAAATAGAATCAGAGAGAAAGCAAGGAAGTGGAAGCCCCCTCTCTTTTGTAAACACTCAGAGAAACCTCGACACCACAGAAATAACGTCAGCCATATTTACTATTGTCAGGCTGAGAGTGCACCTCCGATCTCTCTGCTTAACTTTTTGTCCTGGTACTCTCTCTCTCTTTTACTCACACACACACACGTGCACACACACACACACACACCTCAGATTAGTTCCAGCTTTTACCCAGGGTGCCTGTTAGAGCTGAAGTGAAGACATCTTGTACTTCTTTAAAGCATGTAGCATTAACACCTTTGCCCCCTGTGTAAACCCTGAGTACCGATCCACAGCAGAGAGTGAGAAGCACATGGCTCTTTGGGATGTAGCCGTGTTCCCCTGCAAGACCTCGGGTGCAAATGTTACTACACCACAGAGAAGCACTTTTCAGTCAAAGCTCCGCAGGAAGGAAGGAATGAGGAAAAGGGATATTGGAGGTGATGGGGAAAATGAAAGTGTGGGGATGTGTGTATGCATGTGGGAGAAGGGCTGACTAAACAGGCCAGGAGGCTGTGAAGCAGAGGCCTTGAACCAGAGGTGTGAACAGAGAGATCCGCTAACACATTTGGCACATGACTACTAATTTTTCATTTTTAGTTTTGTCACAAGCTCCATCCATCTCTGTCTTTGGCTAAATTTGTTTTTGCCAAGCTGGACCATTAAAGGGCCAGTTCACCCAGATTAGACCTACAAAAAAGCAGAAAAAGAAAATCTCACTACAATGTGTTGGCATGTAGCCATGACTACAACAGTACTGGTTTTATTTTTCATTCATTGATCTATAACATATCTGAAGCTCATAATATTTAAGGGGAAATTGTCTTTCCAGAGACAATGTCCTGGTATGAGTTTCCATTTGAACTACTTTCTGCTAAAGAAACGGTCACTGTCCTGTGAAACTGATCTCCGAAATGTTAACTTTTCTCAAGCTTTCGAAATCTGTTTCCATCTTTGTGACACATTTATTATGCTTAAAGGAGCTATTTGTAAGATTTGCTATTGCTGTGGAGCCAAGGGTTAGCATTAACAGCTGTTTACTTGCCAGTCTAGAGGAAACATGCAAGTTCAGCATCAAACTTCATTCCTTTACACGCCAAGAGCTGTCTACAGCAGCAGGAGGCAACTCTCTTGTCTTGTTTCTATTTCTATCACAGATTTCCTTCTACTGAAGTTAGTATGCTAGCCAGTTAGATCCAGCACAGTCCACCCATCTTTTCACTGTAGCATCCAGGCTGCCCAGAAGAATTAGCATTGCTCAAAAGACATTATTCTTACCACTTGTCTTGTATACAGTTGTTGAAGCTTTGGGTAAGACTGGTGAGTAATCAACAGTTAATGCTAAAATTAGCTATGTAGCAAGAGCAAAATATGCAAATAGTGGGAGAATTTCCTTTATCATTTCCAAAAAACTTCACTGGAATCATTAAAAATGACATAATGTGGAGATACATTGTTTTCACTGAACAGCAACTATTAAACCTGTTGACAGTGGGGACCATCCTGAGTTTAACCAGGAGGGTGATTTAAAAAAAAAAAAAAAAAATTAAAAATAAAGCCAATTAACCATCAACTGCAACAAGGTTTTATAAAATTCATATTTAAATATCCCTTTAATGTGCATAAATGTCTAATCTAATCTAAAACAATGTCCAACTGCTGCATTTAAACACATGGTCTACATATCCCGGCATAAATAGAACAAAAAGTGGTCACAGACAGTACACAATATGTGGTCTATACATACAGACTGGCCATACTACATAATGCATTTAAATATTATAGGAAGACAGAGCGTCACGGACGAATTACTCGACTTCCCAGAGCCATGGCTGGCCTAAGGGGGGGAAGTGATTTTCTCTAATGTATCTCTGTGTTGTGTCTTTGTCCTCCCACGACTGGCCTGCACACCAGCAGTTAAGGGGTCCTGCAAAAACGTGGGTCAGGGCGAGTGTGCGTGCTGTGTGTGCCGGACAACAAGAGAACAAGAGAGCGAGAGGGGGAAAGAGAGTTTGCCAGTGACAAGGAAGTCAAATAAAGGGAAGAAAGGCTCCATTTCCCCAGCTAAATGTACCCCTGGGAGGCGTAAGGGAGGAAGAGAGAGCAAGAAAGAGAGAAAGGTTATGAACCGACAATACTCCTGCAAGGCTCCAGATTTACAGCTACCAAGCCCAAAGAGCTCTGCCATGCTTATTTCTACAGCCAGTTAAAACAAATTGCAGCCATGTTTCAATCACCCACATCCTCCTCTTGCTCATCCGCTCCGGCTGGGATTTTAGCTGCTGTGTTATTTCTCTCTCAATTGCTCCTGAATAAATACTTTCCTCTAGTGAGGCAATCTTCATCCACTGGAAAGTCCCCACATGCTGTACGTACACCCACACGCTCCCCCAGCCTCATGTACTCTCTATGCTCCCTTCTTTTCTTCCTATGTCAACTCAATCTTGGACCCGGAGTGATGTAAAGAGGAAATGGAAGCTGTTTTGAGAAGCTGTTGGCGCTTTTGATTTTGTTTACTTTGATTTTGTCATCATTGTGCAACTTTTATTCTGGGAAATCAACAGGTTGGTTTGAATTATCTGCAGATTTTCTTTCAAAACAAGAAGGGGGGAAAAAAGGAGCCGCTGCTAAACATGTAGTTGGTTCCATACTGAGTGAAATCTCAGACCTACAGAGGCATGAATGAGAGCACATAAAATGAATAAATACTTCCCTCTTTTGTATGTTTGATTGCAAGTTGTGGTAGGAACCTTTCGTAACCTGATACGCTGTTTGATTTGGGCTCAAATGAGAGAGAGAGAGCAACGTCGGGCAGAGGGAGCGGGGTGGGGGTAGAGGATGGTTGGGGGCAGGTATGGGGTCACAAGAGTGTCTTTTTCATGTTGCAGATTAGAAGCAGATGTCGGTGGGATTACACCGCCAGTGTCATCACTCACCCCACAGCCCTAGCTCCATCCATGCTCACAGCAGACACACACACACACACACACACACACACACACTCACACACACACACAAAGAGGGTAAGAAAAGTTTCTCAGCGCTCTCAACAGTCCATACAGTTACAAGGAAAGCAAGGAGCATCATTGACCGATGTGATGCCGCAGCCAGATGATCCCATTTTGAAGAAAATTGAATTGTTTGAAAATTTACTCAGTATGGAGGTCTGACTCTTGAACAAATCTTTCAATTGAACATGTCCGTCAAATAAATCAAATCAATTCAAAGACATGAACAAACCAGAAAAAAAAAAGATGACGCACACACGTGGTTCCCTAATGGACCACTGGAATGCATTTATTGTGAAACAGCTGCTGGAACGTGTTGTACATGGAAGTGTTTAGCCACCGAATACTGACTTATTACTTCATGAAAGTTAATCTTAATCTCGATTTTTACTTTGTTGTTGTTTTTTTACACTGGTGGATCAGTTTGAAAAATTGCCAGGGTGGAATGGATTTCATTACAGCTCTAAAAAAAAAAAAAAAAAAAAAACATGGAAAAGACAAAGCTTTTTAAAGTTATTCCTTTAGTAGGGCTGAGTCTGATTTGAAGGAGCAGAATCTGTAGTTTATGAATGGATGGCTCCAAATTGACCAAAACAAATACTTACCATCCCTGAATGAAAAGATCCAACTGACACAAATATGTGCTCCCTGACAACAAGGCACAACAAAATTAATTTGTGAATAAAGGATATGTCATTGATCTAAGGCATTTACATATTTAAAACACTGAAAATCTTTAATAAGAGTAGATAATTGTTATCATAATTATAACAAAAAGTGATTATTTATTAAAAATCATTATATACTGGCAATAGGAAGTTTTTACAGTGTCAAACCACCAATTACTATTCTATAAAGGCAGCTCTGACAAGCTGGTTTGTGCAATCTTCAAAATAAAAGCCAAAAAAATATATTTAAAATGCCATCCTCCTTGACTTTTGGCAGCCTCTTATGATAATATGTTACACTTAAGACAACGATAAGACTGTAAAGCACATCCCTCTCTCGTGTCTCTGCATCTTTACCCTTGTGTCCGCAAACCCACCCCATCCACTGACCTCAGCACTATGCGCCTCCTTGAAGTGGTTTTTGCCTGGAAGATAAATGATGTGACTGAGGAAGCTCTACAGAGAGATTACTGAAGCACCTCTGAAGGCTGATGTAGAGCCGATGGAGTCTAATCCTGAGATGTTTGGAAACTCAAAAAGTGTGTGTATGTTAGCATTTTACACAAAACAGCACGCATTCGACAAATGTGAGGAAATATTTATATGCACGCTGAGCCTCAAGAGCAGGAGTGGTCTGTTTGGTCTGAGCAGTATGATGTCAAAGGAGTAGTGTTGTGTGGTGCTGGTGCAGAGGACAGCAGCCTGGAGGCTCCACAAGAGATATATCTGTGAGGGGAAAGAGCTGAAATGCACAGTGCTTATTGTTCCTGACAGGAGCCACACTGGGGCTGTGACTACGGTCACGTCTTGCTGAGAAAATCACCACATCACAATATGGTTTTGTTATTTTGACCATTGCAACAAGGCTGTGAAGCCTGGCGGCCTTATTTCTGGCGGGGGTCAGAGGCCTTGACCAGGGGTCAAAGGTAACAATGGATCAACTATGACTGTAGGCTTTCATAAAAGATTTGTGGACATATGATTATGGGAACAGCTTTGCTTAGAGGAGAGATGGTTCATTGTACTTGTATTTGACAGAAGAAGATCTAGTGAGAAAAAGAATACCGTGTGTCATTATTAGTCTTCTTAAAATTACAAAAAACAGAGTAACAATAGTGTAAGTTATGTTAGTAGAATCCAAAAGGTCAGATCTATGGTTCAATCACGCGCTCACGCACCAAAAGTCCAGTTTTACATATTAAAGGGTGTATGATATGATCACGAAGCTCAAATCAAGCTAGTGAGATACTGATTGAATCTAATCATAATCATTAACACAAAGATGTGAGACTAAAAGACCCACGATGTCACAAGGATTGTTTCACCAAGACTTAGTTTTTATGAGATTTCTCAAATTTTCACAATCATAGGGTAGGAACATTACTGATGACAATAGCAATAGGATAAATTATGAAATATAAACAGAGATATCTTAATCTTTTAGTATAAATAAAAACCCAAAATACAAGTTAATTGAACTAACAATCACCTACATAAAGAAAACTACAAGAATACACCAATAACTAAGGGTTTTATTAGGGAGAGGACACAGGAGGTCATAAAAGGGGATTTGATGTGTGTATGCGTGTGTGCTCTGAGATCACAGAGCATGGACAGTCACAGGCTAAAGATGGGAGGAGATTTAGAGGTGCTGCAGTTGTAGCAGACAGACTAGTGGAGATTAAAGAACTTAAGATAGACACATCATCCAGAGGAGTTCAAAGACCGCATCATGGCAGTTTTTCTGAGAGGATGTCTGAAGATTGCCAAGCATGCCACAGCAGCACAAAGCTGCATCTCAGCATGCCATTCAGTCTATTTAACAGGACAGAAAAAGATCAAAAAGATAGAAAAGTGTTTTTTTTTTTTTCATAAAATTGTCATACTCAGTCTTCATCTATATTGAAAGTTGAGTATATAAATTCACTGAAATAATTCATGAATTTACTGATACAATCACTTCCCCCAGGGTCTCAGGACAGATGGTGTGTGCTGTACACTGCAAAGCCCCCTGAGGCAAATTTGTGTTTTGTGATATTGTGCTTTATAAAATTTGACTTGACATGATTTGACCCCATGGTCTGTTCAGAAAATCTGACAGGCAAGACATAAATTTCGACAGTAAAGTAAACCTCATACGCTATCTGTTCCTGACAAAGTGTGTCGGCCCTGACATCAAATCCACCCTGCGTCACTGTACCTCATTATCTTTTTGTTTTCAATAGCAGATGTTAAAACACTTCAGCCAACATAGAGTCACGTAGCAAGTTGCTCACACAACACAAGAAGAATAATTGGCAAAAAAAACTGAGACGTTAGGGGCACGAGACACAACCTAAATGCTGCTTGTCATGAGCTATATTTAGTTTCAAAGGGTAACTCTGTCCCCTCTTATCTCCTCCACTACATGGTGACTGCATGCAAGCCTTGAGTGCTTTCTGAGAACAGCCCTAGAGCCCCAAGAGCCTACTCTTGAGTGACTATCTCCATGCTCTTGACCCAGTAGTACAGCATGTAGATAGCCTCAACTATGGTAACTGATGCACAGAGAAAAAATTCATCCCTTAAAAACTCCTGTTGAAACTTTTCACAAAGTGCAGTAAATGGTTCTGGGTTGTTGTTTGTTTTTTTCAAGTGGTTTGTTTTGGCTTCTTTGTGGAAAAAGGTAAAGGTAGCAATGTGAAAATTGTAGAAAGAACTGAAGCATAGGACAGAACAGAGTTTCTTTCAGACATCAGTGTTCAGATATCTCCATAAATAATCCAGTCATTAGACACTACATTGTCCACGAAGACTATTTAACAACATGGTTTCATCATTGGCATTAACATCTGTGTGTGATATTAATGCTTCCACTGGTGCTTAACGCCAGGACATCCAACTCCCCACTGAAAATATGCCAATCATGTGCATCTTGCAAGGCTCATGCATCTTTCAACTACCATATGATACTTAGACGATGCATGAACTATGGATGATCCCTTCACCCTATGACCGAGGAAACAGAAGGATACCACTCTCTCTGAGAACTCTGAGCTTGCAAACATCATCAAGTAACCTTAAAACCTTAAATATCACTTTAGTTTGACGAGAAGTAACGGTTTAGGGACAAAACAATCATATGCTCCAACAACCTGTAGTTTTTGTTGCAGCTTAGGGCCATATTTTCATGTTTAAGTTATTTTCATTGCCTTGACCTGGACCTGTATTATGGATTTATATCCCAAATCTGCTCCCTCTGACCTACAATTAAATTTAATGAAACAGGGAAGACATCATCTTTTGTCTCTATATATCTCCCAAGTGTGTGTGAGCAAGCACAAGCACGCATGAATGTTTTTCCACCCCCTCTCCATTCTTTTCATTTTTAGCTCCTCCATGTTACTTTTCAGCAATTGAAATCAAGGTAATGACTGGGCAAGGAAAAAGAATGTTCTTTCAATAGATAATTAGGGAGATTGGTTTACCAGGGCCACTCAAAGCCTATTCAAATGCAGGGCTGAGGCCAGGCCTTGTTGTCTGCCGAGCCCAAAAGGCTCCCAAGAGAGGCATTCTCCTTGGCTTCATTTCTCAGAGCAGGTGCCTGGCAGGTAGTCAATGGACACGGCCAGTTGAGATATAGAAGAGACCCATCCCCCTGGACAGGGGGTCAACATCACAGGTCAGGGGTCATGAGCAGAGGTCACAAGGTCAATGTTTAGCACACAAGACTGTGCCATATGACTGGAAATGCATCCCGGACAGCGACCTATCAGTTCTATGACTGGATGTGTGCAGGAAGCGGAGTGACTACTGTTGTTGATTGACGGCTACCTTTCCTTTCATCTTTGTCTAAGTAGATTATCTGAATTTAGGATATACAATTCACTTTATCCGCCAATACAAGATTCTTTATTAGCCAAAATGAAATGCTATTTGAAGTCAATAGTAAAAAGATTGTGTCCCATAATTTCAGTTTTTGCATTTGAACTCGGGCACATGTTAGAAATAACAACCCATATAGCTCATAAACTGAGGGATTTCAAAATTTTCTTTTTTCAGTTAATCGTCTTGTGACCTTGATTTAGTGTCACTGTATAACTCAAAGGTGATGTGATTTATATAGTTTATTTTATTAATTCAACTTTTTAACGACATTTAGCATAAACCCAAGTGATTGATTCTTACCATCCTTGTCATTCCCATGGATTTTCTCATCATAACATCCGCTCCGACAGCTTCATTGGAGTGTTATTATTTTACGTTAGATGGGGAACGGTGGTCCCAGTTCACAAATAAATTTGCTGAGAATTTCCTCTCGTGACAAGGGCCGGGTAGGATTAGAGGTCAGAGGTGATGTGCACTCTAATTTCTAATTAAATCACGGTGTAGAAAAGTGATCTGTCATTGCCCGTAGGCTACTATTGACAAGGGCTTAGCTACCATGGCTTCACATGTACAGAGATCAACCCCCCCCCACACGCCCCCACCACCTTCAGTCACCGCCCATGGACTCCAGCCACCTTGGGCTCCCTGGCTGCACCCCAAGGGAAACAGTATATAAATGTCAATGTGCTGAGAAGCAGCTACTGAAGGAGTCACAGCCATCATACAAGGGGGAAGAACATTGAGTCCCCACCTCCTCTCCATCACTCTAGTGGTGGTTCCTGGAAATGCAGCAGTGATTTAGGGTCAGATCTTCTTTCATAGAGGTGGACCAGAGCTTCTATGATATGTAACTGAAACTCTGTTGGGTTGGCAAAATGTGCACACCCTAACCATCTCTACTGAGCGCGCATGCACCCATGCACATGTATGGGAATGATTACAGAAGTTAGTACAGAATATAAACAAATCTCAACTCTGTGTTGTACACACTGCTCAGGTATCCACAGCCCATTCTTCATTAGCATTTGTGGCAATGAGCACAGCAACATATCCGATATGCATGTCAATTTTTCTTTCTCTAATCAAATAGAAAGCCTGTGAAGTAAATATCTATTTTCTTACAGCCTGGCTGTTTACAACATGAGGGAGCGGCTATATAAACAGTGTGTGGCAAATGAGGAATTTCTTTTAACATATCAGCCTGACCAGCATATGCTAGATATAGGAAACCCATAGCATCAGTGGCTCCATATCGGCTGCAGAGGTCAAAGGCTATGGAAGGTCAAAGGTGTCATCCTCCTTTCTCATCATGAAGTGCATTAACATCTTCTCCCTGTCCCGTCTTATCCAGATGGCTGAGCAGGCCACAGGACAGATGCCCCATTTTAAAATATCTCAGGGATCCAAAACGCACCATCGAGAATAAATATGGCTCCATCTTTAGGACATCATATTTCAAAGGAATATGGATATGGATACGGGTGAATGGAGAAGCCTAAGGCCAGACTCTGTTAAGCATGCCTTAATTGATTCTCAGTCCAGTTGTAACAGCTTGCTCTTTTCAGTTTGCAATTTAACTGTTTAACCTTTCATTAATTTAAAAGACACCACCAAGAGCAAAAGTGCTAGATTTAAAGGCGTATTCAATAAATGAATAACACACTTAACATCACACCTTTGACATTAAACTGTGTTCATTAATTATGTTTCTGAAAAATAAGCCAAACCATAAACCAAAAGTAAACAGAAAAAGTAATATATCTATCACATAATGAACAAATGTTGGACGTTTTTCAACTGTGATACTGCGCCACTACTAGAATCAGCAGAGTAATTAAAGCAGGTTATTACTGTTGGCCCTCGACCACAATCCGCGTTCAGAAAAAGACAAGAAAACAGACACAGGCCTCGGAGGAAGTGACTTAAGTTGTGTGCATAAGTAATTAAATCAACAGGTCTCAGGGTGTGTATGTGGCATTCTTCCATTCTGTGTGCGAATGTGTCACTTGATAGTCAAACCCACAAGATTTATGTTGAAGAAAAGCTGGCCAATTGGCTGCGATTAAAACAGTCGGAAAAAAATGCCCACGTGTGATCATTTCTCAAGGTTAGTCAATCATCAAAACTCATCCTTCAATACCCCCTCCTCAGCCAATCAGCACACCTCATACGCAGATGGTCCCACCTCTCGGAGGCTGTCATTATTTTTACAACACCAAAACCCTTCCAGGCACGCTCGCAGGCAGACGAATGGAACCTATCCAAGCCAAACAGACCAAGGCACCCTGCCGAGAGCATTGGGTTGGCCCTCATGCGGCTTCTCAGTCATACACATGCATTTTTGTTTGCAGAGTGCAGCAGTGACTCATACACACTTTCTCATACGCACGTCCGAACGCGCACACACAAACATATACGGCACGTTACCCTGCCCGGAGACCTCTGACTTGAACCTGCTGCTCTCACTCAGCAACACATAAATCACTGGGCTCTCAGCAGCACTGCTGGCCCTCAGTGCCATGCTGAACTTGACTCCACGGGAATAAAAGTCCGTAACTGGATACAAAAACTAATCCGGGCCAGAGACAATTGCTGGCGTACAGAGACCCCGGAGGTGCTGATACCCCCCGTAACGATATGGCGTCTCTGTCATGAGACCTTTGACTTCTGCACCAAGGCGACACAGGCCTGCAAGGTGCAACTGGTCAGAGAGCACTGGGACAGGGAGAATAAGTGAGGACATGAGGGAAAAGGAGCGGGGGCGATGAAGACATAACCTGGCGAGCCGTCCTCACTTTTGGTCTCGCCATCTGTTTCTCTAAATACGTCAGCCACCCCAGCCATCACTCTGTCAGGTATAATGGAGAAGTTACAAAGCTAGAGGACTAAAAGGCTAATTTCACTTTTTTGCCATTTCGTGCCCAACCTTCTCTGTCTTTCTCTTCCTCTCTGTCTCTCTCTCACACACACACAGAGGTGGAAACACAATTACCGCACTCAAGTATAATTTTCAAATTAGTGTACACTTGAGTATTTCTATTTTATATAACTGTTGACCTCCACTAGCCTGCATTTGAGGCATTTTTGAACACTTCAGTTATTATATATTTATTACTGATGATTTTTTATGTATTAGACTGGGTATGTCCATCCATGTAAAAAAAAAAAGAAAGAAAAATCCAGACAAATAATATATAGTTTTACTGTGACTTTGAACTGGAATGAGAACTTTTATTTTGGAGTCTAGTTGCACAGCATGTTTTCCACCAGTGCACACACACATACACACACACACACACAATGCAGGATTTTCAAAACACTTCAAAGAAAATGGGACTAAGGGGAAACAATACGAGTTGATTTATACAACTCAATATCACATAAATATCAGCTATAACATGTCACTGTTCAACATACACTGATGAAACATGGTGCAGACTATAAACAGCAGTGTTTGCAGTAGTTGTACTATTTGTTGAGATCTGGTACGCTGGAATACTTCTGTGAAATTAAATCCTCTGAAGGTGTTACCTAGTTGAACCAAACACTGATGACCCCAATTACCAACAGTGATTAATGAAAGATAGAGTCGGTGAGAAATGAAGGATGCATTTGTTTGTCATGATCTTGGAGATTTATGAGGCTATGTTGAAATACAAAACTTCATTTGGACCTCTCAGTTTCCGTCTGCTGCCCTGTTAAGTCTAGTTAAGCTATTGACAAGCAGGCACCGCAAAGCCCTAAAAAACACCCTGCTGTAAATAATCCAGCGGCCTGTCCTGTAATGTGGCAACCTCCCACACCACTCCCTAACTGTCTGCACTCCTGCAGCGCACCTCTTTCCAGCTCCCCCCTCCCCGACCCCCCACCGGTTGCAGCCACAGGCCCGACACCAGCTCCAGTAATACAGGAATGCCTCTGTACTCTTCTGTCCTGATAGAGTGGCCACTGTTTCGCTCTGATAACATCAGGCACCAGGGCCTGCACAGCCACGGGGCTCCGAGACACACTTTTATGACTTAAGTATCTGGGACTGATATCTGCAGCCATCAGCTCAATACACCCTCATCACATACTTACACAGACACTCAGACACTCACTCTCCGTCTCACACACAAACACACACACACACATACACATGTCCACACAACTTCACTCTGAGTATTTGTTCTAACCCCCATGATTTTTGTGCAGACCAACACAATAACTTCCGCAGTCTGTGGAGAAATTTAATCTTCAGTCAACTTGTACTTCATTAGTCCCAAACTGGTAAATTACTCCTAATCCTAACCACTTAAACATCACTTAGTAACTTAAATTTAATCATCAACCTCTTTCCAACACTAATGTCTAACCTTAATACTGGAAATGCTAAATTTAAACCCAGTAACCCTAAACTCAGATGTAACTCTATAGGGCTAAAAAACGTATAGGCCAAAAAAATAGAACAATAAAAACGTCTTTCTCCATCTCCTCCTTATAATCATTGTAAAGATATTTAGATGAATCATAAGAGCACACACACCCACGCGCACACACAGGATGACTAGTCTAAATCAAAGAGACTTTAAACCAAGTGTGTACCAGAGCCACATCACTGCCAGACACAGACAAAAACAGCAGGGATTCTCCTGATAACACTGACTTTACAATGTCCACTTGATTAGAAGCCATGCTGAATGAATTACAGTCGAATAATTAACTTGTTCATCCACTGTTATGTTTGGCTTTTCATTTAAGAAATTCTTAAGTGTGTATCTATTCACTTGTGTAGGATTCTGTTTCATATTAGTAATAAAACATAACCTCAAGTCCCACTTACAAGTTTTTTTCTGTCACTGTCAGCCATGGGTTTCTTCACTGAATCATTAGCACCGTGTCCGCCTGTGCCAGCCTTTATTTTACCAGCTCGAAGTGGATGACGTTAAACTACCTTCCTCTTGACTGTTCCTGTTTCAGGGATCAGAAGATGATGAAAATGACGCATTACCTGGATGTATGAGCCTTTTTTTTTTTTTTTTGGTGCATACACACATGATGGAATTTCCAGATGCTGCCGGTCTTATGCTTGTTACTGTTAAGCATCTAAAAAAGAGGCCAAAGATTAAAGTCAAGATCAAAATACTATATGGTGGCTGTATTTGAGGAAAATGGGCTTCATGCATCGACTGCCATAAGAATGTCCATAAAGATAAGTCTGAACTCTGAATGCTTTCTTCTTGTGCACTTGACAAGTTTATTGTATGAATGTAATCTTAGAATCGACTTGGCTTTCAGGGATACGGGTGGATAAAGTAACATATTACAAGTTCTTTGTTTAAAAACAAAGCAGTTTTACAGCTCGACTAGAACTTACTTTTGTAAAACGGATGCATCCGGTTAATATAAAATACAGCCTTGAGCACCACTGTCACTACTTCACAAGAGTGTGAAGGTGCCACAGATAGCCTTTACTCCTGCTTGACCCAAGAAAAGGCAGCGTGTGCCTTTTGACGGACAGCACCACTTCACTCTCTCACGTTGATGGTCAGTCACACAAACAAAAAGAGGGATGAGATGAGTTTCTCAGGGGAGTGAGGATAATAAAATCAGGGTGTCTGTGTGTCCTGAGCGGGGGCCATATTTGATGCTCTAACAGAATGAAGGTCTTTGGCGGCCCAGCCTGGCAGTCTTTTAGCTAAAGCAAGCAGATTTCTTTGAAGCCTGGCCACCTTGGCTGAAGAGCCATTACTCCCGGGCTTTTCTATACATTAACCATGCTACAGCAGCACAAGTGCATTACAGGCTGCCGCCCCAGCAGGGCCCAATTGTACTCCCTCTTGTTAAATATTACCCCAACAGAGCTTTTGATTTTATTTTCATTTTTTTCTCCCCATGCCGCTTATCCTGCTCCCCTCCCCCGATCAGATTAGGATCGATTGCTGCGTGGCAGAGCTGGCCCAGACATGAGGACCAGAACAACGCTACAGCGTGATTGTGCTCCTCAGGCCCCGCCTTGGAGACTATTCAGGCGACTAAATAGACTAAATAGAATGATTTGCCCTTAGATGTCAAATTTCCTCCGAGACAAGGATGTCAATACCAATTAGATTGTCTGCAGTTGCCTTAGTTACGCCAGCCTGCCCCACACCGCCGCCGCCACCCCAACCTCTTTCCCTGTAAAGATACACTCGCTCTCTTTTAACATCTCACTCACATCTCTCTTTTTTGTAGGCAGAGTGGTGGTCTCGGCACCAAGCCTTTAGCCTCAAATCAGTTTTATGACTGGCGCTGTGCAGACATTAGGCTAACTCCATTAGCCTCTCTGAAGGAGATGGCCCGAGGGGATACTGAGGGGCCAAGACAGGACTGGGTGGGTGGGTGTATGTGTGTGTATGTGCATGTGTGAGCGTGTGTGTGTGTGTGTGTGTGGTGAAAGGGTGAAGGGGTAACATTGTCTTACAGAGTCTTTTGGCATCTCCTTAAAGGTCACTGTCTGCTGGTCCGAGGAGGCAAAAGCCCACTGGAGCAAGAACATAAACAAGAAAGAGAAGTGGGCAGAAAATGGATTAATGAACAAATGTAATTAGGAGAAAGGGAGGATGGAGAGAGTGGGAGAAAGGACTCTGTCTCCACTTAGTAGCGTGGCTCCTGCAGGCGCTTAAGTGCTAACATGACAAACAGATGTGGCCATGGCTGGCCAGACATAGGGCTCCACACACACACATACACAAATACACCTATATGAACAAACACACACACACACACAATGGTAGTTCAAGCTCACCATACAGTACACAGCCTTGCAAAAAAGCAGGAAAATATCAATTGGCTTCTATCAATAGTTGTATATAATTGTAGTATAGTGATCGCCTGTATTTTTCATAACAAATTGTTGATAAAAATGAACAAATACACAAACATACTTGGAAAAAACATACAAGCTTACGTAAATGAAAGCGGTCAAGAGATTCAGCTGCACCTGAGCCACAACTGCTTCAGCTAAGGATATACTGTAAGGTAGATCATTATAGAGCTTTAGGGACTGAATAGATTGCTATATGCAGCTTGTTTTCTGTTTGATAAAAACAACACAGCTACTCATGTTAGAGAAAGGTCTGATCTCAGTCTTAGCTTACATGCCAGATACCAGAACCTACGACCTGACATTTCAGCGTTTGATCAGTCAGGTCTGTCCAGTGATAAGACCTCTGTGTTCCTTGCTCACCAGCTACTGCTTAAGTGTCTCTGTGAAGTCACCTTGTCTGGATTTCAGCATAAAACGGCAGTCGATGCCTTATCAGAAGCGGATAATTCCCCCACAGTTTGTTGTTTACATTGCTATTGCTACAGGAATATGAAACCTTAGACTTTCTTTTCCAGGTTTCAATTAGCATCTGCAGACACCATTAACTACTGCAATTGACTAAATCAATACCTTCCCAGAAACCATCCAAATCAGCTCGAGATAAAGCAATCAGCTCTGTTTTCAGTTTTCTAACTATTACGTTAAATGTAAACAGGAGCAGATCTATTTTACAATCTTACAATTATTTAGACATAAACTGCTATTATGAGATTTCAAGCAATGTATTTCATCCTGAACCACTGGTTGAAATGTCTGAGATGCACAAGCGAAATGACCTCACTATCTGTAATACAAGCTGTTTTTTCTTAATGTTATGCACATTCTTTCCCTCAGTTTGATGTCAAAAGGCACACGATGCACAACCAGCAGACACTGGCAAACTAATGTAAGCCATGACCGGGGTTGCGAATCGCCCTTCTTTCAATACCTTGTCCTTTCTCTCCTCCTCTCTTCCGAGGGCACACGGCACCACAATCAGTTCAGTGGTGAGGAATGGAAACAGGACTTGCATTTTGAAGTTGGTTTAACCTTGCAGTGACACCTATTGCAGATGCTTTGAAATGGTTGAGAAGAATAGTTTCCGCATGGTGGGATCTGCAATTAGGCGGCACATCTGCACCAGCAGCCGTACCCCGGCATCCACCTCAACCTCCAAATCTGGCATTCTCTGAGCTTTGGTTTTGGTTGGCAGCCAACACAAACAGTTCCCACTGAATAACTGTGAATAATTTTGTGAGATGGATTTCAACATGGGCAATTAGATGGGTTTCAACGGTGAATATTTCAAGATCGCCACGCATTTCAGCCTCCAATCAATGAGGGAAGGGGAGAGATCAGGGCAGCGGGGAAGACACGGATACAAGTCGCAGAACAGGAGGAGCAGAGAGGCTGAGCAAAGTGAAGAGGCAAAGAAGCATAAACAGAGGGAACGATGAAAGGAGGGGAGGAGAGATAGTGACAGCCATGAGACAGAAATTTACAACCAGATCATCAATTAACCACTCCAATCACAATGGATCAAGCCATTAAACGTGCATTTTCTTCTAAACGACGTCCTGACTGACAACGACTACAGATCATGAGCTTGTATTGATGGCTGTTGGAACACTGTGCAGTCCTGAAGTCTGAGAAGTTCACTGTTTGTCAGTTAATTCGGCACATGTGGTCAGGAACAAAACAAATGTCTGCCCTCTCAACTTACGTACGTCTCATTAAATGCAGTCCAGTTATTTCAAGCTACAAGACTAATGTCTTGTGCTCTCCGGCTGGCATGTTTACCTTGCTCTCGTTTTTCTTGTGCTGAATAAGCACAGAATGTGACCATTAAATGTATTGCTGATGGAGAGACAAGGGGAGGGAAACATCAATATTAAAGTGAACTGGAGTTACGGCCAGCTGTATTACCTGATAGGCTACCCCTGGATGACATCATCAGCAGGTTAGATAGAGACTAAGCTATGAATTTACAGTTTAACTTGTGAATTTAAGCATGCGACTTCACAATATTTCCGTGAATTATCAGTGTTTACTTGATCACAATCCACTAATATTCCATGAGGTAAAAATAGGAGGAAGAAAATAATTCACAATTCACTTTCCCATTATCGTAACAATTAGCTTCTGTGTAATGAAAAAAACATGTGAAACAAAAAGACTTTAGGACATAGCATACTCCATAAAATCCTACTTTCAGCACCTCTGAAATTAGGCCTGAAGTCCCCCCAGAGGGGCTATTAGACGACAAATCCCTGCCATTGACCAGGTTCTGCCCTCGGCTTGTTCATGACTGACGTCCCAGCCTCTTTGAAGTCCCTCGCCACAGCAACACCAGCGCCACTTCCCACTAAATGTTGAGCTGCCCATTTCAGGACACTGGGAAACAGCAAGAGGAGGTTTAAGGGAGGAAAGCGTTCAAAATAAGCCAGATGTTTGCGTCCCGTGCTAACATGTGGAGACATGCGCTTGCCGTGGGCCTGCATTAATGAAGGTAGAGATCCATCTGAGGGGGGGTGGGAGGGGGGTCTGATATAGGCGAGGGGATGCTGTGTGATAGGCCGTGGCGCATACACACACTCACCGGGTCACATGTGCTAGCAATAAGTTAGCCTGAACAGATGGAGCTGGGCCGAAGTACTTTTGCTGAGATGAGAAATAGAATAAAAAACCAGAAAAAAGAAACATCCTCCGCTGAAAAGCTGCGACCAGATTACAATGTGGTGCTTTTGGCAATTTCATCATTCACAGAGCAGATTTCTTTTCTTTTTTTCCTGATAAAACCCAAGGTTATTAAACTTAGAAACATTTTAAAAGTTGTTATGAAGCATGTTTCTGCTTGTGATGATGATGATGTGACAACTTTTTATATAACTAATTTTACCTAACTTTAAAAATATAAATAGGCAAGAGAACATTGTTAATTTGGGCTAATACTTGAAGTTAAAAAAAAAAAAAAAAAAGATTGCTCCACAGAATTTTAATAATTAGGAGTTTTTAGAAAATGACCGTTGTGGTGCAATCAATGGATTTTATCATTCCAGTTGCTAAATTGAACTGATGCAAAATAGTGACATTAACCCTCTTTTGGCAATAGAACATAATATAGGAGAATTATATTAAACAACGCAGAGTTGTCAATTTATCTTATTATCTTGTTATACAAACTTGTGCCTGTTGTGTACCATCAGGTGTCATCACTACAGTGCTCACTATTGTTTTTGTCTGGTGGAGCACAACAGGCACCTCTAGCTTAAAATTTAACTTATCGAGATATCTATAAAAAAGGAGAGCATATTAAATCATAATGCTATATTCATGGAAATTAATTATACCCATTCAAAATTCAATGTGCTATTCCATAAAAAAAGAGTGCCATATCACTAAAACAAAAGTCCTCCTACATTTGCCATTCATATCATGTGGTATCACACCCTCTTTACAGCTATCCATGTGAGAAAATAACAGCAATTGTCATGACCTCAATAAGCTGAAAGTGTTAGCTGTAAAAGGATAATTAGTTTTTGTATGACATTTTTTGTCATGATTGTGTCGATCTCTTAATTGACTTACAGCATAAATAAAGTTCTTGTCTGCCAGCGTCTCTTTTCGTCTGCCTGCCTGTCGTCTTTGTAACTGTTTATAATATGTCAGAGGCTTTTCTCCAAGGTTCAGCTCTCAGAGGTGTGAAGACAGTGATTGCCATGCCAAGCTGCTCTGGTATTATGTCGACTCGAAGAGTTTTAGTTTGGCTCTGCGTTTTGATGATATTACAGCAGACAGCAGTGCATTTGAGAGACACTTTAGTGTAATTAGGGATCAGTATACACAAGTTACAGTAGGAACATTGTGGTGTGACTCACATCTCCGTCATGGCAGCATTGCTGCCGGGTATTCAGCAAAGCATGGGGAGTGTGCAGTGTGTCAAAACTCCCCACGTTTGGAAGTGAACAGCAAATTATGTCACAAACTGTTGGGAGATATTAGCATTTCAAAAGGAGAGAAGCGAGATGGTAGAAGAGGAAGAGGGGGAGAAAAGTGAGGGTGAATGGAAATGTAAAGATCGCATGGAATGCTCTCGCGTGTACCGTAAATGAACCTCTAAACCCCAATCTACTTCTGACAAAATCTGTTCTCTGCCCTGACACACAACCACAAAACACTTGCAGCCAGCCTGCAGGAATGCCACGTTAAGATCACAACTGCCTCTCTATAGGCTTTAAAAATAAATACTTCCATCCCAGGAGAGGCTGCGGAAATATTATACAGTCCAATAATTGAGGATCTTTAAACACTCAATATTTTATCATCCTGCTCTCTGTGATGGACTTGTGGGAAAGTGGGAATATTTGCAGCCACGATACCTGAAATATACACTAAGGCCTCATAAAGGGAAGTGTTAAGAGAGTAAGAGACAGAGGGTGTGCTTATTTTGGAAAACAACAAGAGGTTGAAAATATCACTCAAGTAGCAAGACATAAAAATGACTGCCGGGATATTCCTCGTGACATTCCGAGTTTGAACTTCATGACCCAAACACGCATCAAAAAAGGGAAGAAGAAGAAAAGTTGTAACATTTTGTGGCAGTCGAACAACTCCATGTTTAACACTTGTGCAATGTGTGACCACACTGCTGGCTGATCTCTCCCGGGCTTTCATCGGTGACACACATCGTATTAAAACTGCACTGAGGTAATGATAACCACAGCAGCATGGTTAGAATGGTATTTGAGCAGCCTAATGCCCTGTTTGTTTTCCTATGTGCTCTCCCACTGGTGCTCTCAACCCAGTGAGAGTGTGTTGAGTGCTACGATTGGTGTGTTTCTGTCTGTGTGTGCATGTTCAGAGACACTCCCTCTCCTAAGCTGGGCAGGTCTTCCTCTCCCTCTCCCTCTCTCTCTCTCTCTCATGTGCGTCCGTCTCCCTCCTTCATTCACTCACTTTCCCTCACTCGCTCTTTTCTTTCCCCTTTTACTTCCCCTCTTTATGTCTGCTTGTTTCCTCCTCCTCCTCCTCCTCCTCCTCCTCCTCCTCCTTCTCCTCCTTTCTTCTCCCTCTCTCCTCCCACAGGGGCTGTATGCATTCCTGCCAGGAGGGGCGGAGGTGTCTGTGATCCGGGCTCGATAAGGACCAGGCCTCCCCTCCACGCCGCCCTCCCTCGTGTTCACCCTCACCCCCTCCCTGGGAAAATGGGTGCACCCTCCTCCCTGGCAGGGCACTGGTTCCCCTTTGAGTGTGCTGCCAGCCGTGGCAGCAGAGACTTAACATGATTTGTTTGTCTGCTGCTGCGTGTTTGCACCAAACCCTAGCGCCAACCCCCATTACGACTCCTGCCGGAGATCCAGAGGGCTGGTTAGCTGGTACAGATCTGGAGTGGGGCTCCTGGAGGCGGGGGCCGAAGGGTTAAAGGGGTGTTAAAGAGGGTGAGGTAGGGAAGGTGGGGGATGTAGGGAGAGATCAGGGTTAAAATGAGTTTGGAATATGATCCACGGGCTGGAAACATTCAACATTTCTCATAAGTAATTCTGGCTGCTACAATGGGCTGGACTCAGCATATATGAGATAACGGGAAAACATGTGCACGCACACACACATGGACAGAAAACTTTTTCGCTAATCAGTCAGTTCGCATTCATAAAGACTGAGGGTTTTCCCATTTTCCCTTTTTTCTCTGGTGTTTTGTAATTGGCCCGCTTCCTGGTGCAGTGGCGGACAGCAGGCGCAGCAGCGGCTGCCCAGTCGGCCCATTGATCTTTCATCAGCCCATAGAGTTAAAGCTGAAGGCATGAGGGAGAGGCTGGAGAGGCAGCCCCTCTTTTTATGGCAGCCCGCTGGAGCCTGCCTAGGATTGTTCCCTGTTTCCTCAGATTGTTTTTCATTTAGTCAGGGTGCAGCGCTGTGCCACTCTGAGGAGGTGAGGTGGAGTGTTGCAGACATTTAGGGGAGCACGTAACAGCCACGGCCTGGGTAGGTGGACACAATGGTATAGCAGGGCTTGTTTGCTGATAACCTTTTAGTGTGTGTGCGTGGCAGTGTGTGTGTTTGAGTTGTTGGCCGTATGTTACTTCGAGTGTATGAGCTGCGTACGTTTCTCCTCTTTCCAAAGCACAGATTAAGTGACCGAGAGGCCTTCGGTTAGGAAGGCGTTTGGTGGAAGTAGACCTGTAGCTTGATAAGTGACTACTATAAGATGTCCACTCAGCTAATCAACACAGAGTTTCATGGTGGGTTATGCCTAATGTCAAGGACAGTTGCCATGTCATGTGTAGTTTTGAGAAAATCTGATTTTATTTGCCCAAAACAATGGCAATAAACTCCTATGAGAAACAGCAGCACCACTAATTCAGTGGAAGAGATACATTACACCCCTACACTTAATATCATTTCTCTGCGGAATCTCAGACTATTAATCAAAACCATTTTGCATTAAGAAAAAGCAGCAAGAGCTCTTAACGCAAATCAAATTTCACTTAAGGGACTAAAATTACCTTTATCAATTTGCATGAAAGCCATTGTAGTGGTCAAGACATCCATGTGATATCCAATCAGAGGCTCTAATCAGTGTGTGGGTGTGGTCCGTTGTATCCCCAGCAGTATTCCATTGATCAGAGCTCCAGCGCTGAGCCGCAGCAGCAGCAGTGCAGGCCCTGAACTTGGTCATCTAACTGATATGTGATATTAGCATCCTTCTTGGAGGCAGCTCCATGGGGACCTGGTCAGAGAGAGAGGGAGAGAAGAGAGAGAGCGAGAAACAGACTTCAGATCAGCAGATCAATTTTCACTGGACCTTGAATATTTCATGTAGGGAGTCTTGCAGCAGACACACAGATGAGATAAATAAGTGGCCAACAACCATGTCCAGTTACAAACATACACTTGATTGTGCATGCCTACAAACAAGGACACACACACACACACACACACACACACAAATAAACAAACATACACCCTGATCACACTGGGACTGAACATATTTTACACGTAAAGAAAATAAATGTCATGTTTTCCTTCTGTATGTAATAGACAAACTGAAGTGGACTATGTTGGCTAGACCAAGATGTAAAGAATATGAAGCCATGAATCAAAAGTAACTTCAACATTTAAAAAAAAAAAAATGATGCTAACCACAACCCCCAGATACTGACACACTTAGATGGACGACCAAATTCATTATAATGCAACAAAAAAAAGGAAAGAAAAATAAGACGGCCGCTGTTTGTAGTCTATGACAAGAACATTTCCGTGAGAAGATGTTGCACAGGCACGCACACACACGGCCACTTCACCCAACGGGCTGGGTTAGGGGAATCATGTCTGGATCATGTTTCTGGTCCCTGCGAACATGTGGTCAATGTATACGGCTGCAACAGTGACTCAGCCCTGCATGGTCCTAGAAGTGGACACAAAGGGGCAACGTGCTCAAAAAAACCCATTTCTACACAGAGAAATGATACAAATTCTATATCCATATATATGATGTATTCTTTCGATGGGTCCATTGTCATTTAATTCCCACTAAACGATGCAATATCATAAAATTTTAGAGCATAAACGTCATATAATTCTAAAGAAAAACTTAAATTATGCCCCATGTAAAACGGACAGTAAATCTATCCAGAGGATCGGCGGTAACAATGCAACGTCCCGACTTGCTCTGGCAGCAATAACCCACACCTGACCCCTAAACCTTCACCCACAGAAAGGATGTTGTTTCACCGACTGTCTTCAAATACTTTCCTCTCGGAAAGACATCAGTGAAACCAGAGCTTGTCAGACCTTGTATTTGTTTATTAAGTATGCTCTCGGACTGGCTTACTCCCAAGATGGCTGTAACTGAGAGATTTGTTCATGTAGGCATTAGGGCTGGCTATCAGTGGTGAATTATTTATTGAAAAAAATCTCTCCTTCCTTGACGGATGAGAGAATATGTAGGGCTGCACACTGACTGTGCCACATTTTAAAGGAATGATGAAAACACTGTTAAGCACTGCACTGACACTAACTTGAGAATAAAAAAGTGGAGCAAATCTCTATTTATAATAATTCCAAAAATACTTAACAGTGAAAAGTGGTTCTAAAAACACAAGGACGTGACCTGAAGGAAAATACAATCATCAATATTTCTTGCCTAGCACTTCACTTGTTTAATATTTGAATATTGGGTAAAAATAATCAGATTTAAACACATAGATTTCAATAATAAAGACTGACTAATAGTTTTACATACATTTAATCAAATTATCTAACGCTTTATATGTCATGTTTCCGTGTAGCTCATTAATCCAAAACTTCCACAAAGCCGCATCAGCTTGTCACAGCCTCTGTAAAATGTTTGAATGATGTATTTTTATATTCCAAAGTAAATACGATAAACTTCAGCCTATAAACTTCCACTAACAAGAACATTAGGGATTCCACAAGAAGCAGTGGTTGCAAAACATGAACCAATGGGACCATCAAACTCTCGTTTTTGGCCACAGTAAAATGCAAAAAACAAAAAAAACAAAAAATTAAATAAAACAAGGAAGGGACAAAATTGGACAACTAGAAAATTCAGTTACCATGGTTATCTCTCTTGCCATATTTAAATCACAAATGATTTGTTCAAATCAGAATGAATCACATTTGGTAATTTTCTATGGCCGCATTATTGTGTTAGTTTTTTTTTTTTTTTTTTTAGTCTGCAGCAGTGAAAGAAAAAGAGACAGGCAGAGGGGCCTGGCTATTGTCATTCAATGGCTGAGCCACTTTGGAAATCACCGCTCTCGATTTGCTCCTGCTGCCTCCCTCTCTGTATTCCCTTATGGCTGCACTAGATGGGAGGCTTCCTTTTATAATTTCTAAGTTGCACATACACCACCACCACCACCTCCATCCCCCACTCCCCCCCCTCCCCTCTCAGAAAAACATACACATGTCAAAGACTGACTTGCATGATTGAATGAGTCGGTGATAGACGTGAAAAAATGAGCAGGGGTTGGACTTTTTTTTTCTTTTTTTTTTTTAATTTGTCCATTAACTTCCAGTGTACAGCAGGGTGCATTTATATTGATACAACTATTAAACCTTTATTTAAAAATTTCACAACAAAATACAAGTTAGGATCTCCCCCAGGATAATTTACAGCTTCAGATGTCCACATACCCTTATTCAAGCTAAAAGCTTCTCCATTAGCAGAGGGGACTAATAATCATGACCTATGGCTGCTCACTCAGCAAATAATCAATCATGCTTATTCAGAGTGTTTAAAGAGGGATTTTGCTTTGGATTAAATGAAAATAAAGGCAAACCATTGTCTTACATATGGTGGGGCACATTTAAAGCCTGAATTATGTAACGTTCAGGAAACAGCATCTGAATTTGACTATTTTATGGGCTGTTATGCACGTTGTGATGGAATACGGAGGCTTTTGTAAGCTACAGGCCTAATTTGAATAAAATCACTCTGGCCCTGTGACCCAGGCTCATCTAAACACTCTCACACTGTCACACAAAGAGCCACTAAAAGGGGCCCGTGACCCATTTTGTGTCTTGGCCCATATTTCAAGAATAAAGTATTAGACAAACGTTGCTATCAGTGAGTCAGCATCGTCACTGAGAAAGAAGAAAAGAGAAAAAAAAGAGAGAAAAACATCAGAGGAAAAGAGTGCAGTGCGCTGATGTTACACAGATTAGCAACACAAGACAACTGAGCAAACTAGATAACTCTGCATAAAATCCCAGATATTCACGGAAGAGCTAAGCATGTGGATGCTGACAGCCTTTAATTTGCAGGAATCAGGCAGAACCGCCACACTGCCAGCCTAACACCGAGGGAGTTTATTCTCATCAATAGGGCATGAAATTCACTGGCTGACCACTGGACACCCTGCCTGCTTTGTGGCCAACAAAGTGACCAGTGAAGTGATGTGCCAGTATCTGTGAATGTGCGTGCAAGCAGTGTGTGTGTGCGTGCGTGCGTGTGAGACAGAAAGAGAAATAAAGAAAAGGCTGGGTGAGAACATGACAAACATGTGCACAAGTCTGGGATAGAAAAATTGAGGTTGATATTTGTGTGTGCGTCTTGGGTGGGTGTGTGTTTTTACAAGGGTGTGTGTGTGTGTGTGTGTCCTGCAACTCAGGAGGACTTTCAGGGGAAGTTTCTATTTTAACAATTTGAAACTGCTCGCATTTGCTGACAGAGAAATGTTTAATTGTGATGTAGTTCTTTTCCTGTTGAGTATTTTTCCAAACATTTTATCTCTATTGAATCAAAGTTCAGATCCTGATTGCTGTGTTTTTAGAGCAATTGAACGATTGTGCTAGATTATTATTATTTATATATATTTTTTTTTAGAAATTATCAATAATGAATCAGACCTTGAAATTTGACTTTATGGAGGATACTGCGCGCCGCAATAAAAACCCTGCTAACCTGTTGAAACACTGGCTTCAATATCTGCTGTTATCTGCACCAGGTGATGATATGAAGGAGAAAGTACAGACACATCTACCCTTAAAAAGCGCTGTAGAGAATGCTGGAGGACATGACTGAGAATCCAGATCTGTGGGCTGATTGTCACAGGGGTAATGAAGTAAATGATGACAACGTTTCTACTCTAATGTGATGAATGGACTTCACCAGGGTTGAGAGGTTGTGAAGCAGGATCATGCACATGCACCTTTACTCCAGGAAAACGAAGAGTATTTTTGAGGATACCTCCAACATGTTGTAACAACCATACATAGTCATTAGCTAAAGCAGTGTCTCTGATCCTATAGGTGGACAGCCCTCATCAGTTATGGGAAGAAATGCAGCAACAGGTAAAACATGGGTCAAAAAGGAGTTGGTCTAGTCCATGCGTGCGCATCGCTTATTTATGATGAGAGTTAGGTCGTGCAGACATTCCTGTCGTCATTTTCAAATTTTGCCTGGGTAGGATATGAGATATTGTTATAATTTAGCTTTCTAAATGATCAGAGATCAAAGTACATCCTCGGATAAATAAACATCCATGGCTGCCTTCCGCTCATACAAGCTGTCCTGTCGCAGGGCTCAAAAGGAGGAGGTTTGTGGAGAAGTGACTGGGAGTCCTCTCTCCTCGTTACAAATGTCCCTGTGCAGCAGCCTCCCGAACCGGCAGCCAAGACATCAAACGCTTGTCACTATTTACATAGCCGGGAAGTGTCCAGCGTGTGTGTGTGTGTGTGTGTGTGTGTGTAAGCTGCTGGAAAAAAAAAAAAAAAAAAAGGATGACCAAGCAGAGCTGCAACACATGGCCCCGCCGGACGCGTCTTGCCCTTTAGCGTGGAGTTTGTGCGCCAGGCGCCGAGGAGAATAATCTGTTTACAGTGAGCGCGTTGATGGTCATTTTTTATGATGTTGTTTAATCCACAGTGGAGGAGGTAAGGGGGGGTTGAGGGGGGTGGATGGAGTGGGTGGGTGGGCGGGTGGCGGGCTGTCTAGCACCCAGACAAGCTGGCTCCAGTGGCCATCTCTGTATGGCTACAGGCTTCTCTATTTGAGCAGAGAGACAGGTGTAAATCTCTCCCTGCGATCTTTACTCTGCACTCTGCGCGACACTCACCTGAAGGTAAATAAATGGTTTATGGCCGAGCAAATGAACCACCTCTCTCATCTCGTGGGCTTGTGCACAGAGAGAAAACAGCCCCGGGGAAGCTGTCATTGTCATGCACTACTAAGTTGTACAGCGAAAAAAAAAAAGACAACTTAGTTAAACTAAACGTGAAGGTTTAAAGTTTAGTGGGTTAATAATATACTATTTAACAATTCTGGGATTTTAAATCGCACGCTTTATAATGAATGAATCAATTTGTGAGAGATCTTAACACAAGGTTAAGTTTTATACATAAAAAAGGAAGGTTTACAATATTACACACTTTCCCCCCACAATTAAAAACCAGCGTGAAATGTGCAGATTCCTTTATTTGAAATTCTCTGCTTTCACGTATCTGTAACTAAGAGGTGTGAAGACTAGAAAAAATAATAACATCACATTTTGACTTATTATTCATATTTATGGCAAAACACAATATGGCCTGTTCTTACGGCGGAGGTGTCTGTGTGAACACTTGTTGGCGCAATTATTGTTAAGACTTTTTTGATACCCAAAGGTTGTCATGTTGCCACATTGTTATGCGGCACCCCACGTCACACAAAGTGTGTGCGTTTGTAATGACAGAGCGACAGAGAGAGAGTGAGGGGGGGGGAGAGTTTGTGGCGTGTGTGTGTGTGTGTGTGTGTGTGTGTGTGTGTGTGTGTGTGTGTGTGTGTGTGTGTGTGTGTGTGTGTGTGTGTGTGTGTGTGTGTTAGTTGGGGGGGGCGGTGAGCTATTCTACCAAAGTTCTGCAAAGTAGGTCTGTGCCACTCTTGATTAGGGATTGCTCCCAAAAGATGGTTGCAGACATGAGATAATGAGGTCCTGTGATAACGCGGGTCTCCTTTAAGTTTTTCCCATGAATCGAGACTGTCGCCAGTCCACAAAACGACACTGTGCATCGGCACCACGCTACTCACTTCTCATTTGTCGAGCACAAAAGCTGATCCACCCCAAATCCGCGCTAACAAACCAGGGGCCGGGGAGCAAATCATAAAATGTTCAATCATATTCACTTCCCCACTAATTAACTGGAATCCCACCTTATTCTTAAATACAGTGACCAATTAAACTGCCATGTATGCCAAAGGTCTCTGGGGCCACACTCGGTCGCCAGGAACATTTGTGAAGGTCTGCGGCTTCACTATAGGCAATGGATCTTATTAGGTGGATGACCTCAGCGAGGAAAGGTTACAGGCTTTTTCACTGCCCTCGGTTGGAAAACTAAGATGTTTCCTAATCGGATTTTAATTGGTTGGTTGGGTGGTTGGTGCTTGTGTCCTCTCGGTGTGTGCACTGGGATGAATCTGGTGTTTGTATTTCAGCGCGGATCCACACAAACTGAAAAGCATGGGCTGACAGATTATAGTGATACAAGCTGCATTTAGTAATCAGTCCTGTTTTATAAACTTTTACATCAGTGTGGGATATAATGTGTACAACAGGTGTTAAACGCATCCATTACTTTTCAAAAAAAAAAAAAAAAACATTTTTATTTTACAGTTACTTTTAACTGCATCCTCTCGGGGCAGCAAAACCAATGTGGAAATAGCCAGTTTGTCCCACTTTCAAAAGTTACACAAGACTAAAATTAAGTTATAAAGTCGGTCATAACCAAAAATGATCATTAAACGAACTGTGCTCCACTAAAGGAAGCACAGTCGTATGTGTTTTCTCTCCACTGGAAACATGCAGGGGCGACTCTGTGCAACTGTTGCACAGATTCAGTCTCTTTCATGCTTATCGAGGTTCCTGCAGAATCCTATAAGTTAAGCCAACCAGGTTCAGCTTACGTTCAAATACTCTCCATCATTACCCCCCAAAAAATGTCTTTATGCAAAACATCTGTGGGGACTTCAACAAATGAAAGCACAGCTCCTGACCGCATCCTACTTATTTTGATTTTCATGTGGTTTTGGTGTATTGTCTAACTTCGTAAATACGGCCGGTCTCATATTTCAAATGTCACAAGTCTCTGACGACTTGCAATTTGGACATTTAAGAAAAAAAAAAAAAGCAGCAAAGGCAAACAGCTAGTAAAAAAAAAAAAAGAGGGGAAAGGGAAAAAAAGGTGGCTCCAAAGCTGTCTAACTTGAATCACATTTAACTCATAATAGATCTAAAGAAAACGTTTTTTTTTTTTTTATTCCACCTCTGCGGATGTGGCTGAATGCAGACACAAAGATGTTAAAGTGTACGTCGGTGTTGGTGTCCAACCTTATATTCTTTTAAACTGCACCAGGCTTTTCAACTTTTCAAATTTGCTCACACACACACACGCACGCTCAGATCAGGGTGCACCGAGCCAGATAAACCTGTTGACGCACAGCATCACAGAGCAAATCTGTCTCCAGTCTAAACACACAGTTAACATTAATGAAACACATTCTCATTTACGTCTGTGATAGAAATCTCCACTCCTACTTCCAGGGATGGACTGGAAAGATAGAAAATAATGGGAAACTGTGATTTTGTAGCTGATAAATATTGTTTACTCTTAAAATATGCATTTCCACACTTACGTAGTCCTTCTGTAAAATATGACTTATCTCACTGTAACCAGATGCTTGCTAAGCACCATAAACATCCTGTTAAAGCCTCTGTTAATAAAAACAAATCTTTTTTTAAATGCATTTCCAGATAATAATATGGGCTGAGCATGAATATAATTTTTTTCAATCCTTATTTTTTCAGGTTATCTTTGATTCAGTAAAGGAAAACATGCATCTCTCCAAACAACTTCATACGCAGAGGAGTTTTCCACAAACATTTACAAGGCATAATGGCTTCACCAGTTAAGGGATCCATCTATTGCACAGAGAAGCATGTGGGAGACTCAATTGACCGCACTCAACTTTGCCGCCGCTCGAGCTTTGCCGCATACACTTCAAATTGTTGTTCTCGCTACTGACAAAACCGTTAATTCACCCAGAAACTGGAGGTCAAGTTTCAGCAGGAGCACAGAAAAAAAAAAAAAAAAAGTAGCCGACAAACTTACAGGAACATTTGTGTCAGACCGCAAAGGTTTCTACACATAAAGAGCTTCCATGTGCCCTGAGGTCTCCTAAAAAAAATATTCACCGAGCAGCATCATAAACATTTAACACCTGTTGCGTGTGTTTATCTGTGCGCTGGAAAGAAAAGAGAAATCAGAGGACTGTGTTTCAGGACAGGTAAGCAGAGACATGCAATATTTTAAAATATAAGGTTCCCTCCCAAAAAAAGAAAAATTTAAGGAAATGTGTGTTTACCAGAAATAATGTATAGGGTATCTAACAATAGATATATCCTAGCTTTTTTTTGCCAGAATAAAATTTTTAAGTCATGTTTTAAGATGCAAATGCTGAGGAAAAGAAAATCAGATACAAACTGTCTTTTTCTCCATGAGGTCCCCCAAAATTTCTGAACTGACTGAAATCATTATCTACCTCCCAATAAACTACAGTGGGTGTTTTACCACTGCATTAAAAAAAAAAAAAGTTACAAAATATGTAAAAGCAAGTTATCTTCCCCCTACATCTTTGCCGTTTTTATTCTTTGGCAGCTGCTTCAGTTAAACAGAGTTAAACAAAAATCTATAGAGGGATGAGGTTCAGCGAAATCCGCACTTGAAAAGGGTGGATTATGGGCTCAGGCCTGCACACAGCACCTGTGGGGAGTGGCCTGGAGAATCCTTCTCTCAAAAAAAAAACCCAGAAAAACTTATCCCAGCAGGTCTGCAATGAGGTTGAACTGGGAGAAGAAAAAAAAAAAAAAGACAGTCTACCTGAGGCACAAATCCAGAAAGAGCCAGGCTTTACCTTGAGGGGAACTGACACCTAAGTGAGTTTTTACAAGGTCATTTAGGGATGGGGTGCACTGCTGTTTATGTAGCATAACTGCGCTGCAAAATTCCTTAACTGCATTTAAGGAGCTCCCTTGAAGCCACAGCCCTGGCTATGATGTGGTATAGGATCTGTGAGCAGAAGCATGATGCCTGAAACCTCCTTATTTCCTATTGAATGTCCATCATAGTACTCAGCAAGGATTTACTTTTAAAGATTGGTATTGCACTTGATCCATTTACCTCAATCACCACTCCCCGGTAACAAACTGTCTGATTGTGGGGCAGAGGGACATAAAAGACATGTATTCAACCGTCCCGTCAGTGGAAATCAGTGCTGGTTTCTTTTACCCAGCCTTTCAGACTGCATGGCACTTGCTTTTCCGCCTATGGTTTTCCATTTCAAAGCCCTCTGTCTCCATGTAAATACCAAAACACAGTAATCCAATCTGACCCCATTGCAAATTTTCCAGAAACTATTGGGGGGTTGTGGGGTTGACATGAGCCACACACTTATCCCACTTAACCTCTAGAGAGAAGCCACCCTAACCCCTCAGCCCAAGATTCCCCTCGGTGGAGGAATGCACTGCTTTATACCACTCTCCTCTTAAAAGCACTGGGTCTTGAGGTTGGGCTCAATGGCAAAACCTTGTAACTTCGTGAGACTGTAAAGTCAAAGCAGCACAAAGCCCATGCCGATGGTGGTGAAGCTAAATGGGCAGCAGATATCCACATTAGGGCACCTCCCTGCCAATGCACTGTGCAAACCCCAATCCTTTTTTGATTCCAACCCAAAATAGCCCAGAAATTATGCCTCTCATGAACATAGCGGGGACATATTTATATTGTGCTAACTTGATGACAAATAACCTGGGGATTTTTTTCTGTTTCCCATTTACCATTGTTTGCTTTTTAGCATGCAAAACTGGTTTCAGTAAAGGTCCTCAGCACTCAGAATATACGGGGAAAGATGCTTATCTCCCATGTAGAGGAGTGGTGGCACGTAAGGCAAGCTAAAGACTTCTGACACATGGTCCACATCTGAGGCATTCACCACGAGCATCTTGATCACACAGCTTGTAGCTGCAGAGAAAGCCTGACGGCTGTTTATGGGGCTGAGCAGACAAATCCCCTGCATTATGCTCTACAGGTGATGCATGCCACTAGACTGGTTTGTTGTAATGGTGCTGTGTAGCAGTCTACCTTTGAATAGCAGCTGTTCTGCCCTTACTCTATTCTACAGCAACAGGCGATAATGAGCATAGCTTGTTTTACGTGAATAGGAACAATTAAGCAGGTGTTTAGTAGACATCTGGCCTGACGATACAATGCTAATTAATTTATAGACAAAACAGAAACTCTTGTGAATTCTGACCTATATATGACTTTATAAAACGTATGAAATCCTTATATTCAGAATGAGGAGAAATTCACATTTTATGTTACAGTTTCAAGTCTAATTTCCCTTCATTTTATGAATGAATCAGCTTCAAACTTCAAACTGTGCGTCAGATCTCTTACTGCTGTGCTTTTAGCATCAATATTGCCTTATTTAGATAATTGATAAAAAGCTAAACCATGCCACTTTTCACATTTCAGCTGCCTCCTCCTTAACTACGTGGTACTAAGTTAAAGTCATGAGCTTGCGTCACACATCATTGCTGATGAACAACCTCAACCAGGGCAAGCAAGCGTCACCCCGGCCCACTAACCATTTTCCTTGTCAATCTGTAGTCACTGGGCTGCCATCAATAAGCACATCCCCTAATTAACTAAAATTGTTTTTCATCAATACCTATAACTTGCCGGTGCAGGAATTGATGAGAGCAAGGGTTGACTTGACTAAAAATGCCTGACGTGGACAATTCATCAACAGGTTGAGTTTATCATTCCTTCAGCCGATTGACTAAAACATGCGTGTGATTCTGAAAAGTGCATTTTACAATCTGCACCCCTTTGGGGGCAATGTATGGCCTCGGCGGATCAATCCCAGCCCCACCTAAATCTCTGAGGTAAATGGTCCACATTTAGAAAGTCATTACCCTGTCAATTGGACATCTCCCCCTCCACTTTATGTTGAGATGCCCATAATGAAGTTTGGAGTCATTATAGTAGTTGAATATACTAATCTTGTGATGTTTCCTTTCCCTATCATGTCGTGTTAGGGCTGATGACTCTCACCAGACAATCTCCTCCATTCAGGAGCGGTGCCACCAAGTCTGTCCTTGCTTATCATTAACAATCTGCAAATAAACAGGACAGCATACATTACATCACTTGCAGCTCCATGATCAATTCCAGGAATGTCTTTGAAGCTTTGCTTAATGAACCTCCACAGTACGGCTGTTGTGTGTAGTCAGGGCATTGAGGCTTCATAACCCATGACCTTAATGCAGTTTTCCTTCATTGATAATATTGGAAAGTTAGTAAAAAAAAAAAAAAGAGAGAGAGAGAGGGAAATACTAATAAGAATATTCAATAAAAACACAGCTGCAGCTGCAGTTGGAATTAATGTCACTGCGAAACCCTGTGAAAGGAGCTGCTTTTGCACTTAAATGCTAAAATATCTTACAGCACGTCCTTTGATTCCAACTCTTGGAAATTGTGTTGACTGTACTGCATGATGATTTAACACATCAGACAGGTTTAAAACACAAGCTGCCCCCCTCCCTCCTGTACTGTCAGAAGTCACCCACCCACGTGGAGTAAGAAATTTTAGAGCCTGTCCAGTCAAATATACTGCCCCTTTTGATTTTGATATGCATGATCTCTGTAGATGTATAAAAGGGAAGCGCTGACAAAGTTGGCTTCATCAATCAGTAGTGTCAGCTCAGACCTTTTTATAGCCTCTTGGAGTCCCTGAGAGCCCTAACCCTGTAAAAGTTTATATAGCGTATTGACCATTCTCTACTTGCTTAGCTAATGAAGCCAGCCTGGCCACATAGACTGAAAGGCTGCCGCCGTGTCAACACTGCTTCCTATTTGATGACACCTTCCGCTAAATTGAAATGTGCTGCTAATGGGGGCGAGTGTTTAAAGAAGAATAAGCCCCAGTAATTGACACAGACCTGACCTCAGTCACACAAAGAGGGCGGAAGGCCCCCACGTATAGGCTGGGTAGAAAAGAAGCACCTTTTCGTTTTGGGGAAGCTTACACATGTAAAAGGTTTAGCTACCAGGCAGTCAGTCACATGCTGCTGCTGCTGTGGCTTATCAACAGCTATCACATTTGTTTTCTCTGGCAAATCAATAACATGCAACACATAAGCTGAATATCCTTGTGCATTTGCCCTGGGGGATATATGCATGCAGACCACTCCACTTTACACACATATTGACACACACACACACACACACACACACACACAAAAATATACGGGTGTTAGAGGGGCAGTTTCCTAAGACAACACGTTGTCATCCATCCAAGATGAAGCCAGTGCCGAGGCAGATACAACTCACACCATGATAGACAACAACAGAGCTACAATCAGCAAACCACAGCAGTGGTTTCTCAATAACAAGCTACTTGCATGCAAGAGCATTGAAGTAAATGCTGCCAAAGTCTCACAACATGAGCCCAGAGGCATCAACTGACTATTTCAACTTCCAGGATTCATAAATAAAAACATTTCCCTGATCAGTGAGCAACAAGCCATTAACGATTTTTTTGTTGCTGTTGTTTTTTTAATATCACAAATATCAGAGGTGTAGCCTAGATTTGCATTTTAACCACTTTTCAACCAGTGAGAAAAAAGAAAAGAAAAAAAGATCATGTCAGGCCTACAGCTTTTTTTGGACGCCCCTCAAGGACTTTGAGATCCTCCACCACCTCTGGTCCCCGCCTGGACCGAGGGAGACAGACAATTGACTGAGAATTGATGGTCAATGTTTATCCAATGTGGCTGACCGGCCTCGGCTCTCTAGTTTACTTGTGAATTTGTGGTTAAATAGCATTCGAGGGAGTCTGCGTTTGTGTTTTGCAGTGAAGCAATATTTTTTCAGCCAATAGCGAGCCACTGCAAACTCCCACAGTGTTTTAGCTTTTAAGTATGCCTATAACGTCGGTGCGCTTTATTATATGAATAAACGGATTCACCTTAATATTGCAGCGACTGACTGTAGCCCAGATCTGCAGGGGGCTCAGTGTTATGAGAGAAATAAGAAAATTGAGGATGACATCTGTAGTCTTCATGGAACTGAAATCGCATGCTCAGATAGAAGTATTTTTTTAAAAAACCAACAAAAAAAAAGCCTTGTATTATCAATAACACCTACTGTATTTGTCGCAGCGTGTGCAACTGTCACTCTGTAGACTCAGACTGAAATTGAATTGTTTCCCAGAGGCAGTTATAGTGCCGGGAAAGCGTGCTATATTTAACAACACAAGTGACTGGTATGAGTCAAAACACAGACGTTTTGATAAAATAATTGATAATCATAATTTGGTTTTCAAAGCGCCAGTGAACGCATCCTCGTGGACTCGGCGCGTCTGATGGTGATGTGTGATGATAAGGCTTTAATTCGAGTTTAGGCTATAAAACGCTTAAAAAGAAAAATATCCTTCAGTGCAGCTGAGGGTTTGTCCAAAAGGCTTCATCAGCTCTTCAACTTTCATCAGCTCTACTACATCTCCTCCACACAATATTCACAACAGACCTCACTCCACACTGGCTCCAATGCAAATTAAAGCAGGAGAGGAGAAGAGCTGAAGAGTGGACTGGCTGTATCCGCCTGAATATCCAACATGACAAGAAAATTCATAAACGCACCTTAGGATCCAAAAGCATTCTGAATGACATTCAGCGTAATGACAGGCTGTAAATACCACAATAAACAATTAAAGGGCGTTTCGGTGGCTTCATAACATTGTTATTATCATTACATGAACTTATCATCGAGCGCCTCATCCCGTCATCCGGTCAGATTTTTCTGAGCTATGATTTCAAAGGAGGATGTTACAGGAAATGTTCTCGGTTGCCTGTCGGCGGTGGGGAGAAAATAAGAAAAATACAACAAAGCGCGAGTTGAGCACTTTAATCGGAGGATAAATATTATTATAAATGGTTAAAAAATGTATTCGCAATATTCAAAAGTGTGAATATACGAGTGTGCTACATGGGACAAGAGGAGGAGGAGGAGGAGGAGGAAGTCAACAGCTCCCGACAGATCACAACCCATCTCGCCGACAGAGCGAGCCGGTTCCCCGGCTTGGCTCGGCTGCGTCCTGCTCTCTCTGCCCCCTCTCGCTGGGGCTCACAGACCCACGGAGAGCGCAACTTCTCTAACGATGTTGACATATTCACACAACACTGACTCAGGCAGGGTGGTGTTTCACGGCAAAGCCCTTTTGAGTTTCCAAACACCTTTTTATAAGTCTGAAGTCTTGTCCCCTCCACCCGACCTGTCAAAACCACGCCTACGCAGCCACACAATTGGTCCGAAAGCGTCAAAGAGCCAATCAAAGGGAGCGCTGCTACTCGTAACATGCGGCACATCCATACAGTATGAAGCCCTATGGGCCACAGAGGCGCTAGGAAAATCACGGAGCTGGGACCTTACCACCTCTCTCTCTCGCTCTCTCTCTCTCTCCCACTCTCTCTCTCCCTCTCTCTCTCTCTCTCTGGCCGTCAGCGGACTCCTTTCTCTGCACACGTCTTTCTCTGAAATGTGTGTGTGCGCGAAAGGGAGAGGAGGAATAAAGTGTGTGTGTGCGTGTGAGGGTGCATGTCCGGAGCAAGTAAAGGCAGGGGGATTATTCGGCGCTATCGAAATATTTCAACACGTCGCCCTCGCTGCAGGACTGAAGCCAATAAGAAGGAACGCATTTTAACAGGAATGCCGATATTGTAAACAGCGAGCAGAAGAGAAAGAATGCGCTGCAGTCAATTAAGTGACTCACCCGAGTTGGTTTAATTCGACTAATGTCCGCAAGCCAGCGAGACACAGAGAGGTGTCCAATGCGCGTCAACTTCTGAAGAAAATCGCTCTCGCAGCACTCCTGAAGATTAATGGAGAACGTTTTCACATTTCCCTGCGCAGAGTTTTGATCTAAATTCAGCAAAAGGACTGTAGAGGTTTCCCAGTGACCTGTGAAAGAAAAGTGGATGCTTATTTCTACAGAGTTGAAGGAGGAATTTCCAAAGCTTCCCACATTTATTTTTTCCTCTTCTTCTTTTTTTATTTTGTCTTCAGTCGCTCCTCTCGTGCGCAGGCTTCTCTGTTGTTAGACATATATTGTTCCAACATCCAAACGCACAGTCGTCTACATTTGTTGCCTGCACTTGGATGAACTTCCTGATGAGAGACCCAGTCATACAGGGATCAAGTATGGCATATCATCCGTTTATACCTCACCGGGGTCCGGAATTTGCCATGAGTGCAATGCTGGGTCACCAGCCTCCTTTCTTCCCGGCCCTGGCTCTCCCTCCCAGCGGCTCCCTCTCTCTGCCGGGCGCCCTGGGAAAGCCGATCATGGACCAGCTAATGGGAGCCGCGGAGACCGGCCTCCACTTCTCCTCGCTGGGACACCAAGCTGCGGCCGCCCACCTCAGGCCTCTCAAGACTCTGGAGCCTGAGGAGGAGGTGGAGGACGACCCCAAAGTTCACCTGGAAGCCAAGGAGCTTTGGGAACTCTTCCACAAGAGAGGCACCGAGATGGTGATCACAAAATCCGGAAGGTGAACAAGATTTTTGTTGTTGTGTTCATCCCTAAATTATCACACATAGTATCCAATACGCAGGAGCCAGTTGTTCATATTGATAGATACAAATAGTCTTTTTTTTCCTTACACATATATGCCACATGGAGTTAGTTATATCTCCTCAGTTCATCTGGATAACATCTTTATTTCCTGCAATGCTCTCGAGCATTGCTGTTAGTTTAATTTGAATGAGTTGAACTTCCACTGCAGCATAATTGTCCAACAACTGTCACGCATGTGTGACTTTTATTGCACGATGATATGCTTGCACTGCGACATAAAAACATGTCTTTAAAATTATCTGTAGCCTGGACCTATATTTTTTAGCTTGATGGGGGAAAAAATAGATGAAGCTGTGAGTTTCTGTAGAGTTCACACAGGCTGCAAAAGCCAGAGCACGACTATTACCTGGAAAAGAAGGGGAATCAGAAGTTATGACTCCTGTTATTTTGTAAAATATTATTAATAATAATAATTTAAAAAACAGGGTTGTGTTGTTAATATGTAGCCTCAGATTACAGCAGCACCTTCGTGATTTTTTATGCAAATGTCCTGATATACAAATGTGTGTTGCTGAGGTTTTTGTGTGTTAATTTTCATGCCGACCCCGGTTTGTCCAAACTTCACGTTTGACGGGTTAAATCCATCTGAGAGTGTGGAGCTGTGACTAAATTATTTTCGTCATCACCACAGTGACAGTACACAAAGATGGCTGCTGTGTGTGTGTTATAGAAAGTGTGTGTGTGCGTAAGAGTGTGTGTGTATGTGTGTGTATAGGCCTTCAAGGCATTAAAACAACAAGGCACCATCTATACAGCTTTAACTTGTTGTCTTATATCCTAATTGAGGATGCAGCACATTTCTGTAGTTTACTCAAATTCTTCTGCGCGGAACAGTTCACACACACACACACTCACACACACTCTTCGGCTGACTTATCTCCAGGAGACAAATGAACAACAGGTTATTTGGCTGCATCAGTGAACTTAACACGCTTTTAAGATCGTATTAAGATTAGAAATATTTTTCCATACGTCTAAAAAGAATATGAAGTGTTTGCTGAGTGTTGGATCTGCCACAACAGCAGTGCTCATCATGTGTTGTCCTTTGTCACAGGCGGATGTTCCCTCCGTTCAAAGTGAGGTGCACCGGTCTGGACAAGAAGGCCAAATACATTCTCTTGATGGATATAGTTGCAGCCGACGACTGCAGGTACAAATTTCACAACTCCCGCTGGATGGTGGCGGGGAAGGCCGACCCCGAAATGCCAAAGAGGATGTACATTCACCCGGACAGTCCGGCTACTGGTGAACAGTGGATGTCAAAAGTCGTCAATTTTCACAAACTCAAGCTGACAAACAACATCTCCGACAAGCATGGATTTGTAAGTTCAACTCATGTATGTCAATTTTCCTATTTATCAAATTTTAATACACACACGTTCATTATTTTTTTTAATGTGCAATTTATTTTTATTTTATAATAGGCTGCCCCCTGTGATTTGAGATTTATTTAGGCTATTAATTTACTATTATCATTATTATTATTACAACAGACTTAACCTAGTCAAGTGATCACTACAAAAAATTTAAAAATGACAAATGTCATTATTGTTGGATTTTGGTTTATTTTAAAAAGTAGCAATTATCTGTATTATAGGCTATATCCTTATATCCAGCAATAGTTTGTTGATCTGATTAAATATTCCCCACAAAATCCTCCGCAGGATTTTTAAAATAAGCCTAAATTTTTTTTTTGAAAAATACAGAATTATTTACCAGATTCAATTCCCCCTGTTTGGACTTGTGATTAATAATTCAAGTTGACATTTTAAGAAAATGCCTGATGCACGCGGGTATATCCTGCATAACAACGATCACACATCAGTGTAATATAAATATTGTGTCAATATATATATATTTTAAACTTTTTTTTCTTCTTTGTGCTTGTGTGTGCAGACCATTCTTAACTCGATGCACAAATATCAGCCTCGATTTCACATTGTGAGAGCCAACGACATCCTCAAACTCCCGTACAGTACCTTCAGGACTTATGTTTTTCCTGAAACGGATTTCATTGCCGTGACCGCTTATCAAAATGACAAGGTAAGGACGATTACTGCCCACAGGCTTAAACCATGGATGTTGACTGTATCCATATTTATTTATATAAATACATAAACACACATACAGCTCGTGTTTCCAGTGTCCCGTCAGACCTGCTCCCCTCTCTGTCTTTCATGCTCTGCGCCATTTTGTTGTTATAAAATATGAAAGATGTCATATTTGTTTGAGCCTGCGAGAGTGGTGTATCATGGTGTGTGTGGAGAGTGTGAGTGTGTGTGTGTGTGAGAGAGGGAGAGAGAGAGAGACACGATGTTTGGGTGGGGGGTGAGGAGGGGCTGACGTTGCGACTGAGTGCCATATTCACCAGCTTGTGGTATGAAATTAATAATTCTGAGGAATGTTATACAGGTTACATTTAATCACGTGGAAAGGATTTGGCACAGATCCAGACTCCCTCTCTCTCTCTCTCTCGTGTGTGTGTGTGTGTGTGTGTGTGTGTGTGTGTGTGTGTGTGTGTGTGTGTGTGTGTGTGTGTGTGTAAAGCTAAAAGGGTTAGGGGGTTGAGAAATGAGGAAAAGAAGAGGGGCAACATTGTGCGGTTGAGTGGAGAAAGAGAAAAGGAGGGGGGGGGGGCATTTTTGTGTCAGACTCCGCTGCGTGGTAACATTTTATTCTCTGTAAGACATAAAAATAATGAAAATCATCTTCTCAGCTCTTTGATACGATGGCACCACCTCCCCCCGCACACACACACACACCCTCTCCACCCATGAGCAGTGGTGAGAGGGGAGAGGAAGTGGTGTGGGAGTGAAGTTTTCCAAAAAAGTTTATCCCTAAACAAAAAAGAAAGGGAAGAAAAAAGAAACCTAGCATATTTCCACTCTCTTAGAAAAAGAAAAACGTGCCAAAACGAGGCCTCGTGGCGTGCGCACCCTGTGTTTTGTGTGTCGTTTATATGTAAAACCATGTTACTGCTCTAGCTTCAGCCTGTTCAGACAGTAACACTCATGTAGTGTAAACCTGCAGAAACTAGTCCCAGCTCTCGCTTTACCTGTACCTGTTAAAAGATACAGTGTATGAGAGCTCGTGCAGCAAAAGAGAAAACTCAGTTCTTATTGTTCCTAATTTTTTTTTCCAGATAACCCAGTTGAAAATTGACCATAATCCATTTGCCAAAGGATTCCGTGACACGGGCAATGGGAGGCGAGAAAAGAGGTAAAAACATGTGAAAAAAAAATTACAGTAAAAAAAAAAATGAAAAAGATGTTGTGATTGTGATAAATAAATAAAAGTTTAAATGTTTTTAAGATTTATATAAGCAGACAAAGCGATCAGTGTGGATTAATCTGCAGGGAGTCTGGCTTTAATCAAATGCTCTTATAGGCTGGACAATTAAAGCAGCACTGTTGGTATGGAAGAGATTTTACTGCCACTTTTACTTTCTGATTAATAATTCAAAATTACATTTTGCAAGATATGTTACGTTTAAAAGTAAAAAATAAATATTAGTCTAAACCTGGGCAGTGGGTAATGTGCCATGCCAAGATAGACGCAGATATATGGGCCTGATACAGTCAATGGCTCTGTAATGGATTTCATATCCTAACCTGTAGATAAGGTGAGTGCTGCAGTCAGGAGCTCCATCGTTTCAGCTCCGCAGCCTTTTATATAAACAAGCCTCAGTGCCACCATTCATCCCGCTGGAGATATTGTTTCTGACCCGAGAGCTGTGACCACCACCTATAATAACCTGAGTACTCCCGCACAGGAAACAGCTGGCTCTGCAATCCATGCGTTCATACGAGGAGCAGCAGAAAAAGGAGAACGGGGCTTCAGACGACTCCTCTGGAGAGCAGGCTTCCTTTAAGTGCTTCGGCCAGGCCTCGTCCCCTGCCGTGTCTACCGTGGGCCCCCCACACCTGAAAGGTAGGCTGACGGACCCCACAGTCAGTCACACAGGCCGCGTGTGCAAAGTCGTAAAATTACTATTGTGGCAAGTATTTTTACGAGGCAGCCTATGTGTAATGGTCAGAATGAGAGTCAAGTTTATGAATGTTAAAGTAGTTACAGCCAATGAACAGCTTAATAGCTGATCAACCCCACTCAGTCCATGCACAGAGGGCAAATTGACAGTAGTGACTTATGGATATTAAATAAAAGATTATGAAAAGTTAATATTCTCATTAAGTGATAACATAATCATCTGTCCAGGCCCAAAATATCAGTCAGGTACTATTCTTTTGGGGGAAAATCATCATACTGGAAACAATAGGAAATGTACGTTATTTGATTTCTTGTCAGTGACTCAGCTCATAGTGGCCAGTATCAGTGTCCTGCAGGTCTCTTTCCTCTCCACCTGTGGGAGCCAGCTGAAACATGGCTGATAATGGAAGTTATTGTCGTCGTGATTCACCAATGTGCAGAAAGACAACTGATGTTCTCCTCCTACTACTACTTGTTGCAGATTTCTGCGACAGCGATGAGGACAGCGACGATGAGAGCAAAGATGGACACATCAAAGACGGTCCGGACTCCAGCAAGATTTCCACGACTACGGAGGACGGGAAGGATCATGAGGCGAGCCCGGCTAAAGGGCACAACTTCAGTAACAGTGACTCTAGCAGCAGGAACCGCGACGGCGGCCCTAGGACTGAGAAAAGCCAGGCAGACTCGCGGCAGAGCCCCATCACCGTCATCTCCAGCACCACCCGCTCTGGAGAAGA
Organism: Trachurus japonicus; assembly: GCF_045865225.1. Classification (NCBI taxonomy): domain Eukaryota; kingdom Metazoa; phylum Chordata; class Actinopteri; order Carangiformes; family Carangidae; genus Trachurus; species Trachurus japonicus. The sequence goes on from NC_140918.1 coordinate 14,988,563, forward strand.
GCTCAAGAGCCCGAGCCTGCAGGAGCAGCCCAAAACGGACGAGTGCAGATCGATAAGCAAGGACAGTTTCATGCCTTTGACCGTTCAGACTGACAGCAGCGCGCACATAGGCCACAGCCACTTGCATAATTTTGGATTTCCAACAGGTCTCACAGGACAACAGTTTTTCAATCACTTAGGGAGCGCGCATCCGTTTCTCTTGCACCCCAGTCAGTTCAACATGGGAGGTGCATTCTCAAACATGGCCGCAGGCATGGGACCCCTATTGGCAGCTGTGTCCACGGCAGGGGTGAACACCATGGACACAACGAGCATGGCATCATCGGCGCAAAGCTTGACGGGAGCACCAGGCCTGCCTTTTCATCTGCAGCAACATGTCTTGGCATCACAGGTAAAACCTGTTTTCTTGAGCTTAGGCCTAACACGCAGCTTTGAAAAACACGTTGGGTTACACAGTGGACTGTGCTACTAATGGGGGCCTATGTGCCAAAATTGAGTGCGCCTATCCTATGTCTGGTATAGAAATGCCTTTAATGCTCACCTCATGTGCTTTATTTGTAGTTTTAAACATACCTGCGTGGAAGAAAGGGAGAGTGTGCGTTTGTTTATCTTGTGTTAGAGCCAAATGGGCCAGCCTTCAGAGCGAAGTTGGACAGAAATATTTTTGGCTGACTAAGCCATTAGGAGAACTCCTTATGTTACCTTTCTCTTCCACCTTGGCATTGTTGTTCCACATATCAGCCTCACTCGTTAAGGAAAACAGACAGGGAGACAGAGACCACCTCGCAACAGCTCGAGGTGTCAGGCTGCATTTTTTTTTGATTCGAGCTCATTAAGAGTGTTTTAGAGCCACAATGGCGAGTATTAAAATGCCTCATTGGCTCAGAGAGGGAAACAACATTATGTTTTAATAGACAACAAATTTGTCTTTTTCCATTTATTGTTTTTTTTTTAAAACAAGTGTTGCAGCTGCAGCGTCTCTTGTTTGATTGCAGCATATTAGGATGTTTTATTTGCAATGCAAATTCTTGAACAAGCACCAAAGCCGTTTACATGGCGGGTGGTAAAAGTTTTGCTGCAGAATATTTTTGTTAAGAACCAGATTTGAAAAGAAGAAGAAAAAAAAACTGTGTGAACATAGGCATTTGAAGACAGGACAGGCTGAGAGTGGATCGCCCAATTGTCAGACAGTGCCTTTAGCTTTGTAACGATGCATTACTAACTTTATTATGTATGACAAAAATCTACACTGAAGAGAGTGAAAGTGAAGCACAAAAAATACCCCGAGCACTTTGAAGCTTTTACGCATTTGTTCCACAACGCAGGGGTTTTTTGGGGGTAAGACAGTTCACCACCGTGCGTAAACGCAACATTTCTCTGCTTTTTCTGTGTGTTTATTCACTGCGCACCGAGCTGTCTGAGCTGTGTGATAGTACCAGGTGTCTAAACGCCAACGCTGAAGCTCTCACACTCACTTTCTGCTACCTTTTCTCCACCACAGGGCATCGCCATGTCTCCGTTTGGCAGTTTGTTCCCCTACCCCTACACGTACATGGCAGCAGCCGCGGCGGCCTCGTCCGCTGCGTCCTCGTCAGTGCACCGGCACCCCTTCCTGAACGCGGTGCGCCCCCGACTCAGGTACAACCCTTACTCCCTCCCCATGACGGTACCGGACAGCACGCTGCTCACCAGCGCCATGCCCTCCATGGCCGGCAGCGGCACCGAGCTGAAGGGGGACGGCGTCGTCCCGGCGAGCCCGGTGTCAGCTGTCACCCTGGATTCAACATCGGAGGTGACCAGCCACTCGTCCACCATATCCTCCGGCTCGGTTTCCATGTCCCCAAAAACTTGCACGGAGAAGGACGCCGCCAACGAGCTGCAGAGCATCCAGCGCCTGGTCAGTGGACTGGACTCTAATCAGGACAGGCCACGGAGCGGGTCCCCCTAGGAGCCCCCCCCCTCCCTTTTCTTCAAAACACACACACACACATACAGTACACACACACACACACACACACACACACACACACACCACCTGCTTCTCGTTTCGTTGTTGTCATGAAAAGTGTTGAGGAAGACATTAACAATAGGGAGATACTCTTGTAGATTCATGCAGGTTTTAAAAAAGAAAAAACAAAAAAAACAAAAAACATGAACTGTTGGACGTTTTAGTTTCTGAAATGCACTTTGGTTAATACACATCTGATATGTATATGTTTTTCTTTATTTTTTCCTCTTTTATTTTTTGTTAAATTAAACAACACTTTTATCCTGTCATTTGAATACCGTACAAGTATTGAAACTGAAAAAGTTGGCATGGGTGTGACTTAACAGATTTAGGAGAAGTTGCTGCTGTGTCCTGTCTCCTAACTTTTATTGTACACGCGGAGAAATGTCTTTTAATATGCACTCTGAATTGATTTGACTTATTTGACTTCACTACCGTTTCATCTACCTTTCGAAGAGAGAGAGAAAAAAAAGGACTGCTGTATTTTTGTTCTCTACACTATCAATTGATAGGTCGGCCAAATGTTGCATGCCCTCCCTAAAACCCCAACGAATGTTATTTCAACACTAAAATTTGAAACGAAAAGTGTGGGAAACAATCTTATTTTGATTAATTAAACACTCCCTTTAATTTGGTTATCATTTTTTAAGTAAAAAAAAAAAAAAAGTATTTGTTTTTCTTCATGCCATTTGAAAATCTGAATAGGACTGGTGCTCTGGGACAGATCCGTGGCCCAAGCATGCGCAATTTAGCCCAAATGTCCAACAGGCAAAGGGAAGCAGAAATTTAAAGTACATACTTAAAAAAAAATTGAAAGGTAGTATTGATTATAGGTGTACATAGGGATATATAAAATATTTATGTAATTATTTCATATTGTTATTGCGTGTAAATACAACGGAGTAGTTTGTTTCTAGGGATCTGTTCTTAATTTATTGTCGATATACCTGTGTAAAGATAGTTTGTGGGCTATTATCCTTTTGTTGCCATCTGCATTTATACCCCCCTCCCTCTCTTAAAATATGGACTTTACTCCTCCCCCAAATATCCACTGATAGTTATTCACACTCATGTGCCATTGTATTTTCACTTGTTGTCCCCGTGTGTGAAGTGCTACTGTTTAAAACGAATGAAAAAGCGACAACGCACTGCACCAATGGCTTGAAAAAGATTCTTATTTTCCTCTTTTCTTTCTGTTGTTTTTTTTTATTTTTATGAAAAGCAAAGAGGTGTCGTTGAAGTGTGACAAAGTGGACTATTTTTTCTGTTATTATAATGAAAAAAAATAGGCCTACAGTTGCGAACCTGATCATAAAAGTGCCGCATAATCGAAAAAAATATGAAGGTTTCTTTTGTGTTTCTTAAGTTGTCAGTGGGTTATGTTGTATTGGAGTTATGTCTAGTTTACAACATCAACATCGTGTTCTTGAAAGTTTCAATAAAATGTTGAAATGCCATTTTTTTTGTTTCAGTTGTGTCCCTCGCTTGATCCTTGTTATAGACGAGAGCCAACCCCCAAAACGGCCACTTTGACCAATCTCGCTGAGTTGATTTAAGGCCCACAGTAAACGAGGCTAACCCTGCATCTTGTAAAAAAAAAAAAGAAGAAAATAACATGCTCTAACCAGCAATGTCTGCAGTTTGTTTGCCTGGAGGTGAGAGAAGTCTCTTTGCCCACTTGGGCCTGTACTCCACTTCTGTAAACCCATGTGGAGAGATGTGTGTCCATGTGAAAGACCCCCATAGACCTTCTCTAGCCCAGAGCCTGTACCTGAGACCCCTACCTTGATAAGAGCCAATAAGCGTGCTAAAGGCTTAAAAAAAAACATTTATTTAGTGGGTACCTCTTATATAATGACACAGTGATTTCAACTGGGACGAAAAACCCTTACATTTATTTTGAAGTTATTACTAAGAAGAAACCAGCCTACATAAGCCTGGATAAGATCATGCTTTTTTAAATGTGATTTTTTTTGGTAATCATGTTGACCAAATAGTAAGTTGATGTCTCGAAATGTGATTATTCCCCTTGTGTGTCACTTTTTTTAAGCTTTCAAAACCCGACGGGACTTCATCGTCTCCTGTAAAAGTGCGCGACTCCGCCGCCACAGACAGAAAGAGGGAGAGAAATCTGGAAAGGCTATGTCATCCGTTGATTACCCTCTCTATTGCACTCCGAGTCATGAGTTTATCAACAGCATATCTTTATTTGTATATTGTCTGGTTAATGTGTAGCAGGCCTGGCGCTGGGGAGTAGGTGTAAACATGACACATGCTGTCTCAATTGCTCTGTCTTATTGCTCACCTGGCGCCTTCGATGGTTCATATCTTACATTTTATTGCACGGAAGGCGACAATGCGTCTGTAATCGGACCGAGGGAAGACGCCCCCAAGCGGTTACTGCCCCGGTTTTATTAACCGGCCCGGCCAAACAAAAAGCAAATGGACAAAAAAAAAAAAAAAATCCATGGGTGAGAAGTCGGTGATGGAGGCGGCCTGACGGGGTCACACAGCTACTGGGAGTGATCCTCGTGTGCTGCGGTGTGTGGCTGATGAGGAAACGACTCAGGAGTGTGTTCAATGTAGGATCCAAATCAAAAACTGTAAATATCTTCTAATTAAAAATCAATGTGACTGCACTTAATAACCTGAACCCAGAGGGCTGATATTAATTATAGAAGAAAATATGTATACGACAAAAGAAAAAGAAAAAAGAAAGAAAAAAGAAAAAGAAACTCCATGACTCCACACTGAACAAAATGCAGTGGGGCCTGAACATGTGCCTCCGTTGATATTTTGTCACAACTGTTATAACACGTCGCCATATAGTTCGGAGAGCAGTTTACTGTACGGGTGACTAATTATAGCCCATAACAATAAATCAAGCAAACAGCTGATTCGAAGACCTATAGCCTAACTACTGTCATAAATTCATCTGCGCACCTGCACACTCGTGTGTTTATTATGGCCTCCACTTGCTGCAGAGCTGAGATTCTGTTGGATATTTGAGGTTTCACAGTTTGGACCCAGCTCTCCTCCAGTCAGCAGCCGAGTCAGTCCATATAAAAGATCACGTTTTTAAAACTCTGAGGCCTGCAGACTCAATTTATGTCAACTTTGGTGATGGTTGTCAGTGCTTCTTGTATTGACCTATAGCTTACTCAAGAGAGTGCAGGGTTTTCTTTAAATAAAAAAAAAAGGAAAAGAAAAAAAACGTGGGGTTGACCCGGTGTGTGGAACAGGTTACTTTGACTCGTCCGGAACCATGGAGCGGGTGAGCTGCGCCATCTAGTGACTGTAGGCCAAGCGACCAAAAAAAAACTTAAAAACTTAAAACCTCAGGGTTCCTCTGCTGAAGCGAAATTTGAGTGGGTCAGGTATTTATTTAACATTTCTTATACCTGATATTGATAATTATGTTATCAATGTAGCCTCCAACTAACCTGATTATTTTGTGTAGCCTATATATAAACAATGGTTAAATAAAGAATGTTTTACCTGCAGTGAAAACTGTGTTTTTCTTTTATATATTTGATAGTTTAGTATACATACAGTATATTGAGACATTAGGAAATCTATAAGTTATGTTTATGTAATTGAAAACTAAATTTAACAGGACAAAATGACACTGAAGGAAATGGGGGAAAATAATACCACTTAATAAAAAGTTCAAATTCAACTGAAGAAAGTCCATTTTGAAAAGCAAACAAAAACCAAAAATATATATTGGGTCAAAACATCGCTACCGTGATTAATAGATTTTCAGTAGAGGTCAAACTATCAGAATCAGAATCATCAATGATCTATTTCATCTCACTTACATAAAAATAGAAAGTTTATGTTGAAGCTGAAAGTATAAACACTCACATATTGTGATAATGCTGAAGATCATTTTCTGGATCTTCAAGTTGCATTCCAAGAATATGTTTCAACATGAGTCGAGACATTGCAGAGTGGATCCCAAACAAGACTGAGGATACAGTGTGTAGGGAAGATGAACTCATTGCTTCTTGTGTGCCGTTAAATATACTGACAGATTTGTGGATACGTTTTTGGAGTCGTTATAAACCGACATAGTAACCAAGGATCAGCGCATCATAAACACAAACACAGAAAAGCTTGTCTTCAATGCTCGGAGCCAGTTCTAGCATTAAGTGTTTTTATTCCATGAATGAAAACCTCTGCAGGTGTGTCAGTCCTCTTTTAAGTGCAGGGGCAGACTGTTAACAAGGTATTGTCCACAATATTATTGTGCTGCTGTACAGCCTAAAAGCCATGTTTATGATATTACTGCTAGATTATTTGTGCTATGCATACACATGACAAAACAGGGCGTCTGCTTTGATTTATGCAAGAGCTTGTTGAGAACAACTTCCTGCTCTTACAGACACACCCTCCCACAAGTACACCTAAAAATAAATACACACTCTTCATTGTCAAAAAAGGCAGACACAAATTGTATGTTATGTGAACCAAATCCACAAAATATTTTAAATAGTCCCGCTGGTCCTTTAATAAAATGATTAAACTGCTCTACTATAAACATCTCTGAGGGATCAAATACAGAACAAAGGCCAAAATAATTTTGGGTTGCACACTACACTGCTTATTTATTGTGGCTTGCAATTGTTAAATTAACATTATACACTTGGTTTATTTGTCTGAATGAACAGTTTAATATAAGAATAAAAAAACATTGTTTCTTTTATCACTGACCACCATCTGCGGCTCCAAGTAAAAAGATGATTGAGTGTGACACGGCATTGAACAAGTGTATGAATTACGTTTTTGTCTTTTTTTTAAATTCATTTTCGTTTTATATTTCAATCTCCTGTGTGTTTGATCTTGAATGTTATTCGACATAACCTTAGAGCAATGAAGATTATTCTCATGAGTTTTGCCAGCAGCTGTCACTGCCATGGCAGCCTGTCCTTTTATGATACGACAGCACCCTCTGCTGTCCAAAGAGCTTCACTGCAGGATAACATCTGTACACAAACAACTTTTCTCTGGGAGGTGAAATTCAGTTTGAACAGAGATGTCAGATTATTATTTGTCTGTCACTGAACAACAGGAACAGTGATCTACTGAGCTATACTTGTTTATGATTTATATTATTTTTCTTTCCTCACCACTTTGAAAAGTTAAGATTAGCTACCTAACAGAAGGACAGGAGAGGGTCAAAACATGCAGGTGTGATGGGACAGTGCTTCACCTTTGACAGAGGGAGTCCTAATGTGTCAGTGACAAAAGTTATTATTATTAATGGTTGACAGTGTTGATTTTTTTTATTAATTAACTTTTTTTTTTCTCTTTCTTTTTAAAAAAAAAATATATTGCATGCCATATTCGGACACTATATATATTGTTGTATTGAAGCATGAATCCCTTGCATCTTTTTGTTAGAAGTTGCCAATATATTCTGAAGTTACTTACATAATTATCATAGTGGACATTATCACATTGTATGCATTGTGATGGAACGTGTTGTAAGTACTTAAGTTTCAGTAGTCTATAAAGGCCTATAGTATTTTTGAATGTGCACAAATCTTTTTCATTATTAGCTAAATTTTTTACAAATTCTTTTTTGTACACAGAATTTGGGAAAAATTCAAACACCAAATTAGTAAGGGAGTTACAAGTGAATCTGTACACAACAGCAACAATAAACCATTTTCTGACGTGCCCTTTCCGAAACATAAAAAAAGTCAACAATGACACCCAATAGCGTTGAATGAACTGAGATGTATGAGATATTCAAGGCGTTTAGTGTAGTTATGTAAGGTGTTGCCTGAAGTAGAGAACAGATCGGCCTGTGTGCCAGGACTAAAGCAACATCAAACGGCAGACGATAGCGAAACTTGAGTGTAGTGGAATGAAAGGCTGAGTTCTGCCAGTGTGATTGTTGGTTTTTAAAGGAACAGGCCCAGGAGGAGTAAATCAGACTTTGGTGTTTTGAGAAGGTGCAGCTCAAAATATCACATCTGAGGCTAAAGTTACATTGTTCAGAGGTATTTGTAGCTCACCGACATGCCTACCTGTCAGTCAATGAAATGTTCCCCGATTTCTGTTGCTGTCAGCCCTAATTCTACCCAGTCATAGTGAGCTGCCCTGCAGCTGTTGATGTGTGCTATGGCTTGCTCAAGTACATGACAGCACAGGAGTCTGTTGTCGAATCAGTCATCTGCCTCATGTTACAAAATGTAGTGGGCGAACCCCCCACCCCACCCCCCCGAGTTGTGCCACATGATAACAACAATTCTGCTCCAAATTGGAATTGCATGCAAAATCATGTGTAATCTGTCAACAGATGTGGTTTTCTTTTTATCATTTCTCTGAATCAGTGTACTTAAGTCCAAGGCTACAAAAACACAGATGCTAACTAAGAAGTTCTGCTTCAAGAATACACAAAAAGCAAAGGTGTGCCATGTGTGCTATAGTTATGCGGTGAAGTCAGAGAATTTCCCAACATAACAAGGTTAATAAAGTTCATAACCAGCTGAATCTCTATCGGATAAATACAGGAAGGTTGACTTCAATGCAACTGACTTAGCCACCATGGAGTTCTTCAGTGTGATCCCTTTCTGTAAATATCTGAGAACAGACCAGAATCATTATAGTATATAGTGTTATTGGTTTAATCTTTAAGTGACAAACTATTTAGATGTACATTTTTCATTATCTTTACAGACATTTGAACAAAAAATTACCATAATAGCATGTTCGGTTTTTTTGATTTTTTAAAAGTATTTTTGCGGGCTTTAATTGATAGGATAGTCAGAGAGACAGGGAGGGGGAATGACAGGCACTAAAGGGCCAACGGGGGATTCGACCCGGGGCCAGTTGCAGCAGGGACTATAGTCTGTATATGAAGTGTCTGGTCAACCCAGTTAGCTACACGACGCCCCGTCATGGCATGTTTTAATGTGATCTCTTTATTTTTCCGTCATGTTTTGACTGTAATGTTGAAAGATTCAATTCAAGGCCTCTAGAAACATGTTACAAAACAAATCAACAACACTTGAGTCGTGGATGTCCCCCTTAGACCGGCTGCTACTCTTGTTAGGAGCAACAAAACCACCGACAATATCTCAGCGCATTCAGAAACTAAAACAGGTCTTTGTATTGGAATGTATGACTGCAAATCTACAGCTACAAACTGATACTTTTAAATCTATGTTGTATGTCAGAAACATGGTTACACAATACAATACCTTATTGTTTAAGTGAGATGGGTTCTGTAACAAATTATGTTATTATAATGGCATGTCAAATGCCATAGCTGTAACACAATTATGTTGCAAACACAATGTGTTCTACTTATTGAAACTATAATTACTTTTATTTATTTTATTTTTTAGGGCACGGTGTCCTGTGTCAGGCAATCCATTGTTCTGTGAAATAACAAGAAAATTGAATAAGAAGCCAAAAGAATATATGTATAAATCTGTCAGTTGTATAGTTTTTTTGTTTGTTTGTTTTTTCAAATTTCCACGTTAGCATCTTTTCTACTGAAATAATCAGGAATTATCATCTCGAACATACAACGCAAGCACAAAATAATGATGAAAGATGAGGGTATTTTAAGTGTGCAATAGAAGCACTGGATCAATGAAGACCAAAACTCAAACTAAAAAAGCAATCCATTGGAACTCCCAGACTCTTTCCGCCAAAAAAAAAAACATAATAATAAACTAATCAACAACTAGTTCTCAGCAAAAATGTCTTAGAAGAATAATTTTGTAATAATGATTTAGAAATAATATAATTGTGAAGCAGACATCATTCTCATTATCAATTGTTTGAGATCTTATCAACAATATCACACATGTTTGTCTGATATGTAGGAACCTTAAAAGCAGTCTACCAGATGTATGAGACAACCAGGGAACATGTGTGGCATCTCGTGTGAGGCCATGTTACATTGTTTGAGCATGCAAAGCCACTGCTTCTCCGTTGTCTTATGCTAAATGGGTTCTTTACATGCTTTTCACTCATTCAAGTTTCTTAAATAGCAGCCCAGCTCCAACCACAGAATCCCTCCTAGTAAGAGAAGACGTTTAATCTCAACCATCAGCTGGAAGTTTAAATGAGCTGTGGGGAATGGGAGAAGACAGCCAACTCTCCCTTCACAGGCCTAATAGTCTCCACCATCAGCCGCACTTCATACACAACCGCTGGCTGGCAGATTAGAAGGAGGGCTCACCGCAAACACATAGGCAGACGCACGCACCAGTAGACCAGAGGATTCAAATTCATATTTACATGTAGCTCTGTTCAAAGAACGCAGAGGAAATGCAGAAATTATGATATATATGCATGCAGATATTCAATGGTCTTCTTTAGGGTAATGCAGAAATACACACACACATTGCTTTTGTGTCGACTGTAGTTGGATGTGCATCAGCAGTTTTGATTGTCCTGTCTCTGTAAATTGATTTCACATTTCCAGGAGTTCCTTCTGATGGTGATGTTACACACTCATCCATCATCCATCTTCAGGAAAATGCACAGAAGGTAGGTGGAGCCCTCTACAGGCTTCCATCACACTTCTCTGACCAGCAGTAAAGTGAATCACAAGAGGCAAACCTGGAACTACAGTACTACACAAACTACTGTGAACTACTGGCAGAGTGCCTCGACAGACCATAACCATGAAAATATAACCACTCGCCTAAAATTGATTAATCCTCAGCAAGGCATGACCAGGAAGTTCGTGAAAAAGGCTAAGATACTTCACTTGTAAACAGAACAGACACTGGTCTAGATTAACAGCATATCATATCATTCTTCTTAACACTGGATCATGCCAAAAAAAAAAACAGAGCTAAAAGACAGATAACACTGACTTTAAATCCACCAATGATCGATGATAATGTTTTCCCAAAAACTGCTGGCTAAGAAGTTTGGCATATACGTAAACTTAAAAGGATGATGGGTCAATGTTGTGTTCACCATCTGTTTCTGCTGCCCCTGGTGGCCAAAAAAAAAGAGCTTTCGCAGGTTTGAGATCTATTGGGTCTGGCATCTTGAGCGTTTTGTGTGGGTTTAGAGAACAACTGTAGTCTCACCCATTGTGTGACATTGAGAGATAGAGTAAAAACCACTGTTGTTGCCTCACACTCTGGCAGAGCTCTTCAAGCAGAAGAGATGGCTCATCACTGGAAGTCCACATCACAGAAGAAGATTTATATGATTTGATGCTTCGAAAACTAAAACCATAGTTCAGTCACAAGAATAGTCAGAGCATGCTTCAGCTGTTGTTGGTTTCACAATAACTCCCAAAATAGTGCATAATAAATCCTGAGTACTCTGGCAGTAAACTGAAAAAAGGACAAAAAGCAGAACAACTGCCAACAAAGGCCACAATGAAGAAATATAATAAAATATTACTATAGCCTACTCTGTCATGACAGCTTTTTCTGTTTGTTTGTTTGTTTTTTTGCTTTTTAAACCATTTTCTGGTTTGCACATTCCTCACCTGTCCACTAGGTGTCCAGTGTCACCTCTCTGAGCCCAGATCAGCTGCTGTACCTTCCCAGCAGTTTGTTAGTTCCAGTGTCTAAGGCCCAATCCCATTTCACCCCTTGGCCCTACCACTAATAGAAGTCACAACTGACTCATGATGACAGTATAGTATTCATAGTGTGGGGGCTGCCATATTGTCTGTTACCTTGGTGCATTAGAGAACTTGACATTGCTGTTACCATGTACAGTAATTGCTCTCTTTACCCAGTAAAAGATTGATCATCACATAGTTACTTGACATGTAACCGATAAGGGAGTCTGTAAAGAGTAATTGACTTGAAAAAAGCATACAAATCTGGGAGTGAATCAAAAAATATGGTGAAATAAAACAGTTAAATGAGACTTAAAATACCCCCAGTTACTCAAGTTTACTCTCAGATTCAACAGATTGGGCGACATGCTGCAAAATCATGATGCAGATTGTTAGAACTTCAGGGTTTGATGACAACTAATCTAATGGCTGTGCAGTTACCAGCACGACACATCATATACTCAACGCCCTGAGGTGAACAACAGAACAGCACCAAGAAAGGATTCAGGCCTTACCTGAGCCCCAGCTTTCTACTACCACTCCACTTGACCCCTGGCGGTGTTGGTCAATCGACTGGGTGGTTGGGGATGGTCATCAGCAACACTTTTCTCCACGGCTACCATTCCAACAATCTTAGCTAGACTACGCCTGCAATCCAACTTTAAGGAACTGCTCTGTTTATGCCCAACTTTATAACAGGAAGCAGGAAACAGAGCTCTGCCATTTTGCTGGCAGGACGCCCTGATGGACAACTTGGAAGCGCCTTGCCAGGTCTAGCGAGTTTGGAAACTGCTCTCCTCGGGTAGTGTACACACCAGGCCCTGCTCTCCTCACTCCTTTCATCATCTGGCCTCCTTTTTCCAACCACTTCACGAGTACTAGCGCTATGAGCCACCTCGTAACTGCTGCACATTTTGGGATTGCTTCATGCACATTCTAGCATGGCGACCATAAACTACAGCACAGTAAAATAAAACCTTCAATTTCTTGGTATGTGAAGGAATTCACAGGAATTGAGGCACCAGGTCGGTGCTACGGCCTGTTTCCTCCAGAAATCCAAGTGTGATCCTCCAGGTTGTCGCCTAAAATCATGAAACTTCACTGTGTACATTTCTGGACACAAAACCACCATTAACCGAGTCCTGCAGCTGCTCTCAACTTTCCCCACTAAAGCATTCAGAGCCAAAAAGGACATTCTTGTTAAAGCCATGTATTTTCTGATGACATTATCTAATGGTTCAAAAACTGTGTCGGTTGAATTTTCATCAAAATGTGGCAGCAAAGTGTGCACCTGGTCAATATCAATTTCTGCACCTGGCCCCACAACTTTGTCTCCTATTCTTTATATAGACTTGTGTGAGCAACAACAAATGATAATTGTGCCAATAGTCTACTGTGCATGTATGTGAGGGTTCTTGCAGCAACACTTTTTTTTAATGAACTGAATACAATGCAGGCATAAGACTATCAGACTAATAATGTGGTCCTCTCAAATTCCTGTTTCCTAGTAACTAGAGAGGCAGAGAAGAGAGAATCACACAGGATGCATCTCAGATACTAAATGCCATAAAACAATACAATATACCTCGACCAGACCTCTGTCCGTTTCAGGGATTTGTGATTGGCAGAAAAATGCCTCAGCATTGGAAACATATTACCCTTTCAGCCTATTCCAGCAAGCACTTTATAGTTCTATTAAAGGAGAAGCTCCAAGCACAGTGGTACAAACAGCTACAGCAATTCAAGAGCGACAGTGCAAATTAGTTTATATCAAACTATAGCAGTTCAACAACTACTGAAGAATCATAACGGTAGAATTTCTATAATAATCTGCAGTTTACACATAAGACATAGGCCTTTGTGTAGCCTACTTAGTTAAGAACCAATACTACCACTGATAATTGAAGCAAGCAGATATAAAATCTTTTAAGAGTTAGTGGGTTTACAAAAGAGATAAAAAAGTCTGCAGACACACTGGCTGCTGTGTGACCTTTTAAACTTATAGCCACAGTAAAGCGGCCTTGAGCTAAATACTAGCATGCCCAATAACAATGCAAAGAGGCAGATGTTAAGTCGATGAACGATGGACCAACTGACCCAAAATAGGTTCTTAATAAACAACACTGAAAAGATGGCTGCAAACACAACTGACACAAGTAGTACTGAAGCCATCGGCCAATTTGCAACTCAAGTAAAATACTCAAAACAAGGTTGACTTCAGCCATCAGCCCTTAACATAGCACTGTCAACTGAGCATATACATGGATTTGTAAATGATAACATGTTTTCAGTGTCTTACCTGTATGATCATCAGGTGTTGGATCGCTGCCAGACTCCAAATCCTCTATGTGCTCTGCAACACTGCTCCTTCACCATGGGGAACTGCAAATCAGAAGTCATATTTTTTCCATTATTACTAGGTTCTTTTCATGTTGAGTGAGTATGCATCCTACCATTTTGTGAATGAAGATTCATTTAAGCTGTACCACTGGCTAAATATATTACAGAAACACAGCCTGAACAGTGTTCTCTTCCTTGCTGTAAATCATTTTGACCAGCAGGAGCCCCTAGTGAACACTTGAAGCCTCAGTCCTGGAAGCCCTGTTTGTGCATCACTTACATCAAACGTGAATTTATGCCATTCTTACACAAGAGTAAATGGAAACACACAGTAACATAAGATGACATGATAGCTGTGTTCACCCTATTTTCGAGCAAATTACCTGCAACAGGTGCCCGGTCGGTTTTCTGCAGTGGGATTCAAACCGTAAATATGATGAGAAGGGTTTACAGTAACAAAGGTCTCGCAGACAAAAACTGGATATGAACGTCTTTGAACCTGTAAATAAATGTCCCTCTGAGTTTGGCCTTCAACTGCGGCCTGTTCCTGCAAGCAGCAGCACGAACAGCACGCGCCAAATGCATTTAGCCTATTCAAATATTCAAATCGCTTAGCTCCGCCCACAACAGGAAACACGACTTTATAAATCAAATTATAAGATAGATAATGGATTTGTAAATGCACCAATATCGTAAATTTAAAAAACGTAGGCGACATTTTAAACTTACCAAGGAAAATAGCCTACTGTAAAACTGCAGTTTTTAAAAATGGCATCACTACCTCCCCGTACCTGTCCAACACTTGGTTCAGCCCTCCAGGAACAGGAACAGCCCATATAAGGAGGTCAGATAACCTTGGTTCCGTTTGGTCCTACATGCAAACCTGACCATGTGCTGCAGAAATAAAAGGTAAGACACTACAAACAGATTAGATGAAGATGTTTTAAGTCCACATCTGTTGTGTTTTCTGGATAAGAAGAATCCAAACTGTGTGTGATATTTTTATTGACACCACCTTGTAAACACCAACAACAGACCCCAGTATCAACCAATAAACAGGAGTAGGCCAGGCTACACTTTAATGCACGCTATGTCAGGACAAAGTTTACAGAGAACTCAATTTAGAAGGCGCAGGGAGGGTCGGCTCGAGGCAACATGTTTATTATAGTTTGTTGCATTTGAATAGTGGGCCTTTCTTCTTCATTGAGGTTTTACAGCGGCTGGTATCCTCTTGTAGTTGCATTACCACCGCCTGCTGGTGATACCCCCCCTCACTGTCTGCTGTCCAGCTGTAAGAGGTTGTGTTCCTCCTGCTGCCTATCCAGTGTACTTTTTCATACTTTTCTTTCTTACAGTCCTATTCTTTGTTATAGTCATTGTGGCAGTGCTTATGTTGTATCTCCAGGCTGTGCATGCTTTACATTTTTCCAACCAAAAGAAATGAAGGCTACTTTTTTTTTTTAATTAATGTTCTCTTCTCAATGGTCTCTATTCTATGTTTCTTCCCATACTTTCTGCCATACATCTCTGTTTGAAGTTGAATACACACCGTATTCCCTTTGCCTCTAGGCCCCAGTATTGTTGCCACACTTGATTTGTTCTTAGTTCGTTTTACTGTCTCTCTAAAGTTCAGTGATCTAATCATCTCTATGTTTCCATTTTAATGCTTCTTTGGCCAATTTTAACATTCTCAGAAATTTCTGGGATTAATTCAGTCCTTTGTTGTTTTTTTTATAGCATCACAGTCAAGCTGGCAGTCAGATACCAAGTCAATAACTAATTCCAGCACTAGTTTGAGTGTGTCTTCATATATATGGTGCATAAGAGCTGTGTTAATAATTATCCAAGGTTTAGTCATTTCAGACATGTGTAACAAAGCCATAAACAGGTGGATTTTTTTTTCAACTTTGTTAACATTGTATACATTTTTGTACATCACATTCAAACAGTTAGTCACAGTCAATTTCCCATGTAATACAGAGACAGTCATTTATTATATGGGTTAGAGTTGGTGCAATCCTCCACCCAGTTCCGCCTTTAGGTGAATTAAGGAAGTCAAAATAAATGTACTGTTACTACTCAGTTTCAGATTTTACCCTATTTGAGGATTAGCAGGGCTTGGCTTTTATCTACCTATCTATCTATTATGTGTTTAATGCCTTTCATCAGCCTGAATGTAACGTCTCAGGATTCAAAACTGATCCTGGACATACCAGAGATGCAATATGAGGCAAAGGAAATACCTAATTCATAATTTCTGGATTTGACAGAGTCATAATTTGTGCATTTGGACACGTCAGAGTTGAAGGTGCTTTGACCTCACTGAAGTGAGACGTGATGGCCCGCAGGCCTGTGAATGTGACCGTGGCTGCAGCAGACCACACCACATGAGACCCATGCTCATTACCTCAACTCTGTAGGTGGCTGAGTGTCTGTGTCCGTGCTGCAGTCGTCAGTGTCTCTGTTTGAATACATGTGGTTGTGTTTTGGAGGCTCATGGTGTTTTGTTTTTTTGTTTTGTTTTGTTTTTTACTTTATATATAAGCATGATGCAGTGTATAACGCATCATGTTTGAAAATAACCTAACCCACCTATTGATTTGTATATGTAAATCAAACACTATTGAAATAGTATTACATAACTTAATGTACACATAACCATTTTTTTCATGATAAACTATAGAAAACCCAGCATTATATGGATAGCCCTAAATCTGACTCAATAGTCTAAATGTGAACTATTGGAAAATGTCACTAGAGGGCACCAGAGTACACAACATCAGGTGTAAAACCCACCCACATATACTTTATGTGCTTCACTTAAATGACCAGCCAACATGTCAAGATGAACTAGATCCAGATGTGTTAAAATTAGTAGAATTTCCAATTCATCAAAATATGATCTTTATAGTAGAACAGTTTTGAGCCGTCGTGATCTGACTGACTTACTGTTTTTTTCCCTGAAATTAATATCTTTGTCACTTCATATTTCTGTAAATATTTCCATGAAAAATTCCATGTTTCTCTAAACTCTCACCACTAAAGTCTACACCGAGATCTTTAGGGGGGAGGAGGAGGACGGTTGTGGAGGTATAGC
Organism: Trachurus japonicus; assembly: GCF_045865225.1. NCBI lineage: Eukaryota > Metazoa > Chordata > Actinopteri > Carangiformes > Carangidae > Trachurus > Trachurus japonicus. The sequence continues at coordinate 15,005,567 of NC_140918.1, forward strand.
TCAGGGAAGCAGGGCGGTGGGACGGTTGAGAGAGAGAGGGGGGGGTTTGATCAGGAAGTTGGAATGTGGGTCCCTGTGTGTGATGTGATTGTTAGCAGAAACGTGTCAGCCCCCAAGCCCACCGCCACCACCACCACCACCACCACCCCTGAGCCCGCAGCCCTGATCAGGTTGTAAAAGTGGAGCACTGTACGCGAATATGTGTGTGTATCTGCGTACACACGATATACCTCTTTTAGTCCTGCATCGCCATGGAGGCCCAGATACCTTATCATTGCCTTTTCTAGTGGAACAAGGGTAAACTCACTCACGAGGTCGAGGGTGGGGAGTGGAGAGGAAAGAGAGGAGGGGGATAAAAAGACAGCCAAAGACTTTGGGTGGAGGGCAGACCACAGGCCCATGTGTGGCCATGGAGGGAGAAACCATACTGGATTAGGAGGGAGTTTACAACTCTCCATCTTTATATAGAGAAACTGAAAGACAGAGGAGGATGGTGGTGGCTGAGTGGGAGTGTGCACGCTACTCACCAACAAATGAGGCATCAGTCGGTATACATCACTTTCCAGTCATTCTAATGACCTTACCTGCAGCTTTATAACGTCTTTCTCTCTCATTGCTTTCAAACAGCTTTTGCCATTCACCTCCTGTCTTTAAGTCTAAGCCATGTAATGCTGTCAGGTCCCATAAGCAGGGCAAACGCTAAACTATATGCAAGATTTCATTCTCTGCTGCTGATATACTGTAGATGATGGGGTGGGACTTTAAAGGTGCAGTCAGTGAAACAGGACTTAGTCCCATCTTCTCTATTATCCAGTAACATTTGTCTGCTTATTTGACAGTGGAATGTTTGTTGGATATACAAACAGCTGAGCACAAAGCGTCCATAAGCACTTCATCCACACAAGGATGAGTCATAATATTCCTTTGTTTATGCTTTAGAAATTGCTCATGAAATGCACTCCATGCTTTGTGTCGCGGATCCGTGCGCAGCTCAAAGTCAAGAAGTTAAAAAATGTGCATCTTGAACATGAACATGACTTGAAGAGGCACCAGTAGGCGGATCAATATCAGATTCATACTTATTTTATCAAATCAGGTTATTACTCTTTTAACTGTGCTACCTGGAAAAGATTGGGCCCCCACCAAAAAAAAAAAAATTGCAGCCTCTGCAGCTTTTGTTTTCTTTCTCCCCCTCTTTCCTCCTTCCTCTTCTCTGGCACTGGCTCCTGAGAACCAAAAACCGTGGACGGGTTTTCAGCCACAAACCTCACAGCTGGTCTTGGGTGCAGAGCATCTGGGCAGGCTCCCCTCTCCCCTGACCCAGGAGTCCTGGCTGGACCGGTGGTTAGCCACACCAGCGCTTTCACCTGCCTGTCTGCTGAAGTCTCACCAGACTTTAAACGGCTCTAAACAAGCGGTAACATCAGACCACACACTCAATAGTCAGCCAGGACAGCCAGGAGGTAGGGAGCATGTGTTTAACCCCCTGTGTGTGTGTGTGTGTGTGTGTGTGTGTGTGTGTGTGTGTGTGTGTGTGTGTGTGTGTGTGTGTGTGTGTGTGTGTGTGTGTGTGTGTGTGTGTGTAGGGGTAGGTGTTTGTGTGTGTATATATGCGTTGCATGGTGAACTTGCACACAATTGCAGCTCAAAATTCACAGTTGCTCACTTGAGTTGCCGCATTCCTTTTTCTTTCTTTTTTTTGGGTTCACTTTTTTTTTCAACCTCACGTATCATTCTTAATTTCTGGCATCTTGTTATTTGCAACCTGGATTAGTGGGATTTGTAGTTTTTTAAGACATTTTTTGAACTTGCCACACAGCGCACTCAGTCACTGGCAATGTGATTATTTTTTGAAATATGATGTTAATGGGCTTCAGACACTGTTTATATCCAGTGGTATGAGTTTAATACTGCACATTTACAGGCTGCAGCAGAGAGCAGCGGTCAGAGGTTTAGATGCCACTGGTCAGCGCCACTTACTGTCGCTCACTGACTCCTGTGGTCGATGCATTGTTTGCGCTCGAGGCTGCATTTGGACTTTGTTTCATGGTAAATTATATTTCAGGGTAAATACCTGTTAGCTGCTCACACATTTGAGAATTTATTAATTTTTTTCTTTTTTTTATTAGAAGTGGGGACAGGTTTTATTAACTTTACAGTTGACATAAACATGTTTGTTTGTTTTTTTAGAGAGAGATTCTCTCCTCTGCCACAGAAGGGGTGTGATTTTTTTTTAATGTGAGGTAATTCACAGATGTGCTGTGCTTCATTTTAATAAGTTGTGTTGTTTTGCTTTCCATCATCATTCAAACTTATTTTTAATATGCAATGATTCAGTCTTGTTGAACTTCAGCTGCAGTATAGGCTTTGACACAACTCAACTGCTCTTTCATGCTGATTGCCTGATTAATAATGATAATAATAATAAGAAGAAGAATTATAATAATATACAGTAATATCAAATCTTAAAGCTCATCATGTTGCTTTAGGTTATTTTTTCATTGGCTGATTTTTTAAAATCCTCTTGGTCACAGTTAAAACAATTTTAAATTTATGATGGGGTTTCTAACCTGATAATGGTGTGATAAAGAATATTTTGTGTGAATGTTAAATTATGTCATTCCCCATATGATGCAAGGACCTCTGCAGTTTTCATTTCATTTTCAGATTTATTTTACAGTTTAATCATAGGTGATTTTCTAAAGTAAATTGCAGTCATTACATTATTGTAATGTAATTGTGTTGCAAGTCTTAAATTGTCTTTCATCACGTGGTCTTATACTGAGCTGGCGCACCTCCATTGAATTATTAATAATATGCAAATGCAGACGAGCTTTCCCGTCAATTTGCCAGTTATACGGAAAGCAGTAATGTGTAAATAAATATAAATTGTATACAGGATATAATAACATGTTTAACTTTAGCATTTTAATGAAGTTTTACTTATTTAAGACTTATTATATTCAGCTGTTCGACATTATGCACCATAGCGTGTGTTGAAGTTTTATGGATGTTAATGGCTGTGTCTTTTGAACTTTACTGTGATTTATTTTTTAGATAACTTTTGTGAATACACTCAAAATGTAGGCTATTGTTCAATCTTTTTTTTTTTTTTTTTAGCTATTTAGTGGCTTGTAGATGCAAATCAGGGGCTTACAGTTCTTATATTTACAATATTTGATGTGTATTGTAGGTTGAAATAACAATAGTGTGAGGATGATGTTGCGTCTTTACAGGTGTAGGGTCAAATCTGATCAACCATGGAGGATATGTTTAACGAAACTGTGTTATTTGTTGCAGTGAGACTTTAAATGTCTCAAAACTATAATTCCTTCGTTGCTGTTATTTGAGAAAATGACTGAATTTCGCCACATTTAGGCTTTTTTAAAAAACATATTCAAATGTCTCGTTAGTCTTAGTTAACGCATCTCCTACTGGAGGCCGCGAGTTAATTATATTAATGAATATTCCCGGCACGTGAACTGTTTTTTTTTTCCTTTTTATTTGCTCATAGGCTTCTGATCAATGTGCACGCGCTCCTTCACTCTTTAATGACCGATTCTTTTCACGGTTTCTCTCCATGAAAACCCAAACCTTTGTTGTCCAATTCTGCACTTCACTTTTTAATTTCTTATAAAACTGGTGTGGACCAACTCTCTCTCTCTCTCTCTCTCTCTCTCTCTCTCTCTCCCCCTCTGTGTGTGTGTGTGTGTGTGTGTGTTTCCCTCTCTTTCCTATCCTAAATGACTTTTCAGACCTATTAGTGACTCAATGGCGAAAGCGGAACAAATAAAACTGTACAAGGCGTTTGTTGGGTGGAGGCATAACGATACTGAACCATGATATAAACCTTATAACGAACCTGGTTTGTGGAATGAATTGTATCCCCCCCAGTCAGCGTCTTACTGACTAGAGAAAGGTTTACATTTCATAATACTGACTTTGACATTATAGGCTATTGACTTCACTTGTATACTGTTTACTGTATGAGTTATTTCATGTATATACAAACTCGAGATGGGATGTTTTTCCTTCATGTGTCTCCTTTTTCCTCTTTTGATGAAATGCAGTTTCCCCCTCTGTTTTTATCTGTATTTTAATATCGCATGTTATCGTGCAATAACGCTGTAAAACAAACTCCAGCTCAGCCAATAATAATCATACGGTGTTTGCTGATCTTGGGTCAGTTTTATGCCTATATTCTGGTAATACTGTATTTGCGCTCTGGAGAAAAAAGAAAAGAAAACATCAGGTCTGTGGCTCAGGTTCTGCAGAGCCTACGTTACTTGTGTTGATACAGTAATGGAGGGGCATGCCACTGGGAAGCCTTTCAGAGCTGTGTGTGTTATGTGTGTAATGTTAACGGGCTGTTTTTCAGCCTCTTGCTTCTTTAAAAGACCTGCATCTATTTTGATAAGAAACAAACATTTAAACATAAGACTGAAAAAAGTTTAAATAACATTTGTTAAAGTGCAGTGCCTAGTTTTTCAAGGGAATGTTGTTGGACAAAAGTCTGCCATATTGTGCAGAAATTACATATTCAGCATCATGAGATATATTATATCTTTGTATTATCTTATTTTAAACTCGATAGGGTATTTTCTTCGTAAACTATTGAAAAAGTGAGACAAAAATGTCGTTTCAGCTGCGTCCAGGCTGGTGCCACTCATCCACTATTAAGTCTCATATTCAGTCCACATAAACAATAACCTAACAGTGTGATAGCCTGAAGCACTGACTGCTGAGGAAAGTGAGTCTCCGGGCTTCTGTATAACGAGATAACAGCCTAAAGTGCAAATGACATATTTTGCGCACACTGCAAAAAGTGACAACTTTTAGTTTAAGTGCTGTGATTTCACGTTGCTACTGTCTTTAACTGAAATCAAATATTCTGCACAGTAAGAGGGGCCCTCTTACTGTTTCAACTGTTCTTCTTTCTTGTCTCGGGAGGAACAGGAGAAAAGTAAAGCTATTCACCGTTCACTGTATTTACATTTCAAGAAAAACACTGTTAGGGCGAGGAGAGGTTGTAAGTTTGAAAGTATCCAACTACGGCACGCGGTCGAGGCTGATTAACTCTTAACCGAGTTCTGTATCTGTATGAAAAGTGGAAAAGTGGTCATTTTTTGCAGTGCGTGGATTAGTGGGTTATGTCTTTGCCCTGACATGATAAGGTCAGATGCATCAGCGTCTGCGGTGGTGCAGCCTATATCTAACCAGACACTCTCACTGTCAACGTGGCTTTGAGACCTTCTGGCAGTTTGTGTGATACAGTGTGAAGACCAAACCACTGGACGTAATATAACCTGTACATCCACTGCCCCCAAGTTCATTATTATTTTTTATTCTAATTTTCATCTGGTGATGAATAAACCCAATTCAGATGTATCCAAGTCTTTGTATGCTCCTACTCTGACGCATATGCGCCGTGCCTTGTTCTTTAATAGGTGACTAATGCTTAGTAAAAGGTTCATTCATAACATTTAGAGACAACCTGCTTTAGCAAACGGTTCGTTAATTGGCGCTGTTAATTGCTCAGGCAGTGATAGAACTACAGGCGAAAAAAAAACATATGGTCGATTAATCAATGTGCAGTATGCGCCTATCAAACAGAGACTGGGTGTAGTGTTTAATGAATTTTATTCTACATTGTCCGGAGGCTAAAAGTTAAGAGAAGAAGAGGAGGAGGGTGCGCGTCACGACGCATGAAATGCCAAATACCAAACGGGTTCGTGCCACCAGACGGGGATTAAAGAGGGTTTAGAGCGGAAAAATCAGAAGACCCGGGGTGGGGACCTGGAAGGAATTATTATTTGGGGTATAAACCAATACTATTCCTGCACAGGCTAACCCCCCTCATCACCCCCTCCCTCGATCTACGTCGCGGACTCCGCTTCCGCTTCGCACGGTTGGTCATTGATGCGCAGTGGAGGGTTAGCGAGGGAGCGCGCGCGAGCGAGAGAGAGAGAGAGGAGGGGGGGGTGCGAGGAAGGGGGAAGGGGGGGTTGTAGAATTGACAAGGCAGAGACTGGGAGAGAGAGAGAGGAGGGAAGAAGGAGGTGACGGACCTGCTCCTCTGGGACTCTGCTACAGCTCAGTACTCGGCGCTTTTCGGCGGGGGTCGGCGCACACAAAAAAACGGGTCCTCGGCTTCTAAAATAAGGGCACCAATAAGGGAGCGTCTCGTTGTGGCTGTCACCGAGCTCTGCGAGGACCTCCGCGGCCGCCGCTCCGCTTGTAGGACAGATCTGGACTTAAACTGAGAGAGAGAGAGAGAGCGAGCGCGCCGGGGTGAGAAGGAGAAAAAAAAAAGCAGGATTCATGGAGGCTCTGTGCAGCCTGGTCGAGCTAAACGTCTGGATTATCTGATTCGGGATCGGGGGCTTTGCACAGTTTATAGACTCGACGCCGGTTCTTTTCTCTCTCTCTGTCTGCCTGTCTCTCTCTCTCTCTCTCTCTGTTGTGCCATCTCCGTGTCCAACTCTCAGGCTGCGACGTGTTTTTGTTTGGAGGTAAGCTGATCCTGCTCTGATCCAGCTACGTGTATTTCACTCTGGTTGCAGCTCATAGCGGTTTACATGGTAGTGGACGTTGCTCTACGCTGCACGAAGCCGCTGCTCGCTGCAACAACTGACACCGTGTTGAGTGTGGAGGATTTAGTTTTTCAACCGTGTTTCACTTTAACGTGGACACCACCGAGTTGCCACATTATAACAACAACAAAGCTCATTGCCTTTTATTGTTGTGTGTGGGGGGGGGACCTAAATAGGAAATCAGTATTTCCTAATAGTGAGCGGCCTGCATGCTTCAATGTGCAGCCTTGGTTCTCCCAAAACAAGGCATCATTTTTGTAATGTTGAGAATATATTAGGCAGCATAAATCCATATAATTCAAATAATAGATTATCTCTAATAGCATTATATTTATGATCATGCTACTTGGCACAAACCAAAACTCCATCTTATTTCAACAATTTAACTTAAGTTGGGTTTATTATGCAGTAAGTCTGAACGCTGAACTTGGTACATTAATGCATTATGCTATTTATAACGTTGGGATGCCTGAGTTGCAGTTATTCGTCTGTGATGCATTTGGCACACTGTACTTTCCAAAAAATTGGAGAACTTCTTGGTCACGTGGTGACAAAGTTTACTTGTGTTTGTCTGTGCGTATATAAACTCATTGGAATAAGGGATGTTGTTAATAAGTGAGTACACAGTCCTGTACACACACTGACATATCTGTTTTTGGGTCTTGCAGCTGGGGCGGCAGTTCACGGAGCTCCTGTCATGGCGGACCAAGAGGAGACTTTTGGCCTCCAAAACTCTCCTGGTGGCTCGGATTCAAGGGAAGTACAAAGCGATAATAAATCAGAGAAGCAGAACGGGACCTCAAGCAAATCCCCATCTTCACAGACAACTTACATCCAGCAGGTCAGTATCAGTCAGCGTGCAGGCCTCACTCTCACTGCTGCAGGCTGCACACCGAGCCCACACATCCACTCTGCTCAAGTCCTCCTCGCAGCTTGGCGTTGTTGCTTTGCGCTTTAGAATATCCGAGGAGAGCTGATATCTGTTAATGTGATGGATGTTAATGTGGTGGATAATTTCCATTAGTTCCCAAAATAAATGTATACTGTTTATACAGTGTATAACTTTCTTTTTCATTCTGTTTTGTACTAAAGTTTTGTGCTAAAGTTATAGTGAAGTTGAACTTAACCGATTTGCCCCCAGAAACTGTTTGGAAAATTAATTAGAGAAGCTGAAGATGAGAAAGTTTTTTTTTCATATTTTCGATTAGATTAGTCAAAATTTTATGAGTTCATATGAGACTACATTTCTTACAAGCTTTATATGAGACATTGTGGTTTATTATGCTACATATTCCGCATTTAATTTTGGGTTAAATGCAGATGCAAGGCCCACCAGGCTGAAGACAGCAGAATGACGAGTGCATGCCGATGTTGAGTTACTAAGTGGTTACATAAGGATTACATTGTCACTATATATCCTATATTATTTATTGTTGAGACTTGCATGTGCAGCAACTCAGAGGTTTTTGCTTGTCCATTTAAAATTAGATGTAACATTATAATTATTCATCATTTATAATTCCACCTTTAGCAGCCGAAGACAGACGTTTTTCACAACAGGCTGTTTGAGCAACTCAAGAAGGCCTCAAAAGTTAGTGAGAGTAGTGCATGGCACCTCTGCGTAAAAGCGCATGAGTGTATGAGCGGTACACAGACACTAAGATGTTTTATTTTTGAAGGGAATGGAGGGAATAAAAGTCTACCTGCACGAGAGGGAACTGTGGATGAAGTTTCACGAGGTGGGGACGGAGATGATCATCACCAAAGCCGGAAGGTAAGACTTTAAAAAAAAAATCTATTTATAAAAACGTTTAAGCCTGGAAAATGCTCATCATGCACAAGGGGTTGTTGGCTGCATGTCTGCTTGATGATAAGGCTGCACACGCAATGAGTATGTGTATATATTTATCTTTCTTTAGGCCTATTTCTCAGTTCAAATAGACAATAGGCCCGATTGGAATTTTTTCTTGCGTTGGGGATTTGGAAATACACACTGTTGAGGAACCACAGAGAAAACACAGAGCATCTGGTGGACGCTTTAGCGCTGCAGCACCACATAGCTACATTTTAGTCTGGGTGGCCCCTGTAGGGAAATGCAATTCCATCGACCAATCATCCTGAGAGAGCAAATGGATAAACCTCTGGTGCAAAAAATACTGCTGAGTGTGAGTCTAACCCCCTACCCCACTCGTGAAATCAAGTCATTTTAGGAGCATGTGTTGTGCCATTTGTAATCCATGTGTGTATGAGATTGTATGCAGACATCCTCCTCCCTCCAGCCTACAACACTTCTTTGCGTGCAACATGTTGTGCAGCGGCTGTAGCTACATGTGTCCCGCTGTCAGCTCCACGCTTTGCCCTCTGGCTGCATCCAGTCAAAATAACGCGCGTCGGCTGAGTGTGAACGTGCATAATAGACTGTATGCGTGCGTGGCCGCCGGTGTCTGCTCATGTCAAATGACCGGTGGCTCACGCGTGGGTGTGTGCGCGCGTGTGTGTGTATTATAAATGACCAACATTTATAATTTAACACAGCTACATTTCATTGTGCTCTCCAGCGCGGCCAGTGGAAAAGTGTTTTCTCACAGCTGCACAAAGTCTCCCATTATATTCCCGTCAGTCATTTCACTCGTGTTTTTGGCGTGAAATGATATAACACAGCAGCCCTCCTCGTCTTCAGCCCTTCCCTCTGACTCGTGAGACTTGATAGCCTTACTCATATTTTGTGTTTTTTTTCCTGCTGAATGACAGATAGCCCAGCAAATATCCAAATGATTTACTAAACGGATCCTGCAAGAAAAAAAAAATCTGGCCCACAGTGGAAAAACATTTTATAATGTGCAGGTCTCACACAGACCTAAAGTCCTGGGCTGCTTATAGTCTTCACCTTTCCAACCCAAATATAGACATTTACACCATTTCTAGTTTAGTTTAGTAACTTTACTCTGAAAAGACTCATTTGTCTTCATTCATAATTTCTTAATTACGCATTGGACGCAGCTAAACGGCCAAAATTTGGATGTGATTTCCGCTAATTTCTTCACCAGAGCTGAAAACAATGAAAACACACCACCACAGTCTAATTTTTCTTGTGCTATTTTTCCTTCTCTTTTTTGTGTCCACACTTTGACAGAAACACCTTTAGCGTGCTGTAAACCTGTTTTGTTTTGTTTTTTGTCCTTTACAGGCGAATGTTCCCCAGTTTCAAAGTGAAGGTCACGGGCCTAAACCCCAAAACTAAATATATTCTCCTGATGGATGTTGTTCCCGCAGATGACCATCGATACAAATTCGCTGACAATAAATGGTATGTAAATATATAACACACAAAAAGACTCATCTCCACAGAAACTTTTTTCTTTTTCTTTTTTTTTTTTTACTTTTACGCACATGCAGGATGTTTCATACAGAGGTCAGGTCACTGTCTTGGGGGTCGCAGCTGCTCTCTGTGGAGTCTACTCCAACAGGAAATCTTATATATTGTCGTCCTGATGGAGGAGAATCGGAAGTGAACGTATTCATTCCTCGAGAATTATGAACTGTGTGTTTTTTAATGGTTGCCAGGAAATGTAGTCAGCAGGGAGACGCGTTTGTGCCGGAGCTGAATCCTCGCGGTGCTGAATGGATGTTTGATGACTTCTCCCCTAAAGCTATACCAGGCTACATATGTTCACTGCAACACGGCCCTTTCTTGCACCGTGGAGCATAAACATATTTGTTTAGTGTCATGTCGGTCTCTCTAACCTTGGCCAGGAATGTCTTGTTTGGGTCAGTGCCTCTCAATGAGGAGATAGCCTACTTAGAGCGGATAATCACATGCCAATACTGCCGATAATGACCTGTCCAAAGCCTGTCATGGAACTGATTCACCTCCTGGTCTAACAGGAGGGCGGTCTCTCCAAAATCCAACCTGTTGCATATGCCATAATGTTGGTTAATACGTCTATTTATTGAATTTGAATAAGACCTAATGCATTTTTTTTAATTAAATGAACAATTATCCTAGATCAGTTGTTAGTGGTTAGTAACGACGTCCCATTAACTATTTCTTTTTCCTTTTTGTCTTTCGTTTTTGTTTTTTGTTTTTTTGTATAATTTAATTTCTGAGCTATTTGCCTTTTATATAATTTATTTTATTTTTAAATTTGTACTCTGTAATAATTTAATAATAGTCTCAGTATAAAAAAAAAACAAGAAAACCAGTCCACATGTTGCACCACAGACATGGTTCTCCTCTTCCAGTGTGTGTTAGAGCGCCCGCACCGGCAGCCTGCTCGTGTGTGTGCCTGTGTATGTGTGTGTGTCAGTCCAAGGTGTTACAGTGTGACTGTGTTCCCAGGTCTGTGACCGGGAAGGCTGAGCCGGCCATGCCCGGGAGACTCTACGTTCACCCGGACTCTCCCGCCACGGGGGCGCATTGGATGAGGCAGCTCGTCTCCTTCCAGAAGCTGAAACTGACCAACAACCACCTGGACCCGTTCGGACACGTAGGTGCCGACGCCTCATCATCTCTTCTATACTATTAATGCACACACTCACATCACGGAGGGCGTAATAATAATCTATTTTTCGCATGGTTTGTTGCTCAGTGGGGCTTCACCCATGAGCCTCTGTCGCGCTTTACACAACAAATGCTGGTTTTCACACCTGATGATGATGACGATGAGTGCATGTAATGAGTGTTTTCCTCCTTCACCCAGAATGTAAATAACAGACAAATTGGCGACTTAGACTGAAAGCAACTTACTTTAAATAATAATAATACAGCTAATAATAACACTAATAAATGCGTATAATAATAATTATTAATAATACTATTATTGGTTATAGCCTATTCTAAATAATCCGTTTTTATAGCCCACTTTCTTATTTCTTATTGATTTACACATATTGCAATCAAGGCCTAACTTAAAAAAAAAAAGTCGGATTAATCTGCAACCCCCTGCTCCTGAGTTTTCTTTTATATATACAATATGTGTAGCTATATATCTATATATATGTATTGCATGATAAAGCACCATTAAGGCTGTGTCCATAAAAAATACTTTAAAGATTGAACAGACCAATTTGAGAATTTCTCCAAGTCAAGGACTTTAATTTCATGAAGTTTTGGTTGTGTGAAAACTTTCTGCAAATGTGCAAAGTTGTACACATTGCCACATGCACTGCTAAAATCAAATTGCACAACTATTTTTTTCATCCCACATTTTTGCTGCATTGCTGTATTTTTTTCTGCCTGAATTGTTTAGTTTTTTAAACTTCCTCTATTGTTGTGATTATTCTGATACAAATGAGATTTTCCGTTTCTGCAGCATTTCAGAGAGTATTGGTTTAGGAAATTCACAGAGAGAAAAGGACAGTTGATGGATTTTTTTGCAACCATTGTTGCTTGTCTTGTTGCTAAATAAATAATTGTAGTTGGCCTGTTTAGGTGTTGAAAAATTAGTTAGTTACTCTCGGTGAAACTAAGAAAAAAATCCTGGCAGAAAATTTTCAATTTCTCTCGGTCTCATAAAGGAAGCATCTTTTCTGAGCTTGATTGAGTTGAATTATTTGACGATTTAATGCAAGAGAGATGAGTTTAAATAACAAAAAATGACTAAATTTGGTTAATAAATTAGTTTTAAATGTGTAGTTGTGTTACTTAAGTAACTTATACTTAAGACCGATCATCATGTCCCCCTGATTTGCACACAGTAAATGAAAAATAATATCGTCATGTTTTAATGAGTCGATTTAACTTAAAGCTGCTGTTTGGAGAAAACACTCATCTCTAATAATGTTTACAAAGATCTTAATTTGAACGTCGACTCTTTTCATCCTGCCAGCATTGATGGTGAAGTGGAATAATATGTTTGTTATACAAGCATCCTGGACCCTCTTTGGTACTTTGTGTTGCTGGGTTTATTATAGCACCCCCTGTATGCATAAAGGTTGCAGACCTCCTGGAAGTCTGCTTTCATAAGTAAAGGGGAGCAGTTGGGCACTTTTTAGCAAAAAGGAAAGAGTCAATTGCACCCCTCCCATCACCTCCCTTGCCCCCTCCCCTTCACCAGCAAGGGACTGCATGGTACCCATTTCCTAACCTTAACTCCTCATTATCCTCAACTCAATATCTGGCCCCCGGGCTTTTGTTATTTCTGTCGTACCCAAAACAGAAAACACAAATATCACTTACTTCATCAACGTGTTTTCAGGCTACAAATGAGCCTGTTGGCCACAGGTTTTCATAAAATTTTGGGTTGATGGGCACATTGAGGCCTAATTAGATGTCTTGTTGTGGAAATGAAATAGTTACACAATTAGCTTTCTTACTAATGGGCCCAGTCGTTAAAGGAAAGAAGAGGAAAAAAACAAAACAATAATGAGCTTGGGTAAAAGAGGCACATCAATAGCAGGCCCGTTTCTAAGGACAGAGGTTAAATTATAAGGAGAAACACCAGGAAATGACTTTGACTCAATCAAAGTCATTAAAAGTGTTCAGTTAATGGTAATGAGAGATGTGAAAGTGAATAAGGTTCACCGGGGTTGAGAAAAAAGTTGTTTATTTAGGTAGTTTTGTGTAAATCTAAGAGGTCATTAAGAGCTAGAAAACCCTATTAAGAGTTAGAAAACCTGGTCTTATTATGATAGCTACAGGTAGTCTAACTAGTGTCAAGTCTTTTACAACCATTTGTTTCACTGACTCCAGTTTGAATCTAAAATGAGACTGAAAAAAATGCATACCAGTGTGTGTTCTTTCACCACACACACACACACACACACACACACACACAAAAGCTGCTATCGATCCACATGGCACCAGTGGTGGTGGTTGTTGCCTTGCCAGAGCCCAGCTGGTGAAATGAAGCCGGGGCTCAGTCGGAATGTGCAGCATTGTTGTAAATTTTAGGTTAACGTGCGTTTTTTGATTGGTTGCAGTAGTTCCTGGCTCGCACTGTTTTGTGCTGGGAGACGGCACCATGGGATTCATAAATGAAACGCTGGTGGCTGGCCAGAAATCTAATCCATCAGCTTGTTGGTCCAGCTGGTTGAAATAACTTGTAGATGATTTATAATTACTAGCAGTGAGACATGAGACCAAAACATATTGCTGATTTAGATTGGAACAGCTCGGGACAGGCCTGAGGCAGACGTTTTTCTCAAAAAAAAAAAAAAAGTCTGGTAATGAGACACATGTCTGCGGACTGAGCAGGGCCGAGCTCACAGCTCAGGACTGCTGCGAAGAAAGCTGAGCCACATGGGGCCTGAGTGTTTGCGTGCAGGGTTAAACGTGCAAACTTTGTTTTGTTTTGTTTTGTTTTTATTGAAATTCATCACATTTTAACAGGTTTTAATGCAACACAGTCTTAAATTCTGCTAAATTACTTTGATTTACAACTTTTTTTGCATTAGCAAAGAAATATGTTGCAGATTTCATTTTCTTTAAGTGACACAAATTTGTTTGTCTGTATTTGCATGTCTGTTTTTTCTTTTTCTTTCTTTTTTAATTGATATTTTCAGACAGAACATGTGAGTGCAAAAAAAAAGTGCAGCATAACACATAGTCTTGATGTATCTGAACAGCCCAATAACATTGACATATATCTTCCCATAATATACACATATCATAGTAAAGGTCAGTTGATGGTGTTGTGTATATGGTTAAATGGATTTATTTCCTTGTTATAAAACACTAGAGCAGTTGTGCAAAGTCTCTTTTACGAGTATTTATGCCACTGCATTGGATGTGAAAATATTGCACCCTTTTATCCTGCTGTTTGACAGCTATAGTGACTGTAGTAGTTTTTGTCCCACATTGCTACTGTCAAAGATGATGTGTTGCTCTCAGATAAACTACAGTTAAAGGCAGAGTTCATCTGAAAATGCTGCATGTACATTGCTAACGGTTGTTAACTCTGGAGGGGAACATTCAGCTTAATGAGAACTCCTACTTTTGATACTGAACTTTATTTTGCTTTCGGTGCTTTGACCTTGGTGAAGTATTTTTCCTCTTAACCCTCTACAGTAAAACTGTGGACTCATTGTTATGGATTCGAGTAAGCAAATTGGTGTTGTTTTCTCGAATTCCTAAAAAAAATCATTTGTTTTAGTCTCAGGTTTCATACCAAGCTGCAGCTTCAGCTTTGATCTCGCTCTCCACTCCAGGAATATTTCTCAATGTTATTCATCTCTCTCCCCCTCCTCCCCTCCTCGCTTTGCTCCTGCACTCGTCTCCCCGTCTTCCCACACATGTTTTGGCCAGGAGGGTGGAGTGTGAGGATCGCACTGTTTATATTTGAATGGCAGTGTGCGATGAGCAATAGATGATGGTGTACAAAGCCTTCTAATCCCGAGGCTCGGGGAAACTCTCTGATGTGGTGGGACTTGAAAGAAAAGGGCAGCGGCGTGAGACCCAAAGTGATCCCTCACTATCATTAAATACTATCATCCAGAGGCTAGAGAGGTGGAGGAGGGGGGGTTGCAGAGATACTGAGACCCAGGCAGGGCAGCGGCTGGGCCTGGGAGACGAGGCGTGTGCTGGGGCCCCCGGTGGGTGGTCTGCAGCTACACCCCTGCCCCCACTAACACACATACTGGACTTTGGGAACCCACAGTCATTGGACCATGCTATTTTCCAGGGTTAAATGTACACTTAAAAATTTCCATGCAACTTCTAATGTGTCTCAGCGACTGGCTTTTTTTTTTTTTAGCTTCTAAGGCCATGTAGTGTGGAGAATGATGGGTTCTGCACTGATGGGCTTGTTGTTGTGGTTTAGGTCCCAAGCTCGGACGCATCTCTGCAGACCTCAAATAAGGCATCAGTGAAGGCATGCATGGGAAAATGTTTCACTTAACCTACTTTTTTTCTGCACTTTGGTTCAGATATTTTTGAAAAGCTCTTTCATAGAAAGTTAAAGCCTCTAAGAATCCAGACAGAACAGAAATGCCACTTCTGTGGTTCACAATGGTTCATCTACAAGAGTGGCATAACTTTACAACACAGGAAATAATTCACTTAAATATGAGAATGAAGACAAATTTACCTGTTAGGTTAAATTTTTCTCAGTTTTTCTCAGTTCTTGGTAAAAAAAAAACAAAACAGGTTAAATTTTCAGCTCTAAAACTTTCTGATCCCAATAGTTCCATTCATGATAGATTGGAAACTGTACAAAAGTCATGCTCTCCTCAACAGCCTGCTCATCTAACCAACGTGATGATATTTTGTGCACAGGGTCAGTAACTTCCATTGCATCTTCATCTCCATCTTGCATTGACAAGGTGCACGGCAACCAGTGTCTGCCCATTACAAAAAACCTATTGCACCATGAAATGAGATCAAGTTCAACTGGAAATTAATAATGGATGACTATTGTATCATCTATGTTAGGCCTCTATGGTTCACTCGGCTCTAAGAAAAGATGGAGGGGGGGTATGCCTGCATGTGTGATGCCCCCACAGGTACTGGAGGTCAGGGCGATCCCTTGTCTCTCCTCATGTTGGCAGTGAAAGGCAGGTACAAAAACAACCTTTGAGATAGCAGATAAGAGGAATGCCTATGGGACAGAAGGGTGGGGGGGGGGGGTAAATGGAGGGGGTTGGGGGTCGGAGGAGGGGGAGGGGGAGAAGAGAAGGAAAAAAAAGACAGCTCTGTTTTTTTAATCTTTAAATGTAAGTGGACCGGGTGAAAATAAAAACCATTAGATTTTCCTGAAGGCCGACGACCATGACCCCCTGTTCCGTCAAAACAATTAGACTTAAAACCCACGCATGAGAGGGCCTCAAAAGAGAAGTTCAAGGCTCAAGTTCAGCTGTGTGGAGTGCGTCTTAATGTCGCCAAGCTAGCCACTGGTAGTAGTCATTAGTTAGCATAGGCTAGGTTAGTCGGATTAAAGGGGCAACCAGAGAGACGACCTGCAGTCTTATTGCTCATCTCATTACTCTGCCATGGGGACACTGTAATACAGTAAATTACTGTTACTGCTCAAAGTTTTTATTTCATTTTTCAGGCTGAACTCGTAAGAATTGTATTTCTTAATGAGTGTAAAGGTTCATATGAGTGGGCTTTCTAATAACTCTGCACACGGCCCATTTTTATTTGCAATATTCATGAAACAGTAAAACTTTCAGAGGCTTTTGTAGTGTAATAAAAGTTTACCTTAGGTCATATGTAATATAGTTTAAAAAGAAAATTCAAATTTTGACTGGGGAAAAGAAAAGCTTCATTTGATTTATTGTGGTTCTGTTTGATTAATGGATTACATTACTTTAATATAAGTAGCTGCCAAGCCTTTATACGTTTTATTCCTTGGTTTTAACTCTAGTGTAGCAAAAAATGATGCCAATAAAATGTCTTACTTTCCTGCCATGATGCCCATCCAGGTCTTATAGGCTATATGCTTGGGTTTCATTTTGTACTTGTTGTAAACTGAGCATCCTCAGCCTGAAAAAAAAGTAGAAAATTGCTTGTGAACAGTAGCTTAACTCCAATCAACCAAACTTTTTGTTTTGTTTTTTGCATTACATTTAAACTACTTTTCTACACTTTTCAAAGCAACTGGGCTCCACTCTTACAATCTTTTCTCATTAAAAAAGAAGATGAAAAAGTTTGTTCTATTTTTTCTAAAGTTTTATTTATTTATTTTTGACAAACTTTCTTATGATAATTTGCATTCAAGTCTACAACACTAAGCATCTCGGGGTTTTTTTTTATATTGCAGATCATTTTAAATTCCATGCACAAGTACCAACCGAGGATCCACATCGTGAAGGCGGATGAAAATAACGGCTTTGGCTCCAAGAACACGGCCTTCTGCACCCACGTCTTCCCGGAGACTGCCTTCATCGCGGTCACATCCTATCAGAACCACAAGGTAAGTCCTTCATTAGCTCCTATTGGATTTTGGGTTGGTTTGAATTTTTTTCTACTGCAAATAAGTAACTTGAATTGTTTTTTATGAGGCCATTTCATTTCATTAAGGGAAAACGCAGCAGAAACGCAAAGGGGATATTATGTTGCGCATTTAAAAACAGGCCGGTACAAAGGAGAATAGATTTATTATATATAGATTTTTATAAATGAATACAAAAAAATCATCACACTATAGACTTATCTTTCAAATAATGATTAAATCATTCACAACTTTATTTGAATTTTGCCCCCTTCTTTATTTGAGGGCTGTGTGGTTTGTGAGTGGCTGCAGCAGAGAAACGCAAAGTTGCGTGTGAGGCAGCAGCGCGAAGCCTTGTCACTGTCAGCTGAAAATCTCTGCTATCACATTGAGTCACTGACAGACGGAGGGAAAGCTGCAGATACCCGACTAGACGACGTCTGACCTCAAGAGACTTTCTTTTTTTTTCCAAGTTACAAGCCCACAGCGCTTTGTAGCGTGAGACAACTTGCAGATAAAGCAGATAGGGCCGCATCACTCAGGCGGATGAACACATGATGATGACGATCACACCCTATATTAATAGTAGGCTTATAGAAATAATAGTAACAATAATACGCCCAGGTTGTAATTAATGATCAAAATAAATACTTTATTTTGCAATTTTAGAAAAACTTTGATATTTATTTTCTATTAATTATTGGGTTAGAAAGTGTTCTGTTTTTATCTTTTGTCTTTTAAGTCAATTCCACAGTGGCAGAAAAAAAACAGTGGAGATTTTATTAACTCGATTATCTCATCAGGAGATTATCTCTGGCCTGTTATTTATCAGAACAGCCTGTTGTGCGTTGGTGACAGATGCGCAACATAAAACAGAAGGTTTCAAAGTTTCCTGCTTAAAGAAACGAAATTCTAATAAAAATAAAATAGTCCATAATAAAATAAAATAAAGCGGAAAATAACCAATCAACCGTAATTTGTTATTTGTATTATTATGTATTCACATTTTTTTTCTATATTTTTAGTTTTTTGCAGTTAATTGACGGGACATTAACCTGTATCTTAAATGAGCCTAATAAAAGTTAATAAAAATGAGTCTCGCTGTTTCTGCTCATTTTAGTGTTTAAACGCTGCAAAAAAAATGTTACACAACAATTTAAAAAAGAAAAAAAAAGAGTAAAGGCCCATAACAGCATTAAATATACGTTATATGGAGTGTGTGTGTGGTTTCTCCAGGCCTTGGAGCCTCATAGTTGTTTATTCCTTCTTGAAATAAAACTCAGTATTTACTCTGTCCAAAAATGCCGGGATCACAGATATCTGTAAACAGCGTCTGTTTAACGTCACTTAACCATGTAGGCCTACATGTTTT
The DNA here is from genome assembly GCF_045865225.1 of Trachurus japonicus. Classification (NCBI taxonomy): domain Eukaryota; kingdom Metazoa; phylum Chordata; class Actinopteri; order Carangiformes; family Carangidae; genus Trachurus; species Trachurus japonicus. The sequence goes on from NC_140918.1 coordinate 15,024,403, forward strand.
TAGTTTGGGGAATATGGGAGAAAAAGGGGCGAAAGCTCATAATGTCCCCGCAGCCAATCCCGAGTCTCCGCGCGCTTCTGGGAACAGGAAGCACAAATGACCGACATTCTGTAGAAACCATTCATTATTTTCAAACATGTTATTGGGGGCTGAGATCGTAACCTCTCGGCTAATTATTGGGGCTTTCCAGACCTGCAGAAAAACAAGCATTTCTGATTTCCAGGCGCGTTACCACCACTGTCTAATCAAACAGTCTGACATCTGCTAGAGCAATACGAGCTGCAGGCATGTGTCCAATTCACCTGTTAGACTCTCAGCTAATGAAAATGGTCAAAGTGTCTGGTTTCACCTCTTTTCCTGCCGTATGCTCTAATTAAAACATTTTTCCAAACAGTGTTTTCTGAAATGATCTCTGAGCTGAGAGATGAATATATATAGCTCTCTATACAGCTTATGTTCTGCTTAATAGAAAACCTTATTAGAAGTGCTTCTCTTCCTCCAGCTAAAATAGCACAGCATCTGGAAATATACCACCCCCATGTTATTTTAATGAGCAGAGTTTTGACACAGTCTAGAAAACTGTTGCTTTGAGTCTTTGAAGTCGTGAATGAATTTTGCCCAAATTGTCTTGAGTCCACTCCCAAATTATTTTTTAATAGTATTCATACTCTGTGCTCTGATTATTTCCATCCTCTGAGTCCAGCCAGTAGGAGAACTCACATGTGTTTTTTGCAAAATATCTTATTTTCTTTTTCTGTAAACTGAGCTCAGGCTATCACTTTGGAATGGGCAATTATTTGTCTAGCTGTGTTTTCTCCTGGAGCGCTCACAGCAGAGGGTAAACAGAGTGCACCAGGACTCTCAACAATTTTTTTTTTTTTTTTCAAAAGATGAAACAATATGCAAACACTCTGCCAGGATGCGTGTATTAACAAGAAGCTAGCAAAGTGTCACACGAGAGATTTTACAAGGTTTGGTGAGAGTGTCAGCCAGCGTGCAGACAAACCTCCAGTCTTGTCAGAAAGCTGGAAGCACCAAGGAGCTGCCAACTAATTACCTGCCAGAAACCACTGCTCATGAGAGGGATATCCCTGGATTGTGTTTAAGCTCTTTGGGATTCGCTTACTGTTTCAAAACAAAATCTGCACTTTTGTTGTTTGATACTAACAAAGACTTTTTTTTCTTTCTTTTTTTTTTTTCAAAACCAAAATCTTAAAGTCATGTAATAAATCACATCATTTTTATATGTCAGACTCGTGCCAACTGTCTGCTAAGCCAGAGACCATCAAATGTAACATTATAAATTATGCAATGAAAATAAGTCTTATTGAGACATGCTTTTATTGAATTGTTTAGGACCCCTCTGAGCATCTACGGTTTCTGGAAATGTGAGCTATTATTTCGTTCTCCTGGGCGACTCGTGAGCACTTGGATGCGTCCAAAAAAAACTTCAAGACACAGCTCCGCGAAAAAACATGTTGTAATACTGTCATTATGTGAGCCTCAGGCTGCAGAGGCCTTGCAGTGAGAGGCTTGTTGCTTAAATGTTGCATTTTTAAATAGCAGCTATTTTAAGGGGGAAAAAAATATTGATGCAAGTTTGTAGATGTTGATCTTGGAATTAAAATGTAAAAAATGTAAAGTTTGTAGCTGATGATCTTGGAATGAAAAACACAACCAGCACAAGAAGTTTTTTTTTATTTTATTGTGCAGTAATGTCAAGTGTGTTTTTTTTTTTTCAGATAACCCAGCTGAAGATTGAGAACAACCCATTTGCAAAAGGTTTTCGTGGGAGCGATGACATGGAGCTGCACAGGATGTCCAGAATGCAGAGGTAAAAGATGATGAGCCTCTTGGAGCATTTTCCGTATCTATCTATAATCTATTTCTTTCATTGATCGCGGGCTGTGATGTATGGAAACGGTGACACAAGCTCAATGATGTCAAATGAGTAGATAAATGTTAACCGCAATTAGGCAGGCATAGCTGACACGCTGGACACACTGTCACTTAACAAGCCCCACTTTAATCCTTCAATCGCCCCTGTGCGAGCTAGTTACGAGTGTTATTTTCGGTGATGTAAGTGTAGCTCTTGATCGTCGGCCAGTTTTCATGCTGAAGACTTTTATGGCTGATCTGGCAGAACCTCTGAAAACACAACTGCAACATCTCCCTTCCTCACAGCTCTTTCAAGCAGGATGTTCCAACTGTTAATGCGTCGGCTGCGTGTGTCTGTGTGTGTGTATATATATATATATATACGTGTGTGAATGTACATGCACGTGTGATGAACTGGTGGTATCGCTCGGTCCAGCAGCCAAAGCAGTACACGACCACATCGCTCTCCCTCTCTGCCTTTCTCCCTCTCTCGCGCTGTTATTCAGTCCAGATGAGGGATGGAGTCCATACTGCGTGGAAAACACTTTTTCAAAGGACAAAATCTGGTTTTGAAACTCACAGCCCACCAACCCAACCCAACTCAACTCCCCCCCCCCCTCTCCTGCACCTCCACCCCTCATTGGGCAGCCAATGCAGACGTTGTGTGCATGTGCGTGCGTGCGTGTTTGTGTGTGTATGTTCAAATGCAAAAAATCCCAAATCATACAGCAGTGGAAAAGCTGCTTGGCGTTTCCACAAGGTGCTAAAATCCTGCTTCCTTCCCATGACCTTTAATCCTGAGCCACAGAATAAAGGCTTTCGCAATTAAGCATTTCAGATTAATGTCACGATTCGTGCGGCACAGAAAACTCCCTGGACAGTGGTTTAGATCCCTGTGCTTTCAAGTAGTTCTGTTAAAAAATAGCTCACTTGATCACATCAGATGCACATTAAGTTACTTTAAGTAGGTGCGTGCCACAGGATAATTAGACTTTTTAAGTAAAATGCATTTCACCTATCAAAACTTGCAAATATATAGAGTTTGGGGAGAGTCCAAAACCACACTATCAATCTTGCATGCCATTGTCCAATCCGGCTGAGTACAGTAAGCCATGCACGTCTGCTCTTGGTTACAATTTTGAAGGGAGAGCTTATTGCAAAACCAGGTCACTGTTTCAACTGAAGCGATCCCTAAAATCAAAGAGGCAAAAGTAGCAAAATGATCTATTGACGGATCCAGTGGATTAATAGGAGCGAAGTACATGCTGGCATTTTCCCCTGGAAAGGGTTTCCCCCAGAGGAGAGTCTCTCTCTGTGTGTCCTCAGCCTGCGTGAGTCAGCCTCGGTGAGCGAAGCCACCTCTCGGAGCAAAGAAGGAAATGCACAGGATTTAACGAGTGATTCTGTTGTTTTTGTATTTAACTCTTCACAGCAAGTTACAATAGAATTGGAAATATTTCAAGTCAGCTCAGGATATAACTAATAACTGTAATTGTGTGTGTGTGTGTGTGTGTGTTTGTATTTAGCACCAAGGAGTATCCAGTAGTGCCTCGCAGCACAGTGCGACAGCGAGTGGGCTCCAGCCAGAGTCCGTTCAGTGGGGAGGTCCAGGGTCTGGGCACCCCGAGCACCCTGAGCTCCCAGTACTCCCAGTGTGAGAACGGGGTCACAAGCACCTCACAGGACATGCTGCCTCAGTCGGGCTCCTACCCCCTGCCGCATGAGCACAGCCAGGAGTACCACTGCATCAAGAGGAAAGGTAGGAGGCTCTATGGTTCAGCAGTGATGGCAATGTGAATGATTTTGTTTGATATGGGAAACACTGATATTTCAAGAAAATAATAGAGCTTTACAGCAGTCAGTGTCCAGACCAACTGCTGTTAATGTTTGTAATTGAAGCGGTTATTAAACTGCTCACTTATACCCTCTATAGACAAAGAAAACTACAATTATTTGGCCAATAACAGTGTCATGCTTTATGAAATTAATTATGACCTTTATAAATGAAATTCTTTTACAGAGATTACCGTTGTTGTTCAGATTTCATGTACGTTTGCACTCCTTGTATATTTATTTTATGGAAAACAGTGGTTAAAATGAATGTAAATGTGTCAAAATTTTTCCTGATGACATTTGTGGTCACTTGTCTAATAATGTTTGTTATGCTACCACAGACTTATGTCATATACACTGTGAAAAACGTATACGTATACGTATATGTGCATTAATAAAATTATATTCATCCAAGAAAAAATGTATTCAAAAACTGTCATTTATATGCAAAGCATGTAAATGCACTTTTTATAATAATTATTATTAATAATAATGATAATAATAATAATAATAATAATAGTAATTTAATGTATGATGAAATCAACAATTTGTTTATGTTAATTGAAACAAAATATGACTATATGGCTTGATTTTAAAAAGTTTTATGACATTTTTTACTTCACATAAACAGACCAGTTGAGTAACACTGTTCTTTAACTCTGTCATAGTGGAGGATGACTGTCACTCAGGCGAGCACAGCTATAAGAAGGCCTACCTGGAGAGCTCGTCCAGTGAGGAGGACCATTACTACCGTCCCGTCAGCTACGCCCAGAGCCTCGGCCTGGCCAGCGGGCCCTACCGCAGTGAATCCAGCCAGCGGCAGGCCTGCATGTACGCCAGCGCGTCGCAGGGCGCCGAGCCCGTTCCCAGTTTGGAGGACATCAGCTGCAACACCTGGGCCAGTGTCTCACCCTACGGGAGTTGTTCGGTCACCACCATGCAGCCAATGGAGCGGCTGCCCTACCAGCACTTCTCCGCTCACTTCACCTCAGGATCTCTGGTGTCCAGACTCGGCGGGGTTGGGGGCCACGCCTCGCCGCAGCTGGGCGACGGCCACCATGCAGCCATGTACCAGAGCTCCATGACCCACCAGACTCTGGGCCGCCAGTGCAGTCCCGGGGCTGGGATCCAGTCGCCAACCGCCGGTTTACAGGGAAACGAGTACCTCTATACACACGGCATCCCACGTACATTATCGCCACACCAGTACCACACTGTACATAGTGTCAGCATCATGCCAGAGTGGAACGAGAACAGCTAAAAGAGTTTTTTTTTCACCCTCAACAAAAGAAAACATTAAAAGGAAAACATTAAGAAAAAGGACCAAAATATGGCAGGGTTTAGATGAATTTATATTTATATTTTTAGAGATGCTGTTCATCTTAATGAGATCAGTGTTGGTTCAATGACACAGCAGTGGATATTTGTGAGATGATGTTGAGTAGGAGAGCAAGCATCTTGTCACTTAAGCTGTTGTGATAGCATCTGCACTTATAAGGAACTTATATAAACTTGAACAAAGAGGAGCTGGACCCGAACTTATACAAAGACATCTCAAGTGCAGAGTAAGAGAACACAGAGGAAACGCAGAGGAAGAAAAAAGCTCCAGATGCTTTGCCGCCAGTCGCCTGGTTGATTGTGTCCTTGTGCAGTGGTGTTTTTTGGATGTCAGTGTTTCAAAGACAAGGGAATTTGTTTTCATCTTTTTTTTCAGTACAAACTTCTTTTGTACTCATGTCCAAAATTCATGTAAAAAAAAGGCTGTTGTCTTCTGTCACATTAGCCTGAGTTCTCCTTTTTCTTTTACGTTTTTGTAGTTAACAACTTACTTTGTAGTAAAATTGCTATAAGTTTTTAAAAAAACAAAGCAAATGGGAGCTTTTGTTGTGGCTCTTTGGTGAATTTGCTTGCTCTTAAGTCTGCTACGAGGGTTATTTGGTTTCCTGCTGCTGGGTACATTTACACAAATTTAATCTAAAGGCCACAAAAACAGAACCATGACGGTAGAAGTCCAAAGCGGGACAGCACTTCAATTAAATAATTAATTCATGTATAGACTCTTTGAATAAACCCCACTTCTTCAACACGCAAACTGGCAGCAGTGGATTTTCAACCTGGACTTTATTTTCCTGTTTGTTTGAGCTGAAATTTACGCAAATAAATTAATGTACCATCAGTTCGCAGGGTGCAATGAACTCCATTGTGGTGCAGTCAAAGTCGCAATAATAATGCCACACCACACTTCTACCCACCCACATCCATTGTTCTTTAGTTATTTTTCAAAGTAAACCCACGTATAAATTGATCTTAAAAATTGCTGCTGTGTATTTCCTGTTGAGGACAATCTGAAGTGGTCATTCCAACAAGTAAAAATACACTTATAACTTAGTACACTTACATGTAGTTGGCTACACTGTGTTTATTACTTACTTGCACAGTGGGTGAATTTTGATGGTATGGTTTTATCTACAATCAAATTGTGCACTTGAGTAAGGACAACCGCTGCCATTAGCTAGCTAGCTATGAAGTGATAAACTAATCCAATAAACATCCAGATGGTTTTTTATCTGACAACAGTATTATGGTACTAAGAGGGGGAAAAAAGACATTTTGTGCATTCACAGCTTTTCGCAAAAAGCTGCAGCTTCCTCGGGCCATTTGAAAATATGCCTCTGTTACTTAGCCAAGATGGCGGCCATCGAGCAGGAGTGTGTCCAGCATTTCACACTCTGCTTTTTTCTTTTTACTGTTGGGCACCATCCACAGAATCATGCTGCCATTATGTTCTAGTATGGAGAAACTGACACAGGACTAGCAGCCAGAAAAGTAAAGCAGAAGGTATTCACACAATGATGGGCAAACCAAATGATCTAATCGATATTTCACATCAACAATGAATCAAATTACTGGTGAGTATACAAGTTAATCAGACCTCAAGTCATACGGTGGCCAGAAACACCAAATGAATGTAAATGTTTCTCTGTGTGCGCTGGATCTGTAAATAGGCAATGGGTTGCTAACAAAACTTTATAAGGTGATAATATGTCAGACTGTTGGTTTGTCACCTTGTTGTGGAGTTACTCTGCCCCCAAGTGGCCAAAAGTACATTAAGACAGCTTTAAATGTCGTAATCACTCAATCACAGCTATATAATGATAAGTAGTTAAGACAATGTGACTGTCATTATGGTGGAGGGGCATCATGTGTCGAGTTTGACTTTGGTTTCTCTTGATAGCGACAACAGTGCTCCCTGCAGACCGGGAGGATGAAGGCTCTGCGGCACAAACTCGAGGAAACGAGGATAATAAAACGACCCTCGCTGAAAAAAATGGGTCAACACATTCGATCGGTCCCTTTTTTATTTTTTTATTTTAATGTTTATTTTGCAGGGACGATACATACAACATTGCCACAAAGAATGAAAAATGCGATGCATACAAGACGTCTAGCTTCAGCTAATTTGCAGTCTTTGTCCCTGGTCAGGCTAAAGAAGGATAAAAGATACTGAATACCGTTACAATAAGTGCAATAATACAAATACAGTGAATAATACAGTGAATAGTTATCATGAATAAATAAACACAGCTACAAAATTTACATTAAGAAATTGCACAAATTAAATACATTAAACATTAGTAGAATGCTGTATTGACAGTGACTTGAGAGAAGTTAATGTTCACATTTCTGCTGCTGCTTAAGCCAATGTTTAGCTTTAGCACTAAACATCTTTAATTCTGTTTGGGATTTGATATCTGGTGGTAAAGAATTCCATAGGTGTGTACCCAGCACTGAAAGGGATGATTGACCGAATGTTGTCCTGCATCTTCGAATTTTACAGTTTTGCTTGCTCATGCTCCTTGTCGTTGTCCCACAGTTGTCTGACTTAGTAAAAATCTGTGACATCGCTTGTGGGGCTAGTCCACTGACACACTTAAAAACAACTTTCAGAAAAGAGAATTTTATAAAATTTGAAAAAGATAACAAATTATACTTCTCAATGATTTTACAATGGTGCCACTTTTGTGGCTTCTGATCTAAAATTTTTAAAGCTTGTTTGTGGAGTGAGAATAAAGGTCTAGTTGCTGTGTCAGTGGCCTGGCCCCAAGCAGTGATGCAGTAGGACAAATGTGAAAGGACCATAGCATGCAGGTATAAATGAGCTGCCCTGAAAGAGAGACAGGATGGTTTATTGATTTGTTTACAAGTTGGTGCAGCATTTGGTGTAACTGGCTGCCTGCCATCAATAAAGAGAGCATGCAAACATTATGAAAACTATGATTTCATACTGCCCTCGTTCTGGTTTCCCAGTCAACAAAAACAGCTCAATGAAACTACAGTCATCGGTAATAACATAGACGAGGAAATGGTTCCATTTGGCACCAAAATGACATATCTCATTTTAAAAATGATTGTGTTGCAAGCACAAGGAACACATGCTGGATGTAAAACTGATGTTACAATTATTTTTAATTGGACTGAAGCATGTAACCCACTCCATATCAGTGTACAGAAATGCTGCTCACACTTTGCAGGGATCATCCATCTTATTTTGAAATGTAAAGATAAAACATTGCAGAATCACACTGCAGCTCTCTACATCTAAAATGCCATAAATATTTTTACCCTCTTTCTGACATAACATCCCCAGTTGTTTGAAGGTTTTTTATTTTTTTTAAATACTTTTGTGTAAGCTCTGGTTGTGTGTTTCATGCAGTCTCATGTTGTGTACCCAGTGAATGTGTGTGCTTTCATGTCATGTTTTTTTTAAGTATTAATCCTCAAAATGGCACTTCTCTGACAATCAGATCAAAGCAACATGTAAAGAAGCAGCTTGACATCACATAGAATGTAAATTTGGAAAACGCAAACAAAATTCACTCTCTACACCTCATAATGAAAAGGTCAGTTTCACCATACAGATGATGTATGTTAGAGGTACGTTTGGCAAGTGGACAAAGGCTAATGTTTAAATGCTTGTAGTCGATAGAATGTTATTTGTCAATAGTATTTATTTTTCAACTATGTAAATCAACCTGCTTCTGCATGTATCAAAGATAGAAGGTCCAATTTCTTTTTTTATAGCCGTTTTTTTATGATTGTTTATAGGATTTTCTAATCATATCAGTCATATTTCTAATCAATCAAAACAGGAAATTAATAGACAGCTGTCAAAAAAAATATCAAAATAAGATTGAAACACATAAATAACTGTGTAAATAAACATGTACATAACAGAATACCTGCAATAAATTTAAAAACATGATCTTGTTGTTCTTTTGTCTGTTTTTTTTCTGCCATAGAAAAGGTAATTTTAATTATTTTTGTCACACTCTGACCCTCCTCTCTTGTTGACATGTCCACATTGAGCTTCTTCAACATTCTGCTCGCCATCTTTATCATTATTATTGATACCTGCGGTGGTGGTGACCTCATAATGTTCAATATATATTCACTAATCAGAATAACTGAAATAACCCAAACACTGGACAGTTTCTATGTGTGAACCAAACATTATTTGCCTGTGACAGACGTGAATTAGCGTCACTTAAATGCAGTAGTTGGCAGTAAGTGATTACACTCCAGCATCCCTTTACCCTGTAGATAATCCCCAGGATTAAATGTCTGCAGTCTGGACAACCTCCCTAGCCCTCTACTCCTTGAGAGCTACTACTGCTGATAAATCTCTTGCATGTATGTATGTGTGTGTGTGTGTGTGTGTGTGTGTGTGTGTGTGTGTGTGTGCGTGCGTGCGCGTGTGAGTGTGTTGGAGTCAATAACACTAATGCTGCACTTAGTTTTGAATCATGATCTAAAACTAATTATTGATGCTACTGTTGTTGACAGCTGATGGAAAACACCTGCCGGGACATTACACTCCGAGGTGTGACCACTATAACAAATCGCTTTTCTCGTTTAACATGTTTCATTCAGTTGATTTCCAAGATGCATGTCAGTAAGTCAATATGTTACTAAATGATGACAGTTTTTGACGTTTCATAACAAGGTGCTAATGTACTCTGAGTTACAATTGTGCTCAGTCACCAAGAATCTTCTCATTTGATCTGTAACAATGGGGATTTACTGTAGTCATTTAAAGCCTTAGCAGGCTGTAAAAGATTTGTACTCAGCACCCCTAGTGGCAACAAATGCAACAAGCTAAAAATAGCAAGCACGCACTTTAATGTCCACTTCGAACATAGGACAACTCAACACCGGCATCTCATAATGTATCACAACACATATCAGAAATACTTTAATCATGTCAAGTAGATCAGAGGAAACAAAACAGAGCTGAACAAAAGTAAAATCTCTTCTTACAATAATGTTAGCATAAACTGCAGGAGCTGGAAGGCTAAAACCTGCAATTGCTGGTCCACGTCTTTACTGAGTTTCCTGTTCCCCAGTGACATGAAAGGGCCTGACCTCGCCTCAAGTGTGGATTTATCCTTTATTGCTGAAGCTGCTCATTTGTTACCTCAGCGGATGCTTTTGTCTAAAGAATTCTTTCTCGGTTGTTGATTCGCTAGGTGACATTGACATTTTCTCATGAGGAAAACTTCCATTGACAGTGTGACAGCGAACCGACGTTGCACAACACCACGGCCCTGAAACCAAAGCAGCTAAATGCAACTCAGCCATCATTAATTTTTATTATTTACACATGTGTTTTTCCAACTGTGGCATGTCAAAATGCACTCTCTGATAAAAAAAAAAGGCCCGTTGTGTAACAGTGTGGGGACTTTTGGCATTCACCCTTTTATCCATGAAGTAAACGCCAATCTGCCTACATCAGGGGAAGAGTGGCCAAAGCCAGTTGAGGCTTTCCAGCTGGGACGACTACGGTCACTGGTAGCCTTGAAGGTGGATGCTGTGTTGCTGCAGGGTGATGCAGAGTTCAACCTTGCAGATACAGGTGCGTCAAACTTGTCGTCGTCGTCACCACCCCCACTGTCACCTCTGCCAGCAAAACAAAACACACACTTGCAAGGTTTTCAAATCTCCCATAGTAGCCCAGGGTTTCATAGCGTTACAGTTAATCTTTTCAGCAGCAGTAAGATGTAGTATGAGACAACCTTTCCTATATCAACTCTTTTATCTTCTCTTTGTTTATGGACATTTTCACATGGTGCAGAAAGACTTGTGAATATGAACAATGTAGGGTTTCACTTTCCCCTTTGACTTGACCCCCTCAGTCTCTTGGTTTCTCTTCTATTTGTCTTTCACTGTCTCTATCCATCCCCTCTGCCTCTTCATCTCCTTTACTCCCCGTGATCCTTTTCCCCAATCCCTCCAGTTATCCGGCTACCCCTCCGCTCTCTCTACCACCCCGTGGCCAAACACACTGACCTAGACTCCCCAGCCCGCTTTGATGTGAGCGATGTGACCCCTGCGCTCCAGATGCCCCCACACCGCCAGTCTTATCCACTCTGAGAGCCGACACAGCCCAGAGAGAGAGAGAGGGCCAGTCATTAACCCCGCACAACCCGGGCCTCCCATCCACTGCTTAAACACATGATGTATCACAACACCCACCCCCATGCAACTCCCCCCTCAGATTCACCCAAACATGCATGTGTGGGCGAGGACTGATGATGCAATAGGCTCTTTAAACATTTAAAGAACGGGTCAGCTTTTCAAAGGGAGGAGCTGGAACCTTTGGCCACCGCTTCAGTTATCATGGTCAGCGGTTGAAAGTCTGGTGATATGTCAGAAGGAAAACAAATGAATGTCTAATGAATGGAAAGCCGGGATGATGGATGAAACTTCACACTGGTACATCGCTGGTTTATTTGGATTATGAATGTATATCTTTGCCATACCTGGGCTGATAGGGTTAGATAGGATGAAAAGAAACATTAATGTTTTTCTACTAACTGATTAAATATGATGAAATATAGGAAAAATGTTCATCTTAGGAAAGTGTTACTACTACAGGCACTCTGAACTCCTTATAATCAAGAATCTTTCACATTGTTTTGTCTCTTCAACAGAAGGGAGATTAAAACAAGTCATCTCAGAGTAATGATGAGTCATGGCCTCAGTCAACCTTAAATCTGAAACCTAAACAAGTCATAGTCAGGGTGCCCCACATGACAAAGGAGAAGAGCGCAAGAACAAGAGCATTCCTTGGGGTAGAAAAACGAGGGAGGGGATTACTTTATTAAGATGTACTGAAACACAGATCACCACAGATGGATGAGCGCCTCGCACAAAGAGGGCTTTCGGAGAATCAAATCCATCTCATGCAGGAGTTGCAAACATCTGTTTGAAAAGTCAAACTGTTGCAACTTTAGGTCGTCCATTAGAAACTGGGAGTCCGCTTTTGAAAACCTTTAGACAACAGGCTAAGACATCAATGTCAAAGGGTTTCTGTCTTAGCTTAAAAAGACAAAGAAAGGAAGTGACAAAGAGGTGAGCTCTCCTTATAACCACAGGATTGTGATTGTCCATGCAATTCTAATAAAGAGGCACCAATCATGGCCTCAATCTACAGAGCATCTGGACTGTCCTCATAAGGAGGTAAATGCTAATATTGCTCTTGCTGGAAGATAAAATAAAGTCCAATCTTTTCTTGACAAATTCCCAGGGCAGATGTTCGATGCCTGGCCCAAGGCTTGAAGCGGGATGGCAGCGGAGGTCGATGAGGAATTAGGGGAGCCCTCCATCAGATAACACATTTTCTGGTTCATGTAAAGACGTCCACCATATCAACGAGGACATGCATCACCGTGATGTGAAATCTGCATCTGTGCACAGCAGACGGTATTCGCCCTCACAGCCTGTTTGGGACAGGAGCGCTGAAATGGGAGCACAGACCCTTCCATCTCCCACCATTCAGTCTTTCAGCACCACTCCTGGCCAGAGTCTTTTGGAAGAGAGTGGGAGGAGAGGGGGGAGGGCAGGGAGCGTCCTTTGGGGGAGGCAGACAGGGATGGTGCGGTGTTGATAGGGTGAGAACGAGAGAGTGTCTCACAGTTACAAAGCAATGTAAAAGCCGTTAGGCTGTGTCCACACAGTAGCAGGATGACTTTGAACTGGACCTGCTGTCGGCCTTGTTTTGCACCTATGTGGGTTTATAAACATAAAATCTCACAGTCAGCTTCTTTGCATTCTTTGCATGGGTTTACAGCTGGTTCTAATCCAGATGGTTGCAAATCAAGTCTTCATATGGACAGTGGTGTCCCACAGGGTTCAATATTTGGCTCCCTGCTATTAAAGCAGATATCAGTGGAATGTTTTTGTTAATATAAGTCCTAAATAGTCCTATTTTCCGTCAGCAATCACTTACATGAAGTATTTCAGCCTAAACACGAGTCTCTCCGTCACTCTGCTCTGCTGTAACCCGAGGAGAAAATTTTCCTTGTGGGATACAAGTGTTATCCAATGAGGGGAGAGAACGGCATGAAGGGCTGTGTGTGCAGCCAAGGGATGCGCGTGAATGTGGTGACGTAGCACGAGGACCAATTGATGCCTGACAAGGGCGGGGGCTGCTAACTCATGGTGCGTTCAAGGAAACTCGTACTTTGTGTTTTTCCTTCCTGTGAAGTCATACCAGTTCGATCTGGTACGAGTTCACGGGTCGGAAGTTACGAGTGGCCGTTATAGGGAACTTTCACAGACAACAGGACGGTAAAAACACGAGCTAGGGGTTACCTGGAACGCTACCAAGTCGTAGTTGTGACTTGAAGCTGTAACTTACGGTTTCAAAAGCCTGCCTTGAACACAGCATTAGCCGAAACGGCCGTGCCGATGATATCTGCTTTAACAACATAACTAATATTTATGTTAATAAATATATCAGAACAACACTTTTTTTCCCAACAGAATATTGAAATATTCATCCTTATGCTGATGATGCCACTTTTACAAATTACAATCTGGATTTCTAAATGCATAGTAACTGGACAACAATTGCCAGAACAAAGCTTGTTTCTCCCCTCAGTAGCGAAAAGCATCATATATCATTATTATTTACTGCACTGGAAAGAACACATGTAAAGATTGGATGACCATCACTGACACTTATCAGGCATCACTATGCTTTCATTGTTGGGAATGACTATATGACCATGTTAGCTTTAATAGTTCAGTACAAACAGGAAGCCAGCAACACTCAGTGTCCGTCATATAATTTTAACAATAGGTACTGGCTCAGTTACGGTTACGGTTACGGTTTCGGTTTCGACGGCTGTCTTCTTCAGTGTGTAACTCAGTTAAACACCTCTTGACTTTTTTTCTTCTTTTTTTTGTACGTTGTGCATTCTTCCTTCTTTTTGATTTTAGCTTTAATAGTTCCCCATAGCCACCATTACTGTGGGGGAACAGGATTATGGTATTTGCACCCTACTGCTGAAGTGAACTAACACAAACTAACGTTTCATCTACATGGCAGAGTTTTCTGATCACCACATTACAAAACAAGCAGATCTGAAGACAGCCAGAGAAGAGAAAGATACTCAGTTCACTTTCATCTGACAAGAAACAGATTATTTGCTGGTGAGAAAAATTGTTTTTTATCATGAAAAAGAGTATTGAGGTTCCTTGTGTGATTGTGGGCCAACTCAATTTACAGTAACAGTCTCTCCATGACAGGTAAATTATGACTGTGCAACAGTTCTTATCCCAAAAGCCAGTTCAGCTGAGTGAAATATTGTGCTGTACCAACCATGCTTTCCAGTTTAGTACAAAGAACACACATCAATTCATCAAATACACAACTGCATCATGGCAGAGACACTTTTTAATCATAGCTTGCATTAATCAGGATTTGATTTTAACATTATGTTTTCATCGGAAAAAAAGAAAAGAAAAAGGATTCACTGTCCAAAACTGGCGGATCATTTTTAACCAAAAGGCTGCTCTTAGCTTCAGCTCTCCATGGAAGATAACCCAGAATGAGTGAAATTATAGCATTTGCTCAGTAAAGCCATCATATCAGATTTGAATGGATGGTTAACATTGCAGAAGTCCCATCCATCCTTGTCATGGAGAGACTCGGCAGGGTAGACCATGAGTGTTTCACTGTCAAAGTCGGGCCCAGCTGGAAAACGGCCTCCAGCTTTCTCATCATTAGAGCTGATAAGGCATTGTGGCCAGGCTCCCTCCATTCCTCGCTCCAGTCTGTGGGAATTACAGGTACAGACTGTAGGTAGAAAGTGATCCTGTCTCTCCTCCACCTGGGTAGTGGTTTCCCCATATGGAACACATTTAGACTTGTGTCGGTCCTTTGAGATCTAGAGCAAGCTGGTTTGTTTCAGTATAAACATCTCTACCTGTTTGGTCCTGGGAAGATCTTTAATACAGCTACAGGTTACATTGTAGGCCTATAGCCACAAAAACAGAACAGATATAACACAGTGAACCTTTATTTAAAGAGCAATAAAAGAGACATCTTTTGACATCCACTAACAAGCACATATACTTTTATGTAAAAATGATCATAAAATGACCTTTGAGAATAATTCTGATTGAATACACCATGTTTTCATAGGTACAAACTAAGTAAAAGCTAATTGCTAGATTCTGGAAACTGCTGTGACATTGCTATAACTATTCAAGGAATGTGAGAAGTCAGACGATCAAACATACATACAAAACGTACAAAGTAATTGATTTCTTGGAAAGCTGTGGCTCTATTCTCCTGTGAAGCCATACATTTGACATACTGCTTAGACTTCTATGACAGATTCAATTCAGTACCCTTGGCAAAATTAAGGCATTTTCACGCCTGCACTTTTTAGCCATGTTAGTCCACTGTTTAGTCCAGGTGAAAACACAAGTTTGAGCCAGACAGTCCCTATAACTTTCTTCCTGTGTGTACTTTCCTGTTACAGCCAGACAATGTGACCAATAAACAGAGTGAACGTCCTCATGTGGTTTGTAATGATGCATTTTGATTAACTAGAATTTTTCCGTGTGTGAAAACATTACTGATCCGAGGGGAAAATGTTGCAAGTTTACAAACCTATCAACTGAATCAGACCACCTCAAGTGGTGTGAAAACACCCTTGGAGGTTTAGTCAACACATTAGTATCAGTATCAGAACAACTGTAATGAAATGTAATTAGATGACTGCAAATGATGTTGAAATGTTTGGGGTGCATCCATCCCTGTTTTGGTTGGTTTGCCCAGTCATCTATTATATAATCATTTGTCTTCTATGGCTAATGGGAATAACAATGTTGCAGTAGAAAGTAAACCAAGGTTACCAAGACTTATAATGATGTTTGAAGTGATTAAAAAAGAACTGTATTTGAATATCAACTCTATTTCCATTACTTTGGCAGTTTCTGAGTTCACAACAGATGGTCACATTGTAAATGTTGAAATTGATTGGAGGTCCTGGTGAAGCAGCATTGCGTGAACACTGATCACACCTAATCCAATACCAGCAGGACATAGTGGGCGTGAATAATCTGGTCATACAAAGCTGTCGATTGAGCAGCACTGCGACAAGAGTGTACCACGCCCTCTTGCAAAAACCCTGCTGAATATTATGCACCAGCTACAGGAAACCTCTGCCGTGATCGCACGCCATGCCTCTATAGGAATACTCAACAGGGAGCCCTGTAACCGCTGTGGGATCAATACCATGCCGCAGAGTAACTGAACCTGAGGGCACTGAGGCAACAGCCCATGCCTGACCCCTCTGTGCCTTCGGAGACAGTGTGCCAACACAGCAGGTCAATACGTCTAGAGGCAGCAGTATGGGGCCATCACATTTTGGGACAGCAAGCTGACCTATCATGCGTGCCACAGCCATTCTGCAAGTCATTTTTGGGAAACTGGCAAGTTTTAATTGTGTTAATTATGTCTCAGATATTCTTGTTTCGTCACATTGTTTTAACGTAATTTGAAAAATACAGTAGTTTATGTGATAATTACAGCTACAAAGATATTTTCAATTTCAATTGTTGGTTAATTGATATCAAACTACATCACCATATGATAGTATTGATCTAATTGCTTCAACATTATTAAACAGTGTAACTACTACATTACAAGGTGACAGGGATGGTTGAGTCTCTTATGGGATTACTACAATTTTGCTTTAGGAAACATAAATAGAGCCTAGAGGAGCCGAGAATATCAGAGATATCGGCTCTTTCTATTAACACCAGCTCCAGATCAATAAATGTTATTCTCCTGAGGCACTCTTAGCTGTTTGTGGTGAGGTATTGATCTCCCTAAATGCAGGTGTCTGCATGTTGCTCTTGGAGAGACACTGTGGCCTGTCTGTGTGCCAGTGTACATCCCCCCACTCCTTACCCCTCCTAACCCCTTTCACCCCCTTTGCCCTTTGCTTTTTCTCCCTGTCTCCTTCTCTCTCTCTTTCTCTCTCTCGCCACCCAGGCTAAGCAGCCAGCGTAGCACCTCCGCAGAGGCCGACGTGTGACTTGATGCCATCAATAAAACCATCATCTGAGATGGACTTCCATCGCGCCCTGCACAGTCAGTCGGGCACTCTGCAATGAATCACCTTGATAGAGGCGGGCCCTTGAGGAGACAAACACTCAATATCTCACCAGTAGGTTTTCTAAGATCCATACTGGTTCATGTTTCTGCTTTTTTTTTTTTTTTTTTTTTTACTTTTTTTCTCCCTTTTGCTTTGTACTCTAGGTCTTCAGGGCTCTGGGTTAGTCAGCAGCAACACTTACTGGATCAGGGTTTCAAAAGTATTAAGGTTTAAACTGAACTGTGGATGAATGACAGCAGGTAAAAGTCAAACAGAGATGACTGCATCTAAAGTGTAATGTAAAAATGGATCTAGAAGTTATTTGCGAGAGAAATAGAGAAATATATGGAAACTGTGTTGGGAAGTTTAGAGTGAGCGAGCGCTGCACATTACCGAGCTGCTTTTTGCGCCTGTGAATCAGCTGTTCTGTTTTTATCTTACCCCTGACAGGTTGTTTGGTTTTTCTAACGGCTTATTATCTACGCATGTGAAAAAGGTCACACTTTTGTAAGTGTGTGTGTGTGTGCGTGTGTGTGCATGTGTGCGTGTGTATGTATAAAAAGAGAGAGAGAAAGAGAGATTCTGGGAGAGGCTGTGATATCATGTAGGTGGTCTTCTTCTTTCTCACACTTGAAAAACAAACTGTCCTTTTGGCCCTTCGGGAAGATTAAACCTAAATCCATGAAACCTTTACAGGATCGAGCATCAAGATGCCACTGAAACAATTTTGCAACCTGTAGATGAAACTGTGAAGCCTTCTCTTCTTCTTTGTATGGATACAAATCAAGTCTTGCTTGTTGTCATTAGAAATCATTTGCATATTGAAAGCAGGGTTTAATGGTCCAGACAACAGTTGACAGTTGACAGTAACAATATGGAAGACACCCTGTGGTCTCATATCTTAACAGAGGCCCTTTATCACGACGGATGAATCTGAGAGGACACTAAATGGCTAAACTGACTGATAGCACAACAGACAGACACCAGTCATGATAGCTATGGCCTTTAAATGCTGCACACAAACATAACTGTAATCTCTAAGTGTCAATTAGATTATTTTAGTCTGGTCTGTCTGATACACGGGCCACTAGTTTTCATGCAAAGAAGTAACCTTTGAAGCTTTTGGAGAAGAAATGTGAGAAATTAAGTGCTGTAAATGTAGAATCTGGTGATTTATGAAGTCGGCCTCTGCCATTAAAGTCTAAGGCAACAGGAATTCCCATCATAGTCACAGCTAAGTCTATGTATACCCTTGCTGGTGTAGTTTATACAATCTTTTTTTCTCTCCTTCCAAGATCCACACTGAAGGTAACCTACTTCTGCAGTGTTTGGGCTCTCAGCGAGAGAACTGCTACTCCCGGCGTTGGTCCAGAATGTAGCTGAGATGGATGAGTGTGTGACAGCACTCTCCCTTTACTCTCTGTATGGGAGGCTCGCATTGAGCCGTGCAGCGTGTGTGTGTGTGTGTGTGTGTGTGTGCACGCGTGTGTGTGTGTGTGTGTGTGTGTGCACTGGCTGTATAAACTCACCCAGGGGGACCCCAGGCTTGGGGGAGATAAAGACCTCTCCTAAAATGTAAACACTCTCTGAAGTGGCGAACGGGGCAGCTGTAGTTGCGCACACACACACACACATTTAGAGAAATGCAGTAAGGTCAAGGTTAAGCGGTACACTCTTTCAAAGCTCACTTTCCCTCTTGGCCCTCCGTCTTGCCGTTGGATCTGTTGCGATGTTTGGGCACTGAAACATGGGACACTTTGACAAAAGAAAAATAGTGAGAATGTGCAAAAGGCTGGTGCTACAGAATATATGAGTATGCTGGCTCTATATGACACAAAAAAATGTAATTAAAGGGATATTTCAATATTTTGGTAAATTTGGCCATAATCCCTATAGTCTTAGGGGTAGGGTAACGCCACGGAGGCTCATGGTATTTCCGGGCTTTCCCTCAAAACTCATCAAATACACAATCCAACAACTCCAAAACGCTCTCGTGGACAAGTTGTGACCTGCACATTCACCACACTATGAAATTATAATGGAACATTATGAGACAGAGTTGTTTTCGAGGTAAATGCAAAGCTGGTGTTGTGCCGAAAAGAGACTCCTTGCCGAAAAACGACTGCCCCCGATGGGAACACTTTGTATTTACCCATGCATTTACCTCAAAAACAACTCTGTCTCGTAATGTTCTATTATTATCTCGGTGAATATGCAGGTCACAACTTGTCCACAAGAGCGTTTTGGACTTGTTGGATTGTGTGTTTGATGAGTTTTGAGGGAAAGCCCGGAAATACCATGAACCTCCGTAGTGTGAGCAGCTCGCATCTCTGCCCAGCCGATCTAAAAACAGCTTGCACCGTCAATTAAAGGTAACAAAACCTACCCCTAAGACTAGGGATTATGGCAATGGGCGAATTTGCCAAAATGTTGAAATATCCCTTTAAGGTACATTAAAAATGAAACTTTGATTGTTAAACAGATTGCAGACACACCAAAGTTTAAGACAGATAAATATGCATATCAGCTGCAGGTGGGTTAAGCAATGAAATGGATGGGTTTCATCAAATTATCTCTCAGACCTACAGAAGGTAGAATTAAACTCATCCAAATGTTTCCATAGTTGGCGCACGTCGTCTGCATTTGAATACAATCCATGGGCATTTCACAGAGATCTGCAGGTTCCAAATGGAGCTCAGACCGTGCAGACAACTGCAACCACACAGTGGGTCATTAAGCACAAACGGAAAACAGAATCATTCTTCTAAACACCACTTAAACACCACAAACAAAACATTTATCCACTGCTTGGCACTTAGAGACTGAGGGTAGTTGTTCATGGCAACACGAGAAAATAAACAGATCAGGAGCTGGATAAATGAGGACAAATTAAAATCACATTTCTCCAAACAAACACTCCAAGCAAACACTGTGGCACTGATGATAACTGATTGCTGTTACTCAGTCTCATTTGTGATTTAATTCAAATAGAATACTTGATAGAATAGACTTATTCTTCACATTTAATCCCACTGATTTAATAGTAAGGAGTAAGAGCTTTAAAAGGTGCACATGCAATAGTAGTTTATAGTTAATGAAATGCCTACAAGACACAATGAAAGTTGATTTAAATGTTATGAAACCATCACAATCATTGTGATGCATGAAAATGAAGAAGTTAGTAAAGTAAAACTTAAGTGTGGCCTCACAAGTGTCCTCCAGATAAAGTTGCATGGCTGCATTTCAAACGACAGAGACAGAAATGGACACTTTCATGCACAATAAAACCTTCCATTTGCACGTGGCTGTGTGTTATTACCAGGGTGATGTTTGCGTGTACAAAGGATAACACACTTAACAAGTACTTAACAAAGTACCTTCTGCTCGGTGAGAGTGCTGTGAAAAATGAGGGTGGCTGGCGGGAATTGCCGGTAATCTTTGCTCGAGTCCATCTTTATTATCTTGGTCAATGGACAGAAGTGGATCCTGAAGTAAAAATACCCAAGCCTGCTTCTCATCAATGTGATGCTCTTATCTGACATTTGAAATACATTCAGCAGGATGAGCGAGTGCATGATGAATGGAGCCATGGCGGAGATATGTCCGCTGAATTTATACGTGGTATACACGGACATATCGCAGGCCTTTTCCAGTTTAACTTTCCTCTTGAATTTGATGTAGAATCATTTAAACTGCCTGTTAATCCTGGAAACAATTACTGATACAACTGAGAAATTATGGGACAGAGATATCTGCAGACAGCTGTACTTTATGCATAAGTTGTAGAGTGGATTTTAGAGGTGGGACCCTTTGGCAAAACATTTACATTACAAATAACAGTACACATGCTGCAACACATTTTTAAATCATGTTTAAGAATACAGGAACTTGACTTTAAAAGATGTTTTCAGATGAATGAAATGTAGAGCTCCATACAGTTTAATCACCAAAATTGAATTAGATTGGCTCACATACACACACAATTCTGATTTAAAGCTGGACCATAAAATGCCATTCTTCCTGGATATAAGTTCCTCTGAATGTGTTACTCCTAACAAGGAAATAAAATAAAGAAAAATTGTATGTTTGTTTTACATCAATTTTATTGTAGAGTTAAAATAGAGTCTGGATGTACCTAAAGTTTATATTTGCGGCTGTCAGACAAAGTGAAAGGGGTAAGAGGAGCAGACATCTCTATCTTTGAAGAGCAACAGATATCAATCCAGCACAGGGAGACGACAAGAGGGGATATTAGCTGTGTTTCAGAACGACAAAGTGAGAAATTGCAGTTCACAGTCTACAATAGTTCCACTCCGGTGAGCTATTGATTTTGTCCCCAGTTTTTATAAAGCTCTGGACTCTCTGCGGCCTTCGGTGGCACTCTCTCCTCCTCCTCTGGGATGCAGGATGAAAGGACGCCGCCACCGAACAAGTAACTCAAATGTGCGGCCGATCGTTCAGGGAAACACCTCCAGAGATGGCTGTCCTTGTTTTTAAACTGAGACAATAGTCCTCTTTGTTTTGCTGCCCCATCCCTAAGCTGCTTAGGGATGTGAACACTTGCTCCGAGTCTGTCAAGTGCAAAGAGAAAGAGACAAGGACCTGAAAACAAATTGGACTGGAGGCAGTAAGTGCACCTTGTACATGGGGAAGAGTCAGTGACATGCAAAGAACTGTTGTAACAGAATGCACTTGAGATACCTGAATGTTAAAGTACTCAGAAGTTTTAGTGGTTATCTATCTATCTATCTATCTATCTATCTATCTATCTATCTATCTATCTATCTATCTATCTATCTATCTATCTATCTATCTATCTATCTATCTATCTATCTATCTATCTATTGAACATCTTTATTAGAATGGATTATTGCTCTAATAATCTAGACCAAGTGACCAGCAGTTACTGGAAAGAAATCAAGATTATTTCCTAACCTTGTAGACTGAAATGTCAAAAGTGACCTCATATCAGACTAAAAACAGATTTCTTCATTTCCTGTTTCAAAACAAACTCAAAACAGACATTCATCACAACACAAGAACAGCGACACAGAAAACACTGACAAAATTACTGTAACACATCATAGGCATGGAGCTTTGAAGTGACTTTGTGACCACTGTAATAAATAGAGACCATATTCCATAAAACTGGCATATCATTTTGGGTTTTGAATTTGTGAGCACTTCTGTTTGCCATTGTTTGGTGTGTATCATCATGATATTCAAGACCAATTCCTTTGACTTACTGTAAATCATTGGTTTAAGGTCTCAGCTACCTTGAAAACTCCATCAAAGTAAACTATCAAGGTGGTTTCTGAGCTCCATTAGTATATCAAAGTCTCTGTTGATGAAGTTGAAGCTCAGTTTGAATAATCAGGCATGATCGTCAGTGTTCGAGTGCTGCATGGAAACAAGCAGCAGAGCAGCAGCAGGAGCGGTGAGGGCATTAAGGCACCAGGCAAGCAGACGGACGGGCGGCAGATAAAGCGGACTCTATTAGTCTCGGCTCATTGTGCCACTCTAATTTCTTTCTACTTCCTAATTGGCTGGCTTCTGTAGGCTTGGCAGCCATATTTCAGTTTAAAGGAGAAGGCTCCATGGGTCACGGGAATAAAGGGGCCCATTTGACAGGTCAGCAGGCTGATGTCTACAGCATAGTCTTAGGTCAAAGGTCAAACTAACATCAAGATAGGCCGTGGCAGTGTGGGTCAGCTCCTACACCGGCGAGCCCAATAAGTACGTGAGCAGACTGGCTGGAATGTTGTATCATAGCGTTTCTTAAAATGTCTTAGTGTGAGCCATAGTTTTGACTGATTTGATTTCTAGGGGCCAGATATGCCTTTGATATTAACACATTAAAGAATTTGGCTAAAATATTTTACATAAGTCATGCACACATACTCATTCATCGTGATCCTAAAAACCTAACTTCATTATTTCATTGCAATAATCAGCCTAAAACGCTTGACTTACTGAAACACAGGGTTTAAGGAATCAGCCCTCCGTCTCCCCGGGTTGTATCACACCAGCTTTGGTATTAATCTTGTAGCTTCTAGCTGGGAGACCAAGATTAATCCATGTTCAGTGCTTATATCACCAAACACATACAAGATTTACATGATTTTTAACACTATCTCTGCAGGATGCAAGCGGGTAATAAGTTGTGCACTCTTCTATTTGAATCTTGTAATTACAATCATTAGATTTGTTGTTGTAATGCATTGAAGGCAATAACAATAAGTAGTTAAGACATGGTGAATTGAAATAAATTGTTGACTTTACTCTTTGTTCTATACATTACTGGAGCAAAGTAAAACAAAAAAAACAAACTAAAGTAATCCAATTATGGGTAATCCATGAATTGCAGTAGTCAGGGGGCTTAAGTAACTGACAACAGTCTTTAGGAGGGATTTGGTTTGTTCAACAGATCACATTGGAATCAGCACCCTCCCAACTCGATTAGCATTAACGTTCACCTCCAGGAGATGAGTAGCCTGAAAACATGCACATTTGCAGACACACACACACACACACACACACACACACACACAAATGCATGTGCACACACACACACAAAACGCAGGACAGTCTGCCTGGCACCAGACAGCAGTGCACGGCCAAATGAGATGTGTGAGAGCCCCCTGCTGCCAAGAGGCGGACAGGAAGAAGAAACAAACCCTCTCTAATGGAGACATGACATGCTCGCCGGGGCGGAAACTCAAACAAACGATTAATGGGCCATGGAGCCTTCAGTACAGCAGCAAAATCCCCTCCGTGGCTCCCCCTCTCTGTACTAACCCTCGCTCTCGCTCTGTCCCATGTTGGCCGAGGGGGTCCGACATTTCAAGACCCAGGCCTCTACCCCGAGGCGACATATTTCTGCCACCCCCTTACCCTAATTCTACTGAGATCCCTGCACATGAGGTAAGTGAACAACTGGACATCACCATTGTTAGCATCACAGAAGAACCTCATGCACCAAAGAGGGGTGATTGGGCAGTATAGGTCAGACTGACCGCTGTGTGCATGTCCCGTCCTCAATCTGCTGCCAGTTGATGTTGTAAACTTTGTATTTGTTTGTTTTCTCACAAGCAAATATCCAACTTATCTCTTATGAGCCGGGGTACAAGGTCTGTTTCAAGGAGCAAGAGACGGAAAAGTTCTGTCCCTAATCTAGACGAGACAAGACAAGAGTCCTGTGATCATGTCTTCTGGTAAAGAGCAGCTCAGCTCTTGAGCCCCCACTGGAGACGCTGACCCAACAACAGTGACGCGGCATCAAGTGAGACAACAAGGCCTGGGAAAAGATAGAGAGCAAAAAATCTGCAAAGAGGTGCACATCCCCCAAAAGATCCCATGTGACATGTTTCCCAACCACCAGCATGGAGGAAGGTATTGATCATTTGGTAGCCTAAATGAAAGAAAAGTGAGGTCAAAGAGTTACACACTTTTAGCTTGGAGCTTATGGGAATGCATTATAGCTACAGTTTTGTAATGTTTAATCTGATTTCCCTTTGCTTTTTAAGCTTTTAGATATAAGCTAGTGTGTGTTTCATCACACATTTCCTCAATGGCTGGCTGAGTGAGTTCAGGAAGTGATAGAGATGCGAGGCGGTCTTCCATTTTCATGGGGCCACGGAGGTCCATCCAGTCCAGTAGCTGGTGCCGTCTCCTCCTTTGTCTCCCCCTTCCATCTCCTCGAAAGAGTAGCGAAAGAAGAAGGGAAGCCCCTTACGTTCATGTGTTTTGATTAGCAGGTAATGATCTTTGATCTAATGCGCTGACTGGGAAAGTGCGGCTCCCATTGAAATCCGGTGGATGCTTGGCCGACCTGGAGCCAGTGTCACTTCTCGTTAGGGCCTGCAGCTCCATGACCTCCCCATTGCCAGTCCCTGCCCCCTCCTCGCAGCATGAGCACCCTGCGTAATGATATCAATAGCAGCAGGGGTGCAATGAATACAAATCCGCGTGCAGAATGTTTGGACAAGAATTCACTCTCGGCCCTCCCTCCTCCCGCCGCCGCTTCCCCCCCCCCTCACCACCGCTCAACCTCTCTCCCCCACACAAAGGCCTAGGTTAGGCTGTAATCTGGATGGTTCATTTCACACAAAGTAGTTGGCTACTGCAAAGAACAAATGCCCCCTGCTGGTTGACTACAACTGTATATGTTTTCAAAATGTACTAGGGTGTTTTTTACAGACCCCATCATGAAAGTCAAACCACACTGGGCTTTAAAATAAATAAATAAAATAAAAAAGATCTATCAGGATGTGAAAATGTGTGTGATGGCAGTGAATTGTTAAAAATTATTCATGCATGCAAATAAAACTATTCAAGCTGCAGAGTATATGACCATTACATGCTTAATTGAAAGAAAACAAAACTTGGTTGTCCATTTGCATGAAAAGGGATAATCTCATGACAAACTGAAAGATTTATTATCTATAAGTTGATGTTACGGCCTCATCTCTTCTCATTACTGCAATGTCATATCATTAAATATACAACGAGCTGCTGTTGAGAGGGAAAAACTACAACTAAGTTCTGTGAGCGTGGCACACAGCCATCCCCTACCGCACACTCTGTCCAGTGTTGGCCCTGACATGGCAGCCACCTGACTTCCGTCTCTGGTATTGACACAGCCGTTTAAAGCAGCCTGGCCACCAGTGCCCATAACAAAGGTATGTTCATGGAACGAGCCAATGAAAACCTCCATGAAATCATTGGAGGGGGGGAGAACCAATGCATTTCTTTTCTGAATTAACAAGACTGGAAAAGCTATAAAATCCCTGCTATGAGACCTGTTTATTATCAATTACTGCGGCACAATGCAGCCACACTGTGAACATACATACGTGTGCTGCAGCCATGTGCCTCTCTGCAGAGATTGCTCGCCATGTGCACATGCCCGCTGCACACAGAGTCCTCTCTTCTTCACTCTCCTGCTTCATTTACTGCTGTCTGAGCACACCTCTGCTGCTTTTCTACAAAGCTCTCGGTTACATGATTCAATGTTTAATGTGCGGTGAAATGGAAGCGGTGTCAAGAGCAATGTCCAGGATGCCTTACTTTTAATTATCAGTTTGGAAGAAGGGATAAATGAAGCAGAGGAATAATCCAAAAAGGGCCAACTTCAGCAGAGTCTGAACACCAGAGTTATAACAGGGTTGAAACAGTTCACTGAAGTCATGATGAAGGTTTAAATCTGGTTAAAAAAAATGTTAGAAAAAAAATGTATTGCAATCATATTCCAACCTTAGTGAGAAATTACCCTCAAACTGAAACTTACATTTTGATTCACCAGTGTATCTGATCTATTTAGCCATTTAAATTCCTGCACATTAACAACAAGTCTTTGCTATACCAAAACAGTAAGTTCAAAATGCGTAATAAGAGCAGCTGTCAGTATAGCCTCAAAAGGCACTTGTGTGCCAGACAGTTTTGTTTCTGTGGTGTTTCCGTTCACTCCCTTCTGACATTAGGAGTGAAAAGCACATGCTAAGAGATGACACTGCTCAGACAAATTAAAGAGCAGGTTCACTACTCTTTAATTAAACTGTGGTTTGGATCAGCTCGTAGCGAATAGAACAGCTGGCACGAATGAAATTGGTGCATCTCCATCTCCATAGGCGTGCACTTTGCCACAGCTTGACAGAAGTTTCATAGCTTGTGGTCTGTCATCACCGAGGATGACACTGTTTAAAATCTGTTAATTATAAACACACAAGTGCGTGGGCTGTCATTCTGTGGCACAGGAGGCGGATGAATAACTCTTTGCAGGAATGAGGCTTGTTGTACACTGGCTCCTTTTTATTGCTTTGTGTGAAAATATTAGATCTCGTCAATATTTTTTCACCTATTTGTGCTTTATTAATAGAAGTAGACATTAAAAATAATAATAAGGATTCTGATTGGAGACTTATATTCAAGGACAACCGCAGATCAGTCAAATGTGAATTGTGTTGAATATTTTATAATGTTATGTATCATGTATGTGACTTAAAAAACACCCCAGTGTGACATTTACACCGGTGTGAGGTGCCTCATCTCCAATGGCTCAACACTCAGGGTGTCTTTGTCTCAAAAGCCTTTTATTCAAGGACATCCCAAATGCATTAGCATTAATATGACTACAGGAAATTAAATTTTTATGTAGACATGAAGAGGCTTCCTGGGGTCACACATCTTTTGTCATACAGTGTGTCTGGATTGTTTGAGTATGGAGTTACTGCTGCACAGATTCCCTTGTGATTTTTTTGTTATTTTTATACACAACGCTGACAATACACTCAACACATCCAGATTATTTTCTCATAACAAGATGTCCCTCTAATGTTTGATAATGTAATGAAAAGTCAAATGGCCTCCAACTACATCCAGACTAAATGAGAGGAAAGATTAAGATAAATAGCTACATCTGGCTCTCACTTGAAACTCTAAAGGAAGTCGAGATAACCAAGGAGGGCCTGGTTATTCATCAACATCCAGACATGTGCCCGTACACAACTGTAACGGCTGAGAAAAACAGACACAGACAGACGGAAACTCACCAGCCATGCATACTCAAAAGCAGCACCTGACTTAAAAAAAAAAAAAAAACATTCGTGGAGTCTCACTGTAGAGGAGCAGGAGGGAAAGCGATGGATTGACAGCTGGGCCAGGAGGGCACCTGGTTAATGTCACCCATCATCCAGACCCTTAGTGCCCCACACATCCCCTTACATCCCTCTCTCTTTTTCTCCCCACTCTGTTTCTCAAGGGAGCAACTTTTCCTTCAGATCCTGACTGACATAAACCTCAGAGGCTCAGACCCCAAACAGAATTTGCTGCAGACCCCGGGCTGCTTGTCTTCTGTCTGCTTCATCTATCTCTTTTTTCCACGATTTCCATCCTCTTAACCATCGCTGCCTTTGTTCTCGCAGTCGATCGATGCACCATAACTCACGTGGCCTCTGGTGTTTGATGTCTGAGCTCTGGATATCATTTCAACCATTTTTGTTGAACCAGTGAACCACTCTGATAATACCATGTCTCACGAACACACACACACAGATGTTAACACACACACGCACACACATTATATACATACACATATAATAATAATAATAAAAAAGATATTGAGACTGAGGGATAACCTGAATCAAAAAGAAAAATAGGCAGTGCACCTGAAAACAGTAAGTGACACGTTTAAAGACTTAACTTTAACACAGAGGAATAAGCCTCAAAGCTAAACCAGTTGCTGGTACAATGATAAGTATGAAGTTAGAAAACATATAGATCTTCCCACGTTACAGTATATCTAATGGTCATTTGCCTAAAGATAAACAATAGCTAGCAACACTCTTGGTCGGGTTGAAACTACTGATTGAGAAATGTGCACAAATGTACATAAACCTAAAACTGTTATTTCTCATTTTAAGAAATGCTTTCAGATTGTGTCAAATACACAAAGCAGGAAAGCCTTCAAACAACTTTTATGGAAGAAGTTCATCTGCAGAAACAACACCAATTTTCAGTTATTTAAGACATCAGAAAAAACAAAAACTTTAACAATCATTGGCCTGTAACTGACATATTTTCCTGATGAGATATAAAACAGAGATTAAAAGAAGAAAAACATTGCAGGTGAAGGAAACATTTAGTTACCAGGCATATGGAGCCATTTTCAGGCATTTAAACCCTGTAAAAATGTGCCAAACATTGAGTGCTATGGTATTTCTTTTTATTAAAAATTATGAATTACTTGTTATTATACATTACAGTGTTGTAATAATTATTTTCATAAAGGTTTTTAAAGTGGAATTAGCATTCAAAAATTATTTGTCAGTTGCATTTTGGCACAACATGGCTGCCGTACCGTTTAGTCTTTTGCCATAAGTCTCTTTGAAGTAAAAGCCAGAGAGTGACTGTAATATGAAAGTGTTGCTAATATAGTGAGTAGCATATTGAGCTCTGAGCTTTAGCCAAGCAGCAGTGTTGGACTTTCCAAAATCACAGGAGGAGATAGCCATTAGCCAAACACCAGGAAGTTTGCTGTTAGCTGGTTTCTGCTATAACATCCTGCATCCATGTTATTCTAAGTGTTTTGAGCAACTCTGGCATCAGCTCCAATCATGAATAATGATCTATGTCAAACTGTGGGCGCTGTGGCGATTCAGAGAGGTCAGCGCTAAAGTTGGGAAAGAACTGACATTCTCTTCATCTAATAGGAGACAGAAAGTTTTCAAGTTGCTGTCTGGTTGCTGAAACGTCTGTTGTTATTAATTTTAAGTTTTCACATTTTACATTCAAATATTTAAAAAAATTATTTTATCGTCAACACAGAGCACAACCAGTA
Organism: Trachurus japonicus; assembly: GCF_045865225.1. Lineage (NCBI taxonomy): Eukaryota > Metazoa > Chordata > Actinopteri > Carangiformes > Carangidae > Trachurus > Trachurus japonicus. Next base: position 15,053,908 of record NC_140918.1, read on the forward strand.
AACAGGTTAGCCGTTGCTTACATTACTACAGTTTTATAATCACATTAGTTCCGTGTGGAAAACCAAAACCCAAACATACGACAAAATGATTATGTACAAGGTGCAACCTGATAGAAATCAGTAATCTATACAACTCCTACCTCGGCTCCCTTGTCTCGAAGCAGGCTGACTTACCAAACCGTAGCAGGGAGAGATCTGATCTGACCTATCATGTCATGAGATAGAGGAGTGTGTTCAGGTGCAATGAGCTGGGAGGGAGTGCAGTTGTCATGTTCCCTAACGTGTAGCAGGATGTATTGCTGGCAGAAGCAGCAGGGGAGATCCAGAGTCTCTCCTGAACACTCACAGCCTCATGAAAGAATGATGGTTGATTACCTGCATGAGATGAGCTACGCAGGCCCTCCAGAGTCACAGTATAGCACTTTAGCGACTCTGCTAAAGATGACTTAGAAAGGAAGAGGGAGAGACTCCATTTTTGTCTTGCTTGTTGATTTGACTGAGTCTTAAATCTTCCTACATGCACCCAGAAATGAAGACATTTCAATAACTGATACCAATCTTATCTAAAGTATGTCAAATTTTAAGCACAATTTCATATTTTCATAGTTATTTTATAATTTCTGAAATAAATCTGCTACACAGAGCAAATGGCGCAGTGCATACACCATCAAATTGAATAAAGGTGTTCTAGAAAATAGGGAACTTTCTTCTTATATTAATGACAAATCTAAACTTTACCAAACTTAGCACCTGTTTATCATCGACACCTCTCAACATGAATTGCCTAACACTGTTTTTTAGGTTTTAGAAAAAAACAATCAAGTTTTTTTTTTTCTTTTGTAAATTCTTCTTCAGACTTCACCAATGATGGACAATTTTTTGTGCCACAGCCTCGCTCTCTGGGAGAACAAGGTCCAGATGGCTTGGGGGCCCCGTCAGTTTCCCCCCACTAGCCACTCTGCTTATCGGCAAGTTCACTTCACTTCAAGGAACCACTGACAGCTCTGTTAATTAGCACCTTTAGCCATTTTTTCCCAGACACGGACAAGACATTCATATGTCCTTAAATTCTTGTCCTTTCCCCAACATCTTTAGCTCTCTGGTCCATTTAGCTTTACTGATATAACACCATCCAAAATAGAGAAACCTGCCAACACTTTTTTCTTCATATAAAACAGCATATTCTTTGTTTCTACTCAGAATTGAATGAAGGAGTTGCTGAAAAAGATAAACAATAAAATAAAATCATTAGGTGCAACAAATGTGTAATCAAATCAGAGCTTGAGTTATGGATGATTTGTTCTTTTTTGATGATAATAAAAAAAAGGTTTCTCCCACAGCAACAGCAACACTTGTTCAAATTAGTTTCATAGCAAACTTGAAGTGAACCTTCCATTACCTCCAGATGTTTGCAGTGATCTCCACAATGAAGGAAACATAGACCATGGCAACAGTTTGCAGTACAGTTTTCATTTTGACCCCTTTATTGTCAACATTATCAATGATGTGATTATCAGAGCGCTGGATCCTAGCACTGACATGATACAGACAATAATAAGCTAAAGATGAGTCATTATAAATCCACCACCTCATCATTAGCATCACCACTGTCGCCATCTGCACAGCACTGAGCAGAAAGAGCCAGAGTCAGACCGCTTTGTCTGAAACTAAAACCATGAAGACACAATTCGCAGCAAAGTGGCATCAGTCCAGGGTCAGTCCTGGACCCTTGGCCTCTACCCTCAGCGGAACTGAGTTCCTGACCTGTTGGTCATTTGTCCAGAGCGCAGGTTCGACCCCGGACAGCCTGCAGAGGAGGAATATCAACCACAGCTTTGATCTGCTGTTACCACAGATTGGGAGTAATGAAAGTGCCCCTGCTAAATTACAGTGGGGTTCAAAAGACAAATAAATAATCATGTCCACCAATTACAGGTGACTGGTACGGATCTAGGTCACATTCAGTAATTAGAAGATTAAGATTATTAAAGTTCTCTCAGCAATCCAGAAATAACACCCACACTGCTTCACACTGGTATAAATACTCTATCCAATTTAAGAAATTAATATTACTTTTCATCCTTTTCTGTCAGTGAAGTAATAGCAAGGTCATTTTGCTTCTTTTGCTTTGTTCGTTTGCTTTTATTTTGAAGGAGTGCTTTGGTTCAATAAGAGTCCTATTGACAGCAAGTGAACCTAAATTAATTTGGTAATTTATATAAAAGATAAATAAAAGAGCAGGTCATGGGTCTAATCCTCCCATGTGTTTGAAGTGGTCGGTTGGAGGCGGGACAAAGGGTGTTGATTGATAGCCACTTGGCCTATAGGGCTGGCCGAGCTTCCTCCAGAAGGTCAGGTCCTGTCTGGCCCCTGTCCACTGCACACTTCCACAACATATCCGGGGTCTCGGCCCTCCAAACTAGGGCTGACGCACACACCGTACACACACAAACACACACACAAACTCTGTACCCCCTCGGCGCCACGCTGCGGCGGTGGTCAGGGCCTTGCGTGCCATCCAGGTTCTGGTGTGAGGGGGAAGGCAGGAAGCAGGAGGGAGAGAGAGGGATGAGAAAATAGTCTTCAACCAATCACAAGCCTCAGTTCTCCTTATGGAAAAGGTTACAGCAACCCCCCCCACCCCCTTCCAGTCACTTTAACTGTAATTTTAGGTTATTCTGCCTTTCACATCTTTATTACTCAACACACCACATGTAAAACATATAACCTGTTGACTCTGCACCTGGCTGTATATATACATGTATATTATATATTAGCCTTCAAGGGACAATCTACAACCACTCAAAGCTACATGGTGTCACTGAAAACTGGTGGGCACTTTTCAAAGATGCTGCATCTTGGTAATTAGGAGTGATCCTCGATGAATGGCTCTTTACACAAACTTTTCCACATTGGCCAGTTCTGACATTACAGTGGTTTCAAACCCGCTCGCTCACAAACATCCACAAGTCAAACCTCGATGGGAGGCCCAGAGCCGCTTGCTGGCCCTCAGGCTTGCCAGTCTGACCCTGGACAATGGCTATAGCTCCATCTTTTGGTGATGAAGTGAAGTGTACAAGTAACGGGTGGTGTATGAAACGGCTTCTCCCCTTTGATTGTCCACACACACACAAAAAATTGAATTAAAGAAAAAAAACTTTAAAGAACTGCAAACTGAAAGTTCTTGGAAAAATATGAAGAAAAAAATGAAGAATATTTGGAACAAATTAAAACAATGTGTCAATAAAGTAACATATAGCAGCAGCTTTTTTAAATGAAAAAGACGAGATTGTGTGGCATAGGCAAAGATATTTAATAATAATCTATTACAATATATTAACTAAATAATTATGTATATTTAAAGCGATTTCCTCTGTGCTACAGGTTGATTATAAAATGATAATAATAGACTTATAATTGTCATAAGTGTTGAAAAAATAATAAAATGCACTTAAACTTTCTATAACATTTTTTAAATCCTGTTTAAATATGTCTGAAATAAAACAATTGCTTGGCATGGCAAACTTCTCCAGCGCTCTGTCTTAACAAGCTTTGTCATCTTGTTATCCAGGGTTTGTCTTGAACGTCCTACTACTTCAGTGTCCAGTGATTATTTTGATTTTCTGTGTTTCTCTGATCCTGGTGAAGACAAATGAAGTGCGTAACCACAGAGAGACAGAGCGCTCACAGAGGGTGAAAAGAGAGTCTGGGAAAACATTCCTTAGACAAGGAAAGGAGAGAAGGGTATTACAAAAAAAGAAGGAATGGAAAGATGTGGTAATAACATCTTTCAATAGGCTCAATCTTGTACAATATTAAATAAAATTGTATAAACCAGATTAGGATTCACTGAAAAGTTACAGTGACTATAAAAAAAGATGAATGAATTGTGTCTCCTAATATATGAGCTATGTTTTTTTTTCTCTCTCTCTCTTCTCACTTTCATTGCTGTAATACAAAAGCATGAACCAATACTGACTTCTGTTGTGTTGAAGTTTCACATTGTACATAATCACACCTAATCTGAATGTGCATATCAAAATAAGTAACCCCAGGATGTTGCCATGGAAGCAAAACACATTTTAAACAGATGAGAAAGTGGAGATAGAGAGGGTATATCATTATTAGAATTGAGTATTAAAATTAGAATAAACTGGGATAAGAAGGGGGTATGATGATGGAAGGAAACAAGTGGAAATCTGATGGGAGGAGATGCGTTTAAAAGCGCTTGGTAATGCCAAGGGTCGCTTTAGGAAGCCGGGGTCAGGTCTGTGCCAGAGAGGGGCGGAAGGTGTTGACTAGATGCAAACGAGTCAGCCTCATCGAGGACCGACAGTGAAACTGATAACCCACTTTCCACCCACCCGGAGAGGACCTCTTTATAAGGGCTTTCTGCAGGGGCCCCAGGCACCTGAACATCCCCAAAAATAACCCCCTCTCTGAGTCCAGTGGGCTATGGCTCCACGCCAACACGTTTCTCCCTGACGGCACATCACACCGCCGTCTCTCCTGCACAAACTCACTCATTCATTTAATTACATGGATTAGAAAGAGGAAGAGCTTTTGATTTGGAATCATGTTGTTAAAGTAGATATTTAGGACATTTCCAACTTTCAAGAGACATCATTGAACTCTGTCCTTAGGTTGTATTTTTTAACCAACTACACCACATATACATTCAAACGCTCCATCGATGGGTCCATTTTTCCACCCTAGATTACACATATCAGTCCCAATGACCTCTAATTCAAACTCATGCGGTCACAATGACACAAAGTGAGGAGCGAGTGTGGGAAGATGCTGACGGTAATAAAATAGAAAAAGAAGTGCAAAACAGAAAAAAGCAGTGGGGCTGGGGTGGGGGGGCTTTGCGTGCTGACTGTATTTCACTTTCATGGCACACAGGCAAGCAGCGGAAACACTGTCTTGCAGCTCGCTTTAGACGTAATAGTCCCCACTGAAATGCCTCTTTCCTTTCTCAGAGGGTGGATTCAGATTTACAGCTTGACAGCAGCAACAGATCATAGTGGAGAGGCAGCTTTCAGGCAATGAAAGATGTTCTTTAGATCACAATTGGCAGGTTTGCGGTTTTCAGGCCCCATGTTTTTTCCTGTTTGATCAGAAAACAGAGAATTGGACACTTGGATGGGATTAAAATAAAGCAACAACATATTGATGTCAAACATCTGGGAATTTGAAGTTAACTCAAATTGACCATGACACTTTCAAATCCATGGGAAGTGGATGACTTATTTGAATGATTATTACTGCGGTGTTGATAGAAATGTTTTCTTGGCATTTCCATCTTTTAGTAAACATTGCAACGTAATCATAACAGATGAGACGTGAGCATGGATCATATAGGTGTGTCAGGCAGTGCACATACCAGTTCAGCCAGGTTAGAGGCCTGCAACATAGGTTTTCCATTGTGTGCAAATGTAAACAAACATAAGAAGAAAAAAAAAAAGTAAAAGACAGCAACAGCAGGTTTACATCTTAACTTCCATCTCTGAGCTTTAGCTCGTCACACCTCATCATAGAAATGTAAAAAATGTTCAAAGGAATCCAGATTGGTGTGATCTTTTCCCCTGGTCTGGTTCCTATTCAGTTTACTGTAAATGGCCCACAGCCCGCACAACCCCAGCAGACATTTTCATTTCTAATTAGGACGTTTTTGGCCCGAGACAGTGCCAGTGAATATACAGTCCCTCCCTTGTGATCAAGCTAATTTAAGGTTCCTTTAAAGAGTCTGCATGGCAGGTTGCTCCAAACATCTTCATGAGCTGCCTGTTTCCAAAACAAAGCCGCAGCACTGTAATTACAATATGACAATAAACCCGGCTAACCAGCGTTTGACCCAACAGCATCTCAGCTCCACCCAGTCTGAGAAAGCAGCACTGCATGACCTTTATAAGGAGAAAGAAAGAAAAGAAAAAAACGACAAAAGAAAATGGAATTGATGATTTTCAGCTGTTAATGAGTTGTCAGCACTTTTCTATGTGAAGGAATGAAAATTGCTGAGGGGAGAGCAGCTAATGTCAGTCATGTCGGCCCTGTCATTCCTCAAGTGGCCTTTTGCCACGGAAGCGATAGCCTGAGAAAGGGCAGCGCTCTTATCATCGCACGGGAGCAAACAGGGGAAAGGAAAGAGGCTCAGGAAAGAGAGAGCACACACGCACACACACACATCTGTAGACAGATAAAATGTTTGATAATGGATTCTGATTACTATTGGAGAAAAACCTCAATACATTGTTCAGATGATAGATCTAAAGGTCATGTGGCCACAAAGTTGTTGTTGTTGTTGTTGTTGTTGTTGAAGGGTTCATAATGTGGGTGGGTTTTGAATTAAAAGCATGTGTGCCTGCCTTTCCAGATTTAAAGAACCATGACACTTCTCACCATGTGTTGCCAGTCCATTAATTGTGCATGCTTTACATGATGCTGACATTTCTCCAAGCCAATAATGGATTCAGCCATTAGATTCAATTTCTGCCCTGTTTATCATGCATACTTTTCTTCACGCAGATCACAGCCATGTGAGCGAGGGGTGTGTTTGTGAGTATCATTTGTTTTGATGGTTATATGACAACGATTTCAATTAGATTTGCGATCTCAGGACAATGTGTCTGACTTAAGCAATGCGGTCTTGTAATGGTTCATTGGATGTGTTTTTTGTACAACCAGGTCATTTTTCTCACTTTTTACATTGATTTTTTCCAATCTTCTAGGTCACTGGTTACAAATAAATCCCCAATATTAGAAACCTGAAATGTTAAGGGTGTAGCATCACAGAGAGTTGCGTGCAGAGACTGTTTGGAAATAAGATGCCAAGTTTTAAGAGAGTTATAAGAGAGAAAATCAATCCAAACACACAAAGTAAACATATGCAATGATAAAAAATAAAAAAATAAATGTGGTGAAAACTGTAAGGCATAAAGAAGCATCAAAAAGAGAGACGCATTCATACACAATACTGAAATGAGCTGAAACCAATGGGTGAATCAATGGCAAAATAAAATGCAGATTTGAAATGTAGTGTTTATACAGAATGAACTAAAGATTTATAACTTCATATAAAAAGCACAATCAGATATTTTCAGCCCTGTCAAATTGTGGTTATCGTTCTCTACTCCTCTATCACTATATACACACATACGTAACCAGTGCCCAGCATATATATCCCAGTGTTACGACAGCAGCAGTGCTCTGATGCTCAGGCTCTTCAGCGTATCTCAAGTGGATGCTGTGTCAGTCCTGGGAACCCTAAACAAAGATAAAGCTGCCGTTCCTGGTGATTGGAGAGCTGCCGTAGCACTAAAGAGCGCTGGGGTGGGGAGAGGGGCCATCAGATAGACAGACAAGGGCGGAGGGAGGTGGAGGGGGGAGGGGGTTGAGAGATGGCCTCACAGAGGACGGGATATGAGGTAAAGGCGGGCTGCAGCTCAGTATCTCTGCATGAGGATTAACTGATATCGTCTGCAATATAACCTCCTACACTCCAGCTTGTTCTGGTCCCAGATAGCTCAGGGACAGACAGTACGAACGCTTCCCCTGGATGTTATTTCCCACAGATAAACTTTTTATAGCTATAGACTGTAGTACACTCAGGTGTGTATTTCTACAATCAGTTGATATTCAAGCCTCCCACTACCTCCGTCACTCACAGAAAGGCCCGTGACCTGGTAACAGACCCTTGAGGATTAGAATGAATCAACTGGAAATTTGAAAGTTTTGATAGTCAAGTGTTTTCTTCACTTGTCTTTGTGCATGTCTGTCTTTATGGCTCTCATCTCAGTCTCATAATAGTTTTTATCGTTGCTCAATAAGCAGACAATCTGACAAAGATATAAGACATATCTTATATGTAACCTATGCCTAAATATTATATAAGGAAAATGACTGACTCTAGTATTAAAGTGCCTGGGTGTGAATAGAAACTGGTGTTTCAGTCTGTTCTTCACTGGAATTAAACTAGTTAAATGAGCACTTATTTGATTTGGACATTGAATCTAAAATGCCACATAGTGTGAATATAAATCATTCCATATGTATTCCACACAAAATGTATTTGTACACTCATTAAAAACAGATAGATTCAGAATTTCAGTGATTACAATAAATTATATATACTTTGGATATGTAATACACTGTAATACATTCATTTAAAATGTGTCCTAAAGATAAGCTAATTGAAAAATATGAACTATAAGATATTGAAAGATATTGTATGATTGCATTACATTGTACCGTTACATGTGTCTATGTTTCGAAATTCTGCAGGATTTAGCCTTCTGTATACGTATACTGTATATATACAAATGATGCATAATGTATAAATTGTTGTCATGTAATTCCTCTATTTATTGTATAAACTTTGTTATATGCCTATACAGTATGTGATTCAAATATATTCAAATAAGTGTGTGCTTATATATTTTGGGGTTATAGACTATAATACTTGGCCATATTGATGCACTTGTGGCTGCAAAGTAAACTGAAACTTTATTTGCATTACCCCCTAGATGGACTAGCTGCTGTGTTTTATGAATGGATGTTATTTGGAAGACATCCCCCCCCCTTCTCTATGAAATATGACAGTGATCTGGTTTGTGTCCCGTGACAATCTCCATGGTGACTCTGCCGTGTTTGGACCAAATACATTACCCACCTACCACCCATTTTCTTCCATCTGTAGCAGCATTCACACAGACCACTGGAAGCACAAATCTTCAAGAAAGAGCCTCGGCCCATGAGTAACTGCGGCCATGAATAACCTATGATAGCACGTACGCATATCATCAAAAAACAGTCAGCAACGTAACCACATCCAGATGGACCGGGCCACTTGTTTCGACGGCGTAGTGCTGCTCTGAGGCTGCTGTGCATGTGGTCATGTTTTGCACCTTCTCAGCAGCTGAGGAAATAGGAGAAGCCTCCTTTGCTAGATGATCGACTGCTGTATCTTCTGCAGGAAATAAATTACATGATCATTTGACATGTAGCCAGAGAGAGCAGTTGAATGTGATGCTTCTCAGATGTGAGACAATCATTATTGATGACAGAAAAACTCAAATCTTACTTGATATTATGAATACTTAAACCAAGTCCCAGGATTATCATTTTAAAGAAAGTTGAATAATAGCTATGTACTATATGTCTCAATGAATATGAATCTGCAACACACACCGTTTGATTTGATTTAAATTTGGTTTGGGATATGAAAACAAACAAAAAACATATAAGAAAATTCGACTTGATTTGATTGTTGCTTGTAAACGTCACAAACATGAATCATGGTACTTAATGATTAGATAGTTTTCTTTCTTCAGGCTTTATGGGACCATGTGGGGTTGTTTCTCCCACATAGGGTCTCTATATTGATGTAGACCTACAAAAATTAAAGCAGAAGTAAGTGATATATTTGTGTTAATATAAGTCTTAAATAGTTATATCTTCCGACAGCAATCACTTACATAGAGTGTTTGGACCGAAACACGGGTCTGTCAGTCACTCTGCTCTGCTCTTAGCCGAGGAGAAAACATTTATCGTATCCTACAGTTTTTATCCAATGAGGAGAGAGAACGGCATGCAGGGCTGTGTGTGCAGCCAAGGGACGCCGTGAATGTGGCGACGTAGGGACGAGGACTGTTATGGTGCGTTCAAGGAAACTCGTATTTTTCCGACCGTGAAGTGGTACCAGTTCGATCTGGTACGAGTTCACCGGTCGGAAGTTACGAGTGGCCGTTATAGTGACTTTCACAGGTAAAACAGGTCGGAGAAACACGAGTGGGTTGCCTGGAACGCTACAAAGTCGTAAGTTGTGACTTGAAGCTGTAATTTACGATTTCAAAAGCCTGCCTGGAACGCAGCATTAGCGAAAACGACCGGACCACTTACTTCTGCTTTAAAGCTTAGGCTTAAAATAAATGATGTAAAACAGGATGAATAAAGTTAATATAATGATATCGTCTTCATGTGTAACTGTCTAATAACTTTTGAATTCCTACTTTTCACATACACTTAATACTTTCATATTAAAGATGGGACTCCACACTTTAATGTAGTATCCATTATTTTAATACAAATTAAATGTGCTAAAGCTGCTGAAGTACAGAGGCAGAGGAGAGGAAAGTTTGACTGTCCAAATATTCCCTGTCTGGACTGTATTTCTAACTGTAAATAAACCAACACTATTTATAACAAAATAATAAATCCTTAAATCAAATTTACCGATTTGAATGGTTTTGTTTAATGAATCTGGATAGTAATATTTGAGGCATGTATCGTCTCAATCACATTGCATCTTCATCAACATCAGAATATACTGTAGGCCTATAAGCTATGTCAGTTTGTTCTTCTGCTCAATAAAACTGGCCTGCCATATGTGGAAACAGTGGAAAACTCCTGGGGCTTTCACACCCATACTGCACAGTATTTTACCCTTTAAAGAACAAATTTGAATTTCAATTGCAAACTTCTATTTATGGATGTTATCAAATCTTGTGTCTGAAAATACTGATATTGACATTGGTTTTTCCGGAGAAATGAAAAACGAGAAGCTGAAAAATTCAGGAGCTCAAACTGGGAGCAATCCAGACTTAACACCAGCAGGAACATACGGTATATCGACAAACGTTGAGGGCCTAAGATGGTCACATCAAACGGCTCTCATTCAAAAATGTGGTTACGCTGACTGGGCACTGGGACTCCACATACAGACCACAGCTCCTCTGATAATACAACCCCCATCTCAATGAGCTGTACTGTCATTCTGTATGCGGCTGCAGTTTCTCAGATGTGGTCGTCCACTCGAGCAACATGTAACTAACTGTGAATGAAGACATGACACTGAATTTTGCCTTATTCACATTTGTATTTCACCATCAGTTAATAAATGTGTATAGCCATATATCAGTACTCAAACTCATTTTAGCAGATTATTCTGCCAAATACACTTAAAAAAAAAAGATCCGGTTCAGTGGATCATTCTTTACTTTACTCTGTGACAAATAGAGTTCAGTAAATGATGCTTTTCTCCTGCAATTCACAATCACACAAGTCACCATGAAACTCAAGATGGACTGGGACAAAGCCTGCGTTCATCCCTCAGTCCCTCGTGGTGTCCTTCATCTCCAGTCTCTCACAGAATCCTCCCTTTCCTCCTCACAGTTTCTTTTTCATCTTGCCTTTCTTCTGCGCGCCCCGTCCGAACCCTGACTTCTTCACCTCGTTGAGCCACTGTTTTTTCTTGGCGTGGAGCTTCTTACACCCGCCGCTCTGCAGGAACTGCTGTTTGTCCTTTATCTTGCGCTGCTTCAAGATCTGGTCGCGCGACTTCAGCTCTGAGCGCACACCTCCTCCTCCTCTGCCGCCTCTGCCGCCGGCCTTCTGCTGCGGTCGCACGGGGCTCTGGAAGTTAGCGCCGCCGCCACGACCGCCGCCACGACCACGGCCTCGGCCTCGGCCCCCGCCACCGCCACGGCCTGACACATGGATGACATTTACATTGACATTTGTGCTTGGAATTAAAGCTTTCCTGTATGTTATCTTAGCTTAGAACAACCAATGACATCTAACATGTTAATCAATGAACTTTAGGGAAGCTGAAAGGCGGATTCGATCACCATTGGACAGAGCCAGGTTAATTATCTCCTCATATTTCCACTCTTTGTGCTAAGCTAAGTAGCATCTGGTTGTAGCCTTATATCCAACATCAATACTCTCATCTAACTCCCAAAAGAATCCATCAGCTGTAATTTATTAGTTAGTTATTAGTGTTCAAGTTGTGACTAAAGCTTCTCTTTTACCTCCTCCTGGCCTCCTCCCTCCTCTTCCTCCTCCTCCTCCTCCTGTTTCTCCATCCGAGCCAGACCCTGCATCATCCACCTTGTATTTTTTCTTCCACTCCTCGTAACTGTCACATCGTTAAGGTCAAACTGTCGACAACGCAGCCAAATATCATCAAGCGTGCGAGCGAGTGAATAGCAGCGGTAACAGTAAATAAGTACACAGAGACGTTCGTTGTGTTGGAAGGATACAAGTTCTTCTTGTTCTTCTTGTTACTGATGACCTGGCCGCCGTCTGTTCTAATCTTCTTCTTCTGGTCCTCCTTTCCCGAGTCCCTCACGAAGCGCTTCCTCTTACGGTCCCTAGAAGTGACAGAGATAAGTGACAGTTAAATTATGGGGGGAAAAAAGTAAATAAAGAGAGGGAAAGAAACAGATTTAAAGGGGGAGAGGGAAGTGAGAATTTTCACCATTTCATTATGTTCTTGTGCTGGTTCATCCTGTCTCCTTCATCTCCCATGATGTCCAGGACGGCGGTGGAGGCCTGCTGTTCAAAAGCAGTGCCCTCTCCAGAGAGACTTAACCTAACAGGCATGAGTCACAGGTTATAACACACAGATGAAACATTTTAATCACGTATGATGTTACACATTTAATCCATTTAATGCCTCACCCTCTCTCAGAGTCGAAGTCTTTGGGTCTGTAGGGGATGTAATACTCCTCATCTTTACCCGTCTGTCTGCTTCTCTTGTTCTTTGGCCGTCCTTCCTCATTTTCCTGAGGCCCTCTTCTCTTTCCCCCTACCACCTCAGAGAACACCCCCTGGTGGAAACAGGAAGAATTACACTCTGGTAAACCATCATGTACATATTTTTTACCTATTAACATGTATGTAGCAGAGACGCTGAAATAGAATTGACGCAAGCAAGTGTGAACTTTTTACAGTATGAAATGTATTTTAGAGCTGAAATGATGAGTCAGCAGAAGAATAATCAATTATTCTAATACACCAAACTGACGTTTAAGCATAAATGCTATAAAAGTCACTATTTCTGTTTTTTTGGGCTCTTTATCTAATGAGTTAATAAATTGAATAATTTGGGGTTAAAAACAGTTCATCTTTTAGGAAACTTTTTCAAAACTTGATCATCACTGATCATCTAAATAATTTAATTTATTAACTGATACCGAAAGTCTCTTCAGTTCAGTTACAGTTCAAAAGTCTTTTCACATAAAATGGATAATTAGATCAAAGTTATTTTTTTCCTACTTGAATGTGGGAACAGGCTCTCTCACGTGCAAAAAAAACACTTCTGAATCAAGGCGTTAGAGTCTCTGACCTTTAGGTCCTCCTCCTCCTCCTGGTCCATGCTGTATGGGTAATCTTCATCGTCAGCGGTGGCTTTGACGGGCTGATGCAGGGCGCTGTCTGCAGCCATGTCCTCTTTGTGTTTGCTGAACTTGTCCACCAGGCGTGTGTCTTTGGAGCGTTTGGCCCGCATCACCTCGCTGGCCTGTGTTTTACTGCTGGAGTTGATTTCAAAGATGGTCTAGAAGAAAATGAAAGGAGATTTTTTTTAGGGTTTTATCACAGTGTGGAACTTGTTGCCCAGGAGACGTCTGCATTGTTACCAACTGTCACTCACCGCTTTGGATTTGTAGACCTTGATGGCATCAACTATTTGAAGGCGCTCTAGCTCCATTTTCTCCAAACCTGACCCTGAAATGACATCAGTTAATTGCTGTTACCAGCTGATCATCATCATCATCACCACATTTGTTTGTCCTCCTCTGAACTGACCTAGTAACGGATGCACAGCCATGTTGGACAGGTCTGTGTTTTTGACCCGTCTGATGGACTCTGGCGCGGGGTTAGGTCTGGATTTGAGGTACTGCTTGTAGGCGTTCTCTGAGACACGCTGCAGGTTTTCCAGGTCCAGCGAGTTTTCGTGAGCCGCGGCGAGGTGGGAGCCTTCGTCATCCAGGATGCTCTGAGGGACTCGGCCGAACACGCCCTCTGAATCTGCAGGAGAGGAGAGGTTTGGACGGCACGTACAGACAAGACAAGACAGCGATGAATAAAGCTTTTACCATTTCACTTCAGGCTCAGATGTGCGGTACACCAACCCATGAGTTAATCCTTCAGTTCAATACCTTTTGTGTGTTGAGGCGTGGCGAACTGAACGGGCCTTCCCAGGAAGAGGTGAAGGTCGTAGACAAAAGGCATCTCGTCTGGACAAACCATACTGTAGGCTATACCACTGCGACCGGCACGTCCCACACGGCCTGATGAGAAGAGACAGGTGAATATAATAATGTATCACATTAGCTTGATCACTCATTGCATTAAGGACAACCTATTATGCTAATTTCAGGAACTTTTAATGTGATATTGGACCCTATTGAAAGTTTTGATCGATAAAAAACATGATATGGCATTCCCACGTCCTCTAAAGCAAATATCCAACATTTTAAACATATTTATTAGTCTGAAAAGCTGGAAAAGCATAATAGGTCCCCTTCTAAAGACAATTCAGGATATGCATCTCACTCACCAACTCTGTGCAAGAAGAGCTTGGGCTTCGGAGGGAAGTTGTAGTTGATGACATTGTCCAGCAGGGGGATGTCTATACCACGGGCAGCGACGTCTGTCACAATTAGCACCATGGCTTTCCGATGCACAAATTTCCCAATGTTGATCTTTCTGGCAGTCTGATCGAGGGCGCTGTAGATGTAGGCACACTCTAGACCTTCTGTAGTTAGCAGCTGGAGGTCAAAACGAAAGAGGAGGATTTACAAATGACAAATGTGTATGAGGGTTCACTGAGGACAAATATACACAGATAGTTTTGGACAGAGTTATTCTTCCTAGCTGTATCCCACCTCCTTGATGTACTCTACGTGGTGTTTGGTGGCCACGAACACCACCGTCTGCTCATGAGGTTTCACCACATTCCTCAGCAGATGGAGCAGCATCGCCGGCTTGTTGTCCATGCGCAGTTGGAAGAAGGACAACTGATGAAAGATGAAGTGACAAAGAAAGGATTTAGTTCTGTGCTTTAGAGGCACATTTATGAGTCATTTCTGGGTAAACAGTACACCAAAAGGTTTTGTTTACAGTAGTCCCCACTCATCACATGAGGAGAGGATTACACCCGAGGGCATCACTGTCTGAACAAGTCAGGGCCATGTCACATCAGCTGTTCTGAAATATGTCAACAAATAAATGCACAAAAACATACAAACCTTTCCTTCTCATTAAGTAATACGAAAACTAGAATTACCGCCTCAAGGGTCGTCTGCCTCCGCTACACAGATTAGTGTGCAGGTTGCATCTTTGTTTATTCAGAATCATATAAAATATCAACTACTGAGTTAAATTTGGAATGTAAATGTTTGTACCAAAGTTGAATAAATCCCCTCAGAGATATTTATGTTCTTTTGTGAGGTCACCACAAACTCACTAACTGAACATCACTTTCCTATATACTGTGCATATAATTTATTTTTATCTATTTATTTTTATATTATTGAAAGTGTTTTTTATATTGTATTTTTATGGTATTGCTTGTTTGCACTGAAGGGGGGCTCTAACTTCGTTATACAGAGAGTATAATGACAAATAAAGGCATTCTATTAACTTGACCTTTGCCCCTAAAAATCTAAATAGTTCATCCTTGAGTTTTAGTGAATATTTGTGCCAAATTTGAAAAACTCTCATCGAGTCATTATTGAAATATCATGTTAGATGCTAATATAATCATTACGTCTTCAATTCATCATCCTGTATTATTTTTTATTTTTCTATAAAACAATAAAAGCATGTCTTCCCTCTGATGAAACACAGTTTTAATGGGAAGTACAATCAAAAGACATCAGAACTTTATTTCCTTGTTACATTTAGTAAAGAGACGTGTCTTTACCTTAATCTGGTCACTGAGCTTCGAATCCACATCCAAGCGAATCAGCACAGGTTCAGTCAGCCCTGGAAAAGGGTTAATTTAGTTAGTCTGGGCTTTAAGCACCAACATGCGGATGAACCCAACGTGTAACTGATTCAGAAACCTCTTAAATCATAGTGGACGCATGTAAAACAGGACTGAAAATAGACAGGATGAAAAATGTCAAGTTGATCTCACCGGCTCTGGCGAACTCCACCAGCAGCTTGGGCAGAGTGGCGGAGAAGAGCAGAGTCTGTCTGGTGTCTGGAAGCCTCCGGATGATCTCCTGAAGCTGATCGGCAAAACCCATTTCAAACAGCCTGAGCGGAGGAGAGGCAGGGACGCATTAGTGAATATCCAAGCAGTGTTGTAATAAATGAGACAAAGGTAAATGCTGCGTTTCTCACCTGTCGGCCTCATCAAACACCACGTACTCCACACTCTGCAGCTTCAGGTTCATCTCCTGGATAACGTGCATGAGACGACCGGGGGTACCGATGATTCTGGAGGGAAAGAAAATTACAGAAATTCAACATACAGTGCATGGATTGGGGGATACACCTCATTAATATTCATAATGTTTGATGCAACACTCACATATCAGGGTTTTCATGAAGAGCAGCAAACTGATCATCCATTCTGGAGAAGAGAGGAGGTGCTGGCTGTAAATTATTCCGAATTTTAAAAGGTACGAGTAAACAAAGCAGCTGTAAACTAACAAGAGTCATTACCTGTCTCCACCAAGGATCAGGGCAGTCTTGAGACCAGTGAATCTTCCCAACTGCAACACCACAACAAAGGCAAAGCATATTAATTCAACGATAAATCAGAGGTCAACATGTACTTGTGTAGAGTAAACATAGGTACAATCAGTCTGCTCAGTCTGACCTCTTTTGTGAACTTCATGGTCTGCAGGGCCAACTCTCTGGTGGGGGTCAGGATGAGGGCCCTGGCTCCTGTTTGGGCTTGAGGTGCCTTCAGCTTCTCAAACATGGGGACAAGGAAGGCGGCCGTCTTACCGCTGCCTGTCCTGGCCATGGCTACCATGTCCTTGCCATCCAAAACCACAGGGATGGTCTAAAGTGGGAGAGAGGGAGAGAAAGGTTGGGTATGACATATTGTCCAGTGTGTAGTAAAAAATGTTTTATTATGGGATCATGAAGTAGCACTGACCTTTCTTTGGATTGGGGTTGGGACTTTGTAACCTTTCTTCATGACCCCCTTGTACACAGGGTAACTGAGACCTGAAATCATACAGTAAATAATAATGTCATCATCAGATCAAATGGATACATACAGATTGTTTTAAAGGGATACGCCAACATTTTTTTTTACGTGTCTTGCCTCACTCCCGAGTCCATGACAAGCAGATAGACACCATCCTTTCAACTGTGCGTGCAGTAACGAGGGAGAGCCCGTATCGCCCATAATTAGCTTACCGGTAGCTCAAACGCTGGAAGTGTATCGGTAATGGTAGCCTGCCTCCACCTAAAGTCATCAGAGAAACTCTTCAGCAACTCTAAACGGACCGATCTTCGTCTCAGAGCTGACAAAACTCTCCGGTAAGGCATCTTGAGCGGTCAAATGCCGGTAACGGGACGAGATCGGTCAAAATGGAGGGTGCAAGCAAAGACGGTTTATTTTGGTTCAAGCTAGCTACATCGAGGGTAGGTTAGCTTCGTATTTCAAAGTAAAAGCACTTCTGTATGTAAAGGGCAACGGGTGTTTTATTTTGTGAAAGTAACCGGAAGTGCGTTGGTCACAATGGCTAGCTTGAGTGGCGCCAAATTCGTCCGAACAAAATTGTAAACAGTTGGTATTTAGACAAATTAACGACACACTGCTGCCTAAAAATGTTTGAAATGTTGATAAAGTGATATATTTACAGCGTTTGAGCTAAGCTAATTACGGGCGATACGGCTCTATCTTCCTTGTTACTGCACGCACAGTCGAAAGGATGGTGTCTCTGCTTGTCATGGACTCGGGAGTGAGGCAAGACACGAAAAAAAATGTTGGCATATCCCTTTAAATGCACTGAGTGAACAGCGAATGTGCAGCCCTATCTGGAACCCTCCTCTCTGGCTCTTACCCATGGACTGAAAACCTCCCGACTTCTTTTTCTTCTTGTTTTGTGCTCTGACCAGCTCCCTGGTGTCGGGCTCCACATCTGACGGGTAGTCTGACGAGGCAGGGAAGCGTGGCAGTTTCCTCCCTGGCTGTGAGACCAATGAGAAAACACATCCCCATCTTGTTAACAACATGACAGAGGTATCAAGTAATGCCATAAAAGATTCATGTAGAGTAATCTTGACACTGAAGTTTAAAAATCATGCTTGTTTTGGGGTAAGGAAGTGTTCGTTAGAAGGAAATGTTATGCAGTGTTCAAGATTTTGAGGATTACTAAGGGGATACATGTACAGTAGTCATCTTGATGCATCCACTCTCATGTTTAATTCAATTACAAGATAACAACCTAAACAACAGTGACACCCGTTGCAAAATAGCGCCTCTGCCTCCCAGAAGGTGAATGTTTTATTTCAGTTTTTATGTCAGCCAAGGAGGGCTCTGTTTTGTGAAGTAAATATTGATACTGAGGCAATAAAGTCAAGTTGATATCATGATGATAATATGTGAGATAAGTAAGGATCTACAGGCTCACAACAAGAGCAGACAGTACTGGTGTTATGGTAATAATATACACAGAGTAACTCCATTATTAGGTCCACCTGTACTATTTTATGACGTCCAATTCAACCACCCTGACATAACATCAAACAGTACAACATGAAAATTGAATTATATGTTTATTACTGAGGTCATACTTAAAGGTGGTGTAGTACTGGGCCACTATATACTGACAGGTGTTTCTGATTTCTTTATCTTCCCTTTTTCATACATGACGGGAGAATATTAAAAACACCTTTGAGTATAACACAGCCAAGTACAACACCACAATAATACAATATGACCTCAGCGCTTTGTCATATCATTTAATGACCACCTCTACAACAGTATTAAGTAAAAACTGAACATTACAGGCATCATAAAAGTAGAGTTTATGGCAGACAAATTGAACGGGGTTAGCCTACATTAGACTGTACAGACGTTTATAATTAAGTTAACACACGGTAATATAACACTACAATGAAAACAATGCATGTTATTCTATATAAAGACAGCCATAAACTATCGAATAAGGTCTTGAGGTAAACTAAACAGTGAAGTTGTAATTATTAAACTGTCAATAAATGCATTCATAAAATAAAATAAATTGGATAAAACTATTTGGATTTAAAAAAAAGTGAAATCAGCAGCTGTTTCTAACTATATGAAGATCTCACGAGGTAGTTAACTTAATATTTTAACAATGACAGTAATACAATTGTGCATTACAAGCTCAATGTGTTATCTAAAGATTGTTAAAATTTCCGCAGGGGGCATCCGGATTTGAACCGGGGACCTCTTGATCTGCAGTCAAATGCTCTACCACTGAGCTATACCCCCGTCTGCATTCAGGATGGTTAAAGTCCGGTCCTGTAGTCAAAACAATAAACCTATGTGATCTATTTTATTGTCCCATGGTGTGTGTAAACATCATTATTGGTAAACGGGGACAGCACTGACCGAGTATGTTGTGTTTGAGTGTTGTTACTTACAGAATCATCGTCTTTAATTTCAGCAGCAGCCAGCTCCAAGTCTCCGCTGTCAGAGTCCGCCTCCGGCTCTCTGCTGGCTGTGTGTCTCTTCCTCTTCGTCATTTTCTTCTTTCTCTGAGCCATTGTGGAGTTTGAACACCTTTTTGTTAATTCTTTGGTCGATAACTTCTCTTTACGAACTTAACAGAAAGAAAAAATAGCTCACGAGACCTCAGCACACAACAACACGGTGGGCAGACATGTTGGATACACGTGTGGAAACGGTTCTTCTGCTGCTGCTGCTTCTTCTGCTTCCGTCGGTTAAAGCTCAAGGCCGCCACCTGCTGCTGCGGAGTGGGAGTGGGATTTTATGATGAGGGCTGCTACTTTATGGTTTTCTACCTCTGTATATCAAATAAAGGCATAAAGTAAGTGTTTTCTCTCTCATGTGTCTAATGTGTAATGAAATTTATTTCAGGGGTAGCATATTTTGATAGTCCAATATCCTATCAAATAATGCTCCCACTAGGCTACTCTATGCATTCATGTAAAGGTGATAGTCCAATAACATCCTGTCAAATAGCCTAATGCTCCCGTTACTCTACGTGCATTCATGTAAGACTACTGATCACCTCACTGTAACTACGAGAGAGAAATTGACCAATAGGAGACATCCGGGCCGCATGGCTCCTATTGGTCAATTTCTCTGCAGGCCTGCAGCCCTGGAGAGAGAATGATAAATCTTTCAAATCATAGACCATAGCTTTAACCCCTTACCTTACAACACCTTGCAACCCATTTTCTGTTGTGATATTATGACATTTGCTGAATGCACATACATTTTATTGAACTGTAGCCCACCTCAAAGCAAACAATAATGCAACAGTTTAAGCTTAATCCTCTTTAGAGACTTAAACATACTGTATATCCGTACTCAAGTCTCTTTACATTTTTCAATCATTTATTGCACAGACCCAGAAAAATGTTTTCGTTTACGTATATTCAGTCCCATCGAAATCAACATTTTCTGGTTGCCATTTCACCTGACACCATTTCACCTGTTGTTTTGTGGTACAGAGAAATTAGTTTTAATGACTCCCTTACTTTCGCATTAAACTCTGTGACAATAAGATTTCATACTGCCAGTCCAGTCGGGTAGCCTACTGTATTCATCACAGTTGCCCTTTTCTTTGGAAATTAATTTAAAAGCATTGTTTGTCTTATCTGTCAAGTGAACTCCATCACTTTATTATTTATTTGTTAACCCCTTTATCATTATTCACAATGTCCATGTAGTCCAGTGGTACACAATGTAAAACCCATGAACCCATGAAATAAACAAACTCTCCAGGCATGTACGAATGAGAAAAACAAAGCATAAAATCATTGCCCTAATATGCCTTTATTTCAACATTATGTTGACTATATATTTATATAACTCAAAACCCACGAGGCCAAGGACAACAATCAGTGCTTCTCTTTGTATTGCATACATTTTCATGAAGTGAGTACATAGGACACTTCAGCAGGCAAAGCCGACCCATCCGTGCAACAACTGTCACACTTATGCTACTGAAATCCTGAAATATGCTACAAGATTTCTTCCTCCTCCAAAAAATAAATAATAATCATTTTAGTCCACGGCACAAATATAAGCTCAGAGACAGAATAACTAAGTTTCAGTAGGGACTGTGTACTGTCTTTAAACATCACTTTTTTTTCTTTCTTTCTTTTCTTTTCTTTTCTTTTCTTTTCTTTTCTTTCTTTCTTTCTTTTCTTTTTTTTTTTTTTTTTACATATGCACGAGGAAATTAGTACATGACAAAGCCGTATTTTGTCATTCCTCATGCTGATGACATAACAAAACAGAGCTTTCTGACCATTCAAAAAATATCGCTCTCTGAAAGCTTACACAGAATATCCTCACAGCCTTGAATTGAAATTAGTCTTACACAACCAGTTGAATCTGTAAGGAGATCAAATATGAGATCCAATATGAGTTTTTAGTTCTAGATTTAGCCTAAAACCGTTTAGGATGAATCATTTTGTCATATTTTGTCCCTGAAAGTCTCCATGTAATCTGTGCTCTTACTTCTTCAGCACATTGATCATCGGGTAAATGTCAGTGATGTCCCCGAAATGTGAGGCAGAGAAAACAAAACACTCACTAAAATCTGAGCATATTATTCATTAGTAGCCAGTCCTGACCATGTCTCTCTTCCTGCTTTTAAGCAAACATTTTTTGAGCTCACATGAATATGCTTATTCTCACTGGTTACTATATATAAAAGAGTTGTTGGAGCTGACAATGCACCACTGGTCAGTCTGTCTTTTGCATTTGGTCACAACTTTCTGTTGTTTCTAACCAGCCACAGTTCATGTTTTTTTTTTTTTTTAACCACCCAGTGGAAATGTGTCCTTTGGATGATAACACTGACACTAATATGGCAGCCAAAACGTGTGCAGCGCTGTTTGAAGTCAGTGGGCTGATGTTCAGTAAATAAGTCAACACCATGGCAACAGCCCGGAGCTAATGCCATTCATATTCCCTCACAGAGCCTGGCTGCGGTGGCCTGGAGCCAAATCTGTTCAGGGAGCTGAGAGGGATGCAGGGGTTTTTTTTTTGCATGCAGGCAATAGGTGCAGCAGCAAGCCACCTATAGGATCAGCTTTTGTTTTTAAAGGTGATTTGAGTGATAAAGCCCGAGGGGATTAAGATACGAAGCTGGCAAGGATGAGAAGGTTGTGGTAGTTTTGACTTGGCATTAAAATAAACAGGGTGTTGGCATCAGTGTGCTATCAGGTCAGCCTCCAAAGCTCCTGGCAGTGTCTTAACTCTCAGTTTTTCCCACAAGTGGATGTCAAACCCTCATGTTGAAACCACGCTCCTGACTCACCGGCTTCATCTCCACGTGAAGCGGTTCAGGCAATTTATTCTCTGATGTTGCTTATTATTCATGTGACAGAGCATTTAACATTCCTGTCGATGAGTATCATGGAGTACATGTGAAAGAAAATAGAGTGGCATGTTTTGATTTTTCCTTTTGGGAGCGTGGCTAAACAACACACCCACCTCTTGCAAATCCCCTGAGAGCCACAGCATTGATTTTCACAAACTATGACGATCAGATCTGTAAATGACAAATATGAATAGATCTATGTAGGCCAAGCTAAGCTGCATCCTGAGCTATAGGGAACTCACAGCTGAGTGTCTGACCTTTAACAAAGATCTCTGCTGTTAGCTGTGTCAGCGATGACATGGCTCTAGTTAGTGCACTGGTTCAGGCAGTCGGAGACTAAATGGGCACTAAATGAAAGTCATTAGGAAAACAGATGTCAACACGTCTCAGGTTGGATTTTTATAAAGATGTTCTCCAGCAGTGTGTGTGTGTGTGTATCAGTGTGTGTAGCAGATGCTTCCTCTAAGCCTTGGAGATTGAAGGGAATGTTTAAATTAAGAGATTATTGAGCTGATGGTTTGTAAAGCTAAGCCTTTAAATGGGGGTAGCAGTTAAATATTCCTCCATCCTATCTGTGTCGATTTAATTATTTATCAACCGGCTCTTTAAAAGGGCTGGACTTGGGTTCAGTGGACCTTTTAAAAATAGTCCAAACATCCAATTAGTATCGCAAGTGATGTGCTGCAGCATATCAGGCAGGCATGTCCCTCCAGCACGCCTCCAAATGCTGGTTTGATTTTCCATGCCAGACGCTGTACATCCAAAGAGCGAATTAATCTCAGAAATCTGATAACAGCTCCTCCAAAAAGTTTGGGATGTCCATGTGAGAAGAAATAGCGGCTTTGGAGTTTTTGCATCCCATGAAATGATTACATCAGAACTGTGAACTGTGAGAAGTGCTGTGAATGCTGAAACTGTGAGAACTGTTATTTTTAAGTGCTATAAATGAGAGGTAGATCACCAGCCAAGCTCTGAATTAAGGTCTATAAAACATCTTGTCACTCAGTGAGGCTGTGCACAAAGCCCTATAATTAGTTCTTAACAACAAATCCTGCAGAATATGCCTCTGGATCTGCAACCAGTGTGCATCATGCAGCCGTGAGTAACCTGGTGAGGAAGACATCGCGTCTTGGGGGCTGTTGAAGAGAGGGTCACAGCCTGGTCTTGGGTTCCCCGGGCTGGCATGGTGCTGTGAACGAGGTAGTGCCACCCTTAGTGACAGCAGCAGATGGTGAGAGGGCCCCGGGCTGCGGGCTTTGCCCCCAGGCTCCTGGGCACACAGACAGAGCAGCCATGCACAAAATACCCAGCCACTGATTGGACCGTGCCTCTTAAGATGCCATGGGGTGATAAGACGCTGAGAGGAGCAAGCGCTTACATGCTTGAGAAGACTTATAATTATGTTAACCCGGTAGTTACTTTGGACCCTCCTCTCACCCATCATTGTATTGTAGCTTATTAGGTCAGTAAATAGGACGTAGGTTGGAGCACATTCTGTAAACAAAGGCATTTCATGGATCTTCATATGGAGAAATATATGGAGTACAATGGAATAATCTATAGTGATGATCACACTCATGTAAGGCAGCAATTACAATTTGAATTTCTAATTCATGCAAGGGAGGAAAAAATATCATGCTACACATAGTTTTTTATTGTGCTTTTTTAGATAGGCTGCTCATTCCCCCAATGTAAAGATTGTAGGTCATTTTGTGAATTATTGCTGAAAACCAGCACGCTGAAATCTGAATGTACATACAGTAACTGATACGAAAAATGCTGGGAGTCATGATTCAAAGGGCAATAAAGCAAAATTCTGAAGTGCTTACATTTCCACAACTGATGCTAAGCCTTTTGCTGAGACTTCGTCTTTGCTGTATAAGGAGAATCCGGCTTTGCGCTTCCTTTAGTGTAAAAAAAAAAAAACTGCAGACTGCACATACATTCGGTCAAACTTTCAATTACTTGATATTCTGGGTGCTAAAAGGCAGTTTCCCTTCAAGGCTCCAGCAGTTAATCTTGCTGCAAGTGCCAGCATTAAGGCGATAATCATGGGACATGTGACAAAAGCACAAAAAAAATGTCCCTTGGGATTTCTCCAAACAGCCGCTCTCAAACCTCGCTGCTTTACGTGTTTCTGGACTTTTTTGTTTTGATCAAGCTGCAAACAGCCTGTAGAATATCTTTTGCATGTTGCCGAGCATTGTGGCCAAACACAGCTGGATTACTTCTCATTAACACTGCAGCGAACCCGCTGGGCTGTGGTTAATACACGAGACTTAATGGCCATTTTCAGTTTCATCTTCTCTACACTTTTAGGGGAGGGTTATATGCAGTGACAGATGCCCAGAATTAAAGCCCACAGAGCAGAATTAACTTTTCATGTATTTCCTCCTCACATCCTTGTTGTTTTTCTTTTTGGTCGTTGCTTGCACGGCCCCGGGCTCACTTCTTCTTCTGGTGTCTTAATTGCAATTTCATCAAGAATTTAAAGCGATGTAGGCATCCCCTATTCTTGTCACTGTCACTCCAAACTAGCCACCCCAGGGGGACTTCAAGGGTATTTAAAGCAGCTATTGTGTGGTGTAAGATAAGTCAGGAGCAGCTTGGGGAAGACTTACTTTCATCATTGTGGTACTGCCGGACCTCCTATCCCCCCCTCTCGAAGCCATCCTTCTCTCACTCTCTCTTTCATGGCTTTATCACTCAAAGGCTCAAGCAGCTCAGCAGAATATAAATGAACAAGGGCTGTAAGATGTGGAAAGACGGAAAAGGTCGTGGCAAAAATTGCATGTGCACATCAGCGCTGGGGCTGTTACAAGGACTGCTCTTTCATGATTCACACCACTTATTGCAGTCGTGTTGATGCAATATGACAATTTGGCATTACAGATTAATCACCCCTGTCCGTGGTCCGTGGCGAATGGGAATCTGTTGGATGTTGGGACATGAACTGAGATGTAATGTGTTAATTAGTGAGCTTTGAAGGAGCTGGTAGGTGAGGCTTACCACTGGACAGAGCATCCAATCCAATCCAGTCTCATTGTCGACCATCCCCTGGCTTCAGCTTCATATCTAATGGACTAACATGAAATTGGCATGAAAACCCTAAATGTCAAACTACTCGTTTAAGGTTACAGTTCACACACACACACACAGGAATATTGATTAAAGCTAACCTTAAAACAGCATCCTTCCCTCTCTCACCCCGTCACGCACGTACACACACACGCACACACATCCGTCCACATGACCCTCTCTACCTACCATATGCTTCACGCAGATAGTACACACAGCTGGCATTTCTTTTCTCTCGCCCTGTTTTTCTTTCACACACACTCAAGCAGTGACTCATGAATAAAAAGCACAGAGAGAGCAGAGAGCAACTCACACACAGCTGCACACACTTACAAATAAAAAGAGGCACATGTACTGTATGTGTGTGTGCAGGAAGATATAGCAAAAGCCCTGAACTCCGGGAGCCACGGTTCAGGAAAGGCATCGGCTTGTTTTGTAAATGAGCGCTAATGAATAAAAAGCTTATCTGCACTCCACCGTGATCAAAACATATGTGGAAAAATCTGTACTTGCCTGTGTGAATATGTCTTAATATGAATGACAGTGATCATTGGCAGCCATCTATCGGGCCGGACCATATGTTGCTTTGGGTGGGGAGGGAATGAGGGCTTACTGCAAAGCCTGCCTTATCCTCTGGCATTACAGTCTCTAAGAAAGGATTTACTCTTTAATTCTTGATTAGATAGAATTTTCTCCCCAGTGTGCGAGCGCAATGATACACCGAGCACAGATAACCTTCCCTATTGGGGAAGTGCGTTTGTGTGTTTGTGTGTCCTTTGGCATTGCTCCCTCTTTTAGACTAAGAGATGCACACACACACACAAACAACATGCGCACACATGCACACACAATAACCTGGCCCCCCTGGTGTGCCATCCCATTTAGTGCCTGGGCTTTTAACACATTGTGATAGGGCTATTATTAGAAGCAATGGATTATCAATCAGGAATTAATCCTGATTGATGCGTTTGGCCCCAACTGGAAAAGGACCACACTCACTGCTACACTGTTTGTTTTCATCTTTTTAATGAGAGGAGAAGGTGGCTCTGTCTTTTTTTTTTCTTTCTTTTTCTTCAGGAGGTGACATGAGAGATCTTTTTTTTCTTCTCTCTGATCAAACCTCTATACTTCTACCAGTTTCTCCTTCTCAGGAACGTGAGGAGACCACTGAGGAAGACATTCATTTATTTAGTTCCTTCGCTCGTTTATCTTCCTCCCCCTCGCCTCTTTGCCTGACTGGCTGCTGAGCTGACTGACTGTCTGGATGGTTGGCTCCCTCTCTCACTGGACTCTCACTGGCAGTTCACTCACACACTGCGTGAGCTTCGCTGAGGCTGGGGTGGAGAGAGACAGTCGGGTTGCTCAGGCTTTGGAAAGTGGGATCTCTGCTGGGTTTCCCCCTCTGTCTGTTTCGGTGGACTATTAGATGAGAGCAGGGGAACTCTTTGGCTCTCTCTCCTCCAGCACTGACCACTGACCTTCACTAACTGTGCTGCATCCATGACTTTACATACCTGGCTAGTGTATGGGCTTGGATTTATCTTGGTTTGGACACTCTGCTTGACACGAGGTAAGCGGGAAGAGACGTACGGAGAATTTTGTAGTGCATGGAGGCATATGAGTTGGCTGTGCATGTGTGTGTTTGAGCGTGCACGTGCATGTGTGGCTTTGTAAGCAGGCTTAGCACTAATGATATCACAAATACAGTAGTCAACAGCCTTTTGCATGCAAAGTAATCAGTAATAAATGCATGGTCAGACGGGAAATATACTACTAGGTATTTATACCCTTTAAGTGCACAAAAAGTAGAGGAAAATGTTTTACTTTAAATGTTTGCAAAACGTACACAAAGCAATAGAATGATAGATAATAGGCTTGTGAATGTTCTAGTCAAAAACCAACATAATGGATGACATTATTATAATGAACGACTACGTTCAAAGGTGACTCCAATAAATATGCCTTTGTTCTGAATGTAATTGACTTGGGAGTTCAAATCTTGGTCTCCTAACAATAGATGATATCCATAGCTGGCAAACTAAATTTCCCTATAGGGCAATAACGATTGACCTGACTCGGCTTGTCTGCAACCTTTGTTTCACTGAGGGGCCGAACAAGAGGAAACTGGGCTGATCTTGTGCACTGAGATGTTGCTTCTCTCGATTTATATCTCAGCGATCGGAGTCAGATCACCTCTGATCCCAGCTCCAAATCGGAGGGTGAAGTGAGCTCCATGGCAGATTAATGATATGGTCTGTACCAATAAGGCGGCATCCACAAAGCCAGTAAATGAGGCAACCAATAGCTGATGATGGGTACACTGCAGTGTATTATGAACAGTATCATATTTCCAGATTAATGTAATGTCTATTTAATTTCCTTTTATATTTCATGATAAGTATAAAATATATCATAGCCATGCCATGTAATCCAACCAAACGTAATCCAATAACTGTGATTTAAAACAAACACATGACCTTAACATTACACACACCATAATTGCACAACATCTATCACCTATTAGGCATTGTATCTTTATTGATTATAGTAGTCGTATTGCATTCAGTGCTTCTAAAAAAGCAATACATATTAATATGATAAAACAGGGCAAAGTATCACCTTTCCTAAATTAAATCCAAATGTTTTAATGGTGTTAAGATTAAGATCATTTTTCTTCTCAGATGAAAATCTGTAAAGCATATGATTATGTATATAATTGGCCCTAAAATGAAATGTAGTTAAATTACACGTGACTTCAAAACCAATAGTGCTTGATACTAAATGCTAAGTCAGATTTAGGTCGCAATATATTTTGATATATTCAGAGTTAATCAACATTTGCAATGCATACTGGGAGGAGGATGTGGTGTTTACTCATAATAAATTGCGTGGTACCATGGGGGCTGAATGTCTTTCCAATATGTCCTCATTATGTTGATAAATGCTCATACCGGGGAGCTCATCAATGTTTCATACATGGAACAACATTGCATCTCAGTGAATTGTTAAATAGGG
Source organism: Trachurus japonicus (assembly GCF_045865225.1). NCBI lineage: Eukaryota > Metazoa > Chordata > Actinopteri > Carangiformes > Carangidae > Trachurus > Trachurus japonicus. Next base: position 15,082,326 of record NC_140918.1, read on the forward strand.
TTGCTCTGCCAGATGTAAATGGCCATTCGGCTGCTTTTTCATTTCCCCTACCATTACCCCAGCTCTTAATGAAATACTCTAGTATTTATGAGAGGTTTCTCTGCATAGTGTATCACCAACAGGGGACTATCAGGGCACTGTGACACATCCCCTAAAGGCTGGCATGTGCTCTCTGTCCCTGTGAGGCTTTACATTGATTCCAGCAGATTTCTAAAGTGATTTTTGTAAGAGCATTTGCCTGGGATTAGTTTGCTCCTGAAAGCTCCATCAGAGCTTTTGGTGGGCTATTTAACAGAGCAGTGGCGGCGAGAGGCTCGCATCCACTCCCTGCCCTCGCTCTGAGTCCACACAGGGCTGCACAGATAAAGAGAGAGGATTGGTTTCAGCCAAAGCTGATCGTCTATCTTGTGTGTGTGGGATTTTGGAGGTCAGGCACAGGTGTGTGAGGGGTCTGAATTTACAGATAATCCCTTTAAGCTCTGGTGGATTTGTTCTGTTTAGGCTTAGCCTTACTTTCTTGAGAGAGTTAGACATTTGTGAGGTGAAACGCAAGGGAGAACTTAAGATGAAAGACATCTGTGGAGCATTTTATTTTCGTAAAGGTATACTTCAAAATCCTTTTGTATTGTGATCCGGTGTGTCTCAGCTCTTCTTTTAGCAGCACAAGGAATAAAACCTATTTTGGCAAATGATCACATGAACTGAGCCTATCAATTTAGGCATGGAGTTGAGAGGGAAAAGTAAACAGCATTATCTGGCTGCATGTTGGTTTAGCCCCTCTCAAGTCCTCCTCCGTGCTGTGGCTTCTACCACTTATAGGGTGCTGAGTGGTAGAGACGCAGCTTTGAGATCACAAGCTGGAGCCGGCAGACAGACAGATTGGGATGGGGTGCACTTCTCAGGGTGAGTCACTCTTAAGAGGAGGAGAAGAGGAGAAGAGAAGAGAAGAGAAGAGAAGAGAAGAGAAGAGAAGAGAAGAGAAGAGAAGAGAAGAGAAGAGAAGAGAAGAGAAGAGAATTCAGAGTTTATAAGTCAAGATGAGGGCAAATATCAAACTCCAGAGCAATGCTCCTTGTTGGAACAGTGACATGAGACTCTTAATGTCTTGGATATGTACTTCTCTTAAAATACAATGTAAGAAACGGGCTTCAGTTGAAGGTTTCAGCTGAAGGCAGTATTTTTCTTGAAGGGTTGTCTCCTCTGCACCATTGAAGTGCTGCATAGCTTGAGTAAGAAGGACTATGATGATACAATTTAAGTCTAATTCTCAGCTTCCCTAAGAAGATCATTCAAATTTAAATCAGACTAAATGCAAATGATGTAGATTTTTGAGTCAAAGTAAAAGTGGCTGATTGGGTTTGATTCACAACTTGGAAAACTGCAGCTCTGTAATAACACAATCACCAATACACAGACTGCTATACTGTATAGGTGAGTCATTTTAGGCCATCAGCAGGACAAGTCTGGCAGTCAACACTTTGATGTGTGAGGTTTTAAACACAGCATGACACACACACACACACACATAGTGGAATTAAGGGAAATCCAAAAAGATTATGTGCAGTCATATACAACAGTTAAAGGCAGTATAAACTGTTATTTAATGCGTTCAGTGGGTACATAAGGAGAACAGTCATGAAAATGAATGACAACAAATTAGCAGCAGTATACAGTAATGGTATATTGCTAATGATAAGGCTGCACTGGCAAATAGCATCAAGAAATCAGTCATGGTTTGAAGCTGGGTTAAGATATACAAAGAGTGTATGGATGCCAGTAATTGGCATTCAACCTTATGTGACCCTCGTGATAATCAGCTCTCAGTGGCCGCCAGACTCTCCACATCTCCTGCCTGTTATCTTCCCAACATTTTATGCACATTGCTCTGTCCAAAAGTGGCAGGGAAAGTACTATTGCTTTTGTATCCTTGTGGCATCACACAAACAGGCCGACACATTGTGGTGAATTGGACCGAAAACAAGTTGTTTTCAAGTGTGTTTTGTGTTTCCTCTGCAGTCCAGGGGCTGCAGTGCTATGGCTGCAACATCATCCAGGGTCAGAGGTACGTGGACGTGGGCTGCTCCAACCCAGAGGTCATCACCTGCACCCACTCACACAAGGGCTTCAAACACCGTTTCTGCATTAAGACAGAGAGCAGTGAGTAGACCTTGTATGAAGAATACAGAGTGACTAATAAACTGCAAACATCCTCTTCATTCCCCTTCTCTTCTCTTCTCTTCTCTTCTCTTCTCTTCTCTTCTCTTCTCTTCTCTTCTCTTCTCTTCTCTTCTCTTCTCTTCGCTAATGCATCTGTGTATGCTACTTATTTGGAGAATATTTATGGGGGTAGCAGCTTAATAAATGATGAATTCACTCTGGCGTGCCACTGGACATTGGCATAATCATTTTTAATCATACTTTCATGTAAATGTTCTTTGTTCGCTGACGTGAATATTCTATTTCTCTGTGCACCGAGGGTAGTTACGTAACCCTACTTTGGTGTGCTTTGCTGAGTAAATTATAAGTCACTCATTGTTTGATGTTAAGCCAAATGGAGGATGTGGACGTCCAGGACAGGATGGTGATGGTCAGATGAGTAGTTCTGCTGATATCCATGGAAGCGTGGACAATCCAGCTGTTTGCTTGACGCCTCAGAGATCTGCTCACGTTGAAAGGGCTGACGAGGCACCTTCCTCCTTATCGTGCTGAGAGGCTAAGACGAGGGCTGACAGCACCGTGTCCAACTAAACACACTATGATGATGACGACAACTTTTGTCAAAGTCTCAAAGCAGTGTCTTGGTATTAATCTGAGGCCAGTCAGCCTGTTAATCTCGGCGTGACCCTGCCAAAACACAAATCAGACAGACGTTGGTGAAGTTCCAGTATAGAGTCTTAGAGTTCTAGTCTCCTTTGTGCTCAGACACGAGACATCTGTCCTGAAATCATAATCACTCCTTCTCTCCTGAGTGACGCCCTCTCACTTCTAAGTGGTCTCCTACCTAAACTGAAGTAAAGTCTCCTGACAGGCAGAAAAACGCCTCAATGAATATGCACTTAATGTGATGTGATGTTAAGAAAGGCCAGACGCAGAGGCATCATCATAACTTAAACTGAAATGACACTCAGTAGAGCACGTACCTCTGCAAGGCCAAGGACAAACATTGTCTTTTATTATACAGACCTTCACCCAGTTGTGCAAAGTCATCTTAACAACATATACAAGTTTAATTTTTCTAACATTAAAGCCCCAGTAGCCTATGGAGCTTTTAACTGGATACGCAAAAGTCTCTGGTTTCTGCTGATGTGTCTCTGTTACCTACAACAGCAAATGGGCCCATCAGTGTGAAGATACGCTATTTCTGAGTAGTCTTCTATACCTCTGGAAGGCATCGTCGGGTCGGACCACTGACGAAACAATACCAATACATTACTACGCATGCTGCAGATAGCTGCTAAAAAAAAAAAAGTTTTCAAAGCAAGTCCCATCTTCTTTCCGACGTTTCCAAAACAAATCTACACGCGCCGGCCAGACAAACGTCTTCACGACAGTGGGAAATGCAGTCTTCATTCCGGCAAAACACCACCGCTTTCGTCCACAGGGGCCGCCAAAATCAACACTAAATGAAAAGTCTGTACAGGGGCTTTAAGATCCAATATTATATCATGAAAAACTGATAAAAAAAAACATCCAACCTTGCAATGTTTTACCTTACCATTCTCAGATCTGCCATTCAGTGAGTTCTTCCCAGGCCGATGTGCCAATGTCCCCTAAGTCTGGGGAGAATCAGTTCAGTAATTATAATACCTAATCCGGCTGAAAAACAAACAGACAGACAGACAGACAGACAGACAGACACAGGTAAAAACATAAACTCCTTGGTGGAGATAATAAAGAAGCCAGGCTGATCTACTTAGGGTTGGCCCAGATCACTCTTTGTTTTCAACTTGGATTTGGAACAACAACCAGTTCTTATAGTTCCCTGTGGCTGGACGATGTCACATTTAGACATTTAGAAAGTGACCAGTAGAAATACGGTAGAGAAAATGAAGTAGGGCAACGATTTCCATTTATTTATAATTCACTAATGCCAGCGAGTACTGCTGTTGTCAGATTCAAATTATGCATTTTAATTCCACTGGTTCTTAGCTGCGGGGACTCAGAACAGTCAAAATATCGCACAGACTGTAATACAGTAATTATTAGATGCCAGTTATCAGTCCAGTGCTTTTCTTTAAGACTATTTGACAACCAAAAGTGAGAGAGACTCTAGTGGATTTGCAGCTCTCACATGAGCATGGATTAAGAAAAGGCTGAACTGTCTTTGTATATTTTTTTAGTATGCTCCCTTTTAATGAAGATATTACATTTTTTTAATGCAGACCTGATTTGATACTCAGAATTTTGTGCCAGCACTTTTTAAACCTTTCCTAATGTATTTGTCAAAGGTTTGGTTTCTCATCTGTGAGGGCATACCCTGTGGACTGTGCCTTTAAGATCTCTTACTGGCCTCCTCATTACACACTTGCAGTATTTGGTGCTTACTTGTGCTTTTTTTTCTTGCTGAGCCAAACACCAGCTTGTCACTCTTCACTGACTGACTGACTGACTGACTTGTCTCTCTCCTCTGTCCTTCCAGCGGCCCTGGGTATTGTCCTGACCAGTGGTTGTGCCACATCCAGACACTGCCAGCAACAAGAGCTGCCAGGGGTGCGCATCCACTGCTGTGACTCAGACCTATGTAACAGCGCCCCCTCCTGGCACACAAGCACACTCCACTACATATGTGCACTGTTGAGCCTCTTGCTGCTGAGGATGTGGTTGTGATATGGAGTCGTGCCGGAGAAGAACACAACACAAACGGACTAATGGGAGGGACGTTTTGTATGAGAAGCTCTCACGTGTTCTCTTTGCTGCAGATGTTTAGGGCTGAATGAGTGTTTGACTCAGTGCGGTGTTACAGGTGAGCACCCTGAAATAAGTAGCTTTTGTCACACTGGTAGCTTGGACTTACAGTCAAAGAAATGGCTAAATAATCCTGTGAATAAGTTTGATCATAACAATGATGAAGCAGCTTGCAGTCATCAATGAGTTTATTGTGCACATCCACTTTCTCAAATGTAGCTTGAAGTACAGTATAAGGGATATTATGGGACATTTTGTTGCCAAAGAAGGAATAAACCTTCTTTAGAGTTACATGTCACTTCATGAAATAAATTTAAAAAAACTTTAAGTAAAGACATCCATATGAGCATAAAAAACACTGATTTTTGTTAAGGGGTAGATCCACGTGTATACTATAAGACATAAATCCCTCTTCTCTGTTAAGGAGTTCATTATCTCTCTTTCAAGATCAAGTCTTTGTGTGCGGTATGTTCTTTTTAAGTCACGGGCAATTTACTTTGCAAAATGAAAGATATTTTTTTAGTTTGCTGTCCAGTTCTCCAGGCTGAGCTTGGAAAAGCACACTGCATGTGGTTCAATGTATGACTGTGAGAAATATTGTACAGTGAAAGCATGTAATGTTGTGAGTTGCTGTATTAAATTATTTCATATTTTTCAAAAGAAAATGACATTGAAGTCTACAGTTTCTTTTATTCCTGGATGCACCGTGAACATCCTACACCTTATCTGGGATTTTCACAATTTTACATGAGAAAACTCAACAACTGATGGGAAAGGTGTTTAACATAATCTGACATGGACATCATACAATAAATAGAATAAACATAAGAAAATTCACAGACATGACTAATATAGGGTCTTCACTATTTGAGGACTATGTATGTAGGCTACATACCATATGAGCTGTAGCCTGCATCACAAATCTGCCATGTAGAGCATTGGGTTTTATTACCCAATGGGCTGCCAACCCACTACCATAGACAAGCACCGCTGGAACAATTTTGTCTTACCTGAGGATAATTTGGCAGAATGGATGCTTTCCAATTCCAGTTGTTTAATAAACAGCTCACAGGCCTACCCTTGGGTTCTTTTCTTTCTTTTTAATTTGGCATATACCTTCCTCTAGATCAGCTACAGGTGTCTTTTTTTTTTAACACATTATTAGGCCAAGATGTTATCAGGGCTGCAAATGAGTGAAATAGATTTACTTTTTCTTTCTTTTTTCCCCTTGCAGTAGAAAATGTTAAAATCAACTTGGATTATTATTTTTTATTTTATTTTTTTTACTTTCAAAACCATTAAAATTGTTTTACTAATTGTTAGTCTATCTATTTTAATGGTTTATGTAAATGTGGATTTGATTATGGTTTACAATTGGGTGCTTTTGTGATGTTAGAGTTTGTTATTGTAGCCTGTGTAGTGTAAAAGTAAAAATCTGTTTGTAATGCAGTTTCACATAGGCTAGCCTAGGACAGCTTTTCTTGAAAATGGGGATCCAGATGGCTCACCTAAATGATGGTTAGGCCAAAAATAAGAGTTCGTGTGGCTCCAAAAAGCTAAAACTATCATTTCAAAATCAATTTGATATGAGTCTTTAAACATAGGCTACAGGTAAAATGATGCTGAAATAGTAGGCCTACCTGAACCCAGGTCTGACCACTCAGTCTTCTGTCTCATGATTTCACCAAAGTGATGAATATATAATCTGATGCGGCACTTAATCGGTGCTAAGTAGCATACTAATACGGTATGCATGAATACACCTGTGCAGGTGAGATTGCCTTCCACGAAGGAGTGTAGCTACACCATTGGTGCACTCACCGCAAACCACCGCATACGATGCTCTTTGTCCCAGAACCCATTGTACACAGCGGAGGAAACCCTGTGCGGCGAGCAGCCATCTTGGATAGACAGATCATTGAGCCAGGATAACCTGCAGACCTCCTCTGAGCAGATCCAGAAAACACAGCTCAAAAAGACTTCATTCCTGGTAAGAACAAAAAACAGGCAGTATTTGAACACACTCACAGTCTCACACGTACGTAGTGTCTAATAAACGGAGAGACGGTGATATTTAAAGTACGAAACAGCTGGAACTGTGTAGCCAGTCTTATGTTTGTCAGGAGTCAGCTAATTGGAAAGCTAACGAAGCTAGCAAACGGTTGGCTAATACTAGTTTGCTGTCTATCGTTAGTTTCCAGGAAAATTAGATGTTACCTATTGAACTATCAGAGATTATAGAGGAAGAGCTCACTTTGTTGGCGACGACTTAATTAATAAAGGGTGACAAGCTATCGAAGCTACGTATTTACCATAATCCAACCCTCCCAGCTAGCTGGCTAGCAAACCAGCATGCTAAAGCCAACGCTAGCTGTCGTTAGTGTGGTGTATTGTAGCTTTTTTTGTATTATACCGAAGCTAGATGGAGTTTCCGACCTGGTCACAGTATTAACATGATAATTGATCGATTGTCTGTGTGCTGATAGAGGCAACTGACGTAACGTGTTGTGATTACTAAGATTTGTTGTCAAACTACATCCACTGATGTCAGCAGGCAGGTAACCAGCTAACACTGACTTAGCTGTCAAAACAGCTAATATGGGGCCTTGATATCAGTTAGTCGCGATGATCTGGTTAGATAACAAAGTAATTGTCAGGTTTTACTTCCTCGTCTGCTTAGTGACATTTCTAGCCCTTTGTGTGCTAACTAGCAGTAGAGAAATGACCAAACCGACGCTGTCATTTTGCCGGTTGTAAAGCTAAGCTAAGCTAGCTGCCGTCGTCGGGAAGCAGGCGTGACGTTACAGTATCAAATTAAAGAGTTAACATGAAGGCACCACAGTCCTGTTTGTTTGGATATGCGTGTGCGTCGATTATGTTTTCTTGTAAAGGATTATTGATAAAACAGTGATGATGTGTAACGTAGCGTTACATTTAAGGTCCGATGCTAATTCCTTAGCCATTAGTATGCTAGCCTCCTCTTAAGCCGTTTTTTTTTCAGACAACATATGTGTATAATTTCAAATCTGATTTTGGTTACAAAGATAGACCATTAATGTCTCAAAGTGTTACACGTCTGAATGATTGTACGCATTCCCACCACAAAATGCTGCATCATTTCTGTTTCTTCTGTCGGTCCTTTCTGTGCATTTGCAGGCGTTAAGAGAAACACAACAACGTTATTTGTTGTTCGTCTGTATTGATTTTTTATCATATAAATGTTATAAATCAACATAAATTCAATCTGAATGCACTGTGATGGTGTTATCTGCTCTTGCCTGTAAATGGTAGTGATGATCTCATTATATTGTTTTTTAGGGTTTGAAGGGAGTCACATGATTTGAATAGTGGGCCTGAACCGCACCGTGACTGTGTCAGGATTTCCTGATAGCCCAGATTTGAGATACACACAAAAGTCATGCGTCTTCCCCTCAATGGGAAGTGGCTGTTGAGCAGAGAAAAGGCTTTAACAGTGTGTCGCCGGAGAAATATTCACTTCGTCGGGAAGTAAGGGAGAAATGCTGAAGCTGCAGTCTGGTCACATGGTCTTGACTTGCCGTCTGCCTGATAGATACTCGTGTTTATCTCCACAAAATGAGCTGAAAATATCACATCTGAACCATATTATGTGACTGGTTGGGGGTATTCTCTTTAACCCCTCACCTTTCACTTCATCAAAAACTGTCACACTGGGGATAGAGATGCCACATGAGGGTCATGTGACAGGAGGCAGCCAAGAAAAAAGCCCATAAATGTTACACCAGGATTTGAAGGATATTAATGGTGTAATTGTGTATGACTTGTTCATGGGCTGTGCTTCTGACCTCCTCTGGTTATATCAGTCAGACTCAGTGAAATGAGAATGAATACATTAAGTGAATTATATTACAGTTTTACCAGTGTGGTCAATTGTTTGTTTTTTAAATAAAGTATTACTACTTAAGTTCTAAAGGTACGTACCATGGTAGTATATGTTGTACCAGGTTAATACAGACAGCTTTTAGCTGCAGTTATCTTGTTGTTGTTAGCCTCAGTACTTTTCAAATGTCAGGTCAAGTTGCAGTTTGTGGAGGACTGTAGGTGTGAGCCAAGTCTTTTCTGAGGCCACCAACAAAAACACTGTTACAGCTTGCTCTGGAAGTCCTGCAAGTTGTTTACATAGTTTGGAATTCAGCACCTTCTGCCCTTGAGTCATATTTTCATGCCAAAACATTTAAAATATGAAAACATACGTGTATCTATTTTTTATTTTATTTATTCTAATGTATTTTTGTTCACCCTAGAGTGTCAGCAGCATATGCCATCACAAAGCCAGTGTTTTCATTATGACAAAGGTTTATGATATTGACCTGAATTAACCTCAGCTGTTTGTAGTCTTGCCGGCCCTCTACATTTCCGGTCAAAAGAATTGTTGTCAGATCCTCAGTTTTGCACCCAGTAATCATTATTATCAGCTTTTTCATCCTCTTTTCGAAATTACTTTTTTCTTTTTAAAAAACGCACTAGGTCTATTTCCGTTGCTTCTCTTAGATTGTCTTATCACACCTCATCCACGTTTCATCTGGTTGTGTCAGCATTTTATCTATTCAGTCAAACATGGTCACTGAACTACAGATGCAGAAGTATGAACATAACACTAGTATTGGGCCTTGATGTGGCCCAGTGATTTCCAGGAACTGCTTTAACTGCAGCACAGTTTTCACTGAGCTCATTTAAGGCAGACTATCTGTGTGAGGGACATAGAAGCCATCAGGCTGCTGAATGATTACTCTCTTGATTGTTATGCCTGAATTATTTACTTCTCCACAGGAGTTATGCTGTACAGCAGCAGCTGAATACAGAATTAAGATACAGTTTTTTTTAGCACTCACAATATAGCCTTGATGTCAGGAAATCAGGCAGATTTTATGTTGACATTGATCATGAGGAAAACCGCCTGCTTTTCTAGAGCAGCTTCACTCATAACATACATGACCAGGTCTTTTATTTATGAATAAATCTGAGCAAGTTCCAAAAGAGCTTCTCCCCTCGGCTGTTCAACCAATGTGTTTGTGTGAATCCTCTCCTGATTTACTCTTAATATAAGTGGTGATGTTGTGTGCGGTAAATCTGACTGCGTTTCCTTTGTCTATGTGCTGTGAGTGCAGTGTGAGCAATGAAGCATCAGTGGATATCAGATAGGTGTCGGGGCTATTTATAGCTCTAAGCCTATGATGCTGAAGGTGTTCTTGTGTACATGTAAGTGGCACACTGTTTACGTGGAGATGGGCAGTGGCGGCAAAATGAGCCAGTGTCACTGTGACAAGCAGGATGATGTGATTAGAGCTGGACAAGTTGTGGCTTACTGACCACAGCAGAGCCTTCTTCACCTCTGTTAAGAGTTACCCATCACCTTGCATCACCTTCTTCATCAGCCTGACATGCAGAATCAGCTGCATACGGCGTGTTTAATGAATGCATGTCACACTTCTGATGGATCATGGATTTTATAATGCTTTTCATTTAGACCAGTGATGGTTTGATATGTAGGCTATTATGGAGTGAAAAAAACAAGAACAAACCATGTCTCTCATGTTATTAAGATGTACTAAGATAGAGATTTTATGGGTGATATTGTTAGGAATTAGTCTCATCACAATGGCCAAGTGAACATTGATTCTGTTTGTGAAAGTGTAACGTAGTGGGAAAAAGAGTTTTGTTTTTTTTCATAATGGTTGAATATGAAGATGACTGATGATAGCTCATAGTCTGGTGCTGGAGCACCTAAGTCAGTTTGGAGTGTAGGGGCGGATACATCCTTGTGTTAAATTAAGTGTTGTTTGGTAGATGTCGATATACAAACCTAGTAGAAATGTATGTCTTACTGTTTTCTCTACAGTATGTGATGGGTAATGTTCCTCAGATAGTGAAATTGTAGTGGCGGTGGTGAAAAAAGTGGTGATAAAAGTTGTATTAATGGTTAAGTAATCATTGGGGAGTGACTGGTAAAATGCCTCCAATAATAGACTCTTAGTCATTCTGTCTCTAATGATTAGCAGTGGGTTGAACACTGGCAGAAAGGATGGAGTTGAATAAATCTGTGCATATGGTTGTTTGCTTCTGAGTATGATCATAAGATAAGGTTGATGGGGTGATATGGTTTCTTCATTTTATAGACTCAGCGCCAACCCGTTTTGTTACTGGTCTCAAAATTGTTGTTTTCTACATTTATTTATGTAAGCAGAAATGTTAAATGTGTGGGAAGTGCAGTCAGTCACAACACCACTAGTTCTCTATCAGCTGAAAAAGTAGCTATGTGTTCAGTTTCATTTTTGGTTTCTTGAACTGTCTCAGCTATTGCATTATAGGGCTTAAAAGAGAATAAATCAGAATCAAAGTGTCTAGTTGCAAGAGTCTAATGAGTTGCAGTGTAGTCACTGATATGGAGATAATTCATAAACCTTTAATCTAAAAAAAAACAAGAAAAGAGAAAGGTTTATAATCCACATTCCCCACATAGTTATTGTTTTGCTTGCATTACCTGAAATTCTTGTTGTTGGAAAAACAGCTGTTTGTTCTCACTGACAGTTTACATGTCTAAGACTTCCCCTTGTCTCTTCTCTCTTTCAGAGCCACAATGGCCACCGCACCGTACAACTACTCCTACATTTTCAAATACATCATTATCGGTAAGTGAGCGACACCAGCGACTACCAGTGTGCAGTCTCTGTAGAAGGCTATGTTCACAGCACACTCATACACCCCTAATGTCCATCCAAATCATTTTTTTTAAAATATACGGGACGTGATTCTGTACTCTGAGTGGATCCAGCAGCATATTTAATTTTTTGCTGTCTGCGTTAAACCATCAAATTTTAAGAGGTGTCTCTTCACAAGTGCATCCATCTGCTGAAACAGTGATACTTGATCAGTGAAATTGCCAAATGCATTAGTCAAAAAAAATCCTAGGACTCTTTGTCCCCTAAGAGTTTCTGTGATGGAAGTCTTGGCAGTACTGATTCCAAACTCATTTACTAATACCTCAATGCATACGAAATGAACAATGCTGTCAAGTAAAAGTATACATTTCTTATTCGTATGCGTATTCGTATTGCTAATATGTAATGAATTTATCAATGAATCTCTCCTTTTAGTGTTGTGTTCCATGTTTTGCTGACATGTTCCGTAACACGAAGCCTCAAAGTAAACAAACACATTGCATCTTTTACTTGCACATAGATTTGCAGCCATACATAAACACACCCACAGCTCTGGGCTATTTATCATCCTCTCCTGACAAACATATTACACCCAGCCTGAAAGTTTAAGTGGGTGTCTTGAATGAGTCTGTAAGAATAGCCTTGAGGGAGAGTGCCTTTTTTACTTAACCTTTTGTTCATGCCTCTTTTTTTTCACTTCCCCAGATCACTGAAGGAAACTTAAACTGTTTGTTTTTGCACAGTGTAGTTTCTAGGATCTCATGATCATGTTTGCCAGAGTTGCAGACAATTTTCTAAGCTCCTATTGATTATTTTGGCTGGAGTAGAATAAGGAGTGACTGCCTCAACCTCTGGGTTATTTGGGATTTCTCAGAATTTTCTTATGCAAGTATCCCCTGAAAACAGCAGTAGTTGCATCCAAAATAATGACATTGTTTAAATATCATGATATCAAGTCAAAACTATTGGTTTTGTCCGTATTTCCAAACAATAAAACTGATAAATGAGTGCAGTTCAGTTTCAGTGCAGCATTGTTCTTCTTGTTTTGTTGAGCTATAAATAAAGGATTAATCACAGATAATTGGTAATTATGAACATATTCGAACTGACAATCTGTCACGAGGATAGAGCACATTTCTGAGCCTTTGTCAGTCTCACACCACTCGACATGAAATTTTAAGTATCATCACTGACTGTCACAGAGGGGCCGCTGCATCATGCATGGGGGCAACACTGCAGGCCTGAATAGAGAATTGTTCTTCTGTTATTTCCTTGGTTGACCTGAGTTTCTCTCTGTCTCTCTCTCTCTCCACAGGGGACATGGGGGTGGGGAAGTCATGTTTGCTTCACCAGTTCACAGAAAAGAAATGTAAGTGCTTCCCTGATTTGACTCCTTCTCATCTGCCCGCGTGCCTCGGTGTATAGACAAGGTTGCCAGGTTCAACCGTGGCGCCTAAGATCACTTTAGATTTCTTTGTACGGCGACGGAAGTCGGCCACATAGAAGTCGAGTGTGAGCTCGGCAGGCAGTGAGTCTCTTCTTCTGTGAGTCAGCTGCAGCCTCCCATTACCATTCAGCTCTGTTTTGTTCAGTGCTACTATCAACAAGCCAGATGCTGTGTTCCCCATTCACTCATCCAAGATCACATCCTGCAACACACACACACACAGGGGTTGATTTAGAAAAGGTTTTCTGTGTCGGCTTCAAAGACATTTGTCGCGTTCTTTGTGGCGATACTTTCAATTTACTGAGTATAATGAATGTGATCAATAATTGATGCACCTGCTGCAGGCTTATAAGGGAAATTTGTGAGTCTGTGTGTGTACTTCTGCACGTTGTGAGGACTAAAAATACCAGAGGGCTGCTTGAGGGTAAGGATCTTGATTTTGGAGTAGGTTTAGGTTAAGGGTTTGGGTTAGGCTTTCAGTGGAGTCAAAATGAAAGAGCATTTAGGATGTGCAAAACTAATTAACACAAGAATTGAATTCACAGTCGCCTTACTTTCTCTCCACAGTCATGGCAGATTGCCCCCATACGATTGGTGTGGAGTTTGGTACAAGAATCATCGAGGTGAGCGGCCAGAAGATCAAGCTGCAGATCTGGGACACAGCAGGACAAGAGCGCTTTAGGGCCGTCACCCGCTCCTACTACCGCGGAGCTGCAGGAGCACTCATGGTCTATGACATCACCAGGTGTGTGACATACACATTTTACTGCATTTATCTGCACTTTACACCAAAGCTTTTATAGTTACTTAAACATAGGAGGAAGACGAATGAAAACAAAAGCTGCTCACAGAGATTCCCCCTCCTGAACAAACACCAACAGGTTTACAGCTCGAGTCAAAAGGTTTGTGCCCAAACTGTTAGATAGCATCAGTTATTTGCCAAATAAACACAGTTCAACATGTGGAATGTCTGTCCACACCACACCCAGCTCCCGGAAACTGTTAACTGGAAAAACTAATATGAATTGTTTACGTTTCTGGCTGTTTGCCTGCCCACAGTTTCAGCTGGTCTAATGGACAAGAACAGGAGACTAGGATGAGTGTTCATTGAACACAACTGATAACTCTTTATCCATATCCTGTACTTAAAGGGTGTGGATTCAATAATTGTTTTTCCTTTCTGTTATTCCCTGCAGCTCCAGTTTTTAATGGTCCAGTATGGATTTGTTAGTGTGTTAGCGCACTGAACTCTGGGTGTTTTCTCTTCTGACTGCATGGTGCAGTCGGTCAAACTGTAAAGTTGAGGCAATGCTACATTTATTGGAAAATTGACATTTAAGATGAGGAATTATATGACAGACGTGACCGGTTACGATCTTATCAGATACAGAGATGAAGCTGTTGGGTTGAACTTTCAGTTTTGTGAAACCATAACCTTCAGATTTGTTCCTCTCTGCAATTTTCTGCTCTTAATGTTACACCACGCTTATAATGCAGCAGCTGCCAACTTCTTGATAGCTCCTCAGAGATCGCACGATGTTCTGTTATGTCTCGGCTCGTCGTCATAGTAACCTCTGCCCTTCTGTTGATGTCATGCAGGAGAAGCACGTACAACCACCTCAGCAGCTGGCTGACTGATGCTAGAAACCTCACCAACCCCAATACTGTAAGAACACATTAACATCATTTCACCTAGAGCACCGGAGTTACTCTGCTCCCTGTTTATTGTATCTACCTGTGTAGTTTTCTCTTTCCTCCTGTGTCATCCTCCCTATTTCATAACCCCTGCTGTCACTTCCGCTGCTTTGTTTCCTCTCTGTCCTCTTGTGTCGTTTGCCCTTTCCCCTGAGATTGTTCGAAGCAACAGAGCCCTGTCTCTCTCTTAAATTGAATTTCTTGGTAAATATGATTACCTCCCAATCATACTGGTCTCATTTACTGACTTCTGTGTTTCTTCAGAAGTGGGTTACTGCAACATGTCACTTCCATTCCACACAGAAAATGTTTTTCCAGTCTTAAAACAACACATTTTCATGCAGATTTATGTGAGCTTCTTGTGGAACTATGATTTTTGTTGCTTATCGTATGGACACATAAGACCAAATAACATTAATATATTGTTTTATGAGTAGTTTTTGTGTTATCTGTTGTTATAATGCAGTATAGTGTTTATGTAGACATTGTTTTCTAGTGATAATCAGAGAAATCCACAGCGATCTGTAAGCAGCGCCTCTTCTCTTTATCATTATGCTGGTTTATGCTGAAGCAGCTTACAGCATCCATGTGGTGGCACTGTTGTAGTCCACTCATGGCTTGAGACCCAGTTGTCAACAAATGAAAGTTTTTATTTTTATTATTATTTTGGCTACTCGGCTCAAACAGACAATGGTTGTCAATTATGGCACTTAAACAAAAAAAGTTATGTAAGTTTCTATTCTAAAAATCTGGCCATCACTTTACCACTTCCTCCAGCAACAGCCAACACCTCAAGGCAAATAACTTCATATTCAATCTGTTTTAAATGTTGTGTATTATGTAACACAAGAATCAAATCAGTAGTGCTTCTATTTCTTAGTGAAATGATAATAATAATAATGATTATAGTGATTATTCTATTTTCCTTTTCATGTGGATTTCAATGCGCGTCATATTTGTTTCCTCTGTGTACTCCCTTTTTTTATGCAGTGCAAATTGAGTCTTGGCTCATAAAGCTCACTGACATATCAGTTTAATTTCCACTGATAATCAGTTTAATTATCTCTGATAATAATTCGTCGTTAACATGGTGATCTCTCTTTGAGCATGCCGCAGTTCAGTGGAGAGGAGTCTGTCTCTGCTAAAGGGAAGCTCATTACATTACTCCACTAGATTACAGGTCTAATTACATCACAGTTGCTAGGGGCAGCGAATAGTGTGCTCTTGTCGGGGTGTCAGTTCCTCGGTGAGTTTATCTATCGATTTCTTCACAGACAAGTCAGTGGTATAACAGCTGATTTAGGAAGTCTTGATGCTGCATTTAGCTCCCGTATTTCCTGCAGGTTTAGAGAGCAGACGTCTCCCCGAGAGTCCACACTGTCTCTGTGTTTGTCTTACTCCTCCTCTTCCTGTGTGTCTGTATTCTCAGGTGATCATTCTCATAGGAAACAAAGCAGACTTGGAGGCTCAGAGGGACGTCACGTACGAGGAGGCGAAGCAGTTTGCCGAGGAGAACGGTGAGCCACACACAGCTGGGAGGAGAGGAAGGTGGAGGAAGCTAATTGGATGTTAACTATTGATTGTGTTTTCTGCAGAGGGATCTTCCAAAACTCTTGACTGTCCCATCCGCAGATTCAACAAAACAATAATCACAAGAATCCTGACAAAATGTCTAAATATTTAGAACCAGGATAGGGTTAAGCCTCTGTGTTCTTCTCTGGATGTTTATAATGAAAGCTCTTGTGGTTGATTTCAACAGACAAAAGTGAAGATTAACATCCTCGCTGTTTATATTACCGAGACAGAAACTAGGAGAAGGTGACTCGAGGAAAGATTAAGCGAGCAGAGATATTAATTGAATGTGGAGGGCAAACGAGGACTTGGTATTTGAGCTATGCGTGTTTGGAACAATGTTTTACTGACGCCATCGTGTCTGTTTTATGTCCCTCAGGTCTGTTGTTTCTCGAAGCCAGTGCAAAAACGTAAGTCTGTCAGTGACAGCAGAGCATGAAACAGTCCCTTCGCTCCTTTTCTTTAGCTCCAGTTCGCCTCCTTTCTCACGCTTTGTGTGTTTATGCTCTGTGTGCAGAGGCGAAAACGTGGAGGACGCCTTCCTGGAAGCCGCTAAGAAGATCTACCAGAACATCCAAGATGGCAGCCTGGACCTGAACGCCGCCGAGTCGGGGGTCCAGCACAAGCCCTCAGCCCCTCAGGGCGGCCGGCTAACCAGCGAACCACAGCCCCAGAGGGAAGGCTGCGGCTGCTAATGACCAAGCAAACCCCCTTTCGCCCTCCCTTTCTCTCCCCCCTCCCTCTCTCTCTCACTCTCTCTCTCTCTCTGTGTCCTACCCGCCCTCCCTCAACCACCACCACCCTTCTCCATCCATCTCCTCACCTCCGTACGTTCATCCACCCTCACTACACCAGGAGCTGCATGCGAGCAGAGCTGCGGAGGGAAGGAACGGGGGACGAATATTGACTTGGGCCTGACTGAGCTGGTCTGCGTGGACTACATCTCTCCCCTCCTCCTCCTCCTCCTCCTCTCTGCCCTCCCCCCGTCTGTCTCCCTCTGTCGCCGTCTCACTCCTCCCTCTTTAAACTGTCAGTGTGCTGTCATCCCATAACGCTCCTCTTTTGCTCCCCTGGCACCGTTCAGTCTAGTCCCCTCCTCCCCCGTCGTAGTATCGTAGACACCACCACGCATTACACGGGTTACTGACACTTTAGATAGATGTAATGTTCATACGATAAACTGAGACTGTTTTTTTTTATGTTTGGTTTTATAGCTGTATACGACACGTAAACACTGCATTAAGTTTCATCCACCACCGATTCGTTCTGTACGAGTCAGATCTAAATTAAATCCCCCGACCTCCTGGCGGCACCTCCCCTTGCATGGTTTACCAATCCAGCATTTTATCGAGACGCGCAGGTACGATATCCCACTCGCGGGTCATTTTTGTGAGCTCAGAGCAGCAGAAGCAGTGAAATAAGTGAATCATGCAGCCACACAGAGAATGTGTAGCCAAGTGAGCTTTTGTTTTTTACAGCAGGATTCAACCCCTGCTCGTGGCTTTGCATTCAATCCCTGCTGCTCGGCACAAAGCGAATTCCTTTTGCCAGATGTGGCGACACTGATGTTCACAGGAGAGAGAGAGAGGGAGAGGAAAACATTGAGGAATAAACAAGGAATCGCCCACAAATTCATAGCGGGCGATTCCTCAGTCTCTCCTGTGAGATATCATAGGAAGGAGTGCTGGATGTTTTCCAGTTTGTCTGTGTGTTTGTGAGTGTCCGTGCTAAGAAGTTGGACGGGGGTTTCTTTCGACACTGAAACAAAAACAAACAAAGAATCATGGCTTTTTCTGTTTTGGTTTTTTTTTTTTTTAATTCATTCACATCAGTTTCTTTGCACCAGCTCTCCCTCCCCTCACCCCTCTGACCCCCCCACCCCACCCGAAACTCTCCCCCCAGGTCATATCAACAGATTCTGTCTTTACCAGCATTGTCTTTGTCATTGTTTGTTGCCTTATTATAATTAATGTTATTACTCTTTAATCTTTATAGTTTTGCTGCACTTGCTCTTCTCACTGCTCTTGGACTCACCCCGATTCAATAAACGATCTCTTTTTAGAATAATAATAATAATAATCGCATTTTACCAGAGAGTAACGTAAACTGTAAACACACAAGTGGTGGCTCACGTGGTCAAAATATCAGCAGCATGGTCTGAAGCCCACAGCTCAACTATTTAGATGTTTAAAAAAACAAACTCAATACTTCAAGTGTAGCTGCACTGAAGAGCTGATCTGTTCATACGGACAGGTGGTCCTCTTGTATAATAAAACACCAAGCAGCATGCCCCCTCCCCAAAAAGAGGAAATTCTCAAAATCCCCCCTCTTTTTTTTTTAAAGTACAATTTCTTTCTGT
This sequence comes from Trachurus japonicus, assembly GCF_045865225.1. NCBI lineage: Eukaryota > Metazoa > Chordata > Actinopteri > Carangiformes > Carangidae > Trachurus > Trachurus japonicus. The sequence goes on from NC_140918.1 coordinate 15,101,002, forward strand.
ATCATAGTGATTCCCTGATTGGACAGCTGTATATATTGCTTCTTAACTATCAGTAATGACCTCGCTACTCGGGATTTAGAAATTTATTTGCTGGCTCTGCCAAGATCTGTACAGTTGATGTGCTAGTGGGTTGCCTGTAATTCATGCTTGGGAAAATTCTGTAACATAGTTTCTATTAATAAATGTATGTAAAGGACAGACACCTAAAACACCCCCGCCCCCCACCGCCCTCCCAACCACCCCGTCTGCACACTACTGAACCTGCTGATTGGTTGAGGGGAGAGGAAGTGGATTGAGATGATGTAGTATTTATGTCTGCAAACTTTGATTCCTGTCATTTCTGAATGGAGTGGAGAATGGGGCACTTTCATGTTTATATTCTGTTTTTTTTTTTTTCCTTTTCTTTTTCTCCCCCCCCCCCTCCATTATAGCTCCTCCACATGGGAGGGGTCTGCATCGCTGTCTTAACTTTTGGGGAGTGGGGATTGGTTTGTTATCGTGGGAAGTTGGTGGGCTGGGTCTTCCTTTTTCCTGTGTCCCACCTCTTTGCAGTCTGAGTGACCACTTCCTGCTTTTGTCTGTCCACAAGTACAAAAAAAAGTACATATGTATAAATTTTTAAGGAGCTGTGCTAACATTTAAATGCGTTCTTGCGTGTATATGATTTTAAAATGTTGACATTTTGATTTTAATGACAAAATACTCTAGACAGAAAAAATAAATTATACATAACCTGTTGCTGTGAGTCTGTTTTTGTTTTAATGTTTGATACAATCTGGGATTTAATTGAGAAGAAAATATACAGGATCATGTAGAAAAAGCACCAGAGTCATTCATGTATTTCAAGTAGCACAACTGCTTTGTATTTTATTGCAACAAAAATTGCACCAAGGCTAGAGAGAGAGAAACAGATAGGAAAAAGAAAACATATTTACAAAGGAAAGCAAAGTTTGTCTACAAAATTGGTGAGGAGGCTTTAGTCACAAAGTGTAGTGGTATGGTTGATAAAGGGGAGGAATTAAAAAAAAAAGCCAACACTGACAGTACCATGTTGAAGTCAAGGCAGCTTGCGGTTGACTTGTGTCCTCAGGCATCGCAGTCAGACAGGGCACATGGGGTGAGACGACTACAGCACAAATACTGAAAAAAAAAACATGTCCAAGAGATGCAGACGAGAATAAAAAAAGGAACGTATGATGTTACAGTGGAATTTCATGGGTTCTTTTTAGTCTATAATGGTCAGCTTCTCACTTATACATTATTTTGTAAGACAGCAAGTGACAGATCAATAAACATTTCAGTCCAGTGTTTCCCCCAGGATATATTAATCTTTCTTGCTGGGGTGGAAAGGCCTCTGAAACAGCATTTAGACCATGTGACATAAACTCTCTCCATCAAAGCTAATTCTCTCTGGCAAAGAGGCCCTTCAGTGGTCAGAGAAACACCGTGTCAGTCCATGATCCCCTCTTTCCAGATCAAACAGCACAGCACGCTGCTGCACGGCCAAGCTGCTACTGATGGCTTTTGTGACTGGCATGTAGAGAAAGTTGAATTAAACTTTTTTTTTTTTTTAAAGGTCCAGTCTAAGAACATAAAAACGGTCCGATCCGCTGAGTTGCAGATCACCCTGGTCCCTCTCCAGCACAGACTGGAGACAAAGAGTTTTTTTTTTTGGTATGGCAAACATTTAAATCCAATAAACGCATTAACACAGCTATTCTTGGACAAATGGCACAATTCAGCCAAAAGCCACATTTCTGCACTTGTTCAGTGAGAAGTAATAAAACAGCTCCGTCAATAGTGTTTAAGGCACGAGTTGTTACCAAAGTGTGCAGTGAAGCAAAAAGAAGAAAGGCTGGAGGCTCATTCTCCCTCATTTGCTTGCTCCCATTATTACTTTATGGCACATGGTTGCAAATACTGCAAAAAAAAAAAAAAGCATTCACACAACAACAAACACTGACACGTTTTTTTTTGCATCACTCAGCACACAACCAATCACTGATGACAAGGTACAAAGCGATGGAAAATGCGTTGAACAGAGGCCATCAGGCTATAAACACTGTGCTTTCAGAAACTCCACAATTCTTACAGGTGATAATGGACGATAAGAGATCAGTCGAAGTGTAAGTGTTAGAAGGAATCCTGGGACAAGATGAGGTTAAGTGTTTTGTTTTCGCTCATTGTCATCGGCATCAATCGGGGAACAAAAAAAAAAAATCTAACACAAACAGTGATGGAAACAGGTATCACAGGCCTTTTTTTCTACTAGTGTCATCGAGAAAGGGGAAAACAACAAGAATACATAAGACATGATCGTTTCAAAAAAATGATTGGTGAAAGGTCATGTTGATCAAAAGTCGGCCCCTAGCCTCTCATTAAGGCCAAAGGACTCTGTTCATTCATAGTTAAGGCTTTTTTCAATATTGCAAACTCTGTCTGACGACGTCTACAGACAGATTCCTTTGATTCCATCCACAATAACCACAGGCGTTAGTGTTTCAGAGTGTACTGTAGTGTGACCTACACTCTGCTGCTGCGCTCCAGCAGGCTCTTACCCTCGGCTCTCTGACCTGAGCTCGGCATGACGCTCGGCTCATGCGCGTGCTCAGAAAAAAAGGGGGTAGTGTAAGATACAGTATCAGTTTCATGTCTTGGTATCGTGAGCTTTTTTTTTTTTTTTTAGGGCGCTACCTCTGGACAATGTCACTTATTTCTTTGACGGAGGACAGCAGCTTGCTGAAGTCCTGCTGCGCGTTGGCGCCCCCCGTGGCGGTGGGGCAGATTTGCAGCTCGCGCAGGCTGCTCTCGAGCTTGTTGATGGCCTCGCGGAAGGCGAACTTGTTCCTCATCTGTTGGATGGAGTCGACGTAGCTCACGCAGTACTTGGACAGGTTCTTGCCGGCCTCCAGCACGGCGCTGTGGCTGCCCGTCTGCTCCGAGTTGCGGCAGATGGCGGCGCGGAGCAGCTCGGTGCCCTCCAGGACCATCTCGCGCGTCACGGCCGAGTTCGGGGTGCGCTCGGAGGCCTGGCGGGGCGCCGTCTTGCGGAGGGAGCGCCGGGTGTTCACCAGGGGGATGAAGGCGGTCGGCGAGCTCAGGTCGCCGGGGGAGGTGAGGGAGGAGGAGAAGCCTCCCAGGCTCTGGCTGGAGAGGGAGGTGGTCACTGAAGTGGAGGAGGTGGAGGTCTTCAACGGTTGAGGTTTGGAGGTGGAGCCCAGGGGCAGCTTCTTGGAGCCCTCGCCGAGTGGCGAGCGGGCTTGGTCACTGGCAGTGGTTGTGTGGTGGGGCTCTGCGACGGAGGGGAGGCCCTTAGCTTTGATGTCTGAGGTGGCGGAGGAGGAAGAGGAGGAGGGGGAGGGGAGCTCTTGGGTGGGGCTGCGGGAGATCTTGCCCGTTTTGGCGTTGGTGGGCGGTGGAGGCGGGGCCGGCTTGGGCTTCTGCAGCTTCCCCCGTTCCCTGACGGATGAGGAGTCCCCGTGCTTGTGTCTGCGGGCCCTGCACTCGTCTCCCGCCGCCCCCAGAGCGGGGAACACGTTGGGCTTGAGGAGCTCGGCGTGGAGCGCGCTGGTTTTGGAGTTCTCCAGCCCCGGCAGGCCCGGCCTCCGGACCGCCTTGGGCGTTAGCGCCTGGGGGCTGGAGCCGGGACTACTGGGATCAGTGTCTTTGCCTAAGAAGGAAGAGGAGACATCTGATGAGGTGTTGAGGCGTGGCGGAGGCGTCAGGGTGCCCATCCGAGGGGCGCTCTCCCCTTTCTGCTCGCTGGTTCTCTTCCGCGGCAGAGCCGGCTTCCCCCCGAAGGTACCTGAGTCAAAGTGGCGCTGGCCCAAGTCTCGCGGCAGAGTGACGGACTTCCATTCGTTGCCGTCCGAGCCGGACTGCATGCTGGAGGACCAGAGGAAACGCTTGGTGTTGGACATGTTGGACTCCTCCTCGCTGGGCGGCGTGGTGGCCGCTTTGCCTCCGGGGCCGGGCACCGCGGGCGCCCCCTTCTTCCTGGGGAATAACGGCCCTGGGTAGGTGGGAGCCCCGTTGGCGATGCCCCCTCCCCCGTTATTGTTAGTACTCAGGAACCTGGAGGAGTCGAGGCCGTGCGTGTTGTCGTTGACGGCCAGAGATGCGCCGTTGTTGAAGTTGTCGCTGTCTCTGGGATCCGGGGTCACCACCCTCCTGTCGTGGTGGACGTCCATCTCCCTGAAGGAGGAGCTGCGTTTGGGCGGAGCCGGCGCGTTCTTCTTCTTTTTCTTGATGAGGCTGAGAAAACTACGCGTCTTGTCTTTGGGTATCAAGCGGTCGTCCTCATTCAGGTTGTTGTCCAGGAGGGGGCGCTCTTTCCTGGGGAGCATGGGTGACGACACGGCCGCTTCTGGCTCCAATGGATCTGAGGAAGTGAATAAAAGAACCAGGAAACCATTAGTGACAGAGAATAAAAACCTTCAGAGGACTTCAGAGGTTTTGACAGAGTTTTTAAAAAAAGAGAGAGAAAGAAAACAAAGGAAACTATTGTGGAAGAAAGGTGAGTGTTTCAAAGGAGCCTGAGCTGGGTGGCAGATGTTCCCAGAGACAAGGGAACCCGAGGGCGCAAACTCCACCAGCCTTAGCATGTTCTGTGGTTACACTCAGATCTCAGAGGGTGCTTGATCTTTTTAAAAGCTCCTGACTCAGTGAGAAGGTGAAGTGAATCAAGAGATAAGGATGTGATAAGAGTGAGAAGACGGCAGTGACATGGTCAATTTAATGTGAAAGAACTGAAACACATTTCATTTAATCAAGTTCAAAGTCTTTATAGACTTCTAAGTGTTTAGAAGAGAAGAAAAACAATCTCCACCCCTGCATACACTATTCATTCCACATACTCCTGTTTCTATAGTAACTAAACTATTTTAAAACAAGTTGCGTGAGCGTCTCACCTGGACTGTCTCCATCCCGGTTGTCCATGTTTTTGCGGAGCGTTCTGGTCTTGGTGGGCAGCTCTGGAGCCTGCTGGATGGGGCCTAATGTCGCCTTCTTCCCTTTCTTGCCCAGCTCCTTTTCCACCTCTGAGAACACACACACACACACACACACACACACACACACACACACACACACACAGTGATATAACATGATGATTCCACATACTGACAACTGAGTTCATCTGTAGTTATCGCAAATTATAAAACGGAAAGGTGAAATCTGGCAATCTGATTGGTTGTTAACTGTGATACAATGAGCATGTACCACGGCTACTATTCTAAAGCCTTATCACAGCATAGGCTATCACCGTATGAGTGGTATGAATGGAAGTTTGTTGTCGTGTATCAATGGCAACGTACTGTAGCAGTCGGTAGCAAAAGATAGTTTGTGTTTTTACGACGTTAACAAATAGACTAAAGTATTTGAATTCATATGTTTAAGGTTAACTTTCACCTCCGGGGAGGGTTAACAATGGTAGAGGGGATTGAGCAGTGACTTTCTCCTGAAAAAAAAGCAGAGGAAAAGACGACATGCAGAGCTAACGTCCGGACAGGTGGGACAATTTTTTTTCACAGTGGTGCTATTTTATTAGATAATATGTATTTCTGGTTGAATAAAAACTAGATGAAATCGGTTGTGTATTCCTCTTTCATATTGCCAATATTGGTAACCGTTTTATAAAAGCAGTATATCACTTCAGTCTGTGATATACGCTCATTATACCACGCTAAGTCTGTTGTGATATATGGCTTAATTATTACCCACAAAAATGTTTCAAACTAAAAGAAAAAAAAGAAGCTGCACTGACCATCAGAGATACTCGATTCCTGGAACATGGTTTCAAAGGCTTGATGTGTTTCAGCGAACGACGGCCGTTCTGAGGGGTTCCACCTCCAGCCTGACAGGAAGGTTAAAAATCATTTATTAAAAAGTCGTTCCAACAGAGGAGAGTGTGTGTAATCATCTTCTGGATAGATGTGTTTTGCTACTCACAGGCCCTCATGAGCTCATAGACCTTCTCGGGGCAGCCCTCTGGCCGGTCCATGCGGTAGTCTTTCTCCAGCAGCTCGTAGACCTGGGACAGGTCGATGCCGGGGTACGGAGACATGCCGTAGGTGGCGATCTCCCACAGCAGCACGCCGAATGCTGCAGACCCAGAACAGACAGATGTGAACTAAATGACTGGAATCAGTCACGCGAGGAGGATGTGCAATACACTGATGAAGGAAAACAGAGATATGATCAACTAAATGAGATCAAACTTACCCCAGACGTCAGATTTTATAGAGAACTTGTTGTAGGCCAGACTCTCTGGTGCAGTCCACTTGATGGGGAACTTGGCTCCAGCGTGGGCGGTGTAGGTATCTCCTGTCATTAACCTGCTCAGGCCAAAGTCTGCGACCTTCACCAGGTGATTCTCCCCGACCAGACAGTTACGGGCAGCTAAGTCCCTGCAGGAGAGATCACAGAGAGGAGAATGAGAGATAAACAGGAGGCTTTTTTCTACAATGACAAATAGACGGTCAAGTAGTCCAAAAAAGCTTGAGCTGATCTGATTAAAACACAGATTCACTGGAGAAAAAAAACAAAAAGAAAAGTAAAAGCAGTTCATCTTGTTACAACATTTACTGCAGTGTTGGATTTCTACAGATGTTTTGTGTGGAGCAGAGTCACAAGCTGAGTCTTGTCAGGTTTAAAAATTAAAATGCAGTTTGGCAAATATGAAAGGCATAAATCATCTTGTTGCCTCTGAAGGACTCGGCCGTACGTGCCAGAACAAACTAGCGATGTTACAACATCGGCTTCTCTGAGATACAAGTCTGTCCTCCTGTGAGAGAGGAGAGCTGCTCAGAAGAATGTCTTTCCTCTGCTATTCACGCAACTCTGACTGAGATCTGAGTGAAGGTCTGTATATCCAGGCTGCCGCCGAGCTTCAATGCTGAAGATTCACAGCCGGGAAAATCAATTACAGGTGAGGACTCGCCTCTATGTCCTTCCAACCCACCTGTGTATAAAGTTTTTTTTCTCCAGGTACTCCATGGCGGAGGAGATCTGTGTGGCCATGTGAAGCAGCACCACAGCGTTGACCTCCTCTCTGTTGCACTCTCTCAGGTAGTCTAGTAGGTTGCCGTGGGTCATGAACTCTGTGATGATGTAGAACGGTGGCTCCCGGGTGCACACACCTGCCAGGAAAACAAGGTTTGCCAAAGAATGGGATAATTATTCAGAAAATCTTTGATTATTTGCTTACATGTTGCAGCTTTTATACAGAAAAAACAAAACCGAAAACATACAAATGACCTAGATTTATACAATTTGTCTTAAATGGCAACATCTTCGATATGAAAATCTAAGACCTAAAATGACAGTTAAATAGGCAACTATTGTGGATGTTAGAAATTAAGCAATACTTTATTCTTATCCCACTCCTCTTAGCTAAACTCCTCTCAATTCACGGAGATAAGGAGCTTTATCAGAAAAAAAAACATTAACATACCTAACAGTTGTACCAGGTTGGGGTGTTTGATCTCTTTCATAACAGCAGCCTCCTTGAGAAACTCCTCCACCTCCATCGTATCCTCCTGGACAGAGATGTTGGCAAAGTAAGAGAGCTAATCCATAGATTGGTTGCAGTTACATCCATATAGCACCAGATGGTAGCATTAATCAGCCAAATTAAAGATCTATAGCTGATACAAGACAAAAAAACATATTGAAATACACCCGCTCCTCAATTAAATCCCATTTTCTCATCGTTCTGTCACCTTTAGTGTCTTGACTGCCACGGTGAGGTTGTACTTCTTCCAGACGCCCTCGTACACCTCCCCGTACTGCCCCCCTCCCAGCTTGTGCTTCATGGTAATGTCAGTGCGCTCCATCTCCCACTTGTCGTAGTTGGGGGAGACTCCGTAGATGGTGGGCTTGTTGCGCTTGGGCGCCGGGTAGTGCAGCGTGGTGATGAGGCCGTCGGCCACCGTGGAGTGGTGGTGCACCAGCTCCGCCAGTGTGTTGAAACGGCTTTCTGACGAGACGTACAGCTGGAGAGGGGAGGAAAAAGTGACACAACGTTGCGCCATGAGAGATCGAAATACAAGATAAAAATCTGTCAACTCAACCACCGTCTTCTTATTTTTCCAAAATAAGACACGCAAGTTTACAGTGGCTTTCCGTTATATTGCTTCTACTTAATATGCATTGAAATGGCAGCGGTCACACATCATGTCTGGAAACAATGCGTGGAATTGGGGGAAATTTACAGTAAATCATCGAGTTTTGAGTGAAAAAGCATCAGTGCCGCACCATGAAATAATCCATTAAAGTCACACAGTCGCACAAAGAGGGTTCAGGCAACTCAAGAAACCCACAAGGCATTCGTCAAGGAGCTGGTGAAAAGGGAGGATATTGGTCAGAGCTCGGTGGACACAGTCTTTTTCATTGTCCAAGTCTTACATAACACTCAAAATGATTTGCTCTACAATCTGCACTTTGCATTGCTTTACTGGGGAACGGGGCTCTTTACGCAAGCCCAAGGCATGCGGAGGGAAAAGTTGAAAAAGAACAACCTTGACTGTAGTGAAAAGACCTTTGAGATCTAAAGAGGATTTAATGGTCAGTTGGCCTCTCTCCTGGCTTAAACCATGACCATTTATGAAGAGGAAGGGGAGGAAAAAAAAAAAAAACAGTTTTTCTTTCAGACAAACTTTAGTTACTCAGAGAGCGTGAGACAAAGCTGCAGCTTGGGGGAGTGCTGAGGTAATCTCAAATTATTGGAGAAGCCTATCATACCAGACTCTTGAGATGTAGCTCGGTAGGAGAATGGAAAACAATATGAGATGGGGATCCAAGTGTGTGTGTGTGTGTGTGTGTGCTGTCGCTGTCTGTATTCATGTGTTCATCCATCTGTTGTGTGTGTGCATACTTGGCTGCCACCGTCTGTGCTAATGCATGTCTTAGCATGGGCGTCAGTGTCTGGCCGGCTTCGCGTCTGCTGGCCATTATGAGCAGCACAGTGGTGGTTAGAGGCATTCTTGTCATAGCAGGCGTTCCTGGAGCGAGCTCACCTCGCTGCATCACAGACAGGAGGGTGACCCAGCCAAAATGGCAGGGGCTTCTTGACTGACATAGCAATTTGGGGGAATCCCACACCGAGATATTCAGCTGGAGTGAAATAACGGCCGACGCCGATCTACCGTGACCACTGCCATGTGAAACCCTGCACCTTATTTAAAAAGCTCTTAATATAAATGTGCTCCAGACAGCCTGCCATCCCTACTCAACCTGAAGCTCTTCACATTCAGACTACAGTAATATATTATACGAAACCTCACGATGTCTGAAGTATTTCAGGAAAAATAACAAAATAAAATTAAAATCACAAGTTCTGTTTTTATGTTGGAGGTCTGTGCCCCAGGCCAGCTTTAAGTACAACTCTGCACTGATCAGTAAAGTTACCCCTTTGAAATAATGTGTCTAAAAGCTTCAATGCACTGTAAATGAACAGTTGAAGTGACACCCTGCCTTCATGAGAGGATGATAATGAGGTTCAGCCATTAAATTCATTTAGTCCACAACAGTATCTTGAAAGCATAGTTTTCATTTCTCTCAGAAAAGACTTAAAAGGGTATTATATAAAGTCTTTGTATGATTATTGTGGCAATTTCTTTTCAGCATAGCCACATTAGTTGCAGCTTTCTGTATGTGTGTGTGTGTGTGTAGATGTCAACAGATGTTACACCTTAATAATCTACTAGTACGACTGGTGCAGCAGTAGATGGTGTAGATGGTGCCTTCAGGAGGACTTCTAGCTACAGTAGCGTCTCACCAAATTCATACTAGGCAAGAGTCCGTTGAAGCAGCACAAATGTAAGATATTAAATCACATCTTTTAAAAATGGGTTAATGCACCCATCATCCATGTACAGATCATGTTAATTTATGCATTATATCACTAGGAGTTCTTGTTATATACTGCTGGGAAGTACTGACAAAAATGTGATTTATATCTTGGATAAATTCATGCATTAGTAAAAATATTTTATCTGACGTGCACAACCATGAAAACTCAAAATCAAACCACTTCCATGTTTTAAATTGAATTTGGCAAACACTGAGTAGGTAAAAGCAGCAACTTTTCTGAGTGTGTGCAGGGTTCACTTTGACAAAAAGTATTTCAGTATTCACCTTGTGTGTGTGTGTTTCCACTGATGCCTACCTTGCCGTCAGACGCAGTGTTAATCCTGTAATGGTAGACTCTCCCCTCGTACCGCAGAGAAATGGACCTCTGTCCGGGGCTGCTCTCGCTCTCGCGGACCAGAAAGCTCCCGTTGATGCCCGAGCTGAGCAGGTACTCGGCCGCGTTGCGCGACACGGGTCCGTGGTACCAGCTGTGCTTCTCCAGGCTGTTGACCGGCGTGATGTAGTTGGATGGCACCCAACCCTGGCCATTCTTGGTCTGTGCCTCGCACCACTCGCCATTGTGGTTGTAACCCAGCACGCGCAGCTTCTCTCCTAGAAGTCAACATGTGAAATCAAACATGAATATTAAAAAAAACATCCGGGTCTAATTATGGCTGAACTACCTGGTTGGCTGCACACACATTCTTTCATGTTATTTCTAATTGCTTAAGCGTATTCCTGCTGATTTTGAAAAGCATATTTCCACAGCTGGGACTGTTATAAAGCTTCCATACCCTTTGAGTAACGGGCTACCATTAACATGGACACTGTGCGAGAGCTGAACTCAGCATGTTTTGAGTCAGACATGCAGGAATCCACTGTATCTAATGTCATCTTTCCCTTAGCACAGGAACTCGGGGGGGATTTTCTTTTCCACTGGTCATTTGGTGACCTAAACTCAGGAAATTGTTTTCTTTCATTTTAGTTTAGACTGGATACAATGACAAATAGCTTTAAACTATGCATCAAAGTCACTAGAATTGCCATGTTGGCATGACTTTAAATTCAAACATCTTGAGATCCTTGTTTCTTTTGCAATATTCACCAAAAATTTAAAAGAAATCTTTCTCTCGCAGTTGACTTTCTTAAGAGTAAAACTGAAAACTAGTGTAGCACGGGACATTTTCTTGTTTATTCCGGTGCATATGTTCTCTCCTTCCTTCCTCTGTTTGTCTGTGTGATCCATCTGTGGTATTGTTTTACAGTCGGTTCAGTGGAAAAAAAACACACGGGTGAGACCATCGTCAGGAAGCGAGAGTCAGACGGGGATGAAGACAGAGGGGGAAAAGACAGGATGGGAAACAAATAAGCAGATTCCCAGTAACACTCCAGAAACCTTATCAACTTAAATGTTCTAAAGAAGTACGTGTGACTTTGCATGTCAGCGCCAACACCAACCGTTCGTTGGGATTACCATCATAATGATGCAACTATACCACTAAATACCATTAAAACCTGTTGCAAAATAATTCCTAGTTGAATATATGAGATTAAAAAGCTTTTTTTCTTCTCTTTTTTTCTAACCTTTGGTGATGCTGAGTGTGTTGTCACCACTGGCCACGAAATCGTAGAGCGCCACAAACAGGTTGGGGTCATTCTCGCTGGGTCCGGCCAACAGGTTCTCTTTAGAGTTCCACCGGGCGGCTTCTGTCAGACCCTGACCCTCAAAGTCTGGTCTTTGGAGAGCTTCTGAAAAAAACAAAAAACAAACAGAGAAGGAGAAAAATCAGAAAACATGTAGGTGACTAGAATTGAATATGAGGGAAAACATCAAACAATGCATCTCTGAAGGGAGATCTGTAGGCGTGTGTTTGGTATGCAGCGCCATTGTGAGGCCCTTTTTTCCCATAGAGCTTCACACACATGTTGAATGATTCAGCAACAATGTCAACTCTCAGCCTCTCCATGTGTCATTTGCATTCTTCGGCACCCCCCAACCCCCCCAACCCCCCCACTCCCACCTTCTGCAGGTCATCAGCTGTGATCCCGCCGTGGGATTAGAGTAATAAACCTGATCATGTGACCTGCCATGTCCCTGCTGTCTCTCTACAACTTCTCATTTCCTGGATTACCCCTGCTTCGTTTTCATTTCTTAAATATCTAGACACCACGCCATGAGAATGGATGTGGATCTTCACTGGAAGTGTAAAATGGATGTGCTTGCACTCACATGTATTTCGTTGAGTTCGGAGAGCTTAATTTCTACTTATGTTAATTACAGACACAGCTGTAAAACTAATGGCTGAATTATAAAATGCGAGAGGTGGAAAGAATGAGGGGAGAAGATAAAGACAGTGTTTAAGAGGGAGGGAGAAGTTTGTGAGGTGAGGTGAGAGCTTTTAACTTTTCAGTTTAGCCTAAAACGTGTGCGCGATTGTGTGATTTTCTCAGCTGTTGTCACACATGTGAGGCATCTTCCATTTCAATCCCCAACTGAATATACACCGATCAGTCACAGCATTAAAACAGGTGTCTGAGACTCATCTGTACATTTTTCTTTTTTTAGCAATGAAGCAGTGGAAAATAATTGAAATTATGAATTAAGCTTCAAATCAAACTATTGCAATTTCAGTATGAACTCTAAACAGGCCACAGATACACACCAATCAGCCACAACTATAAAAACAGTTCCCCGTTTTAATGCAGTGGCTGATAGGTCAGCATGTACAAGTGTCGACTGTCAATGGGAAACACAAGCAGAGTCTAAAAAAAGTGTTGTGAAATTTAATTTTCCAATTCTGGGATTAGGAGCTGGCTACTAACATGTGACAACCCTGAGGGTTACTGGCCCGGAGTTCACTGCTGAAACAGCATTGGGCCATTACATTCCTTCGATCGCTTCGCATTTTATCCTAATTTTTGTATAATGTGTGTATTAGTTGTTTTAGGATATGGGGCCAAATGCCCAGCAACACACAGCCAGACAGATAAATAACCAACATACTAGAGAAATCCTGTGACCTGTGGAGTCTGGGGTTGTGGTGAGTCTGGTGACATTGAACAACACTTGTAAATATGTTTCTTATAGAAACTAGAAATAATAACCATCATCAGCTGTAATACGACACACAAAACAAAAGATAAACACAATCCAAAAATGAAATTTGCAGTTTTCTCACATCCTGATATGTAAAAATCACATCCTCCGACACAACATAGACTGGGTCAACTACTCCACAACAACATCACTGAATCATCTGACCAGGAAGAGGAAAAACTTTTGCCTCACAGAGCGGTGTGAGTTATACAAGAGGAAAATTCCACTTCACGTGCATGGCTTGTCCTTAAGGCTACAATAACAATGCATTTGATTATCAAGACCATTTGTAATTAAAGAGCAAATTCTTGATATCCATGGACACGACACAAACACTGACTGGCTGTGATCTTTGTAGGTGTGTGTGTGTATAATTACATGTTTCTGGTAACAGTGTGAGATGGGGTTTCCCTCAGAGCATCTTCCTGCTGCCACAAATATTGATTTTCAACCTTCACAAAAAGGTTTTTATTCCTCAAATAGAACTGGCGTGGAGCTAAAAATGTGATAAGTTGAGTTTCACAGTTCGTGACATCTGAAAAAGACGCTCATCTTTTGCTCGGGATGGATCAGTAACTTACAGAAACAGATCGTTGCCAACATGACTGAAAACCTGCTGTCAATGTTGGTTTTGAATACGTTCATTATATCTGGACACTGGTTCTTCAGGCAGGACGAATGTGACCAACTTTAAGCATTTCCCACTCGGTTACTTGACACCAGCTATCCATGATATCATCTCTGTCAACTGAAAACCACACAGCTCCGGTTTTTTTCTACCCCTCAAGCTAAAAACCCAGCGGCTTCACCTGATTATGTCAGAAACAAATGTCGCTGTCAAAGCTGCTTGTGTGAAAACTAATAGCTTGGAGCAAAATCAATCCCGAGCTGCATAATGTAGCAGATTGACGACCGTCAATGTGTCCCCCAAAAAAAGAAAGAAAAGAAAAAGGATTGACGTCACACGACGTATCCTAACAGACATATTCTGGTCGTAGAAGAAAAAACACAGAGGTTTGTCTAGTCTGAAGGACCAAGATGGAAAAGCGGCCAGAATTCACCAGAACCTTGACTTGGGAACTTGTGGAAAAGGACAATGTGTACTGAGTGAGTGATAAAGGCACAGCTGGACTTGGTGGAAACAGAGCAGAGGGCTGATTGAGCATGTACAGAAGAGTCACATGCATCCTCCTCTCATGATGAGTTTGACTGTTGTCAAATAAAAGAGCTGCAGGCGACGTCCAATGTCCTCAGTCCTACCGCAAGCTTCAAAATGTGTTTGTGTGTGTCTGTCGACCCTCAGACGAAGGAGCCGGAGCGTTAAAACCGTAAAAAAATACTGAAAAACTTGTGTAACCCTCGAGGAAGTAAACAGAACATATGTGGCCCGCAGTCAGTCACATGACACTGTTGACAAGTTGCAGGCATCGCTGTATTTATCGGTGGATTTTGAAAGACTTTTTCACACGGCGTCTTCTGCCAAGCTCGGCTCACCAGCCTCGACGCGGCGAGACAATCAAAGCCAAATGTGGTGCTTCTTTCAGGTCAAACCTGCCTGTGGGAACAACGGCAGATTTGATTTTGTCTGTAGCGTCCTGCCCAAGCTCAGACTTTTATTTTCTGATTTATGGTGAGATCCAAGCCTGAGAGGAGAAGACTGACCGATTGCATCTTGGAACAACAACAAGGGGGTGTTTCACACAGCTGGCAAAAGATGTAGGCTAGGTATCTGCATGCTTCATGCAGAAATAAAGAGCCCGTGGTCCCACATTCACATGGTCACTGAAAAACAACAAAACATTGCCACTTTTCATGACATACTAGATTTAAACCCGAGACTGTAGCCATGTAACAGGATCAGTGTTATGAGATATGTGTTAAAAATCTGAAAGACAAGCCAATAACACTCAGTTCAATGGCATCTCATGATGTGTGACAGGGTTTTTTGCGTCATCGTGCCGTGCTAATCTAGACAGCGTCAGAAAAAAAGGCGTTGCGTTTGACTTGTTTGCATCCTGTTGTGACATTGCAGGTCAGATTTCTTAAACATGTGATGGAAAAAAATATGGTTCAAGATAAATACTGGTGAGAAACTCAGAGCAAAATACTGGTGAGAAACTCAGAGCACCTTAGGGGGAAAAACTATCCATTCTGGAGCTATACAATCATTTAATTCTTGTCTAACAGAGAGAAGATGTTTCTACTTCAGTTTATCCCTTGGTTACATAAGCAGGAGTAGTATGTTCCCAGTGAATACTTTAGATACAAAAATACAAATAACTCAACGATTCAAGTCAGAAAACACAGCTGTGTTTTGTCAGATCGGGGGCCGAAGCTGAGAAAAAGAGATTGAGCAAGATATAAAAGAAACACCGACACTCCAGAACCAGACCTGAAAGCGAGCTAGACATACCATATGTCCAGAGTTTGGCCCGGTCATAAAGTGTGTGGGGAGCAGAGTTGAGCGGCCCATGCCACACATGTCCACTTTACGGGCCACAAATACCACAGCTCTTTGTGAGAGGGTGACAGCACACTGACACATGGGCCAAAAAACACACACTCAAAGAGAGGGAGAGGAAAAGAAAAGTCATACAAAAAAAAAAAAAAAGAGTAAACTCAGGAGGTAAGTGAGAGAGAAATCAGAAAGAGGGGGAAAGACCCTTTATCGAAGAGCCGTGGAGTGGGAGAAATGACACCATGTCCTGGCCGCCACGCTGACATGACACTCAAAATGATTAAATATGCACGGATGGTGTCCAAAATTCATAGCTGTGTGACTGCACCCAAACTCTCACAGTGATGCAAGACAGAAAATTCTTCATAAACCAGACTAGAAACAGACTAAATATGAAGCCTGGTTTCACTTTGTCCTGCTGGTTTTGAATCCCATTCATGTTTAAATAAGCTCATTTACAAACTGTGGCGTTCACTTTCACTTTCACCAGATATTTCTTGGGAAGTTGAGCTACATATTTCTCTTGCATCACCTGTCATCACCGAGGTGAGAGGTGTTGGAGAACCAGGCGAGGGTATTCAGATCATGTGATATGGTTCAACCCACTGTGGGAGATATTATGTTAGTGAAAGCATGTTCACATCATAGAGGTGGAAACAGGGTGCAGCTGATAATGTCACATCCAATAACTGTAATGTGACAGAAAGCAGATAGCATTTATGTATTTTTTTAATCTTACTATTTGGAGCTTATGCAAATCAGGCCTCCAGCTCTTGTGAAGTATTTCGGGGCAGAAAATGAAGTGTGGAGTGGGACGTCATCTCAGCCTGAGATTTGCTATGCCTTCTACCATATGGTTTGAAAATGAGAGACTCTTTATAACTGTCAGCCACTTCAGTGGAGAGCGTACCAGGACCATTATCTCTATTAAATCATTTGGTTGCACAATCTCTGGAGCACATAAGACTGCACTGAGTTTTCCATTACCGTTAAATTGCTGTGTTGATTATGTACAATGTGCCCTGGATTTCTTCGAATTCCCCTCGTGTTTCATACATCATGGGCAAATCAATTACTCACTTTACGTGCGACCAGAACAGTCTAATTAGAAGTCATGGAAAATAACTCCTCATGGTGCAAGAAAAGAAAGAAAAAAAAAAGAAAAAACATGGAATTAACATATCTGTGCTATCTTTTAAGTTCATTACAGAAGCAGTACCGGACTAGAACATGGCAGAGAACTGAAAAGCAGAGTGCAGACTGAGATTAGATCCCCTCTCCTCATAAACAAGAGTTAAGTGGGACACAGCCAGGAGTCAGATTTCCTTGTATTCTCTTCTCCGTCTCTTTTTCCACTTCTTTCCTCTGCAGCTAGCCAGTGTGTCTGGCCTCCCTCGCCCTCCCCTGTGCTTACTCTCCACTTTCTCCTCCCCATTCTTCAGTTTCCACAGTCCAGAAATCATTGTTCAGACTTTACTTGATACTTTTTATCCTTCTCCCTTTGTCTCTTAAATCCCTGATTCCTCTTTTTCCTCGTCTGACATCGCTTCTTTGATTTTTTGTTTACAAGTCCCCCCCAAAGTAAACTCTAAAAAAAAATCACAGCCCATGATTAAGAGACGTAACAACCGCCAATAAGTATTCTTACCTTCCAGGTAACAGCTGGAGGAGGACGAGAGGCCTTTCTTAGATTTACACCCCACCAATTTCAGGCATATCTCCAACATTTTCATTTGTTTTCTTTCCCTTCCCGCTTGAAAATTTTGTTGCTTGTTCAAATGAGACGTCCCTCGAACGTTTCCCCTCTACATGTGTCCAACGGAAGAAAAATTCAAACACAAGGGGAAAAAAAAGCAGCAGAGAAGAGGAGAAACAGCACAAAGCCAAAATAGGTGATGATATATTCTAGCTTTCTTTTCCTCGGTCCGTCCAGCTGCTGTAAATCCTCTTCGTCTTCTTCTTCTCCTTGCTCCTTTCCGAAACAAAAAGCAAAAGTCCGCTGTCCGGCAAAGTCTACCAACTCTCTCCTCTGAGCGTCTCCATGTTTTTTTTCTCTCCCCCCTTTGGCTTTTGGGCTTTTGGTTAGCTCCTCTTCTGTAAGGCACAACAACTATCCAAAAGCGTGGGTCGGGTCCAAAGGCTCGCTAGACTTATGGATGTGTCAGTTGAGTGGGCAGTAGGGCAGTCTGAGCGGTGCCATTCCTCTCTCCTGTCCCCTGTGTGAGTGTGTATCTGAGGCACAGGGACTACTCGTGCTACAGCTGCCAACAAAGGGCCTCTTTCAGGCTCAGCCTGCTGCACTCAATGACATCAGCTGAGCCGTCCCACCTCCAGCAGCAAACACACAATGAGGGGGAGAGACTGCTACCACACACACATACACACGAGCATTTACCGAGAAAAATACAAACAGCAGCACCCAAACTTCATGTCAACATGCCAGATAAAAGCTCCACGAGTCTCATTTGAAAACTTTGACTGTAGTTTAGATTCACGAAGGACCTGAAACAGTTCTCCTCTGCTTCTGTTGAAGTCATGAGTTGATTACAAGTAGCTCCTCCTCCGACTTTTTAACCCCCCTTCCCCCTCTCGCTGTCTCTCTCCCTCTCTCTCTCTCTCTCTCTTCTTCTCAGCCATGCTTTTTCCCGTCTCTCGGTCTGAAATGTTTACAGGTTAAAGAATCACTTCTGGAAACAGGCCTGGTTGTTAAAGACATAGCTGAAACTCTCAATCATTGGCAGCCAACGGGGAGCAGAGTATAACCTTCACCAGCTTCACACAGGGCTCATTTGCCACAAGTTATTTCAAATGCAAATGAAGTAAGCAATTTATTTTAATTCATCAAAATGAGAGTGTTTGTTTTTTTGGATCATTAGAGAAACATGTCTGACCAAGTGTTTTTTTAGACAACAGCAGTGGGTTGGCCTTATCTGACTGCCGGAAAGTGCTTGTGTGACACATCACTGCTTCATATCCATCTCCTCTGTCTTTTATCAGCCGTCTCCACGTGCAGTGATTTACAACGCCTTCAGAAGTTCAGTCATAGCTCTGAACTACTTCCACGGAAACTTCCACTGTAAATGTATCTATAAATCTCATTGTAAACTGAAACTTGAGTCATAATCCAGGTATTAGAAAATTACCTATTTTTTTTAAATACTGGCACTCGGGGGTCCTTTGTTTTCCAATTCTACATTACAGGACAACACAAGTAAGAATTGGGCATTAATTTAACTTTGTAAATTCAGCACAGTCTCATGAAAATCAACACAATTATCATGCAATAAACGTGTGACAAACGCGCTGCGAACTTCAATGTTTTTGTTGTCAGAGATATTATGAAAGCCTTTAATAATTTATGTGGTGCACTATCTCTTTTTATCGCCGGATACAGTTGTGCCCCTCTGTTATATTGTCCATTTGTTTAATGTGGGCTAAAAGGATTATCGATCATGATTACACTCACGGCTGAAACCTGAAAGGACCGAGAGCAGCTGTAATCTACTGACTCTGCCTGGCAAATATTTTTCCATTTAAATGACAAACATCCTCGTCTGTGTGTACATGTTTGACTTCAGAGATAAGAGGTCCAGTCAAGTGGGTAATTACATTCTGGCGGGGAGGGGGCTAGCTTGATGACACCATGCAAATAGCGTGAGTGCCAACCCTGTTTACTGGCTGACCAGGTCATCGGAGTTTCCAATCGGGGAAGCCAAAGCGCTGACTAAAAATATGAGCGGTTCGGGGAAGTTCAGGTGGAATAACGGCTTTTACGGCTTTTAGTTTTAGTTCTGAAACATAAATGAAAGCCTTGACTGGCAGAGACTGTGTCATGAAAAACCGCCAGCGTGTAATAGAGTTAATTTTGAAAGTGAAAACCTAATATTTACTGCAAGTAATAATACAAATCACCTCCGAGGAAAACAATAAAGTTCAGCCAAGTGGCAATCTACAGCCTCTGAAATGACCGTACACCTCTCATCACAATAAAGCATTTCTTTAAAAACTACTGTATAGAAACACATGTTTAAAATATCACGTACAATTCAGTGAATTAATGGACTAATTGATACAGGAAGAGAGCGCGTCTTTGCATTTAACAGTCACTCAGCCATACAGTACATCCTGTTTGGATTCCTTGTTGTAATGATGTACAATGTGTAGCCTAATCCCTGAGCGTTTACGCTGCTACAACAGTATAACGGCTGGAAAAGTCCCTCGGCTGTGGGAAGGCATGGAGTTTGGAAAAAGGTGCTCTCCTAATCAGAGCGGCAGCAGCCCACCTCTGCAGAAACAGGCTGCATGGAAAGACGTATAAAAAAGGGGGTAGAAAAACCTCTTCACACAACAACTGGCAGGCTGCTTCATTTCTGGTCGACTGCCCACATTTGACGCCTCGCGGTTGTGGAGAATCGAGACAAGGCGATAGATTTAAGGCAACAGGTTTGAATGATGATTCGAAAGCACTGGAGGTGATTCGGTAAAAGTATAATGGAGCATCGGGACTTTGCATTGATTCTAAGCTACGGTAGATAGATAAATATATCTCATACACAGACTGAGCTAATACTAAACATTATCATTACTCTTGAAAGCTTAGTCTGCTCGTCTGTTTGGTGAGGGCAGCCGTGCTTTTGTTAGCATCTATGGGCATTCTCCAACATGGCTCAGTCTCAGTGGCTTTGTAAGTAATGACCTCAGTACCCTGACATCCAGTCACATGGCACCGGGCCCTGCATCATCGCTGCAGAGCTGGTATGGCAAACATTTGTGTTCCTCTCATGCGCCACCCCAAACAACCAATTAAGAAGAAATGCAGGCTTCCTTAGAGCTATGAGAAAGGCCCATTAACTTACCGCAGTCGCAAAGTGTTGGGGAGATGAGAGGATGAAGGGAAGAGGAGAGAGGGGCTATAAAAATTGAGGAGGGAAGAGGAAAAAAGGTTGCAGATGGAGAAACATGAAGCACATTGTTTGGAAGTGAGCTCATAGGAGAATCGCTCGCTCGCGTTTTATAATCCGGGGCCTAGTATGTTAACAGTTAGCTGACGTACATCCACCCACGGGATCATTTTTGGCCCTTTTCCTCTCATGTACCCCCCCTCCTGCTTCCCCCCCCCCGCTTCCCTTCTTCTAAACCTTCATCTTAAAGCAGAGGACAGGTTGTATTCCCAAACTATTACCCCGAGGCAGCGTCGCTGTTACGATTCAAGCTATACTGGCGTTACACATAATGTTGACACAGATCCTTGCATCATATTTCATATCCTAACTATTAATTATGATCAAGCATTACTTTCACACTTTTTTTTTTTTTTTTTACCAGCATCGAGCAAGAATTCAGCTCAATAATTCATACCATTACATGATTAACTGCTACTGACATCTGCTATTTACATTTTGACTTGTGGCAGGGAAGTGAAGGCAGGAATAGGCCATTAACTTGTATGATAAATTAATACATGTCGGTCATGTTGATGCGGGAATGACAGGGAATTGAAGGCGGTGTTAAGAGGATGTTGTCTTTAAGTGTGTCTGAGAGCTGCTTGATTTTCTGTCTTACTCGCTCCGTGCATGGGGGCACAAACACACACACACACAAACATAAGCACACTGTCTAACAATGTCAGAAATGTGACCAAGCCCGCGCTTTGGCATGAATCCTGTTCATCGAAGTAATGAAACAAGAGTTATTACGCTATTAAACCGAGAAGACTGTCTAATTACAGATGAGAGAGGAGCAGAGGGAGACAAAGCTGTGTGAAGTTCCTAATAGAGTTCATCCTCTCGTTGCTGTGCTGTGCCTCGCTCTGCAGTCGTCACAGCAATCTGTCACAGACATGTGTACTTAAATATCAGACACTCAAGACCCAGGTACCATGTATCTGGTGCATGCATGTAGATCTGTGTGTATGTGTGTGTGTATGTGTGTGCATGTGGCTGTTTACTCAGGGCCCTCTGGAGAATGCAGCCAGAGTGTCTGGGGCGTGCAGACCAGCAGATGAGGTTAAGGGTTTAGGGTTCCACATAATTCTCCACTCAGTGTTGTCCACAGGGAAGCAGACACACACACACACACACACACACACACACACATACACAGACGCACACACACACACACTTCAGAACAAAACAGTGGCTGACCGGGTTCAAGGTTAAAGGCTCTGGCATAAGGCTGTCATGGTAATAAGTTACCAGTGAGAGGTACATAGTAAACTTCAAATTCAAATGTTGATTTTTTTTTTTAGCTTCTGATGGACAGAAAACAGTAAATAACACAGATACAGTATTACAAATACAAATACAGAGATAAAGCCAAACAACTTTGATTACACTGATTCTTAATGTGCTTTTGGAAGCCGTTCTCACCCTGTATTTTACATGGAAATAGTGAAACTGACCCCACAGGTCATTAAACACATTTCGTGATGAAATCCATTTTATATGCACACTCGTTTGTATCTGCTCACACACAACCTCCCTCAACCCCCTCTCTCTTTCTCTCTCGTATTCTCTCTCTTTCTCATTCTCTCGCCAAATCCCTCTCATTTGAGGTGACCCATTAACAGTCCACTGTGTCAGCTCAGTTTTACGGCAATCTTTAATACAGACGGGCCCAGCGGTCCCGCTAGCACGCAGCACTGAGACACAGGGAGTTAAACCCAGCCGACCTATTGGAACAGGACTGGAGGAACCATTTTACCATGATGACAGATGCAAAATAGGGCAACACAAACCAGGTGACTAAGCAGAACCTTCGCTCATTTCTCCACACGATCCACCGGGCTAGGGATATAGGCCCAGACTCAAACTATGTAGTGCCAGAAATATGCAAACCTGCAGAGAACTGAAATGTATGTAAATTGGGCCAGAGTGAAAAAAAAAAAGTCATACTTTGAGCAAACAGACAGAGACAGGTCAAATACGCACAACCATCCATCAGTTGTCAGGGATAAAATGCTGTGCTAATAATCAGTGCTGGAAGGAGTCTGAGAAAATTAAGAGGGCACAAGACGGGCCAGAGAAATGATCCGTGCTCGGGAATAGCAACCTGCTAATCCAGTCATTTTCAGAATTTTAACTACTCAATTTGACCCAGAGTGCTGGCATAAAAGCACATCTTTTTATATTCCATTGTTTTATGAGTGTGCAGACTAGTAGAGCCAAACTCTTTCAGGAGGGAAAGAAGCAAAGAAAAGTCTGTGCGTATATGTATGAGTGGAGGTTTGCACGTCTGCCGCAGCTGAAAGAGTAGGTTAGTCAGATATGGTGCTAAAACTATTTACTATTAATTAAATAGGTTAAAATGACAACACTATGTGATCAGACTAACAACACAGACAAGGGAAAAAAAGAGCTAATAAGTGCAATGTCAGCTTTTACAGACTCTCAGTGTCTTAGACGTTATCTAGGTGCCTGGAGAAAGACCCCGTTTGTCTGTGTGCCCGTTGGGGTGAAAACAGAAACAGATACACAGAGGAGTGACTCTGGCCATGAGTTCTCTCTCAAGCTGCAGCAGTGGAGCTGCTTGGGCTCTTCTTTGTGTCTAAGTGAATCCAGATGCAGCAAGCATAGCAGGCACCAGAGTCGTATAGCGCTGTGAAGAGGAGCTTAACACAACACAAAGGGACAGGACAGCGTACCAGTACAGTATGGACTGGACTGGACTGGTGAGAGAGAAAACAAACAAACCAGACAATAACATAATGGGCCGGATGATGCGTTCGTGGGCAGGCTTTTGCTTACTCCTGCTTGATGGGAATGGCAACAGAAAAGGAACTAAAAGAAGCTGTGAAAAGTAAAGGAACATCAATCAAATGTCACACCATGGACTGTAATCCTATAATCTACAAGGGGACAGAGGCCCTGTGAACAAAGGCGTCCACCGTCCATAAATGGCTAAAACTTTTAAAAACAGACAGGGCTGGCATCCTAGGTAGCAGGTTGTCTGCAGAGAAAGCAACAGCTGTGTCTGGAGGAGCTAGAGCTGCCTGCTCGGGCATGGAGTGGGGAACTGAGGGTGTTTTTTTTCCCCCTGAGCATATGTGAATGTGTGTGTGTGTGTGTGTTTTCATGTAGACCCGGGTGGCAAAGTGCTCCCACGCTGCATTCCTGTCTCAACTTGGAGGTTTTCGACATGCATGTGAGCGCTGTAGGTACTGTATGTTTACGTGCGTGTACAATGGAGGGATAGCCCGCAAAAGGAAGTGGGTACACTAGTGGCCCCTCACTTGTGGGGATTTAAGATTGACAATTAAATGGAACATAACAAATACCTGCCGTGTGACTGGAAGGAGTAATGAGGATGCAGATGTAGCTAAGACGAAAAACAAGAGGATAACATTTTTAAGAGATGTATCAGTATAAAACATCTATATAACAATGTGATACAGAAGCTTTGAACCTGGGGGATCGCAGGCCCAGGTTTCGTAACATATGTTGCAGATGCTGAAATGAATCTAAGTAACAAAAACCAGGGTGAGAGTGGAGAAAGTCAATGACTCAACAGGACTGTTTGTCCTAAACCAACTGCTTACACTTTCAATTGTTCTGTGCAAAACACTGTGTACCTTATGTATATGGAAAAAGCTTTGGTTTGTGCCTTTGTGTTTCTTTTTCTTCCTTTGTTTGGAGTCGAGATGTATTTTTTTCCATTCAAATTAAGTTAATTATAAGTAGTTGGTAATTTCTCAATTTCAGCAGTTTAATGTTTTTATCATGCTCAGCAAGGCGATTTCTTCGGAAAAACTGAACATCACAGCCTGAGAGAAAAGACACATCAACGTACCGTCAACCTCCACACTCAGATTTACTTCAGCCACTTCCCAATGTTTATGTACTGTTTACAGTTTAAAACTGACTTTTTTGTGTGTGTTCATTATTGTCTGCTCATTAATTTAGCACACTGCCCATTTTTGCCATTGTTCTCCAAGTCTATAAAAATGTAAAATACAATGAGAACGGGACAAGGACATGAAAGAGAGACAACAACAAAGAAGAAAGAAAGACAAAAAAGAGGATGAGAGAGAAAAAAAAGAGAGAAAGAAAGAAAAGGAGGTAGAGAGGGAGGGGGATTGCACCAGTTATTTGAGAGAGGAATGCACAAGAGGTCACATTCTTCACTCCACTGCTGTGGCTTGCCCTATGTTCAACTCTCTCTCTCTCTCTCTTTTTTCATCTGAGCAAAATAGGCAATATTACTCAATACACCTCTGGTGCAACAGATAACACAAACGTATGTGATTCACCAGAAAATATGAAGAGGCCATAGGGCAGACATCCATTATTGATCGAGTCATACTGATCAGATAACACTGCAGCAGGCCTTTCTCATGACTGGCACTGTGACATGTAGCCGCAAGGAGGGTGAATAAAAGTGTAAATTAACACTAGATTAATTACTTTTAGCTGCTTCAGTGCTGGAACATGGTGGCCCACTGTCTTGGCCTGGTGATGACAAGTTTTAGAGTTAAACCTAACTTGTTATCACAGTTTATATCACAAAGACACTCAACAAAAATACTGGTAATGTCTGAATACTCCAGAGGCCCCTGACAGTGTGAGCTCACACATCAGCGCAGGTCTAAAACCAAAACAACCTCGGTGTAAACTACTCTACTCCTGTGGAGACAGAACTATAAATGAACAGACAGAGTGGATGAATCTGGGTCATATCATATTCTTTCCAAACACCGATTCTGCTCAACAAATATAGCTCGAAATGACACGAGGTCTGCGTTTGTAGGAAATGTGCGCTCCTAAGTTTATTTGTGAAGAATTACTTTTAATTTCACCTTTCAAACTTTCCTGTGCCACTTCAGATCTGTGCAAGATCAAATGCTGTGTATTTGTCATGCCTCGACAGACTTTGTGCACCAGCACATGACTGAAATTAGTTTTGAATTCAGGTCCTTGTGAGGCCTTGATTGGGAGTTAAAAAGAAGAGAGGAGCTTGTGCAGTATAGACTACCTTGACTACCTTGATTTATAAACACAGCTGTTTTGGCCAGTCATCAGCTAGCATGGTAATAAAGCAGAGTCCTTTCCAGGTGGTCAAGACTTGATGAGAGGGGGGAAACACTTACTAATCAGCAAGGTGTCATCCGGCGAGGGACAAATGTGTCTGTTACACACACAAGAATAAACACATGCTTTCTAACACAGCATCAAGACATGAGCTTGTGTGTGGGTAAATTGTGATTGTGGCTTCACAAAAGACCACTACTAACAACCACTATCAAGGTTAAGCAGTAAACTGAGCAGATAAGCGAGAAGTCCTTTCAGTTGAGTGGCCGTGCATCTATTCTATGTGTGTGTGTGTGTGTGTGTGTGTGTGTGTGTGTGTGTGTGTGTGTGTGTACCCAACAGTGTGGACACATGGCCAAGCATGGTGAGGGACAAGCCACCAGAGACCTAACAGCTGGCCTGAATGAGCATTACTGTGAGGTGCCTGCTGCGTGGGTATGTACGTGGGTGTGCATGCGCGCACACACACACACACACACACACATACACATGCACATGCACGGACCCCCCCTCCTCCCATCTTCAGGACCCACAGGGATCATGGGAGGAGATTTGGTGTCTAGACTGTATAGATTCCTCCAGTTCCAGCCAAGAAAGAGCCATTTACAGACTAAAAGAGAGATGGATTCACTTACTGGCATACACACGCTGAACACAGATGCTGCAGGAAACACACACACACACACACACACAAAGCAAATGATGTCACTGAAAGTCTATATTAGGAGGGGGTCAGACTGTCTAACCTCTGCCCCGAGTACAGCTTTACAAAGTCAAAGTACATTAACCACCATCACTCACAAATCGGAGCCTCTTTATTTGCGCTGTCGTGTGTAATAGATGAAGAGACATCAACCTGCCACAGATTAATGAGCAAACTGTCGACCTAACATCTGATAGCTCTATCACGATTACAGGTCTGTCTTAAAAATGAAGATAGATATGGGGATATTCATGTAGATGCACCTATGAGCGAGGCTGCAGATGTTTATTCTAGTGTCATAGATCATGACATCATTGCATCAGGTTCCAGAGATCATATAAATGTTGCCAGGGAGACACAGGAAGCGTTCATATGCTTATTTGTATCAGGTCTTCAGGTTCACATATTTACTGCTTTTTCCTTAACATCCTCCAAATACATGCAAGTCAAATGGTTTATTAATTTCCCCCATAGGTACGGTAAGTGTGGCCTTTGTCCGACTCCTAACAAGTATATTGTGTTTTCCTCTTTTCTCCTCTGTACTTTCTCCAGCAGCACCCCACGACCCTGGATGGAAACCAACAAATGAAGAAAATGGATGAGTGGGGTGTCATCTTCCTCCATCCCCACATCATAACGACGTGCCTTGAACATACCTGAAGACTTGCCAGGCTTGCCTGCAGGCGTCAACCGGAGAAAAAATTGTGGGGTGAAGCTTATGAGTAAGAAGAAAAGGCCTCTTGTACCCATAGTGAAATCTATCCCAAGCAAGAAGCGACTTGCCGGGAGGTTCCTACATTTCCTCCAACACAACTCGTCTTGCTGGTAATAACCACTGATGACACCGTTCTCTTCTTTGTTGTCTATAAGTAAAAGTTTTGCTTGTTACAATGTGCGACAACGACCACAACCGTGTCGTGCATCACGTGCCAAAACAGCCATCTTGCAGCGTTTCCAGCTGTCAAAGCTTTTCCAGCGCTTCAGTAGCTTCAAGGGGGATTTAGAGATAATAGCTTAAGCTTCACACAAAGACACATTTTCATGTAGAAAATGACTGAATAAACAAAGTACTACAAACTACTCTCTTAAAGGCCTGTGATGATGTAATGCATCACTGCTCAGAAGAATCGTGCTGTGTGGTTTACATTAGATGTTATATTACTAAAGATTGTCAAGTATGCCTTTGCTTTGGGGTGATGCAGTGTTATTGCTTGATAGCAGTGAGTTACAATGTGAAACCATGATCAGAGCTTGCGATGCCATCGAGTGGCACGTTAAAAGACGCTGCTTATCTTTATATTCTTTGTAAGAAGTTTGATGTTTGCCCTGTGGTGTGTGCAGCTCTTGATCTCACCTATGATGTGCTGAACAAAGGATGAGGAACTCCAACATGGCTGCCAGCTCAGTCCAAACAGTGAGGCTAATCGGCGGCGCATAAGTCTAAAAAGGTTCCTCTGCCTCCCACGAAGGCTCATGAGTCCTCTACATACATATATACATATACACCATATAACTCCAAAGGGAATGAACAAGAAACACATAACATTTATTAAAGTGTTCTATTTGAATTAAGATATCACAGCTGCAATAAACCCTAATAAAACAAACGCAGTAAGATCATAAACAAATGTAGCCACCAGGGGGCAAATTTTCTGTTTTATACTATCAAAATGCGGGCTTTGTAAATACACACTAACCTACAAATCAGATGTTTTTAGTCTAAAAAAAAAGGAGGCCATCTTTCTTTTAAACCCCAGAAGCTCCAGGTCCCACTCTGCTGCTCTATTTCCTTTTTCCTTTTTAGGGAACGGCAGGAAAACAAATGAGAGGCATCATCCTTTCATTTAGCACTTTCACACAGCAATTCCACTTCCTGCAGCTACAGGCAAATTGGCTAGTTGTGCCATACACACATGTCCTATGTAGTCAACACTTAAACGCAAGGAAGGAAGGACGTGTAAAAAAAAGTTTAATTCACTAAGTGAAAGAACAGTGACCACCAATTATGGGTACACCGGGTTTTTTTTTACTGCATTCAGTTAATCCAGGATATAAAAGTGGTGACTACAAGTATTTAGAGAGAATTAGACAAGAAAGAAATGTCCCAGTGGATTCATATGTTTTGCTCAGACCTGTTTTTTTTAAACAGGCCTGGTAACCTACTGTAGCTGGTAACTTATTCTATAATCCACTAAGCTGCATGGTCGGTTATTTGAGCCACACAGGGAGAAAACAGGTGAAAATGCAGCTCTTGAGCAATGCCTCAAGAAAATCCACTACCCTGCTCTGTCCTTACAATCCGTGCTAGCTAGCCAGTGAGATCATACCTCCCCCACCGTACAGTACTGAGAGGTGCCAAAAGCAGAGACAGGTCTTTGCTTGCCCTTCACTGCCTCTCCTCTCTCTCCCTCTCTCCCAGGCAGCTGCATGCAGAGGTCTGAACCCGACCGCTGAGACGCAGCGTTGCGCTGGCTAGTCGAGTGTTAACTAGCTGGGGCTCACCAGGAAGGAAAAAAACAGCAGAGAGGTAAAAACCGTGTGTTGATGTTGCCCTCCTCTTGCACTATGACTCACATCCCCTCTCATGGTCTAACCTGCTCATCACAGGAGGAGAGGGGCAGAAAGGGAAAACAAATACGCCCCACGTCACTGACCCTTTGCCAAATTCGATCCATTTACCGGCAACGGCTTTCATTCTGTTTTTC
Source organism: Trachurus japonicus (assembly GCF_045865225.1). Classification (NCBI taxonomy): domain Eukaryota; kingdom Metazoa; phylum Chordata; class Actinopteri; order Carangiformes; family Carangidae; genus Trachurus; species Trachurus japonicus. The sequence continues at coordinate 15,129,842 of NC_140918.1, forward strand.
TGACCTTCCCTGTCCTGTCCCCCCTCTGCGTTATGCAAGACTTAGAGTCAGTGGAAAGTACTCCTGCCAAGGCAATCACAGCCCTACAGACACATTTGGTAAACTTATCAGTTTAGCTGGATGCATGGCATGCATCTGTTTCAATGGCAAGTGATGATTTTAAAGGGCTACAACAGTTCTGCTTTACGCTGATTAAATCATTTCTCCAGAAGCTATTTTAACTGCAGTTTTGTTCTGCATTAATAAATATACTTTATGTTTACCACAACAATTCTTCCCCCTTGATGTCTCCAAGTGGAAATGTTACATCTAGATTTTCATTTTCACTGTCCTAGCCCTAAAGTGAGTATTAATTAAATGATCGAGAAGCCAAGCGTAAGCAGTTGTTTATATGGATGAATCAAAAAGACATTTCTATCAACTTCTTTGTTGTGATTTACGCTTGAAGACAATCCTCTGTGTACGTTGGTTATTTTGTGTGTTGCACTACCCCGGGCCATAAACTACAGGACCACCACAAAAGGCATTTTCATACGCCAAACCTAGTAAATAACAAAACCACTGACTATAAAAACGAAGAAGTGAAATACATGATGTCACCGCTGGTTTCTAAAGGTCACGTTTGAAGCTACAAACGTCGGCTTTCACAAAAAATACTATTTGATGGGTGACTAAAAGGAACAAACAGTTCTAACCGAGCACTACAACAGACACACACACACACACACACACACACACCGCTTCATAGGGTCATGGACTACGAGATGCACAAGCCACACACAGCGGATAGAGGGTCAGTGTGAGGCATATAGGTAGTAATAAGGCAAATGAGTGAAAAGAGAAAGAGCCTTTTCTATAAACACCCTTGAAACTCGTCTCTATTGATGTAACCACACGATTATGAGTGTTACGATTTGGAATCTCCTTTTCATTGATGATGCTTTGTTTGGACCAGGTGTAAACAATTGGTTCACTGTGCTGTCCTGACCAACACCCAGCCAGTGAGGTCAAAACCGGTCTGCGTTTTAAACAATATACACGACTAAATAAAAAGGCTTTTCATACATCCTCTCTCCATGTTGCCAGAGAGAAGGCCGAAGAATGTTTTCCTTTCATCGCTGTGATCAGATTCTCATTTTCAAGAGCAATCAGACCACTAGGCCTTTTGTTGTTTTTTTGCATTGGTGCATCATTTAAATCCACTATGTACGTAGGGTACGACCATTTTCACAAGACATTCAGACTCTAGAAAATGCCAAACCGACTACATAATGGCCTATACAGTCAACGCCGGTGAACGATTCTGCACACAGCCTGTGTGTTTTCTGCCAAGTCCAGGATATCTTATAGCACTGCGTTGTACCACACCACACACACCATCCTGTACAAACACAGGGGGGAGACACTGTTGAGCTTTGCCGCACACTACAGACAGAGGCACATTACAGATGTAGAGGTGTTATTTAATGAATGTTTCTGACTTCTTCTCCATCTGTTCTTCAGTCAAAGCAGGCTTAGTAGGAATAAGAGCGAGAAGCGGGATAGACTTCTCTTTTCTGCTCCATCACCTACACTTAAAGCTGTTCCCCATCTTTCTCTACCACCAGTCCAGGGCTTGACGCTAAGCTTTTTTCCAAGTAGCACTGTGCTACTATGCTGAAAAATTTAGTAGCACACAAGATTTTTTAGTAGCACAATAAAAATTAAGCAGTTTTGGTGAAAATGTCATTTTCAAACAAATAAAGTACTTATTTAGCCTATAATCATAACCCTGTAGACTAATTTTTAATGTTATAACTGGCTCTTTGCCTTAACAAAAGTCAGGAAAGACAAACAATGCAAATATGTGAGAAAATAGTATATTAGTTTTGCGCTGTGTGCATGTCATCACGTGTCTGGAAGGACTGCATTAAAGCTCTGTATCAGATCTGATTACAGGTCCGATATGATTTTGCCTGGGTTTTTTTTTAGACCGGGGTGGCAAAGGCCCTGGGGTGGGGGTATTGATGAGCAGTGAACCTATATTTCCCTCAGTATAAAAAGCTGATTACTACATACATACAGGGCTCTACACTAAGATTTGTTTGTTTACTTTTGGAGCACAATGAAAAATGTTTAAGTAGCAGTCTGTTTAAGCCTTAAATAATGTTGAGGGTCCAATATGACCCATATTTACATTTGAGAACAGTAAAAACACCAAACATTTTTCCTTTTATTAATGTTTTAACATTAATAAAACTCAATAACCTGTCACACAAGCATCTCCATCTCCATGTTGCCCCTGTGATGTTCAGAGACAGGACAGACAGGGAGCTTTGAAGTTAAAGTTTCTATTATGAATGTTGCACTGTGAGACTGTGACCACATGTCAGCTGTTCTCAGCTCCACCGCGACGAGAGTTTTTTTTTTTTTTTTAATAGCTCCGCGGTATCGACCCGACTGAAACACGGGAGGACACAATGTATTTATCAAAGCCTGGTCGCTGAGGCAGCGGGTCAGTTTGAGCTGCGCGTTGCACAACTTTGAAACTCTTTAGGCAGTGATCAGTGTCGGCGGCTGTCCTGAAATGTGTTTCTCTTCTATAGCTCCGTGAAACAGTAGGAGAGACACAGCCCGAGACCGTGTACCGGAGGAAGAAGCAGGTCGAACGTGCACGGGGGGGGAAGCGCGTCGCACCGAATGTGCTCTGCTACGGCGTCGCCTTGGCGTGCATGACGCGCGTCTACCTTTAAAGTAAAGTGCGGAAAAGACGTTACATCTGAACGGCCCCGATGTACACAAGCTAATCAAGGCGGCGGCCAAAATCACCAAACAGGCAGGGGGGGCGGGGCGGGGGGATACTGCTCACGTTAAACAGCATGCAAAACGGTGCATGCAGTTTCTGTCCGAGTCGCACTGATGCGACTGAATGTAATTTTTTATTCGCAATGGATATTATCAACTCGCAAATGCGAGCAAAACTGTCGCACTGTCGAGCCCTGCAGTCATAGTGGCAACACAGCACACAGCCTCATGGTGAATCTCTTTCCACATGACCAACCAGCACAGTGATCTTAACAGTCGCCTAAGACACAAGCATCATGTTGAAAATACCCAGTCCTTGTTGCTTCTGTTTATTTCTATATGACAAACAGATGGCTAAAAAACCTCCAAACAAAGAGCAGTAAATCATCATTAAACACCTTTTTATAAAGTAATCTACCTTCCGGAGAGACACAACAATTAAATAGGGCTGCATGATATGGAAAAAAAATGCAATATACAATTTTGGTTGGAATGCATTTTTGCATTTCTTGTATGGAGAAGGTGATCGTAGGCGAGGGCATCTCTATAGCACCACAACATGGTAGTGCTAACAATACACAACTATGATGCCACACATTGTACCTTTATATTCTTTTTTTTTGCGATTTAGATACTGCATTTCCATTTTGCAAGAGATTGCAGAGTGTGAATGAACCTCACTGTTGCATCGCTCCATCACTGTAGCTCTGTTGTTAATCAGTTTAGTATGCCAAGCATGCCAAGTGAATCAATATATCACCACTGTGGTTTGCAGTTCATTGCGCATTAAATGTTTGAAAGTCTTCCTTACTGGTCACGAGTTGTTGTTTAACAGTACAAAAGGAATCACACTTTGTTTTGGTCACGCAACGGACGCCCGATCACAACAAAAAAATGAAGCAAGCAACCAATCAGAGTTACTGATTCCTCGTACCGTCTCTATGGTGAACCAGTGTCATGTCAACAAATGGATCTGCGAGATGCTTGTGTATGGTGGGTTTAATTAAAAACTGTTCGAATGTATTATCGCATGCTTCAAAGTGATCATTTTCTCTTCTCAAAGTTGTGCAATCGCAAATCTGTTATTCCTCCAACAAGCCCCATTCTCAATGACGCAACTTCAGATGTTTTGACAGTCTGCACAATCTTGCGATTTTTATGTATGCATTGTAACATCTTCCACATTTTGCATTCTTGTTTTCTCAACTTTGTACATGATCAGCTTTCTCCTTAGCACCCCAAAAACTGATGGACCAAGGAAAGCACAGGTGAGAAATATGTCATGGTATTATGACCTACGCCAGGAGTGACAAGATGTAAAGCTAATCCCTCAAAATCTTATCAAAACAACTATAACAACTGATCAAACTAACTACAGTGTGTCAAAAAATTGCTGTTGATGGAAAGCAACCTCACACAGTTGCTACTACTAAGTGTTTATTCTTACCATGCACAGCAAAAACGTTGCAGGGCTGGGTCCCATGGCGTGATGACTCTCTCTTCCCACCCTTGATGAAGGCTGGCAGACTGGGTCTCCTCTGGTCCCCGACAAACTTCCCCGGCTGCTGCCCCATAAGGGCAGGGTGCCAGGCCGCAGCCGGGACTCTCCAAGCTGGACTCAGTTGCTCACCGTCCAACCGTTGGCCCCCCAGGCAGGGAGGGGAGCCCCTATGCCTGACTCAGTCTGTCCTCTCCTGGAGTAAGGGTGATGCAGGTCACGTATGACGATCCGTATTACTCCAGTATGTCTCCGTTTATCATGCATTAATGGGGCCTGGGTGCGTCACAGGTCAAAGAAAGGCATTTCACAGGAATCTAGAGAAAAAAACAAAACAATTATTACTCACTGGTGATTACATTAAGAGTGATACAATACTCCCAAATAGAAAAAAATGCACTGGCAAACTTTAAAAATGACATAGTGGGTGATTCTGACCTAAATCTAAATACCGAAAAAAAATGATTCAGAGGTGAACTGGCAACTATTCCAAGCACATTTCTAAGACAATTTGTAAGACAAAATATGTCAAATAAACACTTTATTGTACTATTTCAACCAGCCTAAGTTGTAAGAACTTCTGTATTATACACCATTACAACATACATGTGTTTCCTTGTGTGTGCAGTCCCATATTCCTCTGTTGCATCTACTGTAGGATGTTTGCCCACCTAATTTCATTTGTATAACTCCAATCAAGCTCCCCATGATAAGCTAACATTGCTGAACCTCACTGCAGGTTGCAATGCATGCACAACTATCAAGACGTTTGGTGCTAATTGGGGACGACAACAACCAAGTCCTCGATGCAAAAACAACATAGATGGAGAGAACGCATAAAAAGGAGGTCACTGAAAGCCAGCAGAGCATTAATTATTGTTATCATTACCCCCCTATTGTTCTTGGGCAGCTTTTTATTACAAAAGCGATGTCAAAAACATTACTTCATGGGGTAATAAGCACTTAAAGTTTAAAACAGAAAAGAAAAAAAGAAGGCATTTAAACTTGTATCATTGTCACAAACTTGTGGAGTAAAAAACGAGTGTAAACAGGAACTTACACGTCCAAGGAGACATTTATATTGATGGTTAGCTGGCGACCTCAGGCTAATGTTGAAGGTAGCCATGGAGGCTAACTAACGCTAGCTGGTGGTGGTGGTGAGCAGCGCCAGACCCTTAAATGCACATCGAGCAGTCAACAGTTGGCTCTTTTGCTGGGTCGCTGCTGTGAACACGCTGGTGTTAAAAGTCTCGGACAAGTGCACTTTAATGCCTCACAAAAAAAAACATCTGCCGGCCACCACGACTTGACACTTTTTTTCTTTTTCTTTTTTTTGCAAGTGTGCTGCTTTCCAAAGCCACATAAATCAAGTTTTGTTTCAAACTTCCGTGTCCACCACTCTTCCCGTCTTGCGGAGCTTCTTCCCCTGTGGTACCCGGACTAGAGGCACTTCAGTCAAGGAGGCGAAGCAGAGAAATCGAGGAAACTCCGCCGGCGAGACACCGACGACTCCTCCTGCGAGTCCTTCCCCGTGTTTACAGTCGCCGAGCTCTTCGTTACCGACTCCTCGGTCCGCGTACTTATTCATCGCTCTCACGTGAAAATCTGAGCAGTAAACTTTTGCCGAGTAGTAGTTGTGTGGCTGGGGCCGCCATACTTCATACGCAAGGTGGTTTACAGAAATATGTGGGTGGGGCGACGTGTGACGTCACGTGCGTGCGTGGGCTAGTACATGATGGGGGATCGGAGCGGTGGAGGTTTTTTAATATTTTTGCTGGGGGAGGGCAAGAGGGAAAGAGCAGCAGCAACAGTGCAACAAGCAGGCAATCACTGTACTCTACACTTAAAAAAAAAAAAACTGTATTCCATAATAGAGTGGATTTTGTCCAAATTGTACTTGAGGATTTTGCCCTGCTTTGCCCAACACATCATACATAATGATAAAGTACATATTTCCCCCTGTAATTATGTAAACATATACCCATATACTACATTATTTTAAAATCTGGTATATCAGATGTGGTTGTTTGCTTACTTTATCCACTGTCTATTCAATGGTAATAAGTGAGTGGTGTATTTGTGTGTACACATTTTGAAGATGCACATCAATTCATGCTTCTGCTAGATTACACTTTGCATATTTGCTATTGCCAGTACAAAAAAAATAAAAAATACATGAATGAAAGTTGAAAGGATCCCAGTGTTATTCTCCTTTCACTTTCACAACAAAACAGACCACACTGAGTAGTGAAAATTATAGAAAATTTATTGTATACATGTATTTTTGTATAACCTCACAATGTATCAAAAGTGTTCCACTATACCTCTGTAAAACCTAACAGCTGCTCAAGTGATTTATGCAGTATTTTGAAAAGTTACTCGTATTTACGATTAGCTGTCAAACAGTGATCAGCAGTTCTTTATTAGACTTGTTGAACTGCCCACAATAGAAAGATGTCCGTGAAAATAGGCCAGTTCAGTCTTCGGGTAAGCAGTCCTCCACATAGATGCTTGGCATGGTCTTGGTTTTGCGACAAGATCACAGTTTGGATATTTCTTGTCTACCCTTCCTGTTCCAACAGCTTCTGTTGCGTCAACATTACAATCTCCTCCATCACCTCTGGTTTCAAGATGTCCTTGACCTGCAGAGGGCGTAAGGTGGAGAACAGTAGATGAGCTGCACTGAAAGAAATCGGTTATTTAAACCATCAAAGGTTATGGATTCTGATGGGCAATATTTACAATGTTACATTGACCAAATGTAAACAAAAAAAACAAAAAATCCTTACTAAAACAAATGAAAAGAATGATTTATTATCAGGTTTTTCTAAATGAAGCATTTCCCCTCAAAGTATCTTAGTTTTACCAGTAAACCAGATTTTGATTTTTGTAACTGGGACAAACAAGGAACAACAAAAACAGATCCAATGTCTACTTCAGTGTATTATGAGTTGCAGCTTCAGAGGGAGGTAAGTTTTGGTTGGTCACTGTAATTAGTAACCAAGAACACATTGTAAATCAGTATCTATATTGATAACTAATCAAGTATTGCATAAATAAAATGTTAACAACAACATTCTAAGAGGAGATGAAATACTCTGACCTTAAATTACATAAACACAACATTTATGAGAAGCATTAGCAATTAAGTTATAAGGTCTCCAGCCCAAAGATCAATGAAATAAACCATATCTGTTCCACATTATTAGAATAGTGGAGTCAAAGTTGAGAACTGCAATAAATAGGTTTTTTTTTTTTCTGAGTGTTGCCCAGGAGCTGTGGATTTCCGATTTAGCCACCAGATGGCACAGTGCATCAGAGAAATGTCAATTGTTTTATTGCAGTGTCTGACCAATGCTATAGTTTTACATTTGTGAGACAGCAGGTGCAGTTCAGCAGCAGTTACATTTGTTACAAACTGACTGGACAGACAAGTCATTACACTGACTCTTACCTGATGTTGAAGTGACGATTCATAGCAATAGAGGACACTGGTGTCATACAAAAGGACCTTGTGTGCAGCCAGTGCTAGCAAGCAGTTCCTCAGCCTGGAAATCACCTCTCGATCTGACAGGTTAACAGGCTGAAAGGACGGAGACATGAAAAACATGTTTGAAATGCACACAGAAATACAAATACAGGGGCAAGTTCAAGTGCTGCATCTTTTGCAATCCACTGTAAAGGTATACAAACAAGGCCAGATGCATTTTTCGCAAAGAACTGTGGAGATCAATGAAGTTATTTATGATTATTCTGTTCCCATCTCCAGCTGGATCACTATTAGTTTCATAGTATAGAAAAATAACAAGTGAAAATGATGAACTACTGCTCTTTGTACAGAGTAACAGATTGGTATCCACCTCCAAACTGGTGTAGAAGCCTCCAGCCTCCTCCTCCTGCTGTCCTGGTGTGGGATACAACCACACAAAACCGTTATTCCCGAGGATGAGGGATGCACCACACGGCAGGTTGTGGAAATGCGTTTTCTGCCTCTTGATCAGAGAAGGGGAAAGTTGTACCAGCACTCCTTGTCCCAACTAAATGTCACAGAAAACACAGACGGGATATTAGGCCAAATAAACACTGTCTCAAACATAATGAGGATGATTAAAAAGGTTGTTTTTTGTTTTGTTTTTAGCAATAAAGTTTTTCATTATACCAATCTGGCACCAATCTTCATTACATGTTTAGACAATTCCTAATATGTAGAATTACTGAGAATCATTTCTGGGCAATAGTGATGTGATTTGCTGTGATTTTCTCATTTCCGTATTAGTTACTGAACCAAAAGCCAGTGACATAGACTAAACCACAATCTGAAAACATAAATATGCACATATAATTGTCAACATTGGCAAAAACGTACCTTTCCATACTTTAAACTACGAGTGTGAAGTGACAGGGCTCCATCTGAGAAGACAGACTGCACCTCTGCCTAAAATCACAGGACAAAAGCAAAAAAAAAAAAAGACATTATAGATAAACGAAAAAGAAGATGGACCAGTTATTGAAAGATTGTGATATATTATTCATTACACTGATGAGATCTCCCTCCTGAAGGTATTCCCTCATGGTGAGCTCATCCTCTGCTGATCTTCTCCTCTAAAAGAATGAATGAAATCAAATATATTAACAACACATATAAATAGTCTTGGCCAAACCCATTATCCTGTCCTTTCAGATAATGCCAGTTGACCTGCCACTGTAGTGAAACACATTTTCTAGCATCTCACCAGCTCTCCTCCAGGCAGATTGACAGCAGACAGCAAGAGGACAGAGTCCAGTCGGGAGTTGGTCTCCACTTTCCACCGTTTCTGTTGTACCTATACATAAAAAACAGAGTCTTTACAGGCCATAATAACAAGTCAGAAATGTCAAACATCACACAAGAGTCGGGACATGGAGGGAGTGTCTTACCTCTGTAATTCTTCCAACGACCACATCTCCAACCTCACCGTTGAACCTGCAATTCGGTAGTGCAATAATACAAAAACCATGACATTTATTCTGCAAAAGAAGCAATAAACAAACCAAACAAAATACATGCACACATCAGTTCACTTCCTGGAGGCCCATTTGACTCAATTTAATCACTTACCTGGTCTTAAGTGGTCTGACACAGATCAGCTTGTCTACTCTCTGCACCTCTCCAGCAACAGAAGCCGTCAACTTGTCATCATCGACATAGGTGCCATGACCCCTGGGGATAAATGGTGTATATCACTGTCGATGGGTATTACAACCAAAAAAATGACCATGATACAGAAAAGGCTGGGTTGACATTGACAATAACCTCCAGATACTCGTTGATAACACAATTTCTTATGATTTTGTGTGTCAACGTCATTATTTAACTTCAGATTTTGCATATTGGCGTGAAAGCGAAGGATTTACCATACTCCGTATAGATGGTAGACCAGGCAGATTGAGCATAGACCCATGATTATAACCTCTATAATCTTGTCACTGGCTAAACCTGTGTTATTATAAAAGGAGTACCGGTTTTAAAGAGATCAAGCTGACGCAGTCTGTAGGTTTTGTGTGTAAATAAATGTAATGCCTGTCAATGTAAGAGCTACCATAGATCAGCAAGCTGTTTAGGTTAGACTTCCCTCCACGAGAACATCATGTGGAAAACACACAGCAATCTACCGATCTATCACCGGTGAACCAATCGGCACTTACCTCATAAAACCAGTGTCTGAAGTGATAACATCGCCGGGAACGACCAAATCTTTTCGGTCGAAAGTAGAAATCGACACTGGTTTTCGGATAGTTGGTAATCTCATGTCAGCAGCCATGCTTACTTTTGTTCTTCTTCTTCTCCTTCTTCCCTCTCTGGTAGTTGGCTACTAGCTGTACATGTTCTACTGCCGCCTAGTGAGACATCCCAGTCTTGTTTGGTTTATTTTATTTATTTATTTATTTATTTATTTATTTATTTTACTTAAAGTTTCCGTTACTTAAAAATGGACCCCTGAGTCCAGTAATATGGGAGAATTTAAGAGAATTTAAAGCATTAACCAGGCAGCTTGCTAAACTAGGACCAGGACATAAGCATTTTCATTATCGTCCCCTTCTTCATCGGCTGGTACCACCACTTCTTCTTTTTTTTTTAATTGCTGGAAGACGTGACTAGTTCAATAACATTTTGTCATTCTGTATGGTAATGTGAAAATGTGTTGTTTTTTATGCAGGGTTTTTTTGAAGACATTATATTCTTTACACCACCAGGTGGCAGCGACGAGCCACGTTGGCGTCGACGCAACCGCGGCTTCCACATAACGGAGCGGTGACGTCAGATGTCAACACGACGCAAGCTTCTCCGCAGCAGCCAATGAGCGTTGAGTCTGGCGGACTCTTGTAAAGATGGCGACAGTGAGGCACAGAGGAGTGAAAACTGGACGCTTTGCTGTTTTTAAACACCTCTGGTCCAGACATCGCAAGGAGTGATACGGTAGCGAGGGGAGAGAGTCAATCGACCCGTTTGTCGGCCGCAGCGCGCAGTTTAGTGCTCTATGGTGTCACCGCGGGCCCTCGGTTGCTTTTGTTTTCGGTTACACCGCCGTTGCTTTGGACAGCTCATTAGCTTCAAGTTGGAAATCCAGTGCTAGCCCCGGGGCTAGCCGCGTAGCTCCGTCGGCTGCTTGGACATTTCTGTATGGCATCTATGGATTGATAGCCTGACCGGGGGCAAACGGTGGACTGTGTGTACCGATACCGAAGTTTTTTATTTATTTTTAACACATTAGAGGCCCTCATGAGACACTTGGATTAAATAATACAGGAGGGGTATACGGAGGCAAGCGACGACCTGGCATTGCGACACTGTTTGCAGTGCCGAGGCGCAGAGAGAGTTTGCCGTCATGTATTTTCTAACCGGCTGGCCCCGGAGGCTGCTTTGTCCGCTGAGGAGCGAAGAGGAGCCGTTTCACATCCAGCCCAGCTCCCAGAGGTTTTACTTCGCCGTGTTGTCAGAGACACAGCTGAGCGTCTGGTTCAGTCGGGTAAGTTAACCAGCTGCAGCAGCCCTCCTCCCCCCTACTCCAGTCATGCCCATGAACTCAGCTGCACGGACACAAACAATGAGTGTAGCGCTACTGCTTTCATTGCTTGTTTGTATGTTTTTTTTTGAGGGGGGGGGGGGTGCTTGGCGCAAGGTGAGCATGGTGCATTAAACCTGCTGCTTCACATCTTAACACCGCCATTATTTTTATTTTCAGATGCGTAGCGTTCCTGCGTGGCGATTTGGCTCGCTGCCTTTCGTTTTTAGTTTTTAAAAAAATGGTGTCGTCAGTGAAGTGCAGCGTAAAACTGTTTACCCTGACGTGTCGGCAAATGCTGCCACATAACACACCTATCGCATAGATGACAGGTGATGCATCATAACATTGTGAGTGTATCCGTATACGTGTGCAGCAATTGTAGCTCATCACTACATTGTATCTGAATGAGATTCCTCCCATTTACTCTCTCATTCATGACAAAGGGTTGGTGGCTTTTCATCTTTGTAGCCACAGGAATTGAAGTTCACCTGATGAATGCTTCATGTCAGGCATGGTGAGGGAGGGCAGTTCACACCTCCTCCCCCCCAAGGAGCGGAAATGCAAACCGGTTGCATTTCTCAGGTACATTGAGTACTTTAGGTAACGTGTCTATTTTTATCACGCTGCTTCAAACAGCTCATCAAAGTTCAAAGTTTAAGTTATTATCAGCATGGGATTCCCAGCGGTGTTTGAAACAAATACTCAGCGAGTGCATCCCGTGGTGGTAGCTATGTCCTGTCAGGCAAGCAGCTCAACAGGCTGCCAGAGTTAAATGATTAATGAAAACAATCAAGCCAGCACATCATTTGATCCCTTTATTTTCATTCTCATCCCTCCACAGCAGCTTTAGACACAGGAAAAAAATTCATTTCACAGTAACTCTCAAAAAGAAAAGGTGTCTGTGTAGTTGAAGGCCAATGCTGACATACTCTTCCTTTTCAACATGACAATTAGTTTGATCTCAGCTCCGAGCAGCAATTCTTTCGCCATATCTGCATTCAAAGAAGGATCCTGTGTTGAAACCAGCTCCCTGATCTGGAACGGCTGATTAAATTGATTCTGTTGCAGTTCCTGCACTAGAGCAGGGGTGTCAAACTCATTTTAGTTCAGGGGCCACAAACAGCGCAGTTTGATGTCAAGTGGGCCGGACCAGTAAAATAATAGCATAATAACCTATAAATAAAAAGAACTTTGAATTTTTCCCTTTGGTCTAGTACATTCAGATGTTTTCAGTTAATGAACTATCCTTTTACAAAACATATTATGAACAACCTGACATTTCTTGATAAAAATATGTGCATGTTTCAACAACATCATGCCTCTTCTGTCTTCTATGTAATTTTCACACTTGGCAAATTCATCCTGAGGGCTGGATTTGACCCCTCGCTGGGCCAGTTATGGCCCGCGGGCCGCACGTTTGACCCCCCTGGTCTAGAGCCAAGGAAACTGTGATGTTACATCATGATCCCATAAACCTGTCATTTGTACAAGCTGAGCAGAATCATTGCATGACCAGTGATTTGTTTTTGTCTTTTAAGGTCATACATGGGAGTAAATTTAACAGAAGTTTATGGCATAAGAGATTAATTCTCTATATCAATCTTCTCCTTGTCACAAATACAACTATTACATTCAGTACAGAAAATTATATGAAATGAGATGTTTTAGTCTGTACTATTAAACAGACTGTTCACTCACTGAAGCTTGGAGGCAATATGCCATATGGTGGTAGCTGCAGCAGATGACTGATTGTCTGTATGTATTTATTTGCTCACAGGATATTTTAACTTGCAGACAATGATGTTTTCTGTTATGCCATTCGCCATCACGCAAGTAACAGTTCAGCTTTTCAATTCGGTGGAAGTGCAGAATTGCTCACAAGGTCTTTGGCGACCTCCCACTCAGCTCTGAGTCCAGTGCCAGCATCTGAAGTCCTATGGCTTTTTGATAAACACCGCACACTGTGCTTTGAATCGCTCATGTCCTCGTTAGTTTGAGTACATCAGGTTTTTTGATTTGCCGATCTGGACACAGAGGGCATTTCATTTTAAAAACCCTCAGCTGAGCGCATTGTTTAGTGCAGTCTGTGTTCCAACATGGTTTGTATATTGTTGAGATGTAATAACAATGGGTCATGGTCGCTCATTTCCTGAGGGCCACACAGGATGCGACCATGTTTTATTTCCCCTCTTTCTTAAGAACTTTACCTGCCCGCCTGTGAGTATCAATGAGGCGTCCAGGAAAAGGGTCATCTCAGGAATGTCAATTGGAGCAGCCTCTTCCTCCTGACAAGCACCGTTCACATCTGCTGGTCCCATTGTGTCCTTTCACTTCACCATCCATCCCAAATCCACATACAGGGACAGGGAAACAGTACAGGAGTTTGTCTTTGCTCAGTTTTCTGTAGTTCTGTATTTCCAAGGTACCTTTAGATGCATGTTTGTGCAAAAATTGGGTATAGTGTTAATGTGTATTGTGGTGTTACGAAATACAAACAGTCCTGTAGTTATTCTATGTGATGTTACAATAGTGACAGAGTTTATTATACAGCTGTAGCTGAAATAACTAAAGTGGCCAAAATAATTGAACTAAACATGACTTAGTTGAGACAGACTGTACATAGATAGTATTTTCTGCTTCGTAACGTGATGAATATCCGTGATTGTGAATGCACCATTTCTCCTCTATCATTTTGCAACAAGGTCTATTCTCTTTAATCCCATCCATCCTCGACCTTGGTTAGTGCAGCCTGAGCCCGGCTAGTCCAGTCAAGGCATTATTACTAATCCGTGTAGCACAGTAGCTCAGCCTTGTAGCCGTTCTGTTCTGTCCCCCTGCTACGGCTGTACGGGACAGGAGGAGGAGATACTGCCCAGGATGTCTAGGAATAGAAGGATGGACTGTGTTGGTGTGGCCGTGCTTTTATGCAGGATAGTAGTAGTACTATAGCTGGCTCTGGGGGTCTGTGGAAATTAGCAGTGTTCTGTGTGTGTGTGTGTGTATGTATAGTTTGTTTGTGAATAATCCTCTGACTAAGATAGGATTTCTTTTGTGAAACCAACTGATTTCATGAAATTATGGCAGAGAAAATGGGCATACAGGGGAAATACTGGGGTCTATGCTGCAAACCATTTAATCTTTAACTCAGTTAGCATGATGTATTTCTGGTTCTTTATTCATGTTGTCATGTAAACATGGGTCAGTTTTTTCTGTTGGCAGGTGTGCCTATGTGTTGGTGGGCAATAAACCTGCCCGCCTGTAGAGTGATGCACTAAGTTTTCCCAAGTGTAAACATCAATAACCACATTTGTGTCTGGATCATTTGACAGAATCATGTAATTGAAAAGGCACTACAGGGTGTTTTACTTTGCATTTTGCATTTCATTATATTATTATTATTATGTTTATGTATCATTAGCCGTAATGACTGATCGAAAAGTCTAACCATCAACACGCAGCTGTATTGAGTTTTGATTGCTTAATGGCACAAAAAATATTAAATTAAATATCTTGCTGAGGAAAGGACTGACCAAGTAGAGGGAATGTGAGCATTTTCCAGGTGGAAGGAAAAGGAGGAAGAAGAAGAGGAGAGTTATTGGCACAGACAAGTATTGGTACAGCTGCAGAGGAAGAGAAGAAGATGGATTTCATAAACACACACACCCCTCATATATATTAATTTCTGTACCCTAAGAGGTTTTTTAAAAAAAAATGCTGTTAGGATGTAAATTTTTAGTAGAACAGCAAAAGAAATACATGTTTTTTAGCATATACTTTCCTCAGAGGATGTAGATGTAAGATATTTCCCAAGACTATCACTCAGTGAAGCGTTTTCACCCTACATTCTGATTTAGGTTTTAGCTTAAAGCCAAAAACCTAAAACACAACACTAACGCTAGAATGAGTCAAAAAAGGAACCAGTGATAATGTCACATGTAAAGTTCACTTCCACTTACTTTTACACTTATCAGGTCTACGACTGTTGATTTTTGTTTGGTTTTAGAGGAATTTATAACTCTCAGTGTAAAGCCTTTATTGCACTCAACGTTTGTTCTTGTGACTTTTGGCTGTTGACCTGTTATAAACCTGAGAGAAATGTGATGGTAAATGAAACACAATTTGTCAGGAGAATGTATGAGCTTCAAATCAATAGCATTTTAACTCTATTGTAATATCCACTGCTCTGGAGTGCAGAGGCAAAACTAAACTGTCCTAATACTTAGACACTGACTGCACCATATGTCACTTCACTAAGCTGCCACCAAATCTGGGAAATGTGTGTGATTGTGCCTTTATACAGACTTCCTCATAGATTTTGCAAGTGTAATTGAGCAGAGCGGCTTCTCTCCATGTCTCTCAGTGAGCGTGCCCCGCCAGAGCCAGTATCACTTGCTTTATTAAGTTTTAATCATATGAAAAGGAACACCGAGGGGTAGAAATACTTAAAAACCCGCACTCTTATTACACTGACTGGGTACAAGGTCTAATGTTGCAATGCAGACAGACACGACATGCGGAGATGTTTCCCCCCACTTTTGTCAACACACCATTCAGTTGGTAGTGTCCTGGTTTTCTCTATAATGTAAAGGACTGTCACATGTCTCACTGAAAACAGAATTAGCTGCTTTACCATACAAGTTTGGCTTTAAAAAGATTCTGCTGCAGTTCCTCTTTCTGTGTCTGTGTCCCAGAAGCTAAAAACATGTTTACCTCTATCATGTGCAATGTTATCTGCCAATACATAAGTTAAAGTAGCAGACACGCAGCTCTTTTTGATATATTTAAAAAATGGGAAAGAGTATTGATTAATCTCCGGTAATAATCAGTGGCATTACATTAGCATTGTACAGTAAAACTACAGCTTTGCAACATGATTGAACTGTAAATTATAAGCAAGGTAGATGATTAATGCGAGCAACTGACTGCATTATGCTTTGGCAGGTGTTGCGGTTTTTTGGTGTTCAGTAACTGACTTCATTACCATCGCTCTTCTTCAGCAGCTGTTTCCAACACCTGCCGATGTCACGATCTCCTTGGAGAACTTTAATATATATAAATCATAACGTTACTCTCTGCGTCTTACTTATTTGCTGCATATCATAAACTTAGATTTGTGGAGAGCAAGAGGAGACGGAGCAGCAGGATGCAGAATTCAGTATTGCATTAGGGGATGGAAATGAACTGGTGATGATCATTGCTCTGTGATCCAGACAAATATCTGCCCTAGTGATTCAGGGGTAGAGGCAAATCAAGGGCAACGGCTTCAGGCAAAGACTGTTCATCTGTCTGTGCTGCGATGTTTAGCATAAACAGCAACCTGAACGTGCCGTAGAAAGATATTTTTAAGAATAAACGAGCCACACAAGTTAAGAATGAGCAGTCGAGCAGCAGCCGTCACATTTTTTTTCTAACATGATTTTTATCTGCATTGTTTCTTTTCCTGCTAACCTACATTTAAAGAGTTAAATGAGTGGCAACCAACCCCCCTCAAGCACAGTAGTAAATACCAAATGTCAGTCACCACTGTAAATGTTATCATGCTTTTCAAGTGCTGCTCATTCAGCATGTTTAAAGAATGATTTGGTTGAATATTCTTTAAAAAATAGAGCGTGTTGTGTTGCTGTGACCAATTAAAGGAACATAACACCTCAGAACAAGTGTTATTATTAGTCCAAGAATAAAAAGATTTATTTTTTTTCTAGAACTATGTCAAAATAAAACGAAATGTGTGACTAAACCTTTGAACACAGATACAAGTTACAGCACATTTGTGAGTCATAGTAAGACTGCATGACTGAAATTACACGTTTAATTGCTTAATTGTTACTGTGTGCATGTCCTGTATCTTTTTGTGCCCTGGTGCTAGCTTTAATAACACTGAAATGTTCACATTACAACTTGCATGCTTCATTTCCATACGATAACACACAGGAGGTTTCTGGTGTGGCAGTCGGTTGACTATGACCAGCAGGATGTTTAAAGTATTCATTTTCTCTCCCATATCCCCGCTCCCCCTCCCACAGCCCAGTGTTTTGATAGTCAGCTATATCGAGTCGGCGAAGGCGGCGGCCCAGTTTGGCTTCTACCAGAAGGCAGAATGGAAACCAGACGACTCCATGATAGCTGTGGCGGTAAGTACACCACCACCCCACCATCTTATTATCACCACACATGACGTTCTGACACTGAGAAATATTACCCCCCCCCTCCAATCTATTGCCAGTTAAGGTCAATTACAGTTGTCCATCAGAATTATACAGTCATAATGGATAAAATTGCTACTTTAGTGCGCCCACGATCATGTAACTATGAACAGCTGAGTATTTGTGTGAATGTGGTGCACCATCAGAATTGTTCACATTAAATACAGGATTGTCGATCACACGCATTTTTTCTTGAAGAGGTCAGGGAGTTTGTGGCCCGTGTTTAAATAATGCGAAAGTTGAGTCTTAATTGTAACCCACAAAAAGTATGATCTGGTCTCGATGGGGAAATTGTTTGTATAAACTACACACAGTCAAACAGTCTGTAACTCGGTCTTGGCTCTTAACACAGTTGGAGTGAAAGCTTCTGAATAACAAGCTGCGTTGTTGCACTTGTTGCAGATGTTGCACTTATCTGATGGCTTTTACCACCGAGCTTCCACCAATGTGTCTCACCCTTCTTTTTTTTTCTCACACCGTCTCTCTTTACTCTCTGTAACAGGAACCATTCCTCTCACCTTTTCTGCCAGCGTTTTAATTTATTGCATGTAGGCTTTCTGTCAGTGGGTCGGAGATGCTTCAGTAATCGGTCACTGACAGTAGAATTTTATGCGGATCGTGGCAGCTTCTTTGTTGCTGTAGTGCGTAAAAGTAGAACGAGCATGACAAATGCTTTAAAGAAGAAAATGAAAGCGTAGCTGCATGTCTCTAAACAGCAGTTTGCCCTATTTTTTTTTACTGTTCTGCTGAGCTCCAGATATGGGGAAGGTATTCCCGTGGCAGTGAGAGCTGAGAACTGAAACACAGTCCCTGAGCTTGCTTCACAGTGTCACAACTTCACTTTCAATCGCACACAGATCACACACCACGAGCAGCAGTGGGCAACAATATGAAGTTAGTAGAATTATATGCATTAAAGTAACTGTAAAGAAAATAGAAACCTGAAGAAATGAACAGATTAAAATGGTAGAGAACTGTATCTGATTCAGTGTGAACAATCTTTCAGTTCCTACACTCCCAGTCACACGGACATCTTCTTAAGTAATTGCTTGTCATATGATCCTGCTAGACAGGCACTCCCGCTACACTGACGACATTTCTCCTGAAGTAAGGAAACTGTGAGAAAGGCTGCCTGGCTCAATGTGTAGGATGAAAAGGAATGCGATACCTGAGGCTAGATGTGCTCTGACTTGTATTGTCATCAATTCAGGTGTGTGCGTCTCACAAAAGGTCACCAGTATCTCCGGGTTTTAGCGCTGCCGGAGCAGTGACTTGCACAACAATTTAAGCTCTAAAAGGTTACGACTTAGCCGTATACTGCTTCATCTGGAAGTGCACAGTTGGCTATTTAAGTTAAAAACAATTGGATCCAACAGTAACGTCCTGAAATTGCCAAAGTGGCAGTAATTTGTAGATAAAGCAATAAGGGCTCACTAAACAGACTGGACTGTCACATATCAAGATGACAATACCCAGACGCTTCAGTCACACTCTGCTTCTTCTTCCAATCGACAGATGAGTCGCACTTTGTCCTCTGCTGATCCCAGTACTTTCTGTGAAAGTGAAACAGTAGCTCTCTCTCAATCAGGTTGTTTTTGTTCTGTGGCTTATAATTAAATCAGTGTAGCCAGATCATGATCTTGTGGGCGTCAGTCACCTTTGCCCTTGAACCTCGACCTCATTCTTAACAGGTCAGGCTTGTGGGCAAACTGGGAAGAGCCATCTAAAAGGATCTGTCTACCTCAGCTCTTTCGAGCGATGGAGAGGGCCTCATTTTTGTGCGGTTTGTGAATCGGGTTCAAATCCGCCCCTACGCGAACGCAGAACGTGCTGAGAACCAGAAACAGCCTGTTGTTGTTTTTTTTCCCCCTGTTTTTTTCTTTCCCTGTTGAAATGATGATGAAAATTCTCCTCCAGGATCTTCCTTCCTATCGTTATAAACCCAGCCTGCCTTGGGTAAACTGTGGAGATGGAGCCAAAACCAGAAGAAAATGCAAATGATCAGCCCACAAAGCTTAAAAATTCATGCTCATTTCCATGTAGACGAACTGCCGATGTTCTCACCAGCATGTCCCCGCATGTAAGCCCACACAAGCTTATTGATGTTAGTTTAGCCAGATCTCTCCTCCGCTATCAGCCTCCATTTGGAACATCATATCTATTACAGTTCAGATCCTTAACCATGAAAATCTATAACATGAAATCAGCTCTCAGTGTTTAGGCTTTTTTTTCAGCATTAGTGTAGTCAGAGATTCAACATTAAATTGCTTTGAAGATGTGAAGAGTGAAAGTCCACTCTCCATTGACAACTATCGACCTTTGCTGTGTCCACTCTTTCCACTAAGGTCAAGAGAAAATACAGCACTATTTGTTCATAATATTAGTGCATTAACAGCGGTGATGTTCACAGAGAGACAGCAGGTTTTGATGCCCTCAGGTGGCAGAGCGTCCCTCAAGGCAACAGAGTATATCATGACTGGATTTACTGAGACGCTGTTATTTATTTTCAGAACGGCATGTTAATTATTTTCATGGTTTAATATAAATCGTTCTTATCACATGTAATCCCTGGTAATGAGCCTTGTCTGTGTTGTGCTGCTGCCTTTAATACATACTGTGAGTTCAGAGGAGGAACAGGCGGATGCTTCATCTGCCGTGTCAAACATGTCGAGGCAGACAGAGGAGCCCGAGCAGTGGTAGTGAAATCGGTTCGGTTTATCTTAGGATCTTCATGTGAATAAACAGAAAGATTATGAGTGTAAGTCTGCGATAGAGGCTCTGATCCAGCTGGTTGGTGTTGCTGATCATCTGATGCCTTTGTTTGACATTAAACGTTAATGATTATCACTTTGCTCTAGTATTCACCAGAAAACGAACCAGCACGGCGTTGGGAGTGATTCTCTCCCGTGTTACAGCCTTGATAAAGAATAACCAAGAGAGCGCCCTTTGACACAGACGAGCACTGATAATGAGAACCAGATGTGTAGTGATGTAATGCATCGAAAATTATGACACTCCACCTTTTTTGCGCAACAGGGGACGGCTGAACTTCACGGCACGCAACCTCTGACGTTTTTTTTGTTCTCGTTACTGTCACTTGTGATTGTTATGCTGAGCTCAACGCAGCAGCTGGCCAAGTTGACGGTGTGAAGGAAGTGTCTCGGTCTCGGTAATCTCACACAAGGCAAGTGGCCCCGAGTCAGCAGATGACTCAATCAGCTTCCAAAGGCCGTGTGATCAGCAACAGATAGAGAGCGACCACCGACACCCAGAACACCAGCAGACGGCATCAAAACAAAGTGCACGCTGAGAGTTGGTTCATTGGAGTCATTAGCATCTACTGCTTCGTGTTCGCTTGTGTCCATGATTGTAAGTGTGAGGCCTCTGTGATCTACCTTGTCTATGTTACTGTTAGAGGATTTAATAACCTGTGTTTGCCTCATTTTAACCAAAATACATTTACAATATATGAATCTCTCCGTGAGACTTTCTGTTACTGTAAAACATGTTTGATTGTGTATATAAAAATACAACATAAGATATATGTCTGAGAACAGTGAATAATACCATATCTAAGACTAAGGGTTGACTTTCTATAATCATGTCTGCCTATTTAGTAATTAACAAGTAATTGTTAATCTATTCCATATTCTCCATAAACACACTGTATTATTATACTTCTTGTTTTCACACTTGTATTGTGCTCAGAGTTTTTTTTAATATACATTTGTAGTTTTAGGATATAGCTATGAAATAATTTTTAAAAGGGCTGTATGTTTTACATACTTTTTGAAAGCATATAGTTCAGTGTAATGTAGCTTAGCTTATGTAATATTTAATCAGAACCTCGACCCAAATCGTTTTTTCTAAACACAGCCAGGAAATCCTGTCAAGGGCACAAGATGCTGTTTAGAAATCGTGTGTCAGGCAGCAATACATATTTGTCCCAAAACACTGCCACTTGTCCTTGAGGCCAATCTGTTGGAAGTAGTGTGTCGTGTGTTACAAGGGTTGCAACACCACACAGGCCTCAATGTGCAAAGGCACAACATCACTATGTTTTTTCTCTCTGATTAAAGTAGTGTAAATGTATTTGTCCTTGAAATGCCAGAGAATGCCCTGGAAATAAGGCTGTTGGGAAAGCAATGGATGGAAACTTTCATTCTGCAACACATGTCAGAGGTCTCTAAAGGCGTTATTGTAAGTGTTTTAATTGCTTGTTTGTGTCAACAAATAAATGGAAGATTGATTCAAAGTAGTGAAGGCAACATCATTCAATAGAAAATATCAGTATAACCCTTCGACCTCCGTCTCTGCCTCCTTCTCAGTCCTATCGTCCGGGAGGGACGCCAAAGTACACATGACTGGATGTTGTGAATGCGTCTGGGAAAGCAGTAAGTTAGGCCCTATCCCAGGACCACCCAGCCAAACACAACAGGGAGCAGGTGCAGGAGATACCAAAAATACCGGGGCATACTTGTTCACTGACTACCTGGGTGCCACAGACACAGAGTTCAGTTCCCACTGATCTGAAAAGTGTTCAAAATGCATGTTGGGACTGGGAGGAGTGGCAGTACTCCGTCTTAGTTTGTGCGTACGTATTCAAAAAGTTCCTTCTGTGAGACAAAAAAATGTATTGACTCGAGGGAGAAAAAAAAACACTGTGACAACCACAAACTGTGTTTTTGCTGCAGAGATCCCTCCAGCAGTGTTGCTGGCTGAGTGTGAAGCTCCAGCTCCAACTGTAATGAAGGCCTCATGATCATTAGTCGCTGACGCCGCTCTCATCTCAAATCATTCAATCAAAATTGATTTGCCTTTTGGGAGATTGTTCTTATTTTTTGTGGTGTTTTTAGTGTATTTAGCTTCTTCATGTTTATTCTCTGTGCTACTTGCATATAGTACTTTCAAACAGGAAATGTTTTGGGTAAGAGCTTTGGGTCCAATCGTAGTGCTCGGTAGAACTCAAGTCATTGTGAGAACTTCTGAGTAGAGACAGTTTTTCTGACTCCAGCAATGTAAAGTTTCGTTTTTACAATCCTATATACGTAGCATTTTCTCACCTGTAACTTCTTCTAAGGCAGGAAGTAAAGCAGCTAAATCTGAATCAGCGTTGTAGCAGTAGGTTTCCTCTTACATAAAGCTGACCCCAGACCTGCCACATCCCCAACCAGCTGTGCTCTGCTCAGCCGTCGATACATTTATATCGCTACAAGTAGCTCATGTACTGTCGGGTGAATGAGAGTAATATATGTTATGGTTTAAAAAGGGAAGTCCCACTTATCCTCATCATGGTGGTGCCCTACGTCAGTTTTAAATGTGCAATGGATTCTATAAATGGTCTGACGGTTTCACATGTTAAATAAATCAAAGTTGTTTTTCTGTTTAGGCGCACACAAGAACCCATAACTTTTCTCACCCTCGTTAGTATTGTTGTTTAATCACAGAGCGAGCAGACTTCAAGAAGCCGGGGCTGCAAAACAATAAAGACCAGCGTTGCCCAGGCAGTAGTTCTTACCAGCTGTTTCCCAGATGTTTGGCTGCTCACACACCCTGCAGACCTCGAGGCTAACGTAATCACCCTCCTAAACCGTGGCTATGACTATCTTTAGCTAAGTTTGTGTGTGTCTGTGTGTATGGGAGAGAGTAAAAGCAATTGACGGAGCAAAAGGGATGGACATTTTTTTGTGTGGCAGGAGTCAAGACGGGATGAAATTCTTTAAACAGGGGAAATAGTTTTTAGCATTTAGCTCTTCTTGTGTGTGTTTTGGGATCTGTCCGAGGCCAAAATGTTCCCTCTCTGTTTTTAGACGCTCTCACAGCAGCTCTCGGGAAAGTGTTTTCACCCAAGACGTTTCCAGTGACCAAGCACTTGCAGTTTTCTTTATTATATATATTTTTTTCCTAATCTCACTCCAATATATGCGTTCTCATTATGTCTTGCTTTGCTGTATAATAGTTAAATTTAAGAGTTAACTTCGGCTTTCGCACTTTTATTTCTCTGCTCCCAAAGACACACCAGTTTACCCAAAATAGATGAACAGGATTTAGCTACCTAATGCACATAATTCCCACCCTTTTTAGTAAGACAAGGCATCTGCCGGAAGTACTTTACTGGGTGATCTTTCAGTTGCTATCACCCACACTCCTGTAATCAACCCTAAAGAAACAGAAATTGATGGTAATGAGATGTATCAGCTGTCTACTCCTGCTTCTGTCAAGACTACCTGGCAGCTGTGCCTTCAGAAAACCTTCAGTGAAAACTGCAGTCACAGATGCACACCACACATCTCTGCTCTGCCGTTGCATGCTTTGCTTTTTCTACTGTTTATTCTTGTGCGCAGCGAAGTCCCTGCTGGTAGCTGCTTATCCCTCAGCAAAACACATGGAATATTTTGCTCATTCACATTTTTTCATTGACACCACTGGGATGTACTTATGTTTACGAATTGTGTGAGTGATCTCACATTTTGTAAAAGTGCACTTAACTTCAGGCATTCTCCACAGATGAATTTACCAGCCCTCCCAGTGTTGTGGACGTCTGGAGCGTGTTTAAACATGCGGAGGGAAAGCCTCAGTGCACTGCTACACCGTGTATAGTTTTTCTGATGACTTCTTGATGACCTCTTTCTCTGCTTTTCAAAGACTTTTGAAAGTCTTTCATTCGACTTGCAAGTCTGAACTAGAGTAGTCACCACCACCAGTCAGCATTTTCCACTTTCACATTTCTATTTGTTTGTGTTTTACAGCTGCAGCCTTAAGTCAGGCCTTTGATGTTCAGCACTGTCAAATGCGGCATCAAATCGTGATAGTTGGTTTAAGTAGCGCTGAAGTGGAAACTGAAGAGGAGGAAGTGTGAGAAGACGAGTGCTAAAGCCCTGCCTTGCACCCTGTAATTACAGCATCATTTACTATGCACAGCTCATTTTTTAGTTTTTGAAAATATATCTATACATGCATGCCCACAATTTATTAGGCGAAACTGGGTTAAAGCAGGACATCACAAGATGTATTTTCATCTACTGCAGTAATCTGAAACCCACATGCACATACATTTGGGTTACAGTCGAATTTCTCCCCTGCTCTTCGCCATACTTCTTGACAAGGCTGACATATTTTTTAGTATAAGTGAGCAGCCCGATGTAGGAAAGCATTAGTTTATTGATTATATGACATTTTTTAAAAAGCTGGTTACTTTGTCTTGTTTACCACAAATGACATCATTTTTAAATGCGCATCCAGTGGGGAAGTTGTTTTCCAATGTCGCAACTTGCCAGTATGAGGAAGTGAGAGAGGCCCATCATATGCTGTGCTGGCCTTTGACAAATCACTGAATAAGCCTCTTGTTAGTATGTTTTGTAACACTGGGCCTCCGACTGGCATTGTGGCTCCATATCTGCAGCAGGAACTCAGCTGGCCTTGGCATTTGTAGATGCATGCGTCCTATTTTGCAGACTCATGAAGGACTCTTGAGGAAACCACCAGCTGGTTTAGGAGCTGCAGCTCCCATTTGTCAGAGGATAGAAAGAGAGAAGTTTTTTGTTTTTTCTAACTTCCTCTGTGCTGGTGCTGGTGCTGGGCCTTTTGAATCTTTGTGTTTATTGGGCTTCACTTGACAATGACCAAATTTATCCATCCTCCCGTATGTGTGAACATCCCAGCAGTCTCCCAGGAGTCTGAGGGATATAGGATGCCGCTCAGTTGTGGCCTTCTCTCTTTATCACCCGTCTCTTTCATCCACAGTTTAACACTTATCTGAGAGGACGAGTTGAATTAAACCTAATCATAGTCTCATGAAAAGATGAATGGCTGTGTGCTTTCATGTATGTGGTGTGATCAAATTACAGATGAAAGGCAGGAGATGTTGAGAGTGGGAGACACCACTGAAGTTTTTCCTAGGTTGCCAAATAGTTTTCCCGCCCCTCCCCCTCCCATCTTTTGATACTCCGCTGAGATTCCCTGCCTCTTGTAATTGACATGCTTTTGAAGTACAGTAGCTCACCAGTCACACTCGCATTTCCTTCTCTGAGCCTGCATGGCCCCTCCTCCGGGAGCGAGGACTTGTTGGGATGTGCGAGTATAAGGGCTGAGCTCAGTGTGGGGGCTCCTGGGATTGAAGACTTCA
Source organism: Trachurus japonicus (assembly GCF_045865225.1). Lineage (NCBI taxonomy): Eukaryota > Metazoa > Chordata > Actinopteri > Carangiformes > Carangidae > Trachurus > Trachurus japonicus. Next base: position 15,155,498 of record NC_140918.1, read on the forward strand.
AATTGAAAGGGCTTCAGAGTTATGAAGTGAACTTTCCTCCCAACTTTTATCTGATTATACGCAAGTTACAGACCCTCCGCCGCTCTGTACGCTCTTTTCTTCAACAGCCCCTCCCCCAAGTGGCGATGATGGTTGGCAGGAAAGCCATGGAAAAAAATATGCATTCATGTGTGAGAGTTTTGAATGTCTACAAATGTCCCACTGACTTTTCTGTCTGTTTCGATGCAGATCTGGAAACAGCTGCAGTTTAAAAAAAAAAAAAAAATCCCAAACATTTCCTGTTGTTGAAATAACAAATACAGAGAATTGTTCTGCCTTGGTGGAGGTCTGCACTCCTGGAGCGCCTAGTACTCGTATTCACATGTGGACTACATGAGCATATTAGGCAAATAGGCAGTAATAGATAACTAGGTCATTGTAATGAGACCATGTCCTACTGTGATCATCCTACACTCTGAAGTGCCAACATGAAAATGAAGTGGTTCTTTCACTGCTGTCAATACGCAGAGATTTTATTATTTTTTTTTAAACAATCAGAGTAACAGTGACCTCTCCAGTCCACTGTTCTCACTTTTCCCAACAATCAGACTCTGTTATAGGCCCTAATGCAAAAGGAAATCAAGTACCATTTAAATCAGTTGTTGCACCTACTTGTACTCTCTGGTTTAGTTCATTATCATTTTGTTAGTGGAAGCCACACATTTCTAGTGTGTTGCTCATTGGTTTGCCAAAAGTGTCTGTCAACCCTGTATTTCCTGCGTGTCACTGTCAACCAAAAGACTGAATCGGTATCCTGAGCACTGAGCTGATGGGAGGTATGTAACTATGTATTATAAAGGTCACGGATGCGTTACAGTTTTGCAGAGCGTCTCTTGAGATTAAAGTAAATATTGTCTTTTGAGGCTGGTGATTTTGTCTACGGTGCAGTCTTATCACTGGCGTTGTGTTTATCAGTTAACAAACAGATCCCCATGTTTTTGCTGAGGCGTAGGAACTTCATACGGGATGAAGTAAATATAACCACTCACTCCAGCACATCTGGCTGATGTTTGACTTGATGCTGACCCTGTCATCACTGTCTGCCTGGACAAATATGTGGACGGCACTGTTTTCACAAACTGGGTGTATTGGAGACGTCTTTGAATATTCTGCCACAATTATTACATCAATTACCACAATAACAGTTTAGATTATTGTTGTATTATTAGTATTTAGATATTACCCTAATGAACAGCAGCAGATTAAATATATTTATTTAGTTGTTGACACTTTCATGTCTCTCTGAAGTAGATTTTCTGCCTGTTCAAGTGTTGTTGTCGAGCAGTTTTGTCTTCGTGTACATCAGCAGCTCTGTGCAGCTCCGAGGCTGCTGATGTGTTTAGCAGGCCTCAGTCTTGGCTCCCTGTCCCGTCTCTGGCTGCGGTTGCTCTTTTCTAGTCGAGCCTCATGTTGCTGCTGGCTTTATCCCCTCTCTCTCTCTCTCTCTCTCTCTCTCTGACTTGGGTCCTCTCTCATTGCTGTGGTGATGTGTTGGCCTGCTACCAGCGGCGCTGTCACTGCACTAGAAAAGTCAAGGGTTACTTCAGTGCGCCGCCACGAAATGGGAGCAAAAAACACAACGACGCACAGTTGAAGCGCAAGTCGCGACTGAATAAAACATTGTTAATAGTAGAAACTACGGTCGATGTGTCAAACTCACTCTGGTTCGAGCCGATTCTGTTGCATGACAGAAGCCTTTTTGTGCACAGCCCCCTTGCAAAACCATGGCACATTATCGCTGACAGTGGAGTCTGAGTCCAGATCAGGTTTCGTGTCATGTTTCAGTCTACGGGCTCAATTTCAGCAGTTTCCTTGACAGCACTGTGTGTGTGCGACCCTGCACTGCTGCATGCATATTGTACTTTACTGTTATTTTGCCACCATAGATAGTTTGAGCTTCCTCACCAAATGGAGCCTGGAGCGTGTGTGTGCTTCAGCTGTTTGCTGCTGATAAATTTAGTTTTTGAGCATCATTATCAGTAAAAGCAGCAGTTAAGACCTGCATATACATAGTCAGGAAGTTGATGCAGCACATAATAATAATAATAGGCCAAAGAGGCGTATTTAAATGCATTTTTTTTAGTAACCTGAGTCTTCAGAATTAATGAATAGGCAGCGGCTCAGCCTGTCCAGGCCTGTGCAGTGCAGGGAAATGTCAACCAGCGTTCCCTGTGAATACAAATGTTTTGTTTACTATGACAGTCACTGGTTGTGTTGCACATATTATCCTTTGCAGGATTATTCTTAAGAGATGTAGAAAACTACTTGAACATGAAATACGCCTACAGACTGATTAAGACTTCTTACTGATGATCTCATTCTACTAAAAATAGAGCTGCAGAAATGTTTGTCCAGGGATTGAGTTGGACTTCGCCAATTCAGGCAACAATAGTACATACTGTATGCATCAGTGTTTTTCTTGAGATAACCAGCATGATCAAAGGTCCTGTTTTAACAAGAGCACACTGGGCCGTCAATGTGAAGCAGCCAAAACCAGGCACCAACCAATATGAACCAGTTAGGAGCAGTGACTGTCGTGTTTGACCCAACACCTCAATTAAACACTAATCATCAAGTAGCACAAGAGAAGCAGCAGCCCCCCAAACCACGTTTCTCAGTGTCTAACACTTCACTTTCCATCTCCCTGTCTGATGATAAAATAGTTCGAAAGCAAATAAACTGATCTGTTCTTTTAGTGACAAGTCTTTTTCTCTGTGTGTGTTCTTTTTTCAGACTGCCAAAGGCTACATCCTCCTGTTTGACGTGCTGGGTGGCGGAGATGACAAGTATCTCTATGAGCCTGTCTATCCAAAGTGAGTGCAGCACACACACACACACACACACACTGGCACACACATTCATACACACATGCTTATGTAAAGTAAGCCGAGTGAAAGAGGCCAAGCTTTAGCTTTCAGGGCCACAACAACATCAACAAATCACGTGTCCTTTAAAGAGCCATTAACCATCATTATCATGACTGTTACCTTACCAGTAACAACTGTGGGTTAAATGTTGCATTATACAAAACACAGCTACTGGGCAATGCTAATTATTTGCTGTTTAAATAAATCAGTGGAAACAGCAGCTATCCCAGGTTTGTCCTGACTACTAATTAAACAACAAATTATAATGTCATTAATGTTATAAACAAACAGGAATTAATTTATATACAAAGAATTAACTTCAACTACTTTTTTTTTTACCCTTTGAGTAATTTTTAGTGGCTGCAGTTTTACTTTTTAAGAGAGTTTTAAGTTCCTCATTACACCAAGAGTGGGAAACCAGAGTCGTCTCATCAGGTGGCAGCTGTCTGTCAGTGCAGCTGGAAAACAATGCCAGAAGAAGAAATACAAGAGCACTTCGCTGCCAAACCCTCTTAGGTAGAATTTGCTCATGTGTGACCAAATGTGTAATTTGCTGTGGATGGTTGATGAAAGCAGGTCGTGAAATTTTAGAGGCTAATCGCCGCAGCAGCTATAACGGCATTTTTGACGGGACAAATACACAACACAGTCAGAAGTAGATGTGAACCACCTCGAGGTTAAACCCATCCTGTATGTGGACCTGGCTGCAGGGATTAAGTGCATTGAGGTTGGGCACTGTTGGCTTTGCAATCCACCCCAGAGGTGTTTATGGGGTTGAGGTCAGGGCCCTGTGAAGGCCACTTTATTCCTGGGCCTCACTCGCTATGGCTGAGCCAATGAGGAGGCATGCTGTTGTCTACAATACCACTGTATACCACCTTCTCAAAACAATGGTATCCATCCAAACCATGGGAAAAATCACATTTCTGCAGGCGATACTGTGTTCAGTTCCACTGCATTGTGTCATTCAAGCATAAATGTATTGTGGATTTGTATGCCTTTGTGTCTGCACTGTGTGTGTGTGGACGTGCGCCTCTTGCATTCCTAGACAGCATACCAGCGAAGGTGGTGGGACAAGTCCAGGCACATCAGACGGAGCTCTTATCGGCCCTATGGGTTGTGGATGCAGGAGGTTCAGCACCTCTCTTCACACATCAGTAAAACTAATATACGTGCTTTATCAATGTGTTTGCTTGCACAGGGGAAGTCCTCGTGTGAAGGTAACCCCGGGTTACAAGGAGGAGCAATGTGCCCCCGCTCTGTCATTGGAGATGAAGAAGCCTGTGGATCTGGAGGCCCCCATCACCAGGTAGATGCTGCTCTCTTGTTGCCCTCAGTCTCTCTGGTTCAGTGTGTTTCTTCTTGTTGTGTCTGCCTCCTGCTTCACCCTGACTCTTCATCCTGCTTGTGTCATCAAGTTCATGCGCACCCAAACTGAAACTCACTGCGTGTCGCAACTCAAAGTTCTCCAGTAAACGAAGCAAACGTTATGTTTTGTTTACTTTTTCATGTACACAGTTGTCTCTCTTTTGAAATCAACGACAGGAAAAAAAAAAAAAAACGCTTGTTTTTCAGTATCTTTGACACAGATTCATGTTGTGCTGTACGTTTAAAGCCTGTAGCCTACTTCGACCTCCTGATTTGAAAGGCATTTACATTGTTTTTGTTCTGTCTCCCATGTGGATATTTAAAGAAATTCCACCATTGTTGTGGCTGCTACTCGCGACCCACACTTTGTGTGTCTGTGAAAGGCATTTGCCTCGGAGTAATGGCTCGAAAAATTCTCTTCTTTGTCTCATGGGAAGTCTGAGAAGAGTAGACAGGATGTGCCTCTCTGCTCTGTTAGTTGTAAACACAGAGTGAAACTGAGATATCAAGGATTCAAATCAGCCTCAGACATTTTCTGAACAAGTTTTTACACTCAAGAAGAAGTCAGCGTTCAGGTCGATCTGCAGAATTGCTATAATCCTGGTTAAACCATCAATTTTGAAGTTGGTATCACCGTTGCCAAACACTGAGAAATAACTAAAGGCTAAGCAACAACACTTGAGTCTGCTGGATGAGAGCAAGAGCCCAGTGTTATCTTGTTTTTGTCCTTTGTGGTTCTTGTAGTCTGTGAAAGTTTCAGTTGTTTTTTTTTAGTGTTTTTCTTCTTGTTTTTCGCTTTCCCTGCTTATCTCCCCCACATCTTTGTGTTGGTGAATGATGAGACCTGTCACGCCACCAGTTATCTGCTCAACTTTCTTTATTTCACTTTTTTTTTTGTTCGTCCCACGGTTGTATTGTGTGCGTCCTTCATGCCAGTGTGTTCATCTGTCACATCTCCTCTGTGCTGCCTGCACTAGACATTGTAGCTTAGATTATAGGGTAGTCAAGTGAATGAGAGCGCTCTGTCAGTGTTTCACAGGCACAGCTTGATGGTGCAGGAGATGAGTGGGTGTCCCCCGCTGTGAAAGTACCGTAAAAGTCACTCCCTCCTCCTCCTCTGCGCTTTTACACCCTTTGTCTCCCTGTGCTTGTCTCTCCTTTCTGACTCCTACTTTTCGTCCCTCGTTTGTCCCATTGTGTCACCGTCAGTCTTTGGCCCCTCGTACTTTTCGGGAAGACAATGAGGCGCTATGCACGCACACACAGACGCAGTTTGTTCTCTCGTGTGTTAGAAGACAGTAAGTCTTGGCACTGTCAGCGATGTGGCCTCATCACAACTGACCAGTAAAACCTTCAGGCCTCAGTCACAGAGGACACAGCTGGATGATGACTAGTCTACTGTTTTCTGACACTCTGCTGTTTGTTATCTTGTTCCCACTCCCCCTACACACACACACACACATGCATTTTTTTTTATTTATTTATTTTACTACCTATATACTATACCACATTTTAATCTTTTGAATCAAATCCCTTATTTCTGTGTGTCCTCTCCCCACCAGTCTGCAGTCCCTCCAGGAGGACTTGCTGGTGTGTACGGCAGACGGCTACCTCCATGTGCTGCACTGGGACGGCATAGGCAGCAACGGACGCAAAGCCATCTGCCTCACTACGATCCCCTTCTCACTAGACCTGCAGTCTGCTCGAGGTTTGACCCGTGATTCTAGTTGTCTGCAAACCACTTAAAGGGCAGTTCCAGGCAAATTCAACCTTAGTTTCCTAATATTTTAGGTCTAAAAGAATGAATCTGAAGATTTTCTCTTTAATTGCTCCTGTTATGCATCGCCACAGCAGCGTATAATGGGAGCGGACAGATCTTAGGCTGTTTAGGCTATTTACATCCAAAAAAACCACACTTTTTTGACAACGTCAGATGCTATTCAAACATACACAGAGGGGTTTGTTTACTACAAGAAAGTGGACTTGTTTGTTAATTAAAAAGAAAATCTTCCGATTCATTCCTTTAGACCTAAAATACCTAAAATGGGAAACTATAGCCTCAGGTTAAATTTGCCTGGAATTGTTTTGGAGTTGGAGAATACATCATCATTATTATTATTATTATTTTTTTTTACATAAGATGAACAACTTCATTCCAAAAGCATGCATTGTTTTATGTTCCTGTCATCAACTGCAGTCACTGATTCTGATTTGTTCCTGATTGTAGGTGGTCCCTCTCTGGACCTGGAGGGAGTGTACATCCATTGTATGGAGTATTGTGTGACTCTGGACGGCTTCGCTGTGGTTCTGAGCGACGGACGTCTGGGCTTTATCACACCGCTCAGCAACACCATCACTGCAGACGTAAGGACTCACTCACACACTCACTGATGTCTGACATGAGCACAGAGTTTCCTGAAGAGTAAAGGCAGGGTGGAAAACCTAAAAATGCAAAAAAAAAAAAAAAAAATTGTAACAACAAGTTTTGCATTGAAAATCTGGTATATTGTTACAATGCAAATCAGTATGACTTCATGACTACGTGATACCCCTTTTAAATCAATACAATCCCTGCCAGAATAAACACGAAAACATGATAACATCAATGATAACTCAGCTTTGTGTTTCTGTGAAGAAATTCAAAGTCCTGCTGCTCTTTTCACCGGGTAATGGAACCTGTAACTAAGTCGTATTTCAGGGTATTGGTGTGTGATTTATAGTTTGTTTGTGTAACACTCAAGGAACAGATGTAGTAGCTATTTGTAGAGGCCAAGGGAACACACTGTGATCTTCTCATATTGAGTGCAAGTTTTTAAGATTAGTGAGAGACCTGTCGATGCCCTCTCCAGTCTCAGTAAAGTTTGATTTAATGATGGCAGCAGCACCAGTTACCTCAGTGTTCCCAAAGAGCAGAGACGCACAGAACCACTTCCAGAGAAAAAAAAAAATCCTCACTGCTGATGCAACCTGTTCAAGTCAACAGTTTCTCATATTTTATAAATAAGGCTGCACGGTATTTTTTATTAATGCCATGAGACTATGATTCAGTACTGGGCCTGGAGCTATTACTTTATCTTGGCTTGATTTAAGCAGTGATGACTGAATCTACAGGATCGTTTTTCACAGTATTAATAAGTTGTTCTAAAATCTTGGATTGAATTTATGTTCTTGGAACTGGGACGTTGGTGTTGAGGTCATCATTATGTGTCCAGATATAAATGTTATACTAGGCGGTGGGCTAATAATGTGTATTCAAGTTTTATTTCGATTTACTGTAAGATATTAGTTGTGATTAATGGAAACGGCAGTTAAAACACATGGTGCTGACCTCCAACCGACACAATGCACATCAGTAGTTATTTGTAATTCATGAAGATTTTGTATGTGTGTGTCCAGCAGCTTCAGGGCGTCTGGGCCGCAGACGTCACGGACGGCACCTGTGTGGCCGTCAACAACAAGTACAGACTGATGGCCTTTGGCTGCGCCAGGTACGTGTCCGTCTGCATCTTTACAATGCAGCGTTGGGAAGTCAACATTGGCATGTTTGTTTGCAGAAGTGTGTTACAGGGATTGATTGTTGTCCGTGTGGTGTGTGTCCACTGTGAGAATCTGTCAGTTTGTGTTTGCAGAGGCTACCTAGTGTGTGCTTGTCAGAAACTCCTCACGGATTGTGCGATCTGCCAGCTTGGCAGGAACTCCTCATCCTCGCTTCTTTTTTTTTTTGCCTTATTGATACAACGCACACATTTCTTGTATTTACTGACTCAAAGTGCTGGGAGACTTTTGAACATTTTTGTGCACCTTTGAAATTACACTGCAGGTTACTCTTTGGTGCGATTTTCCACCACTAAATGAGCTTAGTGAACGAGTTTAGCTAACATATCAGTAGGCAGCAGCTGAGGAAAGTAATTTTAAGCCTCTGCAGTCACACACACACACAGTCCAAATAACTACCTAGAGCTTGTGCTGTTGGTTTAGGCGTATGTGCATGCATGCGTGTCCAAATGAATGTGCAGTCAAGGGCTGGGAGGAGTTCAGAGCTCGCCAAGTGTCACTCAGAGGTGTTGCTTCAAATTATAGCCAACGGTCACTTGCGCTGTTTTTAAAGTGTGTTTTGTTCTCATTGCAGCGGCTCAGTGCTGGTCTACATGATCGACACCACAACAGGATCCATGCAGCTCTCGCACAAACTGGAGCTCACCCCAAAACACTACCCAGGTAGCACCCATATGTCTCCCCCCTCTCTTTGTCTGTCTCACCCCTACACAAATTCCTGTTTGAGATAACTTGCATTCCTCCAGCTCTCTCTTGAGTATACATCTTAGCTCACATCTGTTTGAGCCAGATTTCTACAGTGGGATTTAAAGCCACAGCTCCACCTAGTGGTATGAGCCGTAAGCGTCACTCAATCTGTTTGTTTCCAGTTTATTTAGGGAGTTTAGTTTCTTGAGAACATGAAGAATGTTAGTTTAAGAACATATTTGTATCCAATATTTATCTATCTGACAGTGGGTGTTAAAACTGAGAGTTCAGTCACTTAAATTAACTTGAATTAATTCGTTTGAATTAGTTATTCCATCCATCCAATGTCTGCTGCTTATCTGTATCCAATTGGAAATGTTTTATCATTATGTCAATAGGATTTATGGGTGTAAACTGAGATGTACTGAAAACTTCATCCTAATTAATAATAAATCTTAAATGTAACTTGGTGAACCTTGGAGGAACCCTGGTCTTATCACTAACTAAGAGCACCAGTACAGTCTCACAGAGATAATACAAAGAGATAATAAACGTGTTCTGTTCCTCAAAAAGCAAAAATACAAGAGGCCTACTCCCAACAGGGAGAATCTCAGTTACTCTTTTTGTCCAAACCAAATCCTGTGTGAATTAAATTAGGTTTTATTAGAAAGCCATGCTCTAAAGCCATAAATCATGTGGACAGCTAAGCTACCATGCAAGAAGAAGAAAATGGCACAACTGCATTTAATTTCAGCAGTTTCTTTAGCTGCTGGAGTTTTTGTCATATTATATAATATCACTCATTAGGTGTTATTAAGAGATTTTTCTTCCAATAATCTTTGTTAAACACCAAATATTTATGATCTCAGCTAATTATTTAAAAAGATCTCTTCAAAACACAGCTGCAATGTGTGTGTTTTTTTTTTACAATATAAATTATAATCATTTCATTTTTCATTTCATGTCTTTATTTTGGGAAAAGTTGATATCACCTTGTTGGAACAAATAAACATAATAATACACAATGATTTCATATCCCATGGTCAGACAGGAGCAGGGAGAAGATAAATCAATAACTCAATAACTGAAACACAACATTTACCAAGTTGTTCTGAACTCTCATCATGACTGCTCTGATTTCTCCACCTGTTCAGACATCTATAACAAGACGGGTCCAGTCAAGCTCATCTGTTGGTCACCTGACTACAGCGTTGCCATGGTTACATGGGAGTGTGGCGGCTTATCACTATGGAGCGTCTTTGGAGCTCACCTCATCTGCACTCTGGGAGAGGACTTTGCGTGGGTGGACACACACACACACATACAGATTTGTACTCATACACTCTAATCCAATTCATTTTGAACTTCTTTTTTTATATATATATAAATAATTTTTTGCATTTTGTGTTTTCCCCTCAGGTATCGTTCTGATGGTACCAAGAAGGAACCCATTAAAATCAGCTCTATGGTTAGTAATGCAGTAATACTGTCCCTAAAAAACAAAAATAAAAAACTCTTGACTCTGTGGAGAATATTGAAGCGATGTTAGGCCACATAGATAATTAAAGTAATTGAAATATTCATAAAGGTGAATCAGAGTCAAGGCAGATGTTTGGGAATTGGTCATGTTTTGTGGCTAAAACTCAATCCCCACTCAGCCGTGTTATTAACGAACAGCTGCTCATTGAAATGGAACAGAAGCAACACAGCCTGAGCACCATTAATTAATTACATCTGCTCAAATTAGAACAATGAGCTTTTCCTTCCTGGCTTTTTGCTTATTAAAATGCTTTTTTCTTAATATCGGCAGGTGTGTTTGTTTTGCTGCTGTTGTTTTTTTTTCCCACCGTTGTTAATACTGAAACACACTCTGCCCTTTTCAGAGCTGGGGAGCAGAGGGCTATCACCTATGGGTGATCCCTAACAAACAGGAGAGGAGGAGGCAGGAGGAGCAGCAGCAGCAGCAGCAGCAGGAGGAGGAGGAGGAGGAGATGGTCGAACCTCCTCCTCATTCCTCCCTGCAGGCCGGCATACTGCAGTTTCACTTCATCAAGAGCGCCCTCACAGTCAACCCATGCACGGTGAGAGGAATGATGAAAACACAACATCTATTTGGTGTACACACACACACACTTAGAAACACATTAAACATTCATGCTCTGTTTGCTGCTCTCTCGGCCCCACAGAGTAACCAGGAGCAGGTGTTACTCCATGGTGAAGACCGCCTCTACCTGACCTGTGGTGACCCCACGCAGGTCCACAACTCCTCTGACTCTCACCCGCACACTCACTTACACCCACACGACAGCAGCCCGCTGCACCACCCCCCCAACCCCGAATCCTCTCTCTCTCAGGGACTCAGCACTTTACTGGGACACAAGCACTGGCACGTGGTCCAGGTGAGGAAGAGCAGTCATCACACCTGGTTAGATGGGATTAACACATTGATGAAGCAACGAGTTTACTGCTGATGTTCAAAAATGTCGCACAAGCAGGCTACCATAGAAGTGCAGCCTCAAGCTACCTTTTTTTTTTTTTTTTTACATTTTGTCAAATTCTTTGCTTTTGTTTTTCCCCAGATTCACAGCACATACCTAGAGAGCAACTGGCCTATACGGGTAAGTGAAAATATGTGTTACCTACCTAATTGACTAGGTCAAGTGTCAGGGAAGTTATTCAGGTAGTTATTTCAGAAACAAGTGTAAAATTGTGTTTCAAACACGTTGACATGTGTTAACACAAATGGGGCAACACAAACATTAACTGCAGTTATCATTTCAACCAGGGCACATGTGTGCCAAGCTGCTGCAGTAGCAGTAATGTTGACAAAGGAAATAAATTGTGTTGCCACCACAAGTGTGTTTTTTACAAGGTCACGGACCTGTAAAGCCTATTTTACATCATTTATGGCTGCACGATCAAACAAACTTGACTTATTATAGCATTATACTGATGGTCAATATAAACTGTCAACACTGTGATGAGTTTTCTTGGTGTGTTTGTATTCTTTGCTAACACAAACAAGTAATGTTTGTGTGTGTGTGTCCAGTTCGCAGCCATAGACACGGCAGGCCAGTGCATGGCTGTAGCAGGGAGGCGGGGCTTTGCACACTACTCCTTGTACACAAGGAAATGGAAGCTGTTTGGAAATATCACTCAGGTATGTGATGCTGTACCCAATGACCCTCTGTGAATGTTATGAGTGGGATTACCAATGAACATCTGCTGACTGGAGACTGATTTTCATTTTGCTCAGGATGTATTCCTTCTTCATAACCACTACAATAGAAATACCTCAGTGCAAAACATGCTTCTCTATCACAGACCAGAATTATTGGTGACATATTTTTAGTCAGTCAAAATATTATCAGCATCTACTATATTAGACAATATTCCCAGTTTGTGTTTTGTCAATAAGTGAATAATGTTACTCTGTGTTTGTATTTGTGTGTAGGAGCAGAACATGACGGTGACTGGAGGTCTGGCTTGGTGGAAGGACTTTGTGGTGGTGGCCTGCTATAATTTTATCGACCAGCAAGAGCAGGTGAGACAGAAGCGCCGCTCATGTCTCCAATATGACATGATTTTAGTTGCGTTGGTCTCATTCTCTCTCTTCTTTTTTTGTCCCACTCTTGACACTAGTTGAGGCTTTATCAACGTTCATCCAACCTGGACAACGCCTTCGCCTCGGTCACTAAGCTGCACTCGGACACCCTGCTGCTCAACGTCTTCAGAGACATGGTCATCCTGTTCAGAGCCGACTGCTCCATCTGCCTCTATAGCATTGAAAGGAAGAACGACGGGTGGGCTCCTATTTTTTTTTATTCACAAAACATAGGATAGAATAGTTTCTCCTTTTGCTTTTACATCTTATATGGTTATTTACTGTAGTTTCAGATTTTCAAAGTCAGGATTGGCTAAAAATAATTCACCTGTAAGATCTCAAGCTTTGAGTACTTCAAACAAATCCTAGTACCACTTAAAGCTGCCAGTATAATTTCTAAACTGTTCTGCACATTCAGCAGTTTCTTCCGTTCACACACTAACACACAACGCATGGGAAATCCCTGGCACCAGCAGAATACCGTTAAGTAATAGTGTTACCCAGCTGCATTTTCCCCTGAGAAAAGAAGCTTTGGGTTAAAACTACTGACCTAAACACCATCACATGACAGAACTGGGCCTCAGCTTTATGTCTGACATAGTTTGTCTGGCCGGTCTCAGAACATCAAAACATTGTATGAACTACAGTTTGATCATGCTTATAATTGGTTTTAGTTTATTTCAATGTCTTTCCAATGAGGCACATTGAGTAAATTTAATTGGGGATCCAACCTGAATAAAATATTTCAGTTTCCTCTGATCTATCGGGTTCTTTGTCAGCGTTTCGAGACATTGTCAAAGAAAATGAGTTTCTCCTCAGCAGTCAGATGTTTTCACCTCTCAAACTTTAAGCTTTTTCAAGCTCCTCAGAGTTAAAATATTCCTCCAACTCTTTGTTTTATTGTCCTCCTCATGCATTATGTACCTTTATCTAAAAGTCTTAATGCTGCTCTGACAGATAGTGTGTGTGTGCACTTATGCTTAATATTCCAGTCCAAACCCATCGGCCAGCGTGGAGTTGCTGCAGGAGGTGTCGATGTCTCGCTACATCCCCCACCCGGCCCTCGTGGTGTCTGTCACACTCACGTCAGTGCGCACAGAGACTGGCATCACATTGAAAGCCCCGCAGCAGGTAACACAGGAGAAGTTCCACACATAACACACACACACACAACACACCAAGTCTATGTGGTGCAGATCCATTCATGTTTTATATGTGTGTCTTTTTCAGGCCTGCATGGCAGAAAGCATCATGTTGAATCTGGCTGGCCAGTTGATCATGCTACAGAGAGACCGTTCAGGACCGCAGGTACGAGAAAAGGAGACGCCCGCTAATAACAAGAAGCTGGTGAGTGGATTTTCCGACTTTTAACCTTTTACCTATCAGTAATCAATCAGCACTTTAGGAAGGTTGAAAGATTAAGAGACTAATCACTAATTATCCAATCCAGTCCACTTTATTTATGTAGCACATTTTCAAAACATAGAAGTTTACCAAAGTGCTGCACAGTGATTAACATACAGAACATAGACCACAAAATTAAGAAAACACGTGATAAGAATAAAAAAATAAGTAAGAGCCATAGAAGGACAGCCGGATCAAAAATACAATAAAATGAGAATAAAAAGACATACAAGAACAGAGATCGCAAAACTCTCATGCTTAAAAGCCAAAGAATAAAAATAAGTTTTAAGACGGATTTAAAAGTAGATGGGGTGAGGGACATTTTTATTTCTAGTCGTAGTTCATTCCACAATTTAGGAGCCACCACAGAAAATGCTCAATCACTTTGCGTCAACTTTTGGGGACGACGAGGAAGAGCTCAAAGATCAGCTGAGCTCAGGGATCGTGAGGGAGTGTAGATATTTTAAAAGAAAAGCAGTGTAATTCTTTTAAAAGCAGCATGTTTAGTGAAAACTGTTTTGCATATTTGTGAAGGATTCCCTGTTAACAGTCTCTCTTTCTCCTCCAGCTACCATTCTGTCCTCCTGTGGTGTTGGCCCAGTGTGTGGAGAACGTGTGGACCACCTGTCGCTCCAACAGGAAGAAGCGCCACCTGCTGGAGGCGCTGTGGCTGTCCTGCGGAGAGGCGGGCATGAAAGTCTGGCTGCCGCTGTTCCCCCGAGACCACCGCAAGCCCCACTCCTTCCTGTCCAGACGCATCATGCTGCCCTTCCACATCAACATCTACCCTCTGGCCGTGCTGTTCGAGGACGCCCTGGTGCTGGGGGCGACCAACGAGACGGTGCTCTACGACGGGCTGCAGGGATCCTCGGAGCCGCTGGAGGCGCTGTTCCCCTACTGCACCGTGGAGAGAACCTCCCAGATCTACCTCCACCACATCCTTAGGCAGCTGCTGGTCCGCAACCTGGGCGAACAGGTATGTGGAGCCTCATGTCTCGTCATGTCGGCTCATCGAAGAAGTGTTGTGACACCAAATAATCAACACAGATACACCAATCCTTCAGCTCTTTTTTTTATTGAAATTATCAAGACATTACCATTAAAAACAAAGTAATCTTTAATTAATCTTGCTTTATTCTACTTTATTTTATATTTTTCTTTCTGTCATTATAGTCTCCGTCTCCTTTGTTGTACCATAACTGTTACTATGTGTATATATGATGAATATGATTCTGTACATGATTTTGAATGAAACTTAAATAAAAACAAAAAATAAAAAGTAAAAAACAAACAAACAAGTAATCAAGCTTAACATATTCAGAAGATCATCTCGAACATACAATGCAAGCACAAAATAATGATGAAAGATGAGAGCAGTACATACAAACTAAACAATTACAATCAGCATCCTCACATCACTATCCATGAGTTGTTTCCAGTTGTTTCTTTCTCTTTGACCTCATCGTCCAGAATGTCCATTTTAATCCTAAACTTTAGCTCTGACAAGAAAATGGTCATTCTGTCGGTCTTACAAAGTCTTTCAGGTTGGTCCTTGTAGCTTATCCAATTTTTGAAAATTGACCACTTTGCAATTGTTAGAATTAGGTTTTTAATATATCTATTGTCTTGGGGTATATCAAGACCCAATGACAAATTCACAACAAATCCTAGTTTCACATGAGACATCAGATCAACAACCTGTTCCCAGAAATGACCCATGTTTTTACACCATTATATAAAATCCTTCCTTCAGCTCCCTCATGTTTCCTCTCCCACAGGCTCTGATGCTGGCTCAGTCGTGCGCCTCCCTCCCCTACTTCCCTCACGTCATGGAGCTGATGGTGCACGTGGTTCTGGAAGAAGAGGCGACGTCGCGGGAGCCCATCCCCGACCCCCTGCTGCCCACCGTGGCCAAGTTCATCACAGAGTTCCCCCTCTTCCTCCAGACCATCGTCCACTGCGCCAGGAAGACGGAGTACGCCCTGTGGAACTACCTGTTCGCTGCCGTGGGAAACCCCAAAGATCTGTTCGAGGAGTGTCTCATGGCTCAAGACCTGGACACAGCAGCCTCCTATCTGATCATACTGCAGGTTCGTCTGTCATCAGATATTTTCAGCCGTAGCTTCACTGTTTAGTATTCTCACGTTAGCATCAAATCCTCACCACCTCCAACTTTTCTGTGCCTCCTCCTGTGAAGAACATGGAGCTCCCAGCAGTGAGCCGGCAGCACGCCACCCTTCTCTTCAACACGGCATTGGAACAGGGAAAGTGGGACCTCTGCCGGCACATGATCAGATTCCTCAAAGCCATCGGCTCAGGGGAGATGGAGACTCCGCCCCCGACACCCACAACTCAGGTGAGCAACTTTAAAGCCGGGGTAGGCAGGATTCGTTTTGAAAACAAGCCTACAGCTCTGGGTATCTTTGACCAATCAAATCTATTCTGGTCTGGGGGTTCCTGATTGGTGGAAGGGCCGGCCCCTCAACCAATCAGGAACCCCAGACCAAAATAGATACAGAGACATAGAGAAACACTGTGATCACCCCAAACAAACAGACCTTTCCTTACTGATAGCTGAATGGGAAAACACATGTTCTTAAAACAAGTTTATATTTTGTTTTTAAAACAAATCCTGCATATCCCAGCTTTAAATCCTCTCAAGATTTATTTTCTCTTTTCTTTGACAGTGGATATAGAAATCACGCATGACTTTCAAAAGGTTCAGAGCTGTCATAACTTAGGTCAAAATCCACTTTCAGACACATGAATCTGAAATGTCTATTTACACACGTCCTCATCTGCTCACATTTTTTTAAAGCAGCCATTTTCAGCTTTTCTGAAGTTGCTGTTAATGTGTGTTTACAAGAAATCTTCCTCCTGTGGCTCAAAGGGGCAAATTGGATTTTAAAAAGTCATATCTGGTACAAAATCAGTGTTTGATTTGCTATTGTTTGAAGCGAAACCCCCTGTTGTAAGAGCAGTGCACATATATTAATTAATCATGTTCATAACATCATAACAACACAAGAGGTGTTTTGACATTTAATAACAATTTAGCACAAATAAATAAATGACTCATGGGACCAACGGAGCACAGGCCGACTCTGTTGGCAGAAATAAACTCTACTTGACGCGTCCACTATTATTTTATAAACATAATAAAACAAAGTGTGATGATGATGTGTCTGTGTGGCAGGAACCCAGCTCAACCGGAGGCTTTGAGTTCTTCAGAAATCGCAGCATCAGTTTGTCTCAGTCTGCAGACTCCATCACCACGGGAAAGTTCAACCTGCAGAAGACCTTCAGTATGCCGGCTGGACCCTCGGCTAAAGGGTACGGACACACAAACACACACACAGTCGAGATTGTGAATGGCTACAGTTCTGTTTTATTGACAATTCTCTCTCGCCTTTTCTTTTTTTCTCTCTTTTCTCATTTGTCCGAATCGCTTCCTGACAGTCGGGAGGTGGAGTGCGCAGAGAACATGTACATCGACATGATGCTGTGGCGTCACGCCCGACACCTCCTGGAGCAGGTGCGCCTCCGCGACCTGGGCTGCTTCTCGGCGCAGCTGGGCTTCGAGCTCATCGGCTGGTTGTGCCGCGAGCGAAACCGCGTGGCCCACGTCGACGATTTCGTCTCGGCGCTGAAGAGGCTCCACAAGGATTTCCTCTGGCCGTTCCCCGTGAATCCGGCGGGAAGCCTCAGCTCGCCGCTGAAGAACGGACGGTGTCGCACAGGTGAGCGACGGGCTCCAGGTAACACAGGAGCTGCATACGGAAAGGGAAACTCACCGGAAGTCGTAGATTTGAACCAATAAGTGATCAATTCTTGTGTTTTCTTGAAGTGCTGACCACTCGGCTGCTGAAGTCGCAGTCGGCCGACAGTCTGCTGAACAGCGACATGGACACGGCGCCCCCTCAGGCGGCCCCCACCAACCACAACTGGCTGGACAGGCTGGGGCAAAGGGCCAAGGACATGGACACGGCGTCCTCTGCTCACTCCAACCAGCACTCGCCGCAGACACACGACGCCTTCCTGTCACTGCTCACCAACAAAGGTAACGGTAAACCCCGTCCTCGTCTACAGTGACTCTCTTTTGTCTGCGTCGGTGTTTGGATCTTATCTGCTCGTGTTGTCTGGTTTAGTGTAATTAGTGTTTTTGTGTGTCAAGCTTTAGTCCTAACTTTGTCTTCCATTAATCGTCCCTCTAGTGGAGGAGTACAGCATCGGCTCGGCCACAGACTTGACGGAGACCAGCTCAGTGGTGGACGGTGACTGGACGATGGTGGATGAGAACTCGTCCACTCTGAGCCTGAGCCAGGCCGAGCTGGAGCACATCTCCATGGAGCTGGCCAACAAGGGCCCGCACAAGTCACAGGTGCAGCTCAGGTGAGTCCACTGTTGTCTCTTTTACTGAGCTGAGCTTTTTAGAAACAGCATTAGAAAAGTACAGAACATACAGAGTATATAATTTGAGCGAGTCGTGCAATAAATAAAGCAGATCCAGTGGTTGTCCGAATTAGATTGTTTCCTGCAGCTCTGATTTTTCTTCCACACATCTCCAAAAGAGTTGCCAGATCTTATAAAATGTCGCCAGATGAACCTCGTAGTGTACGTTTTATCTTTTTCTGACGCTGTGCTTCTCTGTGTGGTTCAGGTATCTGCTCCATGTGTTCATGGAGGCGGGCTGTCTGGAGTGGTGCGTCGTGATTGGTTTGATCCTGAGGGATGCAAACGTGATCAAGCAGGTGATCGGTTTCCTGGACAGTCCAGAGGTTCCCCAGGAGACGGTGCAGAGCGTCCGAAACGGCTTATTGGCTGTGGACTCGTGGGCCTCCACTGACTGGTGGGTATCACAGATGGGAATGCTTTCATTATTGTTACAGTCGAAGAAATAAAATAGAGATGAAGAATGTGTATAGACAACGTTGCACTAACCTTTGCCTCTCTGTGTTTGTTTTTTTTGTTTTTTTTTAATGAAACAGGCAATGACATACAAATTAAATTACATACAATGTAACACCACCGACAAGAACAAACAATCAAAACAAAACAGGACAGAAAAAGGTTAAAAACTAAACAAAAAGGATATAAACATACGAAAACTAGATTGACTGTTACTACTTGATCAAACCTACATTTTTCCCATATTTTGTTTTGCTTGCGATTTGTTGCGATTATTTTTTCCAAAAGAAATTGGCTTTCACACTTAATTTTAAAAAAAATTCAAATTCAAGTTCCTTTTTGATTGGGCCTTAAATATAAATATTTTACCCAAAAGAATAATTGTGTTGACCATCTGCAGGCAATCAAGTACCCCCAACAAAAGTATTTAGCAGTGTAGATTCAAAGTTAATATTTAGCCAGTTTAGAATATCTAATCACAATCTGACTATATATGGACAATAAAAAAATAAATGTAGCTGATCCTCCACTTCTTCATTGCAAAATGTACATAATGATGAGTGGACAGCGTTGAAAATATTCATTTGTTTATTAGTAGCAATAATTCTATAGAAAAGCTTACTTCGCAAAGTTCTAGAGTATGAATCAATTGATGTTGTACAAATAGAACTGAAAAAAATATACATAATTTTATTTATCTTATTTTTGGATAACCATTTAAGAGTTTTTGTAACTGGGGCAGTTTTTTAATATTCTCTCCTCTCTCCCTCCTCCGTTTCCAGCCTGGGATACAAACCCTTTCTCAACCTGATCCAGCCGCAGCTGCAGCAGCTGTTGGACTCGTCGCCCGAGCAGGTGCAGCCCGAGGCCTTCCAGCCCACCAGCCAGAGCTCCAAGCTGGGCGGCCCCGAGGGGCTGGGCAGCGCCGCCGTGGCCCGTCCCGAGGACAGCAGAGGAGCGGCGGCCCCCCTCGGCCTCCCCTCCCTCGAACCTGCTGGAAGCTTCTCTCGCCCGCCCTCCGAGGACTGTCCCCCCGAGCAGACGGAGGAGCAGGGAGACGAGGAGGGAAACTACGACTGCACCTTGTCCTGAAGCCAGCAGCCTCCTCTGGACTCTGTAAACCTGTGAACTTTGCCCCACCAACACCTGGAGGGAAAAGAAGAGAGAGGAGGGACGGCAGCAACAGCAGCGGCTGACTGGAAATAGACTTTATTTTTGAGTGTATGTGCGTGCGTGCGTGTGTGTTTGTGCGCGTGTGTGCACAGAAAGTACCTCTCCTGCAGGTTCTTACAGTCAGTATTACCCACTCGTTTAAGATTCGCCCCCTTTTGTGTTGACTTGAGAGCCCCCTGTGGATCCGGAGAGCTCCAGACGAGCCCGACTGGCACAAAGACGTCACAGCACAACCAGAGACAGGGTTCAGTCTGACAGCTCCTCTTTTAACCGGCCTCGCTTTACCTAAAGGTCACCTGTGTCAGACGGCTGTGAGGTTTGGAAGCTGTAGAGCAGCACAAGAAGGCACCGAGCTTTTCTATTCCAAAAAAACAGATGTTTCATTTGTCTTTTTTTTTTTTTTTCTTCGCAAATCAGAGACAGAAATCTCTCTCCCCTTTACTCTCCAAACAAAAAGCTCCATTGTTTCCCCTCAGTTAATCCAAACAGCTCAAGAATCAGTTCAAAGACAAAAAAAATCAAATAAACCCGAGTGTATTCCATCACAGTATCACGCTCCGTCGCTATCCTAAGTTAGAACAAAGCTCCAGTCGTGAACCGTTGGCAGGATGCACTGAAGTGTGTCTCTGTTTGTGTGCACGAGAGGCGTTTTCATACTTTCATACCTCATATGATTTCAAAAATATTTTGTGATACCCTTTTTTCAGTGTACAAGATAACATTATTTTTCTATCACTTTACACCTCGTCCCTGGAAAAAGGAAGAAAAACAGCTCATGTTGTGAAATCTCGAGGATTTCTAAGGTTGTGTAGTGCAGACTGGTTTCTTACCTCTGTTGATGTTTTCTTCATGCGACCCCTTGGTGAAACAAAGCAGATCAGTGTTTGTGAGGTGAGCGGAGTCACAGCTGTAGAGGGGGATGAAGGTTCATGCTATGAAAAACCAAATCATACAACTTTATCCAGCTTTTTTTCCTTTTTTTTTTTTTTTTTTTCAAACATGTCTGGGTGAGTTTCAAGATGTGTTTCCGATCGTGAATATTGTTCCTTAAGCCATCCTTTCACCCATCCCTCGTTTCGGTCGTGTTACCACTGATGCGTCAGCGTCCGTCTCTGAAAAAGAGGATGACGCTGGTGTCATCGTTCGTTGCCTTGGCTGCGGTTGTGTAACGGAGGAGCTGTTGCGTAATTTAACCTTCACCATCTGATAAGGACTTCACATTTCGTCCAGTCCCCGCGTGCGCATCCCACCCCTGAACCGCCTCCAGACGACGACAAGCGATCTGACTGCATGCGTTTTGTTTGCCTCTGTGTGGGTTTCTGAGTGCGTGTACCACATCGTATTGATACTGTGTTGACATGTTTGGTGACTTTCATCACATGGAATAGATTTTTATTGTATTAGCCATCATTATTGTTATTATTATTTATTGGCATTATAGCTCAATGATCATTGATGAGTTGATACCTGAAGATGTGCTTGGTTTGTTTTTATGACGGATAACAAACATTTCCCCCCTTTTTTTCCTTTTTTTTTTGTTTAGTTAATCAAAAAGTCATGTATTGGCTCTCTACCTTAAGCACTAAAAGGTTTATTCACAGATATGTCAGTATTATGTTGTGCAATGTATTGAAATGTTACTCAGCTTTATTTTTTATGTTCACTATTTTCTTTTCTGTTTATTTTTTTCTCTCCCCCCAATCTGTTTGCTTTTACTTTTTTCACAATAGACCAAATCATATTTTTAGAGACAAATCCCAGCTCTCTTGTCGGTTTGCGTACAAGACGAGTCGGGCGTGGTATCTGTTGAAACATAAGACTCTTTAAGTGGTTTCTGTTTTTACGACTTGCCTGTATTGTCAGAACACTCTCTATTCACAAAAGGGCAAAAAAAAAAAAAAAGCGAGTCTGCGGCGCTGCGCTGCTGTCCCGTCTCCACTCTGAACAAGCCTACAGCTCCACTACGCTGCTCCGCTGTAAGCTTTACTTGACTTGAAAACGGTTAACTTGATGAACCAAAGACTTTTACGTCCAGAGGCCTTCTGTTTGATTGAGCGCTTGAGTCATTATGCAGAGGGAACAAAACCTCACACACACACACACACATATATATATCTATCTACCCATCCCTCTCAATGGAAACACAACCATCGATGCTCAAACTAATGCTGACGGCATATGAGACAATTTCCTACGGAAATGAATATTGCAGATATTTTCTGGGTTCCTTCTCTGCAGGCTAAGGAGCGGTCGGTCAGGTGTGTCTTGTGGTACTCGGGTGTCACGTTCACTCAGAGGTGGACGGCGCTCCCTCCCTCCTGTGTACAGTTTTAAAGAAAAAAAAAAGTATTGCCTGTTTCCTGACTCGGAGTAGAGTTTTTATTCCAGGGGCAGGAGCAGCAGACATCCTCAATGCAGTGTAAAGATACTCTCTTGTACATTTGCCTTTTCTACTCATGTTTGGTTTTCTACTTCATTTTTTTTCCTTGTACATAAAAAACCAATAAATTATTTTTAAAAATGGTTCATTTGCCATTATTGAGAACAGCTGAATCCCACTGTGACCTGATTTGGTAGTTTGGCTACTATGTAAATCCAATGACACGATGAAACGTTAATGTAATAAGCATTTTAATTGCTGTACAGCTGCTAATTTAATTCAAGCTTTTTGCATAATGTAAAATCATCCCATCCATTCAAGAGATGGAAACCCTGTTACCCAGATCGATCCCAATAATCCCAGTCACAAGTCACATGGATCACTTAATTCCAACTAACAGACATATATAAGCATTAGAGGAAAAAAAAGAAAAAAAACATAACAGCAAGACAGCAGTTCAGAAGAGAAACTGTTACAGTAAAGTGTCACATCAATCACAAAAAAATGAGAATGATCAGCATTGTTTATTTAAAAAAAACTAATCTTAATTTAACTGAACCTCTAAAAGAAACAGACAAAAGACAAGATGTTGGAGAAAAAAAAAACAGAACAGTTCAGGTAACAAAAACAAAACCCTTAAAAAACATCCTTCAACAAAAGGCATTAAGACATTCTAGCGTGTTTGCTGGAATAGATTTCAGTTCGGTTGTTTATTTCTTAAGCTGATATGAACGTTATTGTGAATGATTGTTATTTTTTTTACTATCGTCTTACATGTGATGAAGGTAAAGCTACGTTCAACAACAACAACAAAAAAAACACTGCAGTGCTTGGTCAGGGCTCTCAGTCCAAACCGAGATGCATGAATACGTAGGTTAGATCCTGTCTGCACAGTAACAACTGACGTTCACTTCATCCTAGATGTAGTTGTTTTTATTAAAGTGAAGCTGTCGAGCAGGTGCTCAGTGTACGCTGTAGTCTGGACAAAGAGGGAAGGAGCACCGCCGGCGTAGGATGAGCCATTTCACAGCATTTTTACGTCAAACGTCCCCCTGTCATCCCATCTAATGTTGTAACTATAACATAACAAAAAAAAATCCAAGTTCAATTTCTGCCTCTGGTCAGTTACCGTAACTCTGGTTGCTTTTAAGTCTTTTCAGCCTCTTAACAAAAACAACAGTAGGCCTACGCCACTTAACAGATTTTTTTTGTTTTTAGAAAAATATTATTTTACATTTGTTAATAAAGCTTTTTTTTCTCCCATAGACGTTCTGTATTTCAGTATGACAGAATAGATGCATTTTCTGATGCCACTTCAAATCTGTTTCCCATGCACTGCACCGCACAGCCAGACGTGCACACACACACACACACACACACACACACATAGAGCAGTGTGGATGTGTGTTAGCTGGAGGTCCTTTTCAAATACAGTCTAGATCAGCAGTTAAGACTTTCCTCTAATGCCGGCTTGTTATTCTCAGGTGCCTCCTCATCAGACGTTCAATCAAAAAGACTGAAGATAAAATACCGTCTTTAAAAAAAAAAAAAGTCTGGCGTGTCTCCTGACTAGAAAAAAAACAAAAATGCAGTTTAGAAACTCAAGACTGTCATGTGAGATGATCTCGATCACAGTGCAGGACACGCTCGTCCAGCTGTGCAGTATGAGGAAGAGACACCTGTCAGACTGACTGGTCTCTGTGTGTGTGTGTGTGTGTGTGTCTGTTTCTGTCTGACTCCATTACTAAACAGCTGTGGAGCAGCAACATCTGGCACAGAAATAATTGAAAACATTAAAAAAAAAGTACCACACTGGTGTTTTAGCACCAGATTATCTACTATAGATCACTTCGGTTGCGTTAAACAGCGGGTCTGCTTTTATTTTGAAGGATCTATTGTGGTAAAGGGTAGAAAAAAACTAACAAAACAAAAAAACTACACAGCTAAGGTCCTTTTGAATGAGCCAAAATATCAAAATTCATACATTTTCTGATTGATGGGTCATCACACTGCAGTCAGCTGATAAGATCATCTGGCTTCTGACCACAATATTGCACCGTGTTGCAATCTCTATCTGCTGAGCAACATCACGTTGTACTTCTGAAGAATCCCTGTCACTTCCTGTTTCTGAGACCTGACTCTCAATCTGACTCTGTGTCTGATTTGGCCGCCGGCTTTTATTGTTGCTTTGCTGTGATTTTTTTTGTTGTTTTTTTTTCCTTTCGTTTCGTTAACGCAAAATGCATAAAAAGAAAAATAGAGCATAGTCGGACAATCTGTTTTTATCAAATTGCCAATGTGCTATTATTGAAGGCTGTGATGGATTTGAGGAAATGCTGTACAGTGTGGCACTTGATAGCTTTTTAAGACCAGTGAGACGTCGGGGTGTCCGTGACAGTAAACATTTTGTGTGTAGTCTTTGGAAGCGGAACTTTTTAAGGCCTCCGTCATGTCAGTATTTCTTATCTGAAGCCGGACGGACGACGTGGACGAGGACGGGGGAGAGGGAGGGGGGGGGGACACACACACACGCAGCTGGGTGTGACACAGAGTGGACAAAAGGCGATAACTTGACCTCCTAAGTGCAAATAATCTCCCAACTTTTTTCCATTGCACACACACACATGGAGGGAGCCGAGACGTCCTGACGACCAATAAGCAGCTATGTGATGATGGTTTTTTTTTTCTGTGTGTGTGTTTGTGTTTCAACAGGTTGTCATCAGTGTGTCGGACCTGATCCTGATTCTCTGATAGGACAGCTATGTGATGCATCTTTCAAGACAAAAAAAACAAAACAAAAAACAGATCTAGCCCATACACACACACACACACAATAATCTCTCTGTTAATAGTCATTCTGCGTTAGTTAAATATTCTCAAAATCTTTCCTGCAATAACATTCAAACCAGTCTTTACAAGACCATTAATGACTCTTAGCTCGACGTCGGACACGGACAAGTTTTTGATCATCATGGAGGTAGTGGTGAAAATGACTATATAACGTTCACTATGGGAGTCCGCAGTGTGAGGTGGACACGTGTAAAACAGTTCATACTAACTGGAATTGTAGTCGTGATACTTGGGTTATGGACAGTAAAGATGCAGCTCCGATAAGAAGGTTAAAGGGATAGTTCAACATTTTGGCAAATTGGCCCATTGCCATAATCCCTATAGTCATAGCAGTAGGGTTGTTACCTTTAATTGTCGGTGCAAGCTATTTTTAGAACGGCGGAGCAGAGCCGTGAGCTGCTTAGAGCTACGCTACAGAGGCTAATGGGATTTCTTGGTTTCCTTCATCAAACTCGTCAAATAGAAATACACAATCAAACAACTCCAAAACGCTCACCACGCTATGTGTGTTGTTTTCGAGGTAAATGCAGAGACTGCTTGCTGAAAAACTGCCCCTGACGGTAAACGCGCATCAGCAACGAATTTACCTCGAACACAACTCCATCTCATAACGTTACGTTATTATCTCATAGCGTGGTGAATGTGCAGGTCACAACTTGTCCATGAGAGCATTTTGGAGTTGTTGGATTGTGTATTTGATGAGTTTGATGAGGGAAATCAAGAAATCCCATTAGCCTCCGCAGCGTAGCTCTGAGCAGCTCACGGCTCTGCTCCGCCATTCTAAAAATAGCTTGCGCCGACAATTAAAGGTAATGAACCTACTGCTATGACTATAGGGATTATGGCAATGGGCCAATTTGCCAAAATGTTGAACTATCCCTTTAAGAGGGAAAAAAAATTAGCAATACACACATACACCACGAAAATGAGTGGAAAACACCAGATAACACACTCTCGGCTGTCTCCAGAGGTACCAACGCACTGTTTGACATTCATAGGTGTATTTCAGCACAACTGGGAGAAGAGTGACATTAAAATGAACGGGCTGGATCATTTTGTGGATCCCAGCAGGGTCGGCTTCACTCCAACTGTGAGAAGCAGAAACCAGCTCGGAGCCACGTTTCTGATATCAAATCAATTATCAGAATAGCAGCAGATGGATTTTCTTACTATTACCCGATAGATAGACAGATAGATGGATCAATGAACCGTTGTGAGATATCTATTGGTGCTGCTGGAGACAACTCGTTAGCACAGAGCAGAAGTCAGAACAAGTATAAATACTATTACAGTATGAACGTAAATAATCAAACTCTTGTGAGACGGAAACAAACGGACACTGGTGCAGTAAGTAAGTGCGGAGTTGCATTGCTGGTTTCCCACCCAGTCACCCTCGAGGTTCAAGCAATAATTGTAAAATCACAGGACGTTTTTTCTTCTTTTTTTTTCTTTTTCTCTTTTAAACGCGGCCACAGGTCTGCGTTTTCCTCGTGTTCTGCTCTCGTGGAGCTCAAACCCTCGGCAAAACCTTTGACATTTTGATTTTCAGCCAGCTGTTTTCATTCAACAGGCACGGTGTTGTGCGTCTGCGTGCCACCACGGTCTCTGGCGCTTTACAAGCAGATCGTCGGCATGCCCCCATTGAAACACACAGGTACGACTTGGCTGCGAATCAGTGGTCTATTAGTGAGGACTGGGAGTTAGCAGTTTCACAGTTTGCTTTAGCTAACACGAAAACTATTTGCACGTGATATAACGAGTGCGTGTCGATGAAAAGTGACTTTCAAAGTGTCAAAGTTTTCCAGTTTAAGTCAGAGGAAATGGAGGTGGAGGGGTGGGGGTGGGGGTGGGGGAGTCGAACAAAAACAAAACAGGTATTTGTTTCCCTTTCCCGAACAAACCCATCAGTATGTTACTACACCTAAAGTGTAGAAGGTAGTAGTGGTGTTACTTCTGCAGAGGAAGCCAGAGACGCATCTATAGTCTGAGGATGGCCCGAGTGGTTTGGAGGAGCAGGACAGAGAGGGAGGGAGGGGGAGGGGGAGGGGGAGGGAGCCATGCAACGTTATTCATTCAGGAAGAGTGTTGGCATGACAAGGGGAGGGGGGAAGCGGGAGGAAGTGAGGGAGAGGGAGAGGGAGAGGGAGAGATGGGGGTGAGCAAAAGCAAAGGCACGACAGATTGAGTAGAAAAAGAAAAAGAAAAAATCTTAACCCCTTTTCGTTTTTCGCTAACCCGGAGGAGTGAGCTCAAGGCTTGTGGTGGCCGGTGCATCGGCCGCTGAGTTGTTCAGTCTGTAAGCGCTCTGGTGGGCTTACACTCCTGGCCGCCTCCGCGCCTCTTCCTGCTCGGTTAGCTACTAAGCCTACTGACACAGTGATGGGGGTCTCTCAGGCAGGCCGGGAGAGAGAGCGTGAGTGTGTGTTAGACTGTATATGTGTGTGTTTGTGTGTGTGTGTGTGTGTGTGTGTGTGTTTGTGTCAGAGTGAAAAAGAGGCGGCAGGGCTGGTCCTCAGTATTGTTCCTTGATATCGCTTTTTTTCTCCCTCTCCTCTGGCTGTCTCCAAGGTTAAGGGGGCGTGGGTGGGGGGAGGGGAGGTGTGTGGGCGGGGCTCGAGGTTCTCTCCACCCTGCGGCCGTCGGCTCTCCTCAGGCGTCAGGCAGCGTTTCAGGATGTGCTGCTTGTCTTGTCCTCAGTAGCGGTACATGTCGTAGGTGCTGACCCAAGATGAAGGAAAAGCCCATGTGGGGAACCTGTGGAGGATTTCCTCCAGCTGAGCAGTCCTCTGATCTTCCCCGAAGAAATAGTGGGAGGAGATGGCAACAGAGATCATTCCTTCAGGGCCTGAGGGGTCCGGGTCCCTGGGGGGCTAGATAGACAGACAGAGAGAAAACTATGTACTGTCTGCAAAGGCAACTAAGTGGTTGAAGCAATATCTACAGGGACACAGAGTTCATATCATGCAGTCTTTAATACATTTTCTTTTTTTAATTTAAATCTCCAAAAACTGGAGATTAAAGATTTTCACATGACAGACTTTGTAGTCAAATGCAGAACACAGTCCAACTGTGTCCTGGCAGCAGTTAATCTCCTGCAGAAAGCACAGACTGAGGCCCTCAGGTGATGTGTGGCAGAAATTCAGAAATGTGAGGAATGAAAAGAACGACACTGAAGCTGGAAAATGACGAGAATTAAATCCAGAACTGGAGGCTCACACTGAAAAACTCTGATTTCTTTCATAGACTCACCTCCACTAGCCATTGAGAGAGAGCAGTTTAAATAATTCACATGAATAACAAAGCAATAAGGAGAGTGTCTAAGCCAGCTTTTCTCAAAGTGGGTGCCGCGGCACACTGGGGTGCCGTCTGACTGCGTCAAGGGTGCCGTGAAAAAAATACCTCTTCTGACATTTCATAGAATACATTCTCTTTATATATGCAAAGGGGCCATGTCCACCGTCTACTTTCCATTCAGATCCTATGGAGCTCGGAAAAAAGCTGTCGGAGTTTCCTTTTTTATATATATATATATATATATATATATATATATATATATATATATATACATTTTATATACATGTGAGTTAATATACATTTTAACTCTGAGCGCTCTGAGCGCCGCGACAAAAAAAGGAAACTCCGACAGCTTTTTTCCGAGCTCCATAGGATCTGAATGGAAAGTAGACGGTGGACATGGCCCCTTTGCATATATAAAGAGAATGTATTCTATGAAATGTCAGAAGAGGTATTTTTTTCACGGCACCCTTGACGCAGTCAGACGGCACCCCAGTGTGCCCGGCACCCCAGTGTGCCGCGGCACCCACTTTATATATATATATATATATATATATATATATATATATATATATATATATATACCAGCTGCGGAATGGCTATCAGGACAACCAGGAGATCTCCCGGTCGGCCGCCCAGCCAATATGCTCCAGCGAACCTGCGAGCAGGTTGCCCTGCGCAGTTATGCGGCCTTTATGACCAGCCTCAGTGAGTTAAGGCTAATGTAAGTCAATCATGTTCTCATGATAATCTTCAAGGTTTCCTTGAATTAATTGATGTTAACAGTCCAACCATTATTTATACCACTTCTTGTCTTTTTACATCTCACTCATGGTTGCGATAGTGACGCAGACTCTCATCAATCCAGACTACTAAATGATTTTTGTTTAGCCTCCTGTCTTTATCTAATTCTTTTTGTTCAGATATAACTGAACTTTCATGACCAAACATATAAAATAACCAGCAATGTTTGTTCGTTCTTAAATTGTAGAATGGCGCAAAGCCTCATGGGAAATGGGAAACGCGCTAGAGAAAAGTCACTGAGAAAGTTATCATTAAACTAGCGGCTACGGCTAAAAATAGAACGACGCACGGAAGCTAAACAGCAAAGCTTATCAGTCCTGCCCGTGTGTCACGTTATTTATAAGTTATATTAATTTAACAAGACAACACAGTCCGTGCTAAGTGGGCCGGTACGTCGGTACCTGGTCGGTACGCGGTACCGTTACTTCTGGATTTTAACCACCTGAGAGTCGGAACCTATGGGCACCGAAGCATGTTGGTGAGTAGGACAAGACCTAATATAATACATCCATGGACAAGACCCGAAACCGTGGCGTTTGCAGCACGCTGTCAGTAAAATCCATTCGCAGAGCAGAGTAGGGAGGGGGAAATATACCTGACTGGATGTAATGTTATGGTCAGCAGCGTTAATGCTTGAGTGGCACTAATTGCAGCTCTTTCACCCCATTCAGCATTTCTGTAGCCTACTTTTAATACAAATCCATGATCTAACTGGTGCCCACTTCTGAAGGAAATAGCAAAATATAGCTACCCATATTTCTTAGAGAGGTCACGGGCACTCAGAGCAGTAGGGTCCGTGTCCGGGCGCTATGAAAAAAATGCGTCGTACCAGGCTCACATCTCACATTGATGGTGAGTCACAGCCTCCTCTCTCCTCTTCCACCGGTGGAAATTCTCTGATTGTTCGCAACGGAGTGAGAACGGAGCGGAGACCGCCGGTGGATATTCATGTGAACGCGTGCCTGCGCTGCGCGCATGTAGACCTTTCTCTCTTCCTCTCACATTGCGGATTATTGTGTGTGTGTGTGTGTGTGTGTGTGTGCATATGTAGGCTACAGAGGCACCTATGCATAAATACTGTAATACTGTCCCGTCTAAATAAACAGGACATTTACATTTAGGCTATGCAGTGTCATTTTGAATTATATTTTACACAGGGGTGCCATGAGATTTTATGCACTTTTGAAAGGTGCCCTGACTGAAAAAAAACACTGGTCTAAGCTATTATTAATAAGTAGGTGGGGTGGGGGGGGGTGGGGGGGTTACTAAATGCTCCTTTAGTTGCAGATAAGTACCTGTATTTCAAACCAGAAGATCCATGTGGGGGCGTCCAGGCCGTGGGAGTAGAAGATGAAATACTCTCCGCTGAGGTCGAACTGAGGCGTCCCGTCGCCGAAGGACCAGGTGGAGAGGCTGGCTCCTCTGTGAGGCATCAGGTACAGAGACATGTGGCTAGGGCCTGCACGGGACAGGACAGGACAGACACATGTTAATACTGTACGTACATAACATGCACCATCCACATCATACAGTTAATACCTAAGAAGAGAAAAGTTCAAACTGAATAATGAATAACAGCTTATATTGAGTTTACAGGTGCATCTCAATAAATTAAAATATAATGGAAAAGCTTGTTTATGTCAGTAATTCAATTCAAAAAGTGAAACTAATACATAATATGGATCCATTACACACAGAATGAAACATTTCATGTCTTTATTTATTTCATTTCTTTTAATTGTATTATGGCTTAAATTTAATGAAGACCTAAAATTCTGTATCTCAAAAAAAAATTTGAATATTACAAAAGACCGACTATAAAAAGCATTCTTAATACGGAAATGTTGGCCTTCTGAAAAGTATGTCCATATATGCACTCAATACTTGGTTGGGGCTGTTTGACTTTGACTTTTCCATGAGATTCTAATTTATTAAGATCCACCTGTATATTGGTGAAAGTAGCTGCAAGGTATTTGCTATGGACACGTAGCACTGAGATATCAACCCTCATAAAGATTCAACAAGTTACAGTAATGAATGTTTGATGAGAAACACTGCAGGTGTACTACCTGCAAGCAGAGGTGGAAAGAATAGTTTGGCTTTGACTGACTAGTGGTTGTTAGTTTTAAAGTTTGCAACCTAATTCAATGTGTCACGGGACAAAACTGCAAGACAAGAAACTTCTTGAAAGGCGGATTAAACAAGACCTTTTGCACTGAAGGTCATCTTGATCGTCCCCCAGCTCGTCTCCTCTCTGGACAGAAGGCTGAACTCCAGTGGAGAGCTGGGAGACACCTCTGGGGCAGGAAGGTACCAGTTCTTCCTGCAAACACACCAGAACACTCAAAGTGAGGAGGAATCCGAAGTATTATGAATATATATATATGTGTAGAATATGAAAGGTTTGCACATGAAGACAGTGACATTATAAGAATAAAAGAAAAGAAAGCACAGAAATAACAGCGTCAGTGACAAAAGCTGTGTTACTGACTTGCTGAGGAACTTGACTGGCAGGAACCAGGGGTAGCCGCAGAAGGGCCGGTCCTCCCGGCAGCGGGTGCGAACGCTGTCGTTGATCTCGGGGATGTCGGGCGAGATGTGCTGTATGGCCGTGTAGTCGAAGCTGTTGATCCAAAGACCCGAGTCTCGGCTCTCCACCTGGCCCTGGAGGTTGTGGAAGGTCCTGGTGGTGTGCTGCGGGGGAGAGGGGGGGCAGGGAAAACGTTTTCCTTCAAGCTGCCTTCAACACTCTCCAGCTGCTCTACTGACTGACTTTTAAACAGAATTATTTAACAAGGCCCTTTGGGATTTAGACAAGCAGGTAAAACCAGAGCACAACAAGTGGCAATGTGTCATAAAAATGTCCTAAATACAGAATACATGCTGTAAAGTGATCTGTGCTTCTCAAGCTGCCAACAAGAGATTTTAACCATAAAAGCAGCAATGCATCATGGTCAATCAAGACCAAACTAAAGAAATAAACATAAAATGCAACATAATCCTGCAATAGATGTTTTCATATAGGATTTTTACTGTTATTATGCATCTCAAACTCAGTCACAAATGTTTCCGGATAGGGGAACCACAATGAATTCTACATGTCTACAAATGTTAATAAAGAGGAAGTGAAAAAGAGAAAAAATATGTGAAAAATGTGTTAGTTAGTTTACAGGTATGTGTTTGTGCATCTGTGTAAAGTGACTCCAAACCTGCAAGAAGACTCGTTTGGGCCGCGGGCTGTCTGGACTGGCTGAATAAGGGAAGAAGAGGCCGCAGGACACCAGCAGGAACACGATGAAAAAGACTGAGGCCAGACCAGCCAGGATCCACTTAGTGCTCCGTGCTAAGTAGATGAAATGTAGCTGAGACAGACAAGGAGATACTCTGTTACTACAGGCAGTACAACTGCAGTCTTATACAATGAATAGGATATGTGCCAATTTTACATTCAATGACATTTTGTTGGCACAATGTTGCTATACACAGCTGCTGGTTTGCATTATATTAAGTTGAATAATTTTTTTAACAAACCCCCTGCAGCTGAAACAAAACTATAGCTGCCAGACACCTGAAACCGTAATGTGAACGTGATTCTGCTGAAAAAAACAAAGTGCAGATGTGGTGCTCAGTGTTTTATGCAATATGTGGACACTCACGAAAAAAGAGGAGAGGAAGATGGTTGCGAGGGTGACCAGGGTGGCCAGTACCACCTCGGGAGGTATCTCCGTGCCGCTGCGGCCCATGATGGGGGTGAAAATCTCAAACACCACCCAGATGAGGAACATGAAGTGGACGTACGGCAACGCCAGGCCCAGCAGGTAGAGCACGCTGTACTTCACCGACGCTCCTGCAGATACACAGAGAGGTGGAGAGGTTCATGTCTGTCAGAGCAAACCATGGTCAGTCCGTCCTCCTGTAATCTCCTGGCTGCCCCACAGATTTAAAAATCCCTCTAATCCCTCTTAAATATATCAGTTTTTGTTGTTGTTTTTTTGTCATTCAGACAGTCGCACTTGAAATTGACTCAATTGCTTCTTTTTTTTTCAGATTTCACACACTGTTTTAATATTAACTCATATTTAGCTAAACAAAGTGCCCTCGTGCATCTCACCCAAATCCTTAGATTCAACTGTCAAAACATAGTTTCAGAATGAATTAATGAATGAATTATTTAATTTTTATTTCGAACAAACGTGTCTAAAATGAAAAAAAAATAAACGCAAAAAATAAAACATAGAAGTATCATCAAATCATAATTATGCACAAGTTCGAAAAAGGGGTAGGAAAAAGTACGTACTTTTTAAAATTCCCACCTCTTTCCTCATCATGGTTTATATATATATATATATACACACATATATATCTACTACATAAATATCCATATACATATACTACATACATAAAAATATATAAAACATACTGTATATACTACATAGTTTAGATCTCCATATCAACGTATAATATCCCATATGTTTAGCAATTTATTTTCCCTCATCTTCTTCTTCTACCTATTTAGAAATCATTCTCATTTTAAATATATTTATGTTTGTACTTTGCTTTATCTCTTGCTCCAGACTGTTCCACAAATAAGAATGTTTCTAAAAATGTTGCACTATTCCTTTAATATTACCACCCCTCTGTTTAAGAACGACTGTATGTACCTCTGTGTTTAAACTCCTTAGCCAGCAGCAGCCTGGTGGCCAGGGGGAAGGCCACCATCAGCATGGGCACGTAGGCCGAACACAGGCCCTGCTGGGTCAGCCACACCAGGCTGCAGCACCACAGCAGCAGGCTCACGTCAAAGTAGAGATCCCCCAGCTCCACCAGGCGAACTCCCTGCGTGGAAAAGACACACCCCAACGCATCATATGATATGCATGTGCAGATAGATTGCAGTTGTTTCACTTCTTCGCCTCAGATTTATGTGGCTTTAATGAGAACAGGGGAGCAGCAGATGTGCACAGGCAGTTGAAGGAGGAATCTGGATGCTGCCAAAGAAATGCCTGCTGAGGGGAAAGAATATGCACACAGGGTTCATTGACAGATCACTGATCGCTGCATCTCTGATGGTGTGAAGCAACACATTCATCATCTGGTTATTATTAAATTGTTTCTATTTTTCCATTTTGTGGGTAGATCCCAGATAAATCATGCTCATCTGTGTTTGTTTTGGGTGACGGAACAAAGAAATGTTGCAAAAACACTTTGGAGCAAAGTTTTTCATTAATATTTATTTTCCTGGATTCTCAGACTAATATTTAAAATTCAGATATCTAGATCTACACAAAATCAGGTTATAGAGACCTGCTACTCTAAACATATCAACTAAATATGTCATTGGTTTACCCAAGGCATCATATTACTGATGTTTTTCAAAGCAACAATTCAGACACGTACTGTATGACTTTGTACTTCCCTGTTGCTACAGTGGGAATTTTCCACCGGGGACCACTGTCTTTTCCTGAAACTAAAATTATTAAACAAAAAAAAGGAACAAAAAGCCAATGAAAATGATTTAGAAAAGAAAAACAATGCTCTACTACTGCACAAAGTATTCAGTGACTATCCCTGTGCATGTATTACATCAGGCTGATTAAGAGGCTTGCTGCAGTATTTTATTATAAAGCTCAACATGCCACTACTGCACATGGCCGATCTCTCCGCTTCGCTGACAAACACTCGCTCAACTTGTTTCTCAACTTCCACTGTGGTTGAATGATCTCTCTGGAGAAAAATAAACAGCTGAGCTGTTATATAGAAACAACCCACACAGACACACACACTGCCATTGACACAATGCTTAAAAAAATCATTAGGTATGCTAGAAGTAACTGTAACTCACTGTCACATCCACTGTTATATCAGCAAAAGCATATCCAGCTTCGAATGAACTTAACATCTGGCTGTGGGGCAAATCGAGCAAAAAAATGTTTGGGAACAAGTGAACCAGAATTCCAAATTATCAGTGACCAAGCAATTTGTAGAAATCTGTAGAAATCCTGCAGACATCAGTCATTTCATCTTCTTGCAGTACAAGAAAAATGAAGCCTTGTGTAGTACGTGGACAAAGCTTGGTCTGTCTCCTTTCTGGAAATTGGCCAGGGTAAGCTGGAGTTCATAATGTGGTTATCTGCAGCCCCAGATGAAAAATAACAACTCTCAGTGATGTTTTCCACCTCACAATCACAAGCTGACAAACAACTAGCTGTTCTTTACATCTACAGAAGTTCTGTCTGCAACGCTGCAAAGAGTACGGCTAAGAATCACACTTAACTGTTAACGGTCTGGGATGCACTGACAATTAAAAGCCACATTGGTACAAAAGGAGTGTGTGCATGTGACTGACAGATGACATCATGTCTGACACCTCCACAGTTATATTCTTGCACGCACACGCACGCACGCATACACAAATGTACACAAAGAGCTGCTGTTCTGTAATCACAGAGGAGGAAGTGAAACTGCCTGGCTTTCTCCTCTCTGCACTTTCGTCCTCATTTAATGTGAGCAGAGCGAGACATCATGAGATATTAGGCTCAGGGAAAATACGTTGACCTCCTTTTTTACTTCACATACTACCCAAAAATAAAGCCGGCATCGTCCTGCACAAGATGAACTCTGCGCAAAAATGTGAAACCTGTAATGGAAAAAAGAAGTACTGTGCGAGATATAAATCTAAATGGTCGACTTTTCTTTCAGATTCTTGTTTCTCCAAACACTCCCCTTTGGCCTGGACTTTAAATTACTCTCATGGGTTTCCCATAGCGGTGCAAGTCGGAAGGAGACTAGGAGTGATGCACAATGTGGTTTCTACATCTTTTTGATGTCTGTAATAAAACAATTTCACTTCCCCGGGTTGGAGAGTTCAGTTAAAATTCACATATGTCTGCACTTTAAAAAGTTAGTGCCCGAAACTGAACAGTCACTCACCCCGTAGTAAAGGTTTTTGGCGAGGGTGTGGATGAGGATCATCTTGCCTGTGGCTGCGGCCCCGTACAGGCAGATGGAGGCATAGAAGTGGTTGTACCAAAACATGGAGCGGCCCAGCAGAGTGACGAGCAGAGCTACGATCAGCACCGACAGCAGGGTGACGAACCAGCTCAGCACCGCCACGCCCGTGGCATACGCCAGGTCTCGAACGTAGCGGCCGCCTGAAAAACACGGAGAAGAATGTCGAATGAAGACGTTAACACACAAACACAGCTCATTAAACTTATCTACAGGGAAAAAAAAGAAATAAAAAAAAGAAATTAATCCAACAGTTTGAACTTGGCAGTGGAGTATTTTTCCCAGTTCAGGAAATGATGTAACATCACATCCATGACAGGAAATGCGACCTACCCCCGTTGCCGGGCAGCGATGCTTTCCGAGCCAGATAGAGGAAGGTGGCCGTGGCGACCATGTAGTTGAGGATGGTGCCGACGCGGGCGGGGTACGCCACCACGACCACCCCCAACAGGTCGAAAAACACCATGTTGCCGTGGCGATAGTCTGAGGAATCGGCCAGCTTCTCTGACATCACCAGGTACTTGAGCACGGCCAGGATGTTGTCGCCTAAACAGAGGAAGGGAGTTGTTTTAGAGGTGAAGCACTTCAAGGCAGAACGCACAGCACAGCAAACACAACTGCTGGGTTTGGGGCTTTGGTATCGATTTCACATTCACTAGAACAGGACAGGAGAGCATCGGCTGGGTCGCCGGAGAGAGGACGTGGGTACAAAATAACTCGTGGAAATGTACAAACTACTGTACAGACACTGCAATTGCTCTCTTGTGGCTTTTTCAGTTTCCGCAAATTGTAATGTGACCCCTACAATCAGAGGAAGGAAATGGGTAATATGAGCAAAAAAAAAGGATCATCTTAATACAGCTGACACATTTGAGCTGTGGACAGTTTACTGATGACTTAGTATAACTTTGTAACCCGCGTGACAGGCTACAAAAACCACAAGCACTCAAAAAAGCTCATGTACACGCACAAACTCTGTTATTCATTAATCTAAGCTCCAGTTTACTTTAGTTTTTCACGTGTATGGAAGATAATTCAGGCCATAAATCATACTTGCTCTAACAACCAGCATCTTGATCTTGTTTAAACACCATGCTCTGCCACTCTTTATCACACACACACACACACACTACTACAGCCTCTTTATGGACAATAACATTTATAAAACCATTATCATACTCATACTAATCTTTTTTAAAACACTAGTACTCTATTGTATAAGAGAAGATGCATGAGATCACAGTTATTTATGCCTATTCTAACTTAAATCATTAGCTGTGTGTGAGTGAGAGTGTGTTGTCATGCCTATTGTTTGAGTGTATAATGGTTTATATGATCGTGAGAATGAGAGCAGGAAAATGAAAGTGTAGCGGTGTGAGAGAACAAAAATGATTCATGTGCCAAACGGTAGTGTGTGCAGAAGAAGTATGGCGGTTGGTTGGTTGGTTGGTTGTGTGTACGTGTGTGTGTCAACTGATTTATAGCCTGAATGGCCTCTATTGGTTACGCAACAGTTGAACACCAGTGTATGAGACGCGTAGAGGGACTCGCTGTGGAATTAGCTCCAGCCGTGAGGTCGAATGTAGATGAGAAATCAAGTCGGTGAGAGGCTGCCATGTTGGTTACTGCCGCCCGAGGCTAACTTTCTTTTATCTGAGCTGCTGCCTGTATGTCTGCACAGTTAACAGCACACACACACTCACACACACTCACACACTCACAAGCTCACAAAGCTCCATTGTTCTTCCGCCTGGTAGTCTCACTGTGGCCTGAAAGTGTAAACAACTGAGTGTAGAGCAGCTACTAGTCCACGAAGCATTCAGTGCTTGTTACACAGAAATCTGAATTTCACCATGACAAAGCTAAAAATGAAGATATGATCAATTAGAAAACGTCATCTTTTACAGCTGTGTTTGCTTTTCCTTACAAGGAAATATTGTTTTTTAATCAGGGGGGAGTCTAAATCAGAGCAATGCTAGCCTTGCACCTTGCCCCCAGAGGGTTTTTAAAGAGTTAAAGTTTAAAGAGTCCACAAACAGACTGTGTCCATCACAAGCATCAACAGATCAGAGCTACTGGTGTATCTCGCTCCTCCTCCTCTTCCATCCCTGTGCTGTATCTCGTCTCCACCTTACAAACATGCCTCCTTCTTCAGACTAAAAATACCTTCCACCTTCCCCCTGAAACCTCACTTTCTCTCTCTCTCTAATAATTCATGCCTTTCATGGTGCCTTGCTGTGCACAGAAGCAGCAGAGGGAGGTGTCCAGTAGCTGCTGAGGAAGAGAGGGACCGGTGCCAACTGGGTTTTTTTAGCGCTGACTGACTGGATTCTCGGCTAAGTAAAGCAAAATAATTCAGTGACACAGAGACGCGGGGTAAATGGGGGCAAGTGCGACAGCGAGAGTCTGTGGTTGGTATGTATGCATGTATGCATGTCTTGGTGCTCGGGGAGATAATGAGATTAGCAGAGTGCTGACCAATATGAAACTGGGTAACAAGCACAGCATGCTTTTTTTGTGTCATTGTGTCCCAAAAAAAAGTGTTGGCACTCCCCTTGACTGTCAGACACACAACCGCCAACTTTCAATCAATGTTTTAGGAGTGCGAAAGAAAGTGTTAACATTCGACTTTCTGTCAGTATGAATGCAGATGTGAATATTTGCATACCAGCTCTCTGTATCGAGTCTGTCAGGATCCTGTCGGCAGTGTCGTACTTGGTGTGGTAGATGAAACCGTTTTCAATGAAAGCCAGATCAATGCCTGTAAATGAAATATACGATTATACACATTGAAAAAACAAATGCAAAACACAGAATAAAACAAAAGTAAATAAAAGTACCTTTACTTTACCTTATCTAGTCACTGTTAGTGTTATTAATTTTCTTTCTTTTCTTTTTTAAAGCATTTTACAGGCTTATTTACGCCTTTATTTTGACAGGACAGCTGAATTGAACCCAGTGACACTGCAGCGAAGAATAAAGCTTCTGTTTACAGGGCGCCTGTTCTACCACGTGAGCTATACAACGCCCCGTTTTATTAATTTTCTATACTGTATTCTGTATAATGTGGGGCTCTCTTTACCTGGGATGTTACCAAAATCCCTGTAGATGCGGAAGTCGGTGTCAGAGGGGATGATACCGCTCTGAAAGACCTCCTGGCCGACCACGGAGGCAAAAGGGTGTTTGGCTGCGTGCACGTAGGCCTGGACCAGCCACGGGTTCTCTGGACCTTAGAGGATGAAAGTTTGATCAAACAGAGTGATTAATGTAGAGATCATGACTCGGCTGTGCTTACAACTTGCTGATTGTGGTTGGGTGGTATATACGTATAGCTTGTTTAATGCATTGCATGCCTCATTTGTGCCGAGCAGTAGTGCATCAGATAACTTTTTAAATATAGATGAAATTTTACAGGCACCTCAGGAAGCATAATCAGGCTGTTAGTAATCCATATAGATCCTGTCAGCCAGCCAGAATGTAAAAGGTTGGAATAAGGGCGGATAATGCAGGTGGAGTATACATACAGTACAACACTTGATAGTGTCTCGGTTTTGTCTGAAACAGCAAAAAACTACATCGCTTCTTTCTTTCTTTTTTTGCAAGCTTTTTCAGTTTCAGCAAAAAACACACAGATATGCAAAACACAGAGGAAGCCAGAGGGAACACACAGATTTACCTGTCTGGAAAACAACCTCCTTTCCTCCAACACCTGCAGCCTCCAAGTTGATGAATGCCCGCACCTGCTTGGCCCACGGATGCTGCGTAATGAAACCATGACTGGCCTGGTGGAGAGAAAATAAGAGACACGAAGAAAGAGAGAGAGAGAGAGTGTATGGATGTAAGAGATAATAAGACGTGACAGAAAGAGACGAGAAGCTTTAACTTCACTGACAATCCAATATGGTGTAGATGAGCTATTCCTGCACGCAAAGTGTAAAATATGTCTTTGTGTCACTTTGCTTTACCTGCAGGATATTTTCCTCTGCTCCATTAAAGAGGAAGACAACTCCGTGGTGAAGGGGAGTGGACTGGTTGGCCAGAGAGTGGAGGACTTCAAGCATCACGGCACAGCTCACTGCATCATCACTGGCACCTAAAGCAAAGCAAACCAGTGTATTAATATCCTATAAGCCTGTAAAACATACCAGCTCATATCAGCCTTCACTTGAATCAGGCAAAATAAACAGTGGCTCAGACTGGCATTTACATACAGAGACAAGCAGCTGTGTGCACCCATATCATAACTTTGTACATACTGAGTACCTCAAGATAAAACTTTTTTTTTTAAAAAACACAGATGATAGAGCTGATAACTCTGAAGTGCACAAGAAAAACACAACTTCCTCAACACATGAGGGGAGTAGGCTCCGTGTGCAAACATGTGAAGAATGCAACAAACCCAATCTCCCACTGCTTGAAGGATGGTGAGAGCACAAAGGGGAAAAAGGGGTGAAACAGCGAGAAGAAAGGGAAAAGAGCATGTGAACAGGGCATGTGATGCGGAAAGATTAGACAGGTTAGCGGTGAGGAAAACCATTTACTGAGAATACGAGCAAAAAATGACCTAAAGATTAGAGAGCCAAACTGAGACATCATGCGCTCCGGCTTTCTGGATTGCATGTTTTTTCATGAGGTGGGGGGTGGTGGGAGTCTGTTCACTGTCTGTCTGGGCACCATTCATGCCCCTGTCACTGCCACTTATGTCAGCGACACACTAATCCTTGTCCCTAAAAACACTCAGTTAGAGTTCACAAAATGGCATGTATTGTATGAATAAAAGCCTGAAAAGTAATTATAGGTGCTTTTTTTAACACTATTGTTAACTGTGATGACCACGTTTGCCTGCAAATGTATTCAAACTATTCGCAAAAATATGTGCCAGACTGTGTACTGCCTCTTTGTTCTTTATTCTTTTTTTTTACCATTTTTATTTTTTACACAGACAAATATTTAGAATTCCAAGAAATCAAAGGCCTGCAGGCAGCAGCTGACATGAAAATGTATCTTCCTGGTCCACACCTCTTGGATCAATTTCCTTTTGCCGGTGCAGCTGTGTGTACTTTTTTGGGTGTGTGTGTGTGTGTGTGTGTGTGTGTGTGTGTGTGTGTGTGTGTGTGTGTGTGTGTGTGTGTGTGTGTGTGTGTGTGAACTGGGCAATATGTCTCTCCAATGGGCTCTACTGTGTAAAGTCTAAGTGAAAAATAAATACACTTCTTGGATTAAAACAAAGAGTAGGGCTGCAACTAACGATTATTTTCATTATCGAGTAATCTGTCGTAAACGATTAATAGATTAGTTGTTTGGTCGATAAAATGTTAAAAAATGTTGAAAAATGTCAATCAGTGTTTCCCAAACCACAAGATGACATCCTCGAATGTCTTGTTTTGTCCACAAACCAAAGAGATACTCAGTCTATTGTCATAAAGGAACAAAGAAACCAGAAATATTCACATTTAAGGAGCTGAAATCAGAGAATTTGGACTTTTTTTCTTAAAAAAAACTACACAAACCGATCGTTCGATTATCAAAATAGTTGACGATTAATTTAATAATCGATTATTCTTCGATCAATAAACAAGAGAAATACATCTT
Organism: Trachurus japonicus; assembly: GCF_045865225.1. Taxonomy (NCBI): domain Eukaryota; kingdom Metazoa; phylum Chordata; class Actinopteri; order Carangiformes; family Carangidae; genus Trachurus; species Trachurus japonicus. The sequence goes on from NC_140918.1 coordinate 15,197,031, forward strand.
GAACATCACATACGACCTCTGATCGGTAAACACTGTTTAACACTGTCCGTCCCCTGGTTACTTTACGCAGCTTCCTGTTCAAACACAATGTGACTGTTTGTAATAATTTACAAGAAGTACTTTGGATCCACATTTTCCAGGGCTGGCTTGTTATGGCGGTTACATTTTCACTGTGCAAGGGCCCACATGACTACACTTCATAAGAGACGACACAAATGAGGGTATTATCATCATCACAAAACACCTGAGGACTTGAACGTTGTAAACCGACTGTGCGGTTTCTACGCACTGATAAAGAAAGAGTTATGTGAGTATTTAAAGATATGTTTACAGCTAAATAAAATTTTAAGGAAGTGGCTGTAAATGTTCCTCAAAATCACTCGTAATCTCACCCACCGGCCTACTTCTATCTTAGCAGTAACCTAAAGTGACAGGATCTTAACCGTTCATCTTTAAACTTTTATAATTAGAGGGCTCCTCTTCATTTGCTGTGCCTTCTTCAGTAAAGCTCTTACAGTACGTGAGCAGGAAGCAGTTTTGTTAGAGGGACGGGTGAGTGTTTTCTATACCTGGGCTGTTGGCCACTGTGTCAAAGTGGCAGTTGGCGAGCATGAGATGGTTCGCGCCGCCTTTGGGCTCCAGCCTGACCGCGATGTTGGTGACATGGTCGTAGAAGCTGGTGAAGCCTCCGAGAAAGTCGATGGAGAAGGAGCCGGTGGGACGCTGGACGTCCACCGTGAGCTGATGGGAACCCGCTGCCGTCTCCGTCCGGATGTTCTCGATCTGCTCCAACAAGTAGCCCACTGTCAGGACCTCGTTCTCCGGGCTGCCCACCGGTCGCGGCCCGACGCTGGTGATCTGCTCCAAGTGCCGTCTAGATTGTGAGGTGAGACAGGAGAGGGAAAGGAGGGGAAGAGATGATTGTGTTGATGTGAAACTGTGCAGGGGCAGTAAACCAGGCCCTTCTTCTTGTTCCATTACAACAACATTACACAGCACGTCTCATTAATTTTCTGCGGTCCAATGTTATTGTTACAGAGAACGCATCACTGTGCATACAGTATGTCTCTATGTATGTGTGTATAGTACATATGACTTATGACTCTCAGGAAGCCAGGTTTAAATCTCTCTACAGGCTCTACAGTTCATGGATCCGCTACCTTTTTAAGATGCATTCATTTATGTCAGACAGTGACTGGTGTTATATTTGTGTGAGCCCTAGATCTCATGTACTGTACGTTTTACTAAAGTTAGAACTAAACTGTTAGAACATGCAGCTGCCCATCGGCTACATATGAAGGTATGTTTCTTATCATTCAATCACCAAGAGCTGAAACTATTAGTCAATTAATTGGCAAAGCAACTGACAACAGAAGGAGGCTAGCATTCATTTATTTTTCATTCATGCCAAATATATTAATTAGAAAATACTGACACAGGTTCATTTAAGAAGCAGAAGAGGAAATATAAAGCAAAGGAGCCCATACAGCACAGGGAAAAAAACAAAAAACAGATGCTTTTTCTCATCTTTTCTTTTTAAATCAAGCAGCTGTCGATGGTGTTTGCTGCAGCTGTTCGAGAAATCCCAGTGCTGGCTCCACTGCCCACACCAGTGCTGATAAGTGCTGATGTGCTAAGTGATGCTCACAGGCACCAGCAAGTGAATTTTAGAGGTGTGAAGAGAGTAATCATGCATTCATTCATAATTCATGTCATTAAACTGTAGTGAGTGAAGTCAAAAGCCTCAAAATTCATAAAAATCCACTAGTACGTGCAGTTTGTTGTAGTGAAATACCAACTACCAAATGACATTAATGTTGTTATCTAAACTTCTTCTTTCAGTCAATTTTTACAAAAACCTCCAGGGCACCATTTATGCCCCCCAAAAAACCCTCAGAAGTGGATTTGCGAGGCTTGGAGTCATGGAAACCACAATTGTGACCAAAGGAGCTCAGAGCCCTAATCAGTTAAAATGCAGCATGCCTGACTCATTTATGGAGCAACCAGCCAAATGATGGCAAATCCCATCACCCAGCACTTTCAAAAGCTCAACCACAGCCCTGCTGACCTCAGACTCAGTGCCATAATCCTTACCTCTCCTTTTTTCTCACACAGGGAGTGCAAAAGTGATGCACTGTGGAGCTAAGTGGTTGGTTTATCAAAGAAAATGAATAAATAAGCTTCTTAGAATGAATGGGATGTTTTCCTTGGTGTGTGCTATGGGCTCATAGGCTGCATTTTTTTAATAATGACATTGTCAATTCTTTTAATTTTAATGGATACACATCATTTTGTAAAAACTGTGGTTAGTATAGGCCTATAGAATAATATTGTTTGCATGTGTTTTCACCAACCTTGATATTGAATTTCCTCACCTGTAAATGTAACTACTTTACTACTAGTTACATGGCATTTAAAGGTATAGTTGGGCTGCAACTAATGATCATTTCATTATCAAGCAATCCCAGGTTAATATTTTCAAATCATCAGAAAATAGGCAGAAACACCAACCATAACTCCCTCTGAGTTTATGGAGATGTCTTCCACACAACCTACTCACCTACTATCTATTCATCATCTTTGTTACTGTCTTTTTAAATTGAGGTCTGTGCTGTATTTGTATTTTCTACTCCAATGCTCTGATGCATCACTTCAGGCAATTTTGCAAATAATAACTGTGCTGTTACATCGGCTGCAAAGAGGATTTTCGACTTTATGGAATGATATTCTTGTTAATGAATGTCGGGATCATTTCACCTGGCATAAATCAGTTTTTTTTTTTGTTTTTTTACACTACTCTTTGGATGTTACATCATTCATGGATCACATCTGGATGTTGCTGTATTCCCTCTCTCCAGTCCTGAGCCAAACTCCTCTAACCGTCACACAGTTGTTGTAACACCTGTCTGCCCCGCGGGTTACCTTGGAGGTGGAGGTGTAGGTGTTGGTGACGCCCGGTAGTAGTGGTTTCTAGGCGGGTCTGTTGTCAAACTAGAGGAAAGGTTAGCGGAGCTCTGCTGCTACGAGACCGTTAGCTAACACACACACACACACACACACACAGCCCCAGAGAAAGGGAGCAGACAGACACGGACACAAATCTCACCTGGCTCTCACTGCGTTGAAGTCGCCGCTCGGCTTTCCGATGACGAGCTGCTGTAACGACAAATGAACCAGTCCCCACAGCACCAAAATAAACACAGACACCAGGGAAGCTGCCAGCCCTTCCCTCAGCAGGTACAGGTTCACTTCGGGTTTCCTCTTCGGGTCACCAACATCGCTGTAGCCGTTGTTCCCGCACCGGTCCCGGGAGCTGTTGTTATCTTGCACTACATAATTCTGTGTCCCGAAGGTTTTTATTCTCCTCACAGTGGTGTCGCTCTCCATTTTTGAGCCAGCGGTACATCAGCTGCAAGCGAGCGAGCGTCGCTCTCAGGCGTCGCTTTCCTTTTTTTTTTTTTTCTGCTCCTTCGATGGACGAGCGACGGAGCGCGCTGAGGGACAAACTTGAGGCGGACGCGCGCGCCGAGGCGGTTGGAAAAAGTCAAATAACACACTGACAGAGGTAGAGAGAGAGAGGGGCTGGTCTTTTAGACTCCACCGCTTGGTTTGGATTTATTTATGTTGGAAAATTAAACCGGTCTCCTGTTTATTATGTATTTCCTTACTTTAATACGAGCACAAGTTCCGGTATTTGTAATTTGTTTGCACAGAGAATAGCCTACACCCAAGTACATTCACTCAGCATGCCACAGTTTTAATTTTTTTATTTTTTTTTTAATACCTTTTGACACTGGGAATGGCTATTGTTACATAATTTGATATTTCTTTTACTGTCCAATACAAAAAAAAACTTGTTTTTTCGTCTTCTTTGTATAGTTTGATATAGCTTTAGCCTACTGGTTATAGGATAGGTGAAATCTGTTAGCCTTGGAGAATGCCATAACGTTTGTAGGCTACTACTAGCTTCTCCCTTTATTCGGTCGTAGCTACTAAGATAAGATAAGCTAACTTACTGGTTGCTAGTATAGTATAGACATAATGACAAAATGATCTTCTGGTGTAAAATTTTATACAAAAGAGTGTGTGGTTCCCGAAATGTGAAACTATCCCTTTAACATGAACTCAGTGAACTCCCAGTGTAATGCAATCCAGTCCAACAGACAAGTCATGTAACCCCCCTATAATGAAAAATATTCCATTACAAGTATCCTCATGCACATTATGGGAACGCTATTCCTTTTTTTGAAATGTAGAAGAGTAGGACTACTGTATAAAGTAGCTATAGCCAAAAAAAAGGACATACAAGCACTTAAAATCTGAGTTCAGTTTCATAACGTAACATCCCTGCTTATAAACATCTATTTTTGGAGGAGTTTACTGTATTATATTTTTGAGGCTGCAGTCAGTGGACATATGAGGATGCAGGATAACCAGAGGTGTCAATTATAATATATCACAATTTTGTATATGGATTTATTTTGGATTCATAAACATTCATAGTGCAACATTTCCTATGGGTAAACTTTCAGGTTTTTGGACTAACTCTGAGCAACCACACTGAAGCAATTAACCTTTTTTATGTAACTTGTTACTGAAAAATGCATCAAGTTAATTAATGTCAATTGATTAATAAATAAATAAATTCATAATTGATGTCAATTCTTGTAGTAACGTCATAATGTTCAACTGGAGCCTGTGCTGCTGCTTTGTCGCCATCATGTGGACAGTAAGTCACTGCACACTGTCTTCTCACCTGGCACCATGCCTCTCAAAGTCTTGCTTAATCTTTTTTTTTTTTTCTATCACATGTTAATTGGGTCCTGAGTGCAGTGGAGGGTGCAAACGGCCTTTTGAAACCTTGCCATTCCTTTTATTATTAACCAAATGGTTGGCCTTTTTTTTTTTTTTTTTACCATAGTCAAAAACTCTGAAACTTTCCACACATCAAGCAGAAAATTAACATACTATATGGGTCTCCTACATGGCTGTGGCAAAATGGCTCAATAGTGCCCCTTTGGAAGCTGTTACACCCCAGGCCTATATGTAAATAAATAAATAAAATAAGTAGGCATTTCTCATTTTAAGACCCCCTGCCCCCACATCCACCTCACCATTGCAGTTAGTAGCTTTAGTTAGTTGAGTTTGAAGTTAATCTAGGTACCTATTTGACACCAACAAACAATGGTTGGGTACAGGATATTCTATGCTTAATACCAAATTTACAAGCAATATCAAAATATGTTAGAGTATTTGTATAGTTTAAGTAGAAGTAGCACCACTAAGAAATAATCCATAATGAGAAACCATGTGAGGTGTAGGGCCTACAACATAACAAGCAAAATTCCTACTTCTTTAATGTTACTTGAATAAATCTACAGGGATCTGAGCAACACTATTAAAATAGAAAGACTTCACTGTAAGTGTTATAAAATCCCCCCCATTGAATGATTTTTGTGCTGAACTGGTGGGTAGTATGCTCAATAATAATTATTCATATCATAAACTATTTAACATTTGAATTAAATATATTTATTAGATAAATGATGTGTGATATAAATGTAAAAGGAAACTCAGGTAAAGTCAAAATAAATACCGGTAGGCCTAAATAGTAGCCTACAGTGTTGGGAGTGCACACACTTCAACACATAAACAAATATACTTTTTCTTTTCTTTTTTAACAGTAACAACCTTTTAGCATGAGTTGCAACATGGTGACAATAAAAGTTCAGTAATAAGAAACCCTAAATCTTTAGAGTCTTTGTTCAAAGTTTTTCTCTGTCCTTGGTACTTTTCCATTAGACGCCCCCTGTAAACACACATAGCCTTTAGCCTAACGGCGGCTAACATAACATCAGCTATTTGTTTTTCAGGCTCGGCTTCGACTTGGCTAGAGGCAACAAACGGCAAGGAGTCTGAATTTGTCTCGACATTAAATAAACATAAAGCATAAACATCATGATCATATTTTAGTGTCGGTACTCGATATATGAACCAGCGTTTATTGCTATTTAATCTGGTCACAGGTCAGGGCCAGTCAATTTCCATGGGTGAAATTACGATCATGATCTTTAGCACCTTTAGCTTTCCTGGTTAGCGTTAGCTTGTTAGCATTAGTGGTCAAAGTACGTGTTAGTTCATTTAGGGCGTGACTGTAATAATGTCTTCCGCTTTCAAAATAAAAGTCTCTATTAACTTTAACCCTAACCCCAACTCTTCTAATTTGGGGAATATGGATCATTTTGACTTGTCAATAATTTAAATGGGAACGTTAAAATTATAAACATACGGCATTATGTTCTTTGACACACCTATGTTCAATCAGGAATTAGTTGCGTTCGATTACTGGTTTGTTCATAAAATAAAGCACTGGTTGTTGTTAATGCTGTCCTGTCCACCTTAAATGCTGCAAATAAATAGATGGGCCCAACTCTGGAACAGCTTTGTTGTATGCTTTAACAAATATTATCCATTGTCAATGCATATTGGATTTTTTATATCACAAGATGTGAAACAATTTAAATGTTTAAATATCTTGCAAACTGAGAATCGTGGTGGGGTTGGGGCTTGAGTGGGTGGCAGTGTGCGAATGGGTGGTGGATGTCGAAACCTTATACAGTGTTGTTTGTGTATGTGCAGCTGTGCTGTGTAGTACTACTGTGTATTGTAAATCCACCTAAAAAGAATTGATCACAAAAAAAATATACTGCAAATGTTCCTGCTAATGGGGAGAGTGAGTGACATAAAACAAGATTTATATCTTCATGTTGTTGAATTAACAAAATATTGTCAAAATTCTACTAATTGGTGATTTATGACTCAGTTCCCCCTTTTTTTCCTTCTTTTTCTTTATTAGAAATTAAATGTTGCCTCATAGTTCTGTCTATTATTAAAGGATGGTTGCATTATCTAATGCTAAGCGATATCACTTCAGCCATAGATTTTGAAGATGAAAACATGAAACCCAATGAACATTTTCATGTTATCAATGTAATGTGGCATGACTTTTATTTTTTAAAGCAAACCGGAAGCGTGTGGCAGTCAGTATGGGTAACTTAACTCCCTTCTTTTCTACCAGCCGCAGCTCCCGGACCGATCACTTCCTAGCAGAGCAGAGCCGAGAGCAGTCAGCCCGTCGAGTCTCTACCCGAGGCCGGATGGTAAAATCCAACCTCCAGCGGATCCTAAACAGTCATTGCTTTGCTCGCGAGAAAGAAGGAAAACCACAGTCTTTTACAACCATGGCGGATTTAAGTAACCCAATCTGTGACATGATCGGAAAGTAAGTAAACGATAATAAAAAAAAAAAACATCACCTGGCTAACTGCTAACTGTGATGTGGGGGATGGGTGGCTAAGCTAACGCAGCTAGTAGCCACGGAAAAGCGGAAGTAAAAATACGTTTAAATGTATTTCCTACGAAATGCGTCGAATCACCGAGGGTCCAGCGATACACTTTGAGTAAAGCAAAAGTATAACAATATTTTATGAACTGTCATGTGAGAAGTACGGACAATTATCCGCTGTTTATATCAAAGAGGTTCCGGGAATAGCGTGAAATTAGCCAACATTAGCTACGAATGTCGTCGAACTTACGCGACTCAAGCTAACTGCGCTATTTAACACCGACGCGTCAATTTAGATAACATCAACTCACTTTGTGAAGAGGTGTTACGACATATTAAGTTGAATTTGCCACGACAAAGATAAAAAACAAAAAAACATAAATTGACAGGAAATTGAAAAGGATTAGCTATTTTCCACCCAGTCGCGTCTGAGTCCTTTTAAAAACAACGGGCTTAGGTCGGTAGGTGGGTTTGTGACTCCAGGGATGTCGGAATAAATAACCCCGAGCTAAAGAAAAAAAAACACACACATCTGGCAGTGAGGTCGACAGGTGAACACGTTTCTGGCCACGTTAGTCTCGTGAGCTCATAACCGAGTCAGATTGATTATTACGCAACTGACTTGTCAACGCAGTAAGTTAGGCCTCACGACCGACGACGTTTCAACTGTACGTAGCGATGCTGAGGTATGTACAGACAGATGACTGAAATACATCCGAGTTTGTCGACGACATTGTAATGTTTGTAATAATAGTGTAATATTTTTAAACATTTTTTTTTATTTTCATATTCACGTTTCAAGCAAATATTCGGTTGTAGAAACTAAGAATCGAGTATAGGCCCGAATAAGACATTTAAAGGGTTAACCAGGTTGTGGTGTACATACCGAGAGATTATTTATCATCCAGCTACAACGCATCCAGGAAGTACTCGGACCTCTTCCCCATTTTATGCATACTAAAAATAATTTCAATTCATTATAATTATTAACATCCCCATTCATCCAAATATATTAAAATGACACATTGACCCTTTGCTGTTACACTTGAAATTAATTAATCATAGGTGCCTTTAATTTTTCTTGGTCACCTTTTGAAATTTTTTAATCTTTGGTGAATCCACCTTTGGTAAATACTGTTGATTGAATATAATCTGGGTTTATCTGTCTATGTAAGGTCTCACTTAATAACACCAAGGTCATGAGTCAGAGGCAAGATCGTGTCAAGAGATGCAGACAAAGGGAAAACTGTTAAACTGCTGTATTGAAGGTCTCAGAAATACACTGGCCTCTTCTTAAATCATAGAAGTTTGCAAGAACAAAGACTCTTTCTAAATCTGGCCTTGGTAAGATAGGGTATCAAGAACCTGATTGTCACTCTGGCTGAGCTCCAGAGATCCTGTATTGAGTTGTACATTAATCAAAAATTAAATGTTTTGTTTTGCCTCATAAAGTAGAACCCCCCCCCCTATTTTAATTGGATGAACAAACAACCCTTTCAGTATTTTAGTTAATTCTTTTTCTGATTGCAAATATCCAGTGAGTCGTCGAAGGCATTGTGTAGTTATTTTTCATCGGCAGATAAATTGAGAATGAAAATAAATCAGAATTTGAACATCACAATTGTTTGATTGAGATGGAAATAAGCCAGTTGCAGCTGATTGTCTCCTGATGATGTTCACCATCAGCCAACAAACAAGCCTGTTTGCACTACATGTTTATTCATGTTTAATCCCTTCAAACCCTTTTTTGTAAATATATAAATACATGTCAGAAAATACCTCTGTTGTCATGGATAAAGTTAATCTCGTCAGATAAATATTTTTTTCAAGAGACCGGCTCTGAAGACATCCCAAAGCACGTCACCGACCGTTTGAACAAACTACACTGAAACTTGAGTTTAAGAATTGGAGTCTGGGTTTGTGCTTTAACAGCAAATATTTTGGGTCGGTTGCCTCCCACCGCATCCTGTTGCATTGGTGTACCACTCTCTTAAAAGTACTGTTAACAACATTGTATACACAGCACCATTGTTTTGGGGAGGGGGTATAAACTGTAAGCGGTCTGAATGAGCATCCAGACCTGCTGTTATAACACATGTTGTGGATTGAGCACTTAAATGTCAGTAGCTGTAGTGTTTTTTATTTTATTTATTTTTTAGTTAACTGCTTGGAAAAAGCTATTTCAGTGAGCAGAATCGAACGATGTTAAATTTAATTGCTAATAAAAACCAAACAGAACATATTAGACATTTTGTTTCCATGACCACGCACTTAAATATCAAACAGAATATTAATTTGGCACTTTTTTTTCTGAGCAACTCACAAAAAGCACTTTCAAACTTAGCAGGAACAAGAATAGGATATCGTCATAAATGAGAAGTGCAACCACATGAGCGTATCGTTCTATGGCATAAGTGCCTCGGTTTTTGCTTTTATTAAAATAAGACATGAGTAAGTGGTTTCTTATAAATTTCCCTAAAGCTCAAAGATTGAGTCTAAAGAATGCGTTCACTATGTGATGCCAGAAGAGTTTGTCCTTTCATATGTTTATGTTGTTTATGTGAGCATCTTCCATGATTAAACGTTTAACATAATTAAGAAATATGAGACTATAGTTTCTTATCGGTGGCACATCATGTTTTAGCGACTGCACAGGGCGTACGAGCTCTCAGACGTATTCTCATTAGAGTAAACATACATGCAGCTTGTTGCACCATGTCAAACCCACGCAGTTCTTTTAGGCACAGTGAAGCTGGTTGAAGTTCAAAGTCCCATGACGTTTATTTGAGGTTGTAGTAATATAAAATGACATGAAAAGACTATAAATATGCGTCATCTTCTATACGTAGTCATTTATGGTACACGTTTAATGATAGAAAGTGTTCCTCTCTGTGTTCTGACTCTGTCTTCTCTCTCTCTGCCCCTCCCCCCTCCAGCCTGTCCCTGCACTGTAGTAGTACCCGCGGCCCGGGGCCTCTGTGGTGCTCCTGATGCCCCTCTCCCACCCCTGAAGATCCCAGGTGGGCGAGGGAATGGCACACGGGATCACACTCCTTCAGCTCGGCCGGTCTACTCAGTAAGTCTAGAAACACACAAACACACACACACACACACACACAAGTGTAGGAGCTTCCCGTGTTTCACTGCAAACATTTCCTGTCATGTGACGATGTGTTTATTTACGCAGCTAGAAAGGCACACCCGGCTCGTATTTGATTCAGTCACTAAACACACCCCGGTTTCTTGTCTCACATCAGATTTCAGTTCATCTCTCGGCTCATTTGCTTTTCTGACCCACAGTTGCATGGTCATGGTGTGTGCGTGTTATTGTTTTGCACACATTTCCATCCCATTTGAATTCTTACGGATACCAAAGAGTAACGCACTCTTTACACGATATGGATATGTTTCCATAATCCACTGCTGTTTTCTGACGCGTTGTTTACCGTTTTATTTTTCCAGGACCGAAAGTTGACTGTAACGGAGGAGCCAGCAGGGAATGGTCGCCCTGGGATACTCCACTTCCAAAGTCGTCCCACTGTTACCAAGGCAATACAGTGGGATGCTGTCCTAAGCAGCAGCGCGCTCTATGTGGAGATACCTCTTGACCCTCTTCCCGAAGGCAGCAAGGAGAGGTGAGGACAGGAGAAAGCTCCACTCGAGTCGAGCTTTAGGTGTTTGCAATGGAAAAGCGAGCAGTCAGCTGTGACCTCCAGGCCTCGATTTCCCTCGTTATCTCAGCGTTTGGCTTGTTATAGCCCAAGAAAATCTGTAAAATCACACATAATTGTGGATAAACAAGTGATTTGGTCAGATTCAGTCATTGTTCTTGTGTTTTTTTGTGTGCCTGCATGATAAAATGTTCCATTTTCTAACCTAATCTGTTGTGTTTTCTCTCCAGTCTTGCGGCTCTCCTGGAGTATGCTGAAGAACATCTGAAAGTCGTTAGCGTGTTTGTCTGCTTTTACAAGAACAGAGATGATCGTGGTATGTTGCAAACAGCCCCGTTCTCCCAGCACACAACACCCACACAACTCGTATAATTATTTCTTACATCTCTATTTTGACTGACAGTTGTTTGTTTTGTCTCTCCTCCCTTTCCTCCTCCAGCTAAACTCGTGCGTACGTTCAGTTTCCTGGGCTTTGAGATTGTGAAACCGGGCCATGCCCTCGTCCCACCTCGACCCGACGTTTTCTTCATGGCCTACAATTTTGACAGGGACTCCTCGGACGAGGAGTAGCTCTCCGGACAGCCCCTCCACCCCATCCTCGCTTCCCCCCTTTTTCTTCCCATTGTATGTTTTCCCATCCTCTCCCAGCCTTACCCTCATACTCCAGCGTCTGTGTTTAAACCTCTGCGGTAGCCCTCTCTGTATGCAAGTATTCATTCCCCCTATGCTTTTTGTGTTCAAGGGAATACGTAAGCTGTGCATCTCCTATTTCCACCATCTATCTGTGTGTTTTAATATACTGTTTTCATTCAAGATTAATTGATGTTGTCACCTAAAAAGGAGGGAACCTTTGTTGTTTCAGACTTGTAATCATATTGCAGTCGTCATAGATTTAAGTTAAGTTCTCATATAATTTCAGTTTCTCGTCGAGTCTTTGTTTTGTTTTATTTCCTTTTCTGATAGATTAAGATGGAGGATTCTTCATTTCTTGAATGTACAACAAAAGGTCATCAGGTTTACACTCGGGTACTCCAGCTTTCTTTTGATTGGCTCAATAATAACTTAAAAATTAGTCCCACAATTTTGTTTATCTCTGAATTACGGATACATTTCAACGGGACCAGTTTCATTTTTGTAGCACTAATATCCTCTCTAAAGTATTAGGATTTTCTTTGAAAGGTTACTTTTGAGTGACAGCCCCAATAATTGGTACTTCGTTGCTGAATAGTGAATCCATGTAGACTAGAGGTGGGAGTGGCAAAGATGAATGCTGTTGCATGTGTCGGTTTCAAGTTCAAGATCCTATGATGAGTGTATTGGTACAAAGTGAAAGGAAAGTGAATAATCCAAAGTGCTTTTTGCTTCTTTCTGCCATGTGTATCTGACAATATTGTAGTGTTTTGTTTTTGGAGATTGAAAATTATTGCTGTGATTGGATTTTTCTTTATTTTCTTTTTTTGTTTGGATTAGCATTCCTTTTCAACTTGTTTTTCATGATAGTTATGAGTTTGTTGTTCACCTGCATAGTGGTACCTGTTGTGCTTCTGTGATAATAAAACAAACAGATAAACAGTCCTGTCTTTGTCCTTACTTAAGCTCATTTGTGCTTTTGTGAATCAAAGCATTAAAAGTTTTTTAAAGGCTATTTTTTCCCCCTCTTTTAATTTGAAATCCGTTATATATCCTGGACTGAAATGACTGCTCTGGTTGCGCTAGATAATTTTTCTGTGTGAGGTAATGGCATGTCGATCTAGAGCAGACGTTTACTATAAAACCACCTGTGTTTTACCTACATAATGTAATCCAGTACAAGACTATAAAACATTTAACAGCCCCTTGTGTAATAACAATGCAACTGGTATCCAACATAATGTTCTCTGTGACGAAAATCAGGTCACTTATAAAAGAACAGCAGGGCAGACATCCAGACGGTGCTGTGTGTCTTCATACCACCAGGAGGCTCCACAGGACTCTGAGCCACACATTGAAAATAAATCCGACTTTCAAGTTACATCTGCGGTATGAATCTGTGTGAGATGTGCAATCACACAAACACACTGCTGAAATGAATTCTAGGAGTCATTTTTTATATGGTTTCAGTTGTTTTCAGGCAAATGATGAGCAACACAGTAGCTACACAAACTGATACAGAGTCCTTATATTGTTTTACAGGTATTAATATTATACTTTTATGAAATTGTATGGCTGACATTTTTATCTATTTTCCCAAGAGGATCACTTTGTGTATGTGTTTTGAAAGGTGATGCTCGATGTAGAACTTAATGATTCAAAATAAGATTTGTGACCTCATGTTATTAATTTCCAGTGCGACTCATCTTACCTGAGCATGAGTCATCGTAATCAGGTAAAATAACTCAGCACCTGTGTGGGTGAGCGAGAACAACACCTGGTGCTCGAATGAACGCTAACGATACAGATGATACTCAGATGACATGTGAATAAGGTTTACGATTAATGTCCTCCATGTTCTTTCGTATGGCCAAGACAGAGCACAATGTTTATCTAAAAAAAAATAATACACTATAAAACCGTAAACACTACAGGGCATTTAAGTATACTGTGAGTATGGAATGATTATTTCTTCATCTTAAATACTTGATTGAAACAAAAGCTAACAACAGTGGTGGGTGTTTTTTGCAGTTTAGCACCTTGGTAGAGAACAATAACAGCAATGCACGTTACTGAAACACTGAACAGTTGGACATGTTCATTTAAAAGTTTAGAGAAGGTCAAATTAAGTTCACCTGGAAAGGTTTTAGTGCATTCTGAAATTTAATCTGAAAGACAAATACCCCAAACTTTTTGTGAGTAGTGTAAATCTGCTGTTAATCCTTTATTAAACAGTGATTAGTTGGCTGTGATTGACACAACTGCATTATTATGGAAGCTGTGGAGATTCCCATAAAATATACACAGGGCAAAAAGAAGAGGAGAAGCTTTGTTTTCTGGAATCCAAATATTTAATAGGTACATATCAAGTATTATTATGACATGTATAAAATTTCAGATCACAATATGAAGCAATGGAACTCCTCAGACTGGCGTACGCTGCAAATGTTTGAGGCTGCCACATAAAAATGACTAATGATTAAAATAGAAGAGAAGCAACTAAACTGGTAGAAAAATGGCGTACGGACATAGATAATAGTAATAAGCATTCTAGGAAAATTAAAAGTGACTTCTCAAACTTTTTTTTTCTTTCTTCAATAGAGTGCAATAAGAAATCAAATTAAAAAAAACAACACAGCACTGAAGCCAAGCGTCCACAAGACGTCTAAAAATTGTTAGTACTGTAGGTTCACGGAGAGCAGAAGACAGCGGAGGGAGAGGAGAGGAGAGGAGAGGAGGGGGAGCGAAGGTCACAGCAGATAAAGAACGGAGGGCTATTAGCTTTGCCAGTCAATGCAGGAAGAAAAAGAATCTTTGAACAAGACTGAGCAACAGTGGAAGTAATGCACATCACAGTTAGCTTTAAAGACCATAGTAGCATTTTGTACTTGCATGTTGTTGATAAAAAACAGAAAACAAAAACTCCTGAATGATTGAACAGAAACAAGGACATCACCACAAACGAACAAAAACAGCCTCATGTGAAGCCGTCGGTGTCTCAGCTCTACAGAAAAACATGGCTTTGCCTCGGAGGCTGTTACAGGTGAATGTGATGGTGTCGGTGAACGGGGGGGGTGGGGGCTACATTTTCCCCACGAAAATCAACTCATAAAAGTGTTGAAACTAATTTTTGGATATCGTATCTGAGCTCCAGCGCTCCAGGTGACCCCTGGCCTGATTCACAGATCAGCGCAGAGGCTCTGCTGCCGGCTATGTGCTCTCCATGGGATGTGTTTTTTTTCTTTTTTTGTTTGAGTTCCCATCAGACCTGCCAACCTTGGACATTTTAAAGTACCATATTAGCACTGGAATAGATGCAAATCTCTGTTAGCTGCTCCAGGTAGAAAAAACACATTTTAACTCTTGGAAAATGGACTGTATAATAAAAACCAATTCAGCAGTGCATATAACTCTCATTTGAGTCACATATTAATGCTAAAGTACAAAAAGGAAGGTAAAAAGGAAACATTGTTGCGTGATTAAAATAAGGTTTTCGATTTACGTTAAGCTTCCAAGTGCATTTTAAACGGGGCAGTTTGATTTGTCTGAACCCACGAGATTTAAGAAAAAGTAATAGATACAAAAACATGGCTTGTTTGGGATTTTCGCTTTAACCAATGTAGCTTACAAACTGTTTAGAAATAAGTCTCCAGCTAAATTTCTGCTGTATCTGAGGAAAACCAACATTAATGTGTTAGCCAAGCTTTATTCGTCTGTTTTTTTAGATGATGCACTGAAGCCACACCCACAACGCCGCCTCACACTGGTCAATGACACATTGAACTTGAACAACTAATGCAGCCAGTAAACTCATGGAAACCATAAAAAAGACGGAAGAAGCGTTCGCTCTCGGCCTGATCCAGAATATCAAAATAAAATCCACTTGGCTCAAATCTATTTATTTATTTGACGCCTCCTTAATATTCAGTGTGAAAAGTTGCAACTTTGGAGTGCTGTGTGTGACACAATTCAAACATAACCATGAACATAAAGATACTTTTCATTCTTATTATATATTCAGTGTCTTGTTGTATCCAAGTGCAATGCAAGACACAAGCTATTGAAATGTCCAACAGCACATTGATAAAGCTATGTTATGCAAGTGCACATCGGTCAGCTCTCACATAAGTGCCACTGAAAACCTCCCACAATGTTGACAAGCTCCCACTTGTGCCATGTATGGATGTGTATGTGTATTTTATTTTTCCGTATGTCTGTACAATACTTGCTATTCAGTCCCAAGGCAAATGCACAATAAGAAATCTGAACTCTTTTCTAAAAAAATGAAGTTATGAAATGAAATGTTTATCATTGTCTAAAAAAGAAGCAGATGCACAAGAACTAAAAAGAAATATGTCTAAAACAATTCTTTTTTCAGTAACTTCCTGATTAAAGAATGAGTTAACAACATTAGGAAAGTGACCGGACATTGGATGCCAACTTTTGGTATTTGTCAGTTTTTTGTTTTGTTTAGTTTTTTTAGACCATAGAGCTACAAGGCACTCTTATCCGTTTCCTGTGGTCTTACAGGTCAGGACAATTACAACTCATGACAACATTAGACTGTTTGCACAGTGCATCTCTGTCTAGCTTACACACTGTATATTGGTGAGCACTACACAGGTGTGGAGCCACATTACCATTGTGTTCATTAGAGAGCTCATCCATTTTCTGGATGTCATTTGACAAAAAAAAAGACAAAATAAAAAAACACAACTCACATCATCCTGGTTGTGCAATCACTCATCAGATTATTACTATTTTGTTTTTTAACGGAGAAGCAGATCATTCTGAATACTAGTTAATACTAGTTTCTCCGGTGAACATTACACTGAGTCTACCGGGAAGAACAATAGCGGATGAATATCTGGTCTGCAAGATATATGCTAACCATCTTTGTGTAAAGTCCTGCTTGATTGTGGTTGCTTGGTAACACCCAGGACGACCACAGTGTGCCCTTTCAGGCGTCATGTAAATGGCTGTGCGAGCAGCGCAGTTGGTGCTTTTCAAACGTTTTCAGAGCACTAAATCTTTGTGTCATCTTGTGTAAATCGTTCATTTATAATTACATCATTGCAGTGTTTCTCTGGTAGACAAATTAAATACCAGACGATGTGTGTGTGAGGACAGTTCAGTCAATTTCATCAGACTGAGGAAGTGAAACCAAGAATGGCAGAACATGTGAAAACATACTGATGTGAGAGCTTCATTCACGGGTGGAGAAATGTTTTTATGTTAATTATTTATAACTAGTATCAACAGTGTTAGAGGTTTCAATAACACTCATGGGGGAGAGTCAGTAGCACGTCCTTGTTTATCTTATACTTTTATTATTAGCTGCTTGGAAAAGTGCCTTGCTAAAGAATGATGATGATTTGGTACGGTCTTGTTTGACAAATAGTTTATTTCTAAGTGTGATTACGCAACACAAATGACTTTTTAAAAGCCGATTTCTGAAGCTTTTCTCCATGTCTTTGGTACGTCTATTTAATACATGCTCCATGTAAAATCCAAGGAGAGAGTCGATGCCTGTTGCTCATTGTTGTGTTCACTAAATGGTGTGAAGTGGCAGCTCTACTGGAGCCAGATTATCGTCCAACACCCCCCCCCCACCCCCACCCTCCACTAAAACAAACTGGACACAGCTGCCAATTTCTGTTCTCTGAAAACGCTCTGACACTTTGCCCCCGGTGAGACAGTTCCTTTTCCTCTTTATTAGCTCATGGCGTGGCGATGGCGTTATTCCAAGTGTCGTGAGCAGCTAGCAGGATGCTAACAAACGCTGATCCTGATTAAAATACTAAACAAGTCCGCTGTAAATGTCAGTAATAAAGTGCTCCGAGGTCACAAAAAACGTATGTGCTTTGTTTTATATATACATACATATCGATTCTTGACTTTTTTTTCTCTTCTAATTGTAGCTTGGCATATTTAATGTCCGCTCAGTGGCCGTCTCATGCTCAGTGATCTTGTTGTACAGGGCTGAGTTACCTCGTCTGTGTGTCTTCGGTAACCTTGTGAATTTGCCAGTCCTGCTGTGCCTACATCACTGTTTATCCTAGCACCTTTACTTGCCAGCGGAGTCAAAACACTCAGCTCAGCATTTTGGTGTAAAACTGCATACATGGTACATAAAAAATGAACACAGGTTGGCAGGGATCTAATGATCTGAAGATACCGCTGGGCAGAAGTATGCACGTAACGGTGTGCCGTGTGTCAGTTGTTGTTTTTTTTACGTAACCTGTGGACAACACAGTGGAAGGGCAAAATAGAAAATGAGCTAAGATCTTGAGATGGCGAGTGGGTGCGAGAGTCGGGGCTCCTTTTTGTGCGTTTTTGTGGCAGGAGTAGGGAGGTTAAAAAATGTCCTTGGTTGAATTTCAGGCTGGTGATGTTAATGGAGACAGTCCAAGTTCAACAGATGAGGTCAGTCCCTACTGAGGTTGTTTGTGTATGAATGATTGTATACATAGTAAATGGCTGTATATGCAATATACATTTGCCCGTGGGTAAGTACAGTATGTGTGCGCAATGCATTTTAAAGTGGAGCTCTAGGTACTTGACGGTATACGCGGGTGCACAGAATGGATGCTTGTGTGCGTGTATGTACGTTTTCTACTTAGAAATGTGATTTTTTTTTTCTTTTTTCCGACCTCACCGGCCCTTGCTGTAGCCGGGAAAGAACTGGTCGAGCAGCAACTGAAGCGTCTTGTTTTGGGTCATGACGTAGTCCTTGCCCAGGTCGTGGCGGCAGGCGGGGCAGGTGTACACCTTCGCTCGGAACGACCGCTGGAGACAAGTCTGAGGAGGGAAGGGAGAGGGTGGCGGGACATGTTCACACGCAAACGCCACTGCAACAGGGATTCTGAATAGCTGTAGTTACACACACACACACACACACACGCTCACCCGGTTACTGACCTTGCAAACATTGTGTGTGCAGACGGTGGTGATGGGTTGGAAGGCCAGCTCCTGGCAGCACACGCACATGAAGATCTGCTCCATCTTGCGCAGGAAGTTCTTCATAAGTTAAAAAGGACAGAAACAACGTGAAAGGAATAAAAGTATCATTACAATCTTGTCCTTTCAGAGATATGACAGTGATACTTGTACTGTATAAACCAAGATCTATCCCTGCTAAACAAAAACTGTGACTGATTCATCTGGAAGCGAGAGAAATCAAAAGGAAACTGACTCAGGCAGTTAAGATCTAAAGACCAGTATCAGCACCATTCTTTGGGATCTATCTGTGTGTGTGAGATGCTCTGTGAAAGACTATATTTTTTGTGTGGTGTTGTACTGGGACTCATACCGGCCCCTCTTTAAGGTGTTCCATGGCTTCATCCCAGAGTTTCTTGTTGGCTGTGTCCTCTCGGATCAACTGCTGCTGCTGCTCTGACAGCTGGAAGGTCTCCTCTATCTTCACCCGTTTAGACGGAGGCTCTGCTGCTGGTGACGGCTCTGCTGTAGACACACATGTGAGACTTAAGAAAAAGGAGCTACAACAGCATGAATATTAAAGATTTACTATGCTGCGCGCCTCAGGAGAACACAATCCTGATGAAGCGTTTTCTTTTTTAGCAACAAATGTGGTTTATTTACATGCTCAGGCTGTTCTCACCTGTCCTCTTCTCACAAACCATGTCTGACCTGCTCTGAGCTTCAACTGTGAAAGCACCCACCACTCTCTCCGGTTGTCTTCTGCTCTCCGTTACTTTGCGGCTCCTCTTCTTCCATGCTGGCCACTGGCGCCATCATGTCCCCCACCTCCTCCTCCTCCTCGTTCTCCTCTTTCTCCTTTATCTTGCGTTGTCTCCGGGGCCTGCCCCTCCCGGGATAGTGCTTGGTCCGGCCGCCGCGACCAGGTCTGGCGCAGGCCTCCTTCTTTGTTTTGTTTGCCATGGCCGCCAAGTAGCCTGGTGGGTACTGCAGACACATGGGGGAAAGACGACTGTCAACAAACAGGAAATAACAAGTGATTTTCACACCAGCCTTTGGCACAAAGCAAGAAAAGCACACTGCATGAACAGCTTGTATACTGTATGTAAATAAATACAGTGTCTAAACAGAGGTTTCAAATACTAAAGTGTCTATACAGTGAAGTTCACACACAAACACACACTCACAGTCTAACCTGAACTGCAAGGCCCAGTTTCTTGATCCGCTCCAGTCCTTCAGGTGTCCACGGTGCCGGTTCCATGTCGTCCCGTCTCAACAGGTACCGCCACACCAGGTAACCACACTTTCCGATCTCCGGCCAGTACTTTACCACCTTGAATACACACGTGACCAGTGTGTAAATACATTGAACTCTGAAGTGTTTTTTCAATCTTTTGAAGCAGGTCAAAAGAAGAGAGGTTCAGTCTCTACAGTCAGTGTTGGAAGCATGAGGTAAATTACATTTGTAGGATTCGGGGATTGATTGTCTTCCCTATATGTTCAATTCACATTTGTGATAGGCTTCACTTTAATTAGTTGGTTGATTGGTTGGTTAAAGGGATAGTTCACCCAAAATTCAAATTTCACTCATTATCTACTCACCCTCATGTCGACTAAGGGCTGGGAGAAGTTTCAGAGTTCTCCGTGCCTTCTCTGAGTTACAGGGGGCTCTGTGCAGCACTGCATGTCCATATTACGGTTGAGAACGGGGCTCACTTTTCTTCGTCCAAAAAGACACACCAAAAAACATCCAAATACCTCCATAGTGCTCGTCTGTAATGTCCCTCTTGTATTGAAGCCCCAACATGAGAAATTGTTCAAAAAAAAATTAAATAAGTAAATATTTTAAGCTTGTTTGTAGCGGAAGCTCCCAGCACTGCTCTTCCTGGTCCGTCCAAATCTCGCGCGATTTGCATTGACACCCAGGTCACGGCTCCGCAAAAAAATCGCGCAAGATTCCGGCACAGCAACACTGGGAGCTTAAGCTTAAAACATAATACTTATTTAATTTTTTTCAGAACAATTTATCATGTTGGGGCTTCAATACAAGAGGGACATTACAGACGAGCACTATGGAGGTATTTGGATGTTTTTTGGTGTGTCTTTTTGGACGAAGAAAAGTGAGCCCCGTTCTCAACCGTCATATGGACATGCAGTGCTGCACGGAGCCCCGCTGTAACTCAGAGAAGGCACGGAGGACTCTGAAACTTCTCCCAGCCCTTAGTCGACATGAGGGAAATTTGAATTTTGGGTGAACTATCCCTTTAACAACCTCCAGCAAAAACAAGAAAACCCTGTTTATACCTTGTAAATCCCATCGTAGCGGTTTCCCTCCTCAGGAGCGTATTTGCTGATACGTCGACCTTTGGAACTGCGAACCACCCTGACCGGCTTTCCCGCCCGCCAGTTCCTGGACTCTGCTCCGTCTTTGTCGTTCAGAGGTGCATCGCAGTTTAAGGCCAATGCCCTGCAGCAAGTCAAGTTTCCAGGAGAAAAAAAGAGATTTGTTTTAGCCAAGTCTGTCCGAGGATTAGTGATGTTAATGAATAAGTTATCAGTTGCTTTTAAGAAGTTAATCCCTTAAGCTTGTTTATTTAGAAAAACAAAACAAAAAAAACAGTAAAACAATCTTTGAGCTTTACCTTTTTAGAATGACTTCCTCAAAAGAAGCATAATTAGATTAAATGAGGCCCATTTGATTTCGTGCCCTGGGAGGTGATGATTTTCAGATCATGCATCACTTGAGTATTATTATTTAATCGTGCGTTTAACCATCTGAGCTTCAACTAGCAGAGATTACAGAAGACCTTTCTATGGGCTTCTAAAAACGTCTTGAAGTGTCATACCTATTCATGTGGGTCAGGGTCTGGTCAAAAGAGTGCTCTCCGATGCGCTTGTTTCCTGAGAGGTCACGACCCCCGCTGCCTGTGTAGGTGAACTCATCCCCCCGGTCCTACGGCAGATCACAGAAATCAATCATAAGTGACCTCAAGTAATAAAAAAAGGAAACAAACAAGCTATGAAACCTCTCCACAAACAAAATACAAACAACCCACCACTTCATCTTCAAAGCCCCCAGCCAACACCAGGGAGTAGGAGCCGTCGTTACTGCGCCCGTGGATGCCGCCGACATGTGGCCTGTGAACACCTGCCTCGCTCACCTGAAGGGATAAAAGCATTTTTAAATCACGCTGAGAAATAAAATGCCAACACAACGACATTTACTGACAGCAAATAAAACGTTAGATGGGAAACTTGGTTAATTTCTTGACTCTATCGACAATCAGAGGAGATTGAAGGAATAAGAAATGCTCTGAAACGCTAACCTGTACTCTGAATTTCCAGGTGGTTCCAACAGGAACACCAGGTATGGGTCCATAGTGGTTTGAAGGAACAATTGTGCATTCTTTAGTACGCCCCACACAAGCCATACCCTGCAAACACATCAAGACAGAGGACAAGTCATCTAAAACATGATAAAAAATATCATTAAATGCAGACAACATGTATGGAAATGCCTTTAAATCACAGATCTGTAGTGTTTAAGGATGAGGTGATGATAGTTGTGGGAATTTTGGCTAAATCTTAAGATCAAATTTTGAGGACAAAGGATCCCATTCAGGGAGAGCACTGGACATCAAAAGGGAGAGTACAAAAAAGTAAGAAAAAAATTGCGATAATGTGAAAGTCGAGTATAAATGCTGTGAGTCACAGCACTTAAATGTGCCCAAACACACAAGCCAGACTGTTTTCAATTAGTCCACAGAGAAAGGGAGCATTCTGGTAAAGAAAGGAGTTATTTTCCGTTGGCAGTTCCAGGAAAGTGGCTAAGTCATGCTTAATGGCATTGTTCACATTACACCATGGAGCAGAGCGTCAGGGAGACAGCCAGGCCAGGATGGAAAGCAGCCACACAATATCTCAAAGTGTTGCCATGAGAAGACTCCGAGGAGATTTTTGAGGAAAATATTTAACAGTATGCTTAAAACAGATGCTTTTTAAAACAAATTTTAAATACATGTCAGCTGTCTTCCTGTTGCATTTTCTGCCTCAGTGACTAGAGCTTAAAGTAAAAAAGTCTGAATGTCAGTTTTGGCCTGTGCCCTCTACCACCATGATAGCATGAAAGGAGGAGGAGAACCATGTGTTCATGAGTCATGTTTTAGTCAATAATGCATCAATATTTAGGCATGTGGAAGTGCTCTAACTTAGGCCAGCTTCATTCCTCAACTCCAGGAGCGCGATCTAAAGCTAAGTAGATGTGAGGAAACGGCAACTGGATCAAAAAATACTTTTGATCTCATCAACTGATCTGAGAGAACGAGCGCTGGTGTTCTCAGGCAAAATCCGAAAGAGCTTCAAAAGAGGTGCAGACAAATCTCTCAAGATGAAACAAACCATTTATCTGGGATAAAGCACAACACGATTAAATATTTAACACAGAAATACAATGAAGGATCAGCCAGTTTGGAGGAAAAGGGTGGGATAAAATTAAAATCGAGGAAGCTGAACATAACCCCTGAAGAAGAGGTCTTTTTTTTTTGTCTTGTAAATTACTTTTTCAATATGTGGTGTCCTGATGTGTCGTACGCTCAAATAGCCACTTGATGCCTTTGTATTGTTTTGAAAACAGACAAAAAAAAAGTGGAAATGTCATTCCCAAACAAAAAGAAAAAGAAGTTGTGTTGTGATGAATATTTTAACTGATTGCTAGCTGCAGAAAAGTCTCACAGTGCAGAGCTGATTGGTGGAAGATAAAAAGAAATTCCCACTTGAGCCTACACGAGCCCAGAACAAGAGACTGAGGCATTTTTGTATTATCTTGGCATCTCATCAACAGCAGGCCTCTGCAGAACACAATGGATCAACAATCTTTTGACACAAACTTATTTTCATATTTTACAATTAGCCGGTACTCTCTCTGCCCAGGCGGCCTAACCGACTGCTGCTCCACCCGCCGGGCATGAACCTGAGGCCGCCCCCCCCCCTCTCACCTTTCCCCAGTCCCTTTGACTCTCAGTTGTTGCTGAAGGCATCTTGGCTTTCTTCTTGCTGGCTTTGAGCTTCTCTCCTGCCTTCACGACCTCACTGGTGTCGTTCTTACAGGTGGGACAGTACCTGGCAGAGTGAGAGGGAATCAATCATTTCTGTAAAGGTGTGTGAGTGTCATGATAACAACTAACTGTTTGAAAATAAGGTGGAGATGCTGATCTTTAGCATCTACAATCCATCTATCTTTTCCCTGATGCAAATTGAAAAATAACTTATTTTATATTAATATGTTGTTTCTATTCAACAAAACACATCACATATTACACCAGACCCCTCACTCTGATATTTATTCTGAAGGATATCAGCGTTTCCATCAAACTTGAGATTTAGACTAAATCATTGTACTGCAGCTACCTATTGGAAATGTGTGAGTTTTCTTGATGTAAGAGGAACAGTTTACACTTTGGGACTAAGATAACTATCTTTTTTTTGTTGATAAAAAAAACCAATAATCTTAATATGGTCGACTTGTTTGGGTAAAACACAAATCGTAGCAAAAGCAGAGGAACTGCTAATATTTTGAAGACAGGGAAGGTCATACAAATACCTTGTATGACCTTTAAGTTGCTGTCCACTCAGAAATGTTTTGTTTGTTTTGTTTTTAACTTGGTTGACCTTCAACATGCAGAATGATACAGCACAAGATAATAATATATATAATTTATTTTAAGAATTTTTAAACAAGAAAATCCATGTCATAAAAATTCTTATTCAAAAGATAATAATTTTATGGTTCAAAATAAGTCTGACATGTTTAAACTAAAATGTTATGTTATATTGATTATAGAATGTGGCAAAAAATATATAAATGTTGTATTGAGCTTTTTCTGCAACACACGATGCTGGAGACAGAGGTGGTTGGAGGGAATCTTCCTCTCAGCAGCCGTAGTAACTGCCAAAAAAACAGTTATTTACACTTTGTCATTGGCAGCGACACATTCAAAGCCGCTGCGTTACATAAACTCACACCTGTGACTGCAGATTGTCATTATCTTCTATTGACTTCAACCTCAGTCACCACTTAACTGCTCCTTTAATGCACTTCAGCTCATACAAAGCATCATTAATAAGCCTTCTTAATTTACTGTGTATCACAGGATCTCGTGGCTAATTGCTCGGCAACAGTCTCCCTCACCAGTCCTCGTCATCCGGGATGGTGGCCAGCGGCGGGTTGAGGCAGTAGATGTGGAACGCCATGTTGCACTCGTCGCACAGCAGCTGCATGTGAGCGTCCTGCTTCCCGCCGCACACGCAGCAGGAGCAGAAGCGACACTCGGCGTCGGGGTCGGCCTTGCAGTGCTTACACTCGGGCCCGCTCTTCCCTGATACATGAGCAATGAAGAGAGACAGACACACACACACACACACAGGGTAAATCATTGCTAAAATATACCTTATTAAAGGGATAGTTCACCCAAAATTCAAATTTCACTCATTATCTACTCACCCTCATGTCGACTAAGGGCTGGGAGAATTTTCAGAGTCCTCTCGGAGTTACGGGGGGGTCCGCGCAGCAGTTTTTTTCCATGTAATGGTTGTGAATGGTGCTCACTTTTCTTCATCCAAAAAGACACGCCAAAAAACATCCAAATACCTCCATACTGCTCGTCTGTAATGTCCCTCTTGTATTGAAGCCCCGACATGAGAAATTGTTCTGCCGGTCAGTGCAAAGACACAGGAAGAGCAGTGAACTGAGACACTGGGAGCTTCCGCTACAAACAAGCTTAAAATATAGACTTATTTAATTTTTTTCGGAACAATTTCTAATACAAGAGGGACATTACAGACGAGCAGTATGGAGGTATTTGGATGTTTTTTGGCGTGTCTTTTTGGATGAAGAAAAGTGAGCACCATTCACAACCATTACATGGACAAATACTGCTGCGCGGACCCCCCCGTAACTCAGACAAGGCACGGAGGACTCTGAAAATTCTCCCAGCCCTTAGTCGACATGAGGGTGAGTAGATAATGAGTGAAATTTGAATTTTGGGTGAACTATCCCTTTAAGCTTTTGCCACCATTATGTTTGTCAGACTGTGTGCAGCTCGGTGCGTACGTTTAAACTGTCCATCAGATGCTGAGAGGGCACGAGCTCCTGGTTTCTCCATCTGGTAAATTTCATCCAGAAACTGAACCTTACAATCCCCGATCACATCTCCGGGACCCCTGGACAGAGGGCGAGAGACACAGAGAGAGAAAGGCAGAGAAGACAACAAGACAGAGAGAGAGAGAAAGAGAGGTGAAAGCAAAAGAACAGGAGACCAGAGGAGGAAGTAAAGATGTGTTATTGAGAGCGTTACAGACAAGTGTAAGGGAGTCACACATCACACGTCGAGCAGATATTTTAATGAAGAGAATAAAAAGAGCAATCGTCCCCCCCCTCGGCCCAACGCATCATCACCCCTCCCAACCGAGCTGAGGGATCCTCACCCGAGGAGGATCTTGACTCGGAGCTCCTTGCTGGTGCGAGAGGCTTGGTTGAGGATTTGAACCTCAGCATCGAACCAGAAGCCCCTCTCATCCGGCGTCTCCATATTGTAGTTGACCATCACGTGCATGCCGACCTGGAGCTGGTCCCACCGCAGGAGGGTCCGGGCACGTGGCCGCACATGCACCGGTCGCATCTCCACCACGCCGTTCTCTGGGTAGCTGAAGAAGAAGAAGAAGAAAGAAAAAGACAGAGGGAGGTTTAGGTGCGTGACACGTTCACGACAGCCACATCATCACCCCGATTTTCACATCTGTGAGAATAACTGCTGCACCCGAAGCATTTCTTGTCTCTATAGATTTCTCGAATTTTTCACCATGAAGTCCACAAAATAAATTAGCATCCCATGACAGCGACACTTCTCACCCAACCAATGCGTCTTTGGTGAATATAAAGAAGCGCTCTCCTCTTTATACATTAGCCACGTAGGCCACGATAAGAGCTCTGCAGCCTCTGTGCACATGGAATCAATTGTGTCCTAACGAACGATGTGAAGCTTTGCAACAACTCCAGCCAGTAAAAATCAGCTTTGTCAGAACAATGTGTTCTGAAAAAAAAAAAAAAAACAGATGGATGCGAATAGGAGCCATTTACAAACCACACACACTGCTTTAACTGCAATATGGACCTTCCCGCACAGGAACATGCAAGTCCATGCTTGTCGATGGAAGGCCACACAGAGGGGGAGAAGAAAAACCCCGTAACAGAAGTGGATTTTTGAGCAGAAAGCCAAATGTGATTATAAAACACCCTAAACTGAAACCACTAGTTGAATTTCTGCCCAGAAGCACAGCGTGAAATGACGCTGTGACCTATCGCCCTAAAAGTTAGAGCACAGGTCTCCTTTAAAGACGAGCCCGGCTTATCTAGAAGCAAAGCCAAAAGCACTTTGACCGATAAACATGTTGATTCAAATTAAATGTCTTCAGGGCCTATTCCACACATACAAGTCAGATGTTTTCCTGACACAGAAAAATAAAATGATTTAATATAAAACATTTTGCTCCAAAACCCAGTCACGTAGTGTTGATTTTCAAAGAGACTTGCCTCCACATACCATCAGACATTTGCACACAACAGCTTTCGCACTGCATTTTTGAAGCCAAGGATTATGATGGATTTTCACCGCTATGGCCTCCTTCCAAATTTAATTTAATCCAGCAACCTTACTGCCATTGGCAAAACACTATTCTTATTGGTTTAGTAAAACTTGGACCAGCTTTCTCCAAGTTGTTCTGTATAGTATAGACGAGAATCAGTCGGCTCGGCATTCTCCAAATTCTTTGACTGAAATACACATTTCCAAAAGGGACCACCACTGGAGCTGCTGTTTTAAAGAGAAACCAAGCCAGGCAACAGAAAATGATCATCATTCACCACAGCCGCATCATTGTGTTCGCTGTATGTCAGACATTTAGGAAAACAAGAAGTTTGAGTCATCTACATCCCCAGCACAGCGCAACTTCTGGGAACCGTTGCTCCCTCCTCTCCGGTCAACAGGTGACTAAAGATGACCGGCAGCCAAGATCAACAAACAGGCACAGTAGCAATGAAGGAGTACAGCGTTAAGTAAATGTCCACATAGATTTAGTTTTGTTTATCTAATGTCTAATGTCTGTTTTATGCTTTGGCTCAAACTAAGTGGATACATGTAAGTGCCTTATTATATAACCTGAGAAAGAGCATACAGCATTAGGTTTGGGTGTAACCAGGAATAAGGTGAATAAGGAAATTAAAGACATAACTGGTGTGATTTAAATCTTTTACCTGACTAACATCTCTTAAAGGAACAGTTTAACTTTTTGGGGAAATATTCTTATTCACCTTCGGACGACAATGCTGGTTTTGTCGCCTTTGACGTCACCTGAAGTTGCCAGGCAACTAGCTGAGACTCCAGGAAGTTACTGCGCCACAGAAAAAAAAATAGTCTGGCACATATATCCTTGTATCATATAACTGTTGGCAAGAAAGTGAATAAGCGTATTTTCCCAAAAGTCAAACAGTTCATTTAATACAAGATCAAAAACTAAAAAGGAGAAATATACAAGTCTTAAATGTTCCCCCTTGGTGAAAGAGGTTTCTGTTTTTTTGAAATGTTGAATGTCCATAAGGGAAACCAACAGCAGGTTCTATACTTTTCTGTCCTGTCCAGAGGAAACTTGGACTGGACAAAGAGAGGTTAATTGCATAGGCTTCCTGCTTGCCAATCATAATTAAGCTGCGAGGACCGGGCTTGACTCAGAGATGAATCGACAGCCTGCTTTGCTCTGCCAAACGCTGGATTTACGCTTACAGATGAACAATGTGTTACCGCCAAAGTTTAACTGCAACAACAGCCTGCACGCCCGGGTCTTCTCACACAGCGGGGGGGTTGTAGGTGTGGGGGTGGGGATGTGGGGGTAAAGAATTGTGTGCATGAGCGAGCAGCATGTGTTTGCATTTTCTGGGTAGGAAGCTGAGCCTAAACTGGGTATTTTTCTCTCAGACAAGTCTGCACTGACGCAGAACCGACGGCTGTCAGCCAAGTTCAGGCTAACGGTGATTAACGTTATCTAATAATACCCGACATTCTAAGATTTTATCCCATCAAAATGCACATTTATGCTATGCCTGGTTTCTAAAAAAGAAAAAAAACTTTTCCCGCATATCTTTATAGCACTGTAAATTGACTGGAGAGGGCCCACGGTGGCAGACTGTAAGAGTTGTAACTACCGTACTCCCAGGAAGAAGAGGCCGGGGCACAGTGCAGGGATTTCCTTTTTTAGGCCCAAGGGATTACTGAGGTTTTGGGTAGGGTAGGGTGAGTAGAAAGGGGGGGGGGGGGTGAATACAAGCAACACAAATACACACAGGCACACAGAAACATGAACATGTGTACACACACGCACGCACACACACTCACTCACAGTAGAGGAATATCAACCTTGGAACACAATGGGCCTCAGCGAGAACAGAAGGGGAACATGGAGCAACACAAGGGGAACAGAAGTACCCCTGGTTAAAGACCACACAAGCTCGGACTGTCTGTGCTGCTGCAGACTTGTCAACATCAAGCTACATGTTTCCCCATGAGAAATGACGCATCATTGTTTGAATACTATTCTTAGCCAAATTATGTTAAAAGGCCCGATGTTACATAAAGATAATGATCACATTTCATTTTCACTCTGACCTGCAGCGACTGCAACAGTAGAATATCATTTAATACCTTTCATACACATCTAAAAAAGACACAGAATCATATAATGGAGGCACAACAATTATCTTAATGGGAAAACATGACTGTCCACTGTCTCGCATCAATAAAAAAGCGCTTGTTTTGCCTATTTTTTTTTTTTTTCCCCCTCCACTGATCCTGTTGAGTCTCTGAGTTTGGCCCTGACAAAAGCTGCCAAATGTTTTGGAAGTGATTCAACAGGAGGACATCAGTACTTCATGCATCTGCCCAGGGCCGATGGGTGGAGGCTACTCTCTACGGACACTGCTTTCATGTTCTTTCCAAAAAGGCGGTGTGGCACGTAGGCCACTCCATTAATCTCATCTGATCTGAATGTGCCTAAGACCATTTATGGACAATTCTAAAATAAATATCCATAGACATAATATATATACTGCTCTTGATATGATTCATTTTTTTCTAATGTGACCAAAATACATACAGAGCAGGACATTTAATAGTTTTACTTGCAAAGTAATAAATAAAACTTGCTGGACATACTATATACTGGAGACACTGTTTTAAAATTACACCAAACTGTGTATGTGTACATGTCTGCATGAGAAGAGACTTGATAAGATTGTATTGGTTCCAATGCCATTACTGATTCTGCTTATCGGTCTGATTGTTTATCGCTTCCCATAACAATTCCGATTCACAGATAATAAATCTGTGACTCTGTAGTGGTAAGAGAGGTAGGAAAAAGGTGTGTGTGTGTGTGTGTGTGTGTGTGTGTGTGTGTGCGTGTGTGAGCTTGGTGTAGCAACAACAGTCTCCCATCATCTAAAATGGATGAAATGAGGGAATATTTGTACAGCATTCATTTTCATTTCAGTATCAGACATGCTGCTCAGTTGGGAAACAGCGGCACTTGTGCTCAGAATGTCAAACACGTGACGTTCCTGGGATTTAAATCCATGTTGCACAAAAAAGATCTTTCAGCGTTTTGGTGCTGGTGTTTCCCGGCATTGCTAGAAACCGCCATTTTACAGACAACTTGCACTGTCGCCATCTTCTCTCATAACACACATTGGATCTTTCTTCCCCTCCGCCATGACAGGTTTCCAAAAGTGTAGACACATGAGGCTGACGTTTGGCACAACTGTCGGAAAACCATGCTGGCATCGATAAATAGATTTGATAAGCGTGCGTGTGAAAGTGTGGACAATTTGGAACTGGTTTCTCAGCTGGAACAGGTTCTTGACTTCATCCGTATTTCTTTACTGCAATGTCTAGTAACTTATCGGCCAACGTATACAACCAGTACCTGTATCTGTAAACACCTGTAGATCTGTCTGGCAGATGATGGTATTTATGTAGTGAAACAGTCAAGGTTTATACAGTAAGATGGGTTATCTGCTGTGAAACACAAATTCATATTCAATGATATATTTTTATATATATTTATAAGGAAATGTGTTTTACTATTTCACATTGCTTAAAGGGATAGTTCAACATTTTGGCAATTTGGCCCATTGCCATAATCCCTATAGTTTTAGGAGTAGGTTCGTTACCTGTAATTGTCGGTGCAAGCTATTTTTAGAACGGCGGAGCAGAGCCGCAAGCTGCTCAGAGCTACGCTACGGAGGCTAATGGGATTTCTTGGTTTCCCTCATCAAACTCATCAAATACACAATCCAACAACTACAAAACGCTCTTGTGGACAAGTTGTGACCTGCACATTCATCACGCTATGAGATAATAATGGAACGTTATGAGACGGAGTTGTTTTAGAGGTAAATACAGAGACTGCTTGCTGAAAAACTGCCCCTGAGGGGAACGTGCATCAGCGGTTTCGCATGAATTTACCTCGAAAACAATTCTGTCTCGTAACGTTTCGAAGTAAATTTATCCCATGAGCCTCCTTAGCATAGCCCTGAGCAGCTTGCGGCTCGGCTCTGCCATTCTAAAAATAGCTTGCACAGACAACAAAGGTAACGAACCCACTCCTAAGACTATAGGGATTATGGCAATGGGCCAATTTGCCAAAATGTTGAACTATCCCTTTAACACATTGCTGCCAATTCTCGAATATTTATCATGTCCTTGAGTGAAATTCAGGACTAATGTGCCTTCTAAAGATCCGCTGTGACATGTAAACATCCTAATTCCCATGGAAACAAACATTTGGTGTCTTTACGCTGGGTTTTTCCACCTACAAAGATCACACGCACACCCAAAGAACGAAAACTGAGCTGCAAAGCCTGAAGGTCTGAAGCATCAGCACTGAATCTCCACACAGAGTTAACTCAACTATCCGCCCACACTGTCACTGTGGCTAGACCCACAGTCTCATATTACAAAGTAAAGTGTAACTTTCCCTGGAATTGAGAGAAGAAGGGAGAGAGAGACAGTTCAGGCACAGAGGAGGTAAACAAAGCAGCAGAATCATGTCAACACCACTATAAAGGCATAGTGCACCTTAATGAAATTTAGAGACATATATAATCAGTTGTGACATTGAGGCAACATGACAGAGGGGCTCTTAGAGTCTCCTCTATTATGAAACCATCATTAGTGCTTTGTGTGCTTAGTTGAAGTCCCTGTAAAGAAGGAGAAAGGGAGCGGAGGGGGGGGGGGGATGAGAAATCCTCAATTTACTGATAAGCAGCAGAGTAAGAAATACTCTGACACTAAACAAGCTATCTGAATATAATTGCTTCTCAGTAGCGAAGGAAAGCAGTTGCAGTCTCTCTCTTAACCTCCGCTTTGTGCATAATTGAGGCCAAAATGAGAAGCTTTAACTTTTTCAAAAATATGTATCTAAATTGCTTTAATCTTGAAATGACACATTTGAAAGTTCAGTCACTGACAGACGTTAGAAGACATCTTCAGGTATTAAAGGGATAATTTGCTGATCTTCAAACAGAATTTCTAATGCATCTCTCTCCATCTCACTCTAAGTCCATATAAACTCACTCAAAACGCATGGGCTTTAGCTGATTATAATATATGCTTATGCAGACATAAAGATTTGGTGGTAAAGCTTTGATAACATAATGTTAAATATTCATTTTTTCAATGCACTTAACATAGATTGTAGTTATTAAAATAAATTGCAGCCATCATGTATGGATTTGAAGGTTTTGAGCACCATTTCTCTAATAGATTTATGTCAATTATGATTTTAAAAAGTAAAAATAATCTGTTTTTCTCTGAGCAGGCCCTACTTTAGAGGAGAGATTTGTCAAAAAAGCACAGGTGCTATTGAAGATTCCTAGTAAGTCGTGACAATGAGCCGGCGTGCACAATAACAGCACGGTGAGTATGAAGCAGCTAAATGGAATTCAGGCATTATTAATTTTAATACTCACACCTGTGCACCCCGACATGTAAACTGTCTGCCACTAGGCAAAGATCTCAGGGTTATTTGGATCCGAGTCGCACCTCCTGCTCTGACAACATGTGGATTCTGAAAACATGCCAGGGACCAATCATGTAGTGGGTTGTACTAGGGCTGAGCGATATCAATCAATTTGTTTTAAATTGCTTTAAAATGACAACTTTGCGAGGCACCGTTAAAAAAGAGAGAGAATACCATTATCCATTTGCATCTAACACTTGTATGAGTCGACTTGAAAACGACAAGAACATAAATTATGTTTGCCCATTTTATGTCTATATTTGTTATCCTCTCCACAGAGGATCTTAAACATATGCTGAGCTCAGCCAAGATTTAACCATCAAACCATATCTGAGAGTCTTGTTATGGAGCAACATACACACACACACAAACACCTCAGTTTCTGGGAGCTGCACAGAGGAGATTCTCCCAACATATCGCTCCCTTTGATTTTGTGGCTCATTACATCCTGCAGAAATGCTGTCCAGAAAGGCTTCATGCAGAAACATGGCAGTGTTTACGGGGAGGGGGGCAGTGTGTGTGTGTGTGTATGTGTGTGGGAAGGCAAAGCAATCTTACCCACCCTCCACTTTTCTCTGGCAAACAAAATGATGGAAGAAACCTGGAATGGCGCTCAGGACAGAGAGGGATAGTATGCGTTTCAGTAGGAGGCAGAGGAGTGTATTAGACGAGCTGTAGCCGTGACTTTGCTGCGGCACAAAAGCTGGGGTTGTTTTCGTGGCTCAGTCGGTGAAGACGCAAGTCACACATTACTGTGATGTCCTAGGTTTAAAACTAGCGTGGGACCTTTGTTGTCAGTCACATCTCCTTCTCGACTGTCAAATAACGCAAATGAGGAACATGAGGCGAGAACAATAATCTGAATAAATAAACAAGACGATGAATAATTAAAAACAGGAAATTTGAATACGAAGGATGCCACACATTGTGAAGTGTAGTGTATTACTGGATCGTCCCCAGCAGGCTCTCTCCCGCCCTGTTGCAAATAAAAGTGAAATATCAGGGGTTTAAAAGAGTGAGTAATGTCAAATAGGAATGACGTCTGCATAAAGGGGAAAAACACACATTTACTGCTCAACAGCCCTTGATACAGTTTCTCTGGCACAACATCCCATGACAGAAACGCACGCACGCGCACGTGCACCCTCCCCGATAGACGCAGAGCGGAGGCTATGTCTCACCAGTGGCATGTTCACAGCAATTACAGACAAAGCTGAAGGAGGCAAGCAAAGAAGTAATGCTCCTGAGAACTCATGAGTTACCATGGAAACGTCAGCTTCTGAATTAATTTGCTGGAAAAGGGGAGCGCGAGAGATAGAGTCCAAATTGTAGCATCAACTACACAAACCCCCTCTCTACATACCCTGGACTGCCAGGAGAAAGCAGAGGCTGCAATTCCCAATGCGCCAAACCACTGTTACTGATGCTTGCAGACACTAGCACCGTGCACACACACACACAAACACACTTTATGTATTTATGTTTGGTGGACATTTTTATCTAGAATGCTATACGACTGCAGCAAACACACTCTCAACACAGGCGTAACTAGCAGGAGCGAAAGCCTATTTGCTGGTGCGCCATAGCCCAGCATACGCAGTGAGGAAGGCACACATTCGCACTATCCTATTTGGGGGTGCAGCACTGTGACTTCCAATCCTAAACAGCAATTTAACCATCTAGGGCGACTTTGAAACCAAATCAGACTAGAAAAAAAAAAAAGCTGCCGCACTGACACCATGCCGACAGATGTCTGCTAAAATGCATGCAACGCCACTGCCACAAATAACGTCTTAGAGATTTTCTGTTCAGACGACACTGAAATGTGCGTTAACAGGTTGATGTTCTATCTATGCCTTAGATGATTCATTTTGGCGTCCCATCTTCGCCAACGGGCTGTTCCATTCCTATCTCATAGGGGTGTTAAAAAGGATAAAGATTTAAAAAAAAAAGAAAAATAATTGTTGGTTGGAAGTTTGTGGAGCCTTGCCCTTGGTGAGCTATGATGCCATTCAATTACAATCACAATTTTAATTTCAACATCAATCACTTCTGCTTGTTATATTCAGCTTCTTCACCCCCCCCAAACTAAAACTTTAAATTGGATTCTTCTAAACCACAGCCTCATTTCCTTTGCGGTGTACAAAAGTTGCCTATAGCAAGTGTGGATACACCCACCTCAGTGATTTATGATGTTGTTTGAGATCATTAAAGGAGCCCTCCTCGAGAATACGTACGAGTGTCTTGCCTTCCATTGGCCACAAACAGGAAAGGCAGGTTAACACAACCAATTTTGCTGTGTTAACTCGAAAAAAAGAAGGCTCAACACGGCTAACCTGTACCTGTTCTGACAGATTTTACAGTCACAATGTGGCGCTCCGTAAGTCGGAGCTCAGTTTTACACATCTATTGAAG
This sequence comes from Trachurus japonicus, assembly GCF_045865225.1. Lineage (NCBI taxonomy): Eukaryota > Metazoa > Chordata > Actinopteri > Carangiformes > Carangidae > Trachurus > Trachurus japonicus. Next base: position 15,232,152 of record NC_140918.1, read on the forward strand.
TCTTTTGTAATTAGTTTGTTGTCATCGCAACCAGTCAGCACAGTTGCAGCAACAACATTCCCCAGTATATTGAGCCATCACTTACTCGTCATATTTAATGTGGTAAATTACGTCCTCTTCTCTCTCCTTGCTCTCTGTAGCTGCTGTAGAGTCTGTCTGAGAGGTGGAGGCTCCGTTACTCTCCGAGTTTAACACAACATTATTCCTGTTACTGTCCGTGGTTTGGCCCTGGCTGTGGGCCTGTCCCTGCTCGGCCTCCAGCTTTCCATTAGTCCTTTTTGGGGGCCGGCCCACCTTGCCCTTGGTGGGCGTTATCTGTCCTTTGGGAGCAAGTGTCACATTTTCAATGCAGGCCTCAAACCAGGCACCGATGCTGACGTCTCTGCAGTCCACCAGCTCGTTAATCTGTCGAGACACAAAGACAAAAATAACACCTGGTCTGTTCTGATCCCATCTGTCTGTTGATTAAGGAAACACACCAGTGTCTTGGTGCATTTTTAGTCCGATTCTCAAACATAACATTCCTCAGAACAAAGTATACATGGACCAACGGATTTGAAACATTTTCCTCCCCTCTGCAGACTGGAGCTGTTAGTTTAGTACATCTCAGTTTTCAGAGGATGCATCCTCAGCATTTGTCGCCTCTGTCAAAGTTGTGTTATTTCTGCACAGTAAAGCTACTCTGTAACCTTTTTTTGTTGATTCACAGTGTAGCATTTCGCATCACTGATAACTGGTGGATTTCCTATCTCAAGCAAAATAAACATCTCTGCATATTAACTTTGTTAAACTAAATACGTGACCCATTACCAAAAAAAACTATTGGAAGTAAAACTCAATAAAATATTTGAGTAATATCAGTTATGGGCAGTTTGCAGCAAAGGAATAAACATTTTTTTAAGTTTATTAATTCATTCTCTGCATGACATATTTTTCACATTAAATGAGTTTTATCATGTTAATCTTCAAATGTGTTTGTTTGACATGCAATCCTTGGTTTTGTCTGCTTGTGAATACTGAGGCTGTGGTGAACGCTTCAAGCCTGTAAAGGCACGTGACCTTGATATCCAGTGAAGTTGCTCAATCTCCAACTCATCTACTTAGTTACAGTATTGATCTCTCTGCACGCTGGACTGGACTTTTGGCAACAAAAGGGGCCCAGTCCTACCCACATAACTCTCAGACATGTGGGTCAGCCAGCCTGTAAAGCTCAGTAGAACACAGTAGAGCAAGAGTAGACTCACACATTTATTAGCTTTGACTGTAGTCTATTTATATTCTGTAACTTGGTTAGTGACAGGGTTTTAAAGACCTATTCCTTATGTGTGGTTTGGCGTGTGCCTTCCTGTCAAGATGAGCCACATGCTTGTGCGTGCATGTCATTAGTCCTTATAAATTAAAGGGATTCATAGTACCAGATGTACAGATCTACAGACAGAGAACTTACATGGTAAGAATAGAAGAGTTACGTTTGGCACCGAGACGTGCACTTTTACACAAGGACACACATATAAATACGAATGGGCTGCAGATATTTTGGTTGGAACACAATATCTGTGCAGTCTGAAGAGCTACAGCACAACACGACAGGAAAGGAACGGCGGACTGGTGCTGAGAAGAAATGAAAAAAAAAAAAACACATGCATGGAAACTAATATCATATTCATGTTTGCACTTTCACTAGTGGCACTATAACAACAACAGCTGTATAGTGTCAAATACTAGAAATGCTTGGAGAGCAAATATTAAGTAAAACCTTGTGTGAAAAACTATGCACACTCCTTGTTTCATGGGAGCTAAATTATGCTACTGAGCATTAAATGCCGACATTACACAGATCCAGACCAGCTAGTTTCATGCTAAATGTTGCCAGCAGTATTTGCACTCCCATCCTCACCTTGTACACACCAATTCCTGGGTCGATTAGTGTGTTTCTACTGGATGTTGGGGGCTGGGTGTCCCGAACTGGACTGGGGGACTTGAACCCATTTTTGGTACTGGTTGAATTACTGGTTTCGCTGGTGTCCGGCTTGGTTTCGTTATTGGTGCTGGTAGTGATGCTGCTGCTGCTGTCATTGTCTGTATTGGTGTTGGTTTCCATAGCAGCAGGGGAGACGGGAGCTGGGGAGTTGTGGCTTTCAGACCTGGGGTCAGGGGGGGGGGCTGAACTACAGGCGACACCCGAGGGTTCCTTGGGGGCGGGGCTGTCCGGAGGGTCGGTCTGAGAGCGAATCAGCAGCTGGACGATGTCGTTGAGACCCACGTTGTAGTCAAACAGTGTCTGGCCATCTTCCATCTGAAAAAAAATACAGAAATACAATTATGAAATGAATAAAAAAAGGTTGAAATACATCACCATCAGTATCATTACTAATTAATTCACTAATTACTTGTTAATCAATCATCTAGTTCACAAGATAAAATGATGACAAGCACCAAAATCTTGTCAAATTGCTAATTTACACAAAACAATAATTACCACTGGTATTTAATTTGCAAAAATTATACATAATAAATACATTTCAGCTCAGACTTGTTTCGATAAGTGCACTTGAACAATTGATTATGACATTTTCTCTCGGCAAGTTGCTGCCTGCATCTTATTCTACCAGGTCCCAAGATTGTGCATTTGAACAATTATTCAAATGCTCATCCTGCTTCTGCCATCCTCCCTTCATTTTTGTTCCCAAATTTCTCTCCTCATAAACATCCATGAGTTATGAAATGAACACCACTGCGCCACGGAGTGCCCTCGCACAAACACACTAGGCTGCTTGTCAAGGGCAAACAAAGAACACGTTAGACAGAGCCAACGTTGAGCACAGCGAGAGAAAACAACTGTGTGTGTTTTTTTTTTTTTGTGCGCTCAACGGAGGACGTTAAAGTACACACGCGGCGCTTCAATAAATCTACATGCCTTTAAATACACCAGAGGTTTTTAAGGATGTTGCCGAGGAGTCAGCAGCAACATCTGTTGTCTGCTCTCAGATGAGCCAATGTTCAGCTTCTGATTAAATGCGTTTAACCAAAGAGAGGTGAACTGTTCAGCCTAATTTTTGCCTGTTGTGAGTGGAGAAAAACATCACACCTAGGGCTGGTATGCTCGTCTTGGCACTTGGCGATGCTACTACGCCGCGTACTGATTCGTTTACATATCCAGCAGCACGACGACAGAAGTGGATGCTGAACTGCAGCTCCACTTGCATATATACACACACACACACACACACACACACACACACACACCGCACACTGGGTTTTGTCCAAGAAATAAAACAGATAGATAATAAATAAAAGAAATGAATGCATGAATTAAAGTGATAGGACATGGAGCTGGGGCAAAGAAATGGCTGGGTTGCCATGACAACCCAAAGACAACCCCCAACCCCCCCTCCCACCTTCATAAACCTGAATCATGTATACAATCTCTTTCGACACCAACCCACTACCACCACCACCATCACCATCACCATCATCACTGTGATCCTCTCAGGCTGCGCAGGGTATGGGCATCAGAAACAAGCTCCTGAAATAATAACAATAACAACAACAATAATAATAATAATAATAATAATAATAATAATAATAATAATGATAAAAAACGATGCAGGCCCATTAAAAACCCAAATCTACTCTTTTACCGCAACCGATCTTTTGTTAAGTATACAGTACAGCTACTGCCTTAGGAACTGAGCTTATGGCCGACACGCCAACTCATTACAGACATCAGCTATTCATTTCAGCCCTCAACCCCACAAGCCCATTGTGCTGGAGAGACGAGCATGGCCGCCACTCTCGCTCTTGCTCACGCTCCCCTTCTCTTCTTCGTTATTTGACAGCGAGGAGGAGAGCGGTTGGAGGCGAAGCAGGAGAGCAGTAGAGGGAGCAAAGCGCAATTTCCCCAGTCCTCCCCGTTTTTTTAATAGTCTCATGAAATTTAGATCAGAGGAGCAGTGGTGCAAACACAGCCATACAGTGGTCGCTATACTCACCTGTCTGACTGTCTGTTTGTCTGTGCGTCTCAGCATTTCTTTGTCTATCTCCGTGCTCCAAGCTCAATCTTCGATTCAGTCTCAGTAATTGTCTCTAGCCTCTACTCTATCTGCTATCTGCCTTTTGCTACTTGATACTGCATTAAGAAAAGAGGTGCCCGAAACAGACAATATGATTGCTGGCAGCACAGTTGAGAGGCGCAGGTTAGACTCAAGTATTGCAACAGCGTACAGGAGAATTTATTTCACTGCAGCAAACCTCATAAATGATATCTGTGCTGATTGTAACAGCTTTCCACAGTGACTTCATTACCATCAGTGTGATCAGTCTCTCGCTGCGAGGTGTTACAGCTCTGACTTCAGTCGTAACCGGCTGATCCTCAAAACCAAACACCACCATCTAAATCCTGATGTCAGGAAAATGGCTCATATGTTAATGCAGGACAAGATCCGTTTGACAGAGATATTGGCAAGTCGACTAACTCCAGTGTTTGACATGAATACCATCATCGAAAATATGACATTCTCTCCTTTGTCATAAATAATGCAGCATAGTAAAAAAATAAAATAAAATTTAAAAAAACACATTGCTTCTGGTATCTTCATTATGTGACTCAGTCGTTCACTGTTCCAGAGGGAGACTTCAGTCTCGAGCACACGTCATAACAAAGCTTTAGACAAACCGGAGACGCTTGACTTGAAGATTTCTCAAAAGACGTGAACAAATCAGAGTCTAAAAATTCTTGGCATGACAACAGCGTGTGCGTTTGTGTGTGTGTTACACATTGTTGAGCAAAATTGCATAAAATTATCATCTCTCCACAAGGTTAATTTCTGTGTTGCATTTCGACGGGCGGTCTCTCAAAGGCTAATTTCTTATTGTAACAGGCACCAAAGTAAAATGTCAGAGTGAACATCAAACAAAGACAAGAGGAAGACCTGTAGCTGCTGTTACAAAACAGACTGTGAGTCCGATCCTGTCAGATTTAAAAAACACACACTGCCTTGTCTGTATCAGATTATATTTGTCATAGAACAAACCTGTTTTGATCGTTCCAAATCTATGAGCAATAACAGCCATTATGAAGAAAGGAGAAGGGAGTGAAGAGACATTTGGCTGTAATAATGCATTACATTTCACTGTAGTGTCACCGTGCTGTGACACAGTGACTTATTTAAAGGCTTTAAAGGCTAATATTGCAGAAATCAATCTGAAATTAAAGCACTGCAGCAACAGCTACTTAGTTTCTAATATGCCTGCATAACAATAGTAGAATATATGAGATTATAAACCATGGAGTAAAGGTGGGCATAAAATAAGAGACCAAGAAGTAATGGTGGTCAATTTAACAAAAAAAAAAAAGGTTTTAAAGGTGTGAAACACAAGCTGGATCTGCACGGCTGCTGGAGAGGAGGTTTCAAAGCAGGGAAAAAAATTTGCCTCTTTTGCTCAGACAGGCCACCCAAACCCCTTACTCCTACACCATTTCTTCCTTCGCCCTTTTCTCCGCCCACAGCCAGTCTTAGCAAAGAACCGAGCAAAATAGGTCATATTTCCAAAAACAATGACATGGGATGTGTCTGCGTGCCTGCCATCTACCAGGCCTCCATCTTTGGTCTTTTTATCCCTCGTTCCGCCCACGGTCATTCAATCTGCTCCCCCGAAAACTTCCACTGCTAATGAACACAAATACCTGAAATGCGACAAATGTTGTTCTTTCTGCATTTCCATCTGCTGTCATGCATGTGCGATTCTGTAATAACTAGCAGGTAAGACAACGAAATACTAGAAATAGAAATTCGCTATCAAGCACAGTTTTGCATTATTAATGCAAATGCCAACATTTACATCAATAAAGGAGGTTGCAATCCTGCATTTTAAAGTTGGTCCTCAGATGATCCTTTTGTTTACATTTGCGTCCAAGATTGTTTTCATTTTTCGACATGTGAACATGTGCTATTGTTGACTCAAAAACCCAAACCCAAGAAACATGAGACAATTAGCAGGTTTAATAGCCCAGAAAGTCCTCTGGTAATCTGAGCTAAAAAAGAAAAAAATAGTAGGGGAAACCCTGCTGTTTACAATGCAGGTGTGAGAGCTGAGAGTTAAGAGATGGGACATCTGACCAGTACGCAAAACTACAGCTAAGAGAAGGATCGGCAGAACTACGAAAACATGTGGGAGTGTTAGGAAGCCCTGCAGTTGTAGACTAGGTTTAGTGCCTCTCTTTGTCTTTGCTCTTTGTCCGGCCTATCTGTCGAAGAAGGGTGTGACTGTGTACATGCATGGCTGCAGCCAACTCCACTTCCCCCCAAAAAACTGTCTATGAAATTCTGCAGCTTAGCAATACACAAAGAAAACCCATCAGCCGAGCAGCCACAACATCAATGCATGTATAATCAAATTGTAACGATATCTAGGTCACAGCAACTATCTGTGCGAAAGGGGGCAGGCCAGTAAAGCTTTCCTACGGCCCAACAATAGGCAACAGCTAATTGCTAGGAGGAAACAGCCCAACTATTTTTGAAACATGTTGCTGTTCTCCATAGAACGAGAAGAAAAAGAGAAAAAAAAAAGCACTACAGCCTTTAATTTGAAGTACGCAGACATTACAAGATAAGCTTTAAACCACTTAATGAACAGGCCAAACCTCTTATAAAATTAGTAAATGAGAAGCCTGCAGAGCGTGCGAGTGTAGGCGTCGAGCAGAAAGGCCGCATGGACAGTGGAAGGTGTGTGTGAGCCTGCTCGTGAATGTGAGTGACACGAGACGTTGTTCAAAGTGAAACAGAGAGACAACAAGGAGTGCACAGGCAGATTGAAAAAGCCCATGTATAAAAAACAAAACAAAAACACTGAGGCAAAGTTGTGTGGCTGCTTGCTGGCTCGAGACCCTTCCGACTCAAGGGCAAGCATGACTTTGAACTGGTGAGGCAGCGTGCGCAGCGAGCTGGAGGGAAAAACAAGACGCCATTTTGAAAAGGAATTAGACTGAGTTATTCTGCTACAAGTCTAAGTCCTAACAGAGCGCAGGCACCACAGCGTGCATGTAAGGGCACTAGCTAGTGTACGCTGCATGTCACTGTGCTCATTCCTTGCATTACTTAACACATGGAAATCCCCTAATCAACCCTCCCCATTTATTTTCCGGTGAAAAATGAAGGAAACACAGGATTTACTACTCGGGGCCTAGCCAGCTCCGACAGTCCAGGAGAACTCCAGCATAACATCTGATTAATTGTTAATAAAGCAAAAAGGGGTAGTCTTGCTTTTGTGCTTTGTCACTATGGTGTTTTGTAACACAAGTCAACACGAGGCTGGTTTTAGGAAAAAGTGCTCAGAGTATTGAAATGAACTAAGGGAGCAGAGGTGCAATAGGTGCACTGACTGTGCTACCCATTATCTCCCATCTCATTGGTGTGCCATTATTAGGTCTGCCAACTGCAACATAAAATAATATGTGCTATAACACCAGTCAAAACTGTCTTTTATTTCCGTCTTTTCTTTTTCTTTGTCCGGCAGCATACATGGCACACAACCAGAGAGGAGAATGACTTCATAATCATTAAATCACACAACAGGAAGTAGGTTAGACAACTCGAAAAATGCAGAAAAAAAGAGAATACTGAACTGAAGGAATTCTGCGGTCTGTAACACCGCCTGACTCATGTGGGTGAGGGAAGAGTGTGACAAAATGTAAACAATCTGAGATCAACACATCATGTATGCGGTGTACTCTGCCGAAGGCTTATTTGCCCGGCTGAGTCATACTGTGTTAATATCGGCTTTGTAATGTTGATGCTAAAATACTAAATAAATCATGGCGCTAGTGTCCTGTCGGCAGCGAGCATCATCTGCTTATTACTGACAGAAGAGTATCTGCTAGGTTTCACTAACCTTTCCCATACCATACATTATAATATACTGTGAGTCTGTCTCTCTACCTTTTATGATTTGATTATTTTATACACTGATTATTTATAATAGACCCTAAACATAAACAATAAATGATACAGGAGGAGGAAGGTCGTATAATAACACTGCATCTACTACTTTAAAAGTTGCTTTTACAATGGGACCTTGTGTGTATGTGTGTTAGACCATAAAACATGCCTGGGTGTGTTTAAAAAGTGAACCACAGGCGGTAAGGCCCAACGCTGCGTGCGGCCATCCGCCATGACACACACAAACGCATCAGGCAGGAGCTTACAGTTCTCACACCTGCTGGGGTTTAATGACATTAAACTTTTCTCCGTCACAACGTATGAGAGACAAAAGGATCCACTAACATCTGTTCATAATAAGATATGAATCATCACATTTTGAACGCAACGTGATTCAACAGTGTGTGGAATTGCCATCCCCCAGGACACGGACTAAATATTCCAGCCTCGTATTAGCCTCAGGACTAAAGACATATTGTTTCAGTCTCAATTTGGGTTTTAGCAATTATTGTGGATTTTGCATTAGTTTCCTTCCAGAGATAAAGCCACATTACAATGTCGGCCAACAATATTTTTCCTTGAGTGATGCTGCTGCTTGGAAATACATTATATACAAGTTTTCTAATAAATCTTATAAAACTCAGAGTGACGTTAATGTTCAAACTATGAGACTTCCAGACTCTAGCAATAATGACATTTTCTGATTGAAAGACTGATATATTATTTACAGGGGCAATATGATCCAGTGTACATTGATCCATATCTTAAAAACATGTGCTGTGCAATATGGATGAAATTAGTGTGCCAATATTTATCAAAGAATTATAATGATATCAATATTGACGTCAGTATTCAAAATATTACGTTGATCACTTTAATCAATAGATTTCTACCCATTTTGTTAAAACTTAATTTCAAAATTATAATACGGATATTTGCTTTTGGACATTTGATATATCAAGCTGGAACAGAAACGAGACGAGTAGGCTACAAATCATCAGTATCTGAATATAAGAAAGATAATGTCATGACGCAATTATGTGGATAGATAAATGCTTATGGAGCTTAGGCATAAACTGCAGGCTGCACTGTTGACCCAAATCCAAACAACAAACAGTTATTGATGGCAATGGATTCACTGGGGATCTCTAAATAATGTTTACTACGTACCTCATTGTGATAGAGTTAAATGTGACTTGAAACAGAAAGATAATGAGGTATTTGCTGGATACATCGTGTTGATTGTGTATTGCTGATGTAAATACCACTTTGTGAGGATGGATAAATATTGAACTACAGCCTTGTAAACCAAAAATCATATGGTACAGAAAGAAGGCTTAGTGTTTGGGAACAGTCCTGGATTAAATACAAAAAAATACAAAAATCTGTTTAACATGTTGTGCACTCACTCACTCATATGATTTGTCTGCTCATCAGTAGTATAATGTGACAAGACACAGTGTGATTAGAAACTACACTTTGCTTTTACATATCAGGGCACGTGGAGCCACGAGTCCCCTCCTCCTCCCACAAATTATCATTAATACCATCATCATAACACACCACATGCACGAGCCCGTAGCTCAGAGCTGCTAGTGCCACATGTTAACAAAACACAAATAGATATTCAAGGACACGAGGTTGCTGCTGTTGTTGTTGTTGTGTAGTGTAGCCTATGTGTTGCATGTGTGAAAGAAACCAGGCTGTCGTTAATTCAGTTAGGTGATGCGGGCTGTTTTGTTTGCGCTGCACTACTTTGAGGCTACATGTGGAAACAGAGGGCGATGTTCTCTTTTCTCTCTCTCGCGGCAATGTAAACAAACATGTCTACGACGGTGAGACATTTGTTGCATGCAGCCATGCAGCTCTCCTCAGCACCACCAACCAACCAACCAACCAACCCCAAACAATGTGAAACGGGTAACATGATAACGACCGTACATCCGTGTCGGACCGTCGTTTCCCCCCCCCCACGCCACGGGACTGGCACACCGCGTACCCCGGGCTCTTGCGCAAGAACTATTGGCGAATTCCTATCAAAACAGGAAGCTCGCATGGGTCCGAAACGGCTACAACAACCGAGTGGACCACTAACTCACTCACTCACACTCACACCAGCAGCAGCACCGAGCCCCTGCCAAAGCTCCCCCCCAAAAAACCGACTGGTGCATGACGGGGTGACATAAAAAATTGGCTTTACCTGCTTCCCTCGGTAGAAGAGGCGCTGCTGTTGAGGGCTTACACTGAAGATGTCCTGTATTTTCAACCGTAAAGACTCAATTTTGGTCAATCTAGAAAGATCCTCCACGGTTCGCGTCTCCTTCCCGTCTATGGTACGAACCTGGATCCACATCGTTGCGCCGCCCTGTAACGCCACAAATAAATAGCCAGATAAAGCGGGTATTTGGACGCGAATATTGTTTTCCAGGGGCGAGAGGAGGTGGAAATCAAAAAAAAAAAAAAAATGTTCAGGGCTCCATTGCGTTTTCCTCTGCAGAGGTAACGTCGGACTGGCTCGAGCAGGAGCTCTCTCACATGAGGTCGCGGCGCCAAGCAAATCTCGCGAAATAACGTTTAAGCGACAGTTCGCAGTTAAAGGCGCAGCTCTCCCTTTAATGTGAGAAAAAAAACAACAACACACAAAACATACTGAGCCATGCCTGAAGGCCTGCGAGGTGTAAGTATATTACTATCAATGTGATAGTTACCACTTAACTGAACTGTAGCCTATGTCTGAACATAGGGACCTGTAGTTTTCATTTGTGATATGTATTCCTCCGGTCAATAGAGCACCGCCCCTCCAGGAAGTAATGATGATAGTAATCAAGATCCCTCATTTGAATACAATTTCCAGGTAGCTACTTATAAGTTATTGATACTGTATTTTGGACGTAAATATTGAACTTACACCTCTGAATTTCTCTCCAAGCTACTGTTATAGGTTATTCTAACTTGATTAAGATTTGTATTATGATTTCTTTTCATCACATTATTGTATTATTACTTTTACTTGAGGAGGAAATCAGAATACTTCTTCCATCCCTGGGTCAGATTAAAGCAGAAGTAAATGATATATTTGTGTTAAAGCAGATATCAGTGGAATGTTTTTGTTAATATAAGTCCTAAATAGTCCTATTTTCCGTCAGCAATCACTTACATGAAGTATTTCAGCCTAAACACGAGTCTCTCCGTCACTCTGCTCTGCTGTAACCCGAGGAGAAAATTTTCCTTGTGGGATACAAGTGTTATCCAATGAGGGGAGAGAACGGCATGAAGGGCTGTGTGTGCAGCCAAGGGATGCGCGTGAATGTGGTGACGTAGCACGAGGACCAATTGATGCCTGACAAGGGCGGGGGCTGCTAACTCATGGTGCGTTCAAGGAAACTCGTACTTTGTGTTTTTCCTTCCTGTGAAGTCATACCAGTTCGATCTGGTACGAGTTCACGGGTCGGAAGTTACGAGTGGCAGTTATAGGGAACTTTCACAGACAACAGGACGGTAAAAACACGAGCTACGGGTTGAACGCTACCAAGTCGTAGTTGTGACTTGAAGCTGTAACTTACGGTTTCAAAAGCCTGCCTTGAACACAGCATTAGCCGAAACGGCCGTGCCGCTGTTATCTGCTTTAATATAAGTCTTAAATAGTTATATCTTCCGACAGCAATCACTTACAGTGTTTGGACCGAAACACGGGTCTGTCAGTCACTCTGCTCTGCTCTGAGCCGAAGAGAAAACATTTATCGTATCCTACAGTTTTTATCCAATGAGGAGAGAGAACGGCATGCAGGGCTGTGTGTGCAGCCAAGGGACGCCGTGAATGTGGTGACGTAGGGACGAGGACTGTTATGGTGCGTTCAAGGAAACTCGTAGACTCGTGTTTTTCCGTCCTGTGAAGTTGTATCAGTTTGATCTGGTAGGAGTTCACGGGTCGGAAGTTACGAGTGGCCGTTATAGTGACTTTCACTGGTAAAACAGGTCGGAAAAACACGAGTGGGTTGCCTGGAACGCTACAAAGTCGTAAGTTGTGACTTGAAGCTGTAATTTACGATTTCAAAAGCCTGCCTGGAACGCAGCATTAGCGAAAACGACCGGATCGCTTACTTCTGCTTTAATTTACATGGAGCTCCAGGCCTAAATCACCTGCAGGGCCTCAATCCGTGTGTTTGTGTGTGTATGCATGTGTGTGCGTGCTGAGTCCCAGGTTTGTTGTATTGTTACTTGATCAAACACAAAATGAATCTTTGCACCATGTAGGCACACTTTCAGCTGAAATAATGAGGGTCTTAAAAATAGATTTTGACATAAAGCTCTTAAAGACAGCACCTTGGGATGAGCTAATGAAGCAGGGTTCACCTTAAGGCCAGTCAGCTAAAACTGTTCTTTAGTAGTGTATATTCCTATACCCCTGCTTTGCCTGTCTGGTAATCTAGGCTTGGTTAAATTAGTGTACTAGTATATTGTAGGATTAACCTATTTAAGACTAAAGAACAAGTCTCTTGTCCTCTCTAAAGCACAATTAGAAAACTGCAACACATTGATGCTGGTGCTGCCACGGGTCTAACAAGAAACTGTAAAAGTCAGCCCACAGCTCTGATTAAATGTTTACACTAGCTTACACTCGGTTATAGAATTGATTTTAAAGCCCTGCTGCATGTTTACAAATCACTCACCGGCCTAAGGCCAAAATACATCCCTGATATGCATGAAAAATAAACCCATTAAGGCCCTTAGATCTTTATAGAGAGAAGTCAGCTACTGGTACCTTGAATCTGAACCAAACTGGGTTCTGCAGCTGCTTTTAAGTGCTATGTGGTGTATATCAATTTTAATTCATTTCATGGTTTTAAATGTTGCAGCGGATTTTATTGCCTGATGAAGAACCTTTTGAATTGCTCCGGCCTTCTGGGTTAACCGGACAGGAGATGGGTGGTTGGTCTTCATTACTGAAATACATGAAATGAAATATTGGTCAGAACCTAGAGATGTTTGAGTCAAACTGCTGCGCATCACAAACTCTCCATGACACACTGCAGAGACAGCAGAGCTCGTTCTCCAACAGCCTCATCCAGCTCTGCTGTCACAAAGAACATTTCAGGAGATCATTCCAACCGTTCACCAGAACAACAGCCCGTCTCTTTGTGACAGATGAACACACCGCTGCACTACCATCTGTACAGAGTGCATATATTATACTTTACTGCATCTATTACACACTGTCATTTTCCATCGCAGTCCAACTTTCTATCTATCTATCTATCTATCTATCTATCTATCTATCTATCTATCTATCTATCTATCTATCTATCTATCTATCTGAAAGCATATCCCAATCCCAATCAACAATGTTGTTGACATGGCAATAAAGTATTGAAATATCAAAATTTTGAACAGCAAATCAAAACTTTTTTGTACACTGCCATAAAAAACGATTGTTCCCACAACACCACTCAAAGGACTTAAAGCATTTTGAATTCCCCCTCAATTGCACACCAGGGATTTTCTTTCATCATTGTGTATCAAACAGACAGCTGCTCTGGAATGAAAAAGTCCTTGCCTTACAATACCTTTTAGGTGAAGTGAAATCACTGTAAAGCACAGGCCTCTCGTGGCATAATTGCTTAATTAACAACTGTCCCAGCTGGAGACCTCCTCAATGTGCCACAGGCAAGTCTATAGCTGTCAGTATAAGAGAATAATACATCTGCTCGATTCCCTGATGCTGCATGTTCTGTCCTCCGCTAATAGACATGACAGATGTAGTGAAACAATGAGGGGCGCTAAATATGTTCAGGGACACTGTTTTAACACACCAATCTGGAGATGAACAATTCCAATCCCTGTCCATCCCCACCTCAGTATATAACAGTGTAGGCCTAATTACATTGACCAAAACATAACAATGTCATATTTTGTTGCCCTAATTACAGTCTGTCAGGCAGTATGTTTTCTCGGGTAGTTTATAAATCCTGATTTCTCCATAAGGACTGACCCATACTTGCCCTAAACACAGCCATAACCTGGATTATCATGTGACTGGGCTATTGTGGGTAAGGCAAAGAGACTGAGGTTATAAATCTGGCCTACCTGAGAGACTATAAAACGGGCAAAGTAAGTCAGACTAGAGCGCCTGTCCGTCGTTCATTGGTCACTAGCGGCATCTAGTGGTCACAAGTGAGACCTGCATGCTGCTCGGGGTTACACTGCACAGAGAAATGCCTGCTATTTTCTGCCTCAATGAAAGACACTTGAGCTTAAGTTATGAATGGATATTCAAAGAGAAGGATGCTGCTAATTTGTTGTTGTGCACAGATGTTTTATAGGTAATTTGTATTATTAAATGACAGCTGTGATTAGACGCCCCCCGTTTCATTCACAATAGGTGGCATAAAACAATTGAGGTTAATAATAGAGTGTTAAATACGTGTGTGTCAACATCACTCCTCTCCAAAAACCAAAATAACAATTTGGTATGACACGCGACCAGCTGGCTACGTCAGGCTGCGCACATTTGCATCTGGCGCACGCACGCAGGGTGGAAGTGAAGTGGACGGTTCAGTAGTCTTCAGGCAAGCCACAGTAGTCCGTTACTAGCTTTTTTTTGTAACCCTACCAGGTTCAGAAGAGATCTGAAACATGGCGCAAAAATTGTCTCTAAAGTGAACCTGGCAATTTCCAAGTGTCCTAAAGTAGCTGTCAACTTGCAAACCTAGCCGGTTAGCTGGATGGCTGTAGCGATAATGAACTGTTATGCATTGTCGGACAATCAGCTAGTGTTAATACTCCGGCTAATGCTCCTTTAGCCATCTTGCTGTCACTGACATCACTCCGTGCGCTGACGACATGAGGTGTCTGCATAACTTTTTGTCTGCCGGACATGCAATTGCAACAAAATTTCCACCATGGACGGCGAACGCAGCAATTGCAGGCCGCAGTTTTTGGAGACAATAGCGAGCTAACCCAGCTAGCAAACTGCCGAGGCTGCTGCTGCTGCTAAGCTTTGCTAAAAGCTGTGTCTGTGCCTGGTGCGTGTCTGGAGCCGCACTGAAAACGTCGAGGTAATGTCGTTTTAAACCAGCCAAGCTCTGCCTTGTGGTCAAGTTGTGTTTTTGTTTTGTTTTTTTATTTTGCACGTGATCAGAAGACAGACGTGATAAGGGAGTTGCGCGTGATATCTGTGTGTATGAGAAAGCAGAACAAACTTTGTTCACTGATTGTTGATTAAACTGCCCGTTAAGTAGCTAGCTCGCTGTTAGCTAGTTAACTTCAAGCTAGCTAGTCATTGATCCAGGAAAAAAAGAAAAGTTTGTAACGTTAGAGATTAAAGAGGTAGACGAAGCACGTTCAGTTGATAGTAATTCGGATACATTCACACGAGGTAAACATCGTAGTGTTTCATCTTGTGGCTGTAATAATGTGAGCACCTGCCATAACAGGAGTTATTATAACGACAGACAAGCGATCTCAGGATTTGTAGGTATGATAACCCAAATTTAGACCTGACTGTATACATGCTTAATAAGCTCTTTTTATGTGTCTCGTTGCAGTTTTCCCTTGCATCAAAACTATGTTGGAGTATTGTCTGCAGCATCGGAGTTCACCTTAGGTGACACCTGTTACCCATCTCAGGTGGCTGCACCATGGATCAGGGTGATACGACAGACCAAATCACAGCAGCTTGTAGCCAACCACTGTTCCACAGCCAAGACTTGACTGTGACTGACCAGGATCCAGAGCCCAGCCCCGACATAATGTCCTCACAATCCAAAGTGATGAGCAACAGCACTGAAGGCACTGACCTATTAGTGACGGAGGAGGAGCTCAGTAATGGTGCCTGTGAAGTTGAGACTATGGTGGCACTACACTGTCCTGATGACAGCGGAGATGTTACCGGAGAGGGAGAGCATCTTGCTCTGAGCAATGATGGTATGTCAGAGTTTTCTAACAGTGACCTATCTCTCCCCGAGGTCTGCATTTCCACCAACAGCAACAGCTTTGAAGAGGACATGAACTATGAGGTCCAGCAGGCTTATAGGATCTTCACTGGCTTTCTCCTGGACAAGCACAAAGGGATCACCAGCCCGTTCCTCCATCCCATCGGCCACCAGGAGGCCCAGCATGGTATTGGAGGGGTCCGGGGCCGAGGTGGGGCACAGCTCAGGCAGTCGATGTGCTTGCGGAGGATGGAGGAAAAGTTCATCAGCCAAGAGTATGAGACCATAACAGAGTTTGTTGCAGACTTCAGGCTGATGTTGGAGAACTGTTATCGCTACCATGGGGTGGACCACTGGATCTCCAAACAGGCTCAAAAGCTGGAAATCATGTTGGAGCAGAAGCTTACATTGCTGTCCAGGTAAACACAGTGTAATGATAGTGTTAATACAAATTGCTGAGCTGGTAGATGATCAAAATTGCACAACTGTAATCAAAATGATATGTACTATGACATAAGTTAATTAGGGCACCAAAAGTTTTTTATGAGCTCACAACTATTTAATAGATGCAATTTTTGAAACAGTAGTAGAATTTTGTTGTTGTTATCAACCAGTTAAAAATACTGATAGTGCTGCACACAGTCTGTAATAATAATAATTATTGCTAATGAGAGAATAGGAGTGTCTTCAGGAGCATATATAAACCAATTATTAATCGAATAGTATCTCAGTTACATGGATAGCACCTTTTAATGTAAATATAATGTCTACCATTAAGCACCTTTATTTCATATTGACACATCTGTGATTTCCCTTCGTCTGTCAAACGAGGACGATGCGGGAGAAGACGACCCTGGCAGTGACTTCTAAAGGACGTTTTGGTGCAGAAGAGGAACGGGGATCAGGGGGCACGTCCACGAGAAGGAGACTCGCACCTCGAAGCCTGGCTACTCTCACTGTTGGTGGGCATGAGTCGATCATGGTCCAGACTTTACGACTAGAGGAGCAACAGAGGGCCAAGGAAGAGAAGAGGTGAGAAAGTATTTTAGTTACATTTATCTTATTTTAGGGTGAAATATTACAAGAAATTAGTTTAAATGTGGTGGGGGTAAACAGCCAACAATTTGAATATGTTTTTTGACTTTTAGGCAACGTGAGCTTGAGAAGAAAGAGGCTGAAGAAATGTCGGCCAAAGAGGTGGAAGAGTGGGAGCAGACATTGCTGTCACAGGCGTCCCCCCATACCGTGGATACACTTTGGGAACTCCCTGCTATAGGGCATTTCCTTTGCCTTGCACAGACTGCCCTCAACCTCCCAGAGATTGTATTTTTTGAGCTGGAACGTTGTTTGCTGATGCCCCGCTGCAGCCTCCTGCTCTCCAAAATCATGTCTTCCCTACTGTCCCCACCCCAGCGGAGGGCCACTTTGCACCGCCGGCCTCCACTGCCTTACCGCCGCTGGGAGTCAGAGCTCAGGCAGCGGGTCGTGGGTTGGTATCGAGTTGTCGGTGCCTCCCACGATCAGCTAGGTCGGGCCGAGCAGCTGGGACTCTGCCACCAGTTTTTCAGCATCCTTGGGGAGGTGAGTCCTTTGGAGGAGAAACCGTTTCACTTGTTGCATTTCTACCAGCGAGTGTGGCTTTTGAAGGGGCTGTGTGATCACGTGTATGAGACACAGAAAGGTGTGCAGGATGCCGTGCTGGCCCAGCCTATCCATGAATGTAGGGAGTCTGTTTTGGGCTATGACAGCAAGGAGAATGCCTATATACATTTCCCACATTTCTGTGGTGCAGACTTGAGGATATACTGCCAGAGCCCCAGCACACCCCCAGCTCTCCCTTTCCCTTCAGCATTGGTCAGAAGGGTTGAAATAGAGCAAGGGACAGAGGGCGAGGAGTCAGATGGGATGAAGCCTGGGGGGAATAAAAGTGACAAGGAGTGTTTCAGTGCCTCCATGGACACAGGGGAGTCTGATGAGTTTGGAAAAGAAAGAGCAGAAACACTCAGAGTTTTCAAAAGGGAAAATGGGGATAGAGAGGAAGATAAAAAAAGGTTTAAACTGTGGCCACTGAAGAAGGAGGAAGAGTCTGAATCGGGGTCCTCTGATGGAGACTCATGTGAAGACTCTAAATTGGACTTGAAAATACACACTAAGTCCTTGTCCCTTTCACATACTAGTTCAACTGGAAGCAGTGGTGTAAAAATGACTTTTAAGGAAGAGACTGCTGTGTTCGAGCGTCAATCGAAGAGACTCACATTAAAACAGGAGCCGGACTTCTCATTGTCCTCAATGCGCACCATCAAAGCAGAAACACAGGAGCCTTGTCTGAGTGTAGGGGAGCACAGCTACACAGGCAGGTCCCCCGCTCGCTCAGTGAATCTGGCCTCACCAACCAAACCGTTGGAGCTCAAAATGGAGGGAGACAGTCCCAGTCGGGATCACCAAAGATCTTCCTGTTTGGAATGTGGTAAAAGCAAAACTAGTAATGTTAAATCAGACGGGCACAACTGCTGCTGTGGCACATCGGGGCAAGCAACACAGCTGTCCTCTGAGAGCTCTCAAAACTCAAGTGAAGAGAGGATGAATGACAAAATCTGGACAAAAAAAAAAAAGCGGAAGAAAAAGCGAGGGAGGGAACAGCTGCCGAGGGTGAAAGGAGAGCACAAGCAGCTGCAGCACATGGACAGGATGAGGCTGTCCCCAGCTGAGGCTGCCAAGTCTGCAGTGCGGAGAGTTACCACAACAATCAAGAGAAAAGACAAGAAGAAAAAACACAAAATGGGTGAGAAATGGCTCAAGAGCTTAATATTGATGTTTGTCCAGTCAGTGGTTTCATTTGGTATTGCATCAGCCAGTGTGCATTCATTTCCACAGTGCCAAATGTTTTTTGTTTTTTTTGTTTTTTAAATGCTTTATCAGTTACTTTTTTCACTAATCATTTATTGGTCTTTTTAACAGGAAAAAAACTTGAATCTTCAAAGAAAGTGAAAGATGAACCTTCAGTTGAACCATCATTTAAGGTATTCAGACTCATGCTAAATGATACACTCATTTCTATTGCAGTGTATTTTAAATTCTGTATTATTTAAGCAATGATTAAAAAAAATAAAACTATAACCCCTATTTTCCTTGTCTCTCTGTTTTTAATAAGATCTTATTTAAAAAGATGTTCTTACCCAGTTTTTTCTTCCATATAGCTGGTATGCACCAGTCTTGAGGAGTTGCGAGACTTGATCAGTAAGACAGAAGACGAGCTTGATGACTTGGAGAGCACCAAAAAGAGACTGGTATGTGACGTTCATGGTTTTGATAATATGTTGTACCAATGTGCCCCAGAGCCTTACAGAATACAATGTGTTCACAGAATTCTCATATTTGAATGTTGGTGGCCTGATGAATGTTTCTTTCACATATTTGAATTGGCAGGGCCGGTGGTATTATAGGAGAGAAGCAGTGAAAGACCTCCACAGCACTCTAATCAGACTACTGAATGAGCTTTCACCCTGGGAACCCAAACTTGTTAAGGCCTACCAAAGGAACAGGTACAACTCATTTGACATTTCAATGAGGACTGGAGCACAACAACATTTCAGCTTCCCCCTGTTAATGATGCTTTGTTTGTCTTTGCTTCATTTGAGCACAAAGCATATTAACCATAACTTTGATAAAACTTCTTAAATCCCAGCTTTATTTTCTCTTCTCCTGCTTCTGTATCAGGCTTCGTTTGAAGAAGGAATTTGATGATTTCAAGAAGCACCCAGAGTACAATAACTTTGTGCGTGAGGAGTGTATTTCATCATCATCATCATCAGATGAGGATGAAGAGAGAGGTTCAGGGAAAGAGGTGTTTTCACTCACAGATCATTATAGAAGATCAGAAGTGGAAGACCTTGAACATATAGTACCCAGGGGTCTTTGGAGTGGAGGTAAAGTAATTAAACTACAATCTAACATTTGAATTTTTGCTACTGTAACGTAATCATAATGATTCTAATTGCGTATTCCCTGTTCTGCCTCTGCACTTATATCAATGTCACAGGGACTCCACAAAACACATTGTGGCCATTACTCACAAATTATTATGGTAATTTTGCAACCATTAAACACAAATGTCTAATAGGATAAAATGACAATGTGAAAAGGGGCATGGGACAATAGTGGGACATTATAATGTTCTTCAAAAAGCTTCTGGGTATTAGTCAGTACTCTTAACTTAGAACGGGGAGATTGTGACCATATTTCCTACAGTTTGGCTGATTGGTGGAGGCCTATGACTGTGATGCACTAATTTTAGTTCTAAATGGTGCTGATCTTATTTAACTGCCCCAAAGTTAAGTCTACCTGCCTGTTTAAGTGTAGATGGCTAATCGACTCACCCATTCCTAATAGATATCTCTATTGTCTTCTCAGCAAACACCAGGGATTTTGTGGCTGACTCTGCTAGAGAGACAATGACGACCTACGTACCTCCCATCCACCTGAAACATCCTGTGGCTGGCACAGAGAAAGGCGTCAACCTGCTGTCCAGACTCCAGACTGGCAGCACTAACATTGCTTCTACTGTGCACTCTGGGTTGCAGTCTAGATCTGAACTGATCCCATCAACTCAATCCAGGGATTCAAACTCAGCATGGACAGCAGGGTCCCCAGCTCAGACTTCACCGTCACCCAGACCCACCATCCTCCACCCGACCACTGGACTACCTAAGGGCTACACGCCCATCCCCACCCTGCTGGCTAAGAGTGTGGGAAATAAAGTGACCTTAATGAAACGACCTGCTGATTTCCCAGGGGTCAACAGCATAGAAAGAAAGAGCAAAGGGTCTTTGGTCTCCCTGCCTACCTCTGCAGTGGCTACCACAAAACCTTCAAATGCACAAACTTCTCCATCCAGTTCCCAGCAAAACTCACAACAAAATCAGGCACAAGGACTACAACAACTCCAAGTACATAGTCAGTCAGGAATGGCCACAGTGACGGCAGCTCCTCTTAAATCACCACAGGCCAAACCATCCCAGACTGTACCAAAAAGTCCTGTCCAGGTTGTGTACAAGGTACCCGAGGGCCTGGGTCACCTAGTAAGAAAAGACAACAGCAACCCAGTCAAGATCTCTGTTCACCCTGTCACCAATCAGAACACTGGGGAGAAGGTCATGCAGCAAGTAGTAATTTTGCCTTCTAACCTTCTTATTCACAAAACAGAAGAAAGGGCATCTTCTGTACACCAACAACAATCAAAGGGTATTCAGGTCCCAGTTTCTAAAGTGGCCAGCCCCTTATGTATGTCCACCAATGTGCCTGGGTTCACCATTCCTGAAAACAGAATCCCTGTTCAGCAGGTGGCTCCCTTAAAAGATGCCAGGACAGTGAGAACTCCTCCTCCTTCTATTTCCCCTCATCAGCAACATGGGACCCTGAACGCCACAGGGTTCAAGGGGTCGCTGGTCTGCAGTAGCCAAGCGAGCACACCACAAACTGTCACACCAAACCCCTCGCTCATCACAACTCCTTCCAGTGTAGTTTCCACTGAGCCTATCAAATCTACAGACCCCAAGCAGGAGCTCAAGACTGTGTGTATCCGAGACTCCCAATCTATCCTGGTAACAACAAGAGGAGGCAACACAGGCATTGTTAAAGTTCAGACATCCTCAGACCACAGTGCACTTGGTTCTTTGCCCACAAGTCCAGTCATCACCATCTCACCTCAGTTTAAGGCCTTCCTTGTATCTAAGACGTCACCAACTTGTTCCCCTTCTGCTCCCTCCCAGACTTCTCCTTGCACCATCCCAGCAGGGACAAGTATCTCAGTAGCCCAACCTCAGAAGCAGGTTCCTTCAGTATTTAAGTCCCCTTCCACTGTCACAACCCTGATGCACACTGCAGTCACTGGTAGCATTCCTGTCACAGGCCCAGGAAGCCAGACTGTAGGCACTACTGTTTCTTTAAGTCAAGGCTCCAGCACCTCAGCTTGTTCTACAGTTGCAGCAAAGACTGTCCAGTTAGCACAAACAGCTGCTGCTGGTTCTCATTTTCAATCATCATTAGTAAAAAACACTGTCGTTGTCCCATCACTGAGTACTTCTGGTGTTTCGCAAGTTCTCACACAAGCAGAAGTCATCGGCAAGACTGCTGTGAAACGAGCTAGTACAGATGAGAGGTCCCAAGTTACTAAATACATCCTGGTTACTCCCTCCTCTTCCTCCACCTCAAATGTAGCCTTACCGAAGGGTACACTCTCTTCTACAAAATCACTTCCTACTTCAAGAGTTATGTTCATCAGTCAGCCCACAGTGACATCTTCCACCACCTCCATAGGAAGCATTCCAAAGCAGGTGATAGCAACAGTGGACGGTAGTGGACAGCTGCTGACAACTCCGTTATCAAGCCAGTCTCAAAAGATGGGATTAAGCCCACACCAACCTATGGGCAGTGGCAGCTCAGAGGCATTGTCCAAGATCAAGAACATCAGTCTACCCTCAGGTAGGTTTGTTTTCTGTGATTTATTACTGGAATTTTCATAACTGCTGTATTTTGTATTTGATTTGGGCAGCTTGTGCATATTGACGTCATAGTGAAATGTGGCATAATGGTAACTAAAAAATATTACATCAAGCTATACATAATAAGTCTTTATTAACCTTTTAGGCCATGAGTAGTAACTATTTCATGCACATGTTGCTCATGCTGATCTTGATCCTAACTATTAAAACAAAACATAAAATAAAATAATCCTTTATTCGTCCCCTAAATTTACAAGGTTGCAGCAGCAGACAACAGCAAATAAATGTATAGCACAGATAATATCAAATAGCAATAGCAGAAAAAAGAAAGCAGTACTTGTAATAGAGTAAGATTAATGAATACCATAATAAGAATACAAAATAAACACAATTCCAATCCAATCATGTGTTGTGCTGAGAAACATGGATGATCATGAACTCACTGATTCTGTCAGTTTTACAAATGATCATTTGATAAGGTAGATGATTGGCCAACAGACACTGTGGGGCCTTGTATCAAGGAAACAAACTACTTTTAATACACCAACGAACCTGTCCAAAATTCAATATTATTTTAAATTTGTAATACTTGGTCCTCAAATACAGCACGCTTTAACAATGTTGGGTAATTGAGTAAAATATTTTTCTCATGTATCTCCAGGGGTTCAAATCCAGTTGTCAGGGAAGACAACAACCATCGGACAGACAATTGGTGCCCTGTCGCGTTCTCCTTCCAAGAACATGCCAGCTTCTGTCTCAGATACAGGGTTCCCAGCAACCTCCACCACTGAACTTGTCCCGGCCACAAGTTTGAATACCACCACAACGTGCTCTACACAGCTTACTTCTCATGCTCTGACCACCAGCTCTCAACTCCAGGGTATGCCTCCCTTCACCATGATCTCCCAAATAGGCTCGTCCACATCTACTGGTGCCACCCTGCCAACAGGAAGCTTGGTCAAGAAGGACCTTGGAATGTGTGCAAGTGGACCATCCAGCAGCTTTCCTGCTCAGGTAACCACTACTGTCCAGAGCAGCCAAGCCCGAACCTCCACACTCGCTCTTGTCCGTCAGCACTCAAAAATCCAAAGTGGCATTGGTGAGGAAACCTCTTCCTTCCCATCTTCCACTCAAGTTGCTGTTAACAACAATTGTACATCCACCTCCTCTGCAACAACCACGAGCACCCCATTTACCAACTCTGCTACTGGCACAATTCAGCAGAGGATAGTCATTAACACCTCTACGCCCCTTGCTGCTGGCACACAAATCCTTCTCAACAGTGCACGCTTTGTCGTCCCTCCCCAGGGTTTGGGTCCAGGCAGTCATGTCCTCATCATCTCTAGCCCTGCACCACAGCAAGTGCCTAGCACCAGTGCTGCTGGCATTGGAGCATCATTACCCTCCCATGGGGCAAGCCAGGCCACTGTAGCTCCTCGAGCACCAGTATTACCCCAATCCCCTGCTAGGTTGTCTGGTGTACCAGCCGCAAGCTCTCCTTTTGTAGCATGCACACCTGCTGTTGGTCCTTCATTGCTAGCAACCACTCCCAGTGTCACACCAGTCCAACTAACAGGGACACCTGGCCTAGGCTCAACGTTGTTACCCAGTAAAACAAATGTAGTGTCTGCTCTGCCTAGATTACCAGCTGTGCAGGCTGGTCCTTTTGCATCACCTCCTGTAGGTACCCCAACTCTGGTCTCAACCCCACCAAGGTTAGGCAGTGTACCGGCCCTACTTTCCCCAGGGCTAACCCGTGCTCCTTCTTTTGGTCCAGCATTGGCTGCAATCAAATTAGCTGCAGGTACACCCACGCAAACTGAATGTTCATCCACAATTTTGCCTGCGGCAACACACCCTTTGCCCAGATTAGCAGCACCTCTATCATCTTTGCCTATTTTACCAAGCCCATCATCTGTGTCCCTGCCCAGTCCTGTAATACCAGTTCCAACACCACTCTCAGCTGCAGCTCCTCTGGTAGCAGGCACACCTTTGCATTCTTCTCTTCCTGCCCAGCAGGTGGTTTCGATGACAACCCCAGGCCCTGGCATACAGCCCCAGCAGACAGCAGTTAGAATTGGGGCACCCTCCACATCGCTTTCACAGGCTCTGCTACATGGTGGACTAGGCAACACGTCAATCAAAAAACAGGTGCTGACAGGCATGCAGCCAGTGCTTGCTGGTGCACGTACACAAGTGTTGCCAACGGTGGCTGTCCCACCAATTGTAAGCACAGTGTCTAGGATGCAGACGCTACCCATTGCTACAGTCCCACCAATTGGAAGCGCTGTTAACACCTACGAAACCGCACCTGCAGCTACCACATCCCCATCAAGCAGCACTGTAATAATCACTCCAGCTCAACCTATCACATCACTGAAGATAAACAACACCATTCACCTACCTGCCAATCTAACCAATCAAGCACTTGGAAAGCACTCTCTGCAGACCTCAGCCTTAGGTATGCATACCAATGTAGCATCCAAGCTACTAATTAGCCCTGATGGTGCTGTTTTGAGTACAGCTCAGTGCCCAGTTAATCCAGTGGAGCTGAATGCCTGCCCCAAACCACTGGATGCACTGTTGTTTTCCCCCAACAGTTCCACTGGAGCACTACGCACACATGATTCCTCTTTACAGCCTTCGCAGGCAGACACAAAGTGAACCAATTAAGTGAGACTGCTAGCTATGCGAGGATTCAGACACCACTTCTCAGCTGCTTAGTTTCGGCAGGGCTCATATCCATCGCTTGTAGTAATCCTGGGATTAGTTAAAGAACTGTTTTCCAGCTGTACTATGACTCGTAACTTACACTTAGGATACAGTAGGTTTTACCCTTTGGTTAGTATATCATAGGTAAACTGTATGCTCAATCAGACATACTGGAAATGTATACTGTGATGGTTTTCTTGAGTGAAAACTATTGAGGTTGGCCTCAGATGAATGTTATGGACTCTTGACTTTCCCTTTTGTAACCTCAAGGCCAGTATGACTATTGTAACAAAACGGGAGGGGAAACTTCAATTCAAGGTTTTTGTAATAATTTTCAATGCCATTACATATTGCTTCAAGAAGTAATAATTGGGATACTATTCATTGGTACATCTTGCTCTACTTTATCTGTTAGTTTGAACAGTACAACTGTCTGTGTCCAGATTCTGTCACATTGTCCTTTTTTCAACTAGTAACTATTTGAAAACTACATTTTACTTTTTAGCAATATAAATAAACTAATAGACAAATTTGTACTACATGTTTGCGCCCATATAAAATGTTTTGAAGTCACATTTATTTATTTTTACCATATAGATTTTTCAAAAATATTTACTAGGTACATTTTCATTGAACAAATGTGGACGTTATTGCATGAAAATAAACAATGCGACTGTCCCTGACAAGCGTGTTTGAACTGCTTCCTTATTTATTTCCTTGTGAAATCATATTTTATGGTTTATTGATAGAACCTACAGTATATACATTGCATTCATACATGTGAATAATTTTACAAAGTGAGGAATACATTAGTTTCACCTATTAGGCTATTAAGTATAAGAACCATATTGATGGTGACAGATTATATATCATCAGACAACAGATGAAGTTCAGAATTTGCTCTTCTTTATTTTCCAAGCTTCTTCAGACATCTGTACATCATCTACAGAGGTCCTTCAGGGGGAATAGGGAGGAGGCAGTGGCCCAGTGGCAATCTTTTCATAGGCAGGAGGAGCATTTGGAACCTGGAGAAGGGTGTGACAAATACATCCAAAAATTAAACAGCTGGAAATGAAGCAAAAACATCCCATCATTATATTGCAAGTAAAACGAACACACATAAGGAGTTCAGTTTCCTATTCGTAAACTTGAGGCGTGTGTTTTAAAAATCTTGAACTTTCCTCTTGTGGACTCCGAACTCGTGGAAAGGAACATGATGGGATGATCAGCACAACCTCATATGATCTGAAATCAGCAACCCCCACCCCCTCCTTTCTGGCACACACAAACACATACCTCCCTTGGGAATGAAACGTTTTTAATACCCAAGTCTGGTGACATAATAATCTCTCCTTCAGGCGCACATTGCATCAGTTTCACATGCTCTACACTGTGTTCCCGTGAGCCCTAAGGCTTTAGCCGACTTTAGGTTTCACAGAATTTATTTAATAGTTTATTTGTTGTATTAAAAAATAATAGCCATTATTACTTCCTGTCCATCTGTGGTGAGTGGCACTGAAAATACGTGTCAGGGTTAAGAGAATGTAATGGAGTGCCTGTAAAGTATCTCACCGCAGGTCGGAAGCTGCCAAAGTCAGTGAGAGCCATCTTGTTATCTGCTGAAGGTCCTGCCTCAGAGTATTGGCCTGTTGTGAAACCTGGTGACCCTGGTGATCTGGGGCTCTGCAGGAGAGAGAAAGATTTGTTAAGAGTTATGGAAAAACATTGAGAAACGAGGACAGGCATCCATGAGAGAAAAAGAGAGAAAACTGAGAGTGAAAAGATATGCCAGGGGCATCTTGAAAGATTAGAACACATTGTGCATTCATTGTTGAGATCATGTTTGAGGTTTAACATTCAACATTCATCCAACTTCCACTGCTGATGTAAAATGTGGAATAAAGAAAGGTCGTATGATGATGATGATGGTCTCACCCTGATTATTTTGTAGCCACTCCTCTTCTTGAAGTACCAGCAGCCCAGCAACAGCAAAGCTGCTATGATGACCACCAGCAGAACTATTCCCACTGCCCTGGATTTCAAACAATATGAAAACTTTTGATTAATCTCTCACATTCATATGTGAGTTTTACAGTATCTACATAACAAAGACCTATATCAGATTAGTAAAGCTCCACAACCAAAAAAATAGATACATACTCCTCGGCTCTGACATATCCCCGTCTGCTGCTGGCAAAATAAATGTTGAAGTCTCCACGAGGCATTCTGTGTGTGTGATTACACCGCATCAAGCTGAAAGTCAGGAAAAAAACACCTTTACCAACTAGTCAGTGACTATTGCAAGCAATGTAATAGGTCCACATTTTTCTCCAATGGTTCACATATTACTTTTTATAATGTAAATGAAGTCATTCTTCTCCTCCTCTCCTTAAGACACTACTAAGATATATCAAAATAAAGGGCTAGATACATAAAAAGAATAAGAAAATATTTTTTTTTACATTTTTTGTTACAGGATTAGGTTGATCTTTTTGCATAGTTGTGCAAATAGAAAGATTAACAGGTTGTGAAACAGACAAGGAAGCAATAACCTATCAATATTTCAAAGTAGATCTATAGTCTGAGAGAAATCTGTCAGTGATATAGACATCCTGACCTGTTGGAATAGATGTAAAGAGCATATAGGCTATACATGCAACAGGCATCATACTAGCTACAGCATCTAACTATCTGGAGCTCACCTTACAATAAACTAAGCAAACTCTTTTCACAATACAAACATATTCTACTACAGCATCCACAATAGGGCTACCTCTGCTGGAAGAAGAAGAAGAAAAAGAGAAGCGAATTGAACCAAATCTTACCAAATTGGATAATTAGATTGAAGAGAAACAGTTCTTCTGATTGGGATGGCTTCTCAAAAAAAGACGGAGCTCTGTGTTTTTTCCACTCCTCAAATATCTTGCCCCAGCACTACCGGAGAGAGGAGAGGGGTAGAAAACCCTCATGACCGTCACGGGTTAGAGGCTCATGGTTAAACCCACTGAAGCGGCGTAATTAGCGTGAAACCCCGCGGCCCTGAACGCAACAGCCTTATCCACTCGTGAAGTAGAGCCGTCAGCTGCTGGCTGTTCATATGAAAGAAGTCTGTGTATGTGTGGTAGGTATTGTTATTCACTCTTATCTAAATCAATAGGTAGGCTACTGTTGCCAAAGGAACGTTTTATGGCTGCATGTAAATTACAGCACCTATTGCAAGCCTACTCTTATTTAAAATAAATAGGCTACTTGTGAAAAAATTATTTCAAGCAACAAGGCATTTACTGTCCTTATAATAATTTGCTATCCATTAAGTCTCAGTGAGAGGGACTTGCCATCTTTATGATATTTAACTTTGAGGGAATTAATTAAGTTTGAGTTTTTTAAGTTTTAAAAGAAAACAAATGTCAGTAATAGCCCCCTGCTGTAATCCTTTAGATCTGCCTCTGAGGACTGTGAGATGAACAGGCTGATATGTGGAACTAAAAGTTAATGATTCAACAAAATGAAAATGTCTGTGCCAAACCATTGTTACCACATTTAGAAATGAATCCAAGACTAAAATTCTCGCAAACCCTGCTGTTGCACAAGGGTGTTCTAAATTTGTTTTGTGTATTTTACATTGCTCATCATCTCAAATAAAACAGAACACCATTGTCTTACTGACTGATGAGATAAAGCTGAACCTGTGTCTCTACACTGGAAATTGCCAAGCTGCACACAGTTACCTCATCAGAACTAACACTGAACATATATTCTCCACTTTGACATTACTGATCAACACTGAATATATCTCACTAATGATTGTTTTAGTACTTACACATTTTACCCATTTAAACAAGTTAATCCTGAGTGGTGTGAAACTTTTGACTTTATGTAAGTTGTTCTGAACTGTATTTGCGCTGTTGTGTCCTGTTGAAGAATGAGAGGGAGTCAAGCATTAGCCCTGTGGTACGAAGGGTTAACACATGGAGAGATAGGAGCCAGGACATAAGATTTATATGTTTATGCTTTCACTTTAGTTTAGGTAGTAAAGTTTAAGTAGAGTTTAAAGACAACTGAAACTTATAAGCAAACCATATAGATTTGTGTTGAGCTTAATTCATAATGCAATGAATACCAGTAACCTGTTTGATCATTCAGAGGCAAGTTGAGAGCACACAGAGCCACAGTGAAAGCAAAACATCTCCAAGGCCGAAGGGAGGAGAGGATGGGAGGCCTGTGAGCCCTGCTGAATGAAGCATTGTGAGGAAGAGTTTTATGATCTGTATTATCTGCCTTGGACCCTCAGGCACCTGGGATGGAAAATTTATGTCAGTGTAGGGAGGGTTTTGTTGTGTTTCAGGTCCAGAGGTTCGTGTGCTGGGAAGATGGGACCAACCTGTGCCAGCCAGAGGGCACCAACGAAGGAGGGGGCTAAGTCTAAACCACAGCCACTCCCCACCTGTTTTTGACCAATAAGAATTAATTACACACACATAGTATTAAACATTAATGTAACGCTTTTGTCTTGAGCAGATGACAGAGAATTCTTGCTGTCTTGGGATGGTGGTTTGCAGCTAACTTCTTGCAGACTGCGATTTCTTGAACAGGAGAGTTTATTGTAACTGATTCGTTTGATGATCCAATTTAATAAATAGTTAACCGGAACGTCGTTGTTTGTCCTCTCTTGGAATAAACGAACACGCAATGTCAGTTTTCCTGTTTTTTCAATCCGACACTAGCCTACTTTATAAAGGGAAGAGATGAGATCCTTCAAAAACACAAAGGGATAAAGACTTTATACAACATGCCAGTAAAGACTATACAGCGAATAATACACATTTCCAAGTGAGGCACAAGTGTTTGTAGACTGTGATTTGGCATTGATGAATAAAAGTGGTCACTTCATTCCTGTGGATGAATGGATATTCAGATGACCCTCAGTAAACTCTGTGGCTGTATTGAGAAAGCCCTGAAGGCAATTTTATTATTTCATGGAGGATTCAAAAATGCCTTTGCTCCTGTGTAATGAAGTCAATCTCCGCACTATATTGAGCTTCATGTGTTTTTTTTTTAAACCACCCACTTGATCTTCGATGAAGGCATTAATCAAGGATAAATGTCACTGTATAAAGCTGTATTTTCTTCAACAGTTGTGCTGCACAGACAATTTTTCTAAGATACACAAAATGGAAATGTCACAGTCTGAAAAGGTTAAGCTGGACAAGAGGGAAGGCAGACAAAAATAGAAAAAGAGACAAGGTAGCCTCCAGCAACATTTTTGCCCAATCTGCAGGAACATTCAATTTCTCTCCACAAGAGGGAGATCAAATCTTCTTTATGAAACTGAGTCAGTCTTGGTGTGTCTTCATATGAAGTTTGGTGATTTTAGAGACTACAAATGATTTAATAAATACATACTTATTTCTAAATAGACAACTTGTGAGACAATCCGAGAGGGGGAGGGTGACTTTTATAGCTTTGAGCAAGACTTTGTTAAAGTTTTTTTTTTTTTTTTTTGTAGAAGGCAGTCAGCTGATTGGTTGTTTGTGCATGTGTTTGATGTGATGACCGACATGTCCTCAAGCGTACAGTGCATCAAAGTGAATGACATGTGATGCGAAAAATATATTAGCTTTGTGTGATGTAAATTACCTGCACTACACCCCCCTGTAGCGCAGTGCAATGTGGGAAAACCTGAAAGTTTAGTCCTTCTGGTCAAAGCAGCACAATGTAAACATCACAAACCCACATGCTGCGAGGCTATACCCTAGGGAAACGCACACCATTACGAGATTTAATTATTTTATCTGTAAATCTTTGCATCTTTTTAAAAAAAATGCTGATGGGAAACCTCCTCTGAATCGTCACATAAGAAATCAACCAAGAACTCAGGAGTTCCGTAAGATTTGGGACATAAGGATCGCAACGTTACTTTAGCCTGGCTCTTTACCGAGTCCTTTTTAAAAGATTCGTCCATTTTGAAAAAAAATAGAGGGGTCCCAGTGTAGTTTGTGGGGCCCCATTTTTATCTCTGGTCCCCTGAAATCAACTGTCCCCGCAATTATAACCTCTGTTAAATCCATTTGATAAGGGCCGGTCCGAGGAGAGCCCCACCCCCTCTCTCCTGGTAGTTATGTCCGCCGTGAGAAAGAGGTATCACACCCCTGTCTCCCTCCTCCGGTCTTCCCGACGGGAACGGGGATTACTGCCGTTGTGCTCGCTGTTACTCGGAGGAGCTGTTTGAACAGTGGGACGGAGAGAGAGGGAGCCCGAGACTCTTTTCCAGCTCCAGCTGCCATCCTACTCCTGCTCCTCCCCCTCCTCCTCCTCCTTCTCCACCTCCTCCTCCTCCTATTCCACCAGAACCACTTCTCTTTCTCATCCCATCCAGAGAGGTAAATAACCCCCGATTCAACAATATAACGACCTAATTTCGGATGAATTGTTTACCTTCCCGGGTGTTTTTCCGCTCTGTCAGAAACCAACGGTCGGCCGTTGGTCTATCGTTAACACGGGATCAGACAAGGAGGTGGGGGATAATTTCTGATTTGTGATGGGGTCTTTTTGCTTTGTACCTCTGCCTCCCTGGCGTCGGGTCGGGGTTATGCTTCCTTAGGCAAGTCCGAGGTCCACTTTGTGAGCTAGAGATGCGTCGATGAAGGCCATGGGAAACGTTAGGTGAAAAGATAAACCCACAACGCGACCTGTACGGTAAAAAAAGACACATCGACACAGAGTCGACAGTCCACGGCTAAAGGGGGTTTGATGCACTCTCCCGGTGATGATGCTAGCTTTAGTCAAGTTACAGATAGACCTAGCCAGCTAGCTTACGTTAGCTGCATCTCCAGTTGTTGCTAGCTCGACTGGCTAACTAAACCCCGAGTTGATTTTAAGTCACTTTCACAAATATCGTTACTCTACCCACTCGTCCTCTTAACAAGTGTCTACAATGCTACGATAGTAACAATAGCACAGTAATAATACATTCACTTCTGGTGTCATGTTGTGCTAACGTCGCTATTATGTTTTGGGCAGCCCCGGAAAACCTCAACTGACTCACTAACAAAAGACAGAATTTGAGCTATAACTAACTAGCTACAAGGTGTTATTAATTTCGCCTTCGCTACTTTGTCTTAGCTGCTAAAATGAATGTGAAACCATTATTCAAGCTAACGCCAAAGGTTAGACACGTAGAAACAGAGATATGATCGTTATAACTTTTTTTTTTTAATCATTAATTATATCAGATAAATTTGTCACCACCCGGGTGTATTTGCAATGCACAACACAGTGCATCTGTAAGGGAGCTAATGTTTGTTGGTTGTATGCTCCTGCAGTCGTTGCATGTTCGACTATATAGCAGGTTTAAATGTCACCGAAAATGCACATAATGAAGGTGTGGGTTTAGTAGAGGGGGATACACACCACTGGGACAAGATGGTTTGGACACCAGAACCTTCTGGTTGACACCAGATGCTGCTGCAGATCGATAACTTGTAAAGACGTGCTCAGGCTTGCTATAAGGCCGGTATAATCTGTCTACGTCAGAGGTGCAGTTATGTTGGCACTGTAATAATGCACACTCATGAGCTGACACAGTTTTGAATCCCTATCCCAGAAGAAGCACACTCTAGTTACATGGGAAATATAGTTAGCCATATTTGACTGTAAGTGATCCGAATGATAACAATGCTACATGTAATGGCATTGAACCATGTTGACAGTGTGAAAACCCTTTAAGACTGTCTGTTGCCACTTCTTTTCTTTTTCTTTTTTTTTTGTTCCTGCAGCATTTTGGAGATGTGAGGAATAGGAAGAGATTGGTGATACTGAGCAGCCTGTGCATTGACACGACCTCTCGACCTCATCTTCAGCATGAATGGTGATATGCCTCATGTCCCCATCACTACTCTTGCTGGAATTGCTAGCCTGACAGACTGTAAGTGCAACATCGTCTCTCTAATGCTGTTCACATTGCCTAAACACTAACTTTCAAGCCAAGATATGGCAAGGCTAAGGAATACTTGACTGGTTGTGTAATTATGCCAGGAGATGGTTTATTGTGGTGTTTCTTACTCATGATGATTGCAGGACACACAGAGGAGAAGTGGCTTATGTTTCTGAGGATGTGAAATTGTGAGCTCACTGACCCAAATCAGTTCTTATGAAATAAAAATGAAATAAACAACAACTGTAAACTACAGAATAATATACTTTTGACCAATGTTTGATTTATTACCTTAACTATTGTTTTGGATCCCATTAGATTGTAAAAGTGTAATAAACTGATGTTATTACTGATGTTACTTTTTTTTTTTAATTCTTTGAATAAAGGACATCAGGTTTATTACGCTATTACAGATTTTTAAAATCACATATGGAAACCATTCTGAGTTGAACATTGTAAACACAGAGATACAATATAATAAATGCATTCTTAGTTTGGATGTTACTTGAAATTTTACAGCTAAAAATAAATCAAGCATAAGCTTTTTCCTTTTATCATGTTGTATCATGCTCATTCTGCTTCTTTGCATCCTCCGTCTAACCTATCTTTCTTTTTCAATCATCCTCTTAGTGTTGAACCAGCTTCCCTTGCCTTCTCCTCTGCCTGCCACCACTGCTAAGAGTCTGCTCTACAATGGAAGGATCTCTGAAGAGGTCAGCAGCCTGCTGGTGTGTCGGGATGAGAATCTGGTGAATCAGCTGGCGCATAGCCTTAACCAAGTCTCCACTGAACACATGTAAGTACCATTTGTCTATGGATATACTCATTCATCCAGGTCATTGTTATCTCTGGGCAACAAATTGAATGGAAGGCAACTGGACTTGTATTTGTCTAGGAAGATGTTTCGCCTCTTATCCAAGGGGCTTCATCAGTTCGCAACGCATTGGACTTTTGATAAAACATCAACACGCTTCAGAAAGAATACCAACACTGAGGGTGCTGAGGAAATGAACAACAAACGCGAAAACATCCCTTTATGTTTAAAACCCAGTAACACTCTCAGGCAAAAACTGGTACACCCAAAAGACAATGTACCACACTCATAAATGCAACCTGATATATGCTGTCCAATGCAGCGAGGAATGCAAGGACTTGGTGAAACGAAACATCCTTTAAGCAAACGTATGGCCCAACACAGAAGGGCTAACTCCTCAGGTCCAGTTTCAGCTGTCTATTTACACCTAAAGAAAAAGGTACACTCTTTTGAGGACAGCAATATTAAGATGTTGGACAGGGAGGACAGATGGTTTGAAAGAGGAGTAAAAGAAGCCATCTAAAGTGGAAAAACCATCCCTTAACAGGGGATGGGATCTGCAACACCACCCATCTCCCATTTATAATGCTGCTCTTTCATCTATACCCAGGAGAGGTAAACAACTCAACTTCACATGACTCTTAACGACTGTCATTCACTAGAGGCCACACATGACTCTCATTTTTGCGGGTAAAAACTGTATTTTTTGGAAACGGGTCCCAGAGTGGCAAAAATATTATCGATGCATCGTTACACCCCTAGTAACGTAACAACAGCAGTCGACTATTGTTGGTCCCTCGCACACTGCGGCTGAATCGCGTCCGTTAAATCATCATCAGTTGTCATATTTGCACCGACACGACTCGCTGTCAACAATCACTTTAATCCATTTATAATGTTTGGAGTTTGAATAGAGCGGGGTACTTTTTTGTCTTCTTCTGTAAGTGTTTGTGTGTGGCAGCATTGCAGCGCCACACACGCTCCACACAGGCTTGGAGTATGTACTACAGTGTTTTTCAGTGGATCCGTGTGTACATGCCGTGTTTACAGAGATTTTTTTCAAAACCAACAAGAAAAAGAAACGTCTTCCTAGACAAATCCAAGTCCAGTTGCCTTCAATTCAATTTGTTGGCCAGATGTAAGTACCATGTACCAAGCACCGATGTGTCACACCTTACTGCACCGCCAGTTAAGAGAGGAAAGGTTGCCAGTAGTATCACAATTCATTGTCACACCAACATAGTTGTCAGCTATGTTATTGTAAATGCTTTACAAAGTGTCATAACATCGCTGTTTAGCAGTGAAGTTAGACATTCAATTCAATTTCAATGATGACATTACACTCACCGTTTTACCAGATAGATCAGCTCAAGCACTAGCTGTCCGAATCGTAGCAGGCTAGTCTAAACGGCACTGATAATGGTATATAGACATCATAATGATACAGTCAAAACTGCGTTTAGGAAAGTGCAGCTATTTCCTGTAATATGACTCTGGACTTTTTTTTTTTTGCTTTCCAGAGAGTTGAAGGACAACTTGGGGAATGATGAACCTGAGGGTGACATGCCAATGCTTCTACAAACTTTGCTGTCCAGGAACCCCAAAATCTTCAGGGACAAAAGTATGCCAACCCAGTGCAAAGTTTGGGGTGGTAAGGAGGAGGCATTGAGTCATTGCTGTTGACTCTGAGGTTGAGCTCAG
Organism: Trachurus japonicus; assembly: GCF_045865225.1. Taxonomy (NCBI): domain Eukaryota; kingdom Metazoa; phylum Chordata; class Actinopteri; order Carangiformes; family Carangidae; genus Trachurus; species Trachurus japonicus. The sequence continues at coordinate 15,267,680 of NC_140918.1, forward strand.
TGCATGCTCTCTGCCTGGCTGTGGTTATGGCTTCCACACTAATTTTTCACCTGAGCATTTCCTGGGTCAGATGCATTACTTATCCCTAGTTGCACCACATTTGTGGTTACCAAATTGTGGGGCAGAGCAATTGCATTAGGAAGAACAGAGTGAAACTTAAGGACCTTTTTCACAGCAGACATTGACACACCTGTCAAACCCAGGTGTAACTAATACAAATATTATTGCTGTGACACACTTATCACCGAAACTGTCATCGTTAATGTTGTTAGTTTGTCTTGGGGCTTTTTTGGGCCTCCAAAGGGGAGAATGACAGAAAAAGTTTGAGAACTGCTGGCAACTTCACACAATGTCTTGTTCACTCTTTGGATGAAGATGTTTGTTAGACATTTGGTCATAATTTCAAAGTCAAATGTGAATGTTGGTCTGGTCTTAATCAATCAGAATGAACAGTTATTTGGTCTAATTTAGGCAAAGGACTAGTCTTTGTGTATTTAGCCTATCTTAGCTCAAACTTTGGAAGCAGACAGCAACTAGTCCAGCTCATTGTAAAGCCTCTTGATAGATAACATATGGGTAGAGTGAGTCTTTGTGTCCCAGGTGTATGCAGTGTTATGTTGTGGTTTGTAAGAACAAAACCAGAGTGATTTTTGATGTATAGGTGACCATCTTGCTAGCTAATACTATACAGCATGTTGATAAGACAACATTAAGATATTATAGAAAGCTTATAGTTGTAATATTCTGGTATATTCTTCTCTTTTTCCAGTCTACACATTGAGCTAGGTGGATGGCTCACTTCACCCAAATCATTTCTTATTATAAATCACATATTTTTTTTGAAATGGTTACGTTACGTACCTTGATGTTACTATGCAGTGAATGAACTCAAAGCCAGGTCTGTGGATTATCCAGAGTAATCAGGACAGGATTTCTGTTTATCTTATTTTTCTACCATTTTCCAGTCAGACGTAAATTGAAATTCAATTCTCTTTCGTTGTATTACGGTGTGGCTGAGGAAATCTGAGAGACCGACATCTGAAGATCTGGCCAAATAAAACCAAAGCTATCTGAATGGCTAGATGCCATTAGGGGGATATTGGCTTTTTGTCAATTGGATGAACCAAACCTCTATGTCTTCATAGCAGTTCCACAGAGATTATATTAGGTATCAGTATCTTTGATTTTAAAGTATTCTGTACCACGCACTGTAGTAAACACTGTTTATTAGATAAGTCAGTAAGAATTCAAAAATTATGGTTGAATGTTTATGAGGTGTTTCCTGTACACTGCATTTACCCACAGAGAGATACTGTATATAAACAAACTCAAACACAGTTCTTAAAGGCTTAGCAGCATTTGCTTTGTAATCAAAAATGACACGATTAATTGCCATAAACAGTTTTGTATATGTCTTTTAATCTTTGAGCAGGAAAGCCTTCTAGTTGGGCTAGAGTGCAATTACAGGTAATTATAAGGCCCATAGCATGCATACACACTGAATCATTATTTGCATCTAAAGAGAAAAAAAAATAGGGAAAAGCAGAGTCAGAGAAGCTGGCAACTACAAGATGGTCATTAGCCAGAGGAAATAAATCACATGTGTTTGTGGTGTGGTGACCACACACTCATCCCATAAAAACATAATCAAGGATCTTTCGTCAACATTCATGTGTGAGCCCGATTAAACTGTGAAGGAAACAATCATTATTTTAGCAGTTTTAGCCAGAGCCTCTGATCCAGTGAAATGCTATTCCAAAGATGTGCTCAAGGTGGACATCCTGTCACCCGGCAGGATGGACATAGCCTTGCACCATGGTAAACCCTCCTCATTTTCCTCCACCTTCATCACTTTGAACTTCAAATTATTTTTGTGCTCACACATTTTTATTTCCAGAGTGGTTCACAAGTATACAAAATGAAGCCTGTAATACAGGGATGATAAGTTTATGTTCACAGTATAGTGCTATTATTACATTAGTGACTGGTATACACAGAGATAATACAAAGCTTTTCATGTTTGATTTTTGTTGACATTTGGGCTGATTTAAGCGTACATGTCGTCATTTTTGTGGCTGCACGTGGTGGTATTGCTGTATGGACGGCATCATTGTGAATGCATTAATAAGTGCATTAATAGTTTAGAAATTGGGGGATGGGGCATAACAGTAGGACCTCATTTTACTATAATATAGAAGTAACACCTCCCTGACACATTGGTAATGGAAAAAGGAGGGCAGAATTTATAAGATTGTATAATTTTTACCGATCTTACTGGTAAATGCATTTGGCATATTGGTCTATGATTATCTCCGTTATTGTCACTGCTTGGATTATTTGGTTTAGTTGGGGACTCGTAGACTGAAATGTGATTATGTTTCACTTCTGAGTATTTTGTTGAAGCTGAGCTACCTTATTTGAAAAGTGTGGATGATACCAGATATGAAAGCTTATGTGAATGAGTTTCCATTACCTTGGCACACGGGAGAGTTTTGGGGCTGCGGAATCGTGTATATTCGCCTCCTTGTTTGTATAACCTTGCTAATCAATTTTTGTGATTCTTATCTTTTAGGTGTAATGCAGCAGCCTCTGATACAACAATATAAGATATCCCAGAATCAGGTGCATGGGAGCCCAGCATCAAATTATCAGCAAACTACTGTCCCTCATAGCCCCTCTGGGTAAGATTCTGCCACCATGTTGACAGATGATGAAAAAGCAGGAGTATGTTTGGTTCTCATAAGATGACTTCTTACCTTCTTCCTATTGCAGATGCTTTGCATCCCGACAGTCTGGTTCAACTACTCGGTTCGTACCCCAGCAGAACAGCCCCATACCTAGCCCCTACACTCCTCAGAGCCCTGCAGACTACATGCAGTACAATCCACCCAGTTATTCCCAACACCAACAGACTCAGCAAGGTGAGTACAAAGTGAAGTCCGGAGAAACATGTCATTAGCTGTCCGCCAGCGCTCTGCTAGGGATAACAGCACATAGCAAACATTAGATATCATGTAAGAGGTTATTGAATCTTAACTTTGTGTGCATTTGCACTGCTCACGGCACACTGTACAGGACATTCTCCTGTTGTGACTGTGAAAGTGTGATTACTCATTGTTCCTCCAAAGAACATTGGCTACACTCTTACCATGAGAGGTCTAAATGCCTTTTCTGGAAGAAAACAATCATTCTTTGTCAACCATGTGTTTGGTGTTTCAGATCATTAGTGCTTAAATAATCTTTTAACAACTTAGACTTAGACTTTCTTTATTGTCATTGCACAAGAAACACAACAGTGATTTTTGGCAACGAAATGTTGTTGCTTGGCTTCCAGAAGGACACAGAAAGGGCTAGTTCAACAATCCCTATAGTCATAGGAATACGTCAATTTCCCTTATTTGTCGGTGGAGACGCAGAGACGCGGCACACAGAACTTTCGGTTTTCCCTAAATACACACTCTAACAACTCCCAAATGCTCTCGTCGAGAAGTTGTGACCTGCACATTCGCCACGCTATGAAATAATATTGGAACGCTATGAGACAAAGTCGTTTTTGAGGCAAATGCGTAGCCAGAACTACACTCCAGACACGGCTGCTGGGCAAAAATGCCAGTACTTCCATGTATTTGCTTCATGTGTTGTAATGTTACATAATAATACGTTATTATTTCATAGCGTGGTTAATGTGCAGGTCACAACTTCTCCATGAGAGCGTTTTGGAGTTGTTGGATTGTGTATTTAGCGAAAACCGAAAGTTCTGTGTGCCACGTCTCTGCGCATCTCTCTCAAAATAACATACACTGACAAATAAAGGTAATTAACGTTCTACTATGTCTATAGGGATTATGGCAATAGGCCAATTTGCCAAAATGTTGAACTATCCCTTTAACATCACTTGCTTTTCTACTGCAGCCATGTGTAAAGGTGGAAGAGAAATATGTTCATTGTTTGTGTGGATGTGATGCTTTGTGACTACAAATTATGTAACTGGACATTTATTTTGCACTCTGTTTTAGTTACTGGTGGTGTGAGAAGTACCCATGACAACAAGGTCTCTGGACAACTATCAAGTAACTCATCTAATCACAATGCAAGATTAGGCTCGGATGAAGAATACCTGAACATGGCTCACAGATATAGAAATGAGGTAATGCAGACAATCAAAATATCACAAACTGGATACTAGAAGATGTTGTATTGAGTTAAAAGTGACGATAAACTGTTCGTTTTTTCACCAGGACAATGAGCCCTCCATGAGGGTTGCTGCATTTCCAGTTAAATCGCCACAGTCTGTGTGTTCCCCTGCTGGGAGTGAAGAGAATATAGAAAGTACGCTGCCTTAGCAACAAGTCAATTTTTCTTCATTTTGTCAAATCAAAAATAATACACTACGGTGCAATTCATTCTTCGCCAAGACTCACTCTGTGTTTGAATCATTTGCAGGGTCCAGGCTTTCTCTTGTCAGGCAGTCACCTCTGCCTGGTGTTCCACCAAGTGTAGCACCCGACCTGCTCCTCTCCTCTGCTGACACGAGAAAGAAACAGAGGGAAAGTAGTAAAGAGGAAGATGAGCAGAGGGACCAAAACGCCTCGTACGACATTGTTAGTTCTCCATCAAAGGGCTCTGCCAGGCTGACTTTAAAACTGTCCAGGGTGAAGGTTCCAGACATGGATCCGTCTGGACAACCTCCTCCCAGGGCACATATGGACTCAGACCATGAAACTGATTTGATGAATAATAATCAGTTGTCAAGGGAGGCCCAGGAGCTGTCACACAGGTTTGGAGCTGAGGAGCAGTTAAACTGTCAGCAGGTTCCTGTTCGGCCAAATTCGAAGGAGGTTGGAGTCATCAGCGGGGTCGTGTGTGAGGATGGTGAGATGGATGCACTCGCAGAGATGGACAGAATAGAACGAGAGTCAGCCATTGAGAGAGAACGATCTTCTAAAGAAGTCCAAGATAAAGGTGAGTTTCTGTGTCTGATTTTGCCTTGTGCTTTCCTGCGTTTTTTTCCCCCCACAACCAGGTTTGTTTGTGAATGTAAAGAAGCTAAGCTAAAGTGTTCTTGATTGCAGACAAGCCACTGAAGAAACGGAAACAAGACTCATATCCTCAGGAATCTGGAGCCGAGGCGAGCGACCGGCCTGCTGTGCAAGGGGGCCACACGGGCAGCAAGGTGACACCCAAGAAGACAAGTGGTGCAAGTAATGGTGCCGGTCGACCAGCTTTGATGGTCAGTATTGATCTGCAGCAAGCTGGCAGAATGATTGGACAGCCTGTTGTGGTATTGGAAGCACGGAAGTTTTGTGAGGACCATCTACACCAACTGAAGTCAAAGACGGACTCAAAGGTAGATAAAGTTGTTGAAAACAAACCTGGGATCAACAAGCAGCGGGCTGATCACCCCAAAAAGTCTGGCTCAGATGAGCATCAAGAAACCCCGAAACAGAAACAGGAAAGTCGGCGGGACTCCAAACACAAGCATGAAAGCAAGCAGGACAGTGCCAAGGGACACTCAGACGACAGACGGCCAGACACACCACGGCACAAACATGACAGGCATTCAGACTCCCGCCACAAAGAGGAAAAGAACCACAACAGTCACAGATCGCATGTCAGCCAACCGGAGACTCCAAAAAACATAAACAAGATGGAACGAAACTCCAGACATGGGGAAGAGAAAGCCAAGGATAGAGATAGAAATAAAGAAAAAGATAGAGATAAAGGTAGAGAAAGAGATAGAGATAAAGATAGAGATAAAGATAAAGATAAAGAGAGAGAAAGAGACAAAGACAAAGAAAAAGACAGGGACAAAGATAAAGAGAGAGAAAAAGACAAAGAAAGAGACAGGGACAAAGATAAAGAAAGAGACAGAGACAAAGATAAAGAAAGAGATAGGGACAAAGAAAAAGACAGAGATCGAGATAAAGAAAGAGATAAAGAGAGGGATGGAGATATAATTAGAGACAAAGATAGAGATAGAGAGAAGGATAAAGATGTAAATAGAGACAGGGACAGGGACAGGAAACACAAGACATCGTCACGGGAAAATGGCAACCGACACTCTCCTGATCGCCACGCTAAATCCGACACGAGAGTGAAGCAAGACGGGAACAGGAAATCCACCGACCTCAATGGTCGTCAGAGGACAGACAGCTCCACCCCTCAAACGCCCCAAAATAAGAAAGATAAGAAAGGTGGTGGTGATGGAGGCGTTAGATCGCAGAGCGGTAACAAACAGCAGTCGTCTCAAGCACCAGAGACAAAACCTAGCGAGTTCCCCTCATACTTGCTGGGCGGCCAGACAGGGAGTCTGAAAAACTTTGTGATCCCTAAGTTGAAACGGGATGGGAAAGACAAAGAACCACAAGTTCCAAGCAAACTGCTGCAGAGCTGGAGCGAACCCCTGGTCAGACTGGAGAGGGTGTCGCTGGTCGAGAACTTAAACAAAGGAGCCAAGCCTGTCGTCGTGCTTCAGAAACTCAGTGTTGACGAGGTAAAAAGGATCATTAAGGAAAGCAAGAACGCACACAGCTCCAGATACTCCTCCTTTGGTAAATCAGGAAGAGGTAGGATTTATTTTGTTTATTAATATATATAGCCACTTCCAAAACCGTAGGGGACGATATGTACAATGTGACTTTGCCCAGTTTTTGTATTGTTTATTTACTTTAAACCATTGTTTCATGAACCATTCTTATCACAGTCCCTATTTCAAACATATAGCGGTGGATTAAAGCATTAGTGATTGTGTGTTTTTTGAATTAAAGATTATTTTTGTGCTGAAGGCTCACTCGTCTCTTGTGCTCACAGACGGGTCGTTTTGTGAGAAGACAAACAAGCGAAGGCACAGTATGATCAGTAAGAAATCCAAGTACGCCGAGGTGGACTCAGATGAGGATGAAGATGATGACTCGGACAATAACTGTGAGCGTTAAATGTTAAACAGCATCTGATCATATGCACCCAGAATATGTCAATTGTGTTCTTACCTTGAAGCACCTGCAAATATTTAATGTTTTTCAGTACTGTCAGTATTGTTTATTTAAAACCCTCTTTTCTAATTCATTCTGTTCTGCTATTGTTTCAGCTGCAAAGAAAAGGTACAAGAAAGACCATGACAAGTCATGGAAGATGGAAGAGAGGAAAGGAGGTTTTCATAATGCTCGCCGGGGGTCCGGTGGCCGCCATCGCGAGTTGAACTCAGACCAATCGGATGAAGACTCTCCTCCACCGAGCCTAAGTGATGGTGAGTGTTTTTTGCATAAGCTGAAGGCAAAAATGATTTCCTCGCAGTTGTTTCTCTGACAGTAAACAAATAGAAATTCGTAATTTTTGTCGAACAATTTTCTGAAAGCTGCCATTCAGATAATTGCTATTTGAAACCATTAGTCAGACCATTTCTCTGGATACTTGGATTGCTGCACCCAAGTCTGTCTCAATTAAATATCCCATGCTTGAGTGTTTGTGGCTGCTGTCAAGGATGATTTGACTTGTTGTTATGGTGTTTTGTTTTTTTATGCAGTTGCCAGAAAATTAAAGAAAAAGGAGAAACAGAAAAATAGGAAGTCCTATGATCCCAAGCTGACACCAGAGGGTATCGTTTTGCCACCTTGCATTTGAACATCTGTGGTACAAATGATAAACACACGTTTTTATGAATCAATTTGCTTATATTTGTTTGAACAGAAATGATGGACTCCTCCACATTTAAGAGATTCACGGCCAATATGGATAGCGTCCTTGAGACCCTCGAGGACTTGGATCTTGCTGCCGCAGGTAAACAACGCCTGCTGCGCAGTTTTCCAAGCCTCTTGACATTTCTGCAAGTGGCAAATTGAAAAATGTCACCTTTCTAACTTTGTAACCCTCACACAGATGATGATGACATACCTGAAGAGCTCTTGCTCGGAAAGCACCAACTGAGCGAGCTAGGCAGCGATTCTGCTAAGATTAAAGCTATGGGCGTCTTTAACAAGGTAAAGGAAACCTGTTTCTGTGCTGTCACACCATGACACTCTGGTTCACAGTCGCGTTGTTTGAAAATAATCATCATGTGTTCGATCCACAGCTTTCTTCTGGAAAACTGGTGAAAGTTTTGAATGTCTTGGAAAAGAACATCCGGGACAGTGTCAAACTGTCCACGTTATTGAATCACGTAAGTTGTTGAGCTGTAAATCAATATGGATTTCCTCGCATTTATTCCAGAGCCTCTAAATTGTTTTGTTTTCTAACAAATTGTTTTTGAAATTTGTAGGATAATGATTCCATGGATGAGGAGCGGTTGTGGCGCGACCTGATCATGGAGCGGGTGACTAAGTCTGCTGATGCCTGTCTGACTGCACTCAACATTATGACATCTCCACACATGCCCAAGGCTGTGTACATAGAGGATGTGATAGAGCGGGTGTTGCAGTACACCAAGTTCCATCTGCAGAACTCTGTTTACCCTCAGTATGACCCAGCTTACAGAGCGGATCTCCATGGAGGTTAGCACAGTTTTCTTTCCGTTCTTCTAAAAAACTGTTTTTGCTTATTTTGCTTTCCAGGTGCTATTTTTATGTGTGAAAAATGTACACAATAACAAGGTGATGAGGGTGATCCTTGTTGGACTCCTTAAAAGTGACCCAGTCTTAAATTATCTTTGTGCTTGTTTTAAAAAAAACTAGTGATGAGCTAAAATTGGAAGCAGCTCCAAAACCCTCAAGGATTTATTTCCAACAAACAATTTATATCGACTTAATATTACAGTAAAGTCGGCTATGCAAATTTTTTATTCTTTCCATCATAACTCCTGATATTGTGTAGTTGAATGTAGAACAACCTGCCAGTGCCTAGTGTCTGACACATGCACACGATAATTTATAAAGAAAATAATTTCAAGGACTTGACTCATATTTCTGGGAAATTTGCCTTTCATGTGAAAAGTTTTTACTCAACGTCTGTTTCCCCGTTCTTCTAACCCACTTCAGGTGGTGGGCATACTTCAAAGTCCAAGAGAGCAAAGAGTTCCTCCCACAAACAGAAGGTGGTTGTCACGCTCTACAACAAAGTGTGCGACATTGTCAGCAGCATCTCAGAGCTCCTGGAGATCCAGCTGCTAACTGACACCACGATTCTCCAGGTGAGACTTCTGATCTGCTCTGACGTCATTTCAATTCATGACCTAATTTAAACCATTGACTCTCATGCCATAACTCCCTGATTGCTTCTGTGTCTGACATCTAGGTGTCCACTCTGGGTATTACACCATTTTTCGTGGAAAATGTCAGTGAATTGCAGTTATGTGCCATCACACTAGTGACAGCGGTAAGTTTTCCATGGCATGATGTTTCAGTGTTTTAGAAGAATGTGATTTGGTTTTACTGGGGTGAGGACACAACCAAATTATGTGCCCTCACCCTGTATTGCAATATATAAAAAAATAATAAGAAAAAAAGATTTGGTTTACAATGTTATATTTAGATTCTGTGTTTTGCATTTCACTCTTCCTCAGGTCTTCTCTCGTTATGAGAAGCACAGGCAGCTCATTCTTGAAGAGATCTTCACCTCCCTCGCTAGACTGCCCAATAATAAACGCAGCCTCAGGAACTTTAGGTAACTACACATAGAGTGAATATTTTGTTTTCAGTGAAATGGCCAGAGCAGCTGACCATCAAAGTCCCCTGTGCTGCACGGGCGAACTTAAGGATACGAATGTCTCATTCTGCCCCAGGCTCAACTGCAGTGATTCAGATGGAGACTCCCAGTACATCCAGATGGTCACAGCCCTGGTTCTGCAGCTCATCCAGTGTGTGGTTCACCTTCCTACCAACAGAGACCCAGATGATGAACATAATAAGAAGGTAGAGACAAAGGGTTGAGCCCATGTTTAAAAGATATTTATGAGAAAAGATGTTTTGATTCATGGATTATTTGACATATTGTGTACTTTGTCCTAGGTGGATAAAGATGTCTTTATCACAAACTCCTATGAAACTGCCATGAGGACAGCTCAGAACTTCCTATCAGTGTTTCTCAAGAAGTGAGTCTTGCTATTCAATATGACATATTCTGTATTTTATCAGCTCCTCCTTTTTTGTAATGCAAAGTGTAAGGCCTTGATGCAATACACTCCAAGCCATATCAAGAATATCTTTACATGGTCTGGCTGTTTCTTCTTGTTTCCATCATCTGAGTTCTCCACATATTCAGTGTGGGGGTTTTGGGCTCCTTCCAGCACCTTAGAATTGTCAGTGCACAGGTCATGAGCCAGTTTTTAACATCCTTTGTCAACTCCTTTTTAGCAGTAAGCCATACCTATAGCTCTGTTAGCTCTGTCTTTAGCTTGTTAAAGGGGAACTATGCAAGTCTGGTCGCTTTTCTGTTGTTTTGCTAACCCTCCTCCTGGCCATGTGCATTTGTACAACGATGCCGGCGAGAAATCAATCAGTCAAGCGGTATATAATATTATGTATTATATACGATGTTACGATGTGTATATTTGTGTAGTCTTATCTGTCACAAAAAAGAGATTACGGATTACGAGGCATGTTTGTGTCGTGGTGCCGCAGAGACGAGAGGTGGGACACCGGGGTGGCGGCACTGATCTTGCAAAGATGTTTTTCAGCCAAGAGATGCTACATGGAAGGCAGAGAGCCCCCATTCTCCCTGTAACAAGTTACATGTCATTTATTAAATCATCACAATTACTCCAAAACGGTTTAATTAAGGTTAAAGTGCAGCATAGTTGAGCTAAAAATCCTGCATAGTTCCTCTTTAAAAGGGGGGCTTTTACACTAAGTGTCCTGCTCCTGCTGTGGAACAAGCTCTAATATGAAAAGGCTCAGTGTTGAACAATATTATAACAAAAGGCTGTGATCTGTGTTTGTCAGGTGTGGCAGTAAGCAGGGAGAGGACGACTACAGGCCTCTGTTTGAGAACTTTGTTCACGACCTCCTGTCTGCGAACAACAAGCCTGAATGGCCTGTAGCTGAATTGCTGCTCAGTTTACTGGGCCGCCTCTTGGTGAGTGGCATCATTCACATCTGTTCGGTACAAACAAATGACGCTGATGTTTGGTTTTTTCCACTGACATTTCATGTCCACTTGTTGCGCTCCAGGTGCATCAGTTCAGTAACAAACAGACAGAAATGGCACTCAGGGTGGCGTCTCTGGACTACCTCGGCACTGTTGCTTCTCGCCTGCGTAAAGATGCTGTCAGCAGCAAGATGGATCAAAAGGCTATTGACCGCATCCTCAGAGAGGTAGACAAGATAATTACGGAATCATTTAAACACCTATACATTTCTGCTATTGAGGTGCTTGTTGCTTATTGATTGATCTTACAGTCTGCAGGCAGTGATGAGGTCCAGCAACTTCAGAAGGACTTACTAGACTACCTAGAGGAGAGCAGTGACATGGAGCCATGTCTAGTGGTGAGTGTTTCGTTTTCTTTCTTCTTTTTTTTTTACACAAATCATCATGGTCGCATAGTCAAATGTTTGCACGCAGTAACGACAGCATTTTTCATTGTGTGTATGTTTTTATTTTCCACCCAGTTTGCCAGGAAATTCTACATTGCCCAGTGGTACAGAGACACGACAAGTGAGGTGGAGAAAGCGATAAAGTCTCAAAATGAGAACGACGAGGACTCCAGAGGTTACTCCCAGAATGTTGACTCAACTGAGGAGATTATGCAGAGAGCAGAGGCACGAAAGAAATTCCTTCGCAAGGTCATCAGGACTTCAACATCACATTCCACTTCTCAGAGGTGAATACTTCCTCACTCTGGAACACTGTACTTTGTTGTTGTAATTTGTTATGCTGTTTGGCTTGTTCGCATCCTGCTATTAAACTGTACTCTCGACTTCTCTCTCAGGACAAACACAGTAGACTATGAGGACTCCTGTCTGATTGTCAGATATCTGGCCTCCATGAGGCCGTTTGCTCAGAGCTTTGATATTTATTTAGCACAGGTAAGGCAATTTGTTTATCCGAAACATGACAAAGAGATCATTTTGTGTTGCCAATCGCTAAGATTTTCTGTTCTGTTTTCTCATGTGTAGATTCTGCGAGTGCTGGGTGAGAGTGCTATTGCAGTCAGAACTAAAGCCATGAAGTGTCTGTCTGAAGTAGTGGCTGTGGACCCAAGTATTCTGGCACGGGTAAGTCATTCTGTGCTGGCCGCTACGCAAGTGTAGCAGCAGATTCTGTTACAGAGCACCATGGCATTCCCAGACACTTTTGCCAGTCAACTGCCGGCCAACTAGCCGCCATCGTGTTTAAGGTTTAAGTTTTATGATAGCTAATGCTGTGCTATTTGTTTTACAGCTGGACATGCAGCGTGGGGTTCATTGTCGCCTCATGGACAATTCCACCAGTGTGCGAGAGGCAGCTGTGGAGCTGCTCGGCCGCTTTGTGCTAAGTCGTCCTGAGCTCATTGAGCAGTACTATGACATGCTCATTGAAAGGATACTGGTAATTTCTTAAGCTTTCTTCTTCACAAAATATAATTTGATTTGGTCTCTTCATGAACACTCTTAGGGGTTTGTGGGAAAGAATACAGCGTGCAGTGTCTATCATAAGGCTGGGTCAGGTGTGACTTGTGGTCAAAAAGTTCATGTCAAGTGCATTAGTTCAGCTGAGGTTAAATCATCACATCATCACAGTGCCACCTAAAGATCAAATGAAGAACTCCAACTGCTTGGCACTTAAAGAGGAACTATGCAAGTCCGGTCTCTTTTCCACTGTTTTGCTAACCCTCCTCTCAACCATGTGCATTGTTTACAACGAAGCTGACGAGAAATCAATCAGTAGAGCGGTACATAGCGTTATATATCATATACGATGTTACAACGTGTATATTTGTGTAGTTTAATCCGTCATAAACAAGAGGTTACATCTTACGGGCTACAGGGCGGCGGCCCCGATCTTGCAAGATTGGTTTTCAACCCAGAGACGCAATTAGTGACGCGCATGTGTAAGGCAGAGAGCCTCCATTGTCCCTCATAACAAGTTAAGCCATTTATAAAAATTTAAAAAGTTTCATTTAGGTAAAAATATAGCATAGTTAAGATACAAATCCTGCATAGTTCTTCTTTAATCCACACATTTACTCTTCATATTTCTTTTTCACTTTTACAGGATTTGCTATTAAATAAGAAATAATTAAGCATGGACCTCATAATAACCACTTAGCTCATATTAAAGTCCTTGTATCCATGTTTTCTTTACACAGGACACAGGTATCAGTGTAAGGAAGAGGGTCATTAAGATCCTGAGGGATATTTGCCTGGAGCAACCGGACTTCCACAAGATCACTGAGATGTGTGTGAAGATGATCCGCAGGGTCAACGATGAGGAGGGCATCAAGGTTTGTATTTATCCTTGCGTGAAAACCACTTGCAAGTGTCAGTTTCATTTATGAATGTACATTAAATATATTTTGATGTCTATGTCTGTGCAGAAATTGGTGAATGAGACATTCCAAAAACTCTGGTTCACCCCAACACCCAGCCATGACAAAGACGCCATGACCAGAAAGATCCTAAACATCACGGATGTGGTGCGTACTGTTCGTTCATGTGACCTAAAAGTCAGTCAGTCCTGTCTTTGATGTAAGAAACGTTTTGATGTCATTTTGTTTCATCCCAGGTGTCGGCATGTAAAGATTCAGGTTACGACTGGTTTGAGCAGCTTCTTCAAAATGTGAGTTTGTTTTTTATTTGTCATGTTCTCAAAAAGCCGTTTGTGGCTTTATGACAGGTGTTGTGTGAACTTATCTAACCTCTGTGTGTGGCAACTGTTTAGTTGCTGAAGTCGGAGGAGAATGCCTCGTACAAACCTGCCAAGAAGGCCTGTGTTCAGCTGGTGGACAATCTTGTGGAACACATACTGAAATATGAGGAGTCTCTTGCAGGTGATAAAAAAGAAATGAAATCATATGATTTTCTTATCAATTTCATATTGCAGTGTTATTGGTGTAAACATCAACATGTGATAAATGTGTTCAGTGTTCACTCTGTTTGTTTTTGTGTTTCAGACTGTGAAGACAAAGGAGTCAACTCAGGTCGCCTGGTAGCATGCATCACCACTCTTTACCTGTTCAGCAAGATCAGAGCACAGTTAATGGTCAAACATGCCATGACCATGCAGCCTTACCTGACCACTAAGTGCAATGTAAGAACAATGTCATTGTATGTTGTATATTGTGTATGTATGAGATTTTTTTTTATAGTTGTCTGAAAGTATGAGAAATAATTTGTTAAGAATGGTGCCCACACAAATTGTTTTCCTATGCTATAGCGCCATCTAGTGGCAGCAGAATGAAAGTGCAAGCATTCACAAATGTATTTTCCCAGCCTGTGCAGTGGTCGTTATCAGTCAGTCACTGTCATTTCAGACTCAGAATGACTTTATGGTGATATGCAACGTCGCCAAGATCCTCGAGCTGGTCGTGCCTCTGATGGAGCTACCGAGCGAGACTTTCCTCACTACCATAGAAGAAGACCTGATGAAGCTCATCATCAAATACGGCATGACGGTCGGTCATTTTTTACCGCTTACAGCTCTCTCAAACAGTATGGATGTGAATAAAACATTGAAAATTTACAGTGACATAATATAATTTTTTGCGTTTGCTTCTCAGGTTGTACAACACTGTGTGAGCTGTCTCGGTGCTGTTGTCAACAAGGTCACACACAACTACAAGTTTGTCTGGGCTTGTTTCAACCGTTACTATGGTAAGACCTGCATTGCAGCATTGATATTTCTCCTACCTTGTTATACCTTTTACCTTTAGCTTACACATCTCATTTCACTTTCAATTAAACGAGAGCTTTGAACTCTCACAAATTCCGTTTTATTGTCCAAATTCTCAGTTTAAAGTTATTGTCAGCAGATCTTTTTCTTTCGTTTTCACTGTCTGTTTGTATGACTTTGTAGGAGCTCTGGCAAAACTGAAGACCCAGCACCAAGAGGACCCTAACAGCTCCACTCTGGCTGCTAACAAACCCACTCTGCTGCGGTCCCTCTTTACTGTGGGGGCTCTCTGTCGACACTTTGATTTTGACCAAGAGGAGTTCAAGGGTGCCAGCAAGGTAAACACCAGCGCTCTTAGACGCAGTATGCAGAACTGCTGAGGAATGTGTTTTGATGGATGACTCTTGCTGTGTCCTTCCCTTGTCTTAGATCGTCATCAAGGACAAAGTGTTGGAGCTGTTGCTGTACTTCACCACTCATGAAGATGAAGAGGTCCAGATCAAGGCCATCATAGGTCTAGGTACAGTGCACTTCTGGAGCACAATGGATTATAAATGTCATCTATTTTTGACAACTTTAATGTTTTATGTGTTTGTGTTTTGGTTCAGTTTCCTCAGTAATGACATCTGCCTTTAAATTATTTCCATGGTCTCAAGGTTTCCAGTTCATCATGCACCCAGAGCTCATGTTTGTGCAGGACGTCAAGGTCCTGTACAACAATACTCTCTCAGATGAGAGCAGTTTGGTCAATCTGAAGATCCAGGTGCTAAAAAACCTGCAGACATACCTGCAGGAGGAGGACTCACGAATGCAAGAGGCCGATCGCGAATGTGAGTTGTGTGATGTTACTGTCATTGATCATGTGTTAATCTCCATTGCACATAGGGATGGGTACCTTTCACATGTAAAATAATACGGTACTGATACCCGGTTCCTGCATAATGAGGGATCTCTGTTTAAGACTTGTGTGCAGTGTGCAGGGAAAGGAAGGTTTTTGCTTCTTTTGAACAGACAAAAGTAAAAAATGTATTTTACGTTTTTCTTTTATGGCCAAAAAACCCCCAAGAAGACATAATGAACGTAATCACGCTAGGGAGAGGAGGGGCTGTTCACAGACAGAAGAGTTCTCACGGGCCCTAAAATTTAAAACCTGACCCGTGGGTGTGGGTAGACTCACTAGCATTAATTCTCTGCCCGAACCTGGCCAAAAAAGGAAGCCCAAGGCCCGACTGGACCTGAGTCATTTGTATATATTTTTGGAACCAGTGCGTCTGGTCAGGTGGGTCAGGCGGACTTGGCCCGTTGAGACAGCTCCAGAGCTCCAGACATGAAGGTGCATTCAGGCACCAAAATGTGGTACCGTTTGATTTTACATGAATCTATACTCAGGATTACTATGGGAATTCGATTGGTGCCAATAAAAGTACTGAATTCGGTACTCATCCCTAATTGCACATGTGAGTTAGGGAGAACAACCACAGACTGATCAGCATCATGTTCTTGTTTATTCAGGGAAGAAGCAAGCCAAGGAGGAGGATCTGAAGGAGATGGGCGACATCTCATCAGGCATGAGCAGCTCCATTATGCAGATTTACCTGAAGCAGGTGCTGGAGTCCTTCTTCCACTCACAGTCCACTGTCCGACACTTTGCCCTGAGTGTCATTACACTGACTCTCAGTCAGGGCCTCATCCATCCTGTACAGGTATGATCACCTTAAATGTACTTTACATCTCACACGCACAATCTTTGTGAGTGTGTTTTATCACACACTGTCACTTTGATTCAATCATGAGCTGTTTACAGATTGGGAACAATTTCTTCTTTTTTTTCCTTCTTTTTTTTAGTGTGTGCCCTACTTGATTGCCATGGGAACAGACCCTGAGCCAACAATGAAGAACAAGGCCGATCAGCAGCTGGTGGAGATTGACAAGAAATATATAGGATTCATCCATGTGAGTGGTTTACTGGTTAATAATCACCAGAAAAGATGTGAAGGCTAAAATGTGATGGTTTCCTTTGAAAGGAGATTTTAAAATGATTCAGGCTGGAATGAACACTGAACACTGTAAAGAAAGAAAACTTGGCTTGATATGTTACACAGGAGTGTTTAACACATCACACAAAGAGTTTTTGGACGAAAAAAAAAAAAAAAGACCCTGAGTAATATGCTCACACTTTTTACTGCAACTGCATTTTGGACCATTTGCAGGTGAGGTAATGAACACTGGGCAAGGCTCAATGATGGGAAATTACAATAGTCCATGATGTGAGATGGACTTTGCCTGAGTTTGGGAACAATTCTTAGTGGATAATAAACAAGACGGAGTGCAAAATTTAAACATAATGCCAGAATCTCAGATGGTG
Source organism: Trachurus japonicus (assembly GCF_045865225.1). NCBI lineage: Eukaryota > Metazoa > Chordata > Actinopteri > Carangiformes > Carangidae > Trachurus > Trachurus japonicus. The sequence continues at coordinate 15,284,784 of NC_140918.1, forward strand.
GTTTAGGCTACAGAGACATCCCCAGGACTTAAAGGGACCAAAGATTTAAAAGGACTTCCATTTCATCTTTCTGCATGCTGAGTTGTATGTCTCCGTGAATTCACAGATGAAGGCGGTCGCAGGGTTGAAGATGTCTTACCAGGTGCAACGGGCTATAAAGGGATCAAAAGACGCGGTGATCCGGGGCTATCGTCACGACGACTCAGATGCTGCTCTCTGCTCTCATCTCTACTCCATGGTCCGTGGGAACCGACAACACAGAAGGGCTTTCCTCATCTCGCTGCTCAACTTGTTTGATGACAGCTCCGTAAGTTCGCCTCTCTCCCTTAGATCAGTTATCCTCTGTGTGTAGATTTGTATTTTGTTTTTTGTTGTTGTATCTCCAACCACCCATATTTGCAAGCTTCTAAAGCTGCGCACACAACCACATCTCTGCTTACCCTCAGAGCTTTGGCCCACTTTATGTCAACTGTTGTGGTCCTGCATAAGAATCAGTGAATTATAAGAGAAAAATATTTTTTGTCTCTGTGAAAGTTTGCACTATTTTTAATATGATATGGTCTAGATGTGAATCACTGGAGAAAGTTATCCGTGCCATCATACCATCCCGCCTTGATTACTGCAATTCACTGTACTCTGGTATCTCTCAGTGCTTTCTATCACATCTTCAACTCGTACAAAACCCAGCAGCCGGACTATTAACAGTCAAGTCAAAAACAACAGACCACATTACCCTCATTCTTGCTTCCCTGCACTGGCTACTCATCACCCACAGGATCAATTTCAAACTTGTACTGCTCGTCTACAAGGCTCTGTCTGGTCTCGCTCCCCCATTACATTTCTGCACTCCTCAGGCGCATGTTACTCTGCATTACTCAGGAGGAAGGAAACACAACAGTGGCGGTATTTTTGTGTTTCTGCTGCCTCTGTAGTTCTTCTTAAGTTTATTAATTATTTGGTCTGGCATTGGAGTGAACCCAGCCTTGGCCATCTCTTCCCCAAGTTCAAAGACAAGAATTAGGCCACTTTACTTAATTAAGCCTGAAGGGAAATTCATACAACTTGTTTGTTCTTGTTCTGCTTTCTAGATTTTCTTTGAAATTCTGTCGAGTCGCAAATCGCCACCAAACATTTAGTTTCCTCAGCAGACCACGACAAGTTATTTTTCTCCAGGTTGTCAGTCGCTGCCTTCTCCTCCTTCCTGCTCGTCTTCGCAGCCTAGAATAAGACGCGCCCACTGATGAAGAACCAACTATTTTTCGATTCCCTTGGGAACCAACTTTTCAGTTTCCGAACCTGTTGTTTTTTCGGTCTGAATGCGTCAGCCAGTTAAAAATCGTGTTCGGGAAGCAGAACCGGCACAGAGCCCTGCCGGTGTGAAACGCCTGCAGGAGAGCAAGGACGCTACAAAACTTTGGAATTCCCTCCGCATCCGATTCTCCTCGGCTGTTGATTCCTTAAAAATGTCACCTCAAAACTAACTTCTTTTTTTTCCTAAGTATATTTTTGGGGTTTTTTCGCCTTTAATGGAAAGCACAGTCGAGAGAGAGAGGACTGTATTGATGTCTGATGTCTGATTTTAACAGTGCCTGGTCTGATTCCCTTCTTACCATTCATAATTTATTTTTCTATTATGTTTATTTTCCTTTGTTACTGTTTTGTATTGTTTGTTTTGTTCTTTGTTTCAGGGTTAGGTTTGACCCTCTCTGCATTGTGTTGAATGTGCTGAAGCTGAGCTGAGTTGAGTTCATTTTACATGGTGGATGCTTTTTACTTTGTCCCCTACAGAAGACGGAAGTGAACATGTTGCTGTTCATAGCAGACAACTTGGCCTGCTTCCCCTACCAGACCCAGGAGGAGCCTCTGTTCATCATGCACCATATAGATATCACTCTGTCTGTCTCCGGTAGCAACCTCCTCCAGTCTTTCAAGGAGGTGAGAATCTCGGTTTAATGTTGCGTGTCACCCATTGCTCTTAGTTGTTTTATGTATTTATTCATGTTCTGTGAATCCAAATGTATCCACTTGTGTTTGAATGACTGTGTCGTCTTTTGCGCAGTCTTTACGGAAAGAGCCTGTACGGCAGGAAAAGAAGATCAAGATGAAAAAGAAGAAGATGAAGAAGATGAAGAAAAAGAAGAAGAAGAAGAAGAAGAAGCAGGCTCGGCGGAGGAAAAACAGCTCTGATGAAGATGAAGACGAGGAGGAAGAGCAGAGCAGTAGCAGCTCTAGCAGCAGCAGCAGCAGCAGTAGCAGCTCTAGCAGCAGCAGCAGCAGCAGCGATGAAGAGGAGGCGGTCGACAGGCGAAAGAAACCCGCTGGTCCTGATTCTGACTCCGACGTGGAGAACGAAGATGCTCTGATGGAGCGTCTGCCTGAAAACCCCAACCCTCTGCTGGACTTCGCCAGTGCTTCACAGGGTATTCTGCTGCTACTGGTGCTCAAACAGCATCTGAAGAATCTTTTTGCCTTTACAGACAGGTAGGCCACGCCGAATTCACTCTCTTCAGTCGTGGAGTTATTGAAAAGACACAATCTGAGATGAATGTTTTGTTTCTGTCACAGCAAAATCCAGAAGTATTCGCCGACAGAGTCTGCAAAAGTGTACGACAAGGCAGTGAACAGGAAATCGAAGGTGCACTTCAACCCTCGACAGACACTGGACTACCTGAAGAGGGATCTGGCCCACACGGACCTCAGCTATGAGACCAAGAAGAATATTGTGAAGCAGTATTTGGACGTAAGTGTTAGATGCTATGCTTTTTAATTTGTTTATGTTTTATTTTAATCTCAGGGACACTTAGCAGACGAAAGACGTTACTGTGTTAGGTTGTCAGTTTCTGCAAATGAAATTCTGTCTGCTCTTGTCTCGTAGTTCAAGGTACTGATGGAGCACTTGGATCGTGACGAGGAGGACGAGGAGGGAGAAGCAAGTGCCAATGCCAGAAACAAAGCCATTACTTCACTGTTGAGGGTCCCAAAAGCCCAGAACCACAATCACAATAATCACACTGCTCCAGTGGAGACAGATGATGAGGAAAGTGAAGATGAAGATCCACCTGCAGTAAGAATTGAAAACTCTTTATAAACTCTGTAAAAATGTTAAGTTTCATTGAAATATGTTGTCATTATTGCAGAGAACATATCAGCTCACATGTTATCCCAGTGTTAAAAAACATTGGTTAACAAGTTCTATCTTAAAAAAGTTTCATGTTAGACACACTAACAATCTGCCTCTTTTACCCACAGCGGAAACCAAGGAAAAGCAGTGATTCTGCAGAGGATTCAGGTCACATGAATGAGAAAGTGAAGGCCATGGACGTCATTGCCATCTGCCGTCCCAAATACAAAGACAGACCACAGATTGCCAGGGTCATCCAGAAGACCAAAAATGGCTACAGTATACACTGGATGACTGGGTCCTACTCTGGGCCCTGGGTTGTGGCAAAGAAACGGGACGGTCGCAAAAAGGTGCCTTGGGTTGACACTATCAAGGAGTCAGACATTATTTATAAGAAAATCTCCTTGACAAGTGGACACAAGCTTACGAACCAAGTGGCACAAAGGTTACGGGCGCTATACGCTGCCAAGGAGGGGACTAAGAGTTAATCAACAGAAATTACTCAGACAGAAACCCCTCACAGCCCAAAATCTTTTTGGATCCAGTATGTTAAAACAGAGAGAGGAAGAAACCTCTTTAGATTTAAGGACCTGATGGAAGGCAAGTTTTGTGAACTCTGATCTGTGTGAATACAGAGATGTTTAAGTTAATCGCAAGAAAAACACATGAAGGAAATGTTTGGGAAAAACATTGTGTGGGAGTTCCTTCGCTGTTGTGCAGCAACTTGGTTGTTTGATTTTTACTCCCACTGTATCATAGTTTAACACATGTTTATATCTGAACATAATTCTGTAAAAATACTCTGAATGTTGGAAATTAGTGTATTGATGATGTTCTTAATAAAGTGTTTTTGGAGTTTAACCTAGCACCAGATGGATTTATTCACTTGACCTGAGCTCCAACAACTTCTAATTGCTTTCATTCTCCTTGTTTTAAACACTTTATTGTTTAACCACACTGTGTATATCTTTGATATAATTTATTTATGTTAAAAGCAGTGCAGTATCTGTGCCTATATGCAGGGGGAAGTTACAGTGTATTGTTTTTAATATAGATTTTGATGTTATAGAACAAAGATCTACTAAGTCAACCCCTGCTCCTCTGGTGAAACAAATACTGCAATAAAACTTTCTTATGTCCTTGGTACTTGCTTGGGTTTGTTTTTGTGAACGGTCTTATAATGACTGTACCTGGCAGGACTCTCAGCTCCTGGAATATGTGTTTACTATGTAACTGATTATCTTTTCCGTCTTGGGTCCATATGAAGGCTACCAAACCTTAAACCAGCACGTGTGTTTGTACTTGGGAGGTTACAACTGGTATCCTATTATGATCATAGATAATTTGATTTTGACAAGCCAGGCAGATGTTCCACAGTTTAAAAAAAACAATAGTTTTTTATTCTGTCATATATATTTTTGGTAACACTTTACAATAAGGGTCCCTTAATTAACGTTAGTTAGCACATTATTAAGCATTAATATATACACTAATGTGTTAATTAATGCTGAGTAATGCATACATAATGATAACTAATTACATTATTTAATTTTAACTAACTTTGAGTAGTAGACTTTAATTAACTGCTTACTAATAGGCTACATTAATTAATGTGTTTCCTAATCCTAAGTAATACATAACAATGATTGTTAAAATATCTGTAAACAGTTAATTAATGCTTAATAATGTACTAATTAACGTTGATTAAGGGACCCTTATTGTAAAGTGTTACCAATTTTTGTGTAATAGTTAAATAACTTTTTTGTTTTATTTAATTTAGCTTCTTTTTTAATGTTGTAGTTTTTATATCTCATTTTATTTTATCACGTGTGTCATACAGATGCATTGACCTCCAGGTGGCAGCAGAGACATTCACCTCCCGCAGTCTGCTGAAAATTAAGGAGACGAAGCAGAGGAAGTCACCGGAACAAACCTTGCGCCTGTGCCGCTGTGCATGAGGTTGGCGGGCTGCTGGCTGTGTGCGGTCTCTGGATGTATTTGTTTGAATTTTTTTGCTTCCTGAGCCGGTGAACGAGACTTCTTAACTAAACAACCCAGCACCACGGACAGTCTTTTCAGTCGGGTAAAGCAACGAATTCCCCTTGAAATGCATCTATTTCACACTTAGCTTAGCATTTAGCTTGTAGCTAAGGAGAGTGATTGTAATGCTAGCGGCGAGCGAGCTAACTAACTAACCGGCATTGCTTTCAACAACAGGCAGCTTTGCAAGTGTTTGCTCATTTATAGCGCATTGGGTTTGGTTGAGTGTTTCTCCGCTATTCGCGTAATATGACACCTTGGTTGACTTTGCTAACTCTCACTTAACTTCCCGCTGTCTGTCTGTGTAGGTACGTTAGCGTCGGTAGCTCAGCAACCATGCCGTCCAGCGCCGGACCCAGCAGCCCCGCCGCTGCGCTCGCTGAAGCGCTGGAAAACTCTGCCCGGCTGATCGACAAACACCTGCAGGATGACCGCTGCTTTCCCGACCTGTCGGAGCTGCTCAGCGTCCCCGCACACAGTAAGTTAAGTCATGTGGCTGAGGTCCTAACAGTGGCTACCAGACTACCGGAGGGGGCTATGTTTACCTCACAGGGTTTGTCATGTCAAAGTAGGTAGGAAGGAGTTGTTGGGCTGAGCAGGACAGGAGGTTGGACTGTGCTGATAAAAGCAAGTTTAAATGTAGTTTTTTTTTTTTGTTTAAACCCTTGATACATTTGAATATAGTCACTGTTTATACTTTTTAGAATAGAAAGAATAGAGGCCTGGGTCTGTCTAATGTGGCTATGAAATCAGAATCAGATGAATCAGAATCACATTTATTTGCCAAGTATGAGCAGACATACAAGGAATTTGACTCCGGTTTATTGTCACTCGCTTCTACACACACATAGCTATAGAAGGGCAGAATGAGACAGAATGAGAATATATAAAAGGACATACAGAATGAGGACAGCAACAACTGAGCAATAACACAATACAACAGAGAACAACACATAAAAGTACAGTAAGTAAAGTGGCTGGTGGATAGTCAGTTGGTAGTGCAAAAATAATGAACAATGAGGTAGAAGTGCAAAGAGATAAATAATAGATACTGGATGTATATACACATGTTACTTACAGCAGGGTTGTATTGCAACATGTACAGTAAGCAGGATATGGCAGTGAGAGTGGTACATGAAATGACAGTGATAAACATAAAGTTAAAGGCTGTTGTTATTTAAAAATAACAGGCTGAGGTAAAGTTTCTGTGGATACATCTAAGGGAAAACTCCACTGTGAAGATACCAGCAAGTAACGCTGATGAACACCTTGCTCATAATAACAAGATATTGATCCTATATTACTGGTTGGCATTCAGCTATGAGATTTAGCTTCTATCAGACACAGATTTAGGCTTTTCTGGCTCATAGGTGATAACTCTGAAGTGTATACGGTAGATAGATACAGTAGATGCCTTTATTGTCCCAGAGGGAAATGTTTTCTCACAGTCTGTTACACATATCACACACAATGTGCCCCCAATGTACACCACCAAACATTGAAAGCATTCACCCACATTTGTAAGGAAATAAAAACTATTTGTACTACGTGTACTATATTGACATGAAATGAACACAGGCTGCCAGAAATTGCTCGTCTTTCCCCCCAGAATAGGTGATGATAGAAATGGGTCAGACTGTTTTAAAAAGGCTTATAAAGATGATGAGGCAATATGGTTAACCAGTTTATCTATCTGTGGTGATGTAGGGAAAACATATTACAACAAATAGAAAGTAAAAGATGTATAAATATGTTTGTATATTGGTGGCAACACATTGAGTCCAAAGATGGCACATAATCAGACTTACTTATATGTTGTTTGCTTTGACAGATATGCCGTCCCTCTCTGGAGTGTCGGACATGGACTACCCGCTCCAAGGGCCAGGTTTACTGAGTGTGCCAAACCTCCCAGAGCTCAGTGCAGTCCGTCGAGTCCCTCTGCCACCGGAGCTGGTGGAGCAGTTCAGCCGTATCCTTTTTTTTTAATAATTCAGGAAGAAATGTGTCAGAAGTTTTCATCAGACTTGATTGCTCTTGTAATTGTCGCCCCAGAATGTGAGTTTTAACTTAACTGTTTCTTAGATATGCAATGTAATTGCATGATGGGAGTTTTTCCTGAGATCTGTCGAGCCTGGCTTGCTATCGACAATGACATCTTCATGTGGAATTATGAAGATGGGTGAGTATATTCAGATTTCAGGGGACAAGATCCGTGAAAAATAATCTCTTTTGTAATCATGTACTTACTTGGTGTTCTGAGAAATATATTTTTTAACATACACAAATTCAAACTTGGATTATTAATTTATTTCTGTCTGTTGTGTTCCTTGCAGAGGAGATGTGGCCTATTTTGATGGCCTTATAGAAACCATTCTTGCAGTGGGGCTAGTTAAACCAAAACCAGGTATGTAGAGATGCTTAAACTCACCATTGGTGTTTGTTTATGTTTTATTTGAGTAATGTTTTATCTGTGTTTTATTCTCAGGGATTTTACAGCCACACATTCACTACCTCTTAGTACTGGCCACATCTGTGGATGTAGTGATCCTCGGGCTGAGCTTCCCCAAGAGCCAGGCTGGTGAGTCTCTCATACGACTATTTTAGTTCATTTAGAATGGGACTTTATAGATTATAGATATTACATAATATTCCCTGTTTTTAAATTGTTTTGGATTACCCATAATAGTTGAATCTCTTATCCTGAGATTCTAATCCACGCTGTTCAGAATTGATAAATGCTTTGTTTCATTTAATGTGGTACTCGGGAGACATCAGGTTGGAAACTGAGGTGTCACATCCTACATTCCTGCTGTGTTATTTTTGCCACAGTGTTATTAATATCCACATGTTACCTGTGATGCTTTATCTGGGTCATCAGTGTGTCTCTCTTTTTTTTTTCTTCTAGGGTTGAACGACAGCATGTCCGGTGGGATGCAGCTGCTGCCAGACCCCCTCTTCTCAATCCCGACAGACAACACCTACATCCTGTCCATCACCTCCACCGATCTGGGACGGATCTTTATGGCAGGAAAGGACGGCTGCCTCTATGAGATCGCTTACCAGGCTGAGGCCGGCTGGCTAAGTCAGCGCTGCAGAAAAATCAACCATTCCAAAAGCTCGCTGTCCTTCCTCGTTCCCTCTGTGCTCCAATTCTCCTTTTCTGAAGATGGTGAGGAAACAAAGACATGTGGAGTGAATGATAACTGTGATATAGATGAATTCTGCTTTTAACGTTTTGTTGTCCCATTGCTCCCCAGACCCCATTGTGCAGATTGCTATTGACAACTCCCGCAACACTCTATTCACACGCTCGGAGAAAGGTGTCCTGCAGGTATGACTTTTCTGATTGATAGGGCTATTAGAAAAGCTGGTTGTTGTCAGCGGCCTCCAGTAATTAACAATTTGCCCTTTTCAGGTATATGATCTGGGTGCCGATGGGCAGGGGATGAGTCGTGTGGCAACCATGTCACTGAGCTCCATCGTTGCAGCCGCTGGAAACATAGCCAGGTCTGTCCAGATTTGATGAACCTAAAATTTTTCTCTCATTGGTTGTTAGTTTTCATAATGTTCTCTTCTTTTCTTGAAACTCTCCTTCCTTTTGCAGGACCATCGATCGCTCTGTCTTCAAACCCATCGTTCAGATCTCAGTGATTGATAGATCAGAGTCCTCTGACTGTCACCTCCTCGCTGTCACTCATGCAGGTAATTACTGATTTACTGAACAGTAGTGAACATGAACAACACTGAATGTTACGTGCCGGGTTACGTGACGCATCCGCTCTTTACGTGTACATTTCTGTAGGTGTGCGTCTCTACTTCAGCACCACGCCGTTTGCTCCTCCACACCAGAAGCATGCGGCAGTGCGACCCAGCCTGCTGGCTTTGGTCCACGTCCGTCTGCCACCGGGATTCTCTGCATCTTCTACCCTGCAGAAACCTTCAAAGGTCCATAAGGCACTACACAGCAAAGGTTTGTTCTTTCTCAGTTTACCAGGAACAAACTGTCATATGTTGTATTGTTTTGACATGAGTGCTATATTAAAACCCACTGGCATACAGGACCAGAATGTAGATTTGCTTGTAATACTGTCACTGGCAAGGAGGCAGTCTTTATGTTCATTCCATGTACTTTAATTGAGTACATTTTATTTAATTTCAAAGTATTTCATATATAATTTCTAACATTTGTATTAAATGAACTCAACATTTGGCCATAACTCAATAATTCATGTAAGTCTGAATAGAAATTACATTGTTGTAAATTACAACTTGACTGGCTGGCAGATAATCATGTATTTTTGGTCTGTGTGTGTAAAACCTTGCAGGTGTCCTCCTAATGGCTGCTTCTGAGACAGAGGACAATGACATTCTGTGGTGCATCAATCACGACTCCTTCCCCTTCAAGAAACCTTTAATGGAGACTCAGGTTGGCATGAGAAGCATGTAGTAAATGGATTGTGTATTTAGTTTTTTCTTTCAGTAATAACATTACAGACTCTCAAAACACTGTAGCTGTTTTACTCAGAACTCAGAACCACCCATACACACACTGCAATCTCATTTTGCTTCCTTATGGATTAATTGATTTAGCTGTCATGTTTTTGGCTGGACATATTCGATGGAATTATTTTTGTCAGCAAAGAGCTTGTTGTACGAGCTAAAAGCTGCGAAGTAATGGCTAATGAAACCTGAGCATTGTGCTTCTTTCTTCTGTTCTTTCGCAGATGATGTCCAACGTTGACGGGCACTCTTGGGCTCTCTGTGCCCTTAATGAGGAGAGGCCAACCAAGATTTTCACTCTTCTAAACAAGGAGCTGATCCCCATCACTGATTCGCCAGTGGTGGTGCAGCAGCACAATATCCCCCCGCAGAAGTTTGTCCTTCTCTCCGCAAAGGTTAAAACCGCTGCCTTGACACTTTAACGTCACATGCATAGTTTTATGATACTACAACACGATTGAGCCCCGTCTTAATTTTAAATACTGTGTGGACACTTTGCTTTCCTGTAGGGGAGTCATATTTTCCAGAAGCTGCGGCCAGTTGATCAGCTCCGTCATCTGCTGGTGAGCTGTGCTGGAGGAGAAAGCGAAGAAATCGAGCGCTTCTTCAAGCTGCACAGGGTACAAAGCATATCACACTGTTTGATACAGTCTTGATACACTCTTAAATGCAAAACACTCATTTGAGTTGTGTGTTTTGTACAGGAGGAGCAGGCTTGTGCCACTGGGCTGATCCTGGCTTGCTCCAGTGCTGCTTCGGACAGAGAGATTTCACAATGGGCCACTAGAGCTTTCTTCAGGTCGATTAATACTTTCCACACAGATAATATTTACACTGACTTGCCCCTAAACATGAACTCAAATCAACTCTCGTGTTGTTGTCATGAACAGATATGGAGGAGAAGCACAGATGAGATTCCCCGCAGCCATGACATCTCCCAGTACAGTTGGGCCTGTGATGAGTTCTCCTGCGCCTGGTAAATGAAATGCAAATACTGCACCCTGTCTTGGTCTTTACAGCTTAAATTCCTGTGACATACAAAACCTCACACACATATTACATTATAGTATATTTCACTAACCAGAGATTTGGGGTCCACAAGTAGACTGTGTCATTTAAAAACACATCAGTCATGATATTTAAAAACCATCCCAAAATAAATGCTAAAATGATTGTAATTCATGTTACTATCCCGTCAGGCATCATACCCCCGGCCCTGGCCACTCCGTTTGCACCGATGCACTCGGGGTCTGCCCCCATCACGCCCATGTCAGCTGGCCCAGAGGTGATTTTCTCAGGAAAACACAATGGTATCTGTGTCTACTTTGCTCGCATTCTTGGGTGAGTAAATCCTGTTTTTTGGGGTTGAAGCTTTAACATGTTAATGTGTTTAATATGTTTCTGTTAAGTCAGAGGTGTGGATGCTGAGGGGCAGCGATGGTGTCCATGCTGAATAACATGTCTCTCTCTCTCTCTCTCTCTTTCCTGCTGACCTAACAGAAATATTTGGGATGGGAGCCTTGCTGTTGAGAAAGCCATGAGCAAAGGAAATCAGACCGTCAGTATTGTAAGTAGCATAACAGTGAGCGTACATGTTTGGAATAATAATTACAGAGGTGATTAGTCAACACGAACTGGAACCTGTCGTCTCCGCAGTTGGAAAGCAGCGTTGGATCCTTTGATCTGGAGGCGGTCCTTCTGGAGCTTCATGGTTTAAGGGAGTTTCTCGATAAAAACTCACAGTTTAGTCCATCGTCTCTTGGAGCTGCAAGGTGAGAGTTCCTCTCTGCTTGTTTGGTCCTTTGTAAAACTTACAAGTGGGTTAAAGTTCAAATAGGTCTGCTAGTTCCCTTAACACCTTTCCTGATCTGATCCCTGGCTGCAAATTGTAGTTAATCAGTTTTATTTAGACGTGTGCTGTGCTGTTCTGTCTGATTTGGGCTGCAGTGAAAGATGCATCAGAGCAGAACTGAAACTGACCATGATTTTGTAGCCGATATGAAAGATACTCTTGTTTCATATTATTAGATCTGCAGAGACTGCTGTGCCTGAGCCTTGTTTTCCCATCTCTCTTGAATAACATCTGTTCTTCTCTCTGTTAGTTTCAGCTCTCCTGCCAACCTGCAGCAGAGGCTGCTGGGATTTATGCGCCCTGATGGAGCCAACTCTCAGCAGGTCCAGCAGGAGCTCCAGAGGAAATATCAGAGTGAGTTATGAGTCCGGGTTTCAAGATTTTCCTGAATATTCTTCAGGGCCCCTTTTCGCTCAATGATGTGTATATATATGTATTCAGAATCTTATTCATCATAGTGAACAGAGTATAGATATTTTATGTTCAAACAATGTAGAACAAATGGGACGGATTTCGTGTTCATCCTCCTCTGTGTTACACCTGATGTGCTCTATAGTTTCTCATTTCTCTCTGTGTTTCCATCTCTGTATCCAGCCAAGGCTCAAGTCTACGAGAAAGTGTCCCTGCAGGGCATCCAGCAGTTAGTGCACCGCTCCTATCAGACTCTGGCCCTCTGGAAACTTCTCTGTGATCATCAGTTCAGCCTCATTATGTCTGAACTGCCAAAGGTAAACGTGTGCGCAAACAGATGCTCATACATCATCACTATGCCATTCACCCATATGCCTCGCTGAACGCATCGTCTTTTGTTTATACCCAGAAACCTGATGCGCAGTGTGAGCTCTTCAATTCTCCTGTCACGCTTATTTCACACTTTCTTTTTTATGTGTGTGCGTGTTTGCAGGAGTTTCAAGAGCAGGTGAAAGGAGCGAGTTTTAAGGATGTAGTGATCCGGGGCAAGGAGCTGTCGGGAGCACTCATCACAGCCCTCATTAATGTCTACATCAAAGATAATGCCCCCGTGGATGCCATCAGCAATCACCTGAGGGACATCTGCCCCCTGCTGTACAGTAGCGACGACAGCGTTTGCTCCAAGGTACAGACAAGAAAACGTCCATGGCATATTCCAAGAGGAAATTATCTTAAAACCTTCAGTCGTGCTAGATAAAGTTAAATATGTCTTTATTACAGATCAAGGTGTCTGTAGTTATTATGTTTGGTGCCGTGGTGTCTTGTTTTTTAAAATTTCTTACACTCTTGAGTGTAATTGGAGACCATTAAAAGGTGTTAATTCACCCTCACTGATCAATTGTTTCTCTTGGTAAATTACTTTTGTCTCCCACTCAAGGCAAATGAGTTGCTGCAGAGCTCCAAGCAGGTCCAGAATAAAGGCGATAAAGAGAGAACACTGAGAGAGTCTCTACGCCTCTATCAGCAGATCAGCCAACACACAGACCTGCCACTCGTCTGCAACCAGTACAGGCAAGGTAGTGATACACAAGAGCCTCCTCCGCTTTATGATCATTAATGCACACTGCACATTGTTTTGGATGTCCTCTTTTTATTAGGGGTGGGGTAAAAATCCGTACACATAGTATCACGATATTTTGCATAGCAATATTTTATTGATACATAGACAGCAAGTCTGAACAGACTAAGAAGTTTTTCTTATCAGAAAAAACAGATGTTAAAGAGTCATTGCAGTTAAAAAACACTTCCACAATAAATCGCAGTATGTTGCAATATTTTTTATATTGCAATAATATATCGTGATAATATCGTATCGTTAGGCCTCTGGTGATTCACACCCCTACTTTTTTCTATTAGTCTTTGCCTCCTAACACTAATTCTGTTGTCTCAGTGCGTTTCTATGAGGGAGTCCTTGAGTTGTGCCTCACAGCAGCAGACAAGAAGGATCCACAGAGACTGGGGCCCCACTTCTACAAGAACGGAGAGCCCGAGGAGGACAGAGTAGGACAGCAGGCCTTCCAAGAAAGGTAACGCAGGAGAAAAGTAGTCCACCGTGTCATTGATGGTTATTGTGGCTGATTGTCACCCACATTTTTTCACCCTTCCTTCTCTCCGCTCTAGACTTTCCTGTTACAAGTGCATCACAGACACGATGCAGGAGCTGGTCAACCAGAGCAAAGCCGCTCCTCAGTCCCCCAGTGTCCCGAAGCAACCGGGGCCGCCCGTCATGACCTCTGATCCCAACATGCTTAGTAATGAAGAAGCTACAGCCCATGTGAGTAAAGAGGGGGCCAGTTTAGTTTTTGTTTCTTGCCACAGCAGTGAATCTGCATTTCTAATGAAAATCCGTTCCCTTGCAGTTTGAGCAGATGCTTGGTCTGGCCCAGAGGTCTCAGGACGAGCTATTTCACATCGCTCTGTACAACTGGCTGATTCAGGCCGACCTGACGGACAAGCTGCTGGAGGTAGTGTTTTTGTGCATCTGTTATCACTTGAGACATGTAGTTTCTGTTGTACATATTGCAATCTAAGGCACATTGCAAATTAAATTAATATTTTAAGAAGTGTAAAAAAGTTAGGTTATATGGTCCTTCGTGCAAGTGGGTGTGTTTTCCATCAAATATCTTTATTGTGATAAATTAGAAAAACCAAGAGATGATGCTGAGACTTTTCTTTGTTTATCACCATTGCATACATGGCATCAGTCTGACAGCTTTTCTTTTATTTGTCCTCTGTTGTCCAGGTGAATTCTCCATACCTGGAAGAACACCTGATGCATATGATCAAGCAGGACCAGAGTAAGGTGCACAACATGGACCTGTTGTGGCGCTACTACGAGAAGAACCGTAACTTTGGCAAGGCAGCTCATGTGCTAGCCCGCCTCGCTGACATGCACAGGTTTGGAAATATCTGCCGATATATTCAGACACCAAGCTCTTTTTTATTTTTAAGTGTCAGGATTAGAATCGGACCCTTGTCGTTCATTTTCTCATCATGCAGCACTGAGATCTCTCTGAAGCAGCGTTTGGAGTACATCGCCCGAGCCATCCTGTCCGCCAAGAGCTCCTCCTGCATCTCAGCTCAGGCTTCGGACGGAGAGTTTCTTCACGAGCTGGAGGAAAAGATGGAGGTGTGTGTGTGGTGGTGATCACACTGAAGGGAAATAAGCACGATATGAAAATGAGCATTGTCATCACTCTGTTTTTCTTGGTCATCTTCCTAGCTGGTGCGCATTCAAGTACAAATCCAGGAGACCCTGATCAGACAGTACTCCCATCATCCCTCTGTGAAAAATGTCGTCTCTCAGTTGGACTCGGAGCTCATGGACATCACAAAGGTAACAAGCAGCATCAGAACAATTAAGAGCAGGGTAAAATAGTAAAATTAAAAAAACGTTTTATTCATGTAACATATATTTTTGAAATCTTTTCATTGATAGCTTTATGGGGAATTTGCCGACCATTTCAAATTATCCGAGTGCAAGCTGGCCATCATTCACTGCGCAGGACACTCTGACCCAATCCTGGTGCACTCGCTGTGGCAGGAGATCATGGAGAAAGGTAAATGTTAAAGTCAGCATCACACCTGCAAACTGGTCACATTTTAGCTACAGTCACCTTTTTTATGTCAACCAGGGTAGTAGAAGTGAATGAAGAGGGTTTTAGTTTTGTAACTTGTCACCTTTTTCACTACTCCAGAGTTTGTAGGTCTGCAGCATCCTGTAAAAGTTCAACCGAGGCACTTTCTATGCTGTAATGCGTTGTAAATATCAGTGATCAATGTTGTGAACCTTGTCTTTCAGAACTGGGAGACAGTGTGGCCATGAGTCCAGTAGACCGGATGAGGTCTCTGAGTTTGAAACTGGTATCACTGGGGAGGATTTATGCAGGAACACCAAGATATTTCCCTCTGGGTAAGCATTCAAACACAACCTGCAATTATATTCATTTTCCCTCTAGTTAGAATTTTCCACCTTGCTGTTCGCCGTTTTGTTAACAGTAATATAATTAGACTTCCCTTCTGAGTCATTTATGTCAGCATGTCTCAGTGGTGCGGGTCTGTAGGGTCAGGCAGGTGCTCTAGGTGATTGCTTAATTATCCTCCCATTACAACGGGCCTGTTCAAACCCGTCCTCTCTGTGGAGACCGATTCACTTCATACACATCCTCGGAAGCTGCACTTCATGCACAGAATCAGTTACATTATGTCCCAGGCAAAAGTGTGTTTTCCTCACTAATGAGCGTCCTGCTGAGTTTGCAGCGCTGATGAGTGTCCGTGTCGTGTGACTGCAGAGTTCCTGGTGAAGTATCTGGAGCAGGAGGTGTGCCGGCTCAACTGGGACGTTGGGTTCGTCACCTCCACCATGCAGGAGATCGGAGTGCAGTTACCACGTCTCCTGGAGGTCTATGACCAACTCTTCAAAACACGGGTACACACTTCACATCAAATGTCACGTTTCAGTGCATCATGTTGCACTTGCGTCTAAGCTGTAAAATTACTCTCTTCTTGAGATGAGGAATTGTGTTTGACTGTTCGATGTTCCCCTGCAGGATCCCTGCTGGCAGCGGCTCAGGAAACCTCTGCACCTGGTGGAGTGTATCCACGTGCTTCTCTCAGGATTTGTGGATGATCCGAGCAGAGTACCAACCTACGACAGGTAACCATCCTCTGAGCGGGTGTTCAGCAGCTGGCCTTTAGTGGGCGCTGCAGCGTTGGCCTTGTTTCCACAAAGACATTAGCATGAGCCTGAGGCCCCTGATTAAAATTCCTTTGACAACTAATGCTGTATCCTGCCAAAGTGTCCCTCCCCTACTTGCTCACTTTACTGTAAGCTGCTCCAGATAAAAATCCTGTCATTGTAAATTGTAATTATGAACTGTGGTGTTGGATAAAACCTTCCAGTGGGTACACAGGAGATAAAACACTTGTGCTTAGTATGAGGATCTCTGAGGAGCTCAGGCTTTTTGAACGACTCGTCTGATGATATACATAACTTATCTTTTCCAGAGTGCAGCACTGACTGGTGACTCCCCACAGCTTTATATACATCACACAGAATTAGAAATAAATGAGAGTTAAACCTGGAGTTTAATATTTGCAATGAGAGCAGCAAATTAATTGAAACTGAATTACAACTCTGAGCTTGATCACACTAGAATGTGTTTTTTATTTTTTTTATTTTATATTTTTTTTGCTGTTTCCAGGCAACAGATCATGCCTGTCAATCACTTGTGCAACACTATCAGCAGCTACAGGCAGGCAAACAAAGACACCACCGCGTTTAGGCCTATCTTAAACACCAAATGCTGATGGATGTTTGTGATGTTTGGCCAAAGCTGTGTGTTTTGTCTGCGTCATGATAATGTCTCTCTGCGAGCTGAGGTTGCTTCAGATCTGAATTGGGCCATAGATCAAAGCACGGGCTTACACTTTTCAAATCTGTCTCCAAACAATACTCACACACCCATATGTACACTGAAGATCGGTGGCTGTAATTGCTCGTCCCGTTCTCACTGCCTGTGATGAGCTTCCTCCAAAAAGGGATTTTAATTTAAGTGATGGGAGACAAAATCCAGTCCAAGTTTAGCTGAAGATAATAAATGCCGACAGTCTGAGTCAGCCAAAGCAAATGGATATATCCCAAAGTTAAGGCCTGGACAGTACAATCCTCCCTCTTTGTGTAACTTCCCTGCACCTCATCAAGGAATCACATTAAGAGGGAGTTTTGTAGCCGCTAAAATCACTAAATTTGGAACAGCCCCCTAGATTTAACAAACAGACTGTAGCTCCAGCTCTGCGTTGGAATGCAAATAAAGGCGAGGGGCTTTATAAATCCTTTTTTTTGGCGGGGAGAAAATAAACACAATGAAGCCAGTGAACCAAAACAAAGAGCCAAGTACATGACTAAAACTCCTTTTTAAAGTTTCCTGCAATAAACCTGAACCGTAACCATTTGTTCTGTGCCCGTTTCAGACGCCGGTTCACTAACGTGTGTCTGGACAACATCTGCGGATACCTTGTGGAGCTGCAGTCCCTGAGCCCCAACTCGGCCCTGCAGCAGACCATCGGCAACTTCAAGTCGCTGCAGGCGAAGTTGGAGAAACTCCACTGACCTTACCAGTAACAAAAGTCCATCAGGAGAAGGGACAGGTGACCTCTGGATCTCACACTGCTGGCCTTAATCGAACAGCTGATTACAGCGTGTAACGGTGTGATTACATTATCAGCTCGCACAACATGATGATGTTTGTAAATCACAGCAGTTTGCCTCTTTGTCTTCAGTCTGGCGCGTGGGAGCAGGTGATAGTTTTCTGCTATAGACAAAGGAGACCGAAGAGACGAGTTTTATAAATTATTTAATGCATTTTGTTATAAGTCTAAACATTATGCTAAAATACACCTTTGGAAAGCAAGAGGCTGCTGGTTATTTGCATTGTGTGCAAATAGCTGTGCCAGATATCTAAAAACGACAAGATATTTGAGTTACCTATGTTTATATATTAAAACATGAAATCACTCTGCATTTTACAAGTTAGTTTTCATATATTGCACTTAATGACAATTGATTGGGGATATTTTCATACAAGTACACTTCAGACGGGTGAATCGACCTGTCTAAAGCCTTTTCACCACAGGGGCGTCCTTCTGTTCTACATTTACCTCCAGACAAACACTTCAGAGTTGGATGTTTGTAATTATGTACATAACTCGGCCATAACGTCGTCCCTTCTGCCAAAGGTCATTCACACACTTCAACATCATTTTCACATGTATTATTTAGAGCGAGCAGTTTGTTAACTTGGCTGGTAAATTTAACAGTGCTGTTGTGTATGAGTGCTTTTGTGGTTGTTTTTTGAATGTAGAACAATTTTTTTAACACAGTGCAGTCAATGGTGCTACACTGACAACTTTGGTCTACGTTGCGAAAAAAAAAAAGATAAACTTTTTTATGAAGAAATAAAACTTGTCATTGTTTTTATATATGAGGATGTTTTGGAAACACTACACGGCAGTTTGAGTGACTCCTGAGAACCAACAAACTTTGTTTTCCTGAGAACCAACAAACTTTGTTTTCCTGAGAACCAACAAACTTTGTTCTCGGGTACAAATTTTGTGTTGAATTTTTTAAAGAATAATTACAGTAGAAAGAAGGCTTTACTTGCTGAGTGTTGATAATGTGACACCACAATGGGAGTCCAATAATGGACTTAATGTCCTCCCTGTTTGTGTTTTTGTAATTATGTTTAATTTCCAAACAGCGCTCAGGGTTTCTTACAGTCATCGCCAACAGGGCAGTAATTGCTACAGGTCTTTTCCCTCCAATTAGCCGTGCAGTCTACCATACACTTGTTTACTTTTTAGCCTCATGAAGAATAAAATAATTTTGACTTGATGCTGGGGTTGATTTCTCTGTTTTGCAGTAAAGTGGAAAAAAAGTGAATGACAGAGTCAGTGGGAACAGTCCCAGCACTTCCATCAAATCACACTGCCTGTTGTACCTTTATAATTTAATTTAATTTAAACCTCTGAAGAAATCCGTCACACATAATGCCTGTTACTTAATAAGAAATACATTAGAATTTGTGACAAAATATAATAGCTAATAAAATAGCAGCAGAATTAATGTTAAGTCTGCGACCTTTATAAATTGACTTGGCTCATTTCAAAATAACATTGCAAGCTGTTAAGCTGCAAAGTAAATTACTGAGCAAGTGACAAAGGAATATAATAATAGGGCATGTAACAAAATATAATTATTAAAATGTGGAAAAGTTCATGATAGAAAAACTGCAAACAGACGAAACATTGTATTAAGGCCAATCCTATTTGAGAGACTAAGTGAATATTAGATAAGACACCCCCTACAGCGACTATAGTGAGTGTGAACTGGATGTGACGTTGACATTTCTACCTTTTACATGAGCAGGAAAGCTTTTTCACTCCATGCAGGAATATGTAGGGGATGATGCAGGTGTAAGAGGCTGCGATGTAGCTGGCCACCTCCACCACTAGCGAGGAAGTGTGGATGCTGTTGGTGATGCGCAGGAGCAGATGAGTCAGCCAGCAGACCAGGAACACGCTGGCCACGGCCACCACGCTCTTGGCTGCCCTCACCTGAGTGCTCGAGCTCGCGCTGGGCTTAGCCGGCATCTGGCTGGGCCTAGAAACATCTGGTTGAGCTCCAGCTCTGCTGTCGGTGTTTGTTTCTCCGTTGGTGGGAGAGATTTGGGAACTCTGAGCAGACGACCCCTCATTCGGACAGGAGGAAGGTACGCCTGTGTAAATATTGTCTGCTGAATCTTTGACATCTTTTGAGGTCTTTTCTGGTCCAGTGCCAGCGCCGTCAGACCTCTCATCTTTTCTGTTTTCAGCCTCAACGGTTTTCTTGCTGTGGTCAGAGCTGTGGCCTTGTATGCGTCGCCGATTTTGAAGCAGAGTGATGACAATTTGGACACTGGAAAACACAATCCCAGCAACAGGGAGAGCATTAGCCAGGGTTAAATAAAAGATCTCGTAGGTTTGTCTGGCAATGGCATTGGGGAAGACATCAATGCAGTCTTCATGGCTGTCGTTCCCTCCCTCGATGGCGACGAAGAAAAAGTGCGGGATGCTGAAGACCACGGCCACCATCCAGCTCCCGGCCAGCAGACAGCCCACCAGACGCAGACTGTCCAGCTTCACGGGCGCTCCTCCACGCTTCAGGGATCCCACCAGCTTCTGGTACCAGAAGGTGCTGATGAAGAAGGTCGTGTAGATGCTGCTGGTCTCCGAGAGGTCGGCGCAGAAGCGGAACACGCCGCAGTAGGTTTCCCCAAGGAACCATCTCCCGGCAAAATCCGCCATGGTGTCGGGCAGGTCCACCAGGTAGTTGGTGATGAGGTTGGAGACGGCCAGGTTGATGAAGAGGACCTCGTTGGTGCGGATGCCAGATTTCTGCGAGGGCAGGGAGCGTATCACCAGCCAGTTGTTTCCCAGGATCCCTGCTAGGAACATGAAAGCTCTGATGATGGACTCGATCAACTCCTCTGCATCCATTCTGTTGCAACTGGTCTTACCGTTTCACCAGCTTACAGTGTGAGATGCTTTGGTCTTGACATTTATAGAGGAGGGTAAGAAGCCCAACCCAATCACATTTGATGTCTTATTATGTTTTCCCTATGGAGCCCGAGACTACCACTTTCTGATGTCACCTCCCTCCCACTGAAGTGAAACACACTCAGTCCTTTGAAGAATAACATGAGGACAGAGACTCACTGGTTTCTTCTATACCATAGGAAAAGCCACATATTCTTTCTTTTTTTTAGTTATTCTAGTGCTCTAAAGCAGTTTAGTTGATCCTCTGCAAAAAAAAAAAAAAAAGATTTCCTGCAGGAAAATGAGATTTTAATTTTGGCCTAATTCCCCCTCTGAGTTGCTCCAAATTGCAACGATTTGCAAATTTTCAAAGTGGTTGTAGTCTCGCTTAAAGTGTAAGAGGCTGCTGGGTTAATGCCAGAAGAACTTTTGGTAATTCTTCCTAGTCTGGGGTAAGGCTCACTGATTTCTCACTTCCTCCCAAAGCCTCCCGGTCTGCGCTTGTAAATGTTAATAAGAAGTTGTTAATAGATGGATTTTGGCCCAGATGCTCTTTAATCCTCTTCCAGATTGTAAGTGGGCTAACAATCCATTTGTTTCCCTGATGAACCAAAAAAAAGTTCAATAAGAAGACAAACGAGTGGGTGTGATGCTGAAGGAGGTTTTTTCCACAACCTGGCAACCCTTAGAAAACTGCCCTAATTAATAAAGGCTACCATAACTGCGCAGTAATTGCATCAGCAAATGATTTATTAACTAGGTTACTTCACAATAGAGTCAAGGGTGGTTTATGAGGAAGTGGTATACCAAATTAGGAATTTGATCACATCATTTATTGATAATCATATTTTTCTATGTTATTGATGCCTTCCAGCACAGCATGGATGTCACAGATAAGAAAGGAGGTGTGGATCAGATCAGTGTAGTAGTTTAATGCTCCACGTCATTCATGAGTAAAGCTCCACCTTAGGGGTAAACCAGAGGCAGCGGCATCTGTGCGCCGCTGCTGCTGCTGCCTGCCGGGACAGACAAGACGGACTGCGGGACTGAGCTCAGAGCTGCGCCGTTTTCTTTTCTTTTCTTTTTTCCCCTGATCTTTTTTTTTTAATTTTTTTTTTACTATGGTTTTCTTTTCCCAGCGCCCCGTGATTTACGAAGGGCTTTGTCCGAGAAACACTCTCAAAGAACAGCCACAACAAGAACAGAAACCACCACAACCAACAACCAACACTCCCTCCGGTGTGGTCGTTAGGCTATGAGCCGCCGCCGCCGCCGCTGCTGCTGCTGAGCCCGGAGAGGACGCAGCAGGATGCCCGCCGGCAGCTCCGACTACTCGCTGAAGCCCAGCGCCTTCATCCCGGTGTGCACGGCCGCCTGCCTCCTGGTCGGCTCTACCTCCCTGTTCTTCGTCTTCACGTAAGTCGTGCGACCCGCAAGGCAAGAGGAATGAAAAAGTTGGTGACATGCACTGTTGGTTTTGGCTCCACGGAGAATCCATACCCATCCATCTGTTTCCATCCAGACACCCATCTCTCCTCAACCATCATCATCCACCAGGTATCCTTCTTTCATACGGCTCAGTCTTTGTTTTAAGTGCATGTGGAATTATATTATGAGAATATAGCTTTTTAAAGATGTTGCATGATCTTTCTAAACATCCATATGGGACTTTTATTCTCTTTTTAATTTGTGGTTTTCTAAATCCTAACTTAATTTTTAGAAGAAAAAAAAAAAGGTTTAAATATAGAAATAAGAGCACAATTTCTGCTTCCTTTTCACTCACTTGACTGTAAAGGCAGAGACCCAGCAGGGGCGGCTAACATCTGACCTGGTTGGCTCACAGTGTGGGGCCAGTCTGGGTGCCTGCCCGGAGCACCCAGAGGACTCACTGTAAGCACAGTTCAGGGGATAATCAGCACGTATCAGCCTGTCATTTTGACCCACATGTGTCATAAATGTAGCTTGAGGAAATCAAATACACACCCAGCAAAAGCCGTTTAAATCTGTTTTTTTTTTGTGTGTGTGTAATTTTGTGTCAGGATCAGATTTGGAATTTGAATTTCAGTAGCTATAACGTACGGAGAAAATGTTGCGTTATTTAGACCTACTGGTGTGCGACACTCAGGCCAAGGCTGGATGCAGGAAAACATTAAATATAATGTTGTATAATCCCCTATAATCCAATCTAAGTGGTGACTATAGGTTTGCCTGATTGATTTATTTACAGTATTTCAAAGCCTTTACTCAGTGTATGTAGGCCTTCAGTAGGAACCATAAAGAAAGGACCAAAGCAGATATTCCAGGACCCTCAAATATCCATATCTGGTATCATAACAGATCATCTTATTGTGTTGAGGCTCCCACCTCATCAGCTCTGTTCCAGTATAGTGACCCTTGACCCCTGCAGCCATATCTGTCCTAGTTTCTCCTGTATTCTCCAGCCGTGCACCGTTTCCACTGGAATCTGACACCAGATTGGGAGTGTGGGATTAGGATCCTCTGGCTGATGACATGTGATCTCTCCCCCCTCCCCTCCCCCACCTGGGAAAAATGGAGTCTGGGATTTTTGAATATAGAATCAGCACACATTAACTGTAACCTCCTTGGAGTGACTTTCACTTAAGTTTATAAGCTATGATTATACCATATATTGCAAGATTATCGGTGTGTCAACATATTTAAGAAATCTTATTCCAACGCATCTCTCCTTTGGGGGGTGCCTAATCTGGGCGGATTAGACAGGAATTTGATGTATGAATACATATAGTTGTGTTGTATATTTGATATATATATTTAAAACTGGAGCTGTCAACACACTGAAACATAAAACAAATATGTTGACATGAAATGAATCTAACAATTTGACATTTGCAATAGACATAAGACTTTTGGCACTCGGAAACAGGTTGATGGAGAAATCCTGATGAGCTCCATCTATACTGTGTAAGAGAAGAAAAAAAAATCAATGGGCTGCTGACGTGATGGATTGAAAAGAGATCGCCTAATTGGGACTGCGGTGCTAAACCAGCAAAACCAGGACACTGCAAATGATTGAACGAGCGAGTGATGAATCTGCGTCTTATGGGACGAGGTTTGCATTTGAGCTGAAACGACCTTATAACTTGAAATTGCTTTTTAATCAAGACAGTCCAGTAGAATAGAGCTTAAAATCCCCTGACCTCATGACTCTCCTCTTTACTGACCTTTGAATAAAAAGTTGAAAACCACGCCGTCTGGCCGTGGCCGACCACCAAACTTGTCATGTGAGTCCTAAACAACATTAATTTAGAAATCCATGCATCCAACATGTAGACCATTCATATCAGCTTCAAGCAGGAAGTTGGAAACTCGTTCTTTTTTGGGAAACATTGGCAGAAACTCAGCATCTTGTTGGCTGCAACTGAATTATCCCAGTTTTCTGATATGAGCAATAAAGTGCTTGATATCCTGTGCATGTGCCAAGTCAGCAGCTGCAGCTGGAGTGACTCTCTTCCTCCCAAAAGCGGAGATGGGCAGGTGCTACAGTCTGTTCAACCCTCCTACCCCCAAAACTTGTTAACACTGAGTCAAAAGGACATCACTTGTCATGTGCCATAACATCACCCTGGCCTTTGCCTCCCTCAGTGTGAATCACAGGAACATGTATTAGTCAGTGAATGTCAACCAATTAGACCCTGCAACCTCAAAGAATCGCACTTTACTGTGTCAATATTTATTTCCAAAAAGTGCACGCCATTTTTCTTTCTTTTGGTACTTTTTCAATGCATAAACACTTTATTTTAACAAGGAAAAAACCCTGGAGCTATGTCTCCTTTCTCTACTGCAATCATCACTGTTAGTGCATCTGGGCCTCTGTGTGTACATTAGCAGTACAAGCATGCATCTCTCCATTTTCTGTTTCTGCAGCAGGTTTGGTAGAGTGAGAGAACGACCTTTTGTCTTCCTCTTCCCTGACGAATTTCATCAGTTACCGGTTTCCTGCTTTTGTTCCCCTGACCGTGAACTTTTGTTTGGGTTAGTGCTAAAGGTTCGGTGCATTGTTAAACTCAGACAGGTCAGACTACGCCCAACAAAAGCCCCCACAGACATCAGAGCGACCGAGAAAAAATGTCCCTCGCAAATTGACTGAGAAAATCTCCCTTATCTACTGTGTAAAGCCAGAAAATATATCGAAATTTAAAAAAAAAAAAAAAAAGCTGCATTCTCCAAAAATAAAATGTGCTTGCTCATGCTTAAAATTGCCGGTGTAGATTACAAAGAATTTAAAATGTCAGACTGTGTTAATTGTTTGTGTGTGAAATGTTGTAGTTGGAGCGCTGAAGTTTTCAGTGGAAGTGTAACCA
The DNA here is from genome assembly GCF_045865225.1 of Trachurus japonicus. Lineage (NCBI taxonomy): Eukaryota > Metazoa > Chordata > Actinopteri > Carangiformes > Carangidae > Trachurus > Trachurus japonicus. The sequence continues at coordinate 15,309,685 of NC_140918.1, forward strand.
CCGTATTGAAATTCATATTTTAAATGTGCAGGACTATGTATCTCATTCACTATCTTCTTATCTTATATTGCTTTGCTTTAATGGATTAAAAAAAAATGTCTGTGCATGACACGCAGTGAGAACAGGAAAAGTCCCACATGTCATCATTGTGAGCACATGTGGAGATGCATGGCACGATCTGAGGTTACATATTCATCATCACCTGCGTTTCTGTGCTGATGCTGTGTCTAAAAAACCAGACGGCTCACATGACAATGATGTCATTGTGTGTAACTGTGAAATACAATAATATTTCACACAAATGGAGCCCTGGCTGCCGGCCTGTGGTGCACTTGCTGCTCGACCGAGTGCATGGTTGTCTGCTGTGCCACTGACCCACTGCGAGGACGGTGGGCAGTGGGCAGATTGCAGAGCAGCTTACTGTTCTGTGTGAATTAATACAGCTCTGCCTGGGCCTTTTCATTAGGTGGGGCTTGTCTTGCCACGCTGCAGTGTAATGAACTGCCTCTGCCTGCGCTCCAGATGGTCTCAGATCAATGATGCAGGCGGCGCAATGTCCATGCAGAGGCGCCCACTGTGTGGTCCTGTCCACAAGTCCTATCTATCTATCTATCTATCTATCTATCTATCTATCTATCTATCTATCTATCTATCTATCTATCTATCTATCTATCTATCTATCTATCTATCTATCTATCTATCTATCTATCTATCTATCTATCTATCTATCTATCTATGAGAAAGACATGTCTTGTCCTACTTCCAGTGTTTCTTCATCTACTGAACAGAGCCTGTGAATGCTGTTGCGTCATCATGTATATGAGGGGGGGGGCGGGGGTCCTGCAGTTATAGACTGCCAGTAAGTGAATCGATTGGATTGGATTTATCTCACGGTGCACAGTGTATAGCGGTGCGCTGTGATATATGATGAGCCTTGACTGCACGCTCTATGTGTTTAGCATCTAATGCGAGGCATCCACAATGCAGCCTGCACTGGCAGAAACGCTCTGTAATCCAGAGTTCATAATCCAGGGATTACTGGGTTTGCAGCTGGCACGGCATCAGCAGGCGTTCCTCTTGGGAGGTTGTGTGTGTGTACGAGTGTGTGTGTGTGTGTGTAGGGGGGTCGGACCCCTCCCCCCACAGACTAAAACCAGCCAGGGGTTTGGGGATTGGAGCTGCACTGGGGATGAAGTGCAGAGTTGAGGTGGATGACTCTTCATGTTGTCAGTGTTGTTTGACTTTTGGTCACACTTATGTTTAATCTCTTGTATGTGTTTACAGTGCTGTGACTCGCTCATATGTGAATAATTTTCATGGCAAAAAGTAAAAAAAATCTTTTTTACACATTTTCTGCTTCTCACGGTGTTTATTCTACAATGCAAGAAAATGCATGTTGAAAAGTGTTGACTATAGAAAATATAGAGAATTCCCATACAGTATATATGTAGGTTATACATGATGTTCAATCAAACACTGTTAATATAATCCAGTGAATCTTTTCCTCTCTGTCTACCACTGTAACCTGATTACACCGCCCCTCCCTCTAATCTCACACAGTAGAGATATAATCATACGCCCGTTCAGTATAGTTCAGCACACACACACACACACAGTCGATGGAAGAGATAAGTGATGGTTCTCTAAGATTTTAGGGCACAGGGAAAGATTACTGGGTAAAATCCTGACAGGGCTCAAAGATCAATACTATGTTTTCAAAAACAGAAAGGTTCAATGAGTTTCTTTTTTGTCGTTAACTGCTCTTACAATTCATGTAACATGTTCAAGCTCCGCTTATTTGACTTTCTTGAAACTTCCTTCTTTCATCTTCTTGTGCATTCACTCATGTAACGTTCACCCTTGCTGGACACCTTTATTATGGCTTTTTGACTGCTTATGATAATAATAATACTGTGCAAACCTTTATTCAAACAGACTGATACAGACTGACATTTGCTCATGGCAGATTTATGGTGTTGGTGTATAAATCGGCTGATAAGCGGCAAGAAAAGTGAAAATGGACAGTTTCTTTCACAAAGAGATACATTGAAAAAGAAAATGTACCATCTGCCAAAAATAATAATCAGCTGTAAATGTCATCAGTCCTCTAAAGCAGGGGTTCTCAACTAGTCTCACTCTGGGACCCACATTTTCCCATGGTCATTAAGTCACGACCCACTTTATAGAATTCAAACCAAGATTTTTTTTTAAAGCCTTTAAAAACTCATTTTGCTCTCTATTGAGCAAAGTGCATTTCAGAGCACATGAATGAAACTGAGGAGGACCATGACAACTGCATGTACAGAAGTGAATAAAATAATATCAAACTGCACAAAATGGAGACCAACAAAACGATACATTTGACTTCTAATGCATCTCTGCATTCAGAGCATGTTCACAAAAGTGAATAAATATCAAATTGCACAAAATAAAGACCCACAAAACAAACTGCATTCAGGCCACATTAATAAGAAACTGATATCTTTGCATTCAGAGCAAATAATAAGAAACTGAGGAGGACCATTACAACTGCATGTGTTCACATGACGCGTGCCTTTCAATATAAGTTACTTTTCAAAATAAAAGACATGTCCAACATCAGATGTGCATTAAATACTATTTACTTTTTTGACCAGCTGTCCGCGACCCATCCAGAACGGGTCCGCGACCCACTTTTGGGTCCTGACCCACCAGTTGAGAACCACTGCTCTAAACAGTAATGTGTCTGTGTCTTACTGTGAATATCTTTAAGTTTTTGACTGTTGCTTTGACGAAGATTGATACACTGAGACGAGCGAACATGTGATGAGTTTTTTTTTTGCTGCTCTACATATTATAATTAAATATTCAACAGATCAGTCGATGCCGAAAATACTGACTGCCCTTCAGGTGTCCATGCAGTTAGTGCAGGTCACAGAAACATTCTGCCTGGAGTGACTCGAATGTGAACCCACACTAATACATGCTTATCTCTCACTGTAAACAAGTACTTTGGGGATCCACGGCTCCCATCAGAATAAATAGGATGAAGATTATCCCTTAAAATCTTTGTTGTAGCTCTGATTTGTGTTAACATTAACCTCTACAGGATGGATACATGCTCGGCTCAGAGGCTCTTTGTCAGACCCTTGATTTATGTCAAGGATTCTGCTTTGACTCAACACTCAGTGACAAGTGCAGGAAACAATTTCTCTAATTTTATCTTTTCTGTGTGTGCGTGTGTGTGTGTGTGTGTGTATTCAGATGCCCATGGCTGGCTGTGACCATCTGCCCTGCTGTGCCACCATGTTGTGCCATCCTCTTCCTTTTTGTGCTGGCCAACTTCACCATGGCAACCTTTATGGATGCCGGTGTCCTCCCGATGGGTTCGTAATCAAAGTGACATTACAGCTTACAGCAGGAGAAATAACTTTCTTTCATTTTGTGTCAAGTGTCGTTATGCAATTGCTTCTCTTTTTTTCTTTCTTTCTCCAGCTAATGAGGATGAGGACAAAGACGACGAGTTCCGCGCTCCGCTGTACAAGAACGTGGACGTGAAGGGCGTCCAGGTGCGGATGAAGTGGTGTGCGTCGTGTCACTTCTACAGACCCCCGCGCTGCTCGCACTGCAGCGTCTGCGACCACTGCGTGGAGGTGAGCGCGTGGAAAGGAGAGCGGTGCGAGTTATTGATAGTGGCAGATTTAGTGAGGAATACAACCTGCAGGGGGAGGGCGCGGACAAACGTGGGGGAATTTAAATGTGGGGGAATGAGTGGCGAGAGTGACATAATAAAATGCATGAGTGGACAGATCAGGGAGAAACGTGAGTAGCGTTTGAGCGAGCGGAGCACTGTGTGTGTGTGGGGAAAGTCAATAAAGGGGGATTTCTGCAGCGAATGATGGACAGAGTGTGATGGAGGGGGAGAGAGAGAGAGAGAGAGTTCTCATTAATCAGGTTAATCCTTTTCTCAGATCCTTTGTAGTCTCAGTAGAAATGCAATTTGAAAAACAGTTCAGACAGCCTCCATTAAAGGCAGTGTATTTAGAAAGCACTGTGGATATTTTACAAGCCGCTGAGCCACCGGTGGATCTGTGGTGCAAAATATTTCATACAGACAGAATGACAAATGTGTTTATTTTATTGCTTTCGGTTAATTTATTTCCTTTTTTTGCCCCCCCCCCCATATCATGTCCTGTCCAGGACTTCGACCATCACTGTCCGTGGGTGAACAATTGCATCGGGAGGCGCAACTACCGCTACTTCTTCCTGTTTCTGTTGTCGCTGACACTTCACATGATTGCTGTCTTCACCTTTGGCCTCATATACGTCCTGCACCACATGGATGAATTATGGAAGCTGCACTGCACCGTCACGTATCCTTACACTCACTGTGTGTGTGTGTGTGCATCTGTCTGTGCTTTTATATCTTGCACTGTTTCTCTCATTGAGACCAACACAAAGCAGTTTTCCTGATCTGTATTTCCAGTTTGGTAGTCATCAGTATATCAGGACTGTTTCTAATCCCGGTCCTGGGTCTGACTGGATTCCACCTGTACCTGGTATCCAGAGGGCGCACCACAAATGAACAAGTGGGTATTTATTTTACATTTAGAATATTAGGTAACGCTTTATAATAAATACACACTATTAAGCATTAGTTAAGCATTAATAAATACTGAATTCTTCATTTATAACACATGAATACTCATTAGTATGTAGTTATAAATAAAGTTAGTGCTTATCAATGATGAGTAAAACATTTTATAAACTACATACCAATGAGTATTCATGTGTTATAAATGATGAATTCAGTATTGTTACCAAATATTATACTGCTATCAGTATCAGGATCAATTACATGAGCAATAATGTCGTTAATACGCTTTTATCCCCCCCACAGGTAACTGGGAAGTTTCAGGGTGGAGTAAATCCTTTTACACGAGGTTGCTGCAACAACCTGGAATATCTGGTCTGCAGTCCTATTTCCCCAAAGTGAGAGACATTTTACTTTATTTTCATCATTTTAGGAAGCCATATTCACATAAGCTGACACTTTGCTGTCTCTGTCTGTCCTGTGACACCAGGTACACGGCCAGGCCCTATAGGAAAACAGTCATCCACGTTCAGCCTCCGTTCCTGAGGCCAGAAATCGACAGGCAGATGGCGGTGAAAGTCAGGGACAACGGGATACACAGCCAGGATAAAGTAGGCACAAACATTTCAATATTTTCTCACATGTCACATAAGGACTGTGACTTCATTTGTCAGAGGATATAATTAGATCGCTCATGTTTTTTCTCACTCTTTGTATCCTGCCAGCAAACCTCAGCCGGAGCTGTCGAGCTGTCAGACATCAAGCAGCTGAAAACTCCACCGCCACTGCCACCCAAACCAGAGCACGGCCTGCTGAAGAGCCAAATAACTGCCATGGATGGTACGGTAGAATGACAGATATGTAACTGTGATAAGAAGAAACAGCCCTGCAGCAATATCTCCACAGACAGAGATACACTGAGTCTATATCTATATATACAGTATGCCTGATCAGATTCTGTATTGAGGTCAACGAAAACAATGTATTGATTCTAACTACAAGTATCGTCTTTTCAGTGAACACAGGCAATGTGTATTAAACCACGCCTAAAAATAGTTCCCAGACAATGCACTATATTATATATATATATATTATATCATAATATATAAAGTACCTGTATATATTTTTTGACAAATCAAAAAAAAAAAAGATTCAGTCTGAATCAATGTGCTCAGAGCTTCGTGTCACTGACGTTGTAATGGATTTGTTGACATAAGATAGTTATAGATTATTGCCATTCATTTTCTTTAAATCCATTCTTTATGGTTTCTTTTTCAGAGATGGGACATCACACCAAATCCATCATTCCTGTGTCCATTCCCACTGTGCCACAGCTGCGGCCAGTCCTGGAGGCCATATCCAGGGGATCGTCACCCATTCCACCAGAGCAGGTGCTTTTCAGTCTGGGTTAAAGAGGAACTATGCAAGATTTCGACCTTTATTCAATTTAATTGATTAGTTAGTAAACAGCTTCGGAGTAATTGTGATGGTTAAATGACTTGTTACGAGGGAGAATAGAGGCTCTCTGCCTTCCACCTAGTGTCTCTCTGCCGAAAACCAACCTTGCAAGATCAGTGTCTCCAACCCGGAGTCCCAGCTCTCGCCTCGGCGGCACCGCGACACAAACAATCTGTATAATCTTACTTATGACAGATAAGACTCCATAAATACACACATAATAACACGTATATGATATATAACATTATCCACCACTCCATGGATTGCCTTCTTGTCGGCTTTGTTGAAAACAAATGCACATGGCCAGGTGGGAGGGAGGAGGGTTAGCAAAACATCGAAAAAGCTACTGGACTTGCATAGTTCCGCTTTAAATTTTTTATATCTTTTAAAGTATATTTTGGGGCTTTTTTGCCTTTATTTGATTGAGTACAGTTTGAGAGGGAATGACATGCAGCAAAGCTATATTGCTGTATTTCCCTTGTTAAATTGTAGGGATGTAATTCCAGCAGTAATATCCAGTTCTTTGTTTTGATCCCGGCTGTTTTTTGTTGTGTTGTTCAGCTACTGAGGACGTCAGAGCATCAAGGGAACAACAGAAGTCCTGACCTCCGCTTTGAGGCTAGAGAAAGCCCGTTGAGAGGCAGCCAGCAGGTGGGTCTACCTGCCCAGTCTCCTCTCCAGAGCAGGACGGCCTCCAGCTCGCTGCAGCTCAACTCTCTGACGCTCAACTCCCGCTCCCTCACCCTCAAACACAGCAGCCGGCACGGGAGCAAATCCCAGCTGCCGGCCGTGCACGCTGACGGTTTGGGACCCAATCCCCCGCTGGGCGTCATCTCCTCCTCCGGCCTCCTGGCCAACCACAGCAGCAGCAGCAGCAGCAGCCTCTCCTATGACAACCTCATCAACCCCGCAGACCCTCCTCAGTTCCTGACTCAGAGAGGGGGGCCTCCGGTCGGCTACCACGCTCACTTCATGACGCTGGGCGCAGACGGCAGCATCGTGCAGCGGCCCCCTCCTCACGCCTACAGCCCCGTGTTTATGGGCGTCACCAGACAGTCCCCTCAGCCTCGGGACCCCTCGCCCTCTTTGCAGGGTCTCGCCTCGAGGGATCACTCGCCCTCCTTCCAAGGATTCATTCAAAGAGACCCTTCTCCCGCTTTTCAAGGGCTCATGCCGAGAGACCTCGCCACCCAAAGCGTGTCGACTCGAGACGTCCCCCCTCCGGGCGTGACCATGCGTGAGCTGACCTCTCAGAGTCTCCGAGACAGCCTCCGTGATCTGGGCCCGCAGGGTCTGGCGCCTCAGCTGTCCGCCACCGCGCGTTACGACAACTTCTCCAAAACCATCATGGCGTCGATCCACGAGAGGCGGGAGATGGAGGAGAGGGAGAGGATGCTGCGTCTCCAGGCCAGATCCCAGGCGCTCTACGGCCCCGACATGGGGATCTACGACATCCCCAGCAGGAGGAGTCTGCCGCCGCCGCCGCCGGACAACATCCGACCTCCCGGCTCCCGTGGGCCGACCCCTCCGGCCTACGGCTCCAGGGAGTTTCTGATGAGCACCGGCATCCTGGGTTACGGCCTGAGGACCTCGCCCCTCTCCAGCTCCTCCACGTCGTCTCTGACTCGAGGCCCCAAGACGTCCAGCTCTCCCCTGCAGAGCAGCAGCAGCAGCAGCCTGCAGAGCAAGGGCCGGTCCTCCTCCCCGGCCTACTGTCCTCCCGACAGACAGACGCAGCCGCTCCCTTCCTCTACCTCCACCCTGCCCCGCTTACCCTCCTCCTCCACGTCCTCTGCCCCTTCCTACACCTCGTACGCCAACGCAAAACGATCCTCGCTCACGTACTCTTCCGAGGGTAAGGACTCAGTCACTCTGGGAGCCCTGAAATAATAAAAAAAAAGAAAAGAAAAATCTCTTTTTCTCTGATGGAGTGAATGAATCATCTATGCAGCATTACTCTCAGTCCTCACAGCTCCAAAATACTTTGTAAATAAGAGGCCATTTGGGACTTTCCTATGTGGGAGGGTGTGTAAGAAACAAATACACAATGAAGAATAAACTTAGAAATATTCTTGATAAAGTCACGTAACTTTGACCAAATCTGAAAACCAGTGAATCTCAGGATAGTTGTGCCTCCTCTTACAAACAGAGCGAGCTCTATAAACTCAATCAAAGCAGAAGAGCTATGTGAGGAATACAGATTAACTTATTATCTGTTTCTATGTGTTTTGATATTGCTTTTGTGAAACTATGTAATACCACACATTGTCTAATTTTCCTTCTGCTGAAAAAAAACAAACCCTAATTTAATAGATTTTTGTAGTTGTTTATATGAATAAACCTATTTTGTAATTTTCCATCCTGTTTATGTTATTTTCTGGTGTGAATGGCTGTCAACGAAGGATGTAGAAACTGACACAATGAAAGAGCTTTTACATTTCTTAAAGCAGCACAAGGTAAAAATTAATTGAACTGTGGGTTGTAGGACGTAATTGAAATTTCTTACCCTTTTCTTTTTTACAAATGACAGGATAATTTTAGCTGATAACGCGGCAGATGATATACGCAACGGAGAAAGAGCCAGAATGTATTTTAATCTGTCCATTCACTTCCTTCTCAAACTGCTGCATTTGTACAGCAGTGATGACAGCTCTGCTGGGAGAAAATTAAATTATGACGGGTAGTAATAGAGAGCTAAGTGACATGCAGCTGTATGGTGGAGCGATTTTGCCCGCTCTGTGATGGCAGTTTCTGGATTGAATTTGCTCACAGCGCCCTCTAGGGGTCAGTTTCAGAAGGTGGTGTGATGTGAGTGGGGCAAATCTGCACCAGTAGATGATGCTGTTGTGTGTGAAATGCCGCTGCAGTGTCTGATCTTGAGATAGTACTATTTTGAACAGTGTTGTATTGTCACTGCAGATATTTCACATTGAAATAATAATGTGTCAGAGGGTCAGATGAGAAATCCAATGACAATTTTTTTTGCTTTTTACTTTTTCACTGCAGCAGAAGTGGCCTTCACTCCCTGGACTTGCTCATATGTCATTCAGACTCAGAAACATTTCTCAAGACAGAACCTTCATTTACTTTGAGCCGAGAGAGAAAAATCTCATTTTTATTGACAATAAATGACAGAGGTTGGAGCTTTTTCATGTGAGTTATTGTTGGGCGTGACCTTACAGCAGGTGGACGTGCAGATACTGCGAGAGAGCTTGAAAGGCCCCGACTGATTTAAAGTGCTGGCAGGAATTCACAGTACAGTCAGAAAAAAGTGACAGATCTCTCACCAGCCTGGTAAATTCAGAGGGATTTGAAAAAAAAAAAGAAAAAGAAAAAAGCCAGACTCACTCTCACAAGCTTTAGTTAAAATCCTGACAGCAACAAAAAGATCTGGAGCATGAACAAAACAAAATGTGTGCCAGAGAGCAACCACCATTGTTCAGTAGTCATCAGAGCAGTTGTTCCTGCCAAAAATATCTATCAAGATTTCATAGAGGAATTCAGAGAAGGATGAGGACAATTCAGGACCTTCAAAGCTTTATCAGAAGCAGATAGGTGAACAAGCTGCTTTGTATTGATCTTCTCTTTGTGTGTTTTAATCTGTTAGTTTCATTGTATGTAGTATCGATCAGGACAGAACAGTGAGTCAGCACTGCTCACTTTTTTAATAATACACACAGCTCAACAAGAAAAAAATATGAAAGACCCAGTGAGAGACATCTGATCATCCATGACTACATGTCTGATCCTTTTTCAAAGTGTCAGTGTTTCAACTTGAAACGAAAGCAGCCAGTGTATTAAAGGATAAGTTCACAGTTTTTCAACACTCAACGCAAGCTCCAGGCTGTTTCAGGTTCGAGCCCTGAAGAGATAATTTATTAATCCTACTGCAATTCAGTGAAATTGAAGCTACAGTGCAGTCTCAGTATTAGAGTTAGTCAGTATTCAATTAGTGAAAGTTTCTGACAGTTTCTTAAAAAAAAAAAAAAAAAAAGTTATCATCAGGGAGAAACATACAAAATCCTTTCAGCACAATTACACATAAAACAAAACAACAAAAACATATGTACAATAAACATATGGCACATACACCACTTGCACAATTACACCAAAATATGTTCTCCCATCTGTTGCTCTCCCTTTAAATGTAAAGTAAAGAACAAAGTAAGTGAGCATCTGAACAAGGGATGTCACACTTAATCATTTTTCTATTTACAGCAACTTTTTAGTCGTCTCAGTAGCCTAGTTAATAGTCTGGTCCTTCAAACGATATAATAAAGGTACTTAAAGCAGCTCTGGTCTCCGTCAACTATATCTGATTGATTTTGACCACCATCTCAGTTTCATCCCGACATCCAAATTAAAATTATACCTTTTTTCTCCTCAAAATCATTTGTCAGAGTGGATAAAATATAAAATTTGGTGTATTACTGTGTGTCGACATGAAGCTAACGCAGTTTTAAAAACACATCAGCCTCCTGTTCCCACTTCTCATGCAAAAACGAGTTTCCCAAATCTTCAAAAAAACACTGTGTTCAGGAGAAAGAACCTGTATTGCTGTTGGACAGTATCTCGGTTATGAAATAAAGGACTTTATCAAAGCAGCACAGCAATTTTGGGGAAGGCTGCTGCTTGACATGAAGTATTTATGAGGTGTGTGTGATTCAATCACTGTTTTATATCTGTTCGGTCTGACAACAGAAAGAGAAAAAATGACATCAGTTATATTGTAAATTTGGCTTTAACAGTGAAGGTGACCACAGTGAGAGGTGGAGACTCAGCAGCTTAACCACCTCTCCTATCCCCTCGATCAATCATTTCAAATATTGATGCTGTCGATCACACACAGAGCTGTCGTCGCACATCACAGACCGGGGCTGTGTCTCTGTCTTATCAGCTGTTGGCTGTGATGTGCTGTTTTCTCACTTGCCAACTGTGGAGACGTAAATTAAACATAAAACTTTGAAGACACCTTCAATGTCTCAACTATCAAACTTTCCCCACTGTTTTCACATTGTCAGCTTGAGCTGAGAAACAAACACTGATGAGCTCATCATTGATCGTTGATCACGACATGCATCATCACCACGGAGACACAGACAAATCACATTGCCATCATTACAAACAGTAACTCTTCACAATAAAACGTTCACACTCTCCTTTGTATTAACAGTTATATATATATATATTATCTAACACATACCTGTTAGTTTCTTGTCCCATTCTGTTTTTCCTGCTTTGTGCATCTAGGTTGTTGTTTGTCTCAGGGAGATAATAATAGTGCAGAAATGGCAGTGTAATTTTGTCCTCTCATAGAAATTACACTCCTATTTTAAATCCAGCACAATCTTGACATTTTCCTGCGAGGGACTGAGTAAAAAAAAAAGAAAGAAAAGAAAACTCAACACACAAGCTGATGTTGTAGAAAAAATGCCGGAGAGGCATTTGAATGATCTGATGTTTCATCTTTCCTTGTACTCTCCTCCCTGTTGTTTTCTTGCTGTTTTATGCTCCCCCTGCCCCACACCCCCTCCCACCCACCCTACTTTCTGTAGCTGGGGGTAAGATGGTAATGATGGTAATGACAAGGCTGCTGTGCAAAGAGGGATTGCAAGTTATTGAGTTAGAAGAGTGGATCAAAAGTACTCAGTGCAGACAGTGGTGTCTGAAAAGCCCCCCCATCTTACATCATGCTATTTCTTTTTCTATTTTTTTTAACAATGTTTTCCTCATAACAAACACATGCAAAAAAAAAAGAGAAAAAGCTGCTGCCCTCAGAACTCTGTGTTCCTGGTCTGCTCTCCGTCCACTGTACCACACTGCAGACCTTTCGGTGACAAAGCCTTCAGTCTGGCTGCCCCCACTAACCCCCACTAACCCACTCTCTGTGGACTCTCTCCCTCCTTAAATCCGCCACGCCCCGACCCTGGACCCTGGACACTGGACACTTTTAAATCAGCCCTCAAGACCAAGACACACCTTTTCTCCATGGCCTTTCCTAATTAGTTATTCAGTTTTCTGCCCCTTTTGTTTACTGTAAAGCGGCTTTGGTTTTTTTTTTTTTGCAGGGCGCAACATAAATGAAGTTATTATTATCAAATTTATTTCAATTGTGTCCCAAGCTGCACGTACACTATATATGATATTCTCATCACACTGATTACAAGCTAATTCATGTGCACTGCAAACATTAAACACAAGTTAAAAGGTCTGCCCTGTGCAGATATAGTTTTGGTCAAGTTGCCCCCCAGGTTATGAGAGAACCAGGTCTTAGATTTCTGCATCCATTTCAGTCCATTTATGCAAAATCGAACACCAACACCTCTTCCAAGAATGAGACTCTCTCTCTCTTTATACAGAGAACACACAGTTCAACTGTTTTATAGAGAGGGTGGAGAGTTTTCAATGAAAACTGTCTGATGTGTTTCTAGTGACACCGAGGAAAAAGACTCTATCATTGGAAAAGTACCCACTTAAAGAAAGGAATGTGGATTCGTTCTTTATTTCATACCAGACAGCGTGGAGAAGGGGACGATTTGTCCTGACAAACAACACCTTCATTGTAAATCTAATAATGTGAATTTTGCTTGAAGACAGACTTGAAAATATGAGGAGTTGCAGACAGTCAGATACCTCAAAACCTGGGCAAAAAACAAAACAAAACAAAACAAAAACTACCAGCATGGCTTCACTGATTCTCTAAACATAACCTTTACTGTGTGTGTTCACTGATAAGTAAACAATGCTAATGTTCTGAATGTCATTAGCTCCCAGTCGAGACGCTGCCACGGCCAGAAGCCATGTGACTTCACAAACTAAACCTAATAATAACAACAACTAAATAACCAGTGCTTATTGTTGAGTAGCTCAATCACACTCAGTGTTTCCTGCCTCTGATATCACACGCTCCACCGCGTTGCCATGGGATCCTGTTACGTCTCGGAGCATATGAGGCTTCATGTGGGGAATATGGACTCATGATAACCTCATGACATGAGCTGATTTCATTCTAATCAGTCTCTAAGTCACCTAAATCTTTCATGATACTCCTTCGGATGCTGCAGACTGACCTACATTTGTGCCGCTGACTCTCTCGTTTGCTGTGGGTGTACCTCTCTCTCTCTCTCTCTCTCTCTCTTTCTCTCAGTCTCTTTCTCTCAGCTCATTGATATGCCTGATCATCAGAGGCATCGCTGAACTGGCTGATTGTCATTTTCAGCTGCAGTGCCACTGATGCATTTCATTTCCTCTCTGGGCTCTCTGTTGGTGTGATTAAGCACTCGCTGCACTGACACTTGACAAGAAGGAGTTGGATTAATGGCAACCCTGTGTTGTTTTCTTCCTCAGAGGAAGGGGAGGTGGTGGTGGAGGGGGAGGAGGAGTGGTGTGTGTGTGTGGGGGGGGCAGGTTTTATAATATTTACATTGCATGCATGGTGGTGCTGCTTCAGGAGAAGTTGTGCTCTAGCTGTATGGGTGATCCAGACTGGCAGCTGTTGCTGTTCCTGCAGCTCGCCGAGGGGGTGCAGCAGTTAGTCGGTGCGAGAGCCAGGACGTCAGGTGTTGCTTTGTCATTTATAGTCTGAGGGCAAACTCTCAATCTGACAGGATCCTTCCCAGAAACAGCAGCATTAATACCCAGGCTTCAGGTTCACTTCATGCAAATGGAGCAGATCTGGCTTGCGCTAAACTTAGATGTGTAGCTAGACTTTGAATATGAAAAAGGAAAAAGGTGACCTTTCGCTTCTGAAGCCAATTTGGTGACCTTTCCTGGTATTTCCAGAATCGTTATGCACTCTGTGTGGCAGTGCCATCTGAAACACAACCAGAATTCAACACGCCACTGGCACAAACCTGGACTTTTTTTTTTCCTTTTGTGAATGCTTCATAGATGTTTTGTCTCTGCGTAAAAATTGAATTAGCCTCAGATGCACATGCCAGTCTGCACAGAGCAGAAGTGGGCAGCGCGGGGGCTTAATTAGGACAAAAAGAAATCTGCACTGAGTCCACAGCGAAAAAGGATGTGAAAATACCCCACTTATCATCAAACATTGTGTGGGCATTTCATTGCAATTAATACAGAACTATACACACTGTAATGTAACATGTCTTTTTCTCTGTGGGTGTTTGTCGACAGATACTGTTTATTTCACTGCACCGCGCACCCTCTGTTCGTCCTAGTGTTTGTATATAATAGGCCGCAATAATTACATTCATCTCTGTCACATAGTAGAGGCTATTTACTATCCAGTTACTGTGGAGATGACAAAGAGCTTCATCATCTGCACAGCATCGACAGAACAGACTTATTTACCTGTGTGGATGCAGAAGTGTGTGTCTGTTTTGCACTCTAATATATTCACAAATACTCTCAGCAGAGTGTGAATTGTCCATGCTTTTTACATGGAGAAAATTGTTTCATGTTTGTGTGAGTCCTTTCAGTTCAGGTGATGGAAGCAGAATTAATAACAGACTGTAGAAAAGCAACAAAATTAAAGGTAGAACAGAAGTCTGGGTTGATGGTGGAGAAACACAAAGTTTGTAATACTCTCACCCAACACGGAGAGTCCTTGGAGGTATCAAACAAATGTAGAATTTAAAAACTTTAAAATTGGAACTCTGTTTATCTAACCTGGGCACACAGAATAATGAACTGAAATCATCACAAAGAACGAGAATTTCCACCGAGGGTGTCTCATTTTGCAAGAACCAAAAAAACTTGGTTCATTAAAATAAAATCTTCAATGCAGCATTCTCCAAATTACTGGGTCTTTGGCAGCACTCTCAACTTGTCTGAAAAAAATGTGTTGATCCCTGCAGACATTACAAATACCTGGTTTAGAGGAGGGTGGAAAACGTCTCATGGTCAAGTGTGAGTCACTCGGTAAGTTATGTTCTTTCTACAGTTAAGAGCATTTCCTTGTCCACTCAGGTGCACGAAAAGACAAACAAACCACAAACCTACCGTATTTTGCTTAACGTCACATCTTTCAAACATCCTCTTCTTATCTTTTTTATCTATGTTGGATATTGTTAACATACAGTGCATTACTCCTGTCTAAGGTTATTTACGTAAAAAGAAATCCTTCCTGTAAGTCCTTCAGGTGCTTTGAAAGGTCTTAGTAATGTGTTCCTGGTATGGCTCAGAATGGAAGTAATACTGAGCAATAATTTTCTTCCCACGTTGACTCGCTTCCTCTCCTGATGAAAGTGTAGTCTTCCACCTCCATCCACAGACCCTGAGTGTCTACTGAACAGCTTGGTGAAAATCAAGAATCCTGAACTAGAGGCTGAACACAGGATGTAATTCAGTGTAAACAAACATATTTCATTAGTCTGAGGCACACTCAGTAATTATTAAAGACCTGCTCTGATGATTTTTAAACCCTGTTAACATGTCAGAGTATGTTTTTTTTGTTGTTGTTTTTTTTTACTACTGATACAGGACATAATGAGTGGGATAAGCAGTTGACTGAGTGTTTCATAACCGTGTCATAAGAACGGATTAAGACAACCCATTTCAATTTACAAACTAGGCTATAACATTAAAGGTGTTCAGAAAAGAAAATTGAATTTGAGCCCACTGTGGGTCTTAACATTAGTGTAATAACTCATCTATCAGACGTAGCCCAAACTTTGTGCAAAATTCTATTTTCGAGTAAATCCAGGATGAAAGTGGGGTAGTTTTCGCATTGGATAACGCAGGCGCACGAATTATGCGTCACGCTGCTCACGAATGCCAATGCTATTGGATCCGTCATCCGTCAATCAAACGTCTGAGACACACACACCGAGCTTGGTCTCGCCCCAAACATTGAATATCCCGCCCGCTTGATAACGACCAATCAAATTATTTTTCCTTACTCGGGTAAACTCGTGCGGCAACTCGTGGAAACTCGTAAAAGGAGGCGCGACAAACAGTACAAACGGCCATTTTTGAACACCTTTAACTCCCAGGGATGAGGGGTGGGCAAAATAAACTAGAAACTTCAGACAGTCAAGCTAAAAAACAGCATTTAAACAATGAAAGATGCTAACAAGGCTAACCGTTCTACAGTAATACATCTGCTAGTTACCATTATGGTCACATCACATTGTATTACTAACCATCATGATGTTCACTGCTCTTTGACTGGCAACCAGAGCCTCACATTAGCACAGCGGCTAACACCATGTTATCGACTGTGTAACATAACGTAGCGTGACTAATTTTAACGTGCAACAAACTCCTTAAAAACTTACATTTAATGTGCACCTACTGTTAGCAGAGTATGAAAGCAAAAAGCCTACTGTTGTGGTTGCCATGGATAAAATACAAAAAGCACAAAAACAATTTTTAACCTGAATTTCACTTTAAAGGATTTTGGAACAGATCAATTACATGCTGGACTGCACTAAACGAAGGCCCTGCGAAACCAGATAGTATTAAATTCATGTGTTTGCTATACTTTCTATATCTGCACATGGCAACTACGTTTAAGATTATGGTTCAGGCCAGGGAAAGACTGTTGTTATAGTTTAAGAAAGAAAATTGAATGCAGCAACTGTGACACATCTCTAGCTCCCGTATCCTGCATTGAAAGTCCTTAGTCCCCCCCACCCCCACCCAGACCTCCTCCCACGGTCTGCTGCTTCATTAAGAACACACTGTGGGGTGCAGAATAGTCTATTATAGGGATAGTGAGCTGACAGGACTTGTGGCAACAAAAATAAAACCAGTGAAGTGTTCAACACATGATGTTGCAGAAGGGTGGATGAACATTCAGGCGGGGTGTTGGTGTGTCAGGGCACATAGGGATGACAGAGGTGATAACTTCACAAGGGGTTACTTAACTGGAATAATTGAATTATGATTTCACTGTAGGAGGAAACCTATTCAAATGTCTGGAAGTTAAAGTCTGTGAGGGAAAAAAGCAGCCTGCACACTGGACCTTGTGTGTGTGTATGAGGTGGGTACAGACTGTTTGTGTCACTGAGAAGACACAAAGAGGAGAAGCAGTTTCTCTGCTCAGCCTTTAGAGATGATGCAGAGGAAAGTCCTTGAAGCAGAAGTTGTGGTTTCGACCTATTTAATGCGCCTGTGTGTGCAATCTGTTGTAAAAAAGGAGCCTGCGTGTGTGAGATGGTACCAGGTGAGGTTTACCAGCTTTGGAGCCAAAGAGGCTCATAATGAATGAAATATTCATTTTGGCCCACAGATCTATATGGCTGACATTTTGTAACATTAAGTGTAATAAACTCTGAGTAATTTCTGTAAATTATACCATTAGAAAATGTCAATAAAGCCTCTGTAATTCATTTTATGTATAAAAAGGTCTCATCCATCACAAGTGACATTTTCAGCTCTGGCACTAAAGTGTCATCTCCGGCCGTCACACTGACTCCCAGTCACCTATGCAGGTGAAGCATTGTACTCCACTTCTTGTTTGTTTTCATGGAGCCATAAGCAAATTTGAAATAGGCCTAACTTGTCTTTTTCCTTTTTCACTAATTCAGAGTTGAAGAAACTTCATCTCACGTCCGGTTTTCACAACAATGATGATCATCATGCGGATAATACCCAAGAAAAGCCAGAGGTAGGATTGTATGATTACTTCCTTTATGTGCTACTGTTACATCACAATCATCAAAACAACCAATTTTGTAATTTTCATGTAATAATGTCTTCATATCCAGTCATGGGTTTAATCAGGAACTTAAAATCACCCATTATTCTCATATTCTGGTTTTCCTTCATGCTTAATACTCAAAGTAGGCCTACCTTATTTTTAGTGAGGATAGCTACATGGCTATTAAATGGATTAAACTGTTCAGATATTCATCGTCTCCAGAGGATCAATTAAAGTGGCTTTGGCGATCCCCTTACCCCATTTGTTATGCTTCTTTGTCCCATGTTCACATTAAGCTGGCCTGCTCTCGCTACTTTTCCTGTACACAGCCCAGCCTGCCCACCAGAAGCTGCCCTCATCAGCTCTTGTTGACCGAAAAATTACATCTCCATGTTTTCCCATATTCCATGTTGTAAACTGTTTTCTTGTCTGTACACAACGTCTGTCCATTTTCCCCTGTTCTTGGGAGTTTTTCCTCAGTCGATGTGAGGATCTAAGGACAGAGGATGTTATGATGCTGTGTAGTCAAACTATTTGTGAAAATGGGCTATACAAATAAACTTGCCTTGCCTTTGGTGAAATATCTAAAAAAAAAAAAAGAGGATGGTTTAATCCAATTATTAGCCATGTAGCTAACCTAACTAAATATAACGTAAGCTTGGATATGTGGTAACACGAACAAATGAATATCATCCCTTGAATTCCCTTGCAATGTTATTCATGTCCCTCAGAGGAAGAGTGGCAAATATTTCTCTTCTAATAGTGTCTTTATTTAACAGTGATCTTGTTGATTTTAATGAGCTTATGCTGAAAATTAGGAAAGGACCAGGCAGTGTTTTTATTTTCATTTTTCATGTTATAATTATATTTTCATTTTTCTGTTATCTAAAAAAATCCCTCATCAGAATATCAAACAGTTAACAAGTACTTAGAATAATGAAACAGCTCACAGCTATTGGTGACCCAAAACCATTAAGACACTTAGTGCTGGTATTTTCCATCAGATGGGACTTTGAGTGTGGGGATGGAGCAGTGGGAGAGCAGCGAGCAGCGGTAATCATTTCTGAAACAAATGGATCCATTTGTAGGCCTACATGTCAGCAATGTGAAAACATGTTGTTTCATGCATGTTGCTTTGATTTTACTTTTAAAGGATCTAATACTTTTTTTTTTTTGCTTTTCAATAATTACTGTAAAAGAGACATCTGAATATTTCCTCTTCGCCACGAGGAAGCCCGAGAAGCCGTTCAGTTTTTAACTGATTTACTGATGAAATAGATCTTATCTCTTATGTACAGTATCTGACGTCTGGCACACAGAATTCAGTGTTTTTCTCTTTAAGTGCTTCTTCACCTGTTTCTGTTGCTGCTGCACTAATGTGTAAAGTGCGAATGATACTATCAAGGAGACGCCAACCAGGGATTACATAAAATGAAAATGAGCAGAGGCTCACTGAACCAAGGGTTTAAACAAAAACAAACCTTAAGGATACAAATGTGAGTGCAAGATTTAGACAAACTGATATGAAAGACATACCACAGAGGGTTTCTAAATGCTCCAAGATCAGTGATATTACAGTAAGGGCTGTTCCTAAATCAATAAGAGAGACAGCTGATAGAGAGCATCGGTCTGTGGATGATAGCAGATGATTTTTTATTCTTTATTATTGCTGCTGTCAATGCAAGTGGCCTGGTGGAGAATTGGAAGCTATCCTTTGCTGTTGTTCTCTTCTCTTTTCTCTGCGATTGAGATAGTGAGTAAGACACTGAACGCCACCATGATCCAGTGTGTTTTAGTGAAGCAGAGCAGTGGCTCTTTGTCTGAGATCAGCTTTGATTATTTCACTTCCACTTCAGCCAATCTTAGACGCTTTTAAAAGTGATGCAATCGAACGAGCCAGGAGCTCACAAAAGACAGACATACAATGAGTTATTCAAAATTTTATGGTGACGACATCTCAATAAAAAAGGAAAAAAAGAAAGAAAAAAAAGCAGCACTTACCTAACCTGCTTGCAGGATATTTACTCCCCATTTACATTCATCTTCTTTGTTGGATTTTTGCACTTACAGCAAATGACAATGAATCGAGCAGGTGTCGTGTAAAGAAGATTTGTGGGCACACAGTGCGAGGGGGAAAAAAAAGGGGGTTTGATTTGTTTGGTACAGTTTGCAGAGCGACGCTGTTATAGTCCAGCGTGGAGTGGCTTCCTCCGCCTGGTGCTGCATACAGTGTTTATGCACCTTCCCCATCCCTCTCCTCTCCCCTTATTATGCTGCACATGGGTGACACAGGACCGAACTAGTGCGGGCTGCTCTGTGCTCCAGCTGCATCTGCTTGTTGTGAGCCCACAGGGAATGCTGTGTATGTGTGTGTGTGGGTGCATGTGTGTGTGTGTGTGTGTGAGAGAGCTTGTATGCGCACATGTGCGTATACTCTGCCTGCGCACCAAGGCTATGCCAGAAAATATGGGTAGAGCAGCAGGGATTGCAGGGCTCTGCACTTACCTAAGCCATTCACAGGCTCAGCATCACACAGTTGATTCAGCACCTTGCTAATAGCGCGCACATTAACTGCAGCACACATCAGAGGAGGAGTGCAGTAATGAGGGAGAGAGCCCGGCGTTTGTTCTTGCTCAGTGTGTGTATGTATGAGTGTGTGTGTGTTTGTGGATGTATGTGAGAGAACGTCTGTGTTGAGCAAATGTGTGCACGGTGCGTCTAGTGTGTGTTTGTGAGGGAAAGAGAAATAGAGGGAGAGAGAGAGTGAGTGAGTGTGAGAGAGAGAGCGAGAGAGAGAGAGGAAGGGAGAGAGAGAGAGGGAGAGCGGACATGTGTTAGTAAGAGCTGGGAGGAAGGATGGCTGCTCATGTTTGAGCTGCCTCAAATGCTGAAAGGGAGAGTCAAGGCTAAAATTCAGCAGAGGCAGAGAAACAGACATCTCACTGGGGGACAAATCTTGTTCATCATTTGTGGGGAAGCAGAAGAGATTTGGCAATGCCTGCTGAAGTGAAAGAGGTAAGTGTGTGGTGGAATGGCTTTATTTGCTCTGTACCCTCCCTCTTTTTTTTTTTTCCTTCCTGCGGAGAACTGTAACCCTCCACAGCTATGCATTCTGCCTCTGTCATGATGAATGAAGCAGGCATCAATAGCATCACCTCCTTGCCTCTCACTGCTGTTTCGGTGCAGTCTCCTTGTGTGCATGGGGACATGATGCTAACATCTCCATCAAGTGTGTGTGTGTGTGTGTATGCGTGCGTGCGTGTGTGTGTGTGTGTGCCTGTGCACGCGCGTGGCTGTGCATGCGTGCAAATGCATAGGCAAGCTTATAAGGGGGATAATCTTTGATTGCATTATGAGGAGAGGTTGTCCCTCTGGGGGGAAAATGCTGCACACACTCTGGTAAGTGTATTGCCATGATGTATCAGAGAGACACTAAATCTGACCATGCAGTATTTAACTATTTGAGGATCAGAGCCTAATCAGGAGCGAAAGGAGGCTCCAAATAGAAACTTTGAGAATGAAAATCCATCCTCCCTTTTTTTTTTTTCGGGGCTGTCATTTCCCATCAGTATTTACTCTGAATATCCCAGCCCGGCTACATTAAGGGTAAACAAGATGTATTGCATAATGGACACTGGTGTTTCTGCAGGAAACAAGCCTTAAATGAGAAGAGTCTTTTAATGCATCTGCATCATCTCAGTTGCCATTTCATTCACAATGCACGGCGACACATTCAGTATATATATGCAGTGACCAACACGAGCACCACTGATTCAACAGATAGCGGAGGGCAGATGAGTTGTGACAAAGTTGCGACTAATGTCTTCTGACATCAGTGGGCTGATGTCATGTTTTATTATCCCATGGAAGCATTACCCTTTCAGTACCCATTGTCTGATAAAAGACAAGCTGCAAACTAATTTATGCTCAAGTTTGATCGCTACAAAATGACTTTGCCCCGCTGATTTAAGAGCAATTAAGAGCGCCCATTTTTCAAATCATCTTGTCTTTCTGGACTGGATTCATGACAAGTTTGAATCACGGCTTGTGCCTGTTGTGCCCTTGAGCTGGTCACCAAGATCTGAACTCACTCAGCATTAGATCAGACTCTGTGTCTCCCAAAATAATACCCTGGCTGCAGCTGGCCTCAATACTGAGAGTTGATGGGAACAAGATGCTAATCATGTCATTCAGTCTCCTGCATCGCTGCACCTAACGTCTCTATACAATACCTTGTCTCTTATTTTCTTGTTCTTTTTCTTTTTCTAAGCTAAGTCAGATTCAGAATCATCATCTTGACCTATTTGGCTGTGTGAGCACACTTAGTTAGTGATGGTGCAGTGAGTTATTTAAATGAGCTTTGACTCACAGTGGCCTGGCCTTCCCTGGAGCTTGAATCAGACGGGGACAGCACACAGGCCCTTGTCCAGCCTATTATCGTCCTCCAAATCCTTAATCAAGCTGTCTGTAGAGGACAGTGGTACCCCGTCTGTCTTTAAGCCAGGCATTCATTTAGCGCTGCCTAACAATATCCAATCAACCCCCCGCCCCCCCCCAGAGGTGTTCAAGCTGGGATCATCTCCCCACTGCCAGTTTCTCCTAGGTGACCCTTTCATCTCCTCTTCCCTCTGACACATTTTGGTACACGGAAATGAAGGGGGCTCTTGTGTGTTTGGTGGGCTGTTTGAAAAGCTGTTCACTGCAGCCCTGATTTAATGCAGTGGAGTTGAGTTCTCAGCACTTGTTCGGTTCAATGCCGCAGCCTCAGACTGACGAGAGTTTGGGGAGATTTTAACAGTTTACTCGGTTTTTATCTGACACTTTTATCTCAGCACGTCACGCCAAATGTCGTATCTACGGTGCTACTGATGAACATCCTGCAAGAATGCATATAGGATTAATGTCATGTTGTTTTTATGGAAATTGATTCAGAGAGTGGATAAGCATAAACAGAGTCATAAATGATGCAGCATAATTGATTTTCTTACTCCATGGAACCTTTCAATTACATTCTTAAATGTTTTGATGGGTTGTTTACTTCATTGTTGTCCCAGATTTTAGAAAAGCGCCCCCCCACCACCTACCCCCCACTGTGACCAGAGGGCCTTCAAGGCTAAAAGAGGTGTATCAGATTATCAGAGACTGAGTGAAATCATTTCTTAGATTTCTTTCTTTTTTCTTCGTGCACACACTGAGATGATGTAAAATTTTTGAAAAAGAAATTCTGTATGAAATGTGTTTAGAGTCAAACACTGCCTCCAGTTCTCTCTCCGACCAAGCTGCTGAATAATTAATCCACTGTGGTTAATGAAACCGGTTTTGGCGAAAAAGAGTAGAGTTTAAATTCTGTTTGAAATAAACAAGTGGAAATTACAGAAATACCCACATGTTGCACTGGAGGCAGCAGCTGGATTATTGATTTAGGAGTCAGAGGTGGTAAATCGGGTCTCAGATCAAAAAGCTTGAATGACAACAGCAACCGGCTGCTCACATCCCAATGCCATTACAATGCTGCTGTGTTTCGTCAGGGGTCCTTTTATACATGCTTACATAACACACTGAGCAACACCAACATCTGTTTAGCATTCAAAGCATAAATATTTCAGTTTTGGATGATAACAGTAAGTCTGCACACATGTAAATAAAAAATAAAAAACCCAGATAATCTGATAATAACTAATGATTTGAATAGCTATTTTGCCAAATACAGATCCAAATGCCCCATTTCAGGTGTGCCAGTGGGGGAAAATCACTGCTTTATCCTGTCCTACATTATTACCAAACACTACCTTGTTTGTGTTTGCCCTCAAGAAGACTAGAGCAAGTTATTTCAGTTGAAGTGTAGAAAACATGCAGTGGTTTTGTTCCTTATTCTTCCCTTTTTTTGGTCTTGATCCTTGAAAGCCTCCCTTCAAGACGCAGGCTGTCAGTTTTTAAACATGTCAAAAAAAAACAACAGAGGAAATCTGCTCCCTGAAATCATTATAAAAGTTTTAACATGTACGCAGAAACTTGGGCGATACCTGTATCCATTTTAAGTAGGCTAAGGGGCAAATGTAAACAGCAATTGAACCTGAAATGTTGGGAATTTCCGATTATGGATAAAATAAATGAACGCACACTCCAGTGCACATATAATTAACTAACCAATCATGCAATATACTCAAAGCAGTTATTACCTGATAGGAATATGCGAACTGATATAGTCATCCTAGTCTGCACACAATGAATGAATCCACACAACTACTTAATTAAATAAGTAATAAATGGCATTTCTCATTCTTTATTAGGTCTCTCTCTTCGGTCTACACACGATTTGTGGCAGAATGACTTTGTCACTGTTTTCCCACGGACAGATTAAATTACAGTTCACCAAAAAGTTTAAACACTGGGAAAATGTGAGCCTTTCCAGACATATATCAGTGTAATTTAAGTGTGTATATTGGCATTATTCAGCATGAATTGAACAGTTCATATTTCAAATTATACAAATTATGTGATAATGGAGTGGAACTGCGTCAGGCTCTCAGCACTGGATCTGCTCAACACCCAGCGTCAAGTGCAGCTTCTTTATCGTGTGTAGACAGCCTTAATGACATGGAGTGCTATCACAGGATTGTCTACCCCTCTATCATTACCCTATTTGTGTGTGATGTAAACACGTACGGCGAACAGGATATGCGCAAAAGATGTTGAAGCAATGCTGCTACAGCGTGTAACTCGGTTGTGTGTGTGTGTGTGTGTGTGTGTGTGTGTGTGGTTTAGGAGCAGAGTTCAGAGGGCCCTCCTCCACTATCTTTACCACAGGAGGCTAAAGAGGCCACTCTGGATACTCCGTCTGCTAATGACGAGCTGGACACGCCCACTTCCATCGCCTCTGTGATGACCTCGACCAATGAGAGCTCCACAGAGACAGACACCCCGCTGCAGACTGACACTGAGGTTCATGACTTAACACTTGGTCACATTTCTGTCACCTACTTACTTCCAGCAGTTTGTTATAAAATCACAGAGGAGTCATTTCCCCCCCAAACTATAATTATCTATAAATGACACTGTTTCTAGACTAAAATGCAGCTAAATTCTGCCTGGTGAGATCGAATCAATCACAACATATGAAAGATGAGGAGATAAGCTGTGAGTGGCAATGTGATTTAAAGTTAAAAGATAAATGAGAAAACTTTTTATAATTTTTTCTTTTACTTACTTTAATCAATGTATGATGTATTATACAACCATTTTACTTAGTTTCAGTTACAAGGACAGGTAGAGGAAGCCAATTTACCCTCTGGGGCAATTCTATCATAACACTTAATTCTATTTCACTGAGCCTTACATATTTACATGCAACACGTTTTGCTCACACTCTGCAATGGAAGAGTTAAAAATAAGAATCAACTGACTAAACCAGACAATTAAATTTCCTGCAATTTACTCTGCCTCTGAACAGTGGCTGGACCTCAAGTTGTTTCATCAGAGTCCAATCTAAACTCATTTTCAAGAAGGGGAATTCATTATTCTTTGGCTGGAGAGAAGAATTCATTATTTACTGGTGGTGGCTCACAAAGCCAGGGAAGTGCTGAAATGAGATTGATTGATCATCACTATGAAAAATGGTCTGGGGTGGGCTATACAGTTTAAATGAGAAATAAATACACACTGTGGGTAACAGGAACATGTTTGCTCTGTTCCAACTAAATTAAGACCAAATGGTTCCTGCTGTGACTGTAGACATAGCAATTTGATGGCATTAAAAGGCCATGGAGGAACGCTGCACAACAGGCAGACCAGAGGGATTTTTTTTATTTTGAGTGATTCAGGTTGTGGAGATTATAGTTGTGATGCCTCAATTCTTGTAGGAGTCCAAGACGGTGGAACAGGAAGGTGAACAGACCCCGATTGAAACCCCAGAGTCGTCAGAGACACAACAGGAGACCTTCCAAACACCAGACAAACCCGATGTCACATCGACCCCAGTGGTTCAAGATAACACTCCTACTGAGCAAACGATCCCTGAAGTGAACACTGTACCCTCCGTGTGTGTTACACCAACAACAATGACCATCAGCAGCACCCCCACAGCGGCCCCACAACCTCACGTGGTACTGCAGCCTGGGGAGCCTCAGCCGGTGAATGCAGACAGCCAGAGCAGAGTGTACACGCTGCCTGACACCTACAGAGGCATCGGGGGCGACTTGTGTGCGCCGGGATATGGAAGCCTGTCCCGTGCCACCCTCCACAGCTACTGGCCCGCCAAAAACTTCCAGCCTGGGGCTCACTACACCTTACCCTTCCTCAGGGACAGCTACGCCCCTGCCGGACTCACAAGCCAGACAGAAGATGATGGCCTCAGTGAACGGGGAGAAAATCCTCTGGACATCAAGCCTGACCACCCGACTGCTAGCTATCCAACACTGGGAGGGATTCACCAGTTCAGGCCAATTACCACCATGGAGCTCCTCAGAGAGCCCTCGAGAACCAGGTAAGACGACGGCACATTAAATCAAACTTTATTGATCCCACAGGAGCAGACTGTGCGAATGGCTTTCAAGGACTCTTGTGGTTTCCATGGTGCCAGGATCAAAAACAGATGAGTGCCTACATCAAATTAGTTAGGAGTGTGAATCACTTATAACTCACAGTTTCAAAGCCCTGAATGCAAAGATGCATATATAATAAATAAAACATCTTGGCATTTATGTCTTTTTCCAGGTCCCAAATCCTGAATAACTACTTAATTCAAAAATTGGAGCTGTGCCGAGATTCAGGTGCCACAATGGAGACATAAGGGAAAAGGAAACTGTACAGAAAAGGATATTCTGCTGCAGTAACAAACAAGTACTAATCAACACTCGGCCTAATTTTGTTTCTGCTGTGATGATAATACTCATTAAACTTTGTAGCTGCAGAGACAGACAGGAGTCGCCTCTATATGTGAGCCTGCCTGGACAATAGAAAGACAG
The DNA here is from genome assembly GCF_045865225.1 of Trachurus japonicus. Taxonomy (NCBI): domain Eukaryota; kingdom Metazoa; phylum Chordata; class Actinopteri; order Carangiformes; family Carangidae; genus Trachurus; species Trachurus japonicus. The sequence goes on from NC_140918.1 coordinate 15,336,287, forward strand.
ATGGACAGCAGTTAAGTAGCAGCTGGTATCAATCAGGCAACCTGCTGCAAAGTCAATAAATAAGGAGGTTTCACCTGTTATTGCCTGCCAGGAGCTTTTCCTTAGCCCGTATAAAGTGACAGAGCTGTTTACAAAAGATACAAGCAAGTCACTCAAGCTGTTAAAGTCACTGAAGCTCAGTCTATTAGACTCAGGAACGCCATCCAACCCTTCCATTCAACCTGTTGAGTACAAAAGGAATAGGTGGACATTTTGGGAATTCACTTACGGTATTTAGGCTGCATAGTTTACAGATAGTGGTATGAGTCTTCTCTAATTATCTTCAAGAATGTGCATTTACCAAAAGATCCAACATTAAGAATTCAAGATGGATGATTGTGTACTTTTGTCCTGCATGACTTTCTCTGTCTCCTAAGAGGTGGCTATGATGATGCCTTTATGGCCCAGCTGGAGGGGAACCTCAATCCTTTCTTCCAGGCTATGTGCCGCGCGCAAACCTTGCAGTTCCCCCACAAACGCAGCAGCATGGTCAGCCTGGACAGCATCCGCAGAGACCCCCGCTGGAGAGACCCCAACCTACATGAGGTGATCTCGATGCTCAGCCACCCTATGGACCCGGTCAAGTCCAACGCGGCTGCTTATTTGCAGCACCTGTGTTATGAGAATGATCGCATCAAGCAGGAAGTCCGTCAGCTCAACGGGGTGCCGATCTTGGTGGAATTACTGGACCATCCTAAACCGGAAGTCCACCGCAAGGCCTGTGGTGCTCTGCGCAACATATCTTTTGGAAAAGACCACAATAACAAGATTGCCATCAAGAGTTGTGATGGTATTCAAGCTTTAGTCAGACTGCTGAGGAAATCCAGCAGCATGGAGGTGAAAGAGTTGGTCACAGGTACATTAAAACTCCTGTGTCTTCATGAAGCAATATCTGGCAATCCCTTTGTTTGCTTCCACAACTTTTTGTATTTTCTCTCCTGCAGGCACTCTGTGGAACCTCTCGTCGCATGAGCCGCTGAAAATGACAGTAATCAACCACGGGCTTCAAACACTGACTGATGAAATCATCATCCCACACTCAGGCTGGAGGAGAGACTCAGCCGACCCCTCCAAACTGCAGAGCGCCGAGTGGACCACGGTCTTCAAGAACACCTCTGGGTGTCTGAGGTATAGCCGCTATTCAAAGAACAAATCACACGCTGCTATCGAAGAACAAATGACAACATCCCCTGAAAGCTGATCTGTGACAGAACCTGTTTATTCAGCTCTGCTAATAACGGCTGTTTCTGTAGGAACGTCAGCTCAGACGGGGCGGACGCTCGACAAAGGTTGAGGGAGTGTCAGGGCCTGGTGGATGCACTTCTTCATGCCCTTCAGTCAGCCGTTATCAACAAGGATACTGACAATAAGGTTGACACAGACATCACACTTACTTGTGTTTTGAGATTTAAGAAAAACAAAGTAAACTGAGGCAAACTGAATGAATTGAAGTTACCAAAACAATAGGATATCAAACCTGGAACCCCGGTAAAAACAAGGCAAAACAAACAGTTTAAATTAAACTATAGCTATATTGCAATTGATGGTTAATTTTCTTTCCTTTTTAGACACCATCAAGTGAGTTCTCACTTTGAGACAGTCAATTAGTAGTTCCTCCATTTCTAACAGCAATAAATCCCCTGGCACTTGTTTCTGATACTTCACTGACTAAGCATCAAATTAAAGTTAATAGACTGTAGACAATTTCATTTCATCTGGCCATTTATTGCAAAGCCAGTCATCAAACTATGGGTGGAGTAGTGTAATTTATATTTAATGTTGATTAGAGAAAAAAATCAATGCAGTTTCATCCAAAGACAAATTAAGCTGGTGTAAACACCTGCACAACTCTTAATGTACTTAAACCTTCTGCACAGCGTGTTTGATTCATCCCTCTGTCATTGTTCACATTTTAGTCAGTGGAGAACTGCGTCTGCATTCTGCGAAACCTGTCATACCATGTTCACAAAGAAATACCGGGAACTGAGCGTTGTCAGGAGCCCCACGCCAACCACCTGATGAGGTCAGTAGGGCATCAAAAGAAGAAGAATGAGCCGGACTGTTTCGGCGGGAAAAGACCTAAAGGTTGGTAGAACACAAAAGTGAGAACCTCGGACTAATCACCAGTGGTTATCTTTACTTTTCCAAGTTGATTCTTTGGCTTAAAGAGGAACTATGCAAGATCTTTAGCATGCCACATTTTTACCTTAAAGGGACAACGAGGAGTTTTGGAAAAGCAAAGCGTTTTCACACTACCTTTATGAGCCTCCGCGCGCACCGTAAAATTCTTTTGACCGGCGCAAGACGGACTCATGTTTTCATTCATCAATAATTAAAGTCAGAGGTTCAAAGAGGTTCAGATACCACCGTAGTTCCGACCATAAACGACGATTCAGCTACGTTATTCTCATGACTCGTTGCGAAACTGAAAGTAAAGAGACGCTGGTCGGCTCGACCAGCATCTCCGCCACCACTAATAATAACAAAATAACGATAGAGACAGAATGATATATTTATCGAAAATGGGCCCATTAACAAGTGAGATTCATCCACATTAACGTGAGACTTTTTTATAACCGATTAGAAACTCCTCGTTGTCCCTTTAATTAAACAGCTGTCGTTATCCACCGCTCCATGGATTGCTTTCTTGCCGGCTTTGTTAAAAACACATGCACATGGCCAGGAGGAGGGTTAGCAAAACAGCGGAAAAGCGACCGAACTTGCATAGTTACCCTTTAAATACATGTGCGACAATTCAAATAGCAACTTTAAATTTTGCTATCACTACATGGCTGCCAGCGCCGTCAACAGCCGCTAGCTTACCTGTTTAGAAGGAACATTATATTGCAAGTTTAACATCAAACTTTAGTCCTTTACTCACCAAGAGATGTCTCCAGTGTGTAAAGCAATAAACTCGTGTCTCTATTGTGTCTTTTCTTCTGCTGAAGTTAGCATGCAAACAAGCTAGTCCCGACCTCTCTCATTACTTAGCAAGAAACCCGAGAGAAAACATAAACAACCTCTTCAACAACTCAAATTAGGTGAACGCCAGCTTTGTTTTTCTTCCTACTTCCCAACGCTCCCTACAAATTTATTTAGTTTTACATGAGATATACATTCTTAATTTCCCCTTAACAGTTGCACAATCTACCGGTGTCTCCTCTAAACCTACCTTTTTTCTGTTTGAAATTTTTCATTTACTTTCAACGTGTCCTACCCTCAAGCATCGGCTTCACATTTCTTGCCCCCTTTTATGCCAATGAGAACTTGAATATTTCATCAGCCTTTGCAGGAGCTGATGATAGATTTTGCTCTGTAGGACGAATGCCAAGTTCCAAATTGAAAAAGCGTGCTCATACTTTGTTACATCAGTTATGTGATTTTTACACCATACAACTGATGCAACAAACAGGAGGGTTTTAAACTGTGAGAAAAGTTTTGGCAGTGATTTGTTAGCCGACGTAAAAAACAATTTCAATTATAGCTGATGTACTAGTAATTATTAGGCCGCAGCTGTTTGTGCTGGAGGGAGCACATTAATGGAGTAACGACAGGGTTAGAGTCGATTGCGATTTAAACTTTTATAGCTTTTCACCAATGCTAACCTTTCAGCTCATTGTTTAAAACAGACAGATGCTGCACTGAGCCAAACATTACCCAGATAGACTCAGTCCTTCCTCACCACAAAGAAGAGCCCTGTTTTCTGCTGCTGTGTCCTTCTCCATCATAATCTAATCTTTGACATTGTTCCCTCCTCTTTTCCTTTCAATCTTTATTCACCAGAGGAGTGGTTCAATCAAGGTCAGTCTCCTCCTTACTCCTGAATATTTTCGTGCCACTAATGTTTTGTGATTCAACATCTCATTGAATTTGGTGACGTGATCTGACGTATTGAAAACTGGTGTTTGTATTTGTGTGCATGTGTGTGTCTGTGATGTGCAGGTTGGAAAAATGGCTTAATGGACAGAAAATACGGTACATTGGATTTACCTAAACGTACAGAACTGATGAAAGGTACATGATGTCTGAAAACATAATAGTAATTTTTTTTTTTTGAAAATCCTGATCACAATATAGTTTATATTGATATGTTAGGATTATTACTAATGCACTAAAGGCAGATACATTATAAAGAGTTTTTTCTTTTATCATACATCATCAAAATAATATTATACAGCATTTTTTACCTGCTTTCTGTGTAATTTTATTTGCTTTGTATGCATGACATTGGCATGGCCTGAAAGAGAATTCATTTAAATGCAAAGCCACACACCAGCACCTGCACCACTTGAAGAGAGTTTCATTACTAAAACAAAATGACCCACCAACTGAAGGACTGATAACACTTTTATCTAGCAACATCTAGAGGAGGAACATTTCCTCCAGCAATACAAGACAGGCACAGGAATTTGCTCAAGCCTCTACATGACCTATGTGCACACAACGGACACTGACACTTAAGCTGCATGGCTGTTTTTAACCATGAAAGCGCCCTGTATAGAAACTGTGGAGAGAGGGGGAAAAAAATCCTTCAATAGTACAATAGAGCTGAATACATGAATCTGGCTGCCGTTAGAAAAGAGATTCGCTTATGCCTCCCACTCTGCAGCTAGTGAATGCAAATCAGAATGACAAGCATGTTACGGTCCTGGGTCAGCTTTATACTACTCAGCCGCCCAGCTTCATCCACTGGCACAGTATGAACATGCTGCAGGAGTCCACTAGAGTTGTAATTTTCTATGAGTTTAATCAAATGAATCTTGATTTTCTTTATCTACTGACCTTCTGGAACAATGCTAACATTTATACAGAACGATTTAGTGACTGAATTAAAGCTAATTACTAAGGACACTATTATTTCAGCCTTAAGTCTCTTATGCAGATTGTTTGCTTGAATGTCATCCCTCACTTTCTTTGCCTTTCTGTTGAAGGGTTGGAGCTGCTGTACCAGCCAGAGGTGGTGAGGCTCTACCTCTCTCTCCTCACCTGCAGCCACAACCACAACACGCTGGAGGCGGCCGCAGGAGCCCTGCAGAACCTCGCTGCAGGACAGTGGGCTGTGAGTGTTCAAAATGTGGACGCTTGGTTGGCTCATGTGTAGTGTATATCAGTGGCTGATTATTTCCTCAGATGCTTAGACGCCCACTCAAAATAAGTTTATTGCATCTAGAGCTTGCTGCTGCTGAAAGTCTGTATCTCAAGAAGATTACCGTTGCTGCTGTCATAGTGTCCTAATGTCCTTATACACTGTCCATGGACCAGATCCAGGATTTGTCTTGGAGGCTGCATCAGTATTCAAAGTATGCAGAAAGATAGAGATACAGGGTTGATCATCTTAATCTAACTGGACTAGCTAGATTGACTTTGTCACCAGCCGACATGATCAAAAATCACTTTTACTGCCATGGACCCCAGGTGGATCCATGGGGCTGTCAAATAATGTGCTTTGCCAAGATATACCGTGCCATGACTGTCACTATAATTTAACATCAACGCTGGGGCAGGACTCAGATTAAAGGAGTTTTAAAATGCTTGGATTTTGAAATTGAGTTACATCATACACAAGAGGGCAATTGAGAGCATAGAACTTGGGTCTTACTTACGGTATAATTGGCAGTTTCTTTTTCTTTTTCTTTTTTTGAAACACACCGATATTTTGTATATAAGCCATATATTCTGTGTTTATGCTTTTAGTGGTCAAGCTACATCCGAGCCACAGTGAGAAAAGAGAAAGGGCTGCCTATTCTGGTGGAGCTGCTGCGCTCAGATGTGGACAAAGTGGTGCGAGCTGTGGCTATCGCTCTTCGCAACCTGGCCATGGACAGAAGGAATAAAGACCTAATAGGTTCAGGCTTGTAATTCTAAGCAGCTGCATACATACGACTCTACACCTGCACACTCAGACTAACTTTGCTATGCTGTCTGTGATTACAAGGGAGTTATGCTTTGAGGGACCTTGTCGGTAATCTTCCATGTGGGCAGCAGCATCCAGCCAAGAATCTTGATGGAGATACGGTGGTGTCTATTCTGAATACTATCCATGAGATCATCACTGATAGCCCAGAGAACGCCCGAGCCCTCATACAGGGTCATGCCGTGCAGAAACTAGTGGCTATCAACAAGTCCAGGTATGTAATTGTCTTTCAACAGTCAAAGCCAATATGTTTTACCACATCGAATTAACTTCGGGAAACATAAAGAGATAGAGGAATATGCTCTGGTATTAGAGTATAATTTGCTGCAGATGCTTAATATCTGTTCGTACTCCTGACACAGGCTTGATACAATAGTTTATGATATTACGAGCATCATCCCGGGGCAATCAGAAATGGATTTTAATCATTTGGACAGTATTGTCTCAGAGCTGTCCGCTGTTGTTTATGATAATGTCTGCTGATTTGCTGTCAGCCAATCAGCACGGGAGACCAAGGCAGCTTCCCATGTGCTCCAGACAATATGGGCTTACAAGGACCTGAGAAATGCTTTGATGAAGGCAGGCTGGAACAAGAGCCACTTTAAGGTATTTCTTACCATTTCCATAAAGGTTTAAAGAGTAATACAGTACAGTACATCTTATATTTTGATGTAGGATCACTATTCAAACCTCTGTCAAACACATAAGGAAATACTAAGTATAAAACATGTGAAATATATAATGAAAGTTGTTCAGTAACCTCAATTGCACAATGACATGTCTTATCGAAAATGTGATGAAAAACAAAGCCACTGCTCTGTAACTGCCCAATATTCTGTTCAAGTCAGTCCAATCAATCCAGTGAAATGTCCATTTATATTAAGTTAAAGAGAAACAGGAAAGTGTCATCCAGTAACTTAATCTTTTCTTGTTTTTCAAAGCCAACAACCACAGGGGTGACTAAAAAGTCCAAGAGTGGAAAACAAAGCAGCGATGACATCACCTTGCCTCTCATGGACAAAAACCAAGGTCAGTAAATCATTGCATGCATTCCTTAAGCAAAATGTTATTAAACCATCATCTAAATGAGGAAAGTGTCCTCCAGCTTAGGGGACAAAAAGTGATTTTTAACATACTGTGGTTCTTGACATGTCAGGGACAAAGAAAATGGCTGTTTTTTAATCCTAGACCATATTCTTCTGAAACATGGCCTTAAACCAATGGTGTGCTGCCAAGGTTATCAGTGCACCGACTTGGCTTATTAGCCTGAGCAGTTTTTCCCAGAGGCAGAGCAGGCTCACGCATCACCACGCATCACATTTCATTTGAACGTTATTCCAACAGGGCACTCGCTTTGCCATGTTGAGAGCGACCTCTAGCTTCTCACTAAAACAGAGAGTTTCTCTCAAGGCTGTCTCATGAATTATGAACCCAACTTAAACACACTTTGAAATATGAAACTGTGGGTAATGGATATTCACTACTTGAAATGAAGTATTGCATTATTTTTGCCCATTTATGTGCCTGGCATCTAAATGAATAGATCACATGCCCTTTTGGAATGTGTACTTCTTAAATGGACAACAAGTATACAGCCTATACTGTTTAATTTGCAGTATCTACACTTGAGGTGTTGACACAAGTGTTGGCTATATATCATGTCCCAATCATATTTAGTTACAGTTAATATTGTCATACACTTATGAATTAGGAACAGATTGGAATGAAGTTGCTTTGCTATGGCAAAATATTAAAATATAGCATTGCTAAATGTTTGCTCAACACCAACACAGTGACAAATCCTGTTAGTTTTGAATCTAAATAAATACTGAAAATATGTATTAATTTGCTAATTGGATTTACTGCTCTTTTTCAACATCTTTTCTCCTGGCCTGTTGTGAAAAATGATTGTTGATGTGGGGTTTGTGGGCGCCTGCAGACAGCAATGAAAGATTTAGCATATTTTCAGTCTTATTGTTTCACAGTGAAATGTTTGAAGAATGGTTAAATAGGCGAACGTAACCTCATTCACACAGAACAGGACCTGCTCTGAGTGGTAGCAATAAAAACAGCAGCAAGGACACACAGGCAGGAGGAAAAGCCATTTAGTCTCAATTGGATATACATTTGCTGATTGGAAAGTTACATTTTCATCAGTAAGCCACATAGTGTGGTCTTTATTAGGGCCTCATTTTATAATAGTAAGTCAAGTAATGTCAAGCAATGTTAATAAAAAAGAGGGAAAACCCACATACAGTAGCATGCCGGTTTATTGGTGTATGATTGTCGTTAACGAGGATCCATGTTAATCTAACCTTTTTTTTATATCATCCCGACAATATTGTGAAAACTGAAAGATAGAAACATATTTACAAAATGATGCTTGGTGATCTATACAACGATACTTAATTAGAGGAGGATTTTCAATTGGCAATTCACTTGTCTGTTAGTAATGTAACTTGCTAAGAGCTAAACTCCAGAGTTTTTAGAAGAACCACATTGTCTGCTGCTATATGATGTTTACTTTTTCTTGCAGATGTATATTCCAGCTTAGAGCCAAATGATAGAGTTGGAGATGGAAAGGCGGCGGTTGTGGAAAGAGATGCTCTCCAGGTAATCCGCCAATTCAGTTTACTGAATACAAGCGCAGTTTGTGGATATTTTAAAAGACTTTATGACTTCATGATTGTTTTGCATACAGCCTCATTTGCTTTTAACTGACTTCATAACCTGTCCCTGTTATGGAGGACAAGCAGAGCACAAGTTTTGTTTTATAGGGTTTTCTTTTAAACAGTTACACACTTGTGACTTGTGCTTGCAACTATCAGGGCTTTTCATGCAAATTGGCTAACAATGGCTGTTTGCATATTTCTTGACCCAGGCGATAAGTGAAAGAAAACACTTCATCAGAGCTGGCAGGCCTGCAGTGGGCCTCATGGATAACAAACCTCCACCGCTGGACTCCTGGGTGTAAACATGACAACACGGCCACTGAAGCAAGTTAAATCCTGCAGAGACACTTTCCATCGGTGAAACCCAGATTTGTGCCATTGGATCTTTATTGTACAGACAGAGAAACACATTCAGTTTAAACTACTTTTCTTTGTTTACAGGAAGTAATGTGCCAAACATTTACATGTATTTATTACAGAGATTATTTGGCAATAGATTTGATGGATTATTGTCATTTAGGATGATATACAACCACACCTGATGGATGGATTACTTATGACATCTGAAATAGCCTAAATATGCAAACTATAGTGAATCAAAACTCCAAAGAATATATGACATGTACAATTAAAATTTTACTGCTACACAAGTAAGAGATAATTTGTAATACTCCTAGTTTGTCAACCTCTTAAGACCTAAAGTGACATGTGGATCTGTTGTTGTCCATCCCCATGGGTTCTGGGCTAAAGAAGATTCTGATATAAAATCATTTTAGAAATATTTTTGGTCAGTGTTTGAGATCATTAGGATTAGGGCTCTCATCAGCCTAGTCATCAAAAACATACAAAATTATTTGCAGTTTATACTTGACAAATGCATCATCAGACTAGAATGTGCAGTCATTAGCAAATTGTCTCTATTTCCATTTGTTTCATGATAGGTGAAATGAGATTGTAAATGTGTAACAAAGGACTGTTAATATTCCAAATGAAGGCATTTATATTGTAATATTTATTGTAATACCCATGTTATTAATTAAAGGTTATTGATGTGTATTAGCTAATACCAGTACGTGGTCCTACATTCAATACAACTCTGCTTTGCAGTGGTCCTTTTTGCATTGCGATGTTGAATGAAAAATGAAAATAAATGATGTGCATAATTTCTCATTTCTATTTGTAAATACTTTTTTATTAGACACTGGATTTTATTTACTTTTCCATTTCAGAATCTTGAATTTCTCTTTCTTATGATCCAACAGGACACATTCAACAATTTTTTGTACATGCATTCACTGATTTCAAGTTCAGGCTTTATTTACAAAATGTTATTCTTTGTACAAGAACTTCAACTTTAAAACATCTTAATTTACAAACACAGCTACAAAGGTGGGTTCTATGAGGCTAAGTGCCAATTAGCAGCATTTGTTAGCTGTGAAAGAGGTCAGTACTGTGATGAGCAAGTTTTTAGACCACTCGCTGAACAGAGCTAAAATCTGTGCCAAACCACAGGTGCACAGGCCAAAAAACTCTGACAAATTTATTTAATTATTCAAGGAGAGCAGTCGGAAAAACACACTGAACTCTCAGTGGACACACGTTGAAACTAACAACTAGGAGTGTGTTGGACATATTTTATACAGTAAGAAAGGCTTAACAAATTAAGCATGCAAACCTGCCTGGCGATAATGTGACCTTTCTCTGCAGCCATTATTGTAATAATGGAGGTAAATAAACAATATCTGATTACAGCATTGAGAATATAACTAGTTGTTTGCAAAAAATTCGCAAATATGAATATGACACAAAAACAAAACATAAGAACATGTTAAATGGGAGAGCTCATTAACTCTGATCCACTGGATGAATAATTCATAAATCTTTAAGTCTACAAGTGGTTATAGGACCAAATAATCATGTTTAGTGCATTTTCTGTGTTGGTGTGATGAAATGTGTTGGTGTGATGGCATGGGATGTCAATATGCAATTGTTAGACAGCCATTATTAAAAAACAAAACCAGTAATTAGCTGAAACCACATATAAATGAGGTAAATCAGCCTCCTCATCACCCAGTGAAAATGTTTTATGCATTTGTTTTTCTGGTGGCAGAAACACATAGGCTACTGTATATTAAGTCTACACTGGCCTCTTGTGGATATTGCAAAGTGTACATTAACAATATAGCTAATTAATAACAGATTTATCCAAAAAACAAACAAACAAGAGGATATTATCCTTCTGTGTTGAACTGAATGAGTAATAATTTCCAGAGTGTTACCATTAACTTTAAAAAAAAATGTTTGCAAGGGTACCATTATTACTTTATTAATAATGAATGGTGTAACATATAGGAGTTAATGAACCAGGTGTCATGTTAATTTAAATTCACTGCAGCCTGGCAGGTTTCATCAGTGGTTCAATAAGAGAAAGGCAAACATTAAAATGAGACCGAATATCAGTAGAAATTATGGATTGCCATAAATTCCTGGTGGGGAGAGAGAGAGGAGGGCCGAGCAGGGCCTCAGTGACATCTCCACACATGTCAGCACAGCACATTGGACGGCACAGCCCTGCCCTCAGAACCAAGCCACAAGATCAACAAGGGCAAAGCTGTTTTCTCTTTGCCCCCAATAGCAACCTGTTGTCCTTTCACGGAGGACAGTCCTCCCACAAAACGTTGAACTGGTTGCAAGTATCCTCTCCAAAGGATCCATCACATCTTCTCATCTGATACTCTTAAGTCTTTGGATCTAAGCCTTTCCTCCACTCAACCATGGCCGCTTCAGTCTTCTCCAACCTCGGCTTTATCCGCTCTCTGACTGTCCTGCTCCTGCTGTTGACTGGTTTGAGCTTGAGCAGTCCCATCAGGTCTGCTGAGAACCATCAGAGGGCATCAGTCGGGAGGGATGTGGGTGATAATCCGCTTCTTGATGCGCAGGACTTTCTGAGCCAGTTTCTGTCCACACTGAACCTGACAGAACTGAGGCCCCAGCCCAGGCCCCTCGCCGCCCATAAGGAGACACCAGAGTACATGCTGGAGCTCTACAACCGATTTGCCAATGACCGCACTTCTGTGCCCTCAGCCAACATTGTGCGCAGTTTCAAGAATGAAGGTACAAATTTGTTTTGTTTAACACCACAAAAATCTTGTGTACAGTGCATGCAGAAATGTTACACTTTTTGTTCCATTGCAAAGACAATAACATAAAGAGTTAATGCTTGTTTGAAAATGAATTCCAGTGGTTTACAGTTGTGTAAATGTGAATGCGTTTTATTTAAAAGAAGTTATTCAGCTTAAACAATTAGGAATAACATGTTTCAAACAAACAAAATACATGTATAATGGTTAACTGTGTATTTGATTCAAGGGTGAATTTTAATATTTAAAAGTTTAACATGATTTTTGATTATGGAAATGCATACAAAAGGCACTGAGACAGTTATTGATATTTTAATTTCAGATTCCTCCCCCTACAGTTTAACTGCCAGGGGTGTACGGATACATCCCCTACTGTTCAACATCTCCATGCCCCACCACGAGCACATAACAATAGCTGAGCTTCGCCTTTTCACCCTGGTCCGGAGGGCCCAGAGACCGTATTCTGGCCTTGACTGCAAGGTGACCATTTACAATATACATGAGGGCGTTGTTTGGACAAAAGAGGTGGGGAAAGAAGGGAGAAGGAGGGATAGAGAGGAGGTGGTGGAGATGAGGGATTTGGAGGAACTGGTGACAAAGCATATTCATGCCACAGATAACAGCTGGGTGTCGTTTGACCTGACTCATGTGGTTACACTCTGGCGGAAATCGGGGTGTGGAACTCATCGACTGGAGGTTCACGTTGACTGTTTGGGGTCAGAGGAGGAAGGGGCCACACGAGAGGTCAGAGAGGAGGGGGAGAGTTTGGTTGAGATTGATATCGACAGGAGTGTGGAGGGAAAACACAATGCAGTGATGATTATATTCTCAGATGATCAGAGCAGAGATCACAAACAGGATAAAAAAGAGCTCAACCAGATGATCGACCACGAGAATGACCTTCCTGAAAACATGGGCCGGAGCCAGGGAGCATTCTGGGGGCACGTTGATCACAACACCGGCCACGCAAGCAACCAGGACGAGCTGGACAAACAGTCCCTCATGGAACTGCAGTCCAACCTTATCTATGACACACCTCCCCGAATCCGTCGCAATGTTAAGAGCGAGCCGTGCAAGAGGACCCCACTCTTTGTGGATTTTAAAGACATCAACTGGGATAAGTGGATCATCCAGCCCCTGGGCTACGAAGCATATGAGTGCAAAGGCGTGTGCGACCCACCTATGACCTCCGAGGTCTCGCCTACCAAACATGCCATAGTCCAGACTCTGCTGAGTGTTAAGAGTCCAAAGAGAGCATCGCCTGCCTGCTGTGTGCCCACCAAGCTGGAGCCCATCTCACTCCTTTATCACGATAATGGGGTGATCACTTTCAACCACAAGTATGAGGGGATGGTGGTGACAGAGTGTGGATGCAGATAGTCCCCAACGTGATGCTATTACACAGAGATAGAGACTGCAAATCGCACACATCCTCTCATGTGCTTGTTCCCGCAATATCTACAATCTCATACAGTGGTGTGTAAAAACACAAGTCTGGACTTAGTTGTAAATTAGTTATGGACACAAATTTGTGCTGATGATATATGATGTAAATTTGCAATTGTATAAAGGTAAATCAGTTATTAGATGAATATAGAATATATGAAGCTTTTAAAGATATGCTGCAGATCTATTTAGACAGTTACACAGCAATTTTTGTATATTAGAGTGTTTCTGGATAAGTTCCATAATTTATTGTGAATGAGAGTAATAAACCATTATGTTACATCAGAGGGGAGAAAAAAAAGCAAATGTCTGATCATCATGATGAAATAAAATAGCTGTTCTATCAGTTTCAGATTTGGTGAGCTCCATTATGTTAGTGAGTTTATAAAGGGTTAATTGTTGCAGCACTGATATCTACTACAGTGACATAATTTGGAAGTATGTGTATGAGGCCCATATAAGTACAAGAAGAAGTTTATAGGTGCAGAATCGCACACATCCTCACTGAAGTGTGTGTTACTCCTGTAACAGAATATTGATCATTGTGTTTAACACAGCACCTTATCTAGATGTATTTTTGCTGAATTTTCAGCACAGACCCTATTCAAAAGATCCTTTTTTCCCCAGCTCCACCATTTTGTAGTGGCAGAAATGATTCCTAATGCAAATGCTGAGTCCCCCCCATATTAAAATCTTTATTTTAAGGATAGCCACCATACTGTATATCAATGATTTGCACTACTGATAGAATGATAAAGAAAACAAAAAAACATGACAAGCCTCTTAAATTCAATTGTCAAATGCTTTATGGATATACATGCTGCAGATTTGTAAATGCTTTTGTTTCTGTGTCCTTTGGCGTGCTGGAGCCACTGAGATGACTGAATGACTGTGACAGTTTGCCTATTATTATTTTTTGCCAAACTTGCAGATTTTTTTTTTTTTGATGGATTATGACCAGGAGTGAATTTTCAGAGAGTCTTGGAGCTCTTCAGGGCTTCTTGTCTGAAAAATGTATGATTTCTCTTACCCTAACATTGCTGTGAACTGCTCCATCCATTCATATCCTGCTTTTGGTTCTCACATCAACATTAATGTTATTATGGGTGCAAAAATAAAAAAAAATCTCAAAAGAAAAATATTCACTGGGCAGTTTCTGATCATTTGTGCAGCCCTGTTTCACAGTCAGGTGATTACAGTGCTGTCCACCTCACAACTTTAATCCCCCATCCCTTTAGGGTCACATGCCTGGCGGGCCTCTCTCTGCCCGCTTCCATGCCACAGTGATAAGGAGGTGTCAGAGCCTGGCGTCTCGTAGACCGTCACTCAGGATGAGACGCCACTCCAAGTGGCAGCATTTGTGAGAAGGTGGTGTCAGATTCCTGGTCTCCAACACTAACATGCTCTATTGACAATTCTGCCATCAGGTTGCTCGGTGCCCTCTGAACCCTCCCACTTCCTTTTTCTGACACGGGCATGCTGACACCCTTATCAAGGCCACGGCAACAGTACAAATGGAAAAAATACATGTCACATCATCACCTAGCTTCTGCTGTTAACAGGTGGAAGCAGATAACAATAATGGAATAACACTGTGGAACTTTCGAACTTAATAGGATCCTTACTCGGCATGCAGATTTACATAGGCCAAGTGTGCAGGGCAGAGATAGCGCCTGGCTGAGAACAAATTGATCTCCCAGCGTAAAACTGAAATAAAATTTTAATATTACAAGTGTGTAAACGTACAGCAATAGTTATTTTTGAAGCCTGGAACTGACAAATCGCTTGGTGCTGATTGAGTTTAAGGCCAAGCCAGTTCTAGGTCTGGCATTATAAGCAACATGTGTTCACTTTAGACATGGTTGACAAGGTGGTTGGTGCTGCCAGTGCTACAGTGTTGATCAAGTTTGGCTTATCAGAGACACTGACCAATTTGAGGGTGCCATAACAGCAAAAATGACTTTACTTCAACAACTGAAACACGAGAGCCCCCTCCAGCTCAGCACTGGATGAATTATGTATCAGTATATAGAAAATAATCTGGTTTTCTCTGAAGGACAAATTGCATGTCTCGAACTCCATGTAAATTGAATAACAACAGTCATTCTTCATCAGTCAGTTGTCAGAGGACTGGACTAGAGAAGCTTTGTCCATATACTTTCTATCGATTCTCTGTTTTGCTACTACCGGTACATTCATTATGTGTTCTTATAGGCTTACCCTACAAAATGTAAGTGCATTATAAATAGATATTTCTACTTATTTTTTTTTGTACCTGAACTTTAAGTTTGTGTATGGACATCTTAAACTGTTCTTGCACATTACAAATGGTTTAGTTATGGTATCTGATCAATATAAATGCACATCAAGATTATAAATGAGACTTAACCAAAGACTCACTATGATGATTGACATTTTGCCTGTTTAGGAAAAGATTGGGGATACATTTAGCCCACATAACGTCTGTGTATTTATAATGTATCATTTATTTTAACTAACATTTGTAGCTACAGACTGGAAAAAGGGATGCATACCTGTCCACAACAGATTTATGTGATGGTATTTTTGTTCATCGCTCTCAATCAACAACGTCAGTGTTATTCAAGGGTCATGAGTTGTCAACTTTAAGCTGTAAACACATGGCTCAGTGTGAGATATGGCAGACTGAGAAAATAACAGTTGTTGATCGGGGATTGATGTAATTGTCATAATGTCACACTATCACAGTGTAACCACAAGGGGGAGACTTTTTATTACAGTAGAAATCACTGCAGTACTATATATTTTGTTTGTTTGTTTTGCAGTTTGACAAAAATAGACTTTCTTAGTGAAGCAGTGCAGTCTGATGTTTGCTTTATCAGTGATTTGTAATTAGTGTAAGCAGAAGGAGTTTAGTACTCCAGTTAATTTGAGCAATTTCATTATCATTTAATTACATATTACTAAAACCATACCAGTATCAATTTTCATAAGTGGAGATAAGCAAGAGACATTGTTGTTACAGTATGTCACTGGATGTGTTGTTGAATGTATTTGTTTGAAGCAACCGATCGTGTTGTCTTCTCCCCTCTCAGTCAAACATCCAGTGAATTGAGCATAATGTAAAAATTAAATTTCACCATAGAAATAATAATGGGCCGGCTGCATTACAAGAACTGCTTCAGATTCAGGTTATGCTGGCTCACTATCACATTGTCACGGCTTACTGGTGTAGGCTACTTGGCTTAAACAGAGTGACTGATAATGTTATGTATCTGCTGTGGAAAAAAAAGGTTGTCATTGACATGTTATTGTAAGTGGCCCTGGGGCAGAGAAGAGCTGCTCCACAATTTGTCCAACCAATGTCACCCACCTGGTTGAAACCACACAGCATGTTACACTTGGGAGATTTTCAGCCTTGCAAACCCACCCATGCAAGCAGGCCTGGAATTTCGTCATTTTAGGGGCAGGGCCACTTGGCCTTTCGTGTTGTCAATTTTTTGAGGGCACAAAGGCCAAAAGCCAGGGCAGCAAGGCCATAAAATAAAACAATGATTTTAAATCCATGCCTTTAATGAATTTACTAACTACCGGTATCTGTTAAATTAATACATAAAACGGGCTCAAGCAAACCAGAAATTTTCTACTTTAAATTAATTTATGCATTTAATTTTTGCACAAGGGTCCAGTCCTATGCAGCTATGTTTTGAAATTCCTATCTTGTTCACTATTGCACTGGGCGATATGAGAAAAAATCCTATCACGATTTTTTTTTTCATATCAGTCGACATCAATTTATATCTCAAATCACTATTTTGGTCAATCTTAGATATTCCCTTATTGTCACAAGTGAGATTTTAAGTTATCAGAAGGTTATTTTGTGATTTTTTTTTTTCCTGTCAAAAATTAAACATGACATATGTAATGATGAACATTATACAACATCATATAAATAAAACACATGTTAGTAGCTTGCCTGGGTCTGGGCAGTGTTCAGGTCGGCACAGTTGAACTTTACGCCGGAGTGCGGTGTGTTTTTTACAGTCTATGGTGTGAACACAACAGTGGCTCTGGGCTGAGCAGCAGCAGCAGCAGCAGAGCGGCCGCACCGTGACCGCGTCCGTGTTGGGTGAACGCGGCCGGACGTCGGTCTAGCGTTAGCCTACTTCAGAGTTAATGACGCACCACGCATCTTTTCACGGCCATCCGAGTTCTCCTTGACTCCTTCACATTTTCTTCCGAGGCAAAACTCTTTTTTTATTTTTTCTATTTTTTACCGGCGGTGTTCCTCTGCTGACGTGCACGGCTGTAGCAGCCCAAACACTTAGCACGTGTTGACATGTTGTGGCTTGGCTCTTTTCCAGCCACATGATTGGTTCAGCGGGTGGGGGGTGTTTGATGAAGTCACCTGGTTGGCCGGTGATAGATTGGTCATCAAACTGTCGTTATAGCCGCCCGAGCGGTTTATGCCAGGCTCGAATCAAACCCACCCCGTGATGCTGCTGCCAGAATGGCATCAAAATACGCATTGTTTTTTTCTTCAAAGACGCAGGTGTCAAAGCCGTGTTGATAGGAAAGAGGCAACGGAGAAAACCGCAAAATCAACCGGGGCAGTGCGGGTGGGGCATCAAGGCCACTGTGGCCTTAGGGCAGATATTTTTTTCAAGGGCACAAGGCCAAATCGGACGGGCACGAGGGCCATGGCCCTCGTGGCCCTCGTGAAATTCCTGCGCTGCATGCAAGTAATATAATCAGATTTAGATTTTGAATCAGGGCCCATCTGCAAAACTGGGTCTAATAGGATGTAGCCTAGGCATAATAATAGACAGTCTGGGTGTATCAATCTGGACTTTGTAGAAAATGTAGACATTTTGATTGTTGGACTTTCTTAACTGATGACAACTTGCGTGGAAAACACAGTATTCAGGAATAAAGGAACATCTGGTGCAGTGGGTCATCTAATTAGCAGCTAAACACACAGTACGTTAGTAGCCCTGAGATCTGCGAGACAACTAGCTACTCTAGATAAATGAAATATTTCACAATAATATGACGCATATTACTCTAAAAAATGACTTATAGAAGAATATTCTATTATACAATTTGTATTTTTGGCGTATTTTCCCAACAAATAGTAAAAATTAAACAGCAACGCCACGCCTGTCACATTTCACGCGTGCATGCGCAGTTGGAGCGTGGTGGGTGGAGAGGAATTTTTTGTTTATTTTCGTGGCCAGCTAAGCAGCAAACGTGCTGTTGTTGTTGTTGTTAGCTTGAATATAAATATTTTTCGTTACAGCTGTAGTTAGTTGTGAAAAAGTGAAAAGATAAACGAGTGCGCGTTTAGATGATATGAAAGCGTAACATTTCGTGAGGAAGGAAGCGGATTTGAGGAGGTTAGCCATCGAGCTAGCGCACAGTGGATGAATGTCTCTTAGCGTTAGCAGCGAGCTAGTCAACGCTGGGGTAGCTTATCAATATTTAGTGTAGCTAAAACCACTTGCTTATCATCTGTTATCACGCGGACCAGCGTTACAGCGCGGAAAAATCACGGTAAGCCAACAAATCACAGTTTTTTGTTTGTTTGTGTGTGGTGCTCATAGTGGTTGGAGGCGAAATCAGCGTTAGCCATCTACCGCTACGTTACCCGGGGGGGATGGCTAACACTAGTGTTAGCTGGGCTGTGGTGGCTAACTTCATGCTCTTCGATAATTGTGCTTTTAACTCAACATGAACTGGAGGATTTGTCGTAAATAATAATTAAAACGCATCTTTTAAGTCATGCCGGGTCCCATACTACCGAGGGTATTGGGTGGATGGATATCGCTACCGGTGTGTATGTTAGCTTTGGTACCCATCAGGGCTAACGTTAGCTGCGAGGAGGACGCTCTACAACACCTAACATCCTATACACTTAGCCTTAATTTTAGTATGTTAGGCGTATCATAGAAAATCAATGCTAGTATGGGAATCTTTTATTTTGCATTTCATACAATAACCACATCTGCAAATGATGACCGATGAGGAGGTCTATTGTGCATACATGAATGTGAGCTGTTGTGAATGCAAAGGCTGCTGTTGTAAACACATGCAATATTAAGATAGTTAGGATGAGGATTGTTTTCCCCCCATATCTTTACATACATTCAAGGGGTTTTATTTGTTCTGTTAAGTGTCTTCAAAGACTGCTGACAAAATCAGTGCAAATCTGTAATTAAATGAGGATGACACATGGATTGAACTGAGGTGCCACCTTGTAAAATACAGTGTGACATTTTTCCTTGGCATTTTACATCTGACACCCCTCTCTATGTCTTAGATTGCCAGAGGTGGGCGGCATTTGATCATCAATAATTTCACCTGGCCACCTCCACTGGTTAAAAAGGAATAGAGGATACAACTGGGAAGCCTCCCCAAGGTTGACACCTAAGGAGCAAGATGTCAATCACGAACACTCCCACAAGTAACGATGCCTGCCTTAGCATTGTGCACAGCCTGATGTGCCATCGACAGGGAGGAGAGAGCGAAAGCTTTGCTAAACGGGCAATCGAGAGTCTTGTCAAGAAGCTGAAGGAGAAGAAAGATGAGCTGGATTCCCTCATCACAGCCATCACTACAAATGGAGCACATCCAAGCAAGTGTGTAACTATACAGCGAACTTTGGATGGGCGCCTACAGGTACAGTAGCAGATATACACTACCAAGTTAATTTTGTCTTGCAAGCTTTTGTAATTATCAATAGTGAGAGTCTCAATTTGTTGGATGCTCTTCTCTGTGCTTTAGGTTGCAGGGCGTAAAGGTTTTCCCCATGTTGTCTATGCACGCCTGTGGCGATGGCCTGATCTCCACAAAAATGAATTAAAACATGTGAAATATTGCCAGTATGCCTTTGACCTGAAATGCGACAATGTTTGTGTCAACCCATACCACTACGAAAGGGTTGTCTCTCCAGGCATTGGTAAGTGAAGTTATTTTATTATTATTGTTTAATGCACAGTATTACAGTTCATTAAAGTATCTTTAATACAGTTTAAATAGTTCAGAGTAAAGATTTTTAACTAACTGATTAACTGGATTTAGCATTTGAGATCTTAAATGCATTGCTTTTATGTATTTATTATCATTTAGTTTATTCCCTTTTCATTATTTTAAGTCATTTTTAAAACTAAGCATGCTCTCTTGATACTTTTATTCATTGATTTATATATATGATGCAGTTGCATGTTCTAATTCTTACTCTAAATTTCATTGTTAATGTTTTGCAGACTTATCAGGGCTGACCCTCTCAAGTTCAGGTAAGGAGATGTTGATGTTTTCCTCTTTGCTCATTAAAGACTTTGTGAAAGTTCATCGGCCTTAACTTTACTTGTTATCTTCTGCCAGGTCCACTCTTGGTGAAGGATGAGTATGACTATGATAACCAGCAATCTCACTCCAGCTCTGAAAGCCACCTGCAGACTATCCAGCATCCGCCGTCGAGGCCCGGTCCACAGGAGACTTTCAGCAGCCCTGCTCTACTCCCTCCGTCGGAGGGCAGCAGCTCAGCTTCAACCTCTGCTTTTTCTACCATCAGTGCTGGACCCTCAAGTGAGACACAGCGCAAGGACTAACAATATGCAAAATATGTGAAAGAATCACATATCAATACTATTAATGCAGTTGAAAAATGAATCTACAACACAGAATTCAGTGGCACTGGCACAGATAGGGCAACATTGTTTTGAATTTCTCTCCACAGATCCAACCCCCAACTGGAGCAGGAGCAGCAGCTTCACCCCAGCGGTGCCTCAACACCAGAATGGGCATCTACAGCATCATCCACCCATGCCTCACACAGGGCACTACTGTGAGTAAATACATTCTGCCAAATTCCCACATCGGACTTGAGAAATAGCCCATATCATTTCAGAGAAGTGTCAGACGTACACATCTGTTTAATTCATGAGTATAGATCCTTTCTCAAGTCAATGGAGGTAATGTGCTTCGACCTCTGGCTGGAGGACATTATTAACCTCTAGGAAGGCACAGCGCTGTTAGTTTACCAGTGATTCAAGGACAGGGCAGCTCTGATGTAGTCTGATTTATTGAAGACATCTGTATTAGGACCTTCATTTGTTGGAACATCCTGAGGTGATTAACGTTGGAAGGCAGTTTTATCATGAGTCAGAGTCGATCTGAAAAAAAGTGTAAACGTGATGGCAGCAGCACCAAGGCGTTTAAATTAAAGTAATTTTTCCTGCAAACTTTTTTCTTTTTTCTTTTTACATTTGTTTACACATTTATGAACATGAAGCCTTGCTGTAGCTGCTAAAATTGATGTCCACCCATTAAACTTTGTCCATTTCTTGTCATTTCTGAATATTTTCACGTATCTGGTGAGGTTTCATGTTTTCAAAAATGAGTATTGACATTATGTTGCAGGGCCTGTTACCAATGAAATTGCGTTCCAGCCCCCCATATCCAATCACCCTGGTGAGTATCGAGCTGCAGATGGTGGACAGTCCACTTATTAATTCTTGATGCGTCATAAAACTGTGACTGTAATCAGTGCAACACATTTGAGGCTGCTTATTGGTTTTCTCCAGCTCCAGAATACTGGTGCTCCATTGCTTACTTCGAGATGGATGTCCAGGTCGGCGAGACGTTTAAGGTGCCCTCCACATGTCCGATAGTGACTGTGGATGGGTATGTGGATCCATCGGGAGGCGATCGCTTCTGCCTGGGCCAACTGAGCAACGTTCACAGGACAGAGAACATAGAAAGAGCCAGGTACTCCACCTTCATATTGTGTCCTTTTCTCAAGCAGACATATAAAATGTGTCTCTAGCTATGATATGTGAATGACAGTAAAGTGTGTGTAATGTCTCACTTCTCTGACTGTGTTTGTGACTTTCCTCTTTCTCTCTGACCTCAGGCTCCACATCGGTAAAGGTGTACAGCTGGAGTGCAAAGGTGAGGGAGACGTCTGGGTGCGCTGTTTGAGTGATCACGCCGTGTTTGTTCAGAGCTATTACTTGGATCGAGAGGCTGGACGTGCTCCTGGAGATGCAGTTCACAAGATCTACCCCAGTGCTTACATCAAGGTGAGGTTCCATTAACATTATCACGCAGTGGAAAGCATTCAAATTACTGTTACTAGAAAACACATTTGTATTACTTTTGGCTCTGGCCGTATTTGCATGCACACCAATCACTGACTCATAATGCAATTATGGTGCAGGTGGAGTCATTGTAAAGGCCGTACTCTTGTGTTAATGCAGTTAAACTCAGGGTCAGAGTAACTGTAATTGCAGTTAAACACAACGCAGCATCTGCAGCAGCTTTTCTGTTGTATTGCTGAAAGAAATTTTGACCATAGATGTGTCTCAATCAAACTATGAACCAGGCTTGGACATGATAACATTAAATATCACAATTTTAGTAAATAATCAAACAGTTAAATGTTCATTCATTATGTTGTCTTGTCCTCTGCCAGGTGTTTGACTTGCGTCAGTGCCACAGGCAGATGCAGCAGCAGGCAGCCACAGCTCAGGCAGCAGCTGCAGCTCAGGCGGCTGCAGTGGCTGGGAACATTCCCGGACCGGGATCTGTGGGAGGCATCGCCCCTGCCATCAGTGAGTGTTGTAACTGCTGCTTTTTAACCCCCAGCAACGATTTTATTATGATTGGTTCTCAGCCTTGTTCTGTTTCGACATTTGGGCACCAGACTAATATCAAGGACTTCTTTTGGTCATGCAACGCACAGTGCTGTGAACAAAAGAATTGTAGAGAAAGCATGAACAGATGAAGACAAAGTGGTTGTGTTGATAAAGCATAACTGAGGCAAACGATTCAGGCAAACTGTGGCTTGTGCAGCTGCATTATGTAGGAAAATATAATAAAAATGGGTCAGGTTCTTGAACACATACTCAATATAAAGTGACTAAGCATATTTAATACTGCAAAATCTGGCCCAAGAACTGGATATGGTCCAAAGTGGACTCAGACCCAGATGCTGAAAGTAGAACTTGGCCATTACACTGTTTCACTTAAGTGTTAGAAAGTTTCTTGGCATTGTAAGATGACCAACAAACCTCTCCAGCTTCTTTACAAATGGTTTTAGCAGTGGTATACTTACACTTACAGCATTTACCATTGAGTTTTTGATGATGAAGTACATTTTCAAATGGATAGCATAATTATTATTTACAGTGGTATGCTCAATGTGATTTAGCTAAAATATAGTAAAACATGTGGGAGATGTTTTCTATTTGGTCATGTATCTGTCGGGTACACAGTACGCACAAACTTTTACCACAGCATTAACTTAGCTGACATAACTCTGCTTTGGATTGGCCTATAGTACTACATTGATCTAAAAGTTGCTGTACCTCCCCTGCAGGTTTGTCTGCTGCTGCAGGCATAGGGGTTGATGACCTGCGCAGGCTGTGCATCCTGCGGATGAGCTTCGTGAAGGGCTGGGGGCCCGACTACCCACGGCAAAGCATTAAAGAAACACCCTGCTGGATTGAAATCCATTTACACCGAGCTCTACAGCTACTGGATGAAGTTCTGCACACCATGCCCATAGCTGACCCTCAACCCCTCGACTGAGTTGAAAAGACATTAATTGTACAAAACAATGAAACAAAAAAGAAAACGACAAAAAAGAAAAATCAGACTGTATGTTTAACAGACTGCTCCACCGATACGCCTGGAGCGCCAGAGGAGGACTGCAACTACAGGGATGCTGAGTAGGTCGTAGGGGTAGGAACAAGGACATAAAGGCTGGCAGTATACTCCAAACACACTGCTTTCTAATCCAGGGCTCGGAGCAGTTGTCAGTATGCTGAATGAGGGTCCAGGTCTGTAAGTTCAGTGACTTCCAAACAACAGCTGGAGGAACATGTGAGTCACTCTGGGAGGAGTTGTAGCACTGTGGAAAAATGCGGCCAGGAGGATGCGCATATTGAAGAGCCAGTATTCTGACATTGTTCATCAAATTGGATCTGCACACCAGCATGAAGTGATTAAGGCTGCATGTCTTTCAAAATCTCAAGTTTGATACTAAAATAATCTCACAATCATGTGAGGGTTGACAATGTGTCCACACTGTGATTAAAAGATGCAAAAAGCTTATCAGTAATTTAATGAGGTTTAGTGCTGAACAAAACACTTGGGAAGAGAGTCAATAAGAGGAAATGATTCATGCTCTAGCATATTTTTTTCTTTCAATGTGGACATTTTTGTATTAAGATTTTAAGATGCTCTGAGCCCTCCATGGAAGTGATTAACAAAATGTCCTTTCTGAAGTATTTAGTGAGCGAACTATTTGGCTCGAACATAGTGGAGCTGAGCACATTGTTGCGCCTCATTCTGTCTGAACATATTAAATGTGATTTCAGTTGGAGTATACTGCTGGTCCAGTCCTCCTTCAATGGCTCTCCGGTGATGATATGGCTTCATGTAAGTGGAGTCCCCCCCTCCCTCACAGATCAGGACATTTATGTGAAATCATATTATTCATCATTTTCTCATACGATGTAATCTGAAATATTTTTCAGTCCTTGTTGATGTTTTGTTTTTTTTTGTTTTTTTGAATTTGTACTCCTTCTTTTGAATAGTTGTTTTTAATGGCGTTAAGAGCATTTAAATAAGCCCATTTTAGCCGAGCTCAGTTTCTCTTTATAGAATTGTTCCTTTATTCTACCACAAGTCCAGGCTGTTGTGACACTAAGAAGTGGTGTTTTCTACTGAAGTTTTTCAAAAGCCCAAATTGAATTGAAATTATGAAATATTTTCAAAGCAAAATGTTATTATAACATCTGCATATTATTATTTGTAATTGTAATTTTTTTTTATTAGATGTCCACATAGTCTACCATTAGCACTTTATTAATTTGCTTGAATATTTTGTCTTGTTTCATAGTCTCCTGTGTGGTTACTCGTCGTATCCATATAATATCTTAGCATAGTTTAAAGGTTTTTTTGCTAATGACCTTGGTGAGACCCATGAAAAATAGAGTTGAAAGGACTTTTTCTGCCCACAATCTATATTTCCAGTATCAAACACTCACAGCAGGTTTGGAAGTCTCCTTCACAATCATCATTTGAAACACACCGAGTTGTGGCGTCAGAGCGGTTTATGCAATATGAAATCTTGTCTATTTGGGGTGAAATTAGCGTCGAACATCCTCCTTTCAAACCTACAGCCAGGTGAATATTTGATACTCAGGATATGCTTGGGCGGAGCATCACTTTTAAGTTAGCTCACGTCCAACTGTTTTTAATTTGAGTCATTACATGGATGACTTAACAGACAGCAGCTGAGGAAAGGAATCATGGATTGAACTGTGAGAGGAAGCGTAAGCCATATTGATGCCAAAAGTACCCTCTGAAAAGCGGAAAGGTCATCAGACTGCAGTAACTTCAGTGTTAATGTCGCTCGTCAAAGCTTGGTTTTAATTATCAACTGAATGATTTTAGTTTTTGCTCAGCACTATTCAAACAATATTTTGGTATTTGGAGCTCTGTTTATCTACAGCTGTTGCAGTATTTTATACTCTTTTTGCTACCTTTACAGTGACGAACCACTCTGGTCAAAATTGAAAATGATTAAATGAAAAAAAAAAAAAGAATGCTGTACAATTTTCAGGAAATGCAAGTTCGTGCTCATTGTAATCTTTACAAGTATGTCATACATTCTGAATACATAACTGAGTTTGAATGATATTGGTGTTTATATGTATGAATATGGTTGAATAAAATTTAATGGGCTAACTTTCATTGAGTCATTCGATGGGTGTGTGAGGCTAAATGAAGAGGGAGGACGCTGACATTGAACAAGAGAACGTTTATTACTGCAAAGACATGTCACAAATTTTAAGAAAACAACACTAAGAAGCTAGCCTGAGCTGAGATCTGAAATATTCAGAAAACCAAACTACATGTGTCTTTAATAGTTTCTATATTCATCAATACGACACACTAAATGATAATGTCTTTATAAATATAAAAGTCCCCCAATTGTCCTTGTTTTTTTATGTAAAATGCACAATACAAATCACCCTACACGCATTGGTTTCGCTTGCCAATTCTGAGAAGATATGAAGAAAACTTAACGGCACACAAAAAGGAAAAAGTCACATGAAATTTGTGTGTATATATTATATCAGATACTATACATTATCCCAAAAAGAGAAAATAAATCACAAATGCACTTAAGCCAACATATCTGATAAAATGTTCACCAAAAGAACAAATAATTAGGACACAAATAAATATACCTTTTTTCAGTTTTTGATATATACATATTTTTGTCTAGGGTGATTCAAAATAAAAACCTTCCCCAAATGCCACTGCCAAATGCTTGTGCTTGCATTAGAGCGTGCTACAGATGGCCACGACTCACTAGACTGTCAAATGGCACTTGAAAACATCCAAATACAAATCTCAAACAGGTCACAGCATTCAGAAAATATCATTTGACAAAAGAAATCACGATCATGAGAAAAAACAAGTCATAAGAGAGCATTTTACTTACAGTAACTCCTTGTTCAGTATCCAGTTCTATACAATAAAAAGCTGTTTGCAGGTATTCTACCATGTGTAAACTACTCCATGTGTGTGTTTGTGGTGTCACATCCAGTAAAATCATAAACGGTCCAGTCTGAGGACAGGTCTTTATGCTTCCTCAGCCCTGGCGTCTTCTCAGTGGCAGCACCTGTGCAATGTAATGTCTGCTCTGATAGCCTCTATCTGTAGCCCACCAGAGACCCAATAGTCACCCAGGCCATCTGCTCTGGCCGGGGCGAAATTAAAAGGCACTGGAGTCTGCTATGGGTCAGTGAAGCTGCCATGTTGTCCAGGTGAAGAGGCGTTTCTTAGCTTTGCGCTCCTACGACAAGTTAAGGAATAGCTTATGTCTTTTTTCTTTTTCTTTTCTGGTTGGAAACGGGCTCATTTGCAAACAGCTGTTACAAAAAGAAACAATCCTACTACATTTCAAAAGACACTGAGAAATAAAGTACAATTGTGTTGGCAGCATGAACATCAGTCCAGTGTTAAACCAGGCAGGCTTTGAGATGCAGAAAAAAAAAAAAATTACTGTGTGGCACGCCAGTCTGTGTAAGAACGAACCCATGGGGGAAATAAAACAAGAAAACAACAACAAAAAAGAAAAAAACTAGTTTCTAGCAGCACATGGTAGGCGTGCAAGACCAGAAAGCACTTAATGATCCTAAAGCACACAATTTAGTTTAAAGAAAACATTTTTTTACGCATTTTTCACCTCAGGCACAAAATAATACATGTTACCATCTACAGTGTTGTAGTTTATTCATATGACAAAGGAGCTGAGATTCATATAGATAAAAAAAAAAAAATCATTCAGTGAGAGGCAAGATAATATATCCTGCAAAAACCTTCATTCCTAACCAGTACACAGAACCCAGATTTACAATATATTTTTTAAACTTTTTTTTAAAAGTCACACACAGAACACCATCATTTTTTTATTACAACCGCATTCTCAAAAATTCAGTGATTGTTGGAGTCAGTCGAGAGTGGGAATGGGTTCATTTGTTTTTCGCAGTCATTACGTGAGCACAGAATTACGTGAAGCTCTTCAGAAAGCGTAAGAGATGATCTAAGGTTTCTGTTTTTGTGTATCCATACATCTTGTGTCCTCCCGACTTGTATTTGACAGTTAAATACCAAGAGGCGAGGAGCAATCTCCCATTTGCAAGTTCATTATGGTCACAGGCGGATGTAAACAAAATACCTTCGTCTTCCAGCTACTTTGACGTTCACTGACCTTTTTCTTGCAGACTTCTCAAACTGTCCTTAAGGGATATAATAAGAAAGCCAGATTTGTGTGCGCTCAGTTCATTTCAAGCCAGAAGGATCAGGGTTATAAGGCTACAGTATGAGATGTGTACCGTAGGGTTAATAAAGAAGGAACGTGTCTCTGGGTGTGCCAGAAATGACTTTTTTCAAAGTGTCGTTGAATTAACAAAACATCTAACCGAAATGATGCAGCATTTGCATTTTTTTCCCGTCCTCCTTTACTGCTGAGTCAGTTCTCTACACATGCACATAGATCCTGTGCATTGCGAGTACCCTCTAAAGGAATATTTGGACTAGTGAAAGAACATAAAAAAAGGACTGATTACAGCAAATACAGTGCCAAACCTTCTTTAAAAACATTACTCAACCTACTTACATGACTTACAGAGAAAAAACAAAATGACAAAGAAACCTTCCAGTCTGTCTGTACAGTAGGTCTGCTCTTTGCAGTGGTATAATTCATGATTCATAATTAGTTCCCATTGTAACATATGCATCTAAAGCAAAAAAACAAAACAAAACAAAAACACAATAAATATCAATAAATAAACATTTATGCAGAGAAATGGCGCCATGGGCCATTCCAACAGGCATGAAAAAACAAGAACCAAAATCATTTTAGTTGCAAAAATGTTCCTATTTAGAGGATTAATCTCAATATTCTCCACAACATTGAAGGCTGTAACAGTTCAAGTATAGATGTAAGTCTAATGAACCAAAAGTTAGTCCCCATGCCTTTCCCATTTCACAGTCTAAACTAACTACAGAGGAGCTACCAAAAGAAACAATCACATAGAAACAATCAGTTCAACCACATAAAAAGCAACAAATATATGTAGTGTATCGTCATTATATATACTATACATATATATCTATATATCTCTTTGAATATCAGAAAATATCTACTTTTGGTCCACTGTACAAAGATGATCTTCAAACAGGGAACAAAGGATGAAGCATTTTATGGGCTAAAAACTGAAATCACAATGTATCAGAGGTGAGAGAAAAAGCAATGCAGATTTTCTCTATCGCGTTGAGATTTGTGCAGTACAGTGGTGTGTGTGCAATAAGTGTTTGGTGACTGTTCTGCACGCGTCAAATGCTGGCACCACTGGTTTGAGGTAGGGTGACTGATGGATGTGTTCCAACACATACACACGAGCATGCAGACACAGGCATATATACAAACACAGTGCAGACCTACAGCATCCATGTTCACACACACATACACGCAGACACGCAGACACACACACACACACACACACATACACTTCACCCAGTAACAAAGGCTAATGCAAGAATAGGCCTCAAGAGGGCAGAGTTAGGGCAGGGGCAAGGCTAAAGACCATGATTCAGATAAGTAATAAGCTTAGTAGAGCTGATCCAGAGAAAACAACAGGTGTGTCTGTGCCTGCATTCCTTGGTCTCAACACTGATGAGCCAGCCCAAATCCAGCCACAAGTCACCAGAAAGCCAAAAAAATCTGTGGCTGGGACAATGCAGAGGGGCTGTGGGCTCTCTATACCACACAGTCAGGACTACAAGGACAGCTGCATTTAAGGATAAGGCACTATGATAAAGCCGAGGTACATTTAATCCCTGACATTCCTTCTGCTCTGCAACATGGCACTGTGGGACAGGAAACAGCTCTCGGGCGGCCCAAATGGCTCACTCTCAGCTTCCTCTTGTTGGTTTTTTGTTTTTGGTCCTTCGTGAACTTTAAAGAAATTTCTTCAAGAAAGAAACTGCAAAAAAAAAGAGAGAAAAAGAAAAACGGGTTGGGGAGGGAGACATGTCCAGTAAGTTGTTTTCAGGATTACAGCTCGTAACGTTTAAACAACACTACAGAGCATCTAAAATGAAGAAAGGCAAGCGTTATGCACCGGAATGCATAGAAAAGCTAGCATTGAGGAAGTGGTTTTGTACAGCCGGTCTTCTCGATCTCTATATACACGAGTAGCAGCGTGATATTTCTTCAGGGGTTTCCTTTTTTCTGTGGCTAAAAGCTATAAGTGGCTATCGGTGGGAGGCTACCAAATTATTTTCAAACCAAACAGACAGAACTGCCCCATGATCTGTTTTTTTTCTTCTTCTCAATGTCATACGTACATAGAAAGTCATCCCTTTGTTTTTTAGCTACATACAATACTCAAAAATATTTTGTTCAGCCAAAAGTTAATCAGCAATTGGAATGCATGTTGAATGAATATATCATACTAAAATTAGGAGGGATAACTAAGAAATTAAATTCAAACACAATGATAGCACCATGAGTTTTGGGTAATACCAATTGAAAGTACAGAAAAACTATGTACAATGGGCGAAAGTCTTGAGTCGATCGATGACTTTGTTCCACTGGGACTGGTGACGTGGATTTGAGCTCTGAGACATCAGTAGTATGAAGGAGTCTACGTTTTCCTTTGCTTTAAAACTTGTCTGTACACACAGACAGGTTTGCTAACCAGGAAACATTTAACGGGTCAAATTAGTCCCTCCAGGTCCCTTCCACCAGCTGCCGCATTGTGATGGAGCACAGACTTATGGGGATGACACCACATCCAGAATCTAAGCAGTCAGACACGGACAGCACATCTTGAGCATCAGCATTTCAGCGCTCCTCCACTGACCAAGGCCGGATAGGGAGAGGAGAGCATGTCCACACCAGTGCAGACGGAGACAATGCATGAAAGAGACGGAAACATCTAGACTTACAGAGAGAAAGATATGTGGAGAGAGTGAAACAGCAGAAAACAGGCCAGACACAGTGGGCCGTGCACCCCGGCGCCCATCAAACGGAGGCGTAGGTGTTGCCTGTGGTGCTGCAGTGGCGGATGGTGGGAGTGGCGGCTGACGGGGTGAGGATGTGCTCGGTGTGATCCTGCGGGGGCTGGGGCAGCGAGTGGAGGACGCCAGGCTGGACGACCCCCACCACGGGGTGAGACCCGTCCTCTAGCGCCCCGACCTGGATCACCTGGATCACCTCATGCTCCGACTTCTCACGCTTGGCCAGAGGTTCCCCGGACTCTTCCGTGTCCTCTTCCAAGTCGCTGTCCATCCCGCTCGTTTCATCTGGACAGGAGGAAACAACACATACGGGATATGGTAAGACAATGGTAACACCTGGAGGAGCCTCATGGGATGATTCTGTTGCAAATAAATGCTGCTTGGACTCTCTTGGAGATCTTGGACTCTCTTAACTAGAGATTTCTTTAAAGCATTCACTGATATTTCACTAAAACCATTTCTCCA
This sequence comes from Trachurus japonicus, assembly GCF_045865225.1. Classification (NCBI taxonomy): domain Eukaryota; kingdom Metazoa; phylum Chordata; class Actinopteri; order Carangiformes; family Carangidae; genus Trachurus; species Trachurus japonicus. The sequence continues at coordinate 15,367,552 of NC_140918.1, forward strand.
TGGTTCATGTTCGCTGCACCGCCGCTGGCAACTATTACAGTAGCAGTTAGCACATCTTTTTTTCACATGATTCATGATTTTTTCCACTTACACACAAGTGTAAAACATTTCAGTATACAAATGCAAATACAACCCTTTTACAATATTGTGACAACACTGTGTGATGTCTGCTGAATTAGGGCGCTCAAAATATAAAAGACCATTTTCAATAGATCTTGTTACTTACAGCTGTTATCGCATAGTCATTGTAAATCAAACAAATGTCAGACACATACTCAACTGCCTGTCAGTGACCTGAACAATCGACCAGTTACAAACACAAGGTGAATTTTGATTTACAAAATGACATTATTTTTTTATTCATTATTCATTATTCAAGGCTCTTATAAAACATAAACCAACAGAAATGTGCACCTGCTATTCTTGAATGATGAAATGTTTGTATTGTTATGTCAATTGTTTTTATAATTGTTTTGCACCAGTTCAGCCTCTTGGCCAGGTCTCCCTCAGAAAAGAGATCTAATCTCAAGGGACAACCTGGTAAAATAAAGGTAAAATAAAAAAATACATTTCTCAATCACACATAAAATCTCCACATACCTTTATCAATGTTGGTGAGGGACAGCGTGTTGAGGCTGTCGAACTGAAAACAGATAAATTTCATAATTAGGGGGGTCACTGGTGATTCATACCATTTTCATTTTTGACAAATTTAAATAAGACACTAGGTTGTGATTTTACATCTGAGATATAGTGTATCTTTCATATACAACAGTGTGCCACAGTGGCTTTATGACATAGAAAAGCAAACTGAGCCCTGCTTGAAGTTACTAAACACAGTTGTACCTCCCCCATGACACCAATGGGTGTATCTCCAGTAGCTTGGGCCACACGATGCTCCACTAGGTAAAACATGTACTCATCATACAGCAGGCGAATCAGGTGGAAGGAACCAAAGCTGGCAGCGCTGCGCAGGGTCAGGTCCCTGATGACCATAGAACTGGAGAGACACGGAAAAAAACCAAAAACATTTAAGTGTCTTGTCATGACGCCACACTTCCTTACATGTGTCACTGTATGAGCTGGCGTTTCACAGACCTGTAGAAAGACCATTTTAACAGGAATTGTCGAGCCGCCCTGGGGAAGCTGGGCCGGTGCTCGAAGGGCTTGAGCACCTGAGTGACCACATTGTCCAGCCAGGCTGCCCACTGCTCCAAAGAGCTCTGCTGCTGTAGTGTGGCCTTGAAGTCCTGCTCCAAGTGCTGAACCACTCCCTCCTCACACTGGCATACCCACGATGCCTGCTCCTGTACGCCAATGTAGAAACACAACTGGGGGTTTACACTCGTGCTTTGCAGTAAGGGGCGCAGCACAGACAGTACATAATAAAAGCACAACAAAAGGGAGTTTCTCCTGACCTGTACATTGGCAAAGTCAACACGGTTGAGGTCACTCAGCATCTGGTTGATCTGTGACGTGTTTTGCAACACAGCACGTGCCGCCTGAGCCAGGTGGTTCAGAGATGTGTATCTGCGCAGTGTTTGCGCAAAGGCACTAACAGCGGCAATCTGAAAGCGATGCATTCGGAAGCCGAGGTGTTAGTGACTGTCTATCATACATACAGTAAGTTTCAAAACCATATTACCCATGTAATAACCGTCCAAATGATCAACTAACCTTGGTCTGGATCATTCTCTGTGGAATGGCATTCATGGCATTATTGAGCCAACCTTCCAGGCTTTTGGCAAAGTTGCGAATGGCTTGAGTCAAGGCACCTGAAAAACAAATTCAAGACAAAAACAACAACAAGAGCAGCAGCGGAGAGTTAATTATGACATTACAAGCACTGACACAGCCGGTGGCTAGACATGAGAGGTGTCTATGAGTGTGACTCACTGGGAATGGGTCTCAGGACATCAGGGATGAGGATCTCCACAAGGGCCTGGTACATTAGATGGTCACAGGTGCTCATCCATTTGAGTACAGCCTCGTTTCTGCACAGCACCAATAGCTGTGCTCGGGGGAGCCGCGCTTCGATCTCACTAATGCTGCTGCAGAGTGAAAACAGACTTTGAGAAATCCTTTTAAAATCAGATTATTGGAAAATATTCAAAACTCAAACTTATACAATATGAATCTGCTGAGTATCTAATATTAATTCTTGAACAAAAATTTAGATTTCATCTTAGAGAGGAGAAAACAGTGACAGAAGATCATCATTAGCTTGACCTCACCTGTTTTCTGTTACAGTGGCACCCTCTACTGAGTCAGGGGGAGAGTAGCGCCAGAATGTCTGCCACAGTTTTTCAATTAGACTGAACTGGAGGTTGACCACCACATCCAAGATAGCCTGAAACAAACACAGAGAATAAAACTAAACATGGAGTCGTTTTTGTTGGAACTACTTTCAAAAAGAGTGAGAAATAATAGCCCCCTAAAAACTGTTGACAGGGAAGTCTGGATCATCCTGAAGAACAAATCAAATACTATATATTTCCTTACAAAATGTCTTTTGTATTGATGTGGCTACAGGAATCTGTTACATGGACATCCCGGGACCTAAACACATCAACGAAACTATCTGCACCAGATGTGCACGGGGAGAAGGTGGACAGCTGTTTGTCAGACAGCAAGACCTTCAGTGTGAATGACCTGACCAGTTGTTTTCCAGACACTAAAAAAGAGTTATGCTCGAAAGCTTCGCAAGATTAAGATGAATCTCCTCTAAAATGCCAGTGGATGGCATTTACGAATCTCTGACACTACAAACACACATGACCTTTCCCAAAGTTTCACTACTCTGAATCTGGCCAAAGTTTAAATGTGTGATCTTTTTTTTTTTTTTTTTTTAACTTGAAAAACTTTAGTTCATCATTTTAATTCTTGCTGAACTTTTCTTATTAAATAAAGCTTAAATAAGATTATACTACAGTACTTCATTGCTCTGATAATAGATAGTGGTGGATTAAGATATATGTATGTAATGGGGCAAAACTTGGATTAAAGTCTAGGAGAGACTGGAAGTCTTAATAGAAAATAAGTGGAATAGATTTATATGCTGGTGAAATACATTGAGTACTGCTGGATCGATAGGAAAATCACTTTTCACAATTCCCACATAGTGAGGGCTGATGTAATGTCAATAAATGCCAAGCTATTGAAGGGACCTTCTCTGACCTCACAGTGCTCTCTGTAAAGGGACTGGAGAGCTTTCACATCCTCCGGACTGATGTTCTCTGTATTGCTCTGCCCCAGGTCCAGCTCTACAAAATCAGGGAGCGCCCGCGATGCATCTGTTGGGGAGAAGAGAAAATTTAATTCAAACAAACAAACAAGAGCCAGAAGTTGTTGCATTTCGAATGCATTTTTGCTGATATCTAGATAAATTGGAAAGCCACTGACCTAGGAACTGTTGATGGTGCTGGCTCTGTGCGATGACTGTCTGCTCTTCAGCACCAGGATGGTGCTGGCCTCCACCTGAGTAATTATCCCCAGAGCCCGCATCAAACTTCTGCACCGGCTTGAACCTGAAATCACATGTTTCGCGTCAGTATCGATACCGGCTGTGATGAGCAGAGCATGCCTGCACACATGACATGAATAGCTGCATCTCTACCTCTGTTTCTGCTGAACGGGTTGCTGTCTCAGAGCCATGTACTGCATGTCCTCTTGGAGTCTATTGAGCGGGGAATCTGGTTTTACACGTATACCATAGTAATGATACTTGGAGTTCCCTCTGCAACAACAACGAAAAACAAAACAAAAGTGACCACATGTTGACAGAGTCTGTGAGCAAAAAAATGGTCACATGGTTGTGAACATTTGTTTAAGGGGGAAAAGAAGCCAACCTTGTCCCAAGGCGCCTTGTACGGAGTCCCATGAAGATGGAGCGTATGAGTTTGCCAAAAGAGGCTGCATTTACAGGGTCCAGTTTCTGCTCCTGGCAGTGGCGCAGATAATGATTGTAGAGGGTGGATCGTGGTAGACTTACGCCCTCTGCTGTCTCATAATTGTCCAACAGCCACTGGAGCTACAGAGGAACACACGCTGTCTTAACTCAAGAGTTTCACACTGGTTAAGGCAAACTGTCTGGAAAGACTTCAGAGCAACAGTCAGTGAACTGCAGCTGCATCACAGCTCTGCCAAAGCATTTCTACAGCAGCCAATGAATTTGAACAAAACTGTAACAATTAAAAGAAGCAACAAAGGCAGCAAGCACCACACCAAACTCAAATTTAGAGAGAGCCTTGGGGAGGCAGAACAGCAAGAGAGTGAGCTGAACAGAAGTCAAGGTAAGGCAAGGGCAAGCATTCGTAAAAAAGCAACTTACATGGCTGTTGAGCAGCGAACTTCTCTGACTGGATAAACCCTCAGATTTTTGGAGCGTCTCAATCGCCATTTCAATCTGATAAACCACGAAGCACAGGACAACAAAATGTAAGAGGGCAGGAAATAAAAAATAAAAAAACAAAAAAAACAAAAGCAAGAAAAATAAAAATGTAGACACATTAGTGGCCACCAGGCAAAAAAGAAAGAAAGAAGAGAATCTAGAAAAGATCCCAAAGCAAGCACCACTAATCCCAAGCAGAGCAGGACTACCTGCTACCAACATCGATCATGGCAGACACAACTCTTCCAGACTGCATCATCATAGGTCAAAAAAAAGAGAAAATAAAAACATACAATCCATTACAAAAGCAATGCCAATACTTGTCAAAACTCTACAAAAGTGAGTTTGACTGCTTGGTATCAATACATGTGATTGTCAGGTCATGACAGAACAGGAATGTTTAGTCACAAAGCCAGGTATGCCACATTTGTGTGATGCAAAATTCACCTTTGTGATCTTTACTCACAAGCTTAATGCATTTCATGTAAGCAGCGTTATGGCTCGTGTTGGAGTTTAATACCACCACTTTCCACTGAAAAGATCATCTGTATCAAGTTTCACGACTGGTGTTTCAATAGTAAGAGAATACATATCATACCTATTACACCTATAATGTACATATTTATCTTGAGGGGCAGCACATCACTGTGACTAGCTGCTATTAAAACAATTAAAGCAATTAAAACATACTACTAGTAGTAACCTTGAAAATGAACAACATTTAACCTATGTCATGTCATTAATAGATGCTTTAAACTGTCTGCCATCTCTGACAACCACATAATTTAATATCACTAACACATCATTGCTACATTTCTGCCAGGAAGAGCTATTACAGAGTGGACTACATGAAAACTCCTACTGGGGCATTCAGCTAAAGAGCAAGGTTCTTGTGCTGTGTGAACTACTTTGTCCAATACATAACTCTTGAAGAGTGGGTGAGCTGAGGTTCTCCAGAGACACCGTCCCTGACCATTCGCTCTTCCTTAACACACCTGTCTCTCAGATTTTAGCTCCTTCCTGTCTCTTTCACCAAGGAGTGGGAATAACAGACGGGACGGAAACAAAGGCCTGCATTACTTGAGCACAATATTGAGGGGTTACAGTGTGAACATGGCTGGCAGTAGTTAAATCGCTACAGAGACTCGGGCCCAGCCTACGCAGTGCATTGCATACATCAGTCAAGGAAGATTGTTCAAGATTAAACACACCATACACAATCATGGGGGAGGTGTGCATATCAAATGTTTCTTGGTAACACAATGTATTATGTGTATTATGTGTGCACATTGACATTTTGGGGGGAAATTACACAAACAAGTATGGACTTTTATGTAGGAGAATGGCATCCTGCTAATTAAGTATGACATAAACAGACAATCTATTCTAATTGGCAGAGTGTGAAGCAAACTAAGAGCTGTGTGGATCTAAAAAGGGAAGATATAGAAGTCACTATGAATATTAGTCAGATTGTCTCTCCACAAACACACAAAAGCAGGGGGGAAAAGGCAGGTGAGGAACCAAATTAGTGGGTGCTATGCACTTACAGTAGCTGGGGAAGCTCTTGCGGTCTGGGTGGCAGGATGGGGTCCAGCGTTGTCCATGAGGTAAGCCCCAGAACTGCTGCTGATTACCTGACCCCCTGCCAGACCCATGCTCATTCCTCCACTGCCCCCTCCTCCATTGTTGGTCATGCCATGAGTTGTCACCACAGTGGACACTTGTGACGAGCTGCCCTGTGTGTCAAAGTAGCTCCCTCCACTGTTCTGGCTATACAGCTGTGGCTCTGAGTACGTGTAGGTTCTTCTGTTCAGAAGAGAGGTAAGCAGTCAGTCACTGTGCACGAACTGAGAAAACAATGTGTCTTAAAGGACAATTCCAGGCAAATTCAACCTGGGGCTATAGTTTCCTAATAGGTTTTAGGTTTAAAAGAAGGAATCTGAAGATTTTCTTTTTAATTGCTCCTGTTACGTAGTTCTGTCTGTCCCGCCACAGCAGCGTATAATGAGAGCGGACCGATCTTTGGCTGTTTAGGCTGTTCACATCCCACAAAACTGCATTTTCTTTCCACAGACAACATCAGATGGCTATACACCAATGGGTTTGTTCACTTCAAGAAAGCCGACATGTTTGTAAACGGAGCTGTAATACAAAGTCTCATGGAGTCTCGTACAAGAGTCAAGCTGACGGCTAACTATGTTTACAGAGAGTCTGAAGCTCCCGTTTGTTTTTATCAACAAAGGAATATCAACTCAGAGGCATGGCGTTTTTGTAGCAGTAAGAGTAAGTCTGGCTATTGTTTATTCTACCTGTAAACATACTGAGTCCGTCAACTTGACTCTCGCGCAAGACTTTGTATTACAGCTTAAAGCTGTCAGCTTTCTTGAAGTAAACAAACCCCTTGGTGTACTAGGTATGAATAGCCATCTGACGTTGTCTGTGAAAAAAAATTGCGGTTTTATGGGATGTAAATAGCCTAAACAGCCTAAGTTCGGTCCGCTCCCATTATACGATGCCGTGGCAACGCGGGGACAGACAGAACTACAGCATAACAGGAGACATTAAAAAGAAAATCTTCAGATTCATTCTTTTAGACCTAAAATATTAGTAAACTATAGCCCCAGGTTGAATTTGCCTGGAATTGTCCTTTAAATAAGGATGAAATGATGAAGCATTTTTATTGCAACTTTCAAATGATCTGTGCTGCTCTGCGTCGTCTTGGAATAGAACATTTTTTCAGTCCAAATTTGATTTCCCAATTATACAAGGCACCTTTTTCGTGTAGGCAGTCAAATCCTGTCAACACCAATTAGCATACTGAGAACAATCCAAAATGAATTAATCAAAATGTCATCATTTGTAAGGGCTAATGTAACACAAATATTTCTATGTGATTTAGGTGAGGCAATAACTCAGCCCGTGTGTCCTGTTGTTTGGTGAATGCATGATTGTGTATCATTAAGTACTTGGTCAATTGGTCGACCTTGTGTGTTTCCACCAGTAGCTGAAGTCACACAGCTATGGTGTGTTTGCACATCTGCGTGTCAGTGTGTGTATCACAGTTGGACTAACACAGCTTGGGCTTGTCAGTGGAGTGTGTATGTAACCCCATTCCTCAGACCCAGGGGACCCTTGCGAAGCGTCAGCACTTAGAAGACAGGCCTACTTCTGGTCATGTTCAGGTGACTGAGCAACAATCAAGCACATGACTTGCACGCCCCTCAGAGAAGAAAACAAACACACACGAAAACAGTGCGCTCCCCCCGACATCATGTGCTTCTGACATGAATGATAGCGTGAAGAGACTTGAGAGGAGAAACAACAGGCTGCAGAGACATAGCGCTAATATTTGTGGAGTGGTGTAAGAGCAGAGCTGGGTAGTGAAGAGAGTGACTCACATGTTGCCATTGGTGTAGACGCCACTGTTTTCCTCCACATACTGCACCTGTGCTGGGTAAACATGCTGAACCTGTTGAACAGTCTGGGCCTGGAAAATCAAAATTGCAAGAGCTGCAAATTATTTATCTAATTTATTAGAATTACATGTGCAGGAATACAGGCACAGTATGCACATTCAGAATCAGGCATTGATGCACATAAAGACAGGCAGGATGTACCTGTTGCTGGACAGGCACCTGCTGAGTGGAGCCGGTAGGCTGGACAGGCACGGCGGTCTGAAGAGGGACAGTGGAGGTGGAGTCAGCGCCTGCTTCAGGGGTCTGCATGGCGCCTGAATAAGACAGAGAGCAGGTCTCGCTGTAGGTGGAGAGGGGCAACAACTGCTGAAAACCAAGAGCAGCCTCAACCTACTGGTCTGACTGGCAAAGCAACTTCACTACTCCATAACAACAACAACATTATTATCTTACTGCTTCACTGAGCCAAGTGGCATCATAGATTAATAGATAACTGATTCAAACAAAAGATAGACTTGCTAATAGAAGCTTGCATGCTTCAAAATGTTCTTGAAAACCAATAGAAGAAAAGGATGCACATAGATTATACATTTTTAGCCTCTCTTATCTTGTAACAACTGGCAAAATATGAACAGTCAGCAATTCATAGTCAGTGCTATGAACTGTGAGTAATTCAACAAGTTGTCCTTATCCTTAACATGTATCCAGGACATGCTGTTTTTTTTGTCAACAAACAAAAGTACCAGGTTTCATCACACACTCTTGTCTATTTAGCCCAAATCAATGCTCCTGGAGCTTTTCGTCAGAAATTCTACACAAGCACCTGCTTTTGCCTCGTGGTACTCAATGTACTGAAAGCCTCATGCATCAGTGACACATGGTCTTGTCTCCATGTTCACAGCCATAAAACAAGTTAATATTTAACAAACTCCAAATAGATGCTGCTTCTAGTTGCTGTGCCAGTCCCCACTTTTACAGGTTTAATGTTACTTGAGAGTGGAAGTCGCAGATTACTTCTACGAAAAGGAACTAGGAACCGGCGATTTTTAAGTCCTTAACCTTACCATGTAGCATCATCACTAATGTTACCAGAACTATCCTGTGCATTAGAGAAATGGTACTAACTAACCAAGGTAAATTAACTAATTTGAAGATGAGAGTAAAATGAGGAGAAACTGTTAGTGAGTCTGTGTTTGTGAGTTAATAATAGTACGACTAACATCACCCATTCCTTTCAGGGGAAGGCCACCTCCTCCCCATCACAGTTTCCATGAACAAGCCTCTCTTGGTTAATTAAGCTGGGTCTCCTAACTGCTTCAAATCTCTCCAGGGACGGCCTGTCCCTTCCCTTTATCTTCAATATCATATTGTTCTTTTTTCTTGAGATGAAGGCTATCACTTTATTTGTTTTGGGGTCACTAACCCCAATGCTGAATTGCAAACTTGAGTCAGTCTTTTCCTTGTGCACTTATGAGTGTGGAGAAAGTGAAACAGCAGGAAAAATCAGCAATTTCTTGAAACATATAGAAGCACTGAGATTCATTAACACAGGGCCATCTGCTTTCAGCATGACTATTTTGAAGACCTTAGGGAGGGGGATGTATACATATATAGGCTGTTGATAGACAGGCTCTGGTCTGGCTGATGGATAAATTGACTACTTGCCAGAAAGTTAGATATTTATATACTGTGATGATGTAAAGATACTGCAAATTTAGAAAATTCACAAACAATTACAACCTGATTTAACATAAAAATACAATGTATACATTGTGTTATATATCAACACAATACATACTATGATGCACAAGGACTTTCTTTTCCCAAAACCATTGGATTCACACTACTAGAATGATAAAAATGTCACTTTACACAGTCAAACTGCAACCTTCAGTTTACTATATCCCAACACTAAAAGGGGACTTGAGAAGAGAGGAGAATGTAGACTCTCTACTAAAGTACATGTGCCCAACTGAGCCCACCTAATCGAGGAAAAGAGCCACTGCATCACAACACACTCTTGTTGCCTCACCCCAACCCCCTCCACAAACACACACATACACACACTAACACACCTCCTGCCTCACCATTCAGGCACTCCCTTGTGGCCCACTTAAATGCTGTGCTCCACTGAGCAAGTGCAAGCCCTACAAAGACACAGAGGAACAAAAGCCACCAAGGAGGGCAACATTTTGCCCTACGTTTTCTCCCCTCAATTCCTCTTGTTAACGTTAAAGGCAACAAACGGGAAAGACCGTAAGGTTCAGAGAAGCACTAAATTCACAGAACCATCAGTTGCCTCTCTAATGATCATGTATGATAAAAGTGGCGTCTGATGCACCAAGAAATATGAGCTGGTGAACAGGGCTGAAAAGTACACCATACACAAAATCCCTTCTTTTCACACACATTCAATCCAAGGCAAAATCAGGCACAGAGTAAAACAGGAAAACAGGTGGAGGGAGATGCAAGTGGGAACTTAAGTGTGTGTGTGTGTGTGTGTGTGTGTGTGTGTGGGGGGTTATATGCAAAATACTGTTTGTTTAGGAGTTGGGCTTTCAGATTATAAACTGCGAGTGACACACAGTTTTGGCAGGTGCCGAAAATAGTCACAGAGCTAGTGTCCATATAGCTAAAATGATGTCGGGACAGGACCATGGGACACAGAAATGATAAATGTCACAAAATTCCCCGAAACGTCATGACGCAGGTTACCAAGATGAGTCTAAATGTACACTGTTTAACTGACTAGCCTGATTTGGGTTTGGAAGAGAAAAAAAGAGGGACCTCCAAGTCCCCACTTTCATCAACAACATACAACATTTCTAGCAGGCTGAGCCAAATAACAAACCAAACATGGTGTATTCTGCTAAGCCATGAAAATGGATGGCTGAATAATTGAATTAATCAGCCCCTCTTTAAGTGATTGGAAATGCAACAGGATCCTGGCAGCAGGTGGCATGGTACTATTTCTGTCTTACTGGACTACAGGTAAGTGGTAACATGAGCTGATAACTAGCAGTTCCCTACATCCTGTTTTGTGTGTATGCATGTTTGGGGAGGGGTATCGGACCTATTTTGGGTTCTGTATACCCACAAATCAATATAATTAGATTATTTGGGGTTTTACCTCCAGTATGTAAAAATGGCAACACTGATGTTTTGTTATTATTGTGAACTGTTTTGGCTCTGTCAGAACCACTTGCTTATCGATGATAGATCTTATTCATACAAAGGACTTATTACAGGCATAGTGGCACATAAATTATTGGCAACTAATTAAAAGGAGAACATATGCAGAAAAGAGAAAGTATGGCGACAGAAAATCAAACTTTATTTACTGCATGGAAACGTATAGTAAGTGCACCTATCCTCCCATCACCTCTCTCCACACACACAGACCCACAAACACACACACACACACACCTGTTCTCTATCCTAACAGGAATCAAAGGTCGCAGCTGTACAGGGGACCCACCGGACCCAAGAATAATTGTGATGCAATATTGAGAAATCAAGTCTCTACTTATGTGAACCACCCACAGGATTAAGGAACGCAAATGTGCAAATTAACAATTCTATAATGAGAAATAAGAATATACTATTTCAACTCAAATAGATGTGACTGTTTTTAGTCCATTAAAGTTAAGAGTAAAAATACATTTGCCACAGTATGAAGATGGTAAGTCACAACTAAGGATTTTCCCCCTGCACAGTGTCATGCTACACTGAATCTCTCTCCTGCGCATCCAGGAAATACATGCACACACAGAACATGTGTATAACAACGATACAGACTGTAACCTTTCACTGTTATTCATCAATTCTGTAGTGAGTACACATGCATTGCAGAAGGGGCGGATAAACCCTGACGTTTACAAGCCCAGACGCAGAACGTGCAATGCACAATATCGAAATGATTCTGGTTAAAATGGGCTACTTCTAACATCAACGTATTTAAATATTAATCCGCTGATTTTATTTTTCCCAAACCTGACGTCTTCAAATGTTAGCCTTGTGTTATCAGATAGCTTATCACAGCCATCTGATGCCACAAAGAGGGCAGATGGAAAGCTAGCGAAGCTATCTGGCTTCCTAAGACAAAAGGGAAAGTAATGGCTTAGCTATTGTCAATAGCAGTTAGTGTATGGAAAGCTAGCTCACAACACTTCATATTGTTGGTCGACGTTCTGGGTTTCGTGCGAGCAACAGCAATTAAAGCACCCGAAACACAAAGTTGCAATATCACCATAACATTAGCTTTAAAAAAAGGGATTACCAACAGGCATTGTCAGAAGGCAACGCTGGCGTTAGCAACCTAGCAACAACAGACACCTGCTCCTGCTCCAGCTGACCAGCTAGCATCAGTGACTAGCCCAGACCGAGACTACCACCCAGCATGGGAAGTTTAAACCAATAAGTTGCACCCAAAAATATTTTTTTTCTCAAACACAACCACCACATTTGGGTATTTTCTTGTCGCAAAGCACCCGGTGAGCGGACAATGCTAGCTCCTGCTAGCGAGCTGGACCTCACACATCTGTGGGTCTCTACAGGCAACGTTAGCAAGCAGGCTAACACGTTACAAAGAAACACCCTCGCTAGCAAACTACCCCAGCTATTCCCCGAGCCCTCATCCAGCAGCGGACAAAACACAGACCAGAGCATTAGTATCTATTTCATATACTGATACCTTGCAGCGGGAGAAGACTTATATTCGGGTTAAAAAATAGTAAAGAATGCATTCAAACCTGAGCTGTGGACTGGTTGATGAAGATGAGGATGGTGGAGGAGGTGGTAATGATGGAGCGAGAGGTTGTTGTTGGTGGGTTACAGTCGCCAGGACTACGGTGACTATGGCGCTGCCTCACTGGGCAACAGTTGCTATAAAACTCACCGGGAGCGCGCAACCTTATCAGGAAGGTGGGAGGAGATTAAAAGCGTACTAAATACAGTCTTAACAGAAATAAAAATCACACCCAAATACATGACATTTTACACCCGAGCACTTGCGTTTAGTCTTATTTATTTGGAGACTTTTAGCCTGTCATAAGCATGTTATAGCCTAATGTATTTAAAAATACAGTCGGAGATTTGTTTCGGTGCCCCCAACAGGTGCAGATACGATGCTTGTAGTTCTCAAGACGCTGCAGGCTTTTGTTCTTCCTCAGATGATGCCTCAAAGTTTTAGAAACACAAACTCCACGAACCATAACGTGGACATATGTAGGCTTTTCTGTAGTTTTATTCCACCATAATAAGGATGATGAAGAATAATTTGATGCATTTGCTTTTAGTTCAAGTTCAGTTCATTTTCTAAATTCAACTGTAGACTATAGGCTATATGATTGTGTGTATTTATATTTTGATCAGAGATTTGTAGGCCATGTGTGTTACATGCATAGGGGCCTGTTATGTGCTGTCAAGTGCTGCTATAACTAAAGGGTAAAATCCGCACCTAAAGCCACTGTGTGAACTTATGGATACTGTAGCCTACATGTTTCCCCTGACATTAACTTGACTGTCACCAAATCATTAGTGCTTAATCAATGTTGCAATGGGTTATTCCAGAAATGATGGAAATCACAATGTTAAAGGATCTTTAAAAAGCCCACTTCCACCCATTTCTTATTTCTCAGGTTTGAGATCTGTGCAGATCACATTAGCCTAGGCCTACACATGCTCAAATGAATATGTAACTTCTTTTTGTGTTTTCACACCTTAGTAGAGGGTTAGAGTGAAGGCAACCTCTGGAAGAAGTTTTGTGTTCAAAACTGTTATAAAACAAAACTACCTTTGATTAACATAATGTAGATCTATTCTTGTTGTAGCCTAATTGTGTAATTTGTGTAGCCTGCACAGGCAGTGCCCAGTAGCCATGTAGGCCTATTTGCCATATCAGTTGGCTACATAGACCAAGAGTGAACACAATTTCTAGTTGACCTTCTTTGATGATGAACACATTTTTCTACCCGAACAATTAGGCCCAGCAGTTAAGCACTGCAGGTTTTTGTTACTTGACCACATTAACATTCGACTCAGGGCTGACTCAGGCAAATCTTCCTTGTGTGATTCTCAGCCTTTTCTTTCTAACATTTAGGCTACTTGGAGAAACAGTTGTTCATGTCAAAGCTGTATACCTTTGATTGATGAGAGATTATTTACAATAACACCTGAAGCCTTAAATTATTGTCATTTTCTATGAAATGACTACCCATAAAACAGGCTACTTGTGAGCTTCAAGTAATTTCCCACATGCAGGGTTAAACACATACAACACATGTAAATTGGAAACAGTGACAAAACAAAGCCAGTGTCGTTAAGATACTTCCCACTGGATACAAAGCTTAACCAACCACCTGTGTCTACTGTGCAGCGCACTGGTTTTTTTTGGTTAGCAGTAGTAGACAGATGCTTTTTGGGAAAAGCTGTTGTTGTTGCTAAGCAACTACTGAAACCCCCATCTGAAGCATGACACTCTTTTGCTAAAAGAATAATTTTGAAGTAAAACAATTTGTCCTTTCTATCTCATGTTAAAAAAAAGATTAGATAAAATAAAATAAATAAATAAGTGAAAACTACAATAATCTGCCTGTGCCGGCTGGATTTGTCACCGTTCAGGTTTGCAGCAGCATGGGCGCTTATTATTTCTGCGATGTATACATTAGCTTATTGCCTCCAGCATTTCAGTCTGTTTATAGGCCTATTTACACCAGAAAGTAGTTCCTCTACCATGTCTTTTAACTTTGTCTTGTTTTATTCATTGCAAAAAGAGAAACAGACTATGGAGGCATACCAACTTGAATGATTTAAATAATTCTGCTGGAGAAAATATAGGCTAGTCCTACTTGTGTGAAAACCTGCTGCTGTCAAGTGTCGACTAAAACATTTTCAAAAATCTTCCAACCACTTAATATGTCTTATTCTTTTTTAATACAGTATTGAATTGGCTCTCAGTGTGTAAGGGTAAGTAAGTCTTTTTTTTAAAACAACTTCAGGGTGCTTTAGGACACTGAAATCATAACATAATGATCAGTGTGGTAAGCATTATTTTTTAAAATGAACTGATCCAAAAGAGAGTTTGGTGCATACTGAGGGAGACAAGGCACAATAAACGAGAAACAAGGGTACAATTGATTTACATCTTTTTCCTGATCCGTGAATTCAAAGTCATGTCACGATGGCGGCGTTTTTGCATAATTCAACCCATTTACTACAAAACAAATACTTCACATTTCTGCCACTGATTTCTCAAAGCATGCTTCTGAGTTTTGAGGGATACCTTTATCCTAATGGTCATTTAACTAAACTAAATATTTGAGTTTTGTGTTGCTTCAATGGTGAGCATTGTGTCTGCTTTATAAAAAAAATAATTTAAATTTATTTCGGTTGTGTTATTATTACATTGTAATGCAGGTGCATTACAAATGTGATAGAACTACATTAAAATGCAATAGAACTACATTAAAATGCAACAAATAAAAACTACCGGTATACATGTACCAAAAAAAAATAAAAATGAAAGCATATATATATGCTATATATACGCTATATATACATATATACATATAATTAACCTGATAATTTCCCTTCTCTTGACCATTTTTCTGTCATCATAAGTCCATTTTTCATACCATATGGAAACCACTGAAGTAAATGGCCATTGGAAAACAGGTCAAAAACAATGTGCAACACTATGTCCCTTTTAAGAAAGAATCACTTATAATGTGAAGTGTAAATAGTTTGCATTAAATCAACTAAAACATAAAAAATCACTGGTATGGTCATCAACAGAAATCCACCTCATGATCTAGGCACAGGAGCACGCAGCACATTACTATATATCAAACAGGTTATATATCTATGACTTTACTTTGAAATGGTAAGGCTGTCTTGTTACTATAGTTACAAAGCCATGGTTCGAAGAAAAAAACCTTAATAAGTGAGCTTTGATTGCAGTGTTGAATATTGTGCAAAATGCCAACAGAAACCACTTGAAGTATACTTACTACATGTTATACACAGGCTGTACAAAAACTGAGGAAGTAAACATTAAAAATCCTGTAGGCTCAGTTGTTACTGTACATTGATTATGGAGGCAGAAGCCGGAGTGTTGAGTCTGATAGTACATTTACAGAGATTTAGTCGAAAAGAGAGAGAGAGAGAAACTTGCATTGTGAATGTAATAGTCAATTCCACCAGTGTTATCTAACCCAGTGAGCAGCACCTTCGATTGTTTTCATTATCAAATATTCCTTTATTTGTCTAAATGAAGCTGCCACCAGGTTGCGGTGCTATCTAAAGTGTTCCTCCTATTCACCGTTTGACTTCAATGAAACAGTGACACGAAATAGTGCAAATTATCAAAAAGCCCACAACTGTGTGATGTTATCCCTCTGTATAGATACAGGAGACCTGGCTTGTGCTCGTGCAGCGGTCCACCACAGTGAAGAAATCTCCATGTAAATCTTGATTAGGAGCCACACTGTGTGCCTGGCTGAGGACATTACATCCTGCAGATGCACCTGCACGCACACACACAAAAATACACACAGAAATACACAGATGTATATATGCACAGTGAGGGTTGTTAAATCCAGTGGCAATAAAGTGCTCATCCTTGGGCTATTTTGTTTAGGCTGCATTTTCATTACCTGTAATGCTGGAAAGAGCTGTTTGTGAGGTGGCCACCCCATTGGGATTATTAACTGCTGGAGCGAGCCTGTCACCAAAGGCATCAACTTGCATCAGGTGACTTGAACTGGTCTGCGCTGTGATCCCTCCATATTGTGAATATAGCATCTTCATCGACCTGGAGGGATCTAGGGATGAAATTGAAAAAACAAAATTCTATATTTCTTTCTAAAGAGCTATTCAATTAAAGTCTCCAACATTACGGCTTAAATGATACATTATAGTATAAAAACAGAATCACACGTTATAAATTAGACAAATTGTGCATTTCAGTTGTTTTTTTTAAACCCTGTCTTTATCTCAACAGGTAAAACTGAACTGTGTATTTCTGAACACCTTGTCAACATCACTGTGGCTGTCAAGTCTGGGGGGAGGTGAAGGGGTGATGTCTATTTAAAGGCACAGAAAGGAGCTGCCTGATTCTGTCTAACTAGAAAATCTGCAGCCACCTGCTACACATCATAAAGATATACTGCACGATTAATGTGCATGTGAGAAAATCTGTTCAAACAGATTGTCAGACCGCCCACACGTTTGCTAATAAGCTCAGATGTGAAACTTGCACTATAAACCATTTTCAGATGAACCTCCTCCCCCCCGGCACAATTGTATTTACATCGACAGAGCCAGTATTTTGACAAAGCTTGAAAATACGCTGATAATAAACAGCTGAATACCTTGATTGTGATCTGTGAGATCAGGCGGCTGGCTGGGCTGCTTCAGATCTCGGTTCTTCTGCAGGGATGTCCCATTGGGAGGATGCAGGAGGCAGGTGGAAGAGCAAGGCCCACACTGGTCCCCGGGGAAGAGCTGGTGAGGGGAAGGATCAACAAACCTGAAATATTTCAGACTGAATTAAATACTCTGCTTGTGGAAATAAGACAAACAACAATTATTATTCAAAAACATTACTTGTTTCTTTTCTATGGAGCATTCACAAACATCCTTAAATGACAAAAAGAACATCTTTTAGGTGTGTCATGGTTCAATTTTATGGTATTCCTGAGGCTTGATTACATTAACCTATAAGATCTTCCTATTATACTTAATATTAAAAGATCTCAAAATATTTCTTCAATATTAAAAATGATCACTTTATTAAATTGGTAATAATTTTGTGCGGCAAGCTTAAAAATGTAGCATTTGTGCAGGGCTACCATTACTGAAAAGCAACACATTTTCCAAGCGAATATCCACTCTGAATATGATACAATGGGTAAAAGAAAGACACAATATTTCAAAATGAATTCAACCATTTCCTCTAGGCTAAAGAGATTCATAACATCAAAACATCTGAGATCACAAACTGTATCATCCATTATCAAAAAGTTACACTTACAGTTAAACGTATGCAGTGACGCTGTTTATCCAGTATCCAGTATTTGCCACAGATTCACACACATGATGACCAGTTAAGGTGCAAATAGGCCTAAATCATCACTCACAACCACAAGATTGATTCTCTGTGTGCGAAAATCAATTTAAGTGGCAAGAGAGACTCTCTTTATGATACATTAGACTTAGATTGCACACATTATGGTCTGTCAGCCCCTGAGTATCAATAGCATTTTGTTTGCGTTTTTTTCTTTTACAACATACAGTTTGATACAGCCCGCCCCCCACCCCCGTTCTTAGTGAAATTAATCAATAAAGCAAAGCACCGTGAACAAATTACTTAACTTTTTCTTCTCTGTTGTCCTACGATATTTTAAACCATTCAACCACAAATGAATCCAGGACACTTCTTTCAGAGTCATGTAACTCACTGTGAGACACAGAGGATTAAACTAGTAAATGTAAATATTGTTCAGTGGCCATGGCAGCTAACACCCCCGCTGTTAGGTTTGGCGAAGTAACACATTAGCGTGTCTACTTGCCAATAACAGGAATATTAAAGGAGCCAAAGTTTGCTGTCAGTATACTGACGGACTGAATGGGAACCCAAAGGAATCCCAGAAAAGTGTACAAAAAATGGCAACAAGGATTTTACAATTGATTTAACATCTAAAAAAAAGTAATTACTCCGTCTCTCTTCTCCCACTGGACCTTAAATGGTATTTTTTAGATTTTATGATTCACTTATTGAATTCCTTAGCCGCTCTTGTCGGTGGCTATAGCATCCATTTATACCGGCGGTCAAGACCAATGAGGCAAGGCGAGGTCTGCTTTCACAGCCCAATTGTCTACCCAGAATCCTGCAGTGAATGCTTTGGCCTACCGCTGATATGAGAACAATCACAACCAGTGAGGAGCCATGAGCATCTGGCTGCTCAGAATGACAGAAATCCTCTATCACATGCTTTGAAGTGTATAGATGAAGGGATGTTTTCCTATGGGCTGACCAGGGAAAAGTGATGCTGGCCATCCCCAACCTCTAACACCATAGTACACACACACATACACACACCATAAAAAACTAAAATCCAACCTTTTACACTTTTTTTTTGTTTTTTGTTTAAACCAGGATAGCCTATAAAAAAAACTGATTATTCTAATTAGGAGCTTTGAAACCATGACAACCAATGTTTAAGTTGATTGTTTCAGTGCATCTTAAAGGGAGAAAAAAAGACTTTTGAGGAATTTAAATCGGTCACGGTTGAAGTCTCAACTGAGAGCAGGAATATGAAAAGAAAAGAAAATCAAAGTTAGTTTGCTGAGTAAAGCTAACTGCTCTGACTCTTAACTCTTATGTTGCCCCGGCTTGAATTCAAGGATGTTTTTGGCTAAAGAATGGCTATATGCCTACAAATCTAACCACAGCATGTCTTTACCATCAACACGTTTTTAATGGTTTTTAAACTGTAATGTATGTGTAATTTGCAGAATAGAAACATAGGTTAAATGATTTATATTGTGGATTATAAATAAAATTATGCATTTTGATTCCTCCTTTGACCTCCCGTTGCCATATGGATAAGATAATTGCCAGCACCACTCCCATCAAGATAGAAATTTTTCATTATAGGATAAAGGTTGTCACAACGCTGTATTGATCTGCAGTGATCTTTCCCCTCTTTGGAGACAAATGGACCCAAACCATGTTGGCAAAATGCTCCCCACAGCATAGCAGAGCCACCAGATCCCCTTACCAAAGGGCTCAGTGGTGCAAGCCCATTCTCTTACATACATTCACCCACTTGAGGAGACAGTATGCTAAAGAATTACTCATCTGACCACGACACTTTTCTCCACATCTCTGTAGACCAATTCTCTCCTCTGCTTCACTAAACGCTCAAAGGTGCGTTGGTCGTTAATTTTCTTTCCACATCATCACACTAATCTACATCATGACGTGTGTGCTGACGACAACAATTTCTGACCCTCTTCATCGATGTCTTTCCCAAAGATCTAAATGCACTCACTTTTATCCTTGTGAAACACGAGCCAGATAAGCGACTTAAGCTCCTGTCACCCACGCTGTGACAATGAACTGTCTTTAGAAGGCACTTATATCTTATAATCAACTGAGCCTTGCTCGGCATTTTTATATCTGAAACAGAGTGTGATTTAGGTGTTAATAGTCACCTTTTAACATGCAGTGAATCTGTGTGAAAGCATCTTCATTGGTTATGTTCCTCCACTAATTTATATAAGTTTCCTTCAATTTGTCACCTGTCTGTGTATATTACAAACCCCTCAGTCTTAACACAATAACACAAAATCCTCAGTACCTGTAATTGTCTTGTAAGGAGCACAACAGAGCCAGGTGAGGATTGCTGGAGGAGTCTTGTCCCTGTGGAGCAGCTGAGGAACAGGGATGACAGACACTTGAGGGCTGTCCACCACAGCCTAGATCTAATGGATAAACCTATGTGTGCACATGGTTTCAGGGGAATACTGTCTGTTTATTTGTCTAGTTTTTTTTTTTTTACTTATTTATATGAAACATATTAATGCAAAGAGCCAGACCACAGACATACCAGAGTATGAGTCATAGGATGCGCCAGGGGATGGGTTCAAGTTGTTGTCTATCCCTGCCAGAGGAGAGAGGCTCGGTTGTAGAGGGTGAATGGTTAAACAGTCTGTCAGTGTGTCCTGGGTCACATCAGTGGTAGATTTCATCTGGAGAAATGACACATGGAACATAAACATAAACACTGACAGACGACATCAACAGTTATAAGATGTTGGCAGACTCTTCTTTCAATCGTTGCAATATGATACTAACATTAGTAACGACACAATAATGAATACTATTATATTTACTTTAGTTGATGACTTGTAATGAATAAGATGATTTACCATGAATATAACTTTTAAGGTGCACTGTATATTTTTGTGATGTAGATGATTTTTGATTAGTTAGATAGTACTAAAAAAAAGGTTAAGGTACCGGTAATCATTTTTTGTTCTTAGATTAAAAAAACAAAAACATAAAACAAGTAATCAATGTAAATGGACATGGACAATGGCCAAACATTTTTTCTAATTAAACAAAAACTATGATAAAATGTATTGAAATTCATCAATCTAGAAACCGAAACATTGATTAGTTTCACTATACTGTCATTGTTCCTTGGAGACAAGACAACAAAGAGCTATAGCATGCTTACAGCAGGTTTTTGTGCAGTATATACACCGTAGTGGCACTCCTAGTACTAAACAAATATAACATGCACTCCATCTTGAGAATCATTAGTGAAATCACAGTCACAGTAAACATTTGTTATTTGAGTTTTTGATGAAAGTTGTGCATGTGGGAGACTTTGTAAAATGTCCCTTTTTTTAGTAACTACCCACCTTCTGTATCTATGGTGACATACCTCTCAGTAAGAGCTAAAGAGCATGAATCTCACACACACATGCAAAAATGTTATCTGCAGCCCAGCAATGCTATTATATGAAAATCTGAAAACCCAAGTGGGTTAACATAATGACGAAGAACCTAATTATTTATACGTTTGTGTGACCTTGCTCTGGGAGTGTGTATTCATCTGACTTCATGTGCAACCAGATGTAGGCTATGGGTTAATCACAGTCAAAGTAAACAAGATTTTATATACAGCGCATATATCTACCTGATACCATCAGACAAAGAAATGAAAACATTTCATATTTCAACATCCATATGTACTGTATGTATTCATGACTGCATATACCTCATAAAGCTATTGCGCCCTACATTTGTGATGATGCACCAGCAGCAGTTTGGTAATTTCCTGACCTTGAAATTGGCTTTGGGCACCTGAGTAGTACTGAATTTTGCTGCCAAGTGCAGAGTGCACGGTGCAAGTGGGAGGAGAGGCACAAACAGGTGGGAAGAACATTCAAATGAGGCAAGAGAAAGTAACTTGTTAAACTGTGTTAGACTTTGTGCTGCGAGTAGACATCTCAGAATGACGTCTAAATCAACAAAAGTTAATGAAATACGTGGAGCAAATGCAAAGCAATGGGGGGACAGTGTCTGAAATATAAATGAAAAATGCACTAACCACTCCCCTGCCAATTAATGCTCATTGTTTTTTGGACAAATTAGCCTGCATTCATCTTTAAATCAGTATGAGTTCAGTTCGTTACTGCTGCCATCTGAAGGCAGCAGGATGTTGATAAGCCTGTGCCCTCTGATTTGAGAAGCTCCATGATGGAGCACAGTACAGATGGCACTCCACTGTGCACTATTAATCACTATTAACACTATTAATCTTTTACAGTGCCACACACATTAGACTAGTCCAGGATGACTCTGTATTCAGTTATGGGTTATAGTAGCTCATCAGTCCCATGTGTCATATTATCCTGCAGGTTTGAGTTGAGCTTTGTGTTCAGATTGTGTTCTCAGCTTCACAAATTCTCAAATCCAGGTGAAAGTTGTACATTTGGTGTCAGGTTTTTGAGTGCAATACATCATCAAGACAGAAAGTGTTTGTTTGCTCAAATAGGAAAAATGTTAACTGAAAACCATCAGCTGTGTTACACCATGGGCGGTGGGCTCGTGCCTACCTTCTTCCGTGACTGTCGCTCTTTGGTAGAGTGGGATTTCACATGTTTCCTCAGGGAGCTGGGGTCAGTGTAACGCTTTGCACAGCCAGGCACCTGGCAAGCATACGGCTTCTGCACAACCACAGATATATGGAAACTTATGTAGCAGAGCACAGAATCAAAGACCAGCACATAAAATTATGTTATTTCAAATCTTGTGTGTGTGTGCTGCGATGCCAACTCACTGTGTCCAAGTGTGTACGCTGGTGTTTAGCTCTGTCACTTGAGTTGCTGAAGGCCTTGTGGCATCCTGGGTGCTGACACAAGTAGGGTTTCTCCCCCGTGTGGCTACGCAGGTGGATCTTGAGGTTCTCTAGTCGAGAGAAAGCCTTCTTGCAGCCCTCGAACTGCGACCGTATATAAACACAGTAAAAGTGTAGTTGAAGCAATCGATTGCCATCAGATTGCCACAGAGTAGTAGGCTGCATGCATTTAAAACAAAACCTACATGGATTTGGCTGTTGGCTCTATCCCATGCAATATTCAATATACGCCCTGCAAGCATCTCTAACCTGCCGTTGCACACATACTCGGAGCTATGAGCTTGTTAGCTGGAAATCACCGCAGACAAAAGGCTGCTGACCTCAGTGTGTGGGAGGGAGTGGAAGAGGAAATATAGAAAACCTTTGAATAGAAAAATTACTGTCATTTAGTCTCAACTGACACTCAAGTGTGCCCTAAATACACACAGCTAGTTTCATGGGTGACAGGCGAGTAGCTGTAGAGCGTTGAGGGGCAGGTGTATCTTTGTTTAATGGCACGTTTATATTATCTATTCACAGATACATCTCTTGACTATTATTAGCAGAGTGCAAACTAAATATTTATCTAAAAAGTATCATCATAATTAATTTCTAAACTTACATGGGCACACTTTGAAATATAAATATAAATTTTTAATGTCAGATTTTTACTAATACAGCTCTGATAATCATGACTGTCACCAGCAGGGGTCAGTGTTCATACACACATCCATGTATTGTCATTTTGTGTTTTTGATCCTTTTCTTGACTTTACTCTCTCTCTTCCTGCTCACAGGGGGTTAGGAATGTCCTTACCAAACCTTATGATGAAAACACACAGACCATGTCCAATTTTGTAATTTTTTCCCTCCAAGACTAAATTCCTCACATACTGATACCTCTAGGTCATGACTCCCAGAGCCAAATTAAAATGTTTCTTTTCTTTTCATTCCATTAATAATTGACAAATAACCTTCCTCTGCATTCCACGTTGGAAATGCTTGCCATTCTCTGTCATCACGACACAGTTATTTATTTCCTGTCAAAATCTATTCTTAAAAAAGGAAAAAGAAGCCTAGCCTTTCTCTGAGTTGAAACTTGAAAATGAAGATTTTTCACTTCACTCTATTAAACTCTGTTTGCAGCACAGCCATTGTTACAAGTCAGCGTTTTAGCAACCATTTTTGAATGTTAAATAGATTGTGGTTGCATTCTGGAAATTTTATACATGCGTAAGGTCTAGGTTGACCAGCACTGAAGATGAAGAATTCTTGACATTTTATCAAAGCAAATGGACTAAACTGGAAGCTGAACGAAAGTGCAGAGAAGCACAAAATGAGAAATGCTTCTCTTAACCTTTTAACCTTTTCCCACGCATGAGAGTAAATCTTCTATTGGGCGCTCTTTCTGATTCTGTTTTATTGCTCTAAATGCTCTTTCATACGGTGCCACATTGGAGAAGTGGCCCAATCCTAAATATACTGTAGTTTAAACAGAAGAATTAACAACAAACCCCTCAGCTATAGTGTATCACAAGAAAAACAGCGCAGACAGAGATAAATAGTCTCTCAGAACCAAAGTGGACGGACAAGCAAGAACCAGCATAAAGCTAACATACTGCCAAGACTGCGGGACTAGCCAGGGGTAGGTAACTGTGTAACTCTCCCTCTCCTCGTCTCATGTAGCTCTCATAAAGCAGGCAGGGCTTTTTAGTGTGTCGCAAGGGACGTCTGGGCAGAAAAGAAAGCAGCATGGCTCCTCAGTGTAGATCAGTGTTACAGCCAGCTTCTGACAGGTCCTGGCAGGTACTCATGCCCTGGCTGAACAATGACAGCTGCAATCTGTGCCAGCAGCGTCTGTCCAGTGCCCAGTCTTACTCTGAGGTCAATTCAGTCTGGACTCCCCTCTTTTCTGTTTCACCAGTGATATCCCCCCCCCCCTTTTGCTCTTTTTAACCTATTTCCTTATACAGTGTATTTTTAGCTTTTCTGTCCTTGTTTCTGTTGATCTGTAAATTCCCCAAGGTGGATGAGAAGTATTAGTTCTGCAAACATCCGAGAACTACTTCTAAAATGTAGGATGAAATGCTTCAGTCTTAACCAGAAAACAAGACACTCATTTATCTCCAGGCCAGGATTCAATATGATTATCAACAGTCAAAATAATTGTTATGGAACAGAATGACTTGTTTTCAAAAGGGAAATAATGACAGGGTCTGTAATGTGAAAATAAATTCCAAGTATTGAGGCATCATGTCCTTGTGCCAAATCCAAGTTAGTTCACTCCAAACTATTGTGAGGATGGCGCTTAAAATGTTGTCAAACCTGAAATCTCATCAGGCCTGCCTTCTGTGACATTGGCAAGGGTTGAATTACAAGCTGCTCATAAAG
This sequence comes from Trachurus japonicus, assembly GCF_045865225.1. Classification (NCBI taxonomy): domain Eukaryota; kingdom Metazoa; phylum Chordata; class Actinopteri; order Carangiformes; family Carangidae; genus Trachurus; species Trachurus japonicus. The sequence goes on from NC_140918.1 coordinate 15,392,663, forward strand.
GGAAATTTAGCGGATTAGGAGGGAACTAAGGTTTTCATTTTCCCTCTATGCAAATGCACCGATTGATCACAAAATAGCTCAAGCATACTGAAAGAGACTCGACTTTTTTTTCCCTTCGGTAAAAACAATCAAATTTAAAAACACGATTTACTCAGTTGGTACAACGTACGTTAATTGTCAGTGTTGGAATAGCATGTACAGTAAACATGGCAGCCACAACGTACAAGCTAATAAACGAAGAACAAGCCATTTATTTATGCAATTACCAAAATAATGGATGCAAATATTAAAACTTCATAAAGTTTAATGAATACGCTGACTCTCAGTGACTGGGGAAATCTGTTTGGTTTGGGGTTTAAGTTCAGATTGATACTTTTAAAACACCCATATGTTTAAATCACAGTGACAGGCGCAAATAGACTGGCGAGTTGAGGATATGTTAGCAAACCGCTCAATCATCAGTTAACAGGTCGTGAGATGACAGGTACAAGTCCGGGCCTGCCCTATATGTTCACTGTGTAACAAGAGCTGCCTCTTTGTTCTGTTGCTGTCTCGCACCTCATTTATCATGCATCAGTTTATTCACCGGCCAATCATTTCCCAAGGAAAACTGTGCTCTGCACGTTTCATTTACAGTATTTCTTCCATTTAACCATCACCTTTCCACCTTTGTACATAATAATGCTTAGGTTAAGAAGATGCTGATGCAAAGATAGAAGAACTCTTCCCTCTGGACATTGTTCTCAGACTCAGGAACAAGAAGCAGCTTGTGCTATAAGCCACAACAGGCAATTTGTATAATTTATGATTTTAACAAGGGATCATAACCATAAATACTTTCTTTATTATTGAACAATTACAAGGAACACAGACCCATCCAATGATCCTAGCCCCATGGCAACAGAGCGAGCTTTAACTAATAAGTGAGTATTTTGGTATTAAAGGTCGACTGCAGGTATGCATGGCGTTAATGATTGACTTGTTGAAAGTGGCGATGTTTGGGAACTGGTTTCTCAATTACTCATCTAAGTCTCAAGTCGTCTCTCCCAGTGAGACTAAAAAGGATGTAAAGAATTGTGTGCAATCTACTGACCACAGATGAGGACTTTGGTTGTTATTTTTAGCCTTTGAGGAATATCATCACAGCTAGGGCTGCTGTGAACTTTACTACCAACCTTTATAGTTCCCTGAGGATGAATGGTAATCACTCTAATGATCTCCTCGCTTTTCATTTAATACCACCAAGAGGTTTAAACTATTATTATCCAATACTTTTGTTTATGACCAAATACCAGAGAAACTTAATGACTATGTCTCGTCAGCCTGAGGTCTAATGTTAAGAAGTTAAGTTTTGTTAAACTCAGATGATGAACAACGTTACACCTGCCGATCATCAGAGTGTTAGCACTGTCATTGTGAGTGCGGTAGCAATCTTTCACAACTTATACAAAAACCAAACCCAAACTAAAGAGTCATCATTAAGTTGCAACACACTGCAACCAGATCATCCATCTTGGTGAAACAAAGCCAACAGTTCATTAATAATAAGGCCCGTGGACAAATGCCAACTCTTTGGCCACAGACGCAGACCTGTAGAGAGCCAGACTATGGGGCATCACCTTCCCAGAACGACAGCCAAGTTCTTCAGACGGTGGCCTGGCAAACCCACTGATCCTAACAGGCCCAGCAGCTACTACAGAGGCATGGTGCCATGCCAGATCTAAAGTGCTAGGCCTCCTTTGTGCTGATTTAATAACTACATAATTGAGTTAACTCCCATGTCAATTATCACAGAGCTCCACTAATTACCCCATGGCTAAAGTTAAGAGAAGAGAGGGGCCATATTTCTCTTAAAAAGGTTTTTCTTTTCGGCAGCTTTCAACTACAGTAGATACTGTGGCTTTGAATAGTACACTGAGAACTGAACTCAATAAGCCCCTGACACTCTTCATCCTCTTGCTTTGCCTGCAATTACTCAGCTCTCTGACAATGGAATAAAAAATATTCATCCGACAAAGCTGTGCCATCTGTGTATTGTTAAAAGGTGAGACAGCGTATGGATTTTTTTTTGCTACAACGTAGTGAGAAACAGAGTAGAGTATTAACTTCAGTTGCATGGCATGGATAGAGACATAGCTGTGATTTGCATGTGGTACCGTGCACTTGTTGGGTTTCTCTCCTGAATGGACCCTCATATGGATTAGAAGCTTGTATCGGGCATTGAAGGGCTTGAAGTTGCGTGGGCAGCCCACCCAGTAGCATGTGAAATCCTCAGCCTTCCGCTGGTCCACATGTAGCTTTTCTATGTGCCTTACCAGCTCCTCCTTTTGGTCATAGACGGCACTGCAGTCCAACCACCTGCAGCAGTGGGCACCGTAGTCCTCCAGCTCTCCTTCCTCCTCCTCCAGCATTGGGACCTGGGGTAAAAAGTTCATCCCATGCCTCGGAGGAGCCATGGGAGCCTGCGTGAGAGGGTCCTGATACAGGGGCTTTATTTTGCAGTGACGCCTGGAGAGGTGAATGTGCTGGTGGGAGTGGTAGGGCGGTGGAGGCCCCTGTGGAGCAGCGGCTTCATGGACTGAAGTCAACAGAGCTGGCTCTAACTGTACATGTGGCAGCAGGTTGTTGGTGGTTTGGCTGCAGCTCTCTGAATTCTTCTCCAGCGCCCCTCCTTCCTCTGGGAGGCACTGCTGCTCCACCACCATGTTAGCCATCTGGCTCTCCAGGCCCCCTCCCTCCTCAAGCATCTGCATACGGCCACACTCTGTCTGCGGGGCCATAGCCTTGGAAAAACCTGGCCAGCCGTAGGGATGGACCTGAGGGATACAGCGGCCTCTCACGCCCAGGAAGTGACCGTAACCCTCAGACTGGACAGGTGAGAGTGCTGCGTGAGAGGCCGGAGAGCTGCGGGAACCGTTGATGTAAGCCACGAGTGAGGTAGGCGAGGTGCGTATGATGAAGTTGAAATCGGTACCCATGACATCCGACAGAGGCGACATGGAGAGAGCTCTCTTCTTCGCGCGAGATGGTCTGGGGCTCCCAGGATCTCCTGCAAAGAGGTACGAAGGCAGAGAGGCGGAGTTGCTCGTGCCACCGGATACGGTCGTGCCAGACATGGCTGTGCCTGACGAAATGCTGAGCTGCTCGCCTCCCTCGCTCGCCTGGGTGGAGCACTGAGGTAGTCCCAGCGGAGGAAGCACACGATAGCCATATGGCCAGTCGTGTCTTCCACTAAACATTGATTGTGTTTCAAACAGACTGAGGGTGGTGGATGCCAGGGATTCTCTGGACAGTAAGGATCTGAAACACATTGTTGTTAACCACTTTAGCAACACTCCTAAAGGTTTAGTGAGCTCAACACGACATGCTGATATTACCCACCTGGCATCAGTGTGGGGGATCGTTACACTGTGTGGATGCGATGGAGGATGAGGCGCTGCAGGCCCTGCGGTGTATGGCTGGCCTGTGGCAACAGTTTTGTGACTACTGGTCACTGTCAGGTTAGGAGCAGCTGGCTGACCAAATACCTCCATGGTGGGCCCAGATGCAGAGCAACCTGTTGGACACGAGCCCAAAATTCAACACACAGAACATTCACATTAAAGGTACTATATTAGAGTACTGCACTAAAGAAACACAATGTTAAGACAATATTACACACTTATCTGCATGATGCATGAACCTAAATTAAAATAAATGCAGCAGATTTGTCTGCTTTAATGAAGGTTTACACAGTCGCTTGTGGAATTCCCCCTACCAACCTGAGCATGCCATGGACACTTTCTGCTCTGTTAATCACTAATGAGCTTTCCACCTCCTTCCACTTTTCCCCAGTAGAAAATTTAAGGACCGGCTTTATGCTTGGTTAATTATCAATAAATAAGAGAACAAGGGCTCTAGCAAGAAGACAGTGAGTTGTGAAGAGCACATTGGGAATGAGTGAGGTATGAAGTCATTTGAAGTTTTGCTGGAGCGGAGAAACCCGTCAGAGTCACTCTGTCAGGCATTTTATGAGATGTGTCCTGATTTTGCTGATATAATGTAGACAGTGTGACTGTTACATCCTGAACACTGTAGTGTTAAAATACTAGAGGGTGAAGGAGCACTTTCTCTCACATTCTTGATTGATTAGGTATTTTTAGACTTTGATGACTTTTTTTTTTTTTTTTTACCTTTGAAGCTGTTGTTAGAGTCAGAGTTGAGTCCTATCTGGTTAGTGGTCGTCACTGTTGTGATTGGAGGATGATGTGCAGGTGCTTGCTGTTGTTGGGGTGCCGTCGCCATGTTTACATGTTTCCCAGTGGTCAACACCTGCCTGCGGAGGCTCAGGGTTGGCAGAACAACACTGCTTCCGCTCTGTTTTCCAGGGCTGAGGGAGTGAATGGGTCCTTTTTTCACTTTCTCCATTCCTGAGGAGGGACTGACATTGGGCCGTTGCGGAGGGGACATGGGAATCCTGATGGATTTGGACTGATGTCCCCTGATCATGCTCAGTGATGGGGACGCATTACAGGGGGACACCAGGAGCTGACAACCTTTTCCACTCATGGCTGAAACAGATTCCCTCAGAGTTCTGCGATTCAAGTCGATTCAAGTGGCTGCGAGTCAAAAAAAAAAAAATTCGGATTAATCAGGAAGTGGTTCTCAGCTCATACCTTAGAGATTCAAACACAAGAAAATAAACATACAGTCCATAAATAAAGAACGGCTGAGTCAAAACAACAAAAGTGCTTTAAACTATCAAACCATTAATACACAGTCCTCAAACTTTGAACCTCAAACCTCTCAACCACAAACAACTGAACTGTGCATTGAATTTAAATTAGGTTATGGTATTTCAGGTTTACAGCCAACATGAAGAATGAAAATAAAAAACAAAAATATTTAATAAAATACATTTTTTATTAAAATATCATTAAGATAATTAGGTCAGTATCATTTCTTTACAGCAACTTTATACAAATAAACTTATGTGCAACCTTTTCAATACATAATTATAAACTTTTGTCTAGCAGAATTTCAGTGTTGTGAAACCAGCAGTTTTTATAGTCTCATATGCTGAAGTTACAACAAGAATACAAGCATAAGTAAAAAATGACCTTTGCAGTGAAGTTATTCTTGTCACTGCTGTTGTCGATGGCGCGTTCACTTACCTATTGTTGTTGTCGCAAACTCTTCTCCCAAAGTGACATGTCAGGCAGAATGACTTGCTTCAGTCCGCCGAGCTGTGAATGTGATTTGGATAACACCAGCGGATCTACTGTCGCCTTTCTCTCAGGGTTTGTGATGGGTGTTCACTGAGCAGAGAAGTCAAGGCTCAGAGGAATCTCTCAGTTTGAACCGCGGCGTCCCCCTCACTACTCTGTTTCCAGGAACTTCTTCTCCTTTTTTTTTCTTTCTTCCCTTCCTCTGATGTGATTACCCATTTGCCCTTGACACGGCTCTTTACGTGGACGACGTCATTTCAAACGGAGTGGACTTTCACTGTGAATAATTTAAAGTTTTTTTTGTTTCATAGTTACTCCTACTTTTAACTTTACCCATTATGGGTTTGCGCGCGCGTATTAGAGGCAGTCTTCAGGTGAGCGCGTGCTCCATATAGCACCATGAAAAAACAAAATTTCAAGCCGAATTACACATTAATAGCTCATATTATTATTAAATGAGTTGTTAATTCAGATTTCCACGGGATTTAATATCCAAATTACATTTTATTTTTAAACCCTTTATAGGCTGAAATAACAATTTTTCTTTTAATCTTAGTTTTAAAGGGTTATCACAAGCAGAATAATGAAAATGATTCATCCTTAAATAATTGATCTAATGACAATAATATAATGATAATAATTAACAATTGAAAACAGCAGCTCAGTGCTGCTTGGTGGATGAGTTTTGGATATAAAACAACAATCCCCACAATTTGTATTATTTAATTTAAGCATATAAGTAGATGAGAGTGAATGAGAGTGACCCCAGTGGTCCACATGCATATGTCAGTGTTCTTTGATTCATCATATTGATTAAATGTTTTTCCTCTTGGTATAACTGAGATTGTAAAAAATATTTAAAATATGTTCTTAAAAAGACAAAGAAGTTTTCAGTGCAGTTATTGCAGCTCATATCATACTGCTCCAAGTCCAAAATTGCAGACATTTTTAACTGTTTCTTGACAGAGCCCCCCGCAAAACACGACAAGACAGTTTGATAAAGTTTTGTGAATATTCGTTCTTTTCTTTACGCCACTGGGCTTTCCTATCAATTCATAACCTGGCCCTTACAGATGACTTTGTGTTGCATAAATCTGCGATACCTGCTCTGTCTCCTGCTAGCACTTTCACCCTCCTCCTCCTCCTCCTCCTCCTCCTCCTCCTCTCTACCTCAGCTCAGACCCCATTGTAGGGCACTTTTCTCCTGGCTGCTGGAGTGTTTGCTCTGTGGATCCTGCTCCAGGTTGACATGGAAACCAGCATGTTTATAAGAGGAGGGAAGGGAGCTGTTCCTTGGGAGCATACATGGAGGAGGAGGGGTTGTGCTCCACAGTCTGTGATAATGACGCAGTGAAAACTCATGTGTACATAGACTATACACTGTATGTGCACTGTGTCTTGAGTGGTGGACTAATTGGACTCTTACTGTACTATCTAAAAATATGCATCAGTTAAGGTGCTCTGCCTCCTCTATACTTTGTTTTTAAATAAAGATACACCTGTCATTTTATTTGATGTATTATTTTCTTTTATTACAACCTTTGAATCAGGGAAACTGATTAAAATATTGAATATTAAGTAGTGGCGACCTCTTGTGGTTTTCGAGGGGTGACATTTAATAACCACAATGCCAGCATGCAAAAGCAAGTTTGCAGACCTTTATTGAGACAGAGTGTTTTCAGTCATCAAAACATTACCTTTCACTCTCATATTCCTAATCTGATGTCTATAAAAACACCTCATTATTGTCCTTGCTGATGCGCCCACAAAAGAAGACATCTGTTTGTCCATTGTGAAATGTTCCCTCTCTTGCCAGCAGGGGATACTATTAGTACACCAATTGGGTGGCTGCAATCTGCTTAAAAGTAGTAGGGGCACAATTTTCAGGTAGAGAAAAACAATATGAAAAAGTGGCCTCTAAAGATGTAGGAAAGGACAAAGAGTGATGCTTGTCAAATTGAAAACAAAAAAAAAACAAAAAAAAACAAGAAACAAAAGAAAGATCTTGCTTGCTTCAAGCAGTGATCCCATGGCCCCGCTGTGGCCATTTGGCATCTCCTTCCTTTGACTAAGTGAGTCACAGCGTGTTTCCAAATGTCAGAGTCTAACAGGATGGTAAAGCATCTGAGCTGGAGGCAGAACAACAACACCACTTGCTCTTCTTCTTCTCAACGACAAGCCCTGACACTTGCGGCAGTGCTTTCCTGTATATGCTCGTAGTGGATAACATTTACACTCTGCAGACCTCTTGGTCAAATACCGTCACCTCCCTTGTTTTCCTCTGCCTCCTCCAAACAATGGCACAGTATGTTTCAAACAATGGATTTTACAATAAGTATAATCGGTGGCATCCAAGTGGGAAAGAAGACCAGATGAGATATAAGTGTTGACCATTTTGTGAAGACCTCCATTTGTAGCAGAATTAATGCTGTAATAGACTCTCCAGCACTTACAGAATCCATTTGGCCCTCTCTTGATGACAGCATCAGCACTCCTGGAAGTAGAAAAGCATTCATTCTGGTGTCAAGAAGAGAAATCATGGGTGATTTCTCTGTAAGTTATATTACAATAGTCACTTAAAGTAATGCACACCCCAGTGGACCTGTGATTAATTAATCTACTTTTGATCCGCTAATGACAGTTCAAGTCAAATACAAGGTTAGTCAAGGCTGAGTCAGTCCTTTTAACTGCAGCTGCACAGACAACTGTACTCCGTGTAGGAGATATCAATTTATTGGTATCATCCCTCATTATAACGGCTCCTATTAGCCCACGGCACCTTGCATACTCACTCTCAGCAGATTAATAGATAAATACAGTGTTGCATACGCCCATATCCTGGCTTGCATTAATAGTTTCCCATAAACATTAAAATCACTCATGTTGTTTTGTAGCCAACAGTGTTAAATTAATGTTTTGTAAAGATGTCTGAACTAAAAGGGGCTATAAATAGTGTGCTCATAGAGATGCAGCATTAGCCACTGCACGTGAAGTACAGTAGAGAGAAAGGACCCATCCATCCATCTCCTCCTCCGCTCCTCAACTGTCACTACCAAAACCCAGATGAAGATGAGTGTGAGAGAAATGGGCTTCTGAGCGTCTTCCATCTCCATCCATCAATCTTAGTTGACTTCTCTAATAACCTTTACGGAGAAGTGATGTCTGCTGGAAGAAAAAGAAAAAAAGAAAAAAGGAAGGACAGTAGGGGACACAGGAGCCCATGTCTTCTCCAGCAGGCTCCATCTTTTTCTCTTCCCCACTGTGTTTTCCAACAGGATGACTCTAATAAAAGTTTGCTGACACAACAGCCCCCCCGTGTTTAGAGCTGCCGTTAGGCCACAGGCTGGTTTTTAATTTGAGCGCACATTCGGGGTGAAGCCTAAGGGCGTGGGTGCTGTAAGCTCCCTCTTTCCTTTTTGGATATTATTAACACTGCGGCTCTGGAATCACATCTAGGAGGATGATGATGAGGCTTGAGCGCTGGATCGCAATCACAGGACTTACTCTGAGTCTTGCCAAATCAACACAAACATTTCCCAAGACTTCAATATAAAGACAAAGAGTGAAAAGAAGCTTGGACAACAAAAGATGCGGAACGGGAACTGAAAGGAAATTTAATTCATGAAACTGAAATCCAATTAAATCTGGGTTGCTCAACCATGACATGATGTAGCTCAGTGACAAAAACACAAGGCAATAATAATGACCCAGCTTAGTATTATGTTTACAGAGTGGAGCATATAAAATCTTTACGCACTAGGGGATGGAAATGTTATACTTACAGCGTACGCTCGTGTGTGTGTGAGGACTTTGATAGGAGTGGTGTAACTTCAGGAGGCCTGTTTGGAATTTCCTGGTGTCAGTGTGGAGGTGCGGACTGTCTGACCACGTAAAAAAAAAACAACCTGCGAAGGTCCAGACTTTAGAGGGCGTGTCATTAGACCCCTGCCTGAAACCCCCCCCTGGTAAGAACCTCCCAACATCCGTCTTCATTAAAAAGGTTGCTCTCTGAGCAGATGGTCATTAACAGCACCCCCTCGCTCCATAGCCCTGACACCCTCTATGCACTAGGACACTACCTAGAGGACACCCACTGTCCCTCAGGAACCCCAGAAAACCTCACCACAGAAGAAGAAGTGGTGCCCTGACAAGGCCTCCTGGTAATGATCACTCTAGGGTCTTCATAAATCTCCTTTTCGAAAAATTTTCAAAATAACAGCATGAAGTATGGAGATGGCTCCCATAGCAGAATAATCAATATGTCAAACCCTGTGGCACAAGACAGCGGTGGTCAAAGTGACACAACTGATACAAATGGCCTCGCAAAGTGACTAATATCATCAGTGCTGTCCTGCTCTGTTCCCTTTTTTTTCCAGTTAAGTGTTTTTGTCCCTGTGTCTTTTATGTGACTGGCATAACAATGTTGTCTTGAGTCCAAACTGTTGTTCAGACAGATGTGTAGCGCGGGAGTCGGGACACTGCAGGTCTGGTTTTTTCGGGAAAGACGGAGGCTGATAAACAGGGGATGTCACAGTCCTTTAGGTCCTGTTGCTTCACATCACAGGCTCTGAGATAGAAGAACCAATCAAATGTTACCAGCCAGCATCTGAAAGCTCATCTCTTTATCTGCTCACTAAATTATAAAAACGATTACACAACACAAATTTTTACAGTGAAACCCCAGCGAAAATAGGCAGCGAGGCCATGCACAGATTTGATTCGGAGCTTGTCAGAGGTGATTTGTGAAGTTGTAACTCCTGGGTCCAATATGAGCAGTGTCAATGTTATCTACATTTTAGTCGAGACGGCCTCATCATCAGTATCTCCAGCGGCAGCCACCATGGATCCCAATTACCGCAGTAATCACTCCCTAGCTGAGAGCACGGTTTCAGACAGGGTAAAGTATTATCCATCTTCATCATATTCATTATCAGGCAGCAGACGCAGGTGTCCTGGCCTCCCACTGCTCCACACCATTAGTGACTGATAGACAGTGGGACTATAGCGTCTTTTGCTTCACAGAACACGCCCACATACGGATTTCTGAAGAGGGAAAAACTCTTAATTTAAACAAGTTGTTGAAATATGCATAAGACTTCCTGATTGCACGCTATCTATACAGCAGTCAAAGCAAGTCGGGGACCTCAGAAAGACGGGCGACCATGTCTACAGTAGCGAACGTGGTCAAAGGTTACACAGCAGGGGATTTGCAGCACATCATTTGTTCTCCCCTGATTATCCTCTTGCTGTCTCTCTAACAAGGAGGGTCAGTGTGACAGACATGTAGTGTCTCCGCTTCAGGACGAAAAGGTGAGACGGAGCGGTGGAAGATAGTGATGGCATGTTTGTCACCCATCCATCCACCTGATACTCGCGCGCACATACAGTACAGTATAGGTGAAAGGGTCCTAAATCTATAATGTGCAGACTGTTGTAATGTGTGCGCGACTGTGCTCTCAGCGTTACAAATAAATCACCTCATTAGCCCGTTCTCTAATGGGTTATTGTAGCACTAGGCTGACACCCTGTTACCATAAAAGCTCATGAGATTTCAAAATTCAAAAAAATGCTTTTGGGTGGGATTGTTTTCCTATCCTCTGGCACATGGTCGAGGTCATTCTATTAGGTGGATTGATTTACATATAAATTGAACATGCAGTATTATGCACCTCCTTAAACTCATCTGTTTCACTACTGTATCCCATTATCTGTCTTCCATACTTCAACAAGCATTTAATTTCATCTTTCATATTGTCTTATGTTTCATTATGTTTCAGTGTTATTTATTAAAATTCATTTAGCTAATAACGCCCCCATGTGCCGCCCCTTCTCCTGCAATGCACCTATTCTAATGTGTTCTGAGCGACTGTGTGTCCTGAGGTAAAATGTAAAATGTTGAAAATTCACTGGAATATGAAAAGCAATCATATTTTCTGTATCAGTAAGCAGGTCTGTGGTAGCTGGGGGTCATTCTTGCTCTCTGCTGTTGCTTGGGGAGGCATGTTGTAAGAGCCCCCAAGGCTCACCTAGTTAATTAAGTTTTTCTGCCATTAGAATGATGTAACTGGTGAATTTACTGCTCCACAAAACTAATTCTCTAGCACCGAGGGTTTGATAGACATTACTTCTCTATATGACGCTTTGTTCATATTGAATACACCACCAACAAAAATGGATTGCGTCGTGGTGAGTTGAAATGATTAGATGATATGCTATGAATAGTAAATGGATTCATGACAAGAAATTAGCCAGTCAGTAAAAGGTGAAAGAAAGAAGAAGAGGGGAAGAAGTGAAGGAAACTTTGTTGAGCGCATGAACTGCACGCTGGAGTTGTCTTGGTGATGTGCTGTGTGAGTGTGAATGCTACGAAGAGGTGGAAGGGAAGATCCAGATATAGCAACATGTGGGTGTGTGTATGTGACTTTATCTGCGAATGAAAAAGAAAAAGAATGAAGAAAAAGAAGAAATGAAAATACTTATAGGTGAGATTCTTCTGAAAAGGTAATTTGTTTCAAACTTATGTGGAAAAAATGCAGCTAAATAGTTTTGTGCTGCACCTTTTTTGTTTTGCAGTCCCTGAGCAGAGTTATCTGTGACTCCACAAGGTGAGAGGAGAAGGCCTTGCAAAACCAATGTGTTTTCAGGTCATGTAGAACTCATAAATCTGCAGTGGGTTGTGTTTTTCTCTGTGGTTGAATAAATTAGTAGAACGAGGAGGGACCAGGATTATACACTACATATGAAACTTTATGTAAAAGAATCCCTGCAAATTGACAGATATATATTTAAATGTGATGTCTGTCCAGATGAAACCACGCTGCAACAAACATTAAGGTGCATGCAGGTTCATGTGTGAAATGTGCACGCAACGGTGTGCATGCTTGTCTGAAACACTAGGGGCTTTGGTTCAAAAATAGAGAGAACGACATGGATGCATTTACATAGAGAATCATCAGTAACCTCTGCAGCGCTGTGAAGCCTCTTTTTTCCCTCCTCGTTTTACCTCTCTCATCAGCCCCCTTTCCCAGCCGCAGCAAGCAGCCGCTCTCAGAAAATAAGCTCTGATGAACCCTCTGCACTACCTGCTTAGCAGCTTATATGACAGACAAAGTGAGTCGCTGCCGAGTCATCAGCTCGGATGATCGTATGTCAGGGCTGGATGTCCCCTTTGGATGTCCCCCTGTTTCCATAAATCAACTAATATAACCTTATGTGAGGCCAATAATGAAACTCTTAGAGACAAATGGAGATGTGGGCGTCAGGGTAGATTTTTGTTGAAAGAAAATTCTGTCCATGAAAATCATAAACAGAATAGCTGACAAGGCATAACCTTGGCAGAGTCCAACATCCACTAAAAATGAGACTCCCTTAGGTATGGACCGTACCCTGGCTGCAGTTCTAAACAGAGACCAAATCAATGCAATAATGGTTGCAGTACTTCTGAAGTATCCCCACACGACATCCAGCAGACACAGGCATAAGCCCTCTCCAAGTCCATAAAACATGTGGGCTGTACATTAGCAAAGCAAACTTGCTGTGAGTCCAAAATCTTCCATGCAAAAAGTGAAAATACTCAGAAACACTTAAAACTCAGCTAATGTGAAGACAACTTTGGCTTTAAACACACATTTTACAAACACATTTCATGTCAACTGTAAAAAAAAGAAAAGAAAAAAAGGACAGCATGTGAGTTTACTGTGGACCTTAATGTCTAAGAACATCACCAACATCCATCCCCTCCTTTTCCAGATCTGTGTATGTATGTATATATGTATGTATGTATGTATTTTTGTTGTAAAAGGCAGATTTGTGAAGGAGACTGAAGTTGATCTCTCCTGACCTCCACAGGTTGCACTCATTCAGCCAGTGTTAAGCTCTTACATTGGATGCATAGTGCCATTTGAATTTTCTAGTTAAATTTCTAATTATATAGCCCATTTAGCCTTGACATCTGCAAATGCCTCGATTTAATACTCAATAGAGTTTCCCCTTTTTAAATTTCACTGTAGCTCTGCTCCCTGCATTACAAATATATGTATGACAAGTAGATTTTCAAACATATAAATACTGGCTGTTACAATCAGCATTCATTTGGTGCGGAATTTACATCCTGTTTTGCAAATTCGCCAGAGCCTTATGCAAAGCAACTAGGGCGAAGAGAGCACTTGAGGAAGTAAAACTATGCCAATGTGTTTTATAGAAAGGCTCTGACAGTATGACTATACTAACAGTGACTTGATGTTATTCCTTGTAATTTTCCTCTGTCCCAGTTCAGTTGTCCCATCATGAATCACTGTGGCACTCTGGTTCAGGCCCTTGTCTTTTTGCATTTGGCAAAAGTGTGATCCAATTTCTCCATCTTGCTGCTTAGCTTAACAGTACGGGAAAAGAAATATTCCCTCAGCGCAGGAGTTGCGGAAATGAGACATGACACGTGCTGTATTTATTAGAAAATCAGCCACGGAACAATGACGATTATGTCATTCTTAAAAGATTTAGAGCACATTTGCATTGAAATAAAATAAAAAAAGTCTGACAGCACGCAGCTAACATTTCCTCATGTATGTTATAAATGAGCCACACATGATTTCTGATCTATAATAAATACTGCGCAGGTCCCAGAGGGGAACCTTAGACCTCAAGTTTCAAAGAGGACTACAAATTACGCACATGTCTGTTATATAATATCGTGTCTTTGATCTGGTCCGGCGCACAGCGGATTTTGTGAATTGTGAATGCTAATGCAGGCAGAGGTACTATATGTCAAAGGTGTTGACAGACCAGTACTCCTCCACAGGAGGACATCTCTCATCATATCTCTCCTCAACAGAGGGAAGATCCACAAAGCTCTGTCAGCAGAATAATGAAGAGCCACAACTACAAGGTAGTTTCCTTCCCCTCCAGCAAAGCAGATTTAAACACCTCCGCAACCCAACTCTAATGTTCAGCTCAAATGGAGGATGTGAGCCGATGCCTATGACAACTGTCTGAAAACAAATATGATGATAGATGGACATCTTGTCCCACCATCTCTCTCTCTTTTTTTATTTTTTTATTTTTTTACAGCCAAAGCCAATAAAGTGGAGTACTATCAGGTCTTAGACTTCATGAGGAGAAAACTCCCCTGGGCTTTATGAAACTCACATATCAGAGATAATAGATCGCAAATCTTGCCTGATTTAGCTTATCTTTTGTTTACACGTGGAAATTAATAAGCAAAAACAGTTGGGAAAACAAAAAAACCAGGACGTCCTTGAGAGATATGGGTTTTATTTTTATTTTTTTCATTAGTTGCAAGCTTTGTTAATGTGTAACCCACTTAATGAGTTGACAAATTCGCATGCATAGATATAGGTGCAACCACACACATTTGCAGTGTTAGAGAAGTGGCAGGTAGAACTGTTGATCAGTACCATGGTTGAGAGTAATAGATCCGTTTAGCGTTAATCAATGTCGCTCACAGGCTCATTGAGCAGTGCACTCAGCATCCTGCTTTTGTGTCAGAGAGCCTTTTAATCTAATTGGACATTAAACTCCTGTCATTATTCCTCATGCTCTGAGACTTATTTATGGCTTTCTTGCTTGCTTGTCTTTACCTTTTCATTACAGCATGCCAGTCTACATCAGCAAACTCATTAAAGGAAATGAATCAAAGAAGAAAGCTGATGTGCGGCTGAAAAGTGTAATTTAATAAATGTGTGTTAGGCTGCAGTGCTCAACACATCATTCATGTTGTTTACGGGCTGTAATGTGTTAGCAGGTGAGGGCACTTTAATAATAACGGCTTCTCACAAAGGCAAACAACAGCACTGCATTTTAATACACGGGCCTTTAAGGAGTGACAGGATTATCAATGCTGAATGCACTCAGCAGGAATGCTGTGCTGAATGTGGTTCAGAATGAGTAAATTCTCTCTGATGTTTCCTTATTTTTATTTATTTTTTATTCAGTTTTCACAACAGGTCAGTCAATTTTTACTGAGCGCCTTTTTTCAGTGTGATGTGTAAATGTAAATTTAACTGTTGCTGGTATTTGTGTATTTTTGTGAATCCTTTTAACATTTAAAACACAAAATTGAATATTCTTTTACAAATGAAAAGTTAATCACATAAACAATACAACACAACCTTGCTGAAATCAATGCACATTTAAATTTTGCAACTAGCTACAGCCTTGCCTGGTCTGGTATGACTAGCAGATTTTGATGATTAACAAGTGTAAGCAAACTTTAGTGCAATATTTCTGAATTGATAGCTAGACTACTGTATAGCATTTGCCATTATACCATTCTTTTCACTTGTGGCTACAGTGGCCTATTGTCTCACTTTAAAGCTGCACTAATATCATATATGAACATAGACATGAGTAATATTTCATATAAACAATGAATGAAATCACTATAAGTAGTAACTCAGTTCTACAGTATGAGGCATTTTAGCGTCATTGTGTTGTCTTCATTGCACACAACTTTCTGTCTGTATGTATTTTACTCCTCATAAATTTTATTCATTTATTTGTTTGTTTGTTTTTACTCACTGAAATAATGTAATCATTCTAGATTATTGTTATAAACGTGTTTTGGCAAACAATGTGACAGAAACAGAAATAACATTTTTTTTCTGATGGTATCTGGGTGATTCAGTGGCACCTCCTGGCAGGCAGGACCTTCAGTAGCTGTAACGAAGACCTGTGTAAGGGTCAATGACGTGATGCAACCCGGTGTCAAATGGTGTAACCAGTATTTTTTCATAGAAATCTGACTATATACAGGAAAATAAATGTGTAAAATAACTTTTGCAATGCAACGCTATGTGTCTTGACAAATTTTACATATTTTGTCACACATTATTTAGAAGAAAAGCTGTGTTTTTAGGATATGTTCTGCCCAGTGTTGCTAAAATGCATTAAAATTCAAATATAGAAATACAGCAAAAAATGTAATGTTTTAAGAGATAATTAGCTATAATTTTTCTTTCACTGCAACATCAGGAGCTGGAATCATTTTTTGGCAAGTGTAAGACTGCATAGCCTATATGTGTTGCAGTGGCCCTTTACCAATTTTTCAAGCGGTAAAGAGGACTGGTTAAGGTTATATCTTTAAAATGTGACTCTGGTGAGTGACATAAAGTCATTTTGAGGCAGAAAACCCCTTTCGCTGTAACACCAGGAGCTGGAATCACATTTTTGGCAGGTGTAAGACTCCAAATTATGCATTGCAATGGCCCTTTACCCATTTTTCACTGGATAATGTTAAATCTTCTAAATATAACTCTGGTGAGTGACATGAAGTCATTTTAAATGGAGAAAATCCCTTTCCCAGCAACATCAGGGGCTGGAATCAAGTTTTGTGAAGTGTAAGATTGCAATATATGCTTTGCAATGGCCCTTTACTCATTTTTCAAGTGTTAAAAAGTAGTAGCTAGGTCAAACTTTGAAATATAACTCTGGTGAGTTAAGTGGCATAAAGTCATTTTGAGGCAGAAAACCCCTTTCTGTGCATGATATAAATCATGTTAATTAGGCTACAGTCCATCTAACAACAATATTGGACATACCAAACGCATAGACATAAAAATGACATTATTGACAATGATCGTGTTAATATAAGGCTTGATTAGGTTAGTTAGTGTATTTGTTCGTAATTAAAGCAGCTGTAGAGACATGTAAACTACGATTTTCAGCTATAACAGACTATGCGCGCTCCCGCGGACGGAAATAAGTTTTTGCAAGCAATCACTTTTTGGCACGACACCTGTTCCGGTTGAATGAACACTGGCGCCATTAGCTGCTGCGGCTGCTGCTCTCTGGTCCCTTCTACTGTTTTTGACTGATTTTTTTTGTGCCTCTGCAATCTCTGCCTCACTATGAACATTTTCAATATTACAATCCGCCCTGACCAGACTTCTAACAATCAGATTCAGATTGCCCAGTGTGTGTGTGTGTGTGTGTGTGTTCAGCCTACCTGTTGCAACTGGGCTCTGCACCTGGGGGAGCATACGTCAGTCCGACGGCCCCAAAATCCGACGGCCCACCTCTCCGACTACCCATTAATCCGACTTTTATAGGCCCATTGGTCCGACTGCCCATTGCTCCGACCAAAATAATCTCTGTATTCCGACCAGGGCTAAATTCGACCATCCAGAATTCCGACACCGGCGTTACTGTTTGTGTCATTTATTGGAGCAGTGGTAAATGTTTTTGCTGCTCTGCTCTCCCATGTCACTCTTTTACCCCTTGGTTGAAGTGCATGCCACACACACACACACACACACACACACACACACACACGGGGGGCGGCACCAGATGCGCATTTCTCCGTGCTGCGCCTCGGCCCCTCAGCTGTGTGTCTGTGGGTATGTGTATCATGTGAATGTGTGTATTAATTTCTGGCGCGCTCTGTTAAGATGAAAAACACAAATCGCCCAGAGCGCGAGCCTGGCACAGAGGTGCGCGCTCTGGCGCATCTGGCGACAATCGGTTAACGGGGCCGAAAGGAAGCTGGCTCGCTCCGCGGCTATTTTACGTCTGAGGCTTATGTTAAACTCATGTTTTTATTGATACTGTAGCGTCCAACCCGACGTTACTGTCTACAACAACATAACCCTAACTTATGACTGCTCTCCCTTCCCTCCTCTGCTCCTCCTCCCTCACTCACCTACACACAGACGCAGCTGTCTTCCTCACTCTGGCCCCTCAGTTTCTCATCCAACCACCCTACCTGCCCGTACCCTACACATTCACAGTCAGTCAGAAATCACACAACTTAATCATAACAAGAACATTACTGTGGAGTTGCTACAATATTTTCAGTTGTGCAGTATAGGCTATTATTGATTAAAAATGAGCCATAAGTCCCATTACGTGGCATATGATATGTTTGTAGAGCCCGTTGACATGACACACACGTGTCTCGTGTGCAGACGCAACTGATAAATATTTATGCTATAGACCATGGACAGCTCCCGGATCTCAGCGCATCATTTGCGCACATACGTGCACCAGTGTTACTGTAATAACACAGATGAAGTGGCAAGTCTGATATCAGCCAGGTAGCCTACTGAAGAAACATAAATATGGACTCGAGGCATCTTGTTTTACTGATCATTTTAGTGCCCAAATGACTGCATCAATAAATGAGGAAATTATATTCACAGATCCTATTTAAAAAGAAGAAAAAACAGGTCCTAGTGGATATGACAATTAACCACTCAGATAACTCCTTTCTTTCTTCTATTTTTTCCTTCTATCAACGTTCATGGGCCATGAAGATCAGGGCTTAGTCAGTTCGGGGGTCACAGCATCTGCGCTGTTTGTGTGTGTGTGTGTGTGTGTGTGTGTTTGTGTGTGTGTGTGTGTGTGTGTGTGTGTGTGTGTGTGTGTGTGTGTGTGTGTTGTGTGTTTGTGTGTGTGTGTGTGTGTGTGTGTGTGTGTGTGTGTGTGTGTGTGTGTGGGGGGGGGGGGGGGGGGGGGGGGGGGGGGGGGGGGGGGGGGGGGGGGGGGGGGGGGGGGGGGGGGGGGGGGGGGGGGGGGGGGGTTCTGGAGACATTTATTTTAAGGTGTAGCCTACGGTACGACCAATCGGCGCGCTGTCCCGCTGTCTCAGTGCAGTGTGAAATATGAATCAATGACAGTGTGTCACTGCCCGAGAGAGAGAGAGTCTCTGCCCGCCCCTCCGCCTGCACTATTAGGTTGCAGCCCAGCCCATATTACAATCTTATTGTTTGTTTTAATCAATCCTCTAGCACCGTGTGACAGAAATACTCATTGTTGCAGAGGCACAGTGACAGTGGCGCTGACTGTATCGCACTGTGCACATACATATACACATAAAAGGAACAAGAGCAGGACCCACGCGCCTAGACTAGGCTACACTGTGGCGCCGTCAAAATACAGGAGATTAAGTTGATATCAAAGTCCTGCTTCTGGGCCCGATTTGTCGGTCTAATACACTGTCCGGTAAATTACGGGAGTCGTAACACCGGGCATACTTAAGTCGGGGAAATGGGAGGTCGCATTAATGGACGTAAAAATATAGAAATGTATGGTCGGAGAAATGAGAAGTCGAAGTGTTGGGTCGTCGGAGAAATAGAGAGTCGGACTAATGGACTCAAAAATTAAGAAATGTATGGTCGGAGAAATGGGAAGTCGGACAAATGGGAAGTCGGACAAATGGGAAGTCGGACAGACGCCATGCGCCCCTGCACCTGGCGGCCGTGGATCCTCCCTCCCTCCTTGTCTTCCACCTGCAACAATGTGGATTAATCAGCTGTTTGCATGGACTATACCCTGTCTTGTCCTTCATTTTCATTTTTTCAACGGCGGTACTCACTCCAATATATCTGCCCAACTGACGTTAGCCTGTCTAGCTAGGTCGGCTAACTCAGTGTTAAACTGGACCAACATCTTTACTTCGGACTATTCAACATCCGCTCCTCTTCTCCAGGACATCACGACAGACCGTAAGTTAGATTTTTTGTGTTTGGCAGAAACGTGGTAACAACGTAATGGCTTTTTTTTCAAAGCTGAATGAATCTACTCCTCCTGGGTTTGTTTTTAAATGTACAGTCTATGGTTTGTTTACATCTGTCTACTCTGAGGTCTCGCGATACTTTACCGCGGGCAAAAGTTGACAAGTCAGTGCAGTGTCTTTGGTTGAAGATGTTTCTGAAACAGACTCTATGGGCAATATCTTTGCTTCAGTATGTCTTTGTTGACTTCTTCGTGAAAAAAAAAACCTTTACTCAACCTTAACTTCCACGTTATTGCTTTGTTCTATTTGTTATTTTTCCTATTGGTCCTATTGAAGGCCTAGACGAGAGTCTGAGGCCATAGTTTGTCAATGTTAGAAGGAGAGTGAATAGAGTGAATAAGTGGTGGGCTAATAAATAAATGATGGTAGTTACTTTGCTGATGTGTAATACGCAGGTGCCACATAATAATGTGTCAATTTTTTATGTGCAACTTGTTCCACACACCAAAATCAATTATTGCTGCTTCATAGTCACCCTGCCATTGTTGCATCATGTTGCAAATTAGTGTTATATCATAGGTTTTCATAATGCTGCTTGTGAGTGCAGTTCAGGCCAGTGGTGGCAGTGTAGTGTGGTAATAAATGTTCAGATTGTACACATAGTAACTTTAAAGTGGCAGTGTGTTTAGGGACCATCTGGCCTCCTGGTTGAAGGTCTGTTACAGACACAATATATTGTTTTAAAGCTTGGGCTGATGAGCCAATGCACTGAGGAAGAAAGTGACAATTGCTCGGCTTGAGGGCCTTAGGAGACTCCCCAGTCATTACTGTGTGCATAGCAGACGGAGAACACCTCTTCATGGGTGTTTAAGCAAGCACTTTAAATGGAAATGTACTTGACACGTTAAGAGATGTAATCATTGGGTATTTGAATTCGACTCAGTTCTTCCCTAAATGTCTCTCTCCTTCTCTTGTCATTCTCTGACGCTTTTCCCACCTTTTCCATTCCTCTCCTGTTCGCTTTATTTCTCTCTCTTGCGCCACCCACCCATTCCCGTTCTGAATTATTTGCTGTCTTTGACGCATCCATGTTTTTTATGATCTGTTAGTGTTGTTCTTGATCTGTGTTCATTTTCTGAACAGTGAAATTGTCGCGGAATATGGGGGTGGCACGTTTTTATAGACAGATGTATTGAGGTTATTTATTTGAAATTGCTAAACCGTACCTTCTGCTCACTAAACTAGCTATTCTTCTTTTTTATGAACAGCGTAGCGATATACTGTACAGAGTGACTTTGTGTTCAGAGGAAGGTTTTTCCTTGCTTTCATAAAAAATACCTGGGGCATGTTCAGAACCTGCAGATGAATGGAACAAAGGATAAAAAGTAAAATAAAAAAGAAAGTCTGCATCCCACATGATGAAACCAAAGGCATACGCTTAAAAATAGTGTTGAGATTTTCACTTCAGATCATAGTTATCTTTGACTGTGGATGTCCTCCCTCTTTTTTCTTCTCTACAGTGCTTGATTGCAGCTCTATCGCTTTTTTTTCTTCATACGTAGTCTATCCACTCATTACAACAATTACAGCCTGTGAACATTTCATTAGGCTAAATATGCCTTGGCTGGAACATACAGTATTATAGTGCTGAGCCCTACTCTTTTCATTGCACTCTCATTGCACTAACCCCTCCCTTCATGCAAACCTCACCCCTTGTTGTCAACCAAACAGCAGCTGAATTGATTGTGTGTTTGTCCTACTGTATATGCTTTCCTCACAAATGAACCCTCGGGGGTTACAGAAAGATCATTTTTGATTTGCGTTTTAATCTTTTGATCTGTGTTTGCGCCCCCGAATGCAGTCTGTGTTTAAACAAATCACCAAGAGTCTCCCTGAGTAATCACATTTTTATTTGTATTTCTATTTTTTCGCATATTCCGGCTGTGATGTACTCTGCTTTTGTTCTCCCTTCTAGTTTGTTTTACAAGAAAAGGAGCAAAGGAGCAAGGGGGATGGTTGGTTACAGAACAAGTGGTCTCTCTAATCAAAATGTGTGTAGGTTAACAAAGCAAATCAAAGTCTTGAGAACAAAACACAGAATGGGAACAAACTTCCTGTCTGAAAAAGAAATAAGCTTTTGAGGCCGGACACACGCTTCCCTGGTCTGCTTCTGCTGCCTTTTATATTTCCCTGCCTTCATAAAGCATGGCCATGCAGTGGCAAATGGTGTTCTCGTGAGAGATACTCCTTTGTTCTTCCCCTGTGATGTCCTGTCATTTGGACTTGGCTTGCCAGGAACAGTCTGTTCCACATTAACTGCATGAGAGGTCAAACCAGCTTGATCATTAGCCCTCACAAGGAGCTCAGTCTCTCCCTCCCTCATCTTTTTACGTTTATTTTAAAGTGCTTTGCATATTTCTGCCCCCCCCCCCCCCCCCCTTGAGTTTTTTCTGCCCTCCCCTGTTTTAGCTTCCTTTCCATTTTCCTCCTTCCAAAATCCATCCCTGTCAAACTGTAGTGTTGGAAAAAGGTCACACTGCTGTCATTGCTGTAATAGCTGTATACATTTATTTTCTATCTATAAGACCGTTCTGTCTAATTGCATCTAATTATGTGTCTTTGTTGCAGTAGTAAAGCTGTGAAATGGATCCTATATTAACTACAGTATAAAAGGATCATCGTAAATATCATAAAAAATCCTGTTATCATTATTTCCATCATGAATTCATAAATCTAACAATATGGCTCACAGCCTGCTATTTTCTCCTCTTCTTTGGAAATGGAGGCTGTTCCCTCTGTTCCCTGTGCATGGTCAATCATATACACTTTGCATGGGAAATTAATTCCATTATTAAACATGCCGCACTTCAGAAATTTCAATTACCAACGGCAGCATGAGGAGGAGAAAGGAGGTAATGCATGCCTACTCTAATGCATGAATATTGTATTAGGCCAAGAGAGTAATCACGGCCGATAGCTACAGAAGTCAAGTGTCTAGAGGTCCATTTATATACATGACTTCTGGCCAGATGGCCACCACAGACAACAGGTTCATTTATGAAGTCTACTTATGCAGCCATCAAGAATGGAAACGTATTAAAGTGGTCAAGAGTGTGACAACCGAGAGCTCCCAAACAAAATGGCCACTCTGCTTAATAGGGTTAAGAGGTATGATGGTAAATGGTGCCCGAGTGTGCAGCTCTGTTGCACATGAATTAACACTGCTGACCTGTCTGCTTGTTACAGCGAGAATTTGTGATACTGAGCAACATTTTTTTTTGAACAATCATACTTTGTGTTATCATAAAGTATATTCAATTTTCTCTCAGAACACACAGTGCTGAAATAAATGCTCAAGGTTTTTTAGATGTCTTTTGGGAAATTGGCAAAGCAAAAACACAAGGGAACAAAAGTGGCGTGTTTTGACCCCGTAGAGGACAAACACTTACCACTGTTAATTTCCTCGCTTGCCATTTCCTCGTGTTTTGCGGACTTGAGCACTCTTTCCAGTTCGGTAAAATGTCCCTTGTTGCCATCGAGCCATGAGTCTGAGAGGAAAAAAAGGTCAAAGCAATTTATATGTGACACATAGAGTTTGATCGCTTTGTCATCGCCTCGGGGGCCAAACCTGCCGCTCTCAGATGTATGCTCCACACACACACACACACACATGCACACTGACTCTCATGCACATACACAGACTTGCACAGACACGCGCACACCCACAGGCAGATGTGTGTGCACGAGTGCATGCACAACACACACATAACAATCTGCCATCTGCATGAGAATGTGAGAAAACGATTTTGGTTCAGCCTGGTTGCATTCCTCTGGTGTGTCTTCGTGTCGTGTGTGAAACAAGGCAAGAGCCTCATGGTGCAGAGGTTAAATAAAAGGCTGATTTAATTCTCAAGATTATTTATCGATTATATAAAAAGAATTCACTGATCAATTCCTTTTGACCAGAGTTCAAAGATAGATGATTCTCCCAAATATAATCAGAGCTGTTAGTAGCCTACTGTAGAAGAAACTCTAACTTTCTGAGAACCATATTAATCTGCAGAGCATCTGGCATCAGTTGTTGAAGGGATGGTTTGACATTTTGGGAAAGACGCCTTTCCGCTTTCTGCCAGAGAATTAGACAAGAAGATCAATATCACTCTCACGTCTGTCTGTTAAATATGAAGCTGGAACCAAACCAGCTGTGGCTGCAGGTTAGCTTAGCACAAACACTGGAAACGAAGGGAAACAGCTAGCCTGTTTGGAGCAGAGTTTTGTCCTGGTTGCCTGGCAACTGCTTGCTGCGAAGAATTATTCTGACACTTGACACCTGTAAATTTTACTTTAATTAGAAAATACATCAACAGTAGGCCGACACGATCTTCTAATTATTCACCGAAACCTTAGTGTCCTTGCCATATTTATTCATGCTTTAGTTCTGCAGGAGCCTTTTCTATCAGTATAAACATTAAACAATACACTTAAGTAAATGATCTTCATTGTGAAGCCATGAATAATAATCAAATGTGTAACCCTATGTGTCCTTAATAATAATATTCAAATGTGAGCAAAGGCAAATTGAATATGTTTTCATATTTGACCGAGAACTGCATGAGCACCGGCTGAAGAAGCTTCATGTTGGGTCTCTACAACACTGGTAGACTTGCCCTATTTATGGATCAGCTGGTACTGTAAATGTAGCCTCATGTGACTTTTACACCAAAATGTCACAACGCTGGAGGGCAGAGGAAAAAAAATGAAGACCTCAGGTAGGAGGTTGGCCGTCGTATGTCTGCTTCAACTGTACCGTAATAGATGAAATTGTCCAGATGTGTCATTATTTACTGTACACATCTGCTTGGGTTAGGGGCGACAAGGAGAAGATGGGGGGGGGGGGACGGTAAAAAGACCAGGGGGCCGGTAGCTGCCTGGGTGAATACCCATCATGCCAGTTCTACAGTGATTTATGTAGAGTCTTACCAAAGCAGGGGACAAATGACCTTCACACAGTTATCAGAGGAAGATATCAGTGGACAGGGATTTCCGTATCACATCCCTCCTCCCCCCTCTCGCCACCCCCCCTCCAGACTCTGTGTGTTTGTCTGCGTGCAGGTGTGTGTGTGTGTGCGTTGTTGAGTAAAACTGACACTGAGCCGGTCCTGGGGGCAGAAGAGCACCGTTGGTTACATCCCCATGCCTCTCT
The DNA here is from genome assembly GCF_045865225.1 of Trachurus japonicus. Lineage (NCBI taxonomy): Eukaryota > Metazoa > Chordata > Actinopteri > Carangiformes > Carangidae > Trachurus > Trachurus japonicus. The sequence continues at coordinate 15,417,543 of NC_140918.1, forward strand.
GTGTGTTAGTGTGTGTGTCTGTCTTTTGTTGGGGGAGAGAGAGAGACCAAGTGTTCATGTGGGGACAGTCACAGACACAGAGAGTCTCTCTCTCTCTCTCTCTCTCTCTCTCTCTCCGTGTGGACGCCTGACTGGCTTTGAAAAACAGACACGGTGTCCTCTGCAGTGAAAAACACGTCTGCTCTATCTCAGGGTGTTTCAAGTTAATTACTACACAGACACAGAGCTAAGCGTCGACTTTGTTTGCGATACCGAGACTCAGAAATTGCTGTTGAACAGATTTCCATTTATTAAACAATCGCTGAACCCAATCTTTTTCCGCCACCAGTACAAGTGAGGTGACGGGAATTTTGTCTGTGTTGCTCACAGTATTGAAACTGTCTTATGTCATCTGTAGAATATGTTTAACTTCAGTCCCTGATTTCAGAGAGGACATTCTCCCTTTCACTATATTTCCATAACTTTGTGTACAACTGACCGAGCTGACCTTTTGCTACAGCGGGCATGAACAGGCGGCTGGCGTCGACCTCGCCAGCGAATCTGGTTTGAACGCGAGTCCGGATCACAGTGGTCCTGCTGGTTCCGGGCTTAGGAGTTACATGCTGTTTCCCTCATGACTCCAGATGTTGTGTGCCATCATGTCTCTGATTGTCCTGCTGCTGCCGGCTAGTCAGGGCTGTCTGGGCTCGTTTTTTAAAAAATGTTTTCATTCCTCTTCGATTTCTTTTCTCCGAGAATGTCAGAGCACTTTCACACAAGCCATCACACAGAATGACTTTGTTTTTTCAAAGGTGACAGTGTATCAAGGCTAAAGTGGTGGAGGCTTTACAGACATTCGGCGAATAAAGCCAAGAATCTGTGGAGGGTATCATTAAATTACATGAACATTTTACACAAGCTTTTAACTTAACACAGTGCTTTGCTTCTTTTAATGTAGAATTTCAGATTTTATGTTGATCTACACGTGTTTCTTTTCATGAAACACATTACATTTTAATCAAGTTTAGACAGTGCAATATCTGTGTCCAGCAATGTTTCTTTTTTTCAAATTCTGCTCTGTATTTACCACATACATTGACATTGTTACTTGACAGTGCAGTACTACTTTCTTACATGTTGTATATGGACATGCCATTGACGAAAAACTTCACAAGTTAGATCTAAATGGAAAAACTGAAAGAGCACATTAATAAAAGCAACTTAAATGTTATTATGAAAGGAATATATAGTATATATATCTTGCTATGTGTGCCCACTAGCAACAAAAAGGCATAGGGACAATTATTTAAGATTTTGGCCACAGCCAAGGCTGGTTAGCATGTTACAGTAGGTTCACTAAAAGAAAAGATGAGAGACAAGAGTCAACATTGGACTGAAGTGACAACAGAACACGTCTTGTAGACTGGTAAGAAAAGAGCTGATAATGCTAAAATCCTAATCACAGGGACAGGGAAGTGAGTTCATTAGGATTGATAAACAGTGGAGCAGAGGTCTTGGGCTGTACAGATGAGGTCTTCCTCCCAGTCCACAGTGCCTGGCACCAACTCCTGTCTCTTTCTCCAGACATTTCCAATATTTTCTCAATCTTTATAACAGCATTAAACAGCGCTGGAAATCTGTGTGTCCCATTTGTCAGCCCTTTTTTTTTTACTGGAGGCTCCTGACACTCCAGTCCACAGATCACGAACCCAATTAAAGCAGGCAATTTGTGTTAAATTTATTATGCCAAGGATACTCTGCCATTGGCTCTGAGCTCGTCAGGACTCACCTTTATCACCCTCAGTAGTTCAGCCTGGTCCCTGAGAGGTCTCTGGTCATTTTTGTTATTGTTCTTTTGATTTATTTCCCTCATAGCGCAGAAACTGGCCGGAGACTACCCCCACTGCCCACTGAGAGTAAAATAAACTACCGCGCCATTATGAGCTCTCTTATCCTCTGATGACAGTATTATGAAGGAGGAAAATATACCGACTCACTCAACTGCAGAAACTTGGTCTAAGCTCATCTGAGAGCAAAATGTATCAGTAAAAATGCCAGCAGATGAGGAAACATGATGTATGGTAAATTTCTACCTTGGTTTCTGTAAAGTATAATACTGAATCTCAACCATCCATTAGATCCTAACTTAGCTGCAGATCCCTACACATTAATCATATTGCATGTTGATGTATTTACTTACTTCTTCACAAGTAATGGACCAGTGTTTTGGTCTTATATGAAGACATTAGCAGCCATTTTTCACATTCCTTTTGATTGCAATAGAAAGGCTGTGGAGGCTGTGCTTGAAAGCAGCCTCATGAATATGAGAGTTATTTAACAAATACTAAAACAGTCTGCAGCTCAGGAGGGGAGGAGACTGTGGTATTGTTCCATTTCAAGGCTGTCAGTCTGACTGATGACTTCTCAGCCTCACATCATTCCTCTCTTTCTTTCCATTGTATTTATGATTTGAAGTAGAGGAATTACAACACAGAACGTCTGCAGAGCTTCCTGCATTTATTCTGAATCCTCCTTTGACTGACAGTGCAGAAAGTAACTTTTTGCTCCATAGGACAAATGCATCTGAACAATACCATAACAATATACATGAAAGTGCTGTACAAGTACCCTATTTTTGTTTGTGCGCAGTTTCAAATATTCTCCAATGCATCTTCCAGGCAGCCGTTTGTACAATTTCCGCAAAAGTGCTGTGTGAAAATCAAAGAGTTGTTTGATCGCCGTGAACTTTATGTCAAGTTTTGTTTTGTTTGTATTATATCGATGTGGTCATGCAGTAATTTGAAAAGTTTTATGCACTAGAGGCCCTGACAGCTCAGATTTGGCAGCTGAACAGCCTTGTATTCATGAGCTGTGGTGACCTAGAGGACACAAAACAATCAATTTGGTTTCTGTAAAGATGATTTAAAATTATGATATAAATGGTATGACTAAGTAACACTGTATAAATATAATAAGGATCACACACTGTGCGCTCAGACCTTTTGCATCAATCTCTCATTTGCATTTCCGCGCAACAAAAAATGTAACCTTGACAACAATTAGATTGAGCACAGCGTGGATTAAAAAAAAAACTGCAACGAGTTTCAGCCAGTTGATTTTTTTTGTACTCTAAAGAAATTAACTGATGCCAGAGGCTGCCTGGAAGATTGAAACAGTACTCTATCAAAAACACTCTATTGGGAAATTGGTTACTGCATATATAATTCAGGATACATGTGCCAAAACACTGGTGTAGTCTTTTCAGTCTTTTTTATATTGTTAATAAATCTACTCAGATTTTGCTTATCCTTGAAATTACATGCTGACAATAATTATGTGTGTAATCTACTTCCAGGCCTAATACAAATACAACCAGGACAATGATTTCTACATAGTTACTGGATACTTTATTTCGGTCTGATCATGAATTAGACAACTTTCAATGGGCTCACTATGACACTGATGAAAATTAATCCTGTATCTGAACTGAACAGACAATGAGCTGAAGATTTCAGCCTGAAATCAGTCCACTGCACCTTTTAGACATTGAGCTACTTGGTAAAGTGCACATTTTTAGCATTTCTTGACCTGCACCTGGATTTAGACTAATTCTAAGGTACTGTAAGTTACCAGCAGAGCTGCAGACCTGACACTCGATCCATGAACATGTTGCAAACTTATCTATACTGATTTTACTGTCACTGCTGATTTGGCTCTCTGTTGCGAAGAAGTCCCCGGCTGTTCGAGGCAGGATATTATAGAGATAATGGATCTCCAACTGTTTCATACAGGGAGACATTACACAAGTAAGTTACTGTAGTGTTTGTGTGCATTGAGTTTTCTCTATGTAAACGAACTAGGTGTGTACCACACTCTTAATCGTCACACACAGCAGGCTTTTCTAACTTGCACTGTATCCTTTAGCACCTCTAGAAAGGGATTTTATCACCGTGCTGAAAGTAAAAGCAGCATAAAACCAAAGGTGGAAAGTGCGACAATGGCATCTATACAGTAATTACTATGTTACTGAACCAGTGACAAACCATTTCATGGTGAATATAGCTTGTTGAAGAGCTTGGACGACTTTTTTGTGCAACTTGCATTGTTCTAAATATTTGTAGCAGTCCATGTGTTAGCATTTAGCTAAGTTGGACTACTGTAATATAAACAGTTCAGTTTGTCAGATGCATATGTAGATGTTTGGTTGACAACCCCATTTTGCAAAAAATGACTGAAGAGAGATGAACAGACGAAGAAGTTTATCTTATTAGAAAAACATATGCCAACAAAGTTTTCATTACTGTATTTGTGTAATTGAAAAAAAGATAGTAAATTGCAATATATCTCAGCATGTTGTAGTATTTTTAATATCGCAATAATATGGTATCGAGACATAAAGTGTTGTGATAATGTTGTATCGCAGGGCTCCTTTTAATTCACACCCCATTTTTGTCTTTTATCAGCACTTACCCTCTATCACACCTACAGTCTCCCCAATGTCAGTCTGTCCCATGACAGAAACATGGCACATGATGACTTGGTCTTTAATTTCTCCCCAGACAACATTAATGGGATGTGATGGTCCATCAGGTTCTTGTCCTTCTAATTGTCACCTCCCTGGTCCCTCCTTCTTCTGTAGGGGAAGTCTGGAGGAATCCACTCAAGAAGTGATTAACTGGGTCATTATATCGAACGATATATTCTAGAACGAAATGAGCTAGACTTATATAAATAACAAAAATTCAGCTGGCCTTCAGTATATTTATATGAAAATACCGCAGGCCAGTGGTGACAATAATTTTTTCTTCCCAGATAGAAAGTTTGCAGCCACAGAAATGTATTCACCAAGCAAATCAAGGCAATCCCCCAAAGTCACATCGGAAGCATGTACTTCTATACGGAACTGTCAAATGAATGATCACACATGAGCACACACATTTACTTTTATATTGGAGAAATAAATAGAAGATGTTAAGTCATTTTTACATACACAAACACACGCACGCACAGACACAGATACGTGCATTCACACCGACATGTGTGTGCACCCACCCATGCACGCGTGCACTGCACACAGACTCAAGGCATTGCATTAACAGAGAGACCCATCTGGTAGCTTGTGCAAGTGTAGCACTCAGCGGACCCTGATTTCATTATCTCAGCGTGTTCTCCGTGACCCGGAGAAAAGTGACATCTGATTTACCTCAAGATCAATTTGTATGTAAATCAGTAAGAAACTGGAGGGCAATAGAGGGGTGGCATAACAAAAGCTGTTTTAGAGTCTGTGAGCAGGTTTGCGAGTTTGGTCGCCGCAGTGGTCCCCGCAGAGACACTAATAGAGCTCATTTAAGTAATAGGACCCTTTGGTCCACAGGGCAGAGTCTCTAAAGAGAGACCTGCGTAAACCATACTGCTGCTGCGCTACATTCAAGAGCAGCACGTTAGTGTCAAATTCATGTTATTTGCCATTTTAATGTTCACATAATAAACCCTATGTGAAATCTGTTCACACGCTGGCAAGTGGTTCAGCTTTGCGAGAACTCAGCATGTCAGTGCATTATTAAAAGCCACCGTGGTGCCTCTGAAAGAATACTGTGACCTTCTTACAAAAATGGATAGCATCATAGAGAGGTTACATGCTAATGACTCCTGCGTCCTGCCAACCAGTTTTTGCAGCTGTGTTACGGCGAACCAGACTTTGTCGACACTAAAGCCCCTCTGCGTGGCTGTAAAATATTACAGCCATATTGAGAGAACACATTTTATCCCCCTCAGATGATGAATGCCTCTGCCTCTCGGAACAGATATATTGGTCAGTTTCCTCCTCTTTGATTTGAGGCTCCCTCTGAACTGAAATGGATCACGTAAGAAGTGTCAGTCTGTTGCTTGGAGGCTTCTGCTCTTCTCCATCACCAGCAGACAGAGCTGCATTAGATTGCATCCTCACCACTGGTTCATGTTATGTCCCAATATGATTCTATGACATTTTTATCCTTTGGAATTATTATTTTTTTCTCTTGTCGCTTGTTTGTTTGGATGAATCAGATGCTGATTTCCATGTTTCTTCTTTTACGGCTAAAACTGAAAAGATTAGTCTGAATCCGCTACTCACTGTAAAGCCTCAAGTCATGTTAAAAAATGGACATTAAACTAATTTGTGATTAGATAACGTGTGTTTGATGGTGAGCGTGGGATTTGGGGTTTGTGGAAGGGTTGGGGTTCCTAATACATGCAAGTGATTGATGCTTGACCTTGAGGGGCGATCTCGAGCGACGCGGCAGGAGACCAACGGGAGAGTCTGGCTGCAGCAACTCAACAAGGTGAAGTAGTTTGACTGTTTGAGTGCAGGTTTACTGCGAAAATATTCTAATGCCCAGGAAGGTCATGCGAGGTTCAGCTAGCTTTCTTACAGATCAAGAAGACTTTCAAAAAAATTACACAAATTACAGCCGTCTTAAAATTTAATCCCTGTATTTATTATGCTTGTCCACACGGACACGTGCACACACGCGGGCACGCACGCACACATGCACCTTCAAATTGTCATATCAAATATGAGCTCAGGACTGTCCCGCAAAATTGCATCTATAAATTATGTTGAAGGTAGTTTCATTTTATCTGCAATGCGAAATGGTCTGGCTGGCCAATCAAAGTCTGCCAATCCCAGGGACACAGTCATATAAAAGCTCTTTCTATTATTAAATGGGTATATCATCTCTGGCTGACACTGTGACAGTTCAGATGACAATGGCCGCATTACTCACAAAACACCTTTAATTTCCAAGTGAAGATGAGTTGACTCACTGTCACTCCAACTGACAGCTCTGTGTGTGATGCTTTTGAAATAGATCCTGGTGTGCTTTTTGTAGTAGTATCAAAGTAAGTTCCTTTAAGTTATAGTGTTAATTATTATTCATCAATAGGCAAATAAAGCACTTTATGGTCCTCTGTATTCTGTGGTACACAGCCAAATTGCAGCATCTGTGAAGGAACATAAAAGAGGTTGTTAGGGTGGCAGATTTTTTTTCAGCATCTCTTCCTTTTTTTAATTGGCCTCAAAGCGTTTTGATGCACTGCTGTATCATTTGGATATCATGTCATTTCTATATACTACTGCCGTAAACATGCTGCAAGCACACATTTTCAGGCTGTGAATGAAGTACACAACCTTTCTTCTACCATTGTATTAGGCTGTGCTGCAGAGCTTTACAGAATACAGGCATGGTGGGCCGTGTCCTCCTCAGGCCATTTAACTCCTCAGGTACCACTCACTCTCCTCTGCCCAGGGGATGTGCCATTGCTCCACGGCTGCCCTCAGCTGAAATGAGCATAGCCCAAGCCCACACATACACACATACACACACACACACACCGACAATGAAAGAGCTGAAAGCTGATGATGACCTATTTCACTTTATATCTTCCATGAATTACCCCATTAACATCTCCATAACAGCACCAGTAAAAGCAGAGGATTCAACATCTGTTTCTCGGGACTGTTAGAGTGAGCGCACAGGTTTTGGCCCATCACACAAGAACGACTGGGCCTACCCCTGCACAGAGCGGCTCCTCAGTTTATTATCTGCTTCCTGCTGGAGAGAATGGACTCGGTAGCGCGGTGGCTGTGTGTGATGAACTAAGGAAAGTTGCTTCTGAGAGAAATGAAATGATTCTCCTTCTGAAATGGATGGGCATTATTAACACAAGCCAAATAGAACGGAGTTCAGCGGAGAAGGGGATTTTGTCCGGTGTGCACCATAAAAGTCACACACTGTACTTTAAAAGTAATTTGCGGGGGAGACGGGTTCATCGCGAGATGAAATAGGTTTGGAAGTGAAGAAAAATGCGATGATCAGTATTAATATATGAGACAAAGAGTTGAGAGCGTTTGTTGTGTAGAGGCAATGTTTGAGAATCCTGTTATGGGATTTGTTCAACTCACAAAGACTGAAAAAAAAAAAAATCCATAAACATAGGCTACTTCCAGAAATCATTCTTAAATGAAACACTGAGGAAAAAGGCACATTTCCAGAACCTCTTTGATCACCACACTTCATTATTATTCATTACTTTGTCAATCAGGAGAAGATACTTTGCATGCACCCAGTATTTAAAATTTTAATTCATTTTGTAATTCATCTTGTTCTTAATAATTCTATACTCTGCTGCCTATCTCATATCAATGGTAAACTGTAGAACAAAGAACAAAAGAGAAAATCAAAAAAGAGCCTATCTATACATTTTTCTCCTTGACACTCCAAAGAATTAATCTCTCAAACAGTTTTGACAAGTGACCCTGTAGGGGGTTGCTAATGTTATGGCAAGGGACCCTATTTGAGTAGCCCACGTTGAGGCTTTTTCCCCCCCTCCAAACTGACTGATCTAATTATTGCATGTTAAATGGGCATCTGGTAAATGGTGCATATAATGATGCGATTCCACAGAATTAAGTGCCTGCCTGTCCTGCTGCTGGGGCTAACACACAAATTGGCCTTCTTCTGTTCTCGCCTTCTTTTTTTTTCTTCCTCCTCTCATCCCTCATTTGAGTTCCGGGGGTAACCTCTCGCAGAGACATGCCTCAGGTGCTCCCTGGATTAATGACGGCAGACTGAGGTGAGATTTGGGCTACAGCATGTGTCAGTGCGACTTAGAGGGGGAACAAGTGAAACCAAGTTGCAACCGAATTAAGTCTAGTACAAAGGTAATTTTCTATTTAGCTATTTGCCGCCATTGAGCATTATGTCATCCACGTGAAACGGTTCTGCTAATTTGCATCACACTTACAATTCAGATGCTGTTTCTTTTCTGGTATCGTGCTCCATCGCTGGGCAAGAATTACAGTGAGAACTGGTTTTGTCAGCAGGCCATGTCTTCCCTCGTCCTTCAGACTTGGCTCTGCTGTGTAAATATCAGCTGTGAGCATCATGTCTGCTCTATTTCAGTAAAGCCTCAGCAACGTTGCTGACATTTATCTATATCTGCTGCCAGAGAATAACCTTTTTGAGTTATGAGAGGCTGTCCAGGCCTGCCTGTTTAAATGTCGTAACACATAAGTTCATTATCAGAACTCCGGGGACGAGGCTTAAAGGCCCAATCTGTGATCCAAATGTAAATAAAAGGGTATAGCCCCTCAACCATCGACATTCAAAAGAGGAGAATTGGAATCTACTTCCACCACCAGATAAACAAATATGTTGTTCATCAAAATCACAAAAACACACACACGTTTTCATACTTAACCCTGGTGGCAATAGTGGCAACAGATAAATGAATGTTTGAGCTCTTAACACTCGCTCAGTGAGTGGGTGTGTTGTACTCTGGCTTTGTGTGGTGACATGCTTTGTCTTTTTCATTTAGATTTATAGTTCATCTTTGTGCCTTCAGGGGGTGCTATTTTACCCACCATGCAAATTCTGCCCCACCACCCCCTCCATGCAGCACCATAGTGACTGACAGTTAGGCACGACATTAAAACATGTCAGGATACATTTGATTAAACATCATTTGTCACAGTGGAAATGTTCAAAAAAATTTACATTATGCTCCCCCTCTGAACAAAAAAAGCCTCTCTGGCTTTTCAGAATAAAACAAAACTACACGAGCTTAGTCTTTGTGATTGATGACAGACACTGCGTATGCTTATTGTCTCATTAATGGACACGTACATTACTCATAAGTCACATTTTCAAATTAAATATGATTAACTACGACAAGATTAGAGGATAAAGAGTTTTTTGTAATAGCGTGTAAGAGCATTTATTAATATGTCTTCTATCTGTTTTTGTCAGCCTGTGTGTGTCCTATAAAATATACACGGATTACAACTACAGCACGTGTGTATTCTCGGAAACGAATACATCTGATCGTTATGATGATGGCAAAAGAGGAGCAAATAATTAAATTACATAAAGCGTGCGATTAATTATATTTCAATAAGAGCTTCACACATATCAGTAAATTCAAGCACTTCCAACTGGGCCCATGGCAGATGGGCAATAAAATCTCCCATAAAACACTAAGCATACTATAAAGGTTTCACAGTTGTGTTTCTTAACCTCGGTATGTGTAGTTCATAACTCATTTCCATAGCAACTTCTAAATTGACCATTTTATTGGAATCATTTGCTTTCTGACCCCGGATAACATAAAACAAACTCAATAATTTTATAGGCAATAATTTCCAAGCACTTTGGATATATCATTTTAAATAGCAAACATAGACTTTGGGCGGAAAATAATGTAAATAGCTTAATTTTTGAACAAAAGCAAGAACCGGGTGACCAAGCCTGAGTCGTGCGGCGCTCCTCTTCTGTCTTGTGCCATGTCTGGCCTGGTTGGCGGGCCCGCGAGCGACTAGGAAACAAGTGAGGCCGAGGAGCAGCAGACTGGAGCTGTACACGCCAGTGCCTCTGCATGCTGAGGACAGCTGACACACGCTGGTATTAAGACAGGCACGTCAACGGTCCAGAATTACAGAGAGGTGAGGCTGTTCCAAAAACCTGCCTGTACCCTCTCCATGTCTCACCTGTCTCCCAAGTATGCAGCCAAGTCTCCTGGCATGCATAAGTGCACAAAGACAAAAAGGGTATACACCCTCAAACGTACACGCAAGGACATATAGATAGAGCTGCAGAGAAGCAGGCGGGGAGGCAAAGAAATAGCACGACACACACACACGCACACACACATGCACGCAGCAAACGGCCTATCGTACAATCTGTTAGTCATGGTCCAACAGCACTGTTGTTCTGACCACATGTTCTGACCACATGTATTGACCATATCTGTTGACCTCAAGTGCTGCCTGCATGGGGTTCACTGACTGTGCTGCCACACTGGAATGGATTAGCAGACAGCAGGTCTAACAGCTTGGTTTGGTGCTATCCTGCATGGCTGCCATCCTGCCTTGAGCACTGCAGATGCCACCTCACTAGTGGGTACTGAGAATGTGTTGTGAAAGGTGATACTTCAGCACTAGCAGACCTCAGCTCGAAAATAAATCTGTTAAAGAGTCCACAATAGCCCTTTATGATGACTGTAAAGTTTTTTATCATATCGAATGATATTGTGTAAACAGGAATCCTTCAGGTATTACTCCATGATACAACAATGCAGTGATAGATGTTTTATTACACCGCGGTTCAGATGCCACGGAGTACTTCCCATGCAAAAGGGGCAGTGAACTATGTTTTTATTGGTCTAAATAGATGTTATACCTGCAGTATAGTTCACCGGGGAACGTCTTATGGAGGAATTTGCAGCTCAAGGTTGTTCAGGTTTACAGCATACACAACAATAACCCCGAACAAACAAACAAGTCTGACATGGAAACCAATGCCCCACTCTCTCCTTTGATACTTCCTCATGGGAGTCTGTATGTTTGCACGCACGACTGGTAAAGATGCCTTAGCTGTGAAGGTCACCTTCAGCGGCTTCCCCAGGTTTTTACCTGCACTCCACGAGCGAACATGAAATCCATCACCTGGCACCACCATGGTAATAGACTCATTTTTTTCTGGTGGCTGGTTGTCGGCGAGATTCACCAGGGACACAGGTGTAGTTCCCGTGCAGTGAATAATTGACCCTGTGCCAGGGGCGGGGGGAGACGTGGAGGTCACCGCTGCCAATGACAAAAAGGACACCCCTGAGCCTGGACCCGCCAAATTCGTTGTGAATGGGAGGTAGACACAAGAGGGCAGGGGGCAATGAGACTGAAGGAGAGATCATTACAATTAGTGGAGAGGGAATAGGAGACACAGAAGAACTGGGATAACTGGGAAAATAAAAATGGGCTCAGTCGAAATAGGAGCGAAAAGAGGTAGAGATATTTTAGTGGTTGCCATCTGATCTTTATAATCAACCGACTGCAAAGTTTCAAGTCTGTTAAATTTGTGATTATTTTGGGTTGTTAAATTTGTGATGCCAGCATTTATACAGACAGAAGGTAGAATTAATTTCCAAGAAACTGCCACCTGTAAAAAAAACCCTGAAAAACACCATCCATCATTATTTTATTTGGGATAGTAAACATAGTAAAATTGCAAAAGTTGTCTCTGGTTAGAATTTGCAATAGCCTATGAAAACGTTCATCAGTTCAACTGTCCTCTTTAGCTCGAACCATCAAGATCATGAAAACCAATTGGCATTTTGTTTATTAAACGGGCACGTAGCAGTTAACAGCACACACCACTTCTTACTACAGCAGCACTGTAAAGATGACAAAATAGACAAATTCACATCGAGTTCAAAAGTGGCGAGTTAACAGTCTCATTAATTTCCCAGCGGAGCACAGAGGGGACGCAACTCGACGTGTTGTGGATATTGACATGCAGTCTGGTCTTACAGTGTATTTACCCACAGGGCGCAGGGTCCTCACATCTAGACATGTGATGTTGGAGCTCCAGGGCCAGGCAGAAAATCTGTGCATGGCGGCAGAGCTGGCACGCCATCTGAAAATGATGTCAGAACGATGGCGCTGTCCTTCTGTTCACATACCATACCAGCCATACCCTTTTCTTTTCTTTTCTTTTCTTTCCTTTCCTTTCACTTCTCTTTCTCCAGGTAAATGTGCAACCTTTTTAATAGAGAAAAATCAAGTTTGTTAACGTTCAGCTAGTGTTATTTTTGCTCCACTGCACCACCTGTGATGGTGCGATTTCACAGAAGCCAAGGTCGTTAAAGAGACGGAGGTATAATGATATAGCAAAATTAAAATTATTTTGTAATTACATGCTTATCGTCACTGCTTTTGTGAAGCATCCTAGTCAGAGGAGGCACCACCTGCCCTTTTCCCAATATCCAACACCTGAGATGCGTCAAAGTGCACTCCAGCTTCTCCAGATAACTACCTCCTAACAAAAGGGCTTTGGGGAAAATAGGAACTGTTCAAAAATAATGATGGCAATATTCTAAAAATTACTTGAGCCCCGACTTGCCCCTCTTGATTTAAGACCTACAATAAAACCTGTGATTAACTGCACTTCAGAACCCGTCTGGATTTTAAGTATTCTGCGACTATTAATCAGTCCAAGCGCCAAATAAAGAGCTTCTCCTCCTTGTTGAGCTACACCTTCTGCTGCTGCTGCTCCCAGAGGTGTTTTAAACTAATTTGTTGTCCCGTGTCTAAATTTCCCTCTGTGTATTCTGTAATATGTTGTTTTCTGGAGGATTTTCTTTTCGTACCAGGAGTTCTCTCTTGATTAAAATCCCAGGTACATCCCCACACCGGCTTAATTCTCACAGTGTTACATAACAGGTTGCCCTCATCCCAGGTACTCTGATAAGAACCTTGTCTCGTCTGACGATGGTAAAAGAAGTCAGGTATTCGACATGATAATGGAGTGTAGCTGGAGAAACACTGCTGAGCTTCAGAGGTAGAACAGGTAACTCATCTTAATGGCAGAGGAAATCAGTGCCAGCTATATTCAGCACCAGAGGTTTCAAGCAAAGTAAAAAAAATCCACTGCAAGTCTTTCAGGTCCCTAAATTATGATGATTAAAATTTGCAGATTTTCATTTCAGCACTCTCATTCTAATCTCACTGGTGCAATAGGCCGTACCCTACGATATCAAAACTGGATACCGACCGTGAAAATATTTTTGCATTCATGGCACAAATCAAAGAAATCTATAGTCAAGTCTCATGAAAGTCAAAAAAGTCACAGCAGTTTCTCCCCCTACTCGCTGAAATAACATTTCCGTTGTAACTTCAAAGGCTGTAAAGTAACAATAACATAAATGATTCTGACAGAAAGAGGTCTCCTTCTTTATAGTCTATATAAACCATGTTAAATCACAGATGATGCAGGAGCCTTCACTCACTGAGCTCAGTATGTTTACAGGTAGTATCCAGTCTTACTCTTACTGCTACAAAGACGTTGTGACTCTGAGATGATATTCCTTTGTTGGTAAAACAAACGGGAGCTTCAGACGACCTGTATACATAGTTAGCCGTCAACTTGACTCTCACGCGAGACTTTGCGAGTTCGCGCAAGACTTTGTATTACAGCTCCGTTTACAAACATGTCGGCTTTCTTGAAGTAAACAAACCCCTCGGCGTATGTTTGAATAGCCATCTGACGCTGAAAAATATTGCAGTTTTGAGGGATGTAAATAGCCTTAACAGCGTAAAATCGGTTCCTTTAAAAAGAAAATCTTCAGATTACTTCTTTTAAACCTAAAATATTAGGAACCTAAGGGCCCAGGTTGAATTTGCCTGGAATTGTCCTTTAACATGGTCAATAATTCTTTCTTTCTTTCTTTCTTTCTTTCTTTCTTTCTTTCTTTCTTTCTTTCTTTCTTTCTTTCTTTCTTTCTTTCTTTCTTTCTTTCTTTCTTTCTTTCTTTCTTTCACCCTCTGAAGAGGTTTCACAACATCGATTTTTTGGGATTACCAATATTCTTCCCTTAACAAACTTTATAAGCAGTCTGTGACTTAATTCCAGGAAATGTTTATGCAGAAAATTATACACTCCACTTCTGATAAGTCAAAGTTAAAGCCTCCTGCCATATTTCTTAAATTTAAGTCTAAGTAAACATTTTTAAGTCCTACAACAGGAAATGGAAACTAAGTGTTAAGTTAACGCCATAGTGCCCTGCTTTTTAATTGGTCATCAAAGGGAAACTAATCTTTTGAAGGATGCTGAACAGTTTTATAGTAACTTATATTACATGAAACACACCTCATCCAGTCCTCAGCTGTCCAGCCAACATCTGCACAGATGTGTTGTGACACACACAGTTGGCACTACTTATGTGTGGAGCTGCTGTAGGGACCCCACACTGAGACAGTGTATGAAGCACCATCTTAGCTTCCCGCTTCCACTGAGCCGCCAGCTGTAGAAATGAGTGAGGCAGGCTCTTCACAATGGGGTTATTCCACAAGATTCTGCCAATCCAGGCCTGATAGTAATAAAATCTTTTTAAGAGGAGGATGCTGAGCTGCTGCTGTGTGGATATGCAGCTCACACAGGACAGACAGAACTGGTGCACTGTAAATTGGCCTGATCCTGGCTGTTGCTTTATCACGTTTGGCCACAAAAGCCGATTAGTGGATTTCACCCCAGTCTGGTAGAGCAGGGACAGCGGGGCTGTCTTAGCCCCTCTCCCCAAAGAACTTTCTGGAGGAATCCAAAGTCCCAGCTCTGAGTGGAGGAATGGAAACATGTGGGTTGTATCAGGCAGGAACGATGAGTGGGGGAAATGGATCATTCCAGTCAAACGGATGAAAGTGTCAGCTCTTTATAGAGTTCATACTGAACTGACACAACTGGCTATCTAAACAGAGTTTAATATAAATCAACAATGTCAGGGTGTCGACAGATATGAAGATCTGTTACAGTAAGGTTTTCCAATTTCAAATTGTTATGCTCTATTTTCTTTCAAGTTGCTTCAGGTTTTGATTCATTCAGACAACCCTTTGACTTGAAACATAGGTGTGCATTACAATCACAATTACTCACTATTGTGAGTCAGTGCAATAATACTCACTATTCTTCCCAGATAAATCTCCTCCAGCAGCATTACAACACACTGGTAATCAACAGACAATAGAGTGGATGTCGATAAGAGATGAACTCCCTCGCTCCTGTTTCATGTTTCTAGTAAATCATCAGTGGAAATGAATCTTAACTAATGGTTGCCTGGAAGGGAGAACATATATTAAAAAAAACATTTAAAAACTGATTAGCAGTATGGTCGAGCACAGTATGTGCACTTAAATAGTAAATGGACTATATCATTCAAAAACACTGGAATAGTCCTTTACCATGCTGAGCTATTTCCACATCATCAGCATGTAGACCACATACACACTTACTCCACGCTGGCGCCTCGGCACTTGCTTAAAACCACACTTAATGGAATAGGAAATCATATGATTCATTTGTAAACTTTGGGAAATAGAGGTCATAAAACATTCTAATAAAATCACTATTGATTTGCATCTCACTGGTCTGATAACAGCTTGTGCCTATTTTTAAATGGTCTTCAAATACACATGGCTGCTGCTCCCTGGTGCCCAAACTCATCTCAGACGGTTAAACGATGCTGTGTTTGCATGCAGTTTATGTCCATACATTCAAATTCCAGCTCATAATGAAATTGTGGGTTATTTATTTATGATTATCTTGCCTTGCTCTAAATTTTAACAGAGTTGCATTTTGGCATTTTGGCTTCTTTTGTTTTCTCTTTTGTGCACAAAACAAGGACGGGGCAAGTGGACAGTGCAGTCTTTGAGCTGTCCCTCGGTAATGGAGCAGCCTTATCTTCTGTGTGACTCAGACTAGCAGAGCGCGTCTCTCTGCACGAACATGACAGTCAAAACAACAGAAAAGACAATTCTAGTCTGTGGCCTAAAATGTGTATCTGATGAGAGAGTCATGTTCTTATTTCAGAGAGAGGACAGATAGAATTGGCTTTGCTCTCGCATCCTGTATTCAGTGAAACAGTGAGAATAATATACATATAGTATATACATGATTGTTTTGGGTGGTCTTATGTGTCGTCTGCATCACAAGACTGGTGTGTGCCCTGAAGATTATAATAATAATTAAACAGATTATTTTCTGACTTTACACAGCTGTATTCCCATCTGCTTGGCCTCCCAATGAGGGGCTTTGATTGATAAATGCAATAACATTAGCTATTCAGACAAGAATACCCCAGCTCATTTGCATAAAATGGGAGTGGGGGTATTTATTTTACCTTACCTATGTTTTTTTCTTCTTTAATAATATCCTGTATATATGTGTTTTATAATCCTTTGTTTAATGTTACTGCAGGTTGTCAAGACTGCTGTCAAAATCACATAAACACTATAGGCCCACATTTTGCAATACAGTCAAATCAAAGAAGAAAGATCACTTTCATCTTTTTTTTTTCATCTTGTTTTTTGAATTTCTTTTTTATTCTATCATTTCCCATTAATTTTCTTGACTCCCCACCAAGATCTCATCTCAAATATGTCAATTTTTATTGCAATGATATAGAACCAATGATATAATACTGTATAGGCTATTACAGGAGTTGTTACGTCTCAAGCGAAGCCTACAAGCATCTTTGCAAGTTCTTCCATCAGCTTTGGATGATGCAATGTTGGCGCAGTCGAGATAAACATCCAGCTTTTGTATAGCAGCCGGATCTTTACTGAACACCTATAAACTAGTGGATCTTTTGGCTGGTTTTGTGAGCATCATTTATAGTTTTACTAGTTTCTACTCATTTGCATGTCTTATCACAGCCACATAATTTGATATTCCTATGCTGGTAAAAAAAAAAAGAGGCTACGGTGGTGATGCCTGAACCGAGCGAACAATCTCGATTATTCTTCATTTCTGAAAGATAGAAAGCATACACAGTGTAACTAATTTGTCTTCACAGTCTCACCAAATGAGCTCAGTCACTGAGACTTGGAGAATGTGATGTGCACTTTAATACAAAGATTACCTCCCTCCACACTGATGTAATGTAACATAATTTCTACATGTCCAAAATGTAATCCATTTATGCCAAATTAATTTAAGTTAGGTGTGAAAGTTTTTTCTTCTTGAAGTTTGACAAAATAATCTCAAATCAAGGTTAATTTAGGAGACTTTTCCAGAGCTTTCTCCGATATACCAATCAGGCAAAACATTAAGATTAAGACACCTTCCTAATATTGTGTTGATCCTCGTTTTGCTGCCAAATATGCAACAGACTGTGATGCACTGCATATTCTGACACCTTTTATCAGAACCAGCATTAACTTCTCCAGCTATTTGAGCAACAGTAGCTGGTCTGTTGGATTGGACCACATGGGCCAGCCTTCGCTCTGCATTACTATTCCTTCCTTGGACCACTTTACTGACCACTTTACTGACCAGGAACACCCAACAAGAGCTGCAGTTTTTGAGATGCTCTGACCCAGTCGTCTAGCCATCACAATTTGGCCCCTGTCAAACTCACTCAAATCCTTCTGCTTGCCCATTTTTCCTGCTTCTAACACGTCAACTTTGAGTACAAAATGTTCACTTGCTGCCTTATACTGTATATCCCACCCACTAACAGGTGTCGTGATGAAGTGTTATTCAGTGTTATTCACTTCACCTGTCAGTGGTCATAATGTTCTGCCTCATCGGTGTATATTTGTCATACATCACAGTCATGTGATAATGACTAATCCTTCACCTTGCAAACAACATCTGCAGATAAAGACTGTTCTACTCATATGCAGTCAAAGCCTGAAGTCTAAAGTGCATGCATGCATGTGTGTTTATGTGTGTACTTGTGTGTTTGTTTGGGTGCACAAGGAGCACATCATTATTACTGAGAAAATCCATACAGCATTTTATCATTAATTTTGTCCTCCATAAAGTTGCTACAACCGGCCTATAACTTTTAAAGCTTTTATCTGTTGATGAATTAAATTTTTGTTCAGTAAATAACGAGCGCTATGGCCTATGCATATAATATGTGCATATATGCGCGTGGTCGGGAGACACTCACTTATTTGTGTTTGTTTTAGCATTGATTTTTTCCTACTTTTTCATCTATTAAAGAGATTTACTGAGCAGTAAATGCTTTTATAGAGCCTTGGTGGGAAGCACATTACAATGCATCACATGATGGCTGCTCAGCATTTTGTCATCAAATGGAAATAAACAGTTGCCCTTTTTAAAATTCATATACAGTTAGAGGAGTGAATTATGCTCAACGCTAATGCAGAGGGAATCACGGGGATGACTGAGTGTTCGTGTCCTGATTGACATTTCCCTGAAGTAGTGCACCACGTCATGGTTGGTTGTTTAGTATTACAGTAATATTTCTATCAACTTTCCATCAACTCTTGAGGTTTTCCCGATCACAGCATCCAGGACTGAAAATAATCCTCATTGAAGCCATTGACTGTGCACCCTAAACAAGGACTAGATCATGTATCAGTTAAGATAGCCGTGAGTTGCTCCAGCCGATCAATAACAAATGATTGGTAGTTTCCTTTCAGCATCTTCAATACTTGACTGTGTAGGATCTACAGGGCTTACTTGGAGCAGGATGTCCTGATGAAACATTTACAGTTTGTTTACACAAGTCATGGACATGAATTGATTTCTCCTAACAGCATATGAAAGTTTCTTTTAATAACACAACATTTTCAAAATGATTTGCAGTTTGATGTGCGTATGATATGTTGGTATGATTTAATTAGGCTGTATTTATCTTCTATATTTTGTGGTTTGACATTTAATTAATAATTGATAGTCTATTAATAATGAATGTTTTCCCCTCTCTATCTTAATTTTGTGTTTCTTACTTTGTTTTTGCATAGAACTGTTGTACAGTGAGATATTTAACCTTACTGTAGGTGTTTTAGCAAGATAAAAACAACACAACACAACACAACAACAAATGTTGTTAGAAAATGAAACTATCTTAGTATAAAGATGTGTAAATTGCCCTCGATGCTACTCCAAAGTCACTCTGATGACACTTTCTGCAGTGCTGCGTCCACCAAATCATTACATCACCACAGAATGGGCTTTCCATGCAGAGTACAGCTACTTGTTGTACCCCACGAATACTGTGGCTGTGTGTGTGAGTGTGTTACTAAAGATTCTTGACACTGATTGGAACAGAGATAAGAATCCTTCTGATCACCATTATTTTTGCTTCACTGACAATGACAGAATATTCCAGTCCCTGCTCTCTAAATCTACTCCATCCCCGCTGTCATTCAAACGTATGGGCCACTAATTGATTCTCTCTTGCTTGCTGGTTCCCATATCAGTCCGGCTGTCAGCACAGTAGATGGGAAGCGTTCAGACGTATGCTGCTGCCTCAGCAGATCTGATGGATAGCAACCAAGAAAAAAAAGAAAAGAAAAGCTCTTCTCCCATGATGCAGATGTGCAGAAAAGGAGAGCTGCTGCTTTTTCCAGGAACTTTTTCTTGCACATGCAGTGCAATATTGTGTTACTCACAGAATGGCTTATTGGATCTAGGGTTTCAATCTACATGGTCTTGTGTTTCATGCCGTCCCATCTGTAGCTTGCAGTCGAAGCCATCTTGCTTTGCTGACACAGACGCACACAGTGTTTGCTGCAGAGAGGAAAGAGCAGCTTTGTAATGTCAGTCACACAGTTTTAGAGATGTGCAGCAGGCTGGACATGTGCAAAGAAAGATAACATATAAGTTGTTTTCATTTTGATTGATCTTGAACTTTATTTTCAAATTCAGCCACATTAGTCGTTGGTGTAGTTTTCATAGTTAGTTCCTGAATATTATCATTACATTATGCAAAATCTGTCAAAAAAAAGAGATTTATGAATTTTACTGATCTGTTAAGTGTCACCAGCGTCCACTGGAAATGGCAAATTTGCATCACTTGCATGTTTATAATGCATTTAAATAATTTAGTTTTGCATATGTAGTTTCCTGGCAACATTCATCAATTTTTTGTTTTTTAGGATTTCTGTTTACATGTCAAGGCAGTGATTTCACTTAATCTAATTATACTGAAAAATGTCAACATGGAAAAAGAACTGCTATATTTTTTGAAATTGCAGACTTCTCCCATCTTGATAATGACATCTGAATTAAAAGGGTTTGGGGACCATAAGAATGAATGACGATGACAGTTAATTTTCTCTTCCTTTAAAGGATTTCTCCCTTATCTAATGACGTTTGCAGCATTATACTAAAATAAATGGGAAAACAAGCAGCAGTAAAGAAACAGTAATGGCAGAGTGATTAAGAGTAGGAAGGCAATTTACGGTGGAATAGTTACAGAGGAGTCGGATGCATTGAAGTTACTTCAGTGTGTAGCATCACATCTTATGTCTCATTTTATATCTACTTACACTTTTTTGATCAACAACTACACCGGGACAGTAGCAGCCATTGACCTACACCTCCAGAGCTTTGACACTGCAGCTGAGGCACTGCAGACTTCATCAGTCTGCAGACATAAAACTACAATACACTAAAGTTTCTTCGCAGCCAGCCAAATGTATCCTCATCTTTTCTGTGAGCTGTAGAGCAAAAGGCATCCTCAGAAGGCTTCACTGTACAGTCCTGGTAGCAGTACATAAATTAGCAGGAGAATGCAGCGCTCACTTTAGGATATTATGCAGAGAAGGCGTCATGGGCTGTCTCTACCGACACTGCAGCAACATTACTGTGATTAATGCCGCGTTTCACCCATCCCAAAGAAGAAAAGTCCTGAAACTGCCTCTTGTCCTTCTCCTAATGCACCAGCCAGTTTGACCTAATTGTGGCTCATCTCAAGCTAGAAAGCTGCTCACTGAGACAGTTATTAACTATCCCATTTCCCTGTCATGAAATCGCAATTGCATCAGAGCATTTAATGTTTAATACTTCTATAAATTTGCCAGCACGTGTCCTATTCAGTCAGAGGCTGAACCTTCTATGCATTTTCACTGCCTCTAACTGTGACATACAACCAGCCCTTTCCCATCAGCCCTCACTGTGTCTGGCGCAGTACATCTATAGTGCATGATGCAGTGGGTGCTCTCCATCTTCCTATAGCCAGAACCATAACAAGCAAAGTCACTGAGATATTAAAAGTGGGAGAAAACACAAATCCTTCCAACGGAGGATTTGGAATTTTTCTCTCATTCATCTCCATTTTAATATATTCACAGTCCAAATGTGAATTAATTCAATGCTTAACAATAACAAATACATTATTTTCTTTTCTACTGCAAAGTACAAATTACATTTTGTTGGATATGGTGTGAATGAAAGTTTATAAGATTTCAAAGGTTTAATCTGCTCTCCAGTTATCTCAACATTTTCTGATGCCTCACACCGCATCACATATGGCAAAATAAATACTGTATAAGTACATCTGTAAACCTCAAGGTGGCAGCCCAGCCACTGCCTTACTTCCCACTGAGAACATCTCATAAACAGTCAAATCTCCGTCTGCCAACACACACTGAATCACTGCTCTTAACAAGACAGTTTGGTCGAGTGCATGTCTATTTCCTGACCAAATCTGTTTTTTCTCTCCGCTTTTGAAAAGCAGCAGTGTGTCCTTAAGCATCAACTAGATTAGCTATTGTATAGAGCAGTCTCCAGTGCTCTACGCTGGGAATCAGTGGTCAACTTAAGTGGCAAGTGTTTTATTTTCGGGCACTTCCTTCTCCACATCCGAGTTCTCTTCAGCGCCACAATCCCCCGGCCAAACACATGCCTGCTCCCAATCTGTCCCCAAATGCAGTCCAGCTGCCTGTTGTCTCCTACACTGTTGGAGGAGGTTAATGAAAGGGTCCAGAGCCCATGATGAAAAGGTACAACCTGTGCTGAGGCTTATTACCTTGCGTAAAACCTTAAAGCAGGCCTTCGAGCCATATGTAAAGAGGAACTGTTGTGGTAATACTTTTTTTTTTCAATAGAAGAATGGAAAATTGTTCCTTTAAACACAATGTTTAATAGTAATTTTAAATGTAACCAGTGTGTGAATGTTTGACCTAGATCTCTTCAGACTGCAGGCTCAGCAATTCCCATTTAGATCAATATAAGGCACAGAAGCACATAGATGCATCATCGAAATATGCAACCATCAAATTGCTTCCTTCAAGTGTGATTTCATGACGGTTTCACCATCACTGACTGCACATATAGTCCAATACAGAAGGTGACAGATAGGCAATACAGTCAGTCCAAGAAATTTCACACTCTTTTTCCCAGAAAATCCAAGCTGGTCTCTCATCTCAATATTCAGTAGGGTCAGACTGCCAAGAAACAAGAACACACAATGTGCCATCTGGTAAATCGTAGTCCTCTCATCAACTCTTTCCAATCTGGAGTATCTCAGGAAAAGAAATGACATCAAAAAGCTACTTTGACCAGAGGGTAAGGTCTTAAAGTGATGTTGAACAGATTGTTAAATAAATACATGAATAAGATACAGGGGTGGTACAATATTTCTCAAAATTGTTAATCCCATGTGAGATTTATTTTTGGGTTGTCATTCCAATGTGAAAATACCAAAAAAACATACAAAAAACACTCGATTACATACTCTCTCAGGAAACACTATTATATATTTATTTTAAGTAGCTGATGAACATGAAGTCAGTATTAATGCAGGAGAAATGGTGTTTGCTGATGTGTGAAAAGGCGCGATCGCAGCTATGCTTGGCTTCACTCCAATGCCCAAATATCCAACCAGGATGTGTGCGTGTGTGTCTGTCTATGTGTCTGCATTAGCTGGCCACCGTCCTGGATTCCTGTGTTCTTATTTTAGGCTTGGGAGATTTAAACATGACCCATAATTGAATGCAAAAGGGTGCAAGTGCCCTGTTTTTTCTCCAACCAGTCCCCGGTGACTGAGCAGGAGGGCTGTCCACACAAGGCGAGGGGCGGGGGGAGTAGGGGGTTTCCTCAGTTACCCACACATCCACAGGGTGGATAAAGTGGGAATACGGTGCATGTAGCTGATTTACATTTAGGGCCCTTAATTGCCTACTTTTGATTCCTATTACTGGAGTTTTGTACCTGTTTATGTTGCCAGCCCCGTATGTTCCTCTAGGATTTGAAATTCATGTACTGTCTCAATCGTCAATCATACTGACAGCTCGAGAGAGGGCTCCAGCTGCCATGGAGGCCAAATGCTTTAACTCTAAATATTGCTGAAATGATAATTAATAGTAAGCCTATGAAGAGGAGTTAAAAACCAAGGTGAACAACAGAAAATAAACATAGGAAGAGAAAGACATTATACGTTGTGTAAATACATAATCCAATGCGGTTATTTTCATTTTTATTCAAAGCATCAGGACGGGATAAGATTACCTACACAACAACACATGTAGCCTACTGTAGATAAAATATGCTCACCTGATCCCAGACCTTTGCAGCTGTTGCCACCAAATGTCTGCTTTACTGTCTTCTCACTAGTCTTCTTTGGTCCCTTTGATATCCCCACACCCACCTCAAATCACCACTGATGACTCAACATGCTCTGACAACATGCTCCTATTAAAAAACAACAAAAAGAAACTTTCCAGCTACATGGCAGGCGCTCAGTCTGTGATGGAAGTTATGGCAAAAAGCAGTTATTAACTCTGTGGGACACTTACTAACTTTCTAAATTCTCCTGTGGATATTTAATCAAACGGCCAACTACATAACATGGATACAATATGAAAGTCAGACTTCATTTCATTTCAGACAAGAAGCTAATAACATTACACAATTTCCATATTATTCAGCAATTACATTTCTTATCGTCTAATTAAATGTGCCCATGTCAGAAGAGCTATGTTTTACTGTTGCTGGCTACATAGCAAACGTTATCATTAACAGTTGTTTACTTACTAGTCTTAGCAAGAGCTTCAGCCATTGCTGCATTTACAATATTAAAGAAATTTATAAGATAGGCAGGGTCTAGCAGTATGCTAACTAGAGAAGAGGGGAAAACAAAACAAAGGAGTTGCTTTCCACTAGTGGAGACAGCTCTCGGGGAGTAAAGGAATGGCATTTGTTGCTTAACTCACAAACTAAAGCTACAGATAGCTATTTTAAAATCCATAAAGGCCCAACTAAGCTCCTAAAGTGCTTGGTGACATGGTAGACCCTCAGCTTTTTTGTTGTGTGGGTAAATTGGCTGTGGGGAACTATGAGCTGCCCTTTTGTAGCCTATATCATTGAAATGGAGAAAGATGTTTGTCATGTATTTTTGCGTCGTTGTGGAAATACAGAACTCAGTTTTGACAGTGTATGGGGGTCAGTTCAAGTTGAAATAGAGTTTAAAGGGGGAACTCAAGCACTATTGCATATGTGGAAAAAGTTGAACAAGGCTTTTTGTGATTCCAGCGGAAGCTGAAAAAACAGCCTTTTGAATAATGACTTAAGTTTGGTCTTGAGAATGAGGTGATGTTAGCAGACCTCTCTAGTCCATCTCTGCTTGAGGCTAATGGTTTCAGGATTGATGTACTGTGGGTAATGTTGGTGCCATAGGTATATAATTATATATTTTCTTGAGTTGTGCGCACTTTATTGGAAAGACCCAAGGACTGCATGGGAAACCAGCTAATGCTATAGAATCAACGTTAGATAAATAAATAATTAATTAATCAGGATCGACTTACTCCATCATATGGAAAAAAGCCACAAGATCAATTCTGCACTCTCTATGTTGGTGGTATACTATTACATTATAACAGATCTGCAGAGATGCTTTGCAGAGAATTTATCCACAGCACCTGTGTTTCTTTCTCAGTAAAACTCCTTGTAAACAGTAAAAATGAGAAGAAGCTTTTCCACCAAGTTGAGGTCAAACTTATGGGCTGCTCTTACAACATGACTGATGTCTCTAAATGTAGGCAGTTAACAGCATGAAGGGCTTGGTGACTTTGGAGGTGTTTGTACATGCTGAATGACATGCAGCAGATGAAGGGAAAATGTGACTGAACAGCGTTTCCCCCAGGACTTAACATCAAAGCCTCTCCAACAGGAAACATAGTTAATCTCCCTCGTCTTCCTCCCCAGTGGGGTACTCGCAGCACAATGAGGAAAAATGGGCCAAATGCATGAGGCCTGTAGAAGGATCAACACATATGTGCACAAACAAAAGTGCACACGTGCTTCCAAATGCTTGCACACAAACCAACATAGAGTTTAGCCTTGGATTACGCCCACAGTGACCACTACTGCAGGCCCCTGGCCTTTCCCATTTGCATATCACTGCACTACTTACTTTCCTTTTTTCTTTCATTCTTGTTTTCTTTCTACATAAAAATGCATCTCTCAACCCTTCGGGGAAGTAGAACGCAGACTAACTTTTGTGGGCTGTTTGGAAAAGACAATAAATTCCACCTTTCCAAATGCATCAGAGCTGTTTTCAGCCATGACACAGTGCTCAACGCCATAGAGAGAGGCGAGACCCACCCTAGCTTAATGGCTTTCCTCCTCTGAAAGGAAGCCATAATTAAAGTTAAGTGAGCAGATGCTGAAAGAAAAGCATTTTTTGAGATAATAAATGTGGTTTTGAATTTAACACCTCAGGGTAGAGGAACCCTATCTAAATGACCCTGAGGCCCCTGCCACTTCTACAGTACGCCATAGTGCTGTAAAGTGCGGTGACAACACCCTCCTCCACTTCCACTCAGCCCTCCTCCCCTCCCAGCCCGCTGGCTAAGGTTGAAACCCTTCTGTTTCAGAACGGATTAGGTTACTGCACTTAAGTGTAGCAACAATGTCAATGAAATCGAGACCAGTAATGTTTGCATTGTACCTACAAGATAGCTAACCCCAACAGTTGAAAGAGGTGTGGGAAGAAAAAAAAGATGGTTAAAGCTGCAGAAAAAATCTCTGAGTGCCAGACTGTCAGAATGCTAATTATTTATTTGAAATACTTGCAAGCAAGCAAATATTTGCATTTTAAACATTTATTTTCTCTCAAAGAAATGGCACATCTTCAGCATTTGTGCTTTGGAAGAGAAATAACAAATATCTACAGTTACAGTTAAGAAGTGGTTGTGAGATTATTTCCACCATTATTATTATAACAGCCGCCATTGTAGCTCAGGATCAAATCACATGATGCAGAAAATGAAAACGAAAACATTACACAATACACTGCAACAGTGGTTGTGTTATCCAGGTGTATTTTCTATACTCTGCATGTGACTAATATAATATGGTCCCTTTCCCACAGATGGTGAATACACTAGATTCACTAGATTGAGTTTGAACATGATGTGTTTGAAGGAACAACTCCTTTCTTGTGGTTACGCTCTGATCTGCATTTGACTTCTTTTAATTGCGGTTCAAGCTGAGGATAAGGAGACCCTTCAGGGACTGGGAGGGGAGGACCCCCTGCTATAGCCGGTGTAACCTGGAGCAGAAACAGAGCAGGGGTCCTTAGATATCACCCGCCCCCTGCCCATAAGGGAACCCCAACAGATCCCCTCTCCCCTCGTCTCGGAGCCTGAAGTGAAGTCTGCCTGAAAGCCTGAGCCCGTCCGCCACAGCCCATATCAGCAGGGGTCCACTGGAAAACTCTCCGGGCTCCTGTCTGCTGCAGAAGAGCGACAATAATGAAATTAAGGCCCTCTTTTGTTTCTTCATCAACACCCACTTGAACGTCTGGTTTTTCCTCCTAAGGCAATAGGATTGATAACAATCAATCCTTCATACTGCTTTCTGCAGTTGTACACTGTTAAACTGAAGTATCTCAGCTCTTCTCACTATACAAACTAAGGCTTATCCACATGCATTTCGTCTGGAGCCTTTTTTTTTGTTGTTTTCTTAAATATGCTCCTCTAAAATGTTTTGCCTAATTGTTTGCGCAAATGGGATTTAAGAACATTTGCTTTTTACTTTTCATGGTGTTGTTTTAATTTGTTCATTACTCCAGTGAGTAAGCACGCTGCTTACTCATTGCTGTGCATTACAGCTCAGCACTAAAACAGATTTATGCAACAATATAGCACACATGTAAGGTGCAAAAATAAATTCCAGCCCAATATTCAAAGTTTTCCATTAACAGTTACTTACTTTCACGTAAACAGCTCACATTATACGCCAAAGAAACATGATTAAGTGGGACTCGTCTTTCTTGTTGGTAGCAAATGTTTAGTTACAAATTAAAAGCCTTACCTATCCGTACTGTAAGTGCTTTATGAGTTGAATAATGTAATGCACTGTGACTGTCAGTGTGTGTGTTTATGTGTGTTGCGTCGCTGAGTGTGTATGACCATGGAGTGGGTGGTGGTGGGGCGAAGGGGGGGTATTTTGATTTCCATTTTTCCTGCTTGGTTTGCATATTGTTCCCCCCTGGCAACAACCTATTAATGAGACAAGCAGGTCATTCCTAGCAAAGGATGCTTGCCATGCGACTACATACGAAAAGACACACGCTTTTTGCCTTTTTTCTGTTGAGTGTGCATATGTACACACACACACACATGCACACAACTGTTAAAAGACGCACGTTCACATGCAGGAGTGCACTTCCTCTCCACGCATCTTTTCACTCTCTCACGACCTCTAGAGAGTCCAAAGTAAATTGGCTGTTTTTCGATTGGTTTGACCTTGTGCTGACAGTTTGCGTCCATCTCTATGTTGCCATGGTATGGAAGAGGAGTAACAGCCTGCCATTCATGCAAGAAGGATGTAAGAACCCATCTCTCCGTGTCCACTTCATCCTTCCTTTGAGTTGCTCACTCTTTGTGTTTACATGTTCCCTCCCCACCCGCTCACCCCTGCTCCTGCAGCTGTGCAGATCAGATGGCTGATACATTAATGGGACCTGTGCTGAGTAATGGGGCAGGATTGGAGTTTGACACACTGACCCCACCCATCAGTGCTGCTTGCCACCAGTAGCCCCACAGGATGCTCTCTGGGAAATGTCTCTACTGCTTATTGGAATTTCTTTGATGAGCCTGAGTTTCAGGTTACGGAAGAACATGAGCTGCACGAGCGTGAGCTCCGTCATGTTGGTCTGAGCCTCATAAGAATAGAGATCACAGATTGGATGGTTTACAACAGCTATTTTTTCTTCATCATCCACATCTTTCTTATCTTGGGTTGCACGGAGTTCATTTACAAATCAGGAAGTAGTTTGTCAGCAGAGAAATGTTTCTCTGAGATGTTTAAATGAATCCTTTGGCCTTTTGTTGCCCTGAAATGAGACAGTTTCTCATACAGTATCATAAGACTGGAATGCAAAAGGGTGAAATGGATTCCTGTGTGAGCTTTCATTGGGTGTCATACATTGTGTTTACAGTAGCTTTCTCAGTCTGACTACATTACCATAACCTGGCATTGCTCCCCCCTCAAGCGTTCATAAATCATTGTTAACAGACAGAGTTGACATGCTGCTCATACATCATCACGCAGGCCTTTACTCCTCCGTCATTCAAACGCTGGATGTACAAACATCCCTGGCTGTGTCATGTCAGTTCAAAACATAGCTGAAATTCACACCCTAACAAAAGACAACAGGCCTGACTCTCAGACGAGCCAGATGAAAGCATCTTAGAGTAAGTGGAGAGCTCTTATGCTGTGGAACATTATGCTGTGCTTTCTTCTCTCACCTACTAGGAATTTGAGTTTTTGCATGATCCAGGCAAAGTGAGACGGCAAAATGAGAGTGATTCAGACTTTGGTGAACAATTAATTAGACGTTTGTTGAACAAGAAAGGGCAACAGGAAAATTATTATAATCAAAAAAACAACGAAAAACCTTTCTTTGTGAAAACCAACCCAAACCTTTTATTTGGAGTTCTGTAATTACACAAAATCCTATTTTGGATGTGCACTGTTGCTGACTTTCGAATGATATTGCTTTTGTTCTGCATAAACATGAAACATGAAACGTTCAAATAGTTTGACAGCTTTATGGAGCTTTGGGTTATTAAAGACACAAAAGATAAATTTTAAGTATGAAATCTGCCTCTCCCCTCCTTCCCAATTACATCCAAACATTTCTTGGCAGCCATCTGGCTGATTGTAATCAGAGTGTTGCTCTTGCTTTGCCAAGACTCCAATTGTTGCCCAACTGTCGTTTCACCTACAGTGAGGACCATTAATGCTGATTTCCTGGACAAAAAATATATGGGAGCTGATGATTTATAATGGCGTCTATATATAGCAACGCTGGTGACGTGTGGTGTCAGGCTGAATCCATTTGAAATGTGTGTTACAGTACTTATATGGACAATAGGATACAGTTCTGTAAGAGTTTCCATTGGTCTGGTTGATGATCCACCACACTGTCATCACAGTGAAACAGACAGAGCGGTCTCCTCATTGATCACTTGCTATAGCTGCTTTTAAACCATCAATACCTTTTAAAGCACCACTTAAGATGAACAGCATATGTCTCCCTGCTGCCTGAGTGCTCCTGTTGTAACGAGCTGGAGACCGGCAGAAGGTAGAACGGCTTGATACACGAGAGAGTCTGGTGGCAAATTCACAAGCCTTAACAAATCCCAACAACAATGTGCAGTGTAAATAACCGGTTCATCTTAAAAACAATATTTACATGTGTACAATCAGACTATTTTGGTGGATAATCTGGATGCTATTCTCTCTTGAGGAGACAATGAGCTAAAATCCACAGCCTGTATTCAGTGCAAGTAAATGTAGCTCAAGTTAATTTGAGGTGCTTAGCAGTCTGAGTTACACAATTAAGTGTATATCATCCAAAGTTACTGTCTTTGTAGTACAAATTTCCGCCTTTGTCTGACTACGCCTCTGCTGCATCTCCACACAGAAACACTGTATAATTATACTTCTCAAAGATGCTCACTTGATTTGTTCAACTCAGACTGCTGAAGCCAGGCATTAGCCTCAGCTGGGTTTGAGTTGTTTTCTCCACAGAACAAGGACCATGGATTTTAACATTGGAATCCATTCAGGAAGTGTTTTCTTTGTGGCTAATTTGGACAGGCTGTGGAGTACAAATATTAAAGTTTAAGTTTTAAGAGTCTTTCTGACCATCATATAGATAATTTGCCAGTGGCAATGACATAGTAGGGAAAAAAGAGAGTTGGCTTCAATTTATTTTTCAATCTTGCAATGTTGTCGGAATTGAAGACATCAGCAAAGTTATTCACCTTAAAGAGGATACAGAATATGTCAACCTTACAGTATAGTGGAGCTGTCTAAAATTCGTCTCAAGAGTGCCCGTGTAAAATTTTCAGATGTTTGGCAGGTGAAAACTCTGATCTGCTGCCGGTATCGAGTAACAGAAAATCATTAAAGTCAGGTTCATCCGCTGGGGACCACGATGTCAACACAAAATTTCATGGCAACCCGTAAGATACTTAAGTCTGTAACAAAGTGGAACCGCTGCTTACAGAGCCACATTACTGGCTGTGCAAGGGAAATCTTTGTTTTGGAAAAAGCTGGACAACATTATGGCCCCACTTCTATATGTTTATAAGGCTTGAGAGGTGAGATCACTTGTTGAGGTAGAGAATGGAAATAGTTTACAAAGAGTCACTCAAGTTGTACAGGCATCGTCGAGCCTTATGTCGGAGAGAATTGAAGCACAGAAATGTTCTGCTCTCACGAGTAGCAGTGACTATTTTTTATTGTCTTCAAAATATTCTTCATTTATTTTTGTACACTTTAACATCAGTGATAATAAAATAAAGAAATTGATGCTTCCCAAGAAGAGGTGAAAAATCGGCCTCTGTAATCTGATTCATTTTTCACAGGATTTCCTGTTGATTAAGCTTGAATTCCTGTTGACAAAGGACTATTCTTTGCCAGCAAAAATGGCACTCTAGACCTTCATGAATAATTCTCACAAAGCTGTTATTGCACTGGATAATACTGGGTTGCATACAGTACATCTCGGTTGGCAAACACTGCTGATTCTAATTAAATAGCAGATGATCATAATGGATGACAGTGGTCTGCGGTCAGTGAGCGACATCTTCATGCTGCAGTGTATCATAAAACATGTCATGAGTATACTCGGACTAATTAGCTGAGATTGCTAATGTCAGTGTTAGCTGGTTAGTGTCAGAATATATTAGACTTTATTAAGCCATATTTTTGGATTTCAGAAGGGAATAACAACATGTGGAATAAGACAGTGGTGCATTTTACATGAATAGTCCACATCCACATATATGTTAGAATAACAGATTCTTTTTCAGGCTCATGTAATACTCTGAAAAACAACAACAAAGTACAATAAACACTTTTAATGTGGTCACTCGAGAAGAACAAGTAATTATGACTGAAATGGCAGTTGTACTTGCCATTCATGGTTCATAAACTGTGTTAGATTGTGCTATTCATCTGTCTCAGAGCTAATGATGAAAACAGTACATCAAAAATTGAGCAATCATAAATATTTGTCCTCATTTTCGCAATGTGGGTTTGCATTATTTTGAAGCTCTCTCCACAAGCTTCCTGTCAAAAGTAGAT
The DNA here is from genome assembly GCF_045865225.1 of Trachurus japonicus. Classification (NCBI taxonomy): domain Eukaryota; kingdom Metazoa; phylum Chordata; class Actinopteri; order Carangiformes; family Carangidae; genus Trachurus; species Trachurus japonicus. The sequence goes on from NC_140918.1 coordinate 15,449,417, forward strand.
TTTGTGGTAAATATCAAAGATTTGAAATGTCAAAGAACAGACAATAATACCGCATCTTCATTTGGTATGAAGAAGTGAAAGTACACAGTGGATCTTTTTTTTTTTCTTCTGACATTTACCAGTGTGTGAGTTTTTTTTGTGTGTTTTTTTTTACACTCTCATATTCATGAAAGATCACTCATTAATTTATGCTTATCCACAAGTGTGATTTCCTTGTATTGTTGTAGAAATTAAAAGGGAAGAGAAAACAGAAGAAAGACAGAAACAGTCTTCTGTCGGCCCACTGCTCCAGTTTACAGCAGCATATTTCACCCCAAGCCAAAGTCCCACCTCCTCTTCTCACCGTCCTTGACACACTTACCCAAGGTGGACACACTGACCCCATCAGCTGGTGCTGTACACGTCCCATAGGGGGCCGTAACACCCCGCACCCCTACAGCATCTATCTCCTGCTCCCATGTGCCTCTGTGTGGCCCCCTTCAAATGCTGTGGGCTGTCCCTCAGACAATTCCCTCTCAAGGAGTGATTAATGCCTGTTTACTTCAGAAAGGCCAAACCATTTCCCCGGATGGGAGGTGGGGACTGTAGAAAAAGAAGTGGGGGGAAAAAAACGAGAAGGGAAAAGAGGGATGAAGCAGATGTGAGGATGGGAGACTGTGAGATGCTGCAGTGCTGTGTATCCCATGTGAAGAGATAATCAGAAGCTTTTATATAGTTAGGAAAGGCCATACAGGAACCTCTGAGGATTTGAGTCACAGCATTCAGTGGGAAGAGAGCAAATACTTCGCTTCAAGGATGCACTCAGTGTTTATTAAACAATGAATCACAGGCATTCTCTAACTGCCGCATGGATATTGTAGTGGAGCACTGTTTTCCTGTTGAAATGCCACAAATTTAGGCTGTTGTTTAAACGCTGTCTTCATTAAATGACTGTAATCTAAGGGCCCTAGATGAGTTCCAGTTCCCCAGTAAAACCAACAGCGGTTTTACTGGGAAAAGACAGAAGAGCAAACACAAATGCATCATTCAGTGTGTTACGTAACAATTGGTTCCATGGGAAAAGTGAGAAAACGGTTAGACGACAAACAAGTGATTTATTGTTATTTCTCCATGATGAACTTTCCACAAGCCTTTTTTTTGTTGTTGTTGTTTGCACGACATACAGGGTGGCATCTAGAATCAGTAAATTGGCTGTGCATATGCATGAGCTGTTGGCTTGTGTGTGACCTGCTTATGTTTGGCACTATGTTTGCCTTGCGTTGCTTTTGATGTTTTCCACGATAAAGAAAATTTGCCCAAGAGGGATTAATACTTGATGTACTTATACTACTACTACAACAACTAATAGTATTACTGTTACAACATCAGCGGCTGTGAATCTTTTAGCCATGTTTCTGCCCAGATTAGGATATCTGCTTAGCTCAGATCTGATCTACTCGGACGGTTTGGACAGATACTAAACAGAGGCAAGCTGGAGGCTTTGATCCAGCTTCCACAGCGCAGCCAAACCTGAGCAGTGGCGGGAGATATTAGATGTGTTGAGGGGCATGTCTGGTCTGTGGCGCAGCAGGGCTCTCACCTTCCTCGAGGCTGTATGTTCAGATGAGAAGTCTGAACTATCACTGGCTGGTGCAGCAGGGTCAAGGTCTGGCTTGCGTCAGCAGTCACAATGGAGCAACTGTGGTGGTCTAAGGAGCTGCAGCAGTGTAATCAACCCCGGGACTTTTTAGTACTGTATATGTAAGTAAGTACAAACAGCATGAATGGACCCTCATCAGGCTGCTGTCACGGAGGCCCCCGACCGAAATTTAGAATCAAGTAAAACTGTTTTGAGAAATACCGTTCAGGTGCATTTGGTGAACAGCATTTCCATTTTTGCCTTGAACCATTCTCCCAGTAAAACATTCCTCGTGTAAAATATTTAAAACCCCATGCCTCGCTCAAGCTGAGCACTATCTGAAACAAACAAACAAAAAAGGAATAAGTGGAACCCCTCTATGTTGACATGTTTACTGGTTGTGTGAAGTTGATTCATTTTAAAAGGTCGGCAAATTACAGATTCTGTGGAACATCTTTTCTGTCAGAATGCCATAAATATAAGAAAAGAAAAGAAAATATGAAAAGAAATTTCAGGGCAGCGACAATGACCTATTTTATAACATGTACATCAAAATGAAATGATATTCAATAAATGACAACATTTTCAATTATGATGAATTTCTTTTTTTCCCCCTGCAGTCTTCTTGTATTACATAATTGCAGCAATGGGAGACACCACACCGGCACCAAAAAAACCCAGCTTGTGTGCCGATTGTGTAACTGTCATGTTGAAACACGCCCCTGGTGGCAGCAGTGTCTTCGGCTTGGTGTGTTTTACAGGATGACTCACAGGCGTGATGGACAGGCAAATCGATATTTTGACTTTGGCCACTGGTTTTTCTCTTACAGGAGGAGCAACGGTAATGGAAGAGGACTGTAAATAAGTGGAAGGTTCTTGACAAATGAATCCATTAACATTTGCCTGTGTCGCCTGGCGAGCAGATTTGCTGTTTTATGGAGCAGGAAAAAAGAGCTAGTAAATCTGAGGGCGCTGTAAGGGTGAGGAGCTGAGAGCAGGCTGGGGAACACATCTCCCATGATGCAGCACTTTATCTCCCTCCCAAATGGCATCTTTATCTGCCTAAATTAAGTTTTGATTCCTTGCCACATACGGAGCTGCAAATCACTTTTAATACTGATATCAAGAGCAGCAGTAAAATGTGCCCAAAGCGATAGAAAGTAGCTTTATTGTGTGACACACACCACCACCACCACCATTCACTGTCTCTCTCTGGCTCACAGTTGTAAAAAAAAAAAAAAAAAAAAAAAAAAAATCAGCCCCAAACCACTGCTTTGTGTGCAAATCATATTACGCCATTTGTCATCATTCAGTTTTCTCTCTATCCTGCAGCTCAGCACATGGAGTAACTTCTACTATCTACCTGTAACTCCGTGGAGGAGGAAGAAGGATACCCCTAAAGGTGACTTAATTTATAGCTGTGATTAATTTCCAATTCCATTTTCACTCAGTGATGTTTATCTTTAAAATTAGAAAGAAGCTGAGGTCTATTTGTGTGTATGTGTATGGTGATGGGAGGGAGGGGGATGGGTCGGAGTTGGGGGAGTGGGCTCCACGTAGAAACTGCATTACATTGCCTCTGCATTATCATCAGTCTGCCTGCATATCTCTCTCTGTTTGTTTGTCTGCCTATCAATCTGTCTGACTGCCTGTCGCTCTGTCCGACGGATCGGCAGCCTGATGGTAGAGACAGAGGTCCTGTGAGCACTCAGCAGGAATATGGGATGTCTGACGTGAGCCTGTGCCGAGAAACAAAGGATGAAAGTGTATGTGTGGTAACAAGGCCAAGAGTCTATAGACATGCTGGTGGCTCTGTGAGACTGTGGGCTACATAGGCGTGATGTTGTTTTGAGCTGACAGCTAACATCACCATGCTAACATTTTAGCAGGTATAATGTTTACTGTAGTCAAAGTTGTGCTAAGTTGCACAAAACAAAAAGTAGAGCCGGGACTGATGAGGACAGGCAGACTAGCTGATGCCACCGGAAGAAAAATCACCAAAGTTATTATAGTTCATCCTGTGCATGCAGGGCACAGAGATTTGTTCAAAATGTCATGCCAATCTATCCAATAGTTGTTGAGGCATGTCGGTAACAACCATGGATGTCAACCTCCTCCTGGCCTTTTCTGGCCTCTGCACCAGCGACAGCCGAGGAAGGAGGCAGAGTGTTTTCACATTGTCCATCCATTCATCCGTCTGTCTGTCCGTCCCACCCAAGTGGACATGATAGCTCAGGGGAGTCTCTTCCAATTTGCTGGAAACATTTACTTGGACTCAAGGAAGAACTGATTAGATTTCGGTGGTCAAAGGTCAAAGGTCAATCTCCAGGTGACCTCAGTAGAACACGGTTTTGGCCTGGTGAACACAATATCTTGGGAACCCCTCGAGGGAATTTCTTCAAATTTGGCGCAAAGATCCAGTTGGACTTAAGGATGAACCGATACGATTTTGTTCGAGGAGTGGCCAAAGGTGAAAGGTCAATGTCACTGTGACCTCACAAAAGACATTCTTGGCCTCTTGCTGTACAAGTCGTACCTCAAGATCACGATGAGGGAATTCCTTCAGGTTTTGCACAAACATTCAAGTGGTCTGAAGTCAGAAGTCATGGTCATGGTCACCTCAGAACAGAGGGGATGCCGCTACAGCCGACAAAAAAAGAATGAACTCAAATGTCAAAAGTCAAGGTCATTGTGGTATCAAAGATTCATGAGATTCAAGAGATTGTTTTTGGCCATAAATCATGAATTTATACACTAAACAGATGTATAATAAGAGCAACAGTGAAGTGATGACATTCCATATCTAAATGGTCAAAGGTTGACTTCACTGTGGCACCAAACACCTAAGAGCTATAGGAAGGGAGATTGTGAACATATTTCCTGTAACTTGGCTCGTTGGCAGAGACATACAACTTCAAGGCGGCAATTCTATTTTTTTTTTTTTTCCTTTTTCATCAAGTAGGTATTTCACAGAGTAAGTGACAACTTTGACCTACTGGTGGCTCTAGATGAAAAAGTAAGGGGGGTCACCAAAGTCAATAGGATTTATCCTCTAAGGAACATGAATGTCTGCAGTAAATTTCATGGCAATCTACAGTAGTTGTTGAGATATTTCAGTCTGGACCAAAGTGGTGGACTGACCAATATTGCCGCTCCTATGTGGCTAACAGCAGAGATGATTCGCACAGAGAAGCACTATCATTAATGTCTCCACTCGAACCATTTTGATGAATGTCAGCAAAGGTTAGCAAAAGCATGTCTGAAAGGGACGTGCTATCTGCCTAACTTCTACTTTGGGCAGAGCTATTTACATCCTTGTAGATTCTGTGATTGACTACCACAATATAACCTCCCACTCCTTCTCATTTGAACAATATACAATATAAGTTCACATTTTCCCCTTCTCTTAAGGAAATCGTGCACAGATGTGACAGAATCTTATGCTTTTCACACATAATAAATATTCAATAGGATAAACGTTTGATTTCACACTTCTTAATAATTTTTAGAGGAAAATAAATACAAAACATATACACACTCTGTATTCACCTTCCAAGGTTCCGTCCCATTTAAGCAAAGAACTGAGTGACTCAGACGATGAGTCATGCGTAAATAAAGCATCGTTATAAAGCATGCAGATAAAGCTCAAGGGTTCAGTTGCTCTCAAACTGAAAGCCAAAATGGGTAAGATGTTTGATTTAAGTGACTTTTTGCTTGCTGTGGTTGTTTGGTCCAGACGCTCCACTTCCAGCATCTCAGACATGCCCGCCCTCCTGGGATCATCATGCACTACAGTGTCAAGTTTCCTGCGAGACTAAAACATCCATCTGGCAGCAGTCCTGTGGGCCTAAATGCTTCTCTCCTGATAAAGGTGTGCAGGGAGAGGAGTTATTTGCTGAAAAGGGCATGTTAACAATCTGGGTGGTGGGAGGAGAGGTTCATTTACACCTCAGTATTTCCAGGCTTTTCACTACTGGCACTCGTGCTGTATATCCCCTCTCAAAAGCTCACGCAGGTCGGAAATAAATGTTTAAGGTCACATGAGTGTTTCTGTCTTCTCCATAAAAACTGAGAGCATCTTCCTCCTTTCTGTCTCTCACTCCTTCGGACTAGATACATTAACGGCCAAATAGTGTGCTGCTCAGTGGCAATGAAATGCAATTAGAAAGAAAATGTAAACACAAGAGCTGTAGAGAGAGCAGACAGCTATATACAGTAGAAATATGATAGATTCAGTGCAATTCTTCTGGAGGCAACGGAAATTAACTGCATGTGATTATGTTTTTGAAATTTTAAATGAAACTCCCTCTGAAGTTAGTGAAGGTCAATTAAACTTAAAAGACATACCCATAATAAGCTGAAATTAATTGATATTAAAAAAAAATCTGTGTTTATGCTTTACTGAACAACTCACAACAAAAGTGAGACAGAAACCATAGAAAGGGTTGTAATGGTTTTGAGAGCCACTGCTCATCAAAGGACAATGGCAAAACTTGTTCGAGTTAACAGGCCACAAATAAATGACAGCAGTACAACACAAATGTGCAGAGGGACATCTCAGAAAGCACACATCATTTAACCTTGAATTGGATGGGCTGCAGCAGCAGAGGGCTACGCCACTTTCCACTCCAGTCAGCAAAGAACAAGAAAATGAGGCTATGTGAGCCATCACCAGAGCAAGGGGACCGATGAGCATTTTGAAAAAAAAAAGAAAAGAGGCTGATCTGAGAAATCCTGGTTTGTGATGTGTCAGACATGGTGACAGCATATGGATGTGGCCTTCACGGTCGCCCTCTTTATGTTCAGTTGGATACACGCAGCCAGATAACGTGCCATTTCACATGCACACATCGCTTCAAGATTGTCCTAAGACCACGACAGCAACCTCAGTTTTTCTTCCATAGTTTTCCACCCACTCTGCATATCTCGACCACACAGAGCACCGTTGGGATGATGTGGAATGTGTTGATAGCAGCATGAATGCATCACGGTGGAGTCAGTGTGGACTGACCCTCTCTGTGGAGCATTTACAGCACCTTGTTGAATCCTTGTTTCCATGAAATGGCAAAAAGGAGCTCCTACCTTGTCAAACACACACTGTGCAAGTATGCACTATATATTTAGAGACCCAAACTGCAGCTTTCTTTCCCACCATGTATTTGAGCGTTTGGGTCGAGAATAAAAGCAGTTTCCTGCATATCCTACCTGTAATTAAAATGCCAGCAAGGTGACAGTTGCCCATTGACATCAGCGCATGTTAAAAAAAAGAGACGTTGGAAGGGAGGAGAATAACATGCTTCTAAATTAGATTCATATTTTAAGTTATCATGTTTCATTTTGGCGCAGAGATAGTGTCAAGCTCATATTTCACATTAATCACATAGTGTCAGGGGCATTGCCTAGACATCTGTCATGCATTTGTAATTACTCATCAGCCTTTTATCGGAATCACTGAAACAAATTTCCCCTTGCAAAGCAAAAGTCGTGCGTGTGTGCGTGTGTCCACGTGTGTGTGTGTGTGTTTGAAAGTACGTCAGTTGGTTGAGCTCATTATTGATCAGGTTTTGAGACATGCTATTATTACTTCTAAATAACAATTAGAGTGGCTGAAACAAGGGCGAGTGCAGGGCCCAGTCAGATAAATTATGCCTTCCTGTTCCAGTGCCTGCACTAAATTAATGACGATTTATGTTCTCAAAACACACGCAGCGAGCAGCAAACGGAAGCACCTGTTTGCCATACACAGGGCTGGGATATAATGAACGTTTTGTTCAGTACAGTACCGGACAAAATGCATTTCCAGTTTCAGCTGCTCTGAACTTCTACTCCACAAAATATCAAAGGGAAATATTTATGTTCTACTTCACTTCATGTTGTAGCTTAATGTTGAATATTAGTTGTGATCTTTCGCTTTAGTTTAGTTTTGTTGATCCGGTGTTTTATTATTATTTTTTGCATTTTGCTTTCAGATACTGTTTTGCCATTTTGCCTGTTTTAACATGACCCCTCTGAACAAAAAATCAAAAACATCAAAGAAAAGGAAAAGAGAAAAAAAAGAGTAAAGATCTGTGCACCTTTCTGTTTCCTTTCCCATTAATTATCTGATGACCCCTCAGATTTATCTGTGACCCCTTGCAATGGGCCAACCCATTTTTTTTTAATTCTTGAGAACCTCTGAACTACACTAATGAATTGTGTCTAAAATAGTTATAATACCAGTAACCACGAATAAAATGCTGCTTTTGCTCTTATGCATCAGTTTTCACAGCCTAAAAATGTCCCATAATATGTCAGTCACCCTGGACATTCCACTGCCACTGTTTATATATATATATATATATATATTATATATCATGCTTTAAGTTTTTAATAAAGTTAAAACCACATGCAATACAGCCTTAATCAATACAATAAAGCTTAGAATATCCCTCACTCGTTTTGCTGAAACTCTGCAGCTTCCTACATCAGACTTTTCTACAGAGAAGACCAAATGAACGCCACAGGTCACTTCAGGCCACTTTAAAAGCCCCACTAACTTCAGCCATCGTCATGTGCGTTGAACCGAAAAGCTTCCATGAATCATGCACGTGATAGACTCCATCCATTCCTTGCCGCTGTCCGGGCCAGGTTTTGATACAGCGCCACCACTTGCCGGAGCACTTGGATTGGCTGAAGGAGCAAGGTAGCCCGCAGAGACGGCTCCTTCCCCCCAGTTCAGTCCCGTCAGTGGAGCGCGAGGCGCGGCGCACGCACAGCTCACACACACACACTTGTCTGTACGCGTGAAAGGTGCGACAGAGAGAGAGAGAGAGAGAGCAAGAGAAAGGGGGGCACTTACCGGAGGACTTAGATTTTTTTTTTAAGCGTGGGACTGACCGGAGCATGAATTTGCCATCAAGACATCGATCCACACTTCTAGACAAACCAAGTGAACCTTCCAAAGGAGAAGCGGACGGAGACAGATTTTAATGCAACATCTTCCCTGACGGAGGGCGATGCACCCATCTCTTGTTCCATAAACTGTCACAGTTCGTATGTTTGCAGAAACACAGCGCTGGATATATCTCCCGCACAGATATTTTTTTACGCTCGGGGTTGCGAGGGGTGAATTTATTTTGGCTGCGGCGCACAACAGCGAGCGTGTTTGAGCGCAATTTCTCCCAGTGACTCGGACTTGCCTCAGAGCGGAGTTTGACTCCTCATCATGGGGTACGGTGCACAGATTGACAGAGAGGGAGGAAGAGTGTCGAGAGCTTCCCCGGAGATGCTGACCGTGTCCTGGCTGTTGGTTTTTCTCCTGGTGGATATCGGTGTGGCTCAAGGTAAAACTTTAAACCTTCTATTCTTGACCTGTTAACTTGGCGTCATTGTTATCGGTAAAAAAAAAAAAAAAAAAAAAGTTCTGTAAACTCAGCCACAGGAGTGAGTGGAGTGAACAGGAGGAAGACCCACCTGAACCAGGCGTACTCACATTCGCTACAGAGAAATGGAGTTGATCCACCTTTTGGCTCTGGGCTTTATTAAAGATTAGAGGATAAATCCAGCATGTAGCCAGAATCAAAGCAAGTAGGCCTGTTAGGCCAACACACTGCCAGAGTAATGTGAGCTCAACTACCACAAGTCTAAATTGACTCTTCTCTGACAATTTGTTGACATCATATGGTAATAACAATCCAAATTTACCTACAGCTGTACTGGGATATAAAATCAAATTATTAGGGGACTATATTTAAATATCCAGAGCAGAGGTGGTAACAGAATCAGCTCTGTCTCATTCAGTAATCAGAATATTGCTCATTTCAGTTGAGTATAAACCACATCTTGGCTCTGTCACATCTGTTACTCGGAGGAAAGAAATCAAGAAGTGCTGCTGTGCTGCTTCAAATAGAGCCTCTGACATAACATCAAAAATAAAATCAAAGCCATGTTCAGGCTGTTGCTTTATATTCATGGGAAGAAAAAGATCCTAAACGGTTGTTGTTACACTGAAACAATGGCAAAGCTCCAGCAGATGAAATGTAACACAGAGACTGTTCTTTTCTGTAATTATTAATATAAATCAAATTGAATTTCAAGTTCAGATTCTTCAAGCTTTTCGTGCAGTTTCAGATGGAGGGCTGAATGTCTATTCATTCACTTGCTCCTTTGCCATCCACTGGGCTGTTTACTTGAAACTGGTTCAAACAATAACTCACAGAATGATTCATTCTTCAGTATTGATTTGGCATACATATGGACTACGTATAAAAACATCCCCTAATAATGAATGCTATCAAATTCCACTGAAGGGGTATAAGATATTATAGTGTTGACCTTTGCTCAAAGGACTATTTATCAGGGCTGAATAGCCTCTGTGTTTGAAATATGAAGTAGTGAAGTTAAGGAAATGGCCGTTTTCATTTTCAGCCGAACACTTCCGATGTAATCAGTCCAAGTCAGTCATTTCTGTTTAACTTTAAAGCTGTCGGTGTGTGTGTGTTTTCAGCCCGTTTCCCTCAGAGTAGAGTCGTCCGTTGAAAGATGTTTTCTGTAAACCACGGTAGCCTTCAGGTCTGGAAAGCACTGAGATAATGCCACAGCACCTGAAGCCATTTACTTAATCTGCTCTCTCCTGAGTGGGATTGTCTGTCAAACAAAGAGAGCTGGGAGGGTGAGGGTGGATGCACACGATGTGTTTGTGCATGTGTGTCAGATGCAGAATGTGTATGAGTTAAGGTAGGTGGTCTGTCGGCTCCTTCTGGAATGAACTGTGGCTGAGCAACATGACAAGATGGGGGGAAATGAGCTGTTTTTTTGGAGTGGTGGTGGTGGTTGTGGCAGGCATATGTCTACATGGTAAGACCTAAGGTAGATCTTTAATGGTGTAATATGTTTTTTTCCCACTTTAAGGCTTCACTGCTCATACAAGAGTAACAAAAGCTTAAATTGGTGGTCCGAGCACATAACCTAGACAGGGATGAGGTTCTGTGAGCAACCTTATCTGGCCGCTCCAGACCTTCATCTCACTCCTACATAGTTAATGAGCAAAAGAGGGCGAGGAAGAATGAAAAACACCACAGGTCCGGTTTCTGAAGGGCAGGGTGAGATGACATAATACCCATTGCAAAACCCCGGAGAGCCCTGTGTCATTGACTAGATGGGAATACGAACAAGGTCCTTCTCTGTCCATTAAGAAGTCGATACACCAGGAGAACATTGTTTGAGACTAATTAATGGGCCCCGCTATTTTTGGGCACTGATGAGCTCTACACATTTCCAAATCGCTGGAGAGTCACTTCTTCAGTGTGAAACTACTGGTGATTAAAGTGGCTCACTTACCCAGGCGCTCCCTCATAACATCACTCCCTTCCTGCATATTTTGTTTTGGGGAGTCGTTTGAACATATTTTGTGGCACAGTATTTGTATATGCATTTCATCTGGCTACAGTGGGTTTATTTTTTCACTTTTTTCTTTTTTTTTGGACTTCAGCCTCTGAAAGGACTCGCTCTCTTGCCGTCGTGCACACAGAAGTCAGCAGTGGGAAATGAGAGTGCTCATTAACCTGCTGAACTCTTGACAAAGGAGACAGGTTGAGACAGATATAAGCTGGGAGCTGCCAGAGAGGTGGCTGAGAGCTCTGTGACAGTAGCTTGATTGGAAACCCTCGGTGCAAGAACAGATGTGCTTCTGGTGTTTCCAGCACAGCGGCAGAGCTGTACAGTATGTCCAATGTCCGTGTCTGTGTGCATGTTTTTTCTTTTTCTTTTTTTTTTCCAAGTTGATGTGGAGAATGTCAAGGTGTTATGGGAATACATGGAATACTTCCTCTTAAGAAGGAGAGCATGTGGGGGGGACTAAATGATATTTTCAACACTTTTTCTTTAAAAAAAAAATAGTTTCCTTTATTGATTTCTTTCTTTTTTATGTTCATGGCTGACCTATTTATTGTGTGTCTTTGTATCAGGCAGTGGGCTTGTTATTCATACACTTAAGGCAAAAACATGGATTTTTCATGCATTGGTCAATTTTGAGATTTTGGACTATTTTACTCCCATAACATGTCTTCTTGAAGACTAGTGGGAAGAAAATGTCCAAATAAAACACATTTAGACGTTTATTTTATGGCAGTTTGTGTATGTATCTGTAGAATCCACTGGAAGTCAACACACAGGGGTTGTTGTGTCTTTCCCCTGCTCAGTGCTATAGGATCCAAACATATTCCCTTCGAGTGTGTCAGATATTGTGTCTGTAAATAGTGGCTTCAAATAAAAATGCATGGAAGTTTACAATACATATAAAGTACTTTTTTCTCATACTCTCCACAGTAGCACTTACATGTTCCAGCATCCGACTTTATTCCTGTCTGTGTTGTGAAGGTTTTTACAGACGAGTCTGTTTGTATATTGCTCATAGTCTGGTTTATGTAATATTTTATTCCTAAAAAAGTGTGGAAAATGAATTTTTTATGGCTGTTGGCAGAATTTTCTGATATATGGAGTGATAAAAAGAGAAATCCCTTGATTTCAATATCTAAACAAATGGAACAAGAATTTGGACCTGGCTTCATCTAATGTTAAAATTTCTGCTCTGGAAACATGCAAATCAGTGCATATCTAATTAGATAATGCCTCATTTACATATGGAAACAAAAACTTCTAATATGAAAAACTCTTTTCATTAAGTGGGCAAGTTTGATGGTGTTTTATAAGTAAAGATTTGTACTCCAGTGTCCTTCCATGAGCCCAGGGGTGGTGGCCTTCCAGGGATTGGTTGAATTTTTCCACAGTACTGCTCTTATGTCTTCCTCTGTCTGTCTTACTCTCACTCCGTCCTGTCTCTGCCGTCTCTCCGCTCTCTGACAATGTGTCCTCTGAGGATTGTTAATGGAGGGAAAAGTTGAAGGATCTTTAATATATATGGCCTCTGAAATATTGTAACTCTGTGCCCAGTAAGAAGTTGCCGTTACGATGGCTCCCTTTCAGACTGAAGCGAGCGCTGCTTTAACGGTGTAGGTAAAAACACAAATGTTATTTCTATCATTATAATTCTAGCTGGTTTCCCTGTGGCCTGACAACTGGCTCCTCGGGGGCCGCTAATTTTACATCCTCTGCGGTCATTCTATAAACAGGGGCCCACGTATATGCACAATGAGCACATTGTGTGTGAGGAGTGGTTCTTATAAATTATAAATCACCTCTTATGATAGCCTTCTCCAGTGCTTATGAGCTGACAATGCAACACACTTACAGACAAGCAAATGTAACGTAATTGAAGGAAATTAACATTCAGTAACACTCTCTCTTACATGCAGGTGAAGGAAGAGGGCAAAGTAAACAGTGTGTACAGTATGGTCAGAGAGTGCTGAGCGGGATCAGAGGTGCATGCTGGTCACTCGCCGAGCCACAGACGGAGCGTGGTAGTGAGTGATAATTACTGTGAAAAGTGGCTGCTGAGTTTGCTTCCCTGCTCCACTTGATGCCATATACTATTGTTATGAAAGCAAAAAATATATGACGTGCTATTTTGAGGCTTGGGAGCAAATTCTATAGTCATGTGAGGATATCTTTGCTGTGCTAGTGGGGGCAAATACTGTTAAGTGTCTTTGTGGCCAGGATTTTAGATGTGCCTAAGTCATGAGTCCTGATTTCTTCTCGCGCAACCATGCATTTTATTGATTTATTTAACAGTTTAGTTATATTTTATCTCTTTATGGTGTTCTAAACATTCTTTTTAGATCTCTCCACTCACTGCCAGGATGTAACTCTGGTGGAGAAATTCAAAATCCTTGTCTCATATCTGAGTCTAATTTAACACATTTTGCCTAAAATCTGTCAAATTTAAATGCATTTAAACTAACGAGCCCCCGGAAGCCATTATATTTAATTTGTGCATATAATGACTGAGTGTAAACTCCTCCGCAGGTTGTTAACACTCTCAGTAACAATACAGAGGATATGATCTTGCTGTCAACAACGTTTCTCATGTTTAGGTGCCCTGCCGGTTCACCCGAGCAATTTATGTGTTTATTCTGTGTTTATGGTCTCTGACCAGCAGCGCAATGAATGAATGACTACTGTAATGTAAAGCTGTAGGAGGTTTTTTTTTTTTACTTTTTTGTTGATTATCCCATGTTGCAGTTGTTTTGCAGGGGGTTTACATGTAAACATGAGCTTCGGGGAGAGTAATAATGATTTCAGATTCTCATTTAATCTCCAGGGAGAAAGATATTAAGACAGGAGAAGAGGTGCAACAGTAATGATGGGAAAAGGGTGATTGCAAGGACACAAAAGAAGCAAATGGGACAGAAAGATTAGTGGAGAAGAGAGGGAGCTGAGAAGTGGGGAAAGAAAAAGAGAGTGAGAGAGAGAAAGAAAGAAGGGTGAAAGCAAGATATGGAGCGAGGACAGGGACGGACAGGGGAGAAAAGGAGAGAGTGTCATTAATCACCCTGTGTGACACTCCCAACTACAGGGGAGCTTCACAGTGCAACATTCACTTCTATTAGCAGTCCATTAGCAGAGCTCAGCACAAGTAGCAACACTTGACAGGCAGGTCTGTGCCAGAAAGGCTGACCTGTGTGTCTTCACAACATATACTGCACCATTTAGGCAGTGTGTAGGTTGGCTAAGAACTTTTTGGTGCGAGTAGGATAGGGCAATAAAAGGGCTTTAAATTACAATGACATACATCTGCAAGTTTTGCGTTCCGGGCTATAGACAGCATATTAAAATAAATATATATTCCAAAAAAGTCTCACTTACAAGTACACTACTGGATGAGATAGGGTATAATGATTGTAAAGATGATGATGGTGGCGGTGACCTGATTTCCTACCTGTGATATCCCCTCTGCCAGAAAATGGCTCTTCAAAGTTGAGATGGCTGATGCATTAGAGGAACAGTCATTTGTCATTCAAAGAGTTGTTGGCCTCTCACAAGCCAAGAGCCCTGTGATTGCAGGATCCCAGCCAGGGGGGGGGGGAAGGGGGTGTGGACCACTGTCCCTGCTCTTGATCTACAGTTCATTTATGATGAGAGATCAGAGCCAACAGTCAGGAAATCCAGGGGGTGATGGGTGAGGGGGGCTAGAGAGGTAGGGGACAGGGGGGGGGGGGGTAGTGATTACGAGTTAAGTGGCCCTTCTCATGCCATTATAAGCAGCAGGGCTGACAGAGCACATCATGAGTGAGTATAAGTACACACTCCACTCCTGCCCTTTAATTTGGCATCATGGCCTCCCCCCTGGTGCTCAACCACTAATGTCCTCCTGCATTTTTGTGTTCCTAGCACGAAATCAGTCAAGGACAAGTCATTACCAGCGCAGGTAAATAGATAGGAGTAACTAAGAGGTGGTCAGGGCAAGGGAAGGTGCTTTGCGAGTTGTTGCCGTATCTATGTTTTACATTAATGATTACTCCTCCTGATACTTTAGTAATAGCTCTTATCAGTTTCTCTTCGTGTTTGTTATATAATAATGCGATGGACATCAGAATTTTGCCATGATTTAGATGATGTAACCATCTGTGGACACAGCATAAATGAGTGTCCTGTACTGTTGCCATACATGCCATTCTACCTATTAAAGAGGATTAGGGTGCGAAATAGACAGAGTTATGGGGGATTTGAGATGCTGCTGCAATGCTGGTACGCTTATGTATGCACACAGACACTATAAAAAGCTCAAAGTGCTGATGAGCAGTAAAAGGCCGAGTCAGTGGTATCGCTGTTATTTCCCCGATGTCCTTTAACTGTGTTCCCTGCCATCTCGGTTCCCCGGCCCAGCGTGGAGCGCAGACCAGCCACAGTAACTACCACATAGCAAGCACAGATCTAACGTGGCACAGCAAGATCTGGGGAGAAGCTCTGACAAGTACCCCGAAAAATTTAGGCCAAGCATGCCCTGCATGCAGTGTGAAGGTGTGAGGTAATCCTACTCAGTTGTTGGATTTCAATGGGACCAGGAAGCAGCAGTGGTCAAAAGTATAAGGGAAACTTTTAACTTGAAATTCCTGCAAAATGGCTTCCTGGTCCTAACAAAATTACACCTTATAATTTAAACTGCCAAGTGCACAATTTACAAAAAATTTAAATGACTATACATCAAACGCCTAAACCCACATCCTGGTTGTGCCCACAGACAGTGTTGGAGACAATTTTCCTGTCACTTGTATGTCATTTTAAAAACATTATCTAAAAAGAGAGGCCATAGATCAGAGGGTACAGTAGCTTCTCCTAATCCCATAGACATCCACTCTATTATATACTGAACATATGTATAAGTCACATACCTTAGGCTGCACACAGAGGAATAACTAGGAACTAGAAGTTCCACCAAATAACAAGCATATCTTTAAATTAAGACATTATATTTTTAATAGATGATTGGAACATTCAGAGACGGAGCTCTAAAAACAGTCTTGAGCATGAGTATCATCATTTCAAGGTGCTCTTTCAATCCTCTGCTCCGCCGCCGCTGGGGCACCTTTGATGTTAAAGGGAGGCTATATGTTCAGGTCTGATGAGAAAGGCCAACATACCACTGAGGCGGTAATGAGCGAGATGGTATCATTGGTGACTCATAACACCTGAGTCACACACACGCAGCGTGGCGGCTTTGGCAATCACCTGAATTTTCACGTCTCTGTGGAAATGCTGCACGCTCTCCAGAATGGAAATCCAGCTGCTGTCTCCCCCTCTATTCTGACTCTGATTGACAAAGCTAAACCCTTAATCCTGGCTTTGCCCTGTCTTGTGCTCAGAGCCGGGGCTTCACTAGTGGAATGGGACTAAGGCAAATCTATGAAAGCCCTTCCAAAGAATAGGAACAATATTCATCTGTAATAAGTCATTTGGCGAGCTGGCGCGTATTTTGTTAAGCCTTCAAGTGGATAGATCCACACATTTTATATACCTGCGGACTCGTAACATTGGCTTCGTTGTTGTTGGAACGTGTCGCATCCCTGCATCGCGGAGAGGAGTGGTGGTTTCCAGACGCTGCCCTAATGTCTGGGTTGGGGAGGGTTGTGGTCTATGTATGTCAGCAGAACAGAACGGGGTGAGGAGAGAGGGAGAGGGGGGAGGGCGGTGGGTGTAGGAGCGCTGGTCCCAGCTGAAACATGAGAGCAGGAGACCCACGCTCCCCATTTCCTGTCTCCACTTTATCAGCATCTTGCTCTCTGTTATTCCTGTGCTCTTAAAGCATCCAGTGAACGCCTTGCCACAGATAAATGTTTGTTCCTCCTTGTCTTTTTATGGGGCTCAAATGAGGGACTTTATCCGCCCGCCTGCCTGCCCCCCCTCCTCTCTCCTTCATCTCTCTCTTTTTTTTTCTTGCTCCATTCCTGTGTCTGCTTTGAGATGCCACAAGAGAAGTTATAGCCTCTGGTTTACATTACTGTTCCTTAAAGATGGGCTTGGGACGCCTAAAAGGACAATGCTTGTTCTTGTTCTTCTGAAGGAATACATTTTTACTAGACATTGGAGAAAGGGCATGAGAAACGGCGGGTGGTTTCAATGACACCGCATTTGTGCTCACTTTGTAAGAAATAATTATTTCCACCGCAGATTCATTCAGTAAGATGTGGAGAATGAGAAGTTATATTCTTTTGAAAAGAAACTCATTGTTGTGTCCTTAACAGTCCACAGTCTCTCTCCGCTTATCACCTCATGTGATATTTTCACTCTGACTCACACAATTCAGTGTGCCTCTGTTTTTTTAGCTTTCTGCATGAGCATAATGTTGTGTATAAGTGCGTATTGTGTGTGTGTGTGTGTGTGTGTGTCCTCTCTGTGCGCATGGTGGCGGAGTGGTGTGTATGCGGGTGTGTATGTGTGTTTATTCAATAATAACAGAGTCTGAGAAAGTCTGTTTCAGATAAATCTGTGTGAATACCAGACCATTCATCCCCAGGAAATCAATCTTTCTCATAATTCCCTTCATTTTTCTTCCATCTGTTATCTACAGAGCTGCCAAACAGACTTTTAAACAGAGCAGGCCATTACCAGAGGGCAGAATTAAATGTGTGTCAGAATGCCAGCCTGTAAAGTTGTTGTTTTTACTGAGTTAAATGAGGTGCTAAATTAAAGCTTCACAATTGGTATGCACTGTTGTGTGATTAATCCCCCTCCCCAGCCCTCCACGTCCTCCTGTTGACAAGAGCAGAGAAGAGTCCAAACGTGTGCTAAGAGTCAGGGATGTTTAAAGAAATATGCTATTGAAATCATGCTTGACTGTTGCAGGCATGTGATGAATGGGCTTTTTTGTCCCTTTTGTGTGTATGTGTGTGTATGTGTGTGTCTGTAATTACTTTGTACAAGTCTCAGCAAACACTGTGGAATTCATCAGCAGCATCGTGGAAAACATTTTGTTTTTCCACAGTCAGAGTTAAGCACCCAGCCCCTGCCGCCATCATCATCACCACCACCGCCGCCACCAACCCCAAACACCCTACTGCGTGACCTCCTTTCTTCATTTTGGGCTTTGTTACTGCGAGTCCAGTAATAGTTTGCAACTCGAGATTGCTCTTGGGTGTCAGCACTTTTCCTGTGTTTGTACAGCGTGAGTTTGTGAGTCTGTGTGTGTGTGTGTGTGTGTGTCTGTGTGTGCCATATCTTGGCGATCTATCAGTCCCCGGTGACCTAAGTACTGGCAGACAGTGTTTAACTGGGGCAAGCTCAATGGGTCTAATTTAAATGGGGCCCAGACAGAAGCCCCACGGTGACGGGCTACTTTATGACTCCTAACATGTAAAGCACACTGTCGAAGCTGCTACAGTTTGTGTGCTTGCCAGGGAAGACAAACTGGAATGTATTTTTCCTCCTCTCCGTGAATCTGTCAGGGAATCCAGAAAGTGCTGCTAAAAATCTGCCAAATTAGGAGGTTCCATGCAGAGCATAAGTGACTGTTTTGTCTTTGATTTGCATTCTGTATTTAACGAATACTATGGAGATGAGGTTGATAATGGCAGAAAGCCTGTCTGTGCCGCTCAGAAAGTTCACTGCTGTAAATGTCAGAATTATTAATGAGCTCAAAGTGTCAGTCCCTCGCTTGTCCTACACCGTGTACTAACACAAAAGGATTGAGGGGGAAGTCAAGTGTAGCTGCCCTTTTACATTCATAATATTTCTGTATCACAATGAATGCGCGCACGTCCTCATTGGCTGAACGTGTTCTCACTTTAATACATTAGGAAAGATTGTACGGTGCAATAAATGCAAATCCTCCAAAGTTGCGGAGGGGATTGGCAGCAGAGGGGGAAGCTTCCAGCTGTGCGTTTGCCCCTTTCAATGAGTTAACCAAACAGTAGGCAGAGGGTGAATAATGGATGTTGTTGTCATGATTGCTTAGAAATGCAAAGAGTGAGAGAGGGAGGAAAAGAGAGAAAAGTTTTTCCCTAAACCAGGTCAAATGTTTGAATTGGCCCTATTTTGTATACAGACGAGCATTCTTGCTGGAAATTTCTCCCATAAACACAACTCCTGTTTGCCGTTCAACCTCCACGGGCTCGCAATCCGTTCAGGCGTGGAACCCACAATATTGGTACAGACACTTACTGTGGCATGCACGCCTCTATTAGACTTTACTGAGCCTCCTGCAGATTAGAACAAGCCCTCAGTATAACTCCAACAGGAAGGATCTATTTCTGCTTTTGCAAGCTGATGAAATCACTGCCATTATTGTTCAATTATTAGTATTTGCACATATGCACTCCTTTCATTAGTTGTGTCATGAATAGTGGGATTACATTGACCTGGGGAGTTCTGCTGTTAACACAGTGGAGGGTTTTCGAGAACTTCTCTCCCTCCAGTCAAACTGACGGAGAAACGAGATCCTGAGTTTGGAAAAAATGACCGAGCTTAGTAAGATGACAGGCTTGTTTCTCTAATTCCAGACCTCTATAAACTATGACCCCATACAGTACACCAGCTGCACTGGAATCAGCACACTGGCTGTAAGCTGATACACCATAATGGCTTGCTGCAGATATGCCGGAGCATGTGCAGCGGAAACCGATAATTCAGTGGTGACACACCATGCATAGGGGTTCCCATGGTTTTTTAAGGCTGACGTGAGGTAAGCTGATCCATCAGGTAAAAAGCAGAGAGGGGAGGGGGCGTACACAGGAGAGACAGGGAGGTGGGGGTGGCAGGAGAGGGAGGGCAACACAGGGTAACCTCCGCTGTGTAAAGGAAGGAGCAGTAGACTGGTAAATCATACCTCCTGATGAGTTTCCTTCAGTAGCTGCTTGTTTAAATCCGACTGCACACATACTCCTCGCATGGAGAAAGCAGCTCCGTTACTAAATCATGGTATTTTTGTTTTTACAAGTCTGCGAAGACTTACTAGCTTTCTGTTAGCCACTTTTTTTTCCTCTTTTCGTTATCGCTGTTCTTCCATGCCAAATGTTTTATTTAGCAGCCTGCTCTTGCTCAAGACCTCGCCAACAAAAGCAATGATACCGGCCAGAGGAAGAGTAGGAGAAAAGGGGATGGGGGTGGGGGGGTGCAGGCTGAGACGAGGAATGAAATGAGACAGGGATAGTAGAGCCACTCCTAAGCTGCGTGGCTTTTACCCACAGGATGAACAGGCTGAGAGCATCCACAATTGAGGCACATTAACCCACAGCTATTCTGGGCTGCTTTGTGTGGCTTTTTGTTCATGGAAAAAAAAAAAAACAGCAAGGATGTGGTAAACAAATACAACAATGTGGAACACACCGATGTTTTAAGGACTGAGCAGCTTTGAGCATTTACCAACTGACATACGTATTTCCATTTCCCCAGCAATTTTTTGGGAAATTTGGCAGCGTAACCCGAACCTTATTGTGTTGCCTTTTTCTGTGGAACACCAGATACCGGCGCAACCTGGTTTTGGTTTTCTACTGCCATTTTTCTTGTTGGCAGTTGTTTCCACGTTGATTGAATTTGAGCGCGAGGGCATGAGAAACTCAGAGCCGGGGTATTTACACTGTAGCTTCCATTTTCGTCCCGTTGCCAGAGTTTGTTTTAATAAGAACTTGACAGAATGCAGCGTTCTGTCAGAGGAATTTTCAACGTGGGCATGTCAAGTGTCAGCGGCCACTCTCGTAACACGCTGTTGTGTCTGAAGGCCGGCGGCCGCGGAGTCGGATGGATCGGTCAGAGCAGTTCTGACACACAGGGGTGTTTAACGAGGACTGGACAAGTGGGAGGACAAAAGTGATCAGCGCTTTGATGGATGTGTCACAATGAGGGGATGTAGCTGTCTGTCTATCTATGGGTGGTTAAAGGTTTTCTCGGCACAGCCTGTCACATCCAACTTTACTCTTCATTTCTATTCTTCTTTCCTTTGGCCCTCCTCTCTCACTTTGTCAGAAGAAGCTGGTTGTCAGATGGGGGGGAGAGAAAAAAAATCCTGTCAGAGCCTACAAAGAGTTTTTGTAATGGCTTACAAGATTATTTGTTACTGCGTGGCCCCTGTTACACGCAGACATCTCTGTCCTTTGTATCGGGGTGGTCTCTCGGGAGCGAAGCAGACGTTTTAATTCAATCAGCTGCAAACAGCAGTAATGCTCTCCTCCCTCCTAAAACTCACTCATCGCACTTCAGTGATACAATTACGAGCTGAGCAGCGTTGGCCATCTTGTTGTGATTATATGTGTTTACATGGGAAGGAGGTGTTTACTGTGGAAACTGCAGCCCCCCTCCTGCTGCTCATTTGGCTACTGGAGAGAAAGAGCTGCTCTGAGATTTAATTCATATACATCATCCATGGAAGTGAGTTCTGATGATTTTCTATCAAGCGTCACGATTGTTTCGTCCTGAGCCCAGTTCCCTTGAGATGAGTAGCTCCAGATTCAGTGAGAAACAGATACAAGAGTTCTGCATAGACACAAGGACACATGGATAAACATGTTTTTCTGTCAGAAGCAATATAGCATCCACTCTTCAGCCATATCTGTACTGTTGCTCTTTTTTTGTAAGTAAAAATAACATAGAGATTACAGATGTGTGTTTGATCCACAGTTTGTTAGACTTTTCTATTTCTCAATCCACAAAACAGTTAAAATGTTGCAGGCATGTGATGTTAAAAATGTTTGAATAGTCTATTAACTCTCAGTTATTTTAGTACAATATGCAAAAGTTCAAAACTGAAGTTCAATAACAGGAAGGAAATCTAATTAGGAGCACATACTGATTTTCTAAAAGGAACATTTAGAAATATAACAAAAGGATTATAAGAATGCTCATTGTATTATTAGAGTATTAAAAAGCTTGTTTTTATATATGGTCTTATTTTTACTATTCCCTCTCTATGTGCTCACAATGCAATTCATAAGAGTAAAAGGGCTAAGTGGTTATGAGTGATTGTATCCACAATCAGTCTCTTAAACTGCATGAGACTTTTAAAAAGGGCAAATTGAATCATTTGTTTTCCATTTCATATTTTTAAGTACCCATTCACCATCGGCCTTGTACCGTCCCATTACTGCGGCATTCGAGTGATAACATAGACCTCACTAATCTTCCTGATGGTCACATTGCTTTCTCAGCCCCCAGCACTCTGTTTTATTGGTGCAGCATTAAGTACAGTGTTTTGACCATTGTTTACTCCACAACATGCCACTTGTTATCTTCTGCAGCAAATGGACATGTCTTTACCAATTTCGTCTGGCTTTTGTCTACCTTCCCTTTTTTTCCACTGGATGAGCAGCCATTTAGTGCAAGGGTCAGGGTTGTAATTGACAGCCACCGCTAAACAAATCTGCCTGCCTCGGCGGTAGACCAACCCCACCTCCTGCCCCCCCCGTTACTCTAATCTAACTAATGCACCCATGTGTGTGCTGGAAAGTGAATTAAGCATAGAAAACTCAATACCTGATCCATCTGACAGAGCTGCCTGCGTGCACATTAGCAGTTTCTCTGCAGCCTCTGTAATTGTATTACACAAGTTGGCCACTCTAACGATCAGGCCTTACACACACTTACACACTTATGCACACTCTCCCTGTTGTCGTTAATCGCTGCCTTCGCTGGCCCCGGAGGCGTACAGCAGGCCAAGAACAGAGCGATCGGGAAGGAGGATGATGAGGCGAGTAGTTCAGCTCTCCCTCAAGGCTGACATGAAATGAATTCATATGCCGTCTCTCACTGTCTCTCTCTCTCTCTCTCTCTCTGTATGTATGTGTGTGTGTGTGTGCACTGAAACTGGCATGTTGCACTGCATCTTCTTTTGTTTTTTAAAGCTCCGCCGTTGAACTGTTTGTATCTGACTCTTTGCCTTCTAATCAGCGCCTTTCTGGGCACTCCTGCTGTGTGGCCCTGTTTCTGTTTCTGCCTTTCCCGTATCCCCGCTATCTGTGTACTGTCAGCAGCCCTGCCCCTTGCCAGAGACCACAGCGTGATATGATGATGTTTCACTCTCCCTCTCTCCTCCCCACTAATCTCCCTTGACCTATGCCGACGTATGCAAGGTTAGAAAAATACATCCCTGTGAAGTATTTTCACATTACGCAGCAGGTAAGGTGCGAGGACTCGGGAGATGTAGATGTAATGAACAATATATTTGGTCGGGTGCAACAAAAACACATACCTGTGACGGTGTTTCACCTTAAAGAGTTTAGTTAGTTGACTTTGTGGGAAGAGGAGAGGAGAACAAAACAGAAGGAGAAGGTGATTAAAGGGCTTGTTGTGTTGATTTGCTTTGTGTTGCCATGCAAGCAAGCATTTGCTCTGGCCTCACTAATGGAGACTTCAGTTTGAATCCAGGGAGAAGCAGTTTAAAATTTTATTCCTTCTAACATGCTGATTTATAATGATGAGCCCCAGACTCTTTCCACCGCAGCAGGACATCACAAAGAATCCAGGGAAGCGAGGGAGCTATATATAGCGAGACCGTGAAGGGGCTTGCTGTAGGCATGGCAGAATCCAGCAGATAGATGGTGAAAGATGACCTCCCCGCATGTGTAGATGCACTGTGTTGTCCAAAAGACTTTCGTGACCTCTCTATAACCGCTCAAGTCGCCCGCCCCCCCATCCCCCAAGGTTCCCAGCTCCCAGGGTCCAGTGATACCCTACCTGCCAGATGACACCCCATGATCCTATATGCCTGAGAAGAAGTCTGGATTGTGTGCATGTATAAAAAAAAAGAAAAAAAGAAATCCCTCAGGGAGTACTTGTCAGAGAGTAGGTCATCAGATACGTCTGTGCGTGTGTGTGCCTCTGTGTCTGTGCACGCTTAGATTTGTTTGTGTGTGTGTGTGTGTGTGGTGCACATAACAGCAGAGGAAGAGGGAAGAGCTGGGATGGGCAGCTTTATCATGCTTATCTGAAAGGTCACTCCGTCATTGTCGAGCTGCACTTTACAGAACCTCCCCGTGGTGACCGCAAGGCAAACTGATCTTGGAGAGACAGACGGAGGGTAGGGTTGACAGACGTGAGGTAGCTACGCCTCCAAAAACGCTGCAGCGGCTTTAAGCAAAGTTCCAAAAGTTCCAAATGCGCATGAAAATTAAGTTATCAAAACTAAATGCACCTTTAACTCTAATGTAATTCCCGCTGTATGTTATTTTGTAGATTTTTTCTCATCTGGTGTGGGATTTATGAAACTTGGCCTGAATTATTTTCCTCTCTACACCTATGTTATTTTCTTTCCCTTTCATTTTATAACTCTAAGTAATACTGGCATCTGTGGTTTGAATGTACGGCTCCCCCACCTCCACACTGCCTGAAATATAACAATGTGCATCCATTCCACGCTCCTGTAAATTAAACAAGAAAAAGATATTGTCAGTCATCTCAAAAAATCCATTCCCATCTCCTTTTGTGCGTGTTCGCTCCATTTTCCCTGTAAATACATCAACTTTTCCAACCCTGTCAAGTGTAAAAGCTTTTATTTGGGATTTCTTACAAATCTTTTGAACTTTTTTTTTCACACTGTAAGTTAGAGTAAATCCATGTACTGGGTGAAAATAAAAGGGGAAATAAGGAATAGATGTCAGAACTACATGCGAGCCTATGAAGGGGTTAATTAGCTCTGGAAGCACAATTATCACCAGCGTGTAAAAGGTGTGGGTGTGGGGACTTGTCCTCCTGTCCCTCCTGTGCACAAGCCAAATCTCTGAGCGACACTAATCCTACTGGTTCTGCTGGTTATCCCTCCTCCTTCCTCCTCCCATCATCCCTCAGCAGGTACTGCCCCACTGCCAAAGGTCCTTCTGTAACACCCCCACCCCACCGCCCCCGCTCCACCCGTAACGCCACTTCTCCCATTCATCCCACCTCATCCCCTCCTCGCCCTCCTCTCCTCCAGCACCCTGTTTGTTTTCACTGTTGTGTCTGAGTGACATTAGCCTCAGTAATCCAATTGAAAGTTCCACAGACCCGGAGCCGGGTTCCGTGGGGTTGAGGCGTTTCCATGGGGATCTCATGGATTCCTAATTAAGCTCATTAAAGCTCGTTATTAAAGCTCGTTAAATCTCATCCTGACACGGTGGCACAGCTCCTGGTGTCTAACTTTACTAATTCATACACTAATACCCCCATACACGCACATGCACACTTAGAAACGTGCACATTCAGGCACACACACATGCACACACACAAGCACACACACAGAACTCACCAGTATAATGCGCTTTGGTTGGTGTAATTAAAGCTCTCAATAAGCCCTGCAGTTTTTCCCAACTCCTTGGTTTGAACGCAATGGAGAAGTGAGGCATAAGGATTTTGTGAACAATATCATTTACATACACAAACACATATGCACTCATGCTTGCTGAGTTGATGTGAGGTTATAGTGCGAGTGGGAATAAGATTTTTTTTTTTAAGTAGTTCTCTTAAAATAAACAACACATCATACGTGAATGATATGTTTGAGCCATGGGAGATATTTCAGTCGAGTCCGGGGAAGGAGGGAAACCTCACTTTATTTTTCACTCACACCTACTGAACCGTGTTACCGGGTGCCCCTTGACCTCACTCGCAGTTTACACGCCAATTCCAAATATTGTTCTTTGGCTGCGAAAGGAACAGTAAACCATGATGTTTTTTGGGTTCTTCTGGGGGGCTGAGTGGAACTGTGTGTGTGTGTGTGTGTCTGTGTGTGTGTGGAGAGGGAGAGACAGAGGGAGCGAGTCTCCTCTCACAACCTGAATCAGCCCTTTGATGCTGACTGGCCTTGACATCAACAATGTGGCCTTTCACAGCCCTCACCCACCTCTGAGGAGCTTACCAAGAACACACACGTATGCACTCTTTCTCTCTCTGTCACTCTCTTTAGTTTTCACTGTTTATTTTAGCGTGTGTGAGAGAGTGTGTGTGTGTGTGTGTTGCTTTTTGTGCCCATTCACAAAGAAACGGCACTTTAGCAGGAAAGAAAGAGAGTGTAAAAAAGGCAGAAGAGGGACTTGTCACATGGATTGAGTGGAAAAATAGACAGCATCAGATTCAGCAGTCGTTCATTCAGCAGCTTCCCAGTAGCCCAGAGACCTGGTTAAGTCTTGTGAAGAAATTACATTGTAAACACCAGAGAAATGAAAGGATATTGAGCTGAGCATATAAGGGTTGAGTCAGTCACAAATCGGGACATATAAGACAGTGGATTTCTTAAATTTCCTGAATATTTTCATCCGTTTTCAGTATTGTCTTAAATGCATCCTGTGTCACAATGTCTGTGCTTTAAGAGTCTGTAAATGAGGTCCACACCAGATGAATGTTGAAGCACTCAAAGTCCTCTGAAGGGGAGTTCTGAAGTGCGGGCCCTTGCCTAGGGGACATCCATCATTGACATCACTGCTAATTTTGGTGACATAGCCGGCAAAACATGCCCAGCTGTGTGTGAAAGAAATACATGAAGTCAGTGTTTCCAAGTCACTTTTTTCTTTTTTTCCCCTCAAATTTTACTCCGGCACTTTTCAACAGCTTACAAAACCAGACGCTTATATCAAACATGTGTTTCTGTAACACTGTATGTGTGAAAAGAATTGACCGTGATTTGCGCTGACAAATGATGTTTCCAGATGTGTGTCAGGCCGCTGGAACGTAAATTCTCCCCGAACTTAATCTTTTGTTTACTCTGGGCACGCTGCGATGGACCTGTTAGCATTAATTAGCATTGGCTCACCAGTAATACGGTCGCATTATGCCGCTGTGGGCAGAGACATTTATAGAGGTTGACACTGGTTGACAGGGGTGAAGATCTCTCCTCGGGGTTGTGGCGTTCTGCGTGCAATAATGAGATAATATGAAAGTGCAGGGATGACACCAACCTGGCTTTTGTGCTTCTCAATCATACAGCGGTTTAGTTAATTGAGACTCTACAGTAAACTACGAGTAGATGCATGCCTCGATTTCGTTCAGGTCCTTTCCAGACCTTTTGTTTCCACTGAGTTCCTCTTAAAAACCAACAAGAGGCCAGTGGTTAGGACATTACCTCTGACTTAAACACATCTCACAGAGCATGCTATTTCCTGAAGATGAATAGGGCTCTGATGCGGAGAGCTAAATGCATCCAGTCATTTCCCCTGGAGCACGAGTCTGTGTTTAGGTGATGGGTCGAGCTAAGGATGTGGGCAGTTGCAGGATGGCTTGGTTTGGTGCCTCTCCGCCTGCCTCCTCTGCCTCTCTGCCACGTGGATGCTCGGCCATTAAATCAGCTGTTTGTTTTTTTTCCCTCGGGGGAACGACTTGCGTGGCCAAGCCTCAGCCAAATGACTAACCCCAAAGATGGCAAGGGAGATGAAGATGAAGAGCTGCATCTAGTGAGCTGGAATGTAGAGAAGAAGCTTCTTCTCCTGATACAGAACTGTAACTTTTCTTTGAGCCATCTGGGTTTTTAATAAACATGCCGCTACAGCCCACCTGCCTTTCAAGATACCCATCTCCTGCCGCTGTTGCTTGGATATGTTGTGTAGTTCCGCATGTTGAAATTCACATTAAAAAGTGTGTATTTTGGTTGAAGAATCTTTGCAGATAGAAAGTGAGAGATTGAGAGAGAGACGGTGGTTATACTACTTCTAAGATATGGTAAGAGGCTCCACGGGGAGTGTTGGAGGTCAACACTCATCTTGTAACTTATTTGCGGGCATTTTGCAATATGTAGAAGTGTGAGTTTGAGCAGGTTTTGCAAGGCAAGGGGTGGACCTGTTCAAATACATAAAGAAAAACAATCCTGAATGCCACTAAGGGCCGTTGTTACGGCTGCTTCTTCTGAACATCGGCTCATACAATAGGTTTTTCTTTTTCAGAACTAGTGGGGAAAACAGCCCAACCATTTGGATTTAACAGTGTATAATCAATTACTGCCTGGCTGATTGTTAAGTCAGTTAAGGCCATTTCCCACTCAGGGCACAGTGATTACAGTAATGGATACAGCGGAGATACAATCCCTCTTCTTCCCACTGATGATTTAGGGATTCTTGTTTTCTCAGCCTGTACAGCACCAGGTCAAGTCAGCTGCTGTCAGGGAGCCTCTGAGCTCTGCCCAGCTGCTGCCTACCCTTGTGCCTGCATCCACAGCTCACAGTGGTCAGAGAGCTCATATTCCAGTCTTTCTGACTGGGGTGGTTTGCTTTGATAGTCAGGTCTGTTTACCGCTCCATGTCCTGGGGGCTAACTGGGCTCAGATCACCCTCAAATGAACTGAAGAGTGAGGGAAATATTCAACACAGCTGTGCTTACTCCGAGGGCTGAGGCCGAGAGAGACATGCTGCTGCTGCTGCTGCTACGCTTTCAGGTACAGGGCAGGTCTCGCCTCTGAAGCCGTCTTCAGAGAGTCTGTTTGCATTTATAAAAATGTTTGCTTGGATACAAAAATAAAGATTTCCCCAATGGTGAGGGATGGGAATGTAAAGAGAGAAAGTGAGCTTGGATGGAGATAAAAGAGTTTTGTAACAGGTAGGAAAGTAGCTAACCCAGTGGCTGCGAGGGAATATAGCATGATCTCCACGGCAAATCAAAGCTTGCGGTTGTGTGAAGACTCAGGCAGGCAAACTGTCCTTGAGTAAATCCACCCGGCCTCTCTCCAGAAGCTTAGATTAAGAAAAATGGTGTAGTGAATGTCATTTACTGTACTTTTTTTTCCTTTTTGCCTCATCCATATGTCTTATGCAGGCTTGATGCAGCATCCCAGTTGAATAACATCCCCTCATCTCTGATGCCTGCCTGTTTCACTTTAAGATTCATGTGCGATGGGGAACCGTTCAGCCTCTGCTCTTTTCTCACTCTGTCTAGATTTTGTCTCAGCCGACTTTGTTGCTCTGACCAACTCACCATCTCTGTGTTGTCTGCACAGCACACCCAAGGCTGGCAGCCGCCATATGAGTGGCACAGGGAGACTGCAGTGTAATGAATAGAGGGCATGGCTAGCTATTTGGCAGGAGCCGATGGGAGGGGATCGCATATGCCGCTAAAGCGGGTAGAGTGGAGAATTATGACAGGTAGTATGGAAACAGTTTTTTCCTGCCAATAATCAACCCTCGTCGTGCTTTCCATGCATTTCTGGTGCAGTATTAAATAACCAGCTGTGGAGCAGTTGTCACTCGGGCGTGTTTATGTTTGATGTCCACACTCCTAATTAAGAAATCCATTCTTAATTCATGAGTGTGGCCTTGTAGATGAATGAATATCCATGCAGGCCTAGTGTTTGTTTGCCCAATTAACGATCCGTAATGTGCCTCCTTAGTCTTACCCACTTTTTCCGGTTCTGTCTCACACACACACTTGCACACACACCAACCTAAATGTAATGTAGAAGTATACCATACACAATATAATTACCTTACTTTTTAAGAGGCCTTTATCAGCTTTGCCTCTAATCACGATACAAGAGTTACCTCCTTCCTAATTAATGTAACACACATTTGACAAATGCCAAATGCACTGAATTGGATCTTTTCCATTTATCTTTTCTGGCCTTTGTGAATGTTACCAAGTCAATGTAACGCCTAGATGAATATGGAACAACTGTTGTCAAGAGAAGTGGAAAGTCATGAGCAAGCAGCAAGTGAAAACATGTTGTGAGTGTATCCACACTGCCCACTGTGTTGCTGGCTCCCAGCTTGGCCCCCTGTTTGCGTGTGCATCCTGTACCCCTCTGTTTCATCGGCCCTCCCTATGTTTCTCCATATTTCCACTAGTCCTCTCTGTCCAAGCTTTGCCTAGTGTGAGTTCTGGCATGCCGGTCCTGCCCTGCCCCTCTCCGCTCAACTCTACTTCCTCCCCCTGGCTCGGTGGCCTGGCTGCCTGGCAGGGGCAGCCTGCTCACCTCCGGGGCAGCTGGCATGCCTGATGGCCCCATTCATCAGACCTGAGGGTGAGGGTTGGGGGCCCACAGTGGAAAGGGAGGGTTGCATCGTGGGCCTCGTTGTTTACTTTATTGGGATAGTTATTAAATAAGCCATGATGACAGGGGAGACAGAGGAATGCTTTCAACTCCCTCTGCAGGAGATGTCCTACACAAACCCTGGGACTGGATGGATGTCGGCAAGGACGGAAGGAGGGAGGGACGCGGCAAGGCAAACAGTAATTTTTTGAGCCTGAAACACAGAAGGGGGGAGAAAAACAAGCAGAGAGATATATTTATAGGGACAGCGACTTTCAGAAAATGAATTAGGGATGTATAGAAAAACTGAACATTAGGGAAATAAGGAGGGTTTTGATTGTGGAGGGAAAGTTTGCTGTTTGTTGTCATTTAAAGACAGATGACTTGCCCTAGGCGAGGGGCTGGCGGCCCGCAATGTTGAGGCTGGTGGCTGAATGGCTGATGACTGAATGACAGAACCCCTCCTGAGATTGGCCATTAACACACACAACTCACACATACACACACACAGAGTCCATTGAGTGTCCCAGCAGGGGAGAAGACACAGCCTCTGGGCCAGGGGCCAGGGGAGGGATCCAGAGGGCAGTGGAGGTCTCCCCACAGTTTCAAATACAGCCAGCAGTTAACTATTGGCATGGGAAAATCCAGCCCTGCGCCTCCACACCCTCGGCTGCATTCAAGCCTAACAGTAGCACATCCTTGTATGTGTGTGCGTGAGATTCCCTTGACCCTAACCCTGCTCCACAGCTGTTGAACAAGGGAGGAAGAAAGCCGCAGCACTAGAAAAGAAAGAGAGGGACACAGAGAGAATGGATGCCAGAGATGAGAAAGCTTGAATGTAGTCCCTGGGGGCAAAATGAATGACTCACTGACATCCTCTTGGCTTGACTCAGAAGTCTAGTTGTTCAGAACAATGCTCGAAAAAAGTTTCATTCCACTACGTTTATTGCCACAATTTATCTTTCAGCTCTTTGTGCTCGACTTTTATGCTAATACACAGTGGACCTTCTTGTGTACAACGTTACCTGAGCTTTACAGTAATATCTTGGGGCATTTACACCACTTATCTTTGAAATGCATAACAGGGGCCATACGCTTCTTTTAAAGACTGCACCGACCATTAAACTCATTTTTAAAATTTGTGAAAGAAGGCCGACTAAAGAAAGAAGACAGGATCTCACTCTTAGGTGTTGTCACCAAAAAAATCACAAAGGCTCAACCTCCTCAGCAGCCCTGTTATTTACTTGTCTGCTTGAGAAAACCTGCTGGCCAATCACAGTGCCATAACTGTCAGTCATCGTAATGCAATTTACAGCAATTAGGCAGCAAGAAGTGACACTACCTGTCAGGTGTCAGGAATCTTGAAGGAACAGGTTGTGCAAGCACTAATTAAAGTTTATTTAATGTTATTACGCTGAAGACAGCTTCGTGTGGATGCATATGAAATATTATGTTCATCTTGCAAATGTTTTTTCTGTCCCTTTGAATTTGACTGCTGTGTTGCTGTGACATGCAACCTGGAAAAAAAAAGCCTTAAAAATATAATCATTTCTGAACCTGGCCTGTGTGGAGAAATGTTCCCATTGCGAAATACATGACTGTGGCTGATCGACAGTAAGATAAAGTCAGTTTTATTGTAGGCAAAACTGACAATATCGACGGAACATTGCACGTATATTATAGGGCATTTGCTGGATATTTAATTTAATTTGCGTTATATAAAATGCATAATTTGAACATGCACTCTCCTAGTTGGTTTCCTGGCTTGTTGTTTGATTATGTTCTTGCTGTGTTTTTGTGGCTGGCCAGGCCACTGTGTTGTGTGCGACTGCTGGCATGTTTGCGAGGGGAAAATAACAAAAGTAGCACGGTTACAGCCAAGTTTCCCATGAAAAAAAAATTACCCATGTAGTTGCTCATTACAAATAAACAAATACAGCTGGCAGCATAATGAATTGCACTTCAAAAAAAGAAAAAAAGAAAAAAAAACATGTGCACATGTTCAAGAACCCCTTCCACACTTGTGTCTTAAAAACGCACTTGAAGGCATGCGTGTGCCAGCGACTGCCGGTTTTCATCCATCGCCTCAGTCATGTAATTATCTTGTCAATTGACCTGGAGGTGGAAGGATAAATGATGCACTCGTCTCCTTCACCGTTTCCACTGATGCCTCCTGTTTTCCTCTGGTTTCACATGGCTCTGCAGAGGAGTGACGGAGGGAGACAGACTGATGTATATTTCTGGGTTTTTTGTTGTTGTTGTTTTCGTTGTTTAAAATCAGGATGTATTTAAATGTGACTTTGCTGATAATTTGAAGGTTGCTCCTCCCCCTCTAAACTGTGTGATTTTCTTTGATTCCTCCATGATGTGCAGAGTGGCACACATTGCAGTGCACGAGAAGAAAAGTAATAAAGAAGTGCTGCTGTTCTTTTTTTTGTGCCTAATTTCAAACTTCAGATTTTCAACATTTTAGTGAGAAAATAAATGTCTAAGCTGTATTTTACTTGGTAAGCATTTTTCTTCCTGCAAGACCATACTGTTAGTTTTTGGATAACAGAGCTGTAATGTGTCAGAAACTGGCATTCTAGATGAAATATTTTCTGCTTTGTCCTCATGTCATGTTCTTACACCTTGATGGAAGTAGACACCAAAATGTTTGTTTCATCCGCCTCAGTGCATCAGCCAAATGAGTATAGACTTTTCACCCTCATTTACTGTATGTTATGCGTTGTGCTAGATCTGCAGAAGTCCGTGTCACATCTACATCGGCTCAGCAGTGTAGACCGAGTAAATGAGTCCGCCTGTGTGTCATTGTGTTGAAGGGAACAGGGACAAAATGCTGTCGCGTCTGAGCAAGCGAAGCGCAGTGACTGCTTGGACCCGTGCAGGATCCGAAGTGTCTGTGTAGTTTTACTCTGAAGATTTCCTTACCTCAGCAACAATGACAACCCCCTTATTGAAAAACCTAAAAATAGTGTGACAAATGATGAATAACTGAACCTTCCTATTCATTTTTAACATCACATATATGAAATGAGATGGCAGGTAGTTTGGGGAATTGAAAAAAGGATGAAGTAGCTCAGATAGCGTTTGAATGATGAATGCCACATTTTATCTATCTGTGTCCAAGGTGTCAAAAAAAAGAAACTGATTTGAAAATATTCTTCGGGTACCCCAAGGACACCCTGAATGCACCATAACTAAAACTTGCAATTGAATGTTTTAAGTGTGGTTCATGTGGTTCGTTTTTTATTTTTATTTTTATTTTTTTATTCTTGTACAACAGAAGCCACAGAAACGGTCTTTGGGATTCAGTTGAGATAATTTTGTATTTACTAACTGTTCCTCAGAGAAGTCTTTGAATAGAGATGGACAAAAGTGCTCCTACAGTCAGTGGAGGCAGATAGTCAATAAGGGAAGATGGGCTTGGCAGCTTGCTTTTTCTCTTTTTCTTTCTTTCTCTTTTTTTCTCTCTTTCTCTTTTTTTTTACCCCTGCTAACTGACTCATTATTCTGTATCAACTCATTGGATCTCTGCTGTCAAAACATGTTTGTTTACAGACAGGCCACTGCTGACAGATGTGAGAGGCATTTAATAAGCAATCTAGCAGTCAAAGTTGTTCCATCAAGGAGAGTGCAACAAGAAAATGTTATTTACTTTTATTTACATTCACCTGTGTTTTAAAATGACACAGCCTGTAGTCTATGTTGTTGAATAGGGTGAGCAATGTTTGGGAGTGAGGGTTGTCAGGATCCAAATGTGTTCATAGCTCTGGCCAAGTGGATCATTTTCATTCAAATGAAAGAACATTTTGAAATATTATACTCACCAAGCACCTTATCAGGGACACAGTGTTAATACTGGATAGAGCCTCTCTTTATTATGGAACAGCTGGTTCCTCGTGATTCCACAAGATGTTGACTTGACATATCATCGTCATCATCTTCATCATATAATTTCTTCAATCCATTCATCCTCACTCATCCCTGTGGTGTTCTTTCGGATTCAGACCTGGTGACTGGGGAGGCCACTGAAGTACACTGAACTCACGGTGCATTATCATGCCGGAAGTGGCCATTAGAAGAAGATGGTCAATTGTGGCCATAAAGGGATGCACATGAGCAGCAGTAATGTTGAGACAGGCTGTGGCATTCAAACAAGGACGGATTGGTATCAAGAGGCCCCTAAGTGTTGTGCAAAAACATACTCCACACCATTACACCAGCACCACGGGTCTGGACTGTTGACACAAGGCATGTGGGTCCCTTGATTTATGCTATTGATGCCAAATTCTGACCTGACCATCTGCCTCGGAAGAAATACCTTGAATGGTCGGACCAGGTTTTTTTCTGGTTTCCAGAGCCCGTGCCCTCTGCAGCCTCAGATTCTTGACGTGTTGTGGACTCCGAGCTGCTTTTCTGCGCAGTTGCGAAAAGTGATTATGTGAGATGCCGTAGCTTTTCCATCATCTCCAACCACTCCGACCATTCTCATCTAACCCCCCCACTCCCCCTCATCAAGGAGGTGTTTTCCGTCGGCAGAGCTGCCATTCACTGGGTGTGTTTTTGTTTTTCACACCACCGTGAAGTGTTGTGTGTGTGAAAATCCCCGCAGTTCAGCAGTTTCAGAAAATACTCAAACCAGCCTGTCTGGCACCAACAATCATGCCACGGTCAAAACCACTGAGAACACATTGTTTTTCTCACATCCTGATGTATTATGTGAACATTAACTGAAGTTTCTGAGCTCTGTCTGCATTGGCATGATTTTACACTTTCCAAAATACTCTTTTTAATTATGAAAAACACAAGAACCAATTCTAAAATTGATGACACAATGTCTATAATGGTGGAAAAGGCATTTTCATATGGGATTATTTGGATAGAAAACCACTGACATCATAATGCCCACTCCCTCCAAACCAAATCCCTGGCTTTAGCTGTGCCAGTGATGCGCGCTAAGACTCGTGGTAATTGTCATTCTAACACTTTGTAATTGGCATTCTAACACTTCGGAGATGTACTGCCGACACCTTGCCCCCGTGACCCTGCATAACAATGCTTATACCTCACACACCGCTGAGCACAACCAGTGCAGGATGGATGCACATGTGTGCATGAAGACAGGGAGACAAGGAAAGAAAAACAGAGAAAGAGAGAAGGAGAGAGATATCATCTGTCCATCAAGAGTGTTGTCGGTGCATCTCTCCTGTTGGTTGGTGTGTATCTGCAGGTGCTCACTCCACTGAGCACTCAATCACTGGGAATGGCTTGTGTGAATTTTTGTGTCTGACTTTGAGCAAGAGGAATGAGGCCGTGTGAACTGTGTGTGTCGCAGGGTTACCCATGTGGAAGCTGATCAACACACCGATTGCATTAACACCAGCATTGTGTGTGTTCGTGCGTGTGTGTGTGTGTGCCCTACATGTGCCTGCATGTCCATCTGCGCTGCGCTCTTTTTACAACTCCTTCACGTCTTGCCACTTGTGCTCGGAGTGCAGCTTTCGTGAGCTCAAGCTTTTAATTTTTCAGGAGCCAGTATGCCTGTTAACTTAACCTCCGAGTGACCTCGCTGATGTCAGTCTCCCCGGACCGCTAGGCTCCGCCCTTTATTTTCCTCTTCCTCTTCTCAACCAGCCCACAAAACCTATCAGCGATGATTTCAGCGATAGGAATGGGACTTAATTAAGAACCAGCATGAAAGGCTTCATAGCACGGTAGTCCCAGCAGGGCAGATTAATGTGATAGAGATGGTTTGGATAATGTATTGTGCTGTACTTGCTCTCTCTCGTGATCTCTAGGGACACAAGACAATAACAAGCTTGTAAATTTTTTTTTCTTTTAATTTTGAACATTATTCCTTTGAAAATTGACGACGATTAGGCTGACATTGTTGAGTGGTAACATCTGAAGGCACGCAGCACAACCCATCATTATCTGCTCTTTCTTCGTCCCTTTTGTTGGATTTTGCAAATGCGTAGATGGATGGGGAGCGACAGGGGAGGAGCGGGTTAGAACAGCGGGAGCAGCTAATGTAAATGCAGATGAAAAGGCTCATATACTCGTCTAAACACGGAACACATGCTGGTGCTGTGGCCTCCGGAGAGCCGGCTCCAGCATCCCCCTGAACTCCTCATGTCGTACCGGATCACAGCAAAAAAAAAAGGAGAAGAAGTGGAGAGAGAGAGAGAGAGGGAAGGAAGGTGGAGTGGAGGGATTGCATTTGACATTCAGCCCCCCTCTTGCCCCCCAGTCATCCATTTAACCCTGCCACCGCGGCTGGTGCAATATTAATGCCCTTAAACGCAGATGAGGTGAAAATGTGTCTGAAGGAGCGGATCCCTGTAGGGAGGGCAGCTGCATGCATGCACAGGGTTATGGGCACACACACACACACACACACACACACACAGTACATCTAGAGCCCCGGATATTCACACACAGCGTCCCCCATACACAAGTCATAGTAAGCCATTTGATGACATTTACATTCAGATGGTCTTCTCGGCCAGATGTATGGATGTGTAGAGTCTCTATACTGTACATGATCTGTTCAGCAGCTCCACTGCCTGAGTGTTTGAGCAGGCTCTTTTCCTGCTGTTTGAAACTGAAACAGGCTTAGCAGAGATTTAAGGATCAAGGTGTGTTTATGTGAAATCCTAAACCCGCTATAATGCGGGCTATTCCACCAAATACCCCTGAATACTTGCTCGTGTGGCCGGGCCCTTTGCACTTTGTGTGGAATGTTGATCTGAGAGGAAGAGGAGGCAGGTGAGAGGTGAGGGGTGAGGGCAGGAAATCGATTTAGTCCTGTGTTACCTGAATAATGAATAAGGGACTGTGTCCAGAGATTAGAGTGTTACAGCTGGACGGTGTGCAGGGAAGATAGTTGTAGAAATGTGTTTTTTGGGTCTACATGGCTTTGAGGATGCTCTGCTTAAATGCTAAAATTGAAACATTAGTCATAAGGTATTTATGCATAAAATAAACTAAGTGGAAATGCAAGAAATTAAAAAAACAAGGATAAGCCTTTACAGGCATGCTACCAGCTCAGCGAGGCTGCACTTAGGAAAAGCACTGCCCTGATTCCTTCAATAATTTGTGTAATCTTGTTATGTCCTTGTGAATATATTCACATAAAGGTACTTGATGGATGCATGCGCCAATTTTGCTCAAATCTTTAGCGACATTTTATATGGAAACAGGAATCAGGTTTTACATGACCTCTCCAGCACAGTGCATCAGGGAGCAGCACGTCACATCGGGCCACACCTCTCTAAGCCAAGGGCCAACCCCCAACATTTACCTCACCCCACCTCACTCTGCTCAGAGCGAGTAAGTGTCCCACATTGCTTCTGAAGCTGGACAAAGTGGCCCCGGACTGCCCCGTGGATGAGCTTTCTGTGTTCTCCGACCCTGCTACTCCAATAACAGCACAGAGCTCGCAGATTCTGTTTTATTCTGTGAAAAAGCTTGTTTGAGGCGTCTCAGGGGCTGATGGAAGTAGTCACAGCGGTGGTGGTGGTGAGGGGAGAGGGGAGAGGGGAGAGGGGAGAGGGGAGAGGGGAGGCGGCAAACAAGAGAACAGAGGGCTTTGGGAGAGTGAGCTCGAGACAACTCTGTAACGCTCTGCAACCTTTAACTGTCGCTGCAGAAAGAGCAAGAAGTTATTCTGAAGCCCAAATACTTACCATTAAGTCCCTCTGAACCTCTGAGAGTATTCTGCTGCTACCACCGCCCTTGGCTGGCTTTTAGGGGGTGTTTTGCTTGGATGTTTTATTGACAAGAAAAGAGGAAAAAAAAAACCGTAGCACACTCAGTCATGCGAATGAAATGTAACAGATTTGAACTTGTGACACTCTTGGAGTGTGAAGGGAGACTATGGAAAGACTTTCAGATGGGTGGGGTCACCAGTTTCTGCTCATGCCACCAGTACTGGATGAGGTCAGCTCCTTAAACTCGGTGCTGCCCACACCACCTCTCCCACAATGAGAGCTGAAACCACGCAGTACAAATATTCACTTTCAAAACGCCTTTCCACCCCAGCTCCCAAGAAAACACAAAAATCTTTTTTTTTTTTTAAGCGATGCCCTGCGTTTGACCTCTGTCTTTTCACAGCTACTGTACACACACATGCCTCTGTCACAATTACTTTCACATCAAAACTCATGCATGCACGCACATGCGCACTCACAGGCTTGTTTCCTGCACTGGCCGTGGTCATGGTGATGGGGTGACAAAGACAGGACTAATATTGCCCCTTAATATTTGATGTGCTGAGAGGAGCTCGGTGTGTGTTTTTCATCAGGACATTCCTCACTCTGTCTGGCTCTCGGGCTGCGTCTCTGCTCGGGGATTGTGTAAGAAACTTAAGATTACTTAAAGAAATAGATGGTGCTGTGTAATCTACTTATATCATTGATTTATCTTCTTATCCAATTGTGTTTCCTTTGTAACCTAACTCCAGGCTATATCTCTTTATAGGAAGAAGGAGCAGCCTCTTAAATGTTTATCGACAGATTCTTTACACATTCAATTAACAGTTAGCAGGTATTGTAGGACAGATACCCCAATGAAATTTATAGTTTGCTATGTTTGAATTTGTAGCTGGGGCTCTCCATTTTCATGGAAAGCTGTCAAAAATCCAAAGATTGTTTTTTTTTCTCCTTTCTTTTTTTTCCCTTCAAAGATCCCAGAAGACACCGTATTTGATGTCATTGTTTGTTGCAGGAAGGAAAGCAGTGTGTGCTATAGCCCAAATAATTGGTGGAGGATTCTCAGCAGGGGAAGATAAACTGAAAGTGACACCAGGGTGGAAGGCTCGGCATGATGCCGTCTTCCTTTCAGCACTTCAGCTAAAACTACAGACCCTCTACGGTTCCACGGGAGCACGAGTGAGAGCTCGCTGACTGGAGGAGCACAGAGAGCCTTTGGCAGACCCCAACACTGATTCTACCCCCCCTTCCCCTCCCATTAATCTTTCATATCCAAGGCTAAATATGAGCCAAGTTGATGTGACGCTGTGTCTGTGTCAGGGGCAGACTGAGAGTGTATGTGTGTGTGAGTGTGGGTGGGGGGCTGTTGAGGTTAAGTGCTCTGGTGTCTGCAACTCGGGGGACATGAGGAGAAGAAGAAGGAGGGGTGCGCTCTAGCGGGGGAAATTGAGGGTGGGAGAAGAAGAGATGGAAGACAACTGAAAGATCATCCCATGAGGGGAGACCTCAGAGCCGGGGGTGAGGTTTTATGAGTTTGGCCTCTGTGCCACACGTGTGCGTACTCACACAGATACATGCGGAGGCACGCACATATACAGGTGGTGAGCCTCTAACAAAAGCTTGTCTAATCCAGACGGTTCTCATGTTTCTGTCTGTAAAGATCCCCAGGCTCCTCTCAGGAGGGGGCACAGGCATAATATTCTGGGTACTGTAATCCAAGAGAAGTTTGTACATTTTAAAAATTCTCACAGCAGAGGTTTTGATTTTCTGGGCTACTGCAGATCTTCATGGGGTGCTTCCACTGCGCTGCAGTTTTTTTTTTTTTTTTTTTTCAAAGCGTTGTGTGATTCTATTGTTGGCAAAATTTAAAGGGAGCGCTGGCTGGGGATCCGGTGCAGCGTACAGTAAATCTTAACTGTCTCTCACTTTGTCTCTCACACTCTGCACATGTGCGCACACGCAAGCCGTAGCAGAAACCCCTGCTGTTCGGCTACATTTTGTATGTTACTAGATGCAGATTGCTGCCCGTGTTTGAGATCCCTTGCGTGCGTTAAGGGTGTGCGTGTGCGCATATGAGGTGGAACACGGTGCAGCAGAACACACCCTGATCATCATATCAAAACAATAATGAGAAGAAAAGTCAACATTGTTCTCTGCCACGCTCCATTAACAACAGCAGAATCCATAATCGTATTCATTTTCAAGCAGCTTTATTTAATAAAGTGGAATAGGCCTGGTACCTCCATTACCATAATGCTACTTAACATTAATCTTGGTCATTAAAGAAGACTGATACACAATCCCCAGGCATCCGAGTTGTAGGAATTAAGGATGAACTGAGGGAAAAGGAGCGTTCGCAACTGTGATAATGTGTTTGCCCCTGTTTTTCAAATAGGGGAGTCGTTGCAAAAACCCAACGTTTCTTAATGTATGTGGAAGCACTGACGCTGCCAACCATGACTTGGAGGTGAGGTTTTGATCTGCTGCTGTGGATGTAAACAACTCATTAGGAAGAGAGCAGGATGCCTGCTGACTGGCAGGGACAGCAGGGGTGCCTGGGATAGCTGGGAACATGTAACTATCTCACCATCACTATCTCTCGTGCTCGCTCGTCTACTCTACTTTCATCCGCTCATCAGCCACCGGAGGCTTACATTGGAGATGTGGGGGTATAATTGTGTCTTACTCACAATACTCAGCTTTTCTTTCTTTCTCCCCTTCTCTTTACCTGCAGATTGAGCCTGAACCTACATTCAACTCCCCTTGTTGCTCTTCCTCTTACCGTTTTAGTCATCCTTTTCATCCCACCTTCTTACCTCTACCTTTTACTCCCTTGCTGGGCTGTCTCCTCTAACACTTCCTTGCTCTCTTAATCAATAACCCCCCCCAGCTCTTCTTAGCATTCTTCATTTCCTCTGGCTCTCTGTGTCTCACTCCTCCTTTGAAGAGGATGTCAGACAGTCTTTCCTCGTACGGGGCCGTTTTCATTCGACTCCATCACCCCAGAGACGTGACCTCCCCACGCACCTCTTTTATTCCCCTCCTCCGCTCCACCTATGGTATCTCTTCATCGCTCGTGTACGACCAATTCACAATTGAGTCACATCTCCCTCTGACGAGCTTTGATAACAAAGTAATTGTGTGGTCATCGGATTCTCTTGTCTCAGCTGGGGATCAGTAAACAACTGCTGTTTGAAGACTTTGATTACTGTGACATCTTCAGCTGGAAAGATTATACATTTTGCTTTGTGGTTTTTGTGCAGCATGGAGTACGCTCCATGTAGGCCTACATCCCAGGAAGCCCTTGAGCAAAATGAGTTTAACCTTAAATGCCTGAGAAATGTAGCTCCTTTGTGATTTATGCCTGTATTTCTCAAAGCTGGGCCTGGTAAAAGCATAGTTTTGACTAACACAGTGCTTCATCCATTTTTATTTTCACCCTGATCAATAATTAGTGCTCTAACCAAGCAGAAAGAAGAGTTGCCATTGGTGATATATTGATTGGGAGTAATAGTTCATGCATGCTAATGAGTCTTCTGATCCATAAAAAAGAGCTTTATTTATTAAATTTGAGTTTTACAATGATGGTGTCAATGGGCAGCCTGAGCAGAACACGAGGGTGGACTCAAAAATGGATTTGAAGCTTATTCTGCTCTTTATGTTTTCCAGGAAGGATGTAATCATCTTTTGATTTATCTTTGTTCAGACTTTTAGATCCTCTTCCAATCCAACATTATGTTTAGTTAAGTTGTCTGTCCTCATACCTCCAGCCAGTCAGTTGAGCGGGGATTAGTGTCTCTTTGTCCTCCTGACTGGCAGCGCAGGGTCTGTGACAGACCTCAGAGGCACCGGAGTCCCATCAGATCAACCACACTAATTAACTTGTTTAAACAAACTGGGAGCGAGAGGCAGGAGAAAAAGCTTTCAGCCTCCTTCAAAAAGCCATTAAAAGGGAACAGGGAGGGGAACTGAGTGACACAAGAGGGGTGGTGTGCACTTTTATCAACGGCCTGGAACCTGAGTCTTTTTTTGTATAAAACGCATGTGTGTTTATGTGGCGAGGAGAGCAGATTACGGGGCTCTTTGTTTACGGCGTGGGTCGGTCTGGAATGAGGAGCTTCCTGAGGAATCCCAGATGCGAG
This sequence comes from Trachurus japonicus, assembly GCF_045865225.1. Taxonomy (NCBI): domain Eukaryota; kingdom Metazoa; phylum Chordata; class Actinopteri; order Carangiformes; family Carangidae; genus Trachurus; species Trachurus japonicus. The sequence goes on from NC_140918.1 coordinate 15,491,171, forward strand.
CAACTTGACCTTTGACCTCTGTGTACTGAGCTCAATCAGAGATCGCAAACACAGATTCTAGAGAAAGAAACGATACAGAGAATGCAAGTAGGAGCAAACAGACAACCAAAGAAACACCTCAGGGGAAAGTCCTGGACCACCACAGCTTCATTGTTAACCCCATTTAGCTCAGTGAGTCACCCGCGCGCTCATACCCAGTGAATCAGCCGTTTTGTTTCTGCTCCCAGACCAGTGAATGTGTTTACTTCTTTAGGCTGTGCACACAGTGATATAATGTGATTGTCACATACCAAGCTGTTTCTATTGCAGTCACTGGTTTCGCAGCAGTGATTAGCTCTGTATTATCTGATTGAAGCTTCTTTATAGAGAGCCATCCGCATCGTCACAGGCTGCACTAATGAGCTCAACTTAGCAACAAACTCTTAGCATAACAAACGCGGTCCTGTCATAGAGCTGTGTATGATGCATGCCACCTTTTCCTTCCTCCTCACTCTCTGTGCTGTGTGTGTGTGTGCGAGTGTGTTTGTGTGCGTTTGTGATTACTGGCATTGTAATTAGACTAAGGGACTATTATCCAGTAAAGATGTTTTCCCCCACAGACCAGTGGAAGGCTCGCCTTGAGGATGTCGCAGTGCTGAGAGTTAATAATAGAAATGTTCATGCCGAGTAGAAGCAGCATTTCCATAGGGCTTCGTTTAGTAATAAAACCCCCCATCGGGATATACTGTAGTGGACAGTCTCGCACGCACACACATATACTTGCACACTGCATGTCAGAAAATGACACGCAGTCACATTTCTTGTGTTTTCACACCCACATCTACGTGTAAATCAGTTCCATTAAAAATCGCCTTTGCCAAAATTCCTCCGCCACCGAATTATATTCTACATCATATCCCATGAACGGCCATATGGTTTTACTGCAGCACGACAAACACGCATAAACAGATGCACGGTCACACAGTGGAGACAAAGCCATGTTAGAGTCGCTGGGATGCCTCAGCGTGATGTATGATCTTCATTCCCTCCTCCCATGGGCCATCTCCAGCTCAGCATCAGCCATAAGACAGACAGAGGAAATGAACGTTGGGGAATTTATCTCCCATGCTGGCATTGTTTCTGCCTGGTGAGCTCTGAATTAACACATTTATTAAAGTGCTGGGTTGAGACCTCCACTTATTACAGGGCAGAACTGCTGAGCAGGGCTTGTGCGTTGCGTGTTTTGTGAAAGCACAAATTGAAATGAAAGCTTTAGATTAGTGAATTAAAAGGTTGTAAAATTAAAAGGAGACTATCACCACACGTATCATCCATGTATTTATACTGTATGAGGGGGCAGGGGGGCATCGAACCTCACTAGAAACAGTGTGTGAGTTTGTATATTAATTTTGATATAGTCTGTATATGAGTCTTAATAAACAGATATACTGTATATTTACTCTATTTTCTCCCAAAGTCATTAGTGAGTAGTTTACCGTCTGTCTGTATATATTCTCTCTGTCTTTGCAAAGTCACTTGGGAAGTCGCTGCTGTCAACATTTGCCACTTCAAAGAAAGTTGCACTAAAAGAGACATACTTGAGGGGATAGCGAAGTTCTTATCTTCCAGGATTGTGTATTTTGTGTCATCTTCTGCTTCTTTTGCACGACATTATGCTTCTCAGCTACATGATGGTTGACTCGAGCAGCATTCGAAACTGACACGTCCCTGCAAACTTAAGCAGAATTTGGCACAAAGAAGGAGATAATAAATTAAGAAGCAGTCAAGTTTGGGCAGATTTTGTGTGTGTATTAGATAATCTCTTGGCGGATTAATATGGATTTGTTGCAGTTTGATAGGGTAAGCCATTGTACAGGAGGAATGGTGAACATGGTCGAACACATGGACACAGGTTTAAATCCCTCATGCACCCACCCTCACATCACAATCACTCTCTCACACAGGCAATTACGACCCCCCTGACAGAACATTAACTAAGTGGCAACGGTCCCCTCTATAAACACTCATTCTTTAACTGGAGAATCCCCGAGTTGCTCCCTATCAAACATCCAGTCAAAGTTTGGAGAGCTTGGGAGCATGAACAGGAAATACTGCTGATTAATGATTGGATCGGCTCATAAACCCAGAGGCCAGATTTGCCAGCAATTGAATAGCAACTGCACTGATTCTTGATCAGACTCAGATGTGAGGACCATGGACTGTATAAGGTCCAGTGGTATGAAACCCCTTCTTGGTTTCTTTTTCATTTCCTGTGGTGTTTCCTGCTCTGTTCATTGACTGCATTGCCTCTGTCTTCAGGCTGGAAGGTAAAGCAGAGACTTGGGTTTGACGTCTGAGCGGCATGTCTTAAACTTTGCCCTCCAGCCCTCTTTTCTCCTCTGTCCAGGACTGATGTCTCAGGGGCACCTCATCTCCTGTCTCTCTCACTCTTTCATCCACCCACCCTCCACCTCTACCCCTACGGCTACAACAGTCGGCCGGGCTAATGGAGCCACTTACTGGCCCTTTAAATCTTAACGGTGCTGGTTAACCCTTTATTGATGTTCCTAGACCCCTCGGCTGCCTACAGGCTGGTCCGACTGTAAATCTACTACCTGCACTTGATCAGCTGCTCGCAGGGAGGCTTTGACTGAAGTCAGGCTAGGTCATTAGACAGAAAAGAGGGGGGGAAAAAAACGTAGCCATTCCCATTTGTCAAGAACCGAGCTGTGATGTGTTTTTCTCTGCCAGCCCTTTGTTCTGTTTTGAGGCCGCTGCCTTCTGGTGTCTGCTGCCACTTGAGATGGGGACACAATGAACATTTTGAGGTTTGCCAATTTACGCAATGACATGAAAATTAAAACGTGGAAAAAGTACTCAACTCCTTATATCTGTATCTAATTTGTGTTGGCTTGAGGCTTTTTTTGTTTGTTTTTTTCATGAACACGCTTTGCATGACAAGCTGGCGACGATGCGTTGAAGCTGAATTCAACCCTCGGGTCTCTGCTTCACATAGATCAGCCTCAGTGGCGAGGGGTAATCTGATCACAAAGCTAAGAGATATACACATTAGCTGTAATCTTATGAGGCCCATTCACATCAACGTGACTCAGAGTCAAATGGGAAAAAATGAGGAAAGAGGGAGAAGAGTGTGTAAGAGCAGCAGTTGCGAGCGAACAATGACAGGCATCTAGATCATACGTCTCGGATCATTTCCCCTTCCATATTGGAGTTTATGGTTTGTAGATTCTACTGCAGTAAAGAACGTATTTTCTGAGGCAGATGTTAGCTTTTGATTGATTTCTTCTTTGCTGTAGAACATCTCGCAGATGCTCACAGATGCTCACTCTGTGTTCCTTCACTGTTTGCAATACAGGGACGGGCTAAAGCCTTAAAACCATCAGCAGATCTCCCCTGAGGCACGTAGAGCCTTATGTAGTCTGGTGTGCTTGTCCTAATATCTAATAACCCATCTTTGGTCTTTGAGCTACATCCCACCTTCATCCTCCTTATATCTCCTTTCCCCCTGAGGGCTTGAATGGGAGGAAATGTGTTTACCCAAAGGGAAATATCCAGGGTTACAAGGAATATTGCAGCTGACCCACCTCCACTGATTTTCTTGTACCTATAGCAAGTATATCTACACGACAGGTGGCCTCAACTGTGGCCCAATAAACTCTGCAAGACTGCTTGTCTTCCTTTTTTCTCCCACTTTGAGGGCCTCCCCTCTCTCCATCCCCCCACCTCTCCTTTGCTCCAAAGGCCAGCCGTATCCTTTTACCTCAGGCGAAGTTGGTCTGATGGTCTGGGACATGTTAGCCAGCTGCCAAATGAAAGGGGATAAATCACACAAATGAAAACAAATAGATCCAGGTCTGCTTGACTCTAATTAAAGCCGGTTCCTCTACTCTGTAAACTCGGCTGTGTTCTACATACTTGATGGTGCTCCCGGAAACATGTGTTCCTCCTGAATTCCCCCGTTGCTGAAACAGAGCCATGTGTGGCTGCACAGTGGGCAGGAGTACTCAGGCTTTTCTTTCTTTCTTTCTTTCTTTCTTTCTTTCTTTCTTTCTTTCTTTCTTTCTTTCTTTCTTTCTTTCTTTCTTTCTTCAAATGGTATGTTCTGCTCATGCTCTGCAGAAACATTCTTTTCACTGTATAACAACGGTGATTAAATTTAATTGTGTTAAAAGAATATTTATTATGATTTTGCACAGTATTGAGTGTAATTTAGAACCCTTGTGCTAATTAATGTTTCTCCCTCTCTTTTTCTCTCCCATGCTTCGTTTGACATTTTCCTCCTGCGCCTGGTAACTCCACTGCATATAGGTAAGCATATTCTAAAATATGTATTTCTACCACATTATTACTCATCGGTACAGTTAGAATCATCTGGAGCAATTCACAAAGTTCACGAGTTTGAATTATACATGCATGCACCACAAGCCATTACTTTGGCGGCTGCACTTACATAACAGGAAAGCCAGACTAATGAGCACTGGCTGCATGGCGACTAACTTAATGGGCTGTAGTGATAGGCCTTGATGAACCTGCCCCCACATGGCATGTGTCATTCTCCATCACTCACACTCTCTCATTCATATTACAATGTCTGGGACAGGGACAATTTCATTTGTAATGGGTCTATTCACAGAGATGGGATTGTTGGCTGTGTGTGTGTGTGTGTGTGTGTGTGTGTGTGTGTTTGATTGTGTGTGCATGTGCTTCATCATCAATCAAGAGCTACATTTTGGGGAGGAATGCATCAAGGACTTTCGATTTTCCTTATTTTCCCGGTGTGAATGAGACATATTTATTATTTATTAATTATGATTTAATAAAATGCCTCTCTCCATACTGCTCGTCAGCAACTGGCTCAGCGGTTCCTCTCTGGTCTTTACTGTAAAGCCTGAGAGCAGCTCTGTTGTCGTACAGTGGGAGGCAGGAGTGCCCTCCAGCAAAGACGATTTCTGCTCTGCCAGAATGTATCTGTACACTGCTGCTCAGGGAAAACAGGAAGGCTCACTGACCCATGGACCAGTTCAATTAGCATTCGCCACCGACACCTGCTCTCACCAGCAATACACAACTCTAGAGTGAGCATGCATGTGCGTGTGTATGTGTGTGTGTTTTTTCTCTGGTATTACTGCACATCGCCATTAAATATTAAAACATAAGGCCGGGAGTGCACTGGGGTAGACCTCCTGTTCCCCTCTCTCATCAAAAATAAAAGGACAGCAACTGTAAAGTATTTGGAAGATGGAAAAATGAGAGGCAAGCTGAGAGTAAGGGTTTTTACAATAGCTAGAGGAAAACAGCGGTGGGAATATGGGCAAAACATCAGCAGAACAATTAAAATCAAAGTTTAAAGTAATTATTAGTTACACAGTAAGATTGTAGACAAATTATGAAAATAAGCCATTAAGCTCCAGTTCACAATATGTTTTATGGTTATACCAAGGAGCTGTAGAATTTGGTAGCACCTGCTGCTGTCCACGTTAGTTTCAACTAGAGCTGCCGGGAAGAAAAGATAGAGTGTAGAGAAATAGGGTCAAAGGTCAGAAAGTGGAGCCACCCAGCTCGTAATGGCTTTAACCTCTGACTCCCAGCCATGTCCTGAGTCATCTCTTAATGCAGTATGACTGACAGCTGAGCAGTGCTTCACATTCTCATGTCTGTGTCTCCAGCAGGCAGAAGAGCAACTCTAAAAAGATTCATGGAAACTTAAACACCCATTACAATGAATTAATGAATTAATGGTTGTGTAAGCCATCGGTTTATAGGCTATTGGTGCCATTGCACTTTGTGTGTGTTCTCACAATCAAATGATTTAAAATGCATCATCACCATGATGCAAAATGCTGAAAGTTCATTTCCAGGAAGCCCCCTACTGTAGCATGGCTTCTGTGCTTCCTTGAAGCCAGCAGCCACAGCTTTCACTGTAATGGAACAGAGGACTTCAAACGTGACTAATTGTTATCTATTTGTTTGTTAATGTGCCTCTTGTTTGGTGCTGTTGGGAACAGATGTGCCTGATGAGCTTTGTGAAGTGGCGGAGATCTGCAGTGGGACGAGCCTAATCAGTAGCGCAATTATAAGTTGTGGAGTACATCATCTGCGTGTGCTGAGGAGGAAAATAAAGTTGTTGTTGTTGTTTTTCATTTGCCGTACATGCCACATCTCGAGCCTGCCTCTTTCACAGTGAGCGATTGCCAAGTTTTCAATAGAGGAAGATGAAGAGGACAAGTCACGCTCCAAAGAGAATAAGAGATATGATGAGAGCCTTAAAGAACATCTGGCCTATAGCCCGACCTGCTTGTGAAAAAATACTGACAGGGGAGGAAGGAGGAGAGGTGTATAGTGAGATGTGGGATTGAAATGAGGATGGATCTGTTGTTGAAGGATGAAGGGCGGTGACATATTCCCTGACCTCTTGCCTGACCCTAAGTGGTGATGCCTGAAGTCTCCTTTGGAGGCCACGACCTCAGAGCTCAGTGATAGATGCCTCAGGCATCACCGGGATTGTCTGTGAACACCTACTGGGTACTTTATAGTCAAGTGTGGGAAATTCATTTCATACCATACCCACTCATTATCTTCCTAGAAAGACTTGAGTGACCTCACACTAACCCTGGTGCTAATTATTTTCTTATAAATATGTTATGAAAAGATATTGTTTTCTTTTCTTTCTACTGTATCAAGGGCGGTCATGCTATAGAAGGGGTGGGTTTTATATGTGTAGGCTTTAGACTCCTGTCCAACATATCACAATCATTTTTCTCTCCTAGTGTGTGGCCTTTGGCACACAGCGTCAGGTCCTGGCTGGCATCTGAAATGTGCAGGGTCTGGAGGTTAGGGTAGAGCAGCTACACAGCTTGGCAGCAAAGGACACAAACCCCTCTGTCACTGCTGCGGCACAGAAACATTAAACTGTACAGTCTCAAACAGAAGACACATCAAGCCTCATATCACCCACATTAACACAACCAACAATATTTGTTGAACACATCATCCCACGTGCATTATGTTCTGAAAGCAATGGGATGTCGGGGTGGAGCTGCACTATCATCATAATGGGAGATGGATGTTGCTCAGCTCATTCCCCAGGGAATTTGTAATGCTTTTGTCTGTTCATGAGGAAAAGTAAGCTATGATACACTTTGGTTAAATGAACGCTGATTTTCCTTTTGAGATGCTCTCTTTACAAGTGTAATACTTTAAGGGAAACCAGCTTGGATTTATGCGGATTTGTTTGGCACTGTGTCTTTCCTGAAAATCCTTTTTTTTTTTTTTTTTTACATTTAGCCTCCTCCACCTTCCCTATCTTTAGCTCGTGTTTTGTCACACCAACCCTCTATTCACACTTCCTTATCCCCTATTAAGCTCAGAGAAAGAGTCTTTACTGCGTATAAAGGGTGATTTACACTCATATGCAGATGTGAGTCTTCACCATAGGTATGCACATGCATTGTTTGCCATTAAATTATACATAGGGGCTTTGCATGCTATATGGACACAAACTTTTAACTAGTCTGCCTGGTCTTCATTATATTTCATTACAATATGGATGAGGTCATAAAAGTCTTTCTTGCAAAACTTCTTTATTTTTGCATGTAGAAAAATAATATCTAGTGCAAACTTTCTATTTTCACTACTACCATCACTAGGTTATTAATGTTTGTGAATGTATAAGGTACAGTATGTGTTGTCTTTCTTATTGCACAACACCTCCATTTAAATTCAAGTTAGAAATGTGACAATAAAAGGGTGAAAGCCACCAAGAGCTATAAATCGTTTGGTCAACATGGTGACATGTCAATACAGAGGTATAATTCAGGCTGTAAATTAGAATAACATTCTCTATATGTAAGGACTGGGCACATGTTCTTCCCTCTTCCTTTCCCCTGATTAGAGTAACCCACACAACCTCAGCTAAGACCAAATCCAGATTCCTGCAATGAAACACAAATCTCCACAGGCTGTCTGGAAAGGCCACACATCTAAATTACATTTTTACCGCACAACACATCGGAGCTCAACACACTTCACACCACTTTCGTGCTCTGAATGCAGAAATGACCTTCTGCTGTATGTGATGGAGATTTTGATGTGTGTGTGTGTGTGTGTGTGTGTGTGTGTGTGTGTGTGTGTGTGTGTGTGTGGATCATGTATTCCACTCTGTTTGCATATCTGTGTGCTTTCCCTTGCAGTTGCACATACATACAATTGTGTGCATGGTTTTGTTTGCATGCCTGCATGGTGTGCAAAGCCGTCTTTGTGAAGTCTCTGATGCTGAGTGTCCCCAGCAATGTGTAGGAGATAATGGCAGCAGACAGAGGCTAATGTACAGTCCTATAAACAGTAATGGATCCTGTGGGGATGCAGAACTGATAGTAAACTTGTAGGCCACTCTCATGGTATATTGCCTTTATTATGGCGTTGTTGACACACAGCGCAGTGCATGATAGGCAAGAATGTTTAGAGAAACAGTAGGAATATGACATGACTATATTAAAAAGACATTAGGAAAATACGAACCCGGCGCTGGCAGAGGCTCAGCGCTGAGCTCCAGTCCTCTTGTCAGTACATGGAAGATCATTTTTGGATTTTAATAGTTTTAAATTATTCCAGTGTGTAGGAGATAGGATGGGATACGGTGCTGATTGTATCAGTCTTGCCTCCAGAACTGTGTCATTAATCTGAGCATAAATCCTTCATTCCTCCCCGTTATTAACACAATGGAAGAGAAACAGACAAAATACAAAAAAAAAGCCTCTGGTAGCCGTCTTCTTTTTCCGTATTTCGTAGAGGACACTGGGCTTTTCATAGTCTCAGTGATTATGCTGGAAAAAAGTTATGATAATGTTTAGTGGAGTCAGGGACAATTGTGCTTGCATGACCAGAAACACCATTAATCATTCTGTCGAGAGGGGAGGGAGGCACGGCTGGAGAGGGGGATGCTTTGGAGGGGGGTCGGTGTAGGGGGCAGTGACAGTTTGGCAAGGTGATGTGAGCTGAACTACTAGCCTGTGGAGAACCCTCCCCAACCCCACACCTCCTCCCTCCTCCCCCTCCTCCCTGTCTCCTCATTTCCCCTCCCCATATCGCACCATCTCCCCTCAGCGGCCACCAGTCTCTTTTTTCCTCTGTCACCTGCTTCCCTCTTACCAGTCGTGTTTTCATCCCGTCTATTAAGGCGCTGTGTTTACCCCCTGGTGTGTATCTCCTGGGTTCGACTGTCACTCACATGGCTGAGTGTCAGGCCACATGTCATGCAGAGATAGGATAAATTGAATTCTGAGGAGGAAATGTGTGTAACAATTGATATGTGGCCACAGTATATACACGCCTGGGATATATATAGATATCCACACGCATAGCCCAGGCCAAGCTGATTCTGATTTTGTGTGAAGAAGGCAAGAGGAGAAGATGCAAGCGACTTTGAAAGAGGGTTCATTGTAGGGGCATGGATGGCAGGAGCTTGACTCACAAAGACTGCTCAACTGGCTGCTGTTTCACTAGGAGCGGTGACTGAAGTGACATCTGCATTCAAATGTACTCTAGTGCAGTGCACTGCTCAAAATGTGCCCATTGGGAGAGGATGGCTGCTTGCTCTGTGTAAATGCAGCCTACAGCTTTCTTGAGAGCATCACCCAAACAACTTCACACTCGACATCCAAGTCGTGTGTGTGTGTGCGTGCGTGGTTGTATGCGTGTGTGGTCAGTGGTGAGTTTAGTTATCCGCTGTGATTGCGTGACCAGAAAGTGCCGTCACAGTCGAGTTCCGCTGCAGAGGTCAGTGCTGCGAGAACCGTAGGTACTGGTCCGCAGAGATGTGGAGTGTGGAAGTGATACGGTCAGATGAGTCACCCTTCACCATATTCTTCACAACTGGGAGAGAGAGAGAGAGAGAGAGAGCCCTGTGTGGTGGACAGGACACCAAAGAGAACAGCGCGAGCTCTGTCTTGTAGGGGTGGGGCATTCTGCTGGCACAGTTTGGGTGCACTCGTCCCCAGAGAGAGGAGGGTCACTGCAAATCAATACAAAGTTGCTCTGAGTGACTCGTAGAATCAATGGTTGTAGATGGAAAGTCAGGGGGACCACCAGTTATAACAGTTTCCTCTGAGACGGACACGAATGCTTTTATAAAATGTCATGGCAATCCAGACAGTAGTCATTGAGGAGATGTTTCAGTTGGATTTACAAAGGTCAAACTGATGGTGGAAAAGCTAGGGGACGAGATAGGTCATAGTATTAATTGTCTATGATTTTTGATACAAAAAAAACTCATGGATAGATAAAGTAGTGAACAGATTTGATTTGTCTTATGGAGCCTGTTAATGTAAAAACAATGATTGATGTGTATAAATTAGATTATCTTTTAGCTCATGTTCAGAATTCTCTGTTGCTATCAATGCAATTATGTGTGTTTATCGTTGTGTATACATAGCTATGCTGTGCAGCCATCAGTTGTAACAATTTTGTGTAGTCAGACTTTTAGCTTTTCAGTGATTACCGACTAATTAGATCTGACAGTAAATGTCAGAGTAGCGGCTCTTCTTCAGAGCTGTCGAGTGAAAAGCTTTCATGTTTTAAATTCAGTTCAAGGATTACATGCTCCTTAATGGGATGAGAAAGATGTCCATACCCTTGATTCGTGAAACTATTTCGAAACCAATTAGATCAACTGGAAAAACACACAGCCATCAAACTGAAATTGACCTAAAATAATAGTTGTGAAGTACAACTCATGTCTTACATGAAGCGTTGACATGTAATTACTCATCATTTCTGACGGTCGAAAACAATAAAAATATAATATATATATATTTTAAAAGAGTTCCGTTTTTGGTAAGGCAGTTTTGAATGTCAAGTACGCTGCATGTAGCTCATATGGGCCGAGAAGGGAAGAAAAAAAAAACTGTATCATCTGTGGAATCCTGATATGAACTGGAAACAGCAGTGGTCATTCCTTTAACACAACCGCAGGGATAATTGGTTTTTAGGAAAACATCCCTCGGTAGATTTTCAAACGATCTCAAAGGTTCATCCCCGTGTGTGCGCTCTTTGATCTGTCAGCCTGATTTCCCTATGAAGTTTCCTCCTCGATATTGTGCGTCTGCATTCGTGTAAGCCGACTGAATAGACTACATGCTCCTAGGTGGGCATGCATGTGTGTTAGCGTGTGTATTATTTAATGACTGAAGGCCATGTGTGCAGGAGTGTGTAAGTGTGTGACATCAAGGGCTGAGGCTATAGACAGGAACCCCAGGGAGTTGCATCAGCTTGGCAGCCAGACACGGCACTATCTGATGTGATTGTCGTGTCTAATTTAACCTCACCTGTTTCAAATGAAACTCCCAGCATGAATATGGGAGTCACATTGGAAAAATTACAAACATATTAGAATATTTCTCTTTGTCTTTATTTCTCTTCCGCTCTTCGTTTTTCTACCTTTTCTCTCCGTCTCGTTTCTTGTTCTGGTTTACGAGTGAGGCTTCTGTGTCAGGCGTGTTTTAAACACCTGCTTTGAAAACAGAGATCAGTCGTGTGGAAAAGCCCAACAGAAGCCTTCAAGGGCTGTGGATCACAGGCAAAGTCAAATATTTGGGTATGGAGCAGTGGGGAGGTGCACAGAAGAAATCTTTTCAACCCCCCCCCAGATGAGGATTTCTGCAGCTGTCAGAATGCATCTTAGGGTTTTAGGGGAATGAGTCCCGGCAGGTGACAGGGTGAGATACACACACCAAAGAGGCTGATTACAATATCCCTCTGTTAGGCCATGTGGCTCACCATTGTTGTTGCAGGGAAATATCCCTGAATGTTTAACTTGATATTCCTTCTGTATATACTACTGTGTAGAAGAGAATATTTAGTCTGTATCAGCAGACATTTCTCTCCTTCCTGTGGCTTCTGTAGAGAACATAGACCTTTATAACAGTCAGTGGAAAACGAATTAGTTGGAAACTTACCAAAAAAAAAAAAAAGTTAACAGAATAGGCCAGCTAGGATGACTCCAAAGCCTGTCCAGCTCCTTCTTCTCTATTCTTTGTGATACTTTCATTTGTATGCGACCGTCAGGTTTATATTAATGACGATGATACCAGTACATCCTGAGAGCACAGATCCACTTTAAAGTGTTCCAAAGGTTACTGTAGATGTGAGTTATTATTGCTTTCTTATGTAACCTATGCTGCTGCAGCACCCGTTTCTCAATGTTTTATCTTAAAAAAACAAACAAAAAAAAAAAAACGTTTTTGCATTTTTCTATGAAACTGCAAAAACCTGTTGCTGTCAAGTGTTGCTCTCTTTATCTGAGGTCACTGATAAGACAAAGTACAGAATTATTCACATTCACATTTTTTTTGAATTGGAAATAACCTGAGTATCTTGAGTGCAAGAGAGACTTTTATCTAAATGCAAGCACCAAGAAGTCAAGGAATTCAGCAATCTCGAAATCTTGTGACTGGTGAAAGTGAGAACCCTGTCGAGGTTGGCAGCAACAATGAGACAACCATATCAGATCACCGAGGTGAAGAAAGAGCACCATTTTGCAAATGGTCATGAGATGAGGTAGTGATGCAAAAGAAGCTGATCACAGATAGCCAAGGCAAGCTGTTGCACATGATCTATTTCACCAGGCTACCATTTTCAACCAGCTGAATGGGCAGTATTAGGATTTATAACATCACTTTATCTCTCTATCTTTTTCGAAAACTTTGAACTTGACAAGACTGAGGCTTTGCCAAAAGAGCACTTTGGGCGTCTTTCAGGAAGTCCTGCGCATTTTCTGGGAAAAGCTCATCAGGGCAGCATGAAGAATGGTGGACTGAAGCATTTTAGCTCTCTATGGTAATTACAGCATATGTTAAATACTGACAAATAGAAGGTATGAAAGAGAACAATCTGCATCCCTACCGTATTGAGGAACCTTATTTCAGCTGCTTGTATCATCTGCAGCGAGGTTCAGTACGAAAACTGGGATAATTGGCTGAGTTTCTTTATGTCTGTTGCCTACTGTCATCTCTCTGCTCTAGTATTTTAGATATCTGCCACTGGGGAGTGTCAAAGAGATGTATGCTGTGTAGATGAGAGGAGGCAGACTCCACTTTGTAGACTGTGGAGCTATCGCTATCCATGGCTATTTATCTGCATTTCCCTGTGGGTGACAGGGAATGTGGCTGAGCTTGACTCCGGCTTAGCTCCGTCCTTGGAAGTGGAGGAGCAGCGGACAGGCTGGGAGTCAGACAGATGCCCTCAGCTTACCACAGATCATTAATGCATGAGGGAGATGGAGATGGGCAGTATCCTGTTCCACTGGAGAAAAGGTCACAGCCAGTGGAGACTGCGGAGGAAAGACAACATGAGTTGAGAGTGCAGGAAGATGCAAAGGATATAAGTAAGATAAGTAGAAGAGAGGTAGGGTGGAGAAGCGGACTACGAGGGAAAACTTGCAGTGTGTTGATGGTATGTGCATGCATGTGTTAGCATGTGACATGATTATAGGAGATGGGGGACAGCAGTGTATTTGATTTACACTTTGAATCAATAACTACATTTACATGGACTACAGCAACCAACCTATTGATATACTCTATTCTAAACAATATGAAGCTGTTTACCGCGGTTATTAATAGTTAAACCATTCATATTTCCATTTATGTGGTATGGTACAAAGCCAAATCAATGATGGGGAACTGGTCCCTCCACCCCAGTATTTAAACTACCATAGATTTCTGTTGTGTTGTTTTGTGCTTGGTGTGTTCTTCATGCAAATTTATCACGATGCTGTGAGCAGTCCTTTTTATTGCTACAAATGAGGGTAGATTCCGGTGAAGCATGTACAAAGGTGAGTCCCCTGAGAAGGGCATGAACACACAGGAGATTTGTACTTGACAGAGAAACAAAACAACTGAAGTGACACAGTTGCAAAGAGTCTGCAAAGATTATAACAAGATGGGGCCGAATGATGCAGCGAGGGCTAAAATGTCCTGACAATGCTCCAAAAACTCTGGATCCTACTACTAAACTTATAGTACCATATTGCAGCCCGTATGTTTAAATAAGTTTAGACAATCTGGTGATGAGTCATTCTAACAAATCTGATAAAAGACATGATGCAACTGTTTTCCCTATCAGCTGGGTAATACTTCCTGCCCCTAATAAATTGACTTTGACATGCCACACTGGTGGAGTGCACCTTTAATGTCGATGCGTTGCAGTCCCGGTAAACAGCTTCCTTAGCTATCCTCCACCTCTCTCCTCCTCCATCTCATGCTCCCTATAGCAGAGTGACAGTGATGAACCATTTTGTGATTGCAAACAGTTCCACACAATACACACAATATCCATTATTAAATTTTTTCCAATTTCCCCTTTCTCATTCAAATTTGCAGAGATGAGCATTTTAAGCCGATGGTGCGAATTTGTCTTGTACAGTAAGTGTGCACATTCCATGCAAGATGCTGGATTCTGCTCCGTTCAAGCGTGGCTGTGTAAATGGCTGTTGTGGCTGGGAGGTCGGGATGTTGTGGCTGGCTGTGCCCGTGTCTCCTCAGCCAGCCCCTCCGTGTCCGTGGGGGGCCTCAGCTTGCTTTCTGTTGCCGGACGGTGGAGGTAACGGGTGTGAGAGTGCAGGGGGGGACAGGAAGGTGGGGGCGCATACTTGCTCCTCGTTGCCCCTCCATTATATCTGGTTGACCTATTTCAGCAGTGAGCAGCAGAGGTGGGGAGAAAACTGGGAGGGGTAGAGGGCAAAATCACAGGCTGACAGAAGTCCCCCGGTGAGTGGAGCTGGGTGTGTGATTCCCTAATGCAGTCACCCCCCACACTCGCACAAAACAAACACACACATACACATATACACTAGCTGCCTGTCATCCCGCCGAGCATCTCCTCCTCTTAACACATCCATTAACAGGTGTGAGATGTGTGCGTGTGTGTGTGCACGTATGAGGATACAAAGCGTATCTGAGTGGCTTTGTGTGTTTCCCTGTGTCTCTTACGTGTCAGACTATTAATCAATATGGCAATATTGAGTTTACAGTATACCATATATCTTGCAATATGCTCTCCTGTGATAGCGTCAGACTTTTCACAAATTGTATTGAGGGCTACTTACATAAAAAGCACCATTGTTATTTTTCTCCAGTAGTTTGTTCAGGTTTTTGTGTGCCTATATGGCATTGCTCATATTTAGTAATAAAAGGCATCTTGATTGAAGGTTTATTTATAAATACAAAATTACTATTACAAAAGTATTAATTTACCAAGAACATGTCATGATACAGTACAATCATTCAGTCCTCATTATGCCTTGGTGGGAATCCATGGAAGGGCCATGTCCTAGTATTTGTGTGGCAGGACAAAGCAAAGTCTGCACCCGAGGCAAGTTTCCATCTTGCTTTTGCTTTTATGAATAGTTTAAACTAATATACTAATATAATACATTGTTTATTGTGTCTATATCTTCTGTCTGTTGAGTTGTGTTGTGTTTTTTTTTTTTTAGCCCTCTCTACTTTCTTCCTTACTTGGCTGATGTAACAACAAAATTTCCCCATTGTGGGATGAATAAAGTACATCTAATCTAATCTAATCTACACAACACATTTTATTTCCACATATTAAATAAATAAAAAGGGACAGTGAAATCTGATCGTAAGTGGTCGCTCAAGATATATTTGAGATGCACTCTGGTCAGAGGTGTGCACCGCCATCCATCTCCGCCACATATAGAAACAGTCCGGATATATCTGATGCACTGACGATAGCAGGTCTGACAGGGGTCACAGTGACAATATCTGTGTTTACGTGTGTGTGTAGACTTATGCCTTCATACGTCCACTATCATCAGTGTTTATTACACCATAAAGATGCAGCACAATTACCGCACATACAACTGCGCCGCTTTGTTGTGGAGGCTTTCCCTCCCGTCCATTCAACCATGATTACAGTATGAGCCGAAGGCAGAAAAGGCAATAACAGCGAGCAGTGGCTATTTGGCTTAGCAAGGATGCAATCGATTGTCCAAGCTGGATATGGTGTAGTATGGACCCGCTGCTTGAGAGTCAGTGTGAATATGATACCCCCATCCGATGTGTAATAGCGGCTATGTTGTCATTTCTTTCCAAGCAGATATTACAGTGGAAAGGAAGTGTGTGAAATATAGCAGAGACAACAGCTTTCTTGTTATTCTGGTTGAAGCCAGTAAAACAAGCCCAATATATTGATTGGTTAAATCTGTCTAACATAAAGTATGAGGTTCTGGACTAGTGAATGTATTTATTCTATGGAATGAAATAAAAGTAGATCCACAAATGTACAGTACCATGTGCATGCAAATTCACAGGTAAGTCAGCAGGTAGAGTCTTGACACACCCCAAAATAAAAAAAAGCTAAGACCCTTCTGCAATTATACACCGTAGACACTGTACAATGCTACTGTAGCCTGTGTTGAAATTCCCCCTGAATGCTTACAAAGCCCTTTTCATTTTAGACGTGAGCCAAGCAAGCATCCTGGCTACCCTTGAATAAACATGCAGGAAGAAACAGTAGAGCTACCCAAATACAAGAGGAAAATTCGACACCACAAAACCATTGTGAGGCAGCCAAGCATAGTGCACGTCCTGCTGAATTCCTGTGCAGCTCAGCAAATATGCCTTATATGGCGAAATCGGTAATAAATAGGTATAGGTATTTCACTGTAGCACGAATGAAGGCAGAGTGAGATGAATGTTTATGATTGTGTATGTGAGGTGAATATCAAGCGCTCTCAGAAATGCAGATACAGTATGAGGTGCTGCATTAATTATTGTTTTAATTCACCGGAAAATATGTCTGCAGCTAAACCAGCTCAGCCCGATGCATGTGTGCAAGGATGATAACTTGCTTCTCCACTGGCAGAATGCCTTATAATGTGCACGCCAAAACCCATAAGAGCAACCAGAAAAAGAAGGTACCTGTTGAAATGAATTTACATATGTACAGGCGGTGCATAGATCAGCTTTCAAGGGAGCAATCACAAGTAGAACCAACAATTAGGTTTGTGCTTAGTACAACAAAAGTGCAGTAGTAGTAAATCAACAGTAAATAGTGGCAGCTGTCAACATGCTGTGCAGTCTGGTGAGACTGAGTCTACTGATCAGCTGGTCAGGAGAGTTTGACAATGAGCCATGTTGGATCTTCCGGTAACAACAGCCACAGCGTCATCTGTGATCCTGCTGCAGTGAATAGTAGCAATACTGAGAACGGAAATGCTGTCATGTTATTATTATTTTATTTTACTTTTTTTTTCAGAATCCCATCCAATGCTCTCTAAAGTAAGTAAAGAATTAGCATGTTGTACAACAGAGAGCTTGTGTAACAGTATTAAGATTTTAACAGCATTACAGCCCTATCTAACACTTGAGCTGCTGGGCTCAGAGCGGCATAATAAATTGCTGGAAAAGTGGATAGAGTTTGTGTTTTGTGTGGATTTGTATTCTGCGGTGCCATGTGCATGTGTGCATATATATGTGTGTGTGTGCATGTCGTAACCTTTAGGGCCAGATATAGAGTCATGTCTATTAGCTGGCTATTGCGGCTGGAGTCTTGTTTTTATTATCAGCATCATAATGGTGGCGGTGGTGTGTGTGTGTGTGTGTATGTGTGTGCGTCTTTTGTAACATCACCTCCTGCTCTCCCTCTACTGATCCTGAGGCTAAGATTTATGATTCTGCATTACATCTGCCTTGTCACATTAATTCAGCCATCACACACAGACACATGTACACACAGGCAGTCACATACCTCACCCAGCCCACCGCAGACACACACCCACGGTTGTACCATCACAGCCTGCATTAGGCCATACACCTATGTTTGGTGTATCATGGCATGAAGTAAATACTGATCTCCTTATTTTCAATACACATCTGAGGCCTTAGCACATGGCTGCAGGTTCCTTTTATTCAGCTCACCAGTAAAGTTGGGAACACAACAGAGCGTACAGGTCTAGAGAGATAAGATATCGCAGAACTTCTGAAAGCTCTAATGTTTTCTCACCTTGCAATTTGATTGACGAGATGGCAGGAATGTGATTTAGCGGGCTGATGTGTGAGGGCTGTTACATATCTATGTGTGAACATGTATGTGTGTGTGTGTGTGTGTGTGTGTGTGAGTGAGTGTGCGTCTCAGGGGAATAAGCAGGCAGCCAGATTCAGTGACAGACATGGAGAATAGACTGTGTGCGCTCTGGGGACGGTGTCTCACACATTGTGACACACTTCATTCTGTAGTGTCCTTCAGATGAAATGCTGCCAGGGATTTCATATGTGTGTGGAGGGGTTGGACGTCTGAGTGCTCCAGGATATACTGCATGTGCGAGGCGTGCATATGTGGGAAGTGTGTGCACATGTGTGGGGGTGGTATGTCCTCTTCTGCATAATGTCATTCTTGTACAGAGAAACACTACGAGTGACTGGATATCTGCCTTTTATTATTTTTATTTTATTTTTTTAAGCTGTCATTTGCACTGACAGTTCTTATTGTCATCATCCATCTACACATTCATCCTGATATGTCTCCTCAAGCACTGCACTGATGTATGAAAATTTGTAATTTAAACACGGGATTCTATCACTGCTCTGTGCATCAGGAAAAGAAAAATACTTTTTTTTTTTTTTTTTTGCTGAAAACAGATTCCTGCTGTGACATGACATAAATGACACTATGAGAGTGTGAGTGAAGAACTGTAAAGCTGTGAGTTACACGGCTAAACAAAGAGCTAAAACTTGCTACGAAGCTCTGTAAAGTCGAGGAGAGCTGAAGATTCAGGATGTAACAGTCGACAAGTTCATCAACACTAGCAACAACATTGTGGCATTGTTTTCACATTCTCATTTAATACCTTGTTATACTATACCCGCGATGATTTAATAAAAAGTACCAATATCAGTGTATTATTCTATAATTCCATTATGTCAATGTTGTACCTGTTTTCATCATCATTGCTGTAGAGTCCAGTGACATGCAGCTCATAGCAGCTGAATTTCTGGTTGGTGATCATTATCACTGAAATGCAAGCATATCATAATACAACACAGAACAAAAAGACATCCAAATGCGAACTTTCTTTTATTAAATTTTATGAATTTTAATTTTGCATGGCAACTTCAAGAGCTCTAGTCATGTTTTTTTGTGCACAGTGTTGCGAGAGTAATGTAGCAGAATGTAAGATGGGCTGTAATGCACACTTGAATATGCACAATGGAAATACTTACGGAAAGCATCAGCACTTGTACTGTACTTTACACCTCTGCAGCCTTGTGTAAGTAAAGCTGATAAATAGATTGGCAGCCTCCACTCTCACTTCTTTTCAGCATTGTAATTTGGCACAGAGAATGAATTAGTTATCATTCATTCTCTTTGATATTTAGCCCTCCTCCAGTTCGCAAAGTGATTACAATGGCGGTGAATGGCATAAGTAGTAGTGAGAGAATTTTCAAGCTGTCTCTTTGAATCTACTTCTTTGCCTCCCTCAGCATCAGCTCGAATCATACCCTGTAATGTAATGTAAAAAAAAAAATACACTGCTGTGCTGGTCAACCATTTTCGGCTTTTGTTTCACCATGAAGTGCCCTCTCCTTGAATATCTTGTGAAATATGAATGCAACAGTGTAAATATAATACTTAACAATTGCGGAGTGTTTTCTGCTGGTATAATAGTGATGTGGCCTACTGTGATTGTAGCTTTTTGGTATGATGATACTGTGTTCCTGTTGTCATCTAACTCTTTGTATGTTTTGGACGCTCTGGTCTTTTGGCCTCTTGCTGGTGGCAGAACGGCTCTGCCCGCTGCTCTGAGCCAATTAGCCAAAGTAGAGGCAACGCATCAAGCTATTGGGCACAGTGAGGGGTCAAAGAGTAGGACACGTCTCCACTGACAAGAACCGCTCCACTCCATGGCCCACCGGTCGGTATGGCGCAGGGTGATGGCCCTGTCTGGCTATGGGCACCCAGGGGTGTGACAAGTGAATGGGCATGCCAGTTTGGGCTAAAAGGACCAGTCGTTATGACAGCAAGTGAAGTCAAGCAAGGGGCTTCTGCATGCGATGGCTGCCTTAAAACTGTATTAAAGTGTTTGTGCATCATTGAATCTGTGTGTTCGGCCGGCAGTGGGTGGGCGGGGCAGGGAAGCATGACACATATTCATATTGACACCTGTCATTGAAGCTATGAAGCATAAAGGCAGCAAATATTAAAACCCACATGGAGTTAATTGGGGTTTGTCTTGTACTGTCTGTGTTTGAAGCCTTGTTGCACCTCTTTGGTAGGTGTTAAGGTCGGACCCCCTCCCCTTACAGCTCCTCCTTTACACCATTTCCCCCTCTTGTCTCTCCCGTGGACTCTGCTCAGAGACTGATGTCTGTGCCGTCCCGCACCGCACCGTAAATTAGTCCCGGGTGGTGACATGGTGCTTGCTGGGTAATTTGGACAATGGGGCGTTTGACAGCTCACCCATCACAGCTACAGCGCCCCAGGGAGCCACTACTCCTCCTGAGCTTTTCTCTCTCTCTCCTTGCTCTCCTCTCCTCTCTCCTCTCTTGGTGCTGATGGAGTGACTCTCTAAGTAGCAGCATCATTCTCCGATCAACCACCAAAATGGCTTTTCATCCAAGAGGGAGCAAATGGGAGGGAGGACGGGAGGAGGAGGGGTGTGAATGGGAATATACAGCACAGGCAGAACGTCGGAAAACCATAACTGCTGGAGAGTGAGCTGAGAAACATTTATAAAAGCTGTAGAAAAACAGAGATTGTGACGCATGTGAGAAAAGTGCCGGGAAAGAAACCGATAACAGATTTCACTTAAAGCCTCTTCAGCGATGTAAAACTAACAAGTATACATATGAACACAGTGTAACAGACAACGTTAGAAACATGTTAAACAGATAAATGCTTTGTAAGTGCCATTGATAAATACTTTGTGCATCAAAGCAGCGTGACCTTTGCTCTGAGAAGAAAGGTTCCCACATACAGTAACCTGCTTATTGACCTTTCTCTCTCAGTTACTGTAGTGACATAACATGCTTCTTATTCTTCTGTGTTTATGTTACTGTGTGTGATCTTATGAAATAGTACAATGCATAGTCTCTTGAACGTTTGAACACAAGCAAGATCGCTCAGTATTATTTTCTTATTTTCTTTCTGGTATTCCCATTAGGGTTATCAGGGTTATCCCATTATCACTCTGGATCTTTTAATTACAAAACTGCTAAATTAGTTAGTTATTTTTACTTTTTTTTTTTTTTTTTAAGTTTTGTGCAACTCATTTTCATTTACTGTCTATTTTTTTCTTTTTAATTTTCTTTTTGCATTCTCCATTTTGTTCTTAAATATTACTGGAATAAATTTGTTTTCAAGAGAACTGTGATTGTTGAGGTGGCAAGAAGCACAGCAACATTTAAACATGTGACAATGACCAAGACAAAAAATTCTAATTTTCATCAATTCATTTAAACTTTTATAAACCTGTGTATTTTTGTGAGGATGAAAATTTGTGAGGATTTGAAATGATGAGCCTTAATTACCATGATACTTTGACCTTGCCTTTCCTGGCACTGTGATGTGGGTGGACAGACAGTGGCCAAGGCCTAGCATGACCCTGGCAACCACCAGCTGCCTCCTGCCAGAGTGTAGCCTGAGAAGGCTGAGTGAAGGTCAGGGATAAGGACCAGAGAGAACATGTAAACACCACCAACCAGGAAGAGATGACTGGATGTGCAAAGACAGGAAGAGAGGAGGAAGACCGTGCTCTGATTACACAACGTAATGGCTGCTTTTACTGTGTTTTTTGTTTTTTTTGATATTGGATTCTCCTCTTTTCTCTCCACCTAATAAGCTAAAATGGGGATCAGTGGAAGGGAGAAAGGAAAACACAGGGCACAATTTACCGCGTGAATGTCCATTTCCTATTAGATAGATTTTTTTTTTTTTTTTTACCGCTTATCTCCAGACCTTCTCCTCAGTAATACAACCGCTTTCCTTCCAGCTGTGTGTTTGCACTTTACTGCAGTGGGCTAAATCATTTTGTGCAGGTTCATTTTTCCAATTACCACACATCCTCTGGTAAAGATAAGGCCCATGAATTGGACCTTTCTATAACGTCCAGATTGAATTATTCATTTGGTTTATTTAGCTGCTTTAGTGTGCATGAGCCCTCTTCAGGTCATTGGAGAATCTGGCCCGCACTGGAATGACTGTGAGCCGTGAACTGATTGGGAGGTTAATGTTGTAACCGTCTGACTTTTAACTTTAGGGAATGTCTGCTTGTTTTTCTTAACTACTCCTCCCCTGCTAGGTTTTGTGATGGCAGGATTCCCGAGAGATGAAATATGAGTGTGCTTAGCACGCCCCAGCAGTGAAGCTCAGATAGGACAGGGCAAGGGAGGGGGGTCACTGGAAACCAACAGTAATCAATAAATACCTGCTGCAGCCAAGCGTTAGATAGGGCCCTGCAGACAATGTGTGCAGACACATTAGTGTATATAAAGCACTCGGCTGGAAAGAGACATTTGGAGTAGAGGGAAGCCTGCGCTCATTTTGCCTGTTTCTCGTGAAGCTTCTAAAGGATTGTGCTTTTAAAACAACAGCCATACATATTGATTTAAGCCATCGGGATGTATGGGGTCTTTACTTAATCCAATACTAACAAGTATTGACTGGGGAAAGTCATTACCATTGATTTATGTTCACTCAATATAATGGGTAGGTGTGCTCAAAGCTCATTTATAGGTAGATCTGATTGACAGTCTATTTATCCTGCTTCAATTGACATGACAGCTGAGTGGTTTATTATTCTGCTTGACCACTCAGCTGAAAACCACCTCTTGTCCTTCCCCATGGCAGCATAGCAAAAACATCTCCCAGTAAAACTCCCTGTTGTCTATCTGGCCAGCCACTTACAGGGCATTGTCTCTATTTGGAGCAGGGATGAGGAGGATGAGTGGGAAGAAAAGTGAAAGCGAGAAGGAAAGAGAGGAGGGTGAAGAGGATAAATAGGAATAAAACAGGAATGAAGAGGGAGAAGATTTATGCCAGTGTTCATCCTTGTTCATGCTTGACTCTCCCCTGATGGAAGGGAAACATTGGCCCCAGTGATACAGTGCTTTCCCTGGGACAATAAATCTGCTTGAGCACAGATAGAATAGAGAGAGCTTATCTTGCACAGTGGTGTCAGTGGCCAGCATTCAAAAGCGGTTATCGCAGACATATACAATATATGATATAAGAAATACAGTCTTAAGAATATTCAGCAGAGGCGTGCAGCACGGGGAAGACAGATGATAGATCCCTACAGCTTACATAGCGTGTGTAGGGTATAACCTAAAAGCACCGTAGGATGACATTTCTATCTTTTTGATTTAAAGTCAACAATGTGCCTTTAAAGTTGCATTTATCAGCCAACCATGTTATCAACAGCCCAAGTACTGATATTGGTATTTGTTAATTGTTAAAAGATTTTTAAGACTTTTTATAGATAGTTTTTATCATAGGTAATAAAATGATGTTAGGTGACGTGATTCTTTTTTTAAATTTTTTTTAATAAAAACTGGAGTTATACTGTAGACCTTGTGTCATAGTGGACGACCAGGTCCTGTGTAACCATGGTTTCCATTGTCTCATTATGGTTATGTCAGTCTTGCGTCGACAGCCTTGACAGGAGAATTGTGCTATTATAAAAGGTCTCCAAGCAAAGTATGTGGCACATTCTTTTTGTACATTCATATGTTCTCTAGTAGGTGTCTCTACTTCACCTTTGTGGTCCGGCTCCATCACTGATGCCATGAAAACGTACCATGCAGTATCTTTACAGTGTCTTTAACAGTGTTGGCATATCAAATATTGGAGGCATAGCCTTCCTAAGCCAGACATACGGCTTTATGCTTAGATAAACTTGGATGAATCTGTGATCTTCAATGTGACACTAGAGATGGGTTCACCATGTTAGTGAATCCTAAGTGCGTAATAATCTGGTCTCATGTGCCTTGCTGTTAAATGCTTCTTCCCCTCACTCTGGAGCCATGTAGGGAGATTTACCGATATCCCTCTATGTCTAGTGTTGGCAGGTTTCCAGAGGATCTCTCATGGAGAATCGACTTTGGCTCCTGGTGACATATAATGTCAGCGTGTAAAATCACACAGACCATTTATGGTCTTAAAGAATTTGTGAAAAGATGATAGAGGAGCTGCTGTAGGCCGGGTCAAAGTCATCGTGGTCTGGACACTGACTCGACGTCTAATGTATTCTGGGCGTCCTGTCATCAGTTTTCACTGTTCTCAGCACAATAGACCTCATTAATGTGACTAATGAAATGATGGTCCACTAATGGAGGTGTACTGATTGCAGAGTCGGGGAGTATTAATGCTTTGAGAGGTATAACTGCAGCTTCTTTCAAGGTGTGCTTGAACTACATTTGCCAGACGATTCTTGATAAAACCAGCTTGTGCTCATTTCCAGTGGGAACTATTGATGTAGTCATTATGCCCCTGTTGTGTCCAAGATTCAGTGAGGTGATGGTTACCCAGACAACGTTAAAGGAAAATATTGTCAATACTAACTTGTAGCAGAAACAAGGAACACAGGAAACGCACACTTCTGCTAATTGGACAGGTCGTTTTAGTCTTGGTGAGTTGTTTATCCCACACTGAGAAGCTGCAGGGAGCAAACTGCATGTGTGTATATTGTGTGTTTGGAGTGGGAGTTGCGCACTTCTCTATGCAACAGTTTATATATTTATGTAACACTGATATTCTTTTTTTAGCTCACGATGAGCCTCTTTGTATTCGTCTTTGAGGTGTGTGTCTTATCTCTGACACTGTGTGTTGATGTGAGCCTGTGCCAGGGTTATGAGACTGGCTTGACTTTGATTTGCTCGTGTCCAAAATGTAATCATCCCTTAATATTGCTCCACTCCCACAGCTATTGGAGTTGACTCAAACCAAAGAGGGGCTGATTGCCAAGACCCTCTCATACCTCCCTTCACTCCCACTTGCTAAGCTTGGATTAATTAGATTATTTCTGATCCCTTTTTAATTTGCTTCTTTTTTTTTTTCCAAATCATTTCCCCCCCTACCTGATGAATTCACTGACAATGCAAGAAGGCGCATTTCATCATTAACTTTATTTTGAGAGCAACGTGGAGCTCATTTATCTTTAAAACTTTTTATGTAGTTGGGATGTGGAACTGATATAATATTCAACTAATATTCAATTTGAGTCTTAAAATATTCACTAATAAGAGTTACAATGAATTAGGAAAACTCACCCCAATTACAGAGCAAAATACAGTTTGAACAAAAGTGCTTGGAGGACATATTTCATTAAATGTTAAACACTTAATGTGCAGGCAATTCAGAAATGTTCTGATTAAAATCAAGCCACAGAATTACAAATGCTCTGAAAAATCCATAATGCTTATCAAACAGTGGAGGCATGCCATATTAATGTTCATTTTAAAGGGATATGACACTGAAAAAGAGGGAGAATTATTTCATAATGCATATTTGATATGCTTAAGTATGGTAATATTTCTACGCACTTGTTGAGTAATAGGCTTGTTATTACACACACACCGTGGCTGTGTGTTTCCACGGAGATTGCATCATGCAGAACATGGCGGCGCCTAAACCTCTAAACTATTTCATTATGAACCGTTGGAGTTGGTGCGAGGGGGAGCCAGAAAAAAGTGATGTTTCTCTTTGAGCTTCTGCATGCTTTCAGTATTCTGTTCACCAGGGAGGGACATGCTGGCATGTTTGGTGGGTGGGTGGGTGGGGGCTGCAGCATGATTGGTAAGAGTCGGGGTCTTTCATTTTTGTCATGTGGCTTGTTTTTTCATTTCTGGGCTGATTTTTCACTGGAGGGCTAGTTCCATTCACTTGAATGTATTATTTCTCGCACTGAGGAAGTTGATGAATTCGAATATCTGTGAGCAAGTTTGTGTGTGCTCCTGTGCGCATTAATGCATGCGCGGGTGTATGTGTGTGTGTGCGTGTGTGTGAGCATGCGAGACGCACGTCGCTATGTGTGTAAGGGAGCCACGCTTTCATGGCTGTTTCAGATCTCTCTCTGCCTCACAGTTCGACAGAGCGAGGGAGCCAGGAGGGAGAGAAAGAGATGGAGAGATAATGGGAATGGAGGGTGAAAGAAGGCTAACACAATCTTTAATGAGTTTCCTTGGTTTCTGGGTCAGGGTCCCCTGGCTGAGGATGTGGGTGGACTGAGGACTATGGAGCAGAAAAGAACAGACTTAGCCAAGGTCTGCTGAAATAGACTTCTACATTAAAGAGTCATCACCTACATGAAGACATAAAGGATGAAAAGCTTGACACTGTTTCAAAGTTTTTTTCTTGTTTTGACAGCAAAAGATGAAAGTTGATGGGCTAAAGCTCTTGTTCCAGCTTTTTGTTGCACCCACACAAAATGTGTAAAAGAAGCAGTTTCTCTTAAAGGTCAGAAGTCACTTGAGGATTTACTGTGTCTAGTCAATTAGCAGCAGATTAGGAGAAAGTGAATCAAGTTTATACTCTTCATGCTTAAAAAGCGCACTCGCACAGGCACACAAATTATACCGCCATCGTACGTCTTTCATAACACAACACAGACGAATCCCTCCCTCTCCCTGTGGTGAGGACGGCTTTGGTCATTTTCTGATTGGCTCCCCATGCCCTTTCATTTCCTAGCAATCAACTTCAATCTGTGGCAGGTATGGAGGGAGAGATAACATTAGAGAGACATCATGGGGAGATATCTGCTCAGCCGAGACATTATTTAGTGCTCTCAAAGCATCCAGGAGGCAACCTCTGTCAGACAACAAGGCTCCAGCATGTCCACACAGGACAGTGAGGCGGGTAGATGGAAGGACATGGAAGAATTACTGATGGGCTGATAAACTCCTCTGTTATCCAAACAGTCTGCTTCGCTGTTTCTGTCATCCTGTGCTATGTTTCTGTCTGTCTGCCCAACTCCATTTCAGTGGCTCAATCTACGTCTGCCTGGCTGAGTTACTCTCACCGTCTGTCTCTGTTCTTCCTCCCTCGTTCTCTCTCTCTCTTTCTCTCTCTCACCTTCTGTTTCCCCACTGTATCTCTGTCTCTATTACTCTGCCTTCTATCCTTCACACTTGTGAATAATTGATGTCTACCGGTTCGATGGTAAGAATAGAACAGTTCTGGAGGTGACAAATGGGGTGGCGAATAGGCCTCATCCTCCTCTCTTCAAAGAGTTAGAAAGTTAGCCGTGCTCGCTCGTGGGCGTGTGTGCCCATGTATTTGTGTGCTTGCGATGTTTTGTGCCAGTGCGAGCGTTTGTTTCGCGCTTGTGTGCGAGCGGGGTGCGCGCACGCATGCAGTTGTGTGTATGTGATTTAAGACAGGGAGATGAAAGGGAGTTGTAATTACAGGGAAGCGTATCTGTCTACTGCAGAAGTATCCGAGGAATGGCACAAACTGGGCCAAAAGCCTGAGGTCATTAGATCTGCTGCATGTGTGTGTGCACGCGTGTCAGTGTCTGTGAGCTTGTGAGGGGGTGTGTGTGTGTGTGTGAGAGAGAGAGAGAGATGGAGAGAGAGAGAGAGAGAGAGACAAAAGTAAAGAGACAGAGAGGGAGAGTGAGAGAGAGAATCTGGGAGACAGAGAGAGATCAGCTTATAACTTTAGTTCCTCAGAGTCAACCTCTGAACCCTGCTTCTCATTATTGGCTCTGCCTCTCCATCGTTTCTCAGCAGTAGCTGGTTGTGGTTAGACCGAGCAAGGCCTGGTTTCTGTAAATCCATGCAGCCTTATTGCCTGCAAGGAATCCCAGAATTTCCTGCTCTCCAAAATACACTTGTGTAAACATTCCACAATATCAAATGATAGGGATTTCACTGTGTGCTGTGAGAATGGATAATCCCATGCAAAGACTGTGGTTATAATACACTGTCCCACTGTCTCTTGTCTGCTTCCCCCCTCTCTCTCTCCCAACCCCATCTTCTTTTCTCTCTCTCTTTTTTGCTTTCTTTCTGGGGCTTTCTGCCTCCCTTCATCTTTTCTTTCATCTGTGCCTGTGTCCCTTCCTCCCTTCCTCCCTCCCTGCATCCCTCCATCCCTGCCCCCCTATCTCTCTCTCTTCACAGTTGACGATGACTTCATTGGTCTCGGTGAGCTGCCGGAAACCTTCCCTTCAGACCCCCCAGAGCCGTTGCCTGTGTTTTTGATGGAACCAGAGGAGGCCTACATTGTCAAGAACAAGCCAGTCAACTTATACTGCAAGGCCACACCCGCCACCCAGATCTACTTCAAGTGCAACAGCGAGTGGGTTCACCAGAAGGAGCACACAGTGGAGGAGCGGGTTGATGAGAACTCTGGTCAGTGAACACAACACGAACATTCACCCCAACCTTCACCCTATTACAGGGATCTCACACTTCCTGTATATCATCAATGTTGTATTGTATATTCATCATTTTGTATGTGGACGGGTTGATCAAAGCACACGTACACATCCAATTTGATCACTAGAATGTGTTTACGGACACATAATGGCTTGTGTGCTTATCAATTGTACATGGCATCGCCTTATTTGCAGAAATGAAAATGTCTCAGTGAGGACATTTTTTCCTTTTGGCACACTAGCACCATCATTTCTGAGGTGTGTGTGTGTGTGTGTCTGTATGCCTTTAAGTGTGTAGGTGTGTGTTTATGTACATGTTTGTGAGCATCGAGAGGAAGTGAAGGTAGTGAAGCTCCAGCAGGGTTGTTTTCGACAGAATTCGGCCCCTGAAGGCACCGGAGCCATTACACACAACAGCCCAGCACTGATTGGCTGCATTCAGCTGCTGTATTGGAAATTGAGTTCTTTCTGTCGCCCACAGGTACCAATCACATCGCATTTACCCTTTTCATCCCACTGTTTTGCCACACAAGTCTGCATTGTCACACACACACACACACACACACACACACACTGACAGCTGCTCCTCCACTTAAATGTGAGTGCTCGGGCACACACTATACTAAAGCAACCAAACATTCCCTTACATGTTGTATGTCGTGTATTTAATAAAAAAAAATACCTCTCAAGTGCTGTTTCAATGGGAAGCAGCACTAAAGACAGCAGCCAGCTCAGGAACAAGATACAAAAGCAGATACACAGACAGAGAGGGAATGCTGCAACCAGCACAACAAACATAAATGGAGTATTGAAAAAACAACCTGAATCGCAACCTGAAATCATTTCATTTCGACCTAGTGTACTTGAGGAAAAGTACGCAGATCTGAGGATGCGTTTCATAGTTCTGATTATGACAAAGCAGAAGGCTAAGGTAGCAGCGGCTCTTAGCCTTTGTGTCGGAAGGTTTTGTGCTAAAAGCATCAACATGGAAAACAACCCACATATCAAACACACACCCACTCTACACAGCCATATCCACAGGCTATTTACTGCACAGATATTCATTCATTTATGCTCTTGCACCCCCACCACCACCACCAACACACACACACACAAACATACACACAGCACCACTGGAGCCCAGTGGAGTTGTGTGTTGTGCAGCCTCTCTCAGCCCACTCCATTGCTCTCTGATTTCCCCAGATTGACAGAAAAGGAACACCGATAGAAAGTGGCCAGCCTGGTCAATATCACTGAGTGTAGCCTGAAGAAATTTGATCTCTCCCTCTATACCCTCCTCATCCCCTCCCCCTTTGTGTCTTTTTTTTCTCTCGTCCTCTCTCTGTGTCTCACTTTCATGTTGGCGAAGACTTAAGATCTTATGAAAATAAGACGAAATGAGAGATAATGAGATTAAGAGAGTGCGAGAGACGGAGAGAGAGAGTGAGAGCAAGCACAGAAACTGAAGATGTTCGTGTTCATCTGTTCTATCCTTACCCAGATGTTCGACTCCTGTGACAACCAAGGTGCTGACTACCAAATACTGTACAGTACATGCACAGGAACCGCCTTGTAGAGTTTGCGTGTGTGCTTTTGGCTTTTAAAATAGAATAGTGGCCTCTGAAAGTGTTGTTTGCTTTAGTCAATTATCACCGGTCGAGCCGGAGCAAGCCGCATATTAGTTAATTAGGAAGCACTGCATGTAAACAAGGGGGTTCAGTTATTTGTTGTGTAAATGCACCTGTACCGCAGATTTGGTGAGTCACTGTTGTGTAAAAATCTACACAACGAAAAACAAACTAACACCCCAGGCAACTCTTAAAAAGGCAAGATGAAAAGCTGAGGAGGCACAAGTAAGAGTTTGGATACAAGGAAACCTTCATGTGACTGGACATCCCTTGGAGCACAATGAAAGTAGTCATACAGTAAGAAGTAGCAAAAGTATGGCACAGAGTTCGAGTCGCCCAGGGGAACCTAATGAGGAAAGCCACCAATAAGCCTATGACAGTTCTGAGGGTGCTACAATCTTTAAAAGCTCAGACTGGACAGAAAGTACATACAACAGCAGCTGTCTGAGTGCTTTGCTGGTCGCAACTTTATTGCTCTTAAAACAACACACTTATGACATCTTGGCTGCAGTTTGCCCGGAGGCATGTGGGAGATTCAAGTCAGCTGTAAGATGGTTGTATGATGTGACGAGAGCAAAATTGAGCTTTTTGGCCGATCAAGCTGAGTCCAGATGTCCGCCCAAGTGAGTATTTGGTGCTGGACTTGAAAAACACCATTAACTCACAACCCCCTAATCTCTGTATATAACAGAGCTTGAACAGTTTTGTGGAGGAAAAATGGCTTTGTCAAGATGTGCAAAGCTAATACAGACCTGCCCGTGCAGAATTACAGGCTGCTGTTGCTGCCAAAGTTGCATCTACTAAATACTGACCTGGAGGAGTTTCATACGGTAGTTTATGCAGTCAATTATTTTGCCTTTTTATAATTAAATAAACATGAAAGGGTCTTTTCCTGTTGATCAGCATCACATTAATCTGATTTACCACAATAAAACATGAAAAGTTTCAAAGGGGTTTCATTCTTTTTATGACACAAACAACAGTAAAAGTGTCTTGAAAATAATTCCCAGCCAAGAGCTTAATTTGTGCACCATGAGTTGCAGTGTAATCAGCAAAATGACTGATTCACTGATAGCACCTACAGTACTGTACACAATGGCTTTTCAGGCACCCATGCTGGTACTGAATGTGTACTTACCACATGGGTGCCACATGTGACAGTGAAAATACCCCTCAAAAGTACATATAGCACATTAGAACTGATTACCGTCTCAGGAAGTAGAATTGGACATTATCATTTCCTAAGGAGCAGGTGATTACGCATAGAAAATAATAGAGCTTTTGATTGCATGTGATTATCCTTTGAACAGAAGGTCGGTTAACACAATAAAAAATCAGAAAAAGGAAGTGCTGCTCCCAGAAAAGAACTCAAACAATGAACAAAAAAAAAAAGTTTTATTCACACTGTCACCTGTGCCTGCATGTGTAAAAGAGTTCCTGCTAAAGTTCAGCTTATTTTACCGCTGTGATGTGATATGAAAGAAGGCAAAGATTCAGATCATGTGCAGGAAATGTCACTTAACGGGAAGCAAGAATGAAAAGGCAATTGGGTGCAAGACTTGATGACAGCGTCACATATTCACCCTGCCGCCGCCTGAACACCGTAGCGTTTTACCTCCTCGTGTTGCAGGTTGTGGTCTCTCATGAGCAAGAGGAGCATTGATCAGAGCAAATGAGCAGCAAATTAATTATGAGTAGGAAAAGGCAGTGTAATATACACTGGAGACAGCTTGTCACTCTCTCTGAGATATGAGTGAGAAGATCAAGCAGGAGTACTCTCCATCTGGCCAGATATCAGAGCGCTTATACCCTCCCTCCTCCTCCAGCTCTCCTTCAATGACCAATGCCTCTTCTTCTGCCTGACTGGTCTGATCAATAACCTTAGTCGGTGCTAACTCCAAAGATCTAGGCTAGCTCACTTTAATTACCACATTAATAATGAATCATCTCCAATGAGGCGCCCTACTTCAACCAGCTATTAATGGGACATATTGTAGAATAATTTCTGCAGCTAATGGCCACATTGACGGCTGTGAAGTAGCCCCTCGATCGTCACTGGCCCTGACATGGCCCCTCGTGGTTTGTTTAGTTGTTATCATTGTTATGCTGTACAGTGTATTAAAGGCTACCAGTGCAAACACATGAAGTCACTGTATGAGGTCAGCAGGCTCTGCTCTTCTGCTCGAGTGAGTCTTGTGATGTGTTTCAAGTACACTTCAGAAGGAGTTTAATCCAGCTTTAGTAATAGCTATGAGGTCATGAATGACTCTTAATGTCGACATATAGCAGGTCATCGTCATCTCTTTAAGCCTCATGGTCTATAGTAACAGCATCAGACAGATAAGTCACCACTATAGGACCTGCTTCAGACACACTCTGGCGCTTAGACAGAAAAAAAAAAATTAACTGATTCTGGCGTGTGTTGTACGCCCTCGAGAGAATTCATATCTGCTTATTGTTTCCACTATTGATTTCTCGCTGCTACTTTGTTGTTTGATGTTCTCCCAACATCACATCCATCCTTGACATTCTCAAACTAACAACGTGCAGCCTCTTGCCATAGACGAACTCTTTGGCATACAGCACAGACAGTCACAGACGCACACCGTTAGACGCACGCACACACACACACATGCAGAGACAAATGCTCACACAACAGACGCGGCTGTTCCTCTGCCTGTCGGCGCACTGTGTAAATTTTACATGAGAGCTAAGCTGGTGTGTGGGATGTCACTGTGCCGGGTGTGTGTGCCAGAACAAGGAGGCTGTGTGAATGCACTGAACCTGAAGTAAAATGGCATGTTCATTTTTCAACCATCCATTTGCTTTGCATTTTTCATTCAGACACTAACCTACTCAGACTGTACAATACGTCCCCAGCCTTTGTATAAATAGAGGTGGTAATTCAAAAGTACCAGATATTAACTTACACACAAACAGATGAGACAAATATATTGACAAATGAGATACTGCCACCTGTTTTATTGATGACTGCAATTGTTCATTAAAATTTCTCAGCAGATAGTAACACGTGTGGCAGAAAGGACTGGATCCATACAGAGCTAGAATGATGTTGCATTCAAAGAGGGTGAAATGTGTTGGGAAATTAAAGGAACATATCAGGAACACCTGTTTGGCAGTCTTACCCCATTTGAGTCTGGTCCATTTTGTCCCCGGTTGAGTAGACAGTGAATCACTACGTAATGAATTAGATTTCAGGCAAAGATGAGATTACTGATTGAAGGAACACTGGGACGATGAGTCAATGATCTGTGACACGATTGCAAGACAGTGGCTGATAATGATGTCACCACAACAAAATGTGACATCTTTTAGGTAAGCTCAGCTGCAAAGACCTTTAGTATTATAGTAGTTCATACAAATTGTATATGTGTTATATATGTTATATTTTTTTTATAATAACAGTAGTGATTTATGTTTCATGGGAGCAGGAGTCTGCAGACTATAACTACACACATAACCACCGAGTGTGAGGATTGTGTGCACAACTCATTAAACTTTGGACGTGTAACAACTGCAGCCAGACTCCCAGTGTCTGTTACTCACTCAGCTTCCATCCAAAATGGCCACAAAATAAGTCATCACCAAATGAGTGAATAAAGAGCAGTCAAAGGAAAAAAGGAAGAGAGAAAAAGAGTTGTGAGGTCAGGTCCAACAAATAGCGGTTTGTAACACTGATGACATGGTCTGAATTTGGTATTGGCCTGCAAACTATGGTTTTAGTGGTGAGGACTGTGGTGTAATGGTGCAGGGAAACTTTCCTAGAGCCACAAAAGTTCCGTCAGTAGCAAATAGGCATAATTTTAATGTCATAGTCCACTTTCACATCGTTGCTGACCAGGTATACGAGTGTGGCCGTTCCAGAAAAATCACATAAACCTTGACTTCTTCCCAGTGAACTGCTAATCCTCCATATCTAAACCTAATAGAGCAGCACATGGAGATGAATTGGCATTGGATATTCACAGCATGTTCTTCTGAAAATCTGAAGAGCTGTTTCGGGCACAATTGAATCAACGTGTCCTATAAAATGTTTCCGGTACGAATCCATATGTATCGAAATTCAGGTTACTCTGGAGACCGGCAGCTTCAACCTGGAACTGGGGACCGTCTGAGTGCACAGGGAATAATTCACTTCTGGTACTTTCCATCCTGCTCACTTTGTGTTCATATACTCAGGAGTATTGTTCACAGTATGGAATCTGCCTCATTGTAGCTTTCTTTTTTTTTTTTACATAAAAATTTCATGATATCACCATTGTTCTCATAGATTCACCATTCAGTCAAACTGAGGGCTGAAATACAGCATGATATTGCACTAGAATCTTCAGTGGATGCTCTTGAACTGCATAATACATATCCGCGCGTCTGCTCTCGCACACAACACATACACATATACAGACGTGCGCACACTGTAGCAGTAGCATAATCTGCTCTAGCGGGGCAGCTGTGGGTAGAGGCATTTGTTTTGGGGATGATTTGTTTGTTTGGGTCCTGGCACCCAGATGAGCAGTAATCAGAGGAGTTAGCAAACAGGATTGTGTTAGCCATGATGCAGAGAATCCTCCCCCACAGGGCCCGGACCCAAACAGCTCAACACTCTGGCTCGAGAATCGGGGCCAGACTGACACATCCACAGCCTCGCACACACACCAGTGTCAAAGCATGTGATGTGACTGATGTAAATGATACTGATTTGCATGATAGGATCTATATTACACATTCATGTATGTGGATTGTTAGTGAATTGGATATCAGTAGATTAAATTTCCTCTGTTTTAGTTGCTTATTTTCACTTGGTTGTCGATCTGTTGATGTACTAATGTGAACTTTTCTGTCACTTCTCCCCTCTCCTCTCCTCATTTCTCCTCATTAAACCTCTTTTCCACATCCTGTACTGCCAACCCTGTCCTCCCTCCTCTCATGCTGTCTCTGTCCTCCTCCCTTTCCGTCTCTCCACACAGGCCTGGTTGTGAGGGAGGCCAGCATAGAGATCACTCGGGAGCAGGTGGAGGAGCTGTTTGGGCCTGAGGACTTCTGGTGTCAGTGTGTGGCCTGGAGCTCGGCAGGGACCACCAAGAGTCGCAAAGGCCACGTCCGTATTGCTTGTGAGTACCCCCCCCCACACACACACACACACACACACACTCCCATCATTCCTCTCTTCATCTCATTACTCAGTCTCTATCTCCTCTTCCATCTCTGTACTCCTCTCCAAACAAAATCTCTTGGCTGCCAAGGAAATGTGTCTCACGCACTGACTTGTGCATCATGACAGATTTATAGATTCTGGAGACGGATGTAGTTGAAAAAAAAAAAAGAGTATTACTGACATGGGACTGAAGTGTCCCTTTGAACTTGAGTTGGTAAAAAGCCTGTAAAACCCAAATCAGTTTCCTTGTGTATGGTATAAACCTGGAAGAACAGTGTGGAGGAAGGGGGAGAGCTGCGACAGTGTATACACAGACTATGGCACATGTTTAAGCCAGTGTTCCCTCTTTTTCTTGTAGGTGGTCCTTATTTGTTCTCTGCCTGTGTGTTTGTCCTCCTACTGCAAAACACAACACAATTACTTCCAAGTAAATGAGAAACATTCTGGTGCCTCTAAAGTTTGGTCTCATTTTTTAATTGTTCCCAAAAGGATCTGCCAATCAAAATCTGAAAAGTGTTGAGCCTACAGAGGACGTGGTGTGAAAAGCGAAGTTGAAAGAACACAGTTTTGCATCAAGGCAGAGCTTCTGCAGTGCGTATTACATAACACCACCGCTCACACGCTGTTGTCAGGCTTCCACCTGAAGGGATGTCTTTTATAGTATCATCTAGATCATCGCACTTTCAGCTCCTGTCAAAGACATTTTGACTGACATGTCCCGCCCCAGCTTTGCTGTTTATGTTTTGACTTGTGGCCATCAAGGAAAGAAAAAAAAGCAACACCCACTTGCAGTGTGTATAGCAGTCTGCATCAAATATATTGTTATCACTGTTGGATAGGGATATCACTGGAGCCTAATGTTTGGCTGGCAAACTCAGCGCCACTGTCGAAATGATTCAATCTCCTCTCTACGGTACAGCAGAGTAGCACAGTGAGGAGTCAATATCTATGGTTTTCACCTGATCTCCTCCATTCAGAAGCACTTAGCAATCATCTTCAGGTATTTCTCAATTTGTACCTCACATAATTCTCTTTCTCTGCATTCTCTCTATATTGCAAACTCTCTAACAGCCTATCTCTTGCTGTTTCTCTCTGATTCTGGACAGTTTCTCTCTAAATCCTGCATATTCCCTCTGTTTCAAACACCAGAAGCTCTTCTCATTACTGCTACGGTTATACTATCCTGGCGAATCCGAACCAATCCTCTCAGTCTCCCACCGAGCCCACTCCCGCTGCTCCACCTCCTATAATCACCCATGATGAGCAGACTGCCAGCACTAACCTATCCCTCAAATCACAATGGACCCCTCTTCCCCTCCCATTAGCTTCTGCTGAATGGATTAGCTCCTCTGCTGGGCCCTCTCTCTCTCTCTCTCTCCAGGCAGGCGTCTTGTCAGAGCCAGACTCTATCCCGTTAGGCTAATGGAAACTGGGCTTGTTTTCCTCCCCTCTCCCATCATCTAAACATATACAGTTTAATCAGACGGTGAGTCAGAGCCAGCACTGCTGAGTTAAGAGGCTGTTGTGTTGAAGAACTGGCTTTCAGACTTGCAAAAAGGCTGGACTGGCTGAAGGTATTGACAGAGTCTCTGTGCGCTTGTTGGAAGAAGAGGGAATGTGTGAATTCCTGGTGATTGCCTTTCTTTCATCTGACCTCCATAAATCTGTTTTGATTGGCCCCCATTTTTTTTGGAGGGTTGCGGTGATTGCCTGCCAGAGAGAGACAATGTAATAGTATGAAGAGAGGTAAATTAAGAAAAATGAATTGAATCAGGCAAAACACCTTTCAAACTGGTGGAGGATATTGTTTATACTAAAAAATATGGAAATTTGATTATTTGTGTTTGAAGCCTAGTGCACAGATCCTAGAGCATGAGACGTAAAGCCTCGGCTTTTCTTGTGCTTTACTAATGATACAAACTTGGTGAGTCCTACAGTTTTACACCAGTACCTAATGATTTAGCATGAGAGGAAGAAACTGTTTCTGAATTGTGAGTGCTGGTGTAATTTAGCATGACAAGTAGCCAAACACTTAAGGTAATGGTTGTCACATGTGTGTGCATGTCTCTATGGGGGTATGCAGGAGCTGGAAGTGTTTGAGTGCTGAGGGGGGAATGGTGTGACTCCCACAGGAATGTCGACTCAGCTGGTCCCACACCCCTCAATGTCCCGCAGTACCATTCAGGGTTATGAGAAGTGAGTAGAGGACGGACCCCAGAGGGGTGGGGGGGCATAATTTAAACCCACATCCAATAAAAATACACAGCAAAAAAAAAAATCACTTGCATGCTACTTACTGCGTTTCATCAAGAGTAGTGCCAAAGGTCTGCAAAGAAATAAGAAAAAAATGATAATACAAGCAATGGGTGTTTAATTTTAGTTTAACAAGCTGTAGTTTATCTGCTACAAGAAGTATGAGTAATAAAAGCATGAATATTTCAAATTAACTTACAACCTCTAGCCTCTGCTATTAATACTAATAGTCTTATTCAGGCTATTTGGTGATTGTTATGTTCTGAACAATAATGCATGATTGTAGTAACAGGCACTGGTTTAATACTACAAGAATTTAATTATTCTTTCAGTCACAAAAGACAAAAGTGTGTTTTGGGGAAATAAAAACATAAATGTAATTATTTGGAAATGATTCATTTGAATTTTATGATCCTGAATGTTGTTTTTGTTGCTTGGCTTGCAGGGAGCTCTGCAGCTCTTTAGTCAGAGTTTTCTCAATTCATTCATTTTAAACCTGCTATGGACCTACCCATGGACACTACCGCCAGTAGCTGCAAGGCATTATGGTCCATTATAAACCATCAAATGATGCTGAAATTCTGCACACTGAGCATCCAGGCCAACCCCCTGTAGTGCATATACCCTATATACTGTACTGTATCATAGTTTTTATTTATCTTTCCCTTCATTTCCTGCCCTGTCCTGTCCTCTCCTGCCCTGTCCTGTCCTCTCCTTTCCTGTCTTTTCCTGTCCTTTCCTGTCCTGTGCTGTCCTGTCCTTTCCTTTCCTTTCCTTTCCTTTCCTTTCCTTTCCTTTCCTTTCCTTTCCTTTCCTTTCCTTTCCTTTCCTTTCCTTTCCTTTCCTTTCGTCTGTTTTAAGAAAAACAATCAGTTGGATGAAGCTGTGTCCCACAATATGCCCCTCCAGTCATTCCTTCTTTTAATTTCATACCAGACATTTACGGAAATTGCTTTCAATTCAACAGTCACCCTTTCAGCTCTTATAATACATTGAAATTGTGTAGTTATAGCATATTCCCCCGAAGATACACACACTCTCAGGTTGCATTTGGGTAAACTCACATTGAATTTGTTATTCTAAGGTTCATTTCTCCAAATAAAAATGACGATAGATATTCTTTAGGGCTTCCTGGTGTGGGCCGATCATGCATTCTGTAATAAGAACATGATATAGTTTTTCCTGTGGAGGATTTGGAGCAGTTAGCTGAACAATGAATTGTCTCCATTATAGTATAATGTCTCCCAGTGTCACATTGAAGAAAAAGAAAACAAATCTCTAAATTTAACTTCTATCTTGCTCAGTTCCTAGGGATGTCTGTTTCTTGCAGTTGATAGAGCCTATGAGAAAAGAAGTATATGGGAATCACTGTATGCTCTCTTTGTACTACACATACACATACTTTAATCTCCCCAGACACTGAAGAACAATCATTTAATATGATACATAAAGGTACTGTGTCCTATTACACTTGTACAACCACTGTACCCAGGAGTGTTAGCCTTACTATGAGCACTCCGCTCCGTCTGCTAATGTAGAAATTCAGCTGTGCAGATGTATCACCGTGGTGCTTCCAGTCTACAGTCTGCTCACATCTAAAACTCAAATTCAAAACCAATGTGCTATTGTCGAACTATCTGATACAATAAATCTCTTTTTATGTTAGCACACAATATCAATAGCAATCCATCACTGCATTAATGGCGTTCTGTGAAGAAGAATTTCCATATCCTTTTTACAGATTGAATCTCTGAACTGGGGTCATTTCTGGGTTTGTTTCCATGGACACACTTAAGTGTAGATAGAAAGAGAAATGGATGTCGTTGGTATGCAATGAGAAGCTTAGAGATTAGAAATCAAGTCGAAGCAGACTTAACACAGCACATTTGCATCTGTAGATCTGAATGATTCAAAACAATAGCTCTTTGTTTCACACAGCCCTTTAACATGTATAGCCTAATGACTTCTGCTTGTATAGAACAGCTGGAATATTCAGCTCTGTTTCACGCTTTCTTATAGGACTGTCTGGGTCTAATGGGTTCACTTCGTGTTTGAGTCTTGATTCTCGCTTTGCAATTTACAGTTTTAGAGAGTTGGTTTATCATATTTATGTGTTACATATGATTGCTATTATTATTATTATTATTATTATTATTATTATTATTATTATATAGGGAATATACAGTATGTATAGAGTGTGCTGTGGTGGATAGAGTTACATGTGGCAACATGACCAAGGCTGTGGGGATGGTATCAGTGGATTTTGTAGATTTGATGCTCTAGTGGCTCCAAAGTTCCCAAGTAGTCCTCTAATTCCTCTCCTCTCCTCTCCTCTCCTCTCCTCTCCTCTCCTCTCCTCTCCTCTCCTCTCCTCTCCTCTCCTCTCCTCTCCTCTCCTGATGTGCCCGCCACTCCTGTCACCGTCTGTGCAGCAGGTGATGATATATGTCTAATGGGCTTCAGGTTCCAGTGTAGCATGACACCTCCAGTAATCCTGCCCTGTCAGCGCCACTATCCCTGCCCTGCACTGCTCTATCAGGCCTCTCATACCACAAAAATATTGGTTTTTCATTGGAGGGCGAGTGATTCTGCCTCTCCCTATCTTCCTTCCATCTACTTCAGACAATTTATCTGAGTGCTGAAGGTGAGGGATACAGAAAGAAAGCATAAATCTCAGTCACGGTTTCCTCTATTTAGATACACATTGTTGTGTATTGCTGTTGTATAGGGGGGATTATTATTGATGAGTTGCCCTGCCTTGTCTTTTGATGATTTATTGGTAGCATACCAATACTTTCATTGATTTACTTTTCATTTAATATGAAATATTACACTTAAAACAGCCCTCGCACCTGTAAGTGGTATATAGCTAGATATTGATATTCTGTATGCTTTTTTGTATTCATTGTAGATCTGAAGAAGACATTTGACCAGGAGCCCCTTGGGAAGGAAGTGTCACTTGAACAGGAAGTGTTGCTCCAATGTCGCCCACCTGAGGGCATCCCAGCTGCTGAGGTAACGTTTAAAAGTCTTTTTTTAAAGTCTCTAGACTGTGAAGTTTGATTACTTGTTTGAAAGGATAAGTTCTGATTATGTACGTAGACATGTTTCCCATAGATATGCAGCGTTTGCCATTATCCAGACTAAGCTTAGCAAAAAGCTCTCACCTCAAATCCAATAAACTGGCTGTTCTGAAAAAGGGGTTTATGTGAAGAGCATTGCTGCTGAGTTTTTGGAGGTGGGTCCTGCTAAAATGTCACGATCGACCCTGATTTTCGTTTTAAGTATAACAGGGAGCTGGAAACGTACAATTCCCACATAATTGTATATTTAGCATATGCATTTATTAGCATGTATTGTAGTGCCAGTCGCTGGCTCTGTTCTTTCATGCCACATTAAAAAAGTGAACACTATGTTGATAGCAGAATTTGCCTCAGTTGTGAACTTTGGCCGTTTCAGAAGTTGTAATGAAATAACACTGAATAAATCTGACACAGTCCAGCTCACAGATAAGGACTTTTTTCCACCAATGCCTGGGCTATTTAAGCTGTTTGGGTATTTCCTGAACATCAGCCAGTCACTGCAATTTAGCGAGAGGAGAGAAAACTGTAATTATCTGCAGAGGGTGGGGGGGGGGGGGAACAAAACCAGTTGTGTCCCTGTGTTACCTTAGCTCCGCCAATATCTCCTGCCTGCTCTACTTCCTCCCTGCCCTACAGTAGAACACTGTTACAGCTGCATTTGAAAAGGCTCAGTTGAGATTGCAGGAACATAAATAGAGGATGAAAGGGTAGTTTGATGGGTGGGGGGGGCTTTGGTGTGTTTTTTTTTTTTTTTTTTGGAGCTGGGGGTGTAGAGACTGAACTCTGTAAAGGCTTGTGATTGACCTGGAAAAGCCGAGTTAAGTGAGTGGAACTGCACAGCATTTATCCCCGCTGAAAGTGCTGACAGGCTAAATGGACGAAAGTTTGGGACTGGCACTCGGCAGACTCTCCTTATACAATCCAGGCTTCGCTGTGATAGTGTTGCTGTAACAGCCATATAGTAATGGTGATTCTGCCGCCTGTCTGAGGTCTCCCTGTCAATCCTGGACCGGCTCAGTGCAGCGATTAAAGACTCAGCTGGAGTCCAATCATGGCACATCTATGCTTTCTGAGATATGGAGTTGCTGTGGCAACGCAGATGAAGACATATCAGCATGAATAATGTTTTCATTCTGGGTAAGGCTATTGCTGTTTAGTGAGTAGAGTAGAAGCAGAGTCAGTGTTGTTTTCATACAGTTTCCCATCACCAAATTGGCTATGCAGCAAACAAGAAACCCAATGTTTGGTTAAGATCTACAAGAGAGAATGAAGTTTTTCCATCTCAAGTCAGAATTTAGACGACAGGTAATGTAAAACACTGAGCAGATTGTTTTCTACTCTCTATCCATGCAGCATTTCTGTATTTTGACTGAGAACATCAGTTGCTTTCTCTGTTTACTTTGCCTTGTATGATTGAGTTGAATTTTATGTGTGTGTACAGAGGCCCACTTTCAGCTTCTTTAATTACTCACACTTACCTCATGGCTACGAAGAAAAAAAGACAACAGTTCCTTTCCACAAGTTATTTTTCCTCTTTTTTTCTCTCTCTCAACTCAAACACAGCTGCCTCAGTGGGAAAAAGGACAAAACTGAATGCTGCTTTTTCATCTGTGTTTGTCAGGCCTTTTCTCACACAAGCCCGCCAGAGAAAAAGCCTCGGAAAAAGCAGATGGGCTAAGTCTGTGGTTACATATGAAATGGCAGAAATATGTAGCAGCCGTTGTGCAGGAAAGATCTGTCATATTTCACCCACTCTTAGACAAAAAAAAAATAGAGAGAGAGAGGATGAAGGCAGAAGGCAGAAGAGGTTTGTCAGGGTTGGATCCAGTGGGTTGTTGTCAGGCCTCCAGAGGGCTGTCAGTTCGCTCTGTGGTTCCTTTACAGGCCTTCTCCTAGAGAGGGAGAGGCTGGCAGGATGGCAGGCAGCGGCTGAGCCATAAAACCCCATACTCTTACAACACTTTTGTTAAATCATGTGGACTGTATGTGATGGACATTGTGCCGTGTGGCATGGCTCCCAAAGCTGTTCTTCCTGAAAAGGACAAGGAGGACACACACACACACACACACACACACACACCACACACATATACACGTGCATTCTGTGCCGACTGCGTGTAATGCTTTGTCACACTGCTACACTCCCACATGTATGTCGGAGCACCAGTGAGCACATTAACACGCCTGCATTCACAAGCACACATGATAACAGGCTGCCAGCAACTCGGATGAGCGGTGAAAGACTATTCATCTATTCTATAGAGTGAGCACTGATAGAGGCTTACCAGCTGGCAGAAGGAGATTCAATGCTGATGAACTGGAAGAAGAAATAAGACTTTTGTGCTTTCTCCTTTTCAAAGTGGAATGAAAGAGTTTTATGATTAGAATCTGTCATTTTGGTTTTTGACAGCGATCCAAACATCACACAAGTGCAGGGAACCATCACCATCTTCTTTTGTCACTTTTAATCGCACTTAAATAGCATTTAAATGTTTGAATGGCTGACTTCATAATAGTTAAATGTATGCACGTACTTAAAGGTGGAAACAAGCTATCATGCCAGATTTTTGCAGCTGTTTGAGGCAATAAGTCACCGCAGTGAATAACCCCAACTCACACACACATACAGATTCAGAACCAGGAAGCCCACACTCTGCAGAATCAAAGTAAGTCCATCACAATTAGTTTTCATCTCGGATTACAAAGTGGCACTGTGCTATTTGAGTTCCTCCCTTGTCTTTCCACTTTTCAGATGATTTACATTATAGGTTGTCATGATGGTTTACCACAGTAACGACATCCTGTGATTCTATTCAAGTGGTTTTGAGTCCGCAT
The DNA here is from genome assembly GCF_045865225.1 of Trachurus japonicus. NCBI lineage: Eukaryota > Metazoa > Chordata > Actinopteri > Carangiformes > Carangidae > Trachurus > Trachurus japonicus. Next base: position 15,534,533 of record NC_140918.1, read on the forward strand.
TGGCTTTCTGTGACGGCTGTTGTCCCGAAAAAAACTCAACTTTATGCTGAATAATCAGGATTTGCTCCTGTGATGATGCAGCAGGTTTTCATCACAAAACATAGGAAACAGTGTCCATCAGAGGTTTTCATATTTGGAGGTTCAATCTGAGGTTTCCAAGCCCTTAGGTTATTCTCAGTCGATACGCTGATTTTTCTTAAGCACAGATAGTCCCTGAGATGTTGTGGGACACGCACACACACAGAAACACACACATACCGTACTCACACAAAGAAAACAAGCAGCAGGCATTTATTTTGGCTCTCCTTTCGACCATTACCAATGGAACTTTGGCCTGAAACTCTGCGGGTGAGGTTTCTGAAATAGCACAAGGATTCAGTCATCTGGACGTCTTGTAGGGGCTAAATACATCAGACAATCAACCAAGCTTCCTGAAAGTCATTGTTACACGTCTCCACGGGTCATGAATATTTGATATATACGTAATCAAGAGCAGATGGAACATGTAACTATTGGGGCTATTCTAGGAAGTAGGGAGAAGAGGTGATTTGGCAGGAAAGGCTCTGTGCACTGTGTGGGTTTACTTGGTGAGTGTTGCCCATATAGATTAATACACGTGAAGATGGGGATAGAACACTTTTCCATCAGCTCAACTCAGATCATTTCCTTTGAATAACTCCATGATGCTCTTTCATCAACATCTCAAGGGCCTCCACAGAGGTAACAGTGGCCTCTTTTCTTACTCAAGAATATGTGGCAAGCTCATAAAATGGACTTAAATCTCCTAAGTGAAAGAATGCAGCTTTATTGTTCCTTTCTCTTTTCTTCTGCCGTGCCCTCCATCTCCAGCTCCACTTCAGAGCACTTGTCACAGCCTTGAGAGAAATACAAGAGTTCAGAGGTGATGCAGCACCGTGAGCTGCTGAGCCTGTTTCCATGGAAGCAGGATTTTAATTCAGGCATCTCCTCAGTCAGCCAGGGTCCTGCCGTGTTATCATGGGTAACGAGTCATTGATGCTCTGCAGGGAAGGGGCCCTGCTGCCATGATTAAGTCCACTGGCTTTACTGAGAAGAAAGCCAGGAAACAAAAAAAGATCTTTACTTCACACTCTCTCATCCAGAGAAGTGAGGGAACTGAGATGAATTCAGTCAACTGGAGCAAAATTCAAGAGTTTCTTATGTAGTTCTATGAGTCTGGTCAAATAAAGCTTCCACCATTTTTTTTTATTATTGACTAAATATAGTAATAATGACTTTCTAAAGCAAATTCTATGGTATAAAATCAAAATCAAATACAACTCATATATCTTGACCGTGGCACATTATGGAGATCTAGTGTCCGCCTTTTCCGCACATCACACCATGTAAATGTCAGTGATTGCTGTTGATTTTAGGCCCAGTTCCACTTAATAGGCGAAGTAAAGGCATAGCGAAAACAGCAGCTCTTCGGGTCACCTTGTCAAGAAATAGCTGAGTGCTTCCTCCCACTGCAAAACGGTGCACGGTGTATTTATGAGCAGGGCCGTGGATGTCAGGAGTAACAACTCTTCAGTGCCCAGTGAAACAGGAAGTGCGTTTCATTAAGGTTACCCATGGGAAACAAGGTGTCAGGAGGCCAGACCAAATCCCTCTGGCAACCAACCAAAGATTGCCCTTCAGGCACTCACCTGTCAATCAGTGCAGTTTTCCACTGCAAAAGACTGTGATTTACTCTAATAGGCCAAAATGTGTGCTGTCGTCTGCACTAAGTCACTGGCCTTTCTGCTCCTGAACCAAGACTTAATAAACACTTTTCATGCAAAATTAAACCAAGCCAAACCAAGAAAAAAATAATTATTGCTCATAGGACAGAGACGGCTTGGGAACTATTATTTCATTTTGAACCTCATCTGCCATCCCAGCTCTCTCCTAACAAAGATTCCCTTGTTTTCAGTTCTAAAAAGGGCATCAAATGGTAAAAATAAATAAATAAATAAAAAAGTAACATTTCTCTAAGCAAACTGAAATCATGGGGAAGGTGAATTGCTGTGTGCCAAGTGGTAAGTTTCATTTAACCCAGGAATGAGGCACAAATGAGAGAGTTCTCATTTCAGGGTAAACTCTATCTCTATCACTTTGAAATGGTTTCTGAGTTGTTTGCACTGAGCTTGTGAATCAGTTCCAGCATTTTTTTTTTGTATCCTTCCTGCTGAGGGTTGTATTGTATACAGTACCAAGAGAGTTCTGACCTCTATCACAGCATAAAAAAAACCTCCTACTTGGTGGATCATCTAAGCTTTTCTAAAGGCCAGGGGAGAGTCTGGGACCCCAGGAATGGAAGCGCAGTGTGTATCACTCAGTTCTCCATCTTGCAAAAAGCCTTAACAATGGCTTATTCCAGTTTATTATTTATTATTCCACCCAAAAAAATATCACGTGCCATGCCTAACTGCAGTCAAGTTGTAAATTCAGATTTGTCCACCCACACATATCAAAAATTTTTTGGCTTAAAAACAAAATGCATAATGGCTAAATCCCATCAAAACATAATCAGCTGTTTCCTGGACCAAGGATGGTTTATGCATCAAATTATAAACCAGTCATTTTTTTAAGATACCTTGCCAACAAACAGACAAAGGAGAGTGAGGGGAAACATTACCTCCCCCAAACTTTATGTCACTTTAGTGAATGATAGGAGAAATCATATTCTAAGAGGCATGTGAAGTGTGCAAGAGAAAACAGAAAGAGTTGTGTTGCAGGAGTGAAGTGTCTGCCCGTCCTTGGAGCTATAGTTTAAGAAATGGCTGCTCTCCCTCAGCAGACTGCAGAGCTTCAGGCAGGGCTGAGCTGGAGGAGGTCATTACTCCTGGCTCGAGTCTCAGCAATCCGTCTTCTGCGTGGACACCTACAGCAGTAACCACTCCAACTCCACCTCTGTTACCTAACCTCCTTTTACCTTACCCTTCCAGCTCCTCCACAAACACCCTCACAAACAAACACACACACGGCGTAGCGCTGGCGTGTACACACATACAAACATTTTTCAAATCACATCTCAAATCACACCTTTGTGCATTTCAGCTTGTTAATATTTATACAGCTCACATTTCCATACTTGTCATGCAGGCAGATGCAGAGCATATGGCTTGTTGTCTCGTAGTGAATGATTGAATAATCAGTTTGTAACCTTTTGTGGCTCATTCTCCAGGTGTGTCATTCAAGCCTGGAGCGGATGTATGCTGTGAAAAAAGGGAAATGAATAAATTACATTGGATAGATAGTTAGACTTCATGTGGAGAAGCAGGAGAGCTCATAATGCACATCGCAGTGGAACATTTTTTTTTCTCCCTGTTCTTGCTTTTCACACCCCTTTCCACCCCCATACTGCTGTATGTTCTATTTTTGACACAACAGCGATGAGTAATGAATGGTTTTGCCTCGCACTGGTTCTTAACAAGTGAGTGGATTGTATACAGTGTGTTCTGTATATTGGGCTAATTAGTGCTGTGCTGGAACACCCTGGCAGCACATAGAGGCATCCCACTCGATGGTTACTCCTACGTCCACGCTGCTGTGGCCTGGGCTGCAGCCGCCTGTGTTTGCCAGTGGGAGGGGAAAAAAAAGTGACAGCTGAAGGACACCGACGCTGCGTCCTGATTTTGGATTGTACGGTGGCCCTGAGAGCTCAATACGCTGTAATTTAGGGAAAAACACACACAGATACACAAATGCCCTGCAAATACAGAAAACATCCAGTCATGAAGGCCGAATCCCAACCACAGCAGTTCATGTTCAAGTCCAACCCATGACCCCGTGCTCCACATCCTGCATCCGCTCTCATTTTCCTGTATTCCTCTCTGTCCTCTCACAATCGGAATTAGCCAGGTTCATCACTTCTTATTGTCCTCTGGAAACACTTATGTCGCTTTGTGTGAATTTTTGGCACAAGATGTTTGGTTTTTTTATTCTGAAAGAAGAGCGATTTTGTATTTGCATTGTGTTTTCTTAAATTGCAGTGCATGAACTCTCAGGGACACCACAGATATATAAACCTGTGATTAGAAAAATGCAAAATGCAGAATAAAAATGCCTGGAACCAATATGTTAAAGTGTAACCCATTGGTGCTCGAGACCAAAAACAGTAAATTCTGAACTTACATGAGTCGGGTGCAAGCAAATTAAAGCTAGTTTGGGTTCATATCTGCTGGATGTGTTGATAAACCACCATAAGGTGATGTCATGAGTGTTGAAAAATAATTGTAGTTTCAACAATGGCAAAAAAACTGAACTGGAAAACATTGCAGAGGGAGAACTTATTATCACATCCAGATTTCAATTGCAAAAGGAATTATGTCATAGTAAATAAAGTAGCAGTGCTATTTCATGTGACCTTTAATGGTGAATATGCAGTGTAGTTCATTGACTGTATTTGCTGGTAACAAATGATGACTTTAACACAGATACCTGGTTGATAAATTGGGATCATGTGGATTTTTCCCGATTTCGCAACTTGACAAGAATCAACTAAAATGCGTTGAATTCACAAGTACGAGCACAAGCAGCTGTGTTTCCTCACATTCTGGAGAATCCCCTCAAATGAACTGATCCTTGTTCAGCTTTCATTTCATATTTGGTCTAGAAATGCAAAGTTCAGAGGTACCATGTCTCTACAATGGGCTCCTGTTTCCAGAGTGCATGAAAGGCAATAACACAGAGACGCTCCCAGGCTGCCTCTGAACTTCTGTCTGTGTGACCGGCTTAATGAATCAGGGCACCTGCGCTTGAGGTCTCCGTATACGTGTGTGATGTATGCACGCACGCCGGAGCTACGCCTACACTACGCCTACACTACGCCTACACTACGCCTACACTACGCGCTCACGCATATGTCACTGATTCATCACCTCCACATTGTACAGCATCTCCTTTGGCTTTGACACGTCTATTCTTCTAACCTGTCTCCCCTATTTTTCTCTATAAAATCCATTGCAGTGTATCCTGGTCTGTGAAATTTCCCGAGCTCAAGAGATGAAAAAAGTGTCTCTTCTCAGTTGGATCTCTTTCTTCTTTGTTTACCTCATGCTGCAGTGTTTCCCTTTACCTTGCTCAGAGTCTTCACCTTTTCGAAACAGCCCCCCCGCCCCCATTGTTATTCTGTCTTGACCGTCTTTGCTTTCCAGTGATGATCTTTTATACATGTTCTGGCACAGTGACTGTCCTCCTGCATGCACACCTGCTTTCCTTCTCACTCTTCTGTCTACCTGTCTCTCTCTCTCTTTGTTTTCTCCTCTTCCTCTCTAAGTTTAGGTGTCTGTCTCAATGTCTTCTTCCTCTCTGTCACTTGGCTGTCTCCGACCAGACAGGAAGACTCTCTCTCTTTATGACAGCTGACATGTGGCAATTTCCCTTCATTAATGACAAGAAATATGCCAATTACCTCTCCGGATGTTTCACTGCCAATCAGACGCTAACGAGCAGTGAGTGAGCGTGTGTATGTTTTTGTATATGTGTGTGTGTGCAAGTTTTTGAGTCTGTTGGCATGAGAGAAAGTTGGGCAAGTGCTGTGTGAGATGTAGACTGGTGCTGAATTTTAATCATTGGGAATCTTTTTCACAAGTGTAGTATAGAGATTGGCTTACCTTTTCATCTCGGGTTTTATTAATGAGTCCTAATTATAGTCGCTACAGAATAAATGATGGGTGAACTGTTGCTCACTTCTGCTCTCTCTCTTACACACACACACACACTTAGACAGACAGACACACACACACGTTCTCACTTCTGACATGAGTTTCTACCACTTTCTATCCCTCGTCACTCTGTCTCCCCCCCACCCCTCCATCTGCGCTGAAAAGCTCTTTTGTTCAATTTTTAATTACCTTCTCATTTAAAAGTGCTCTTGACATCTGAATGCGGCGCGGTTGGAGAGGCTGCCTCTGTGATTGGTGCAAAATTGGATAACCACCTTTTTGTATCAACTGTCAGTCTCTATTCTAAGATCAGACCTTTCACTTTACAATGCCCCGTGCTCTATACACCCACTGCTGTGAGTGCTAAAAGACAAAATATTTATCATGTCAACAAAGCCATTGTTTCTCTTGTTTGCATCATCTTTATTTGTTTTATTGGACCTATGTTCCCTCATTTTCCAGCATGACAATCGGGAACAAAGAAGCCACAAATTGGTAGTGTGATCACTGACACATCTTTGTTCTGAGACAAAGGGGCCCTGCTCCGGTCAGGTTTGTCATATTTGCTTGTGTAAGGATTTTTTAAGTTTGATGGTTATATTGTAACACACGCAAACATATGCAACTTTTATACAATAAATACATTGATCTATGCTCTATAATCACTTTTTCCTGTAGCAGTTACTACATTTTTTATATGCATGGTATGCATAAGTAGAACTTAATAAAAGACTCAAAACCTCAGAGGGAAACTGTCTTGGCTGTCACCAGAAGCTACAGGTTAGCGATTTGCTGCTGAATTCTTCCGGTGCTTCAGTGCTTAAACTCCTCACAGATGTCTAACTGTCACCTCAGCAGATGTCAAAACAGATGAGTTGTTATACGACTGAAGCAGAAGCCAATTTAATAAGAATGGACTGAAATACCTTATCATAGGCACCTATCACATGTAGACACACTTAGCTTCAAGTTCCAGGAGTGCTGCGACTGATGCGTTGTTTTTTCTGTCAATCTTTTTTTATTTTTTTTTAACCCATGTAGGTTTTACAGTAGCTCACAAAAATAGACAGATCAACACTTGAGAATCAGTCCCTGCCAATAAAATGACAAAGATAATTGTCGTTTGTGCCTGATGTTCCCACTGTGACCCAAGTGACAGTTATCCCAACACATCCGCAACTACTGTAACATGCAAGATCTTTTGTTTCTTGTATCTTCATACTGCAAAATTAATTGTCTTGTGTAATAATCAAGCAGCTCTCATTAAACATCTATTCATGAATTAGATATGACATGTAATGCATCTCCCCTCCTGTACATGGAAACATTTGTCATGCTGCACACTTATTGCAATGTGCTCATATGAGAGAGAGGTTTCATCTCAGCCGTTTAGATGACCAGTGAGGGAATTTTATCCTTCCCCTGCTCTAAGGGATTGATTTAGCTGATGCATGTTTATGGAGGAAAACACTCATAAGCAGCAAATAAGCAGATAATATACATTATGCTTGCAGGCGTTGCACTGTGAGGCTCTGCTGGTATTAAGTTTTCATCCGGTGTTTGTTCAGATGTAAGTTTGTCGACAGGGTGTGGTGTCTGAGGTGTAAGTGTTGCAGTGTATTGAATTGGAGTAAAGACAGATTGGAGGGAGAGGTTAAGTGTGAAATAATTGTGAAGTGAAGCACTGAAAATATTTTCCTCTCAGCCTCTTCGGTGCGTTCTCGCTGGATGAGAGAGCAGGCAGTCTGGCTGAGGTGTGGCATCTTTTTTTTATATCTGCCATGTCAAGCTAACACGGACACTGGTGAAGCTGGCGATGCATATAACTCGGTGCATGTGACAATCGGCCCATCACCTCTTCTGAGAAAGTTCTAACAATGGCCGGTGTGTTTTACATCTCTGCACCACTGCATGTTGTCTCTGTGTTGTCGTTGGGACTTTTTGAAAGAACAGTGAGCCAGCAGACTGTTTTGTCTCGTCAGGACTCATATCAGGTTATTGCCCCACTTTTTTTTTTTTAAGATACTTTATCTCATGTGAAAAACCCTTTATAAACATCCCACTTATCTTTGCCTGTACTGCTCCTTGGTGTCTTATCTCTTATCAGGCCTTGCTCCTCATGGGATATCACAATACACAGGAAGTTAGCTGTTTGCCAGGCCTCCACATGACTGGACAGCTTCTTTGAAGAAAACCAGAGAACCAGGAAATATTTTTTGAATCAAAGCGGCTGCAGAAGTGTGAGGCAGCACGTGCGATTTCTTTTTCTTTTTGTAATGGCAAACCTTTTACACGTCTCAAAGAGGTAAAAGGATCTTGGTTATTTACAGCCAAATAAAGGCTCTAAATGGTCTCCTGTTTCATGATGGTGCCAAGAGTTCGATATCAGTGTCATTTAGGGATATGAAACTCATAAGGAAAGGTCAAAAAGTCTCTGAGCTTCAGGAATTGTGGTGAGCTTTTTCGTTCTCTGGTGTTGCTGTGACTGTTGTGCTTTATTCTTCAGGGAGAATAAAAAAGAGCATAATAACTATTGACTTTTTTTTTGCATTACCACTGAGACTTAAACTATTGTGCTTTAATCCTGACTCTCAGTGTTGTTTCGGGAGTAGACAAGAAAAACTCTATCTGTTTAAACACTTTGCTGTGATTCTTCTACAATTTAATGAGGTCAACCTGTCTTACAACTCCTCTCACATCTCCTGTTTGCAGTAGTTTTTTGTTGTTGTTATTTCTGAGCTGCCTACTGTATGTTTCATGTTGCACTCCCTCCTCCTTCTTCTTTTTCTTAGGTGGAGTGGTTAAAGAACGAGGAGGTTATCGATCCCGCGGACGACAGAAACTTCTATATCACCATCGACCACAACCTGATCATCAAACAGGCCCGGCTCTCCGACACCGCCAACTACACCTGCGTGGCCAAGAACATTGTGGCCAAGAGACGCAGCACCACCGCCACAGTTATTGTCTATGGTAAACTGCTATATAACACCCAACAGCACAGTCAATTAAGATCTCACATCCCCCCGACCTGCAAACACTCATCCTCCCCAAATGAGAGATTAGCAAAGTGAGAATGTGCTGCAGAGGAGAAGTGTTGAATTCCTACAAGCAGTCAGCTCAACTCAAAATAAAACAAATTTCAAAGTCACTCTACATAAAGCAAATCCCTCTCTCTCCTGTGGCATGTAACATGCGCTCATTTTGTTCATGCCGGAAGGGGTGCTAGGAATGGAAGATTTGTGATTTTTCTGAACTGCAAGCAAGGTGCTGATGTGGCTGAGCCGTACTTAAAGAGTCCCCCGCTGTGGTTTCACACAGACTCATCCGCTGTCTCCCTAACATCAACTAACATGACTGTCATTGTGCGGCAATGGCTGTCTGCTGGAGGCTACTCGAGACGGGAGGAATGACACATTGAAACAGATGCTCTTTTTGAACCTGAGACACCGTTTTTCTGTGTAGAGTGACAACTGGTTTGATAGTCTAGCTAACTGAGGACAGCAGAGTTCATCCCATGTCAGATGGATGTCCTCCACCTTCCACCAGATTGAACATCACAAACACTCTGACTCTTGTTTCAGAAACACTCACAGGAATCGTACAGAATCTATCGACATAAGCTAAATGACGAGGAAATGGCTTGTTGTTTTGTTTGCTGTAACTTTAGCTACACTTAAGTGAAAACTGAGTAGGATGTGACCAACAGTGGATGTAGAAACACAAATTGTAAATCCAAGAGAGCAGATTTTAAGGGACAAAGGTCGTTGTCTCTGCAAGGCTTTCCTGTCACTAACACAGTCTATTAGGGCTTAGTGTTGAAAAACTGCTTTGATGTCGACTCATCCTTGAGAGAAAGTTAAACAAGCCGCTGCATCTGTTTGTGCTGTCCTTGCTTCTTTATCCCCCTTTTTTTCCAAAATGGAATCCTTGCAGATTTATGCACAGTTGCGCTGTATGTGGAAGCACACATCCCCACAAAGCGGTGTGACAAACCCAAAGGATAAGTGAGAGCTGTGTCAATGCTAGTGATGAAAAAAGTGCAAAGGATAGGCAGTGTGTTTTTAGCCCAGTGGTTTCCAGCTCAACCTCTCTGCAAGGACACAGGAAACAGGAGCATGAGCTGGCAACAAAAAGTAGAAAGACACAGAGATAGAGGGAGAGAAAAGATGGAGCCGTAATCCATGGAGGAAAGAAAGCAGACAGTAAAGAAATGTGGGGTTTTGGCGTTGTTCCCCTAGAGTCCAATATTTTGGGCTTCACTCATAAGCATGTCATATTTGAAAGTCGGAGGCTCCGAGGGGCCCGGCTCCACCATCTCAAATGCCACAGACTTGTTCTCAGCCACAAGCCCTGGTGTCACTCTCCACTGGATTTAGTCGCTGACAGAGATGGATGAGAGAGGAAGAGAGGCATTAGGAGGAATCAGTGAATGGAAAATGCAGCAATCTGACCAGAATTTACTGTCTGGCTCCGTGGCAAAGTAACGACCTGAGATCTCAGGGTCAAAACACAAAAACTCACAAATGTGGACACACATTCAATAACATGCTTATTTCACTGCATTTTCATTTTGTCAAGAGTTGTTTTTTTATGAATTCAATTATGTTTTTATGGCTGAACATCCTCATACAAAAAACTTCAGAAAGAAGAAAATGTTTTAGAAATGTTTGGTTAAGCCACGTGTCATGTTTTATGTTTTCTAACTGTGTATTCCAGTGAATGGTGGATGGTCGACGTGGACAGAGTGGTCAGTGTGTAACAGTCGCTGTGGTCGTGGTTACCAGAAACGCACACGCAGCTGTACCAACCCAGCGCCTCTCAACGGCGGAGCCATCTGTGATGGGCAGAGCATCCAGAAGCTGGCTTGTAATCCTCTCTGCCCAGGTAAAATGACAGTCCACCCACTTATTAGTGGGAAGAGAGGGTTTAGGTGCACAAAAACTAAATGCATAAACAATATGATGCAACTCTCTGTTTGCATATTTCGCTCTGTTTGTGTGTTTGTGCCCTCCACCCTTACGTGTGTCTCTCTCCCACATATCTCCCACTGTCTCGATCACGTGTCCACTCACCCACTCGTGCACTTTTCATCTTCTCATTTGCCATTTCACTCACTCTTTCCTCATCTGTCCTGTCTGTTGTGTGGTAGTGGATGGCCTGTGGACAGAGTGGAGTAAATGGTCCACCTGTGGGACAGAGTGCACCCACTGGAGGAGGAGAGAATGCAACGCCCCAGCACCCAAAAACGGGGGAAAGGACTGTGAGGGAATGGTACTCCAGTCCAAGAACTGCACCGATGGGCTGTGCATGCAGAGTGAGTACCCGACTAATCCTCTGCTACTCTCTCTGACCTGCCAACCAAAGAAATTTCTTTACCCTTTGACCATGAGTTTCACTCTGCTCTTTCATCATCACGCTGTGTTTCACATCCTCACATAACACTCTCACCCTGTCTCTTCACTCACTCTGTTTCACTTCTCTCATACATAAACAATAAGACATGATAAAACGCCTTTCTTTCTGTCTCCTGCACTTGATCTGTTTTCTATTTATTTTGCACATGTATAATGCACAAAAGATGTTGGATGAAAGTGACATAGAAGCTGAAACCACTGTGTCAGCTCTGCTGAAAATATAAGTATATGTTTGAAAAAAAAGACTTGGCCACATGGGAAAGTGCTCTAAGTAATTATCCTTGTCACAAGCTAAGCATTTGGGAGTTATTTTTAAAATAATAATAAGTGATTATATTGTAATTACATAAGGGTTGGGGTGGGGGGGTCACAACTACCAAGTTGCTGTGATTACAACTTTAATTTAAAAACTCAGATCCTTTAGGTCACATGAGAGGAAACGTGAAGCCACAGAGTGGCAGACGTGCCCCTTTTTCTGAGCTGCCACTTACATATGTCGGAAAGTGAGAAACTATTGTACATTTTGTACTCTTTCAATGAATTTAAAGTACACAGAGTCTCCAGTATGCACCAGCATTTCTGTCTCATAAATCACAATTTTTCTATTGGTTTTATTGTTTTGTTGTTTTGCTGCAAAAAAGAAAAGAAAAAAGGTTTGGGGGGGGGGGACAAAGCCAGTCTGTGGTGCATTCAGATATTTTTCTGCAGGCAGCAAATTGTTTTCTGTTTCTCTGTCTTCCATCAAGTTAAAAACAGCCACACAGTTCGGGTGGGCCAGCAGTCCTTTTGCTGTTGCTGCTGCTCCCTTATGATACATGCACAGATTAGATTCATGCTGCAGTCGCTCTGATGGGCACGTCTCCGTGCGTGTGTGTCCACCGCCACGTTAAGAAGTTACACGGTCAAGTGTCTGATACCCTGAAGATCATCTGCCTACTCCACAGTCTGCTTCTCTTTTTCACAGACCCTGTGCCTGTAATAACAAGAGAGCAGCAGAAGGAGGTTGCTGGATAGACTCCACAGTAACCAAGTTAAAATCTGTGTCTAGTTTGATAAAAATCCCTCTCCAATAAACATCTCTGAAGGTGTTAGATGCACAAATTGTCGCAGCTGCCTCCATCGTCCATATAACCCACTACAGATGGTGATTGTGACACTAATACTGTAATAGGATGTCTCGAAGTCTAGAATATGATACAGCTGGCCGTCATTGTGTGCAGCTGATGTGAGCTTTTTCTGCACAATGATGTTGTAAAATGCCACCTGCAATATGATGCTGACGTGATGAACTATCAGCTGTGTTTGACATCACATTGATGGTCAATATGCATCACTCAGTGCAGCTGCCTGAAGGCTCTGCATGTGTTTGTCCAAAGTTAATACATGCAATGCATGCCCATTTTCACTTAGGAAATTGTGACTCCTGTGTACATAGATTTTATTCAGAGGAATGCATGAGCTATGGCCAAGGTCATATCTCTATATAAAAATAAATCAGGGGGCAATCTATGAGAGAACCCACTTGTATTCGCCTTATTCATCTCATTTAATTCCCTCTGTGGCACAACATACGTTCCCCCCACGGCTCCCCGCCCCACCGCACGCCCTCTCTAACTCAGCCTATCACAGAAGCATTAGTTCTTAGTAGATTGATAGCCAGTTTGCAGAGAATATAAAGCCATAATGATATAGATTTAGGATCATTTCAGGGATTGATTTTTTTTGGAAGCTAAGAGGGTGAAGCCACTTATGTCAATGCTAATGACCATTTCCACTAGCATTTAGGAGAATGGCCCATTATCTAAAAGCTTGCATTATAGCAAATATGATTGGGAATGGAAGTTGTGTGCAATCCGAACTCACCTTGGACCGTAGATCTGCTCCCTCCAGTGCAGCGCCGGCATCTGGGCAAACACGTGTCTGTGGATTCCATTGCAGCTTGATCTTATTTTCTGTTGTTTGAATTTATTTAAATCATTTCAATTGCAGTCCATCACAGAAATCCAGCAAAGGAATTTGATACGACCAGACCTGGAAACAGAACTCTTGGTGCTGCTCCATTGCAGCACACTGTAAAAACTCTGCTGACCCAAGTCAAAAAGGAAAGAGTTATGTTATAATTTACTTTGTATCTTGTTTATCACATTTAGACAGCCGGGGAGTTTGGGGGTTGGGTTTAACAAAGTTAAGTACCTGCAGATTGATCTAGAGAGGTTGCACTTTGCCTGTTCAGACAGAACTTCCGAACTCTAACACATGAGTATAGTTTTCACACTTCACTGAGACTCACCTGTCTAAATCTCTGTTTTGCACTCCCTTGTGGTCTGTCTTCCTTGATTCTGATGTTGTTTTCCAAGCCTTTGGTAAGCCTGCTCTCAGACATGACATTTTCTTGACATATTGATCTGGAGAAAGGGGAGCGCACACTCCAGCAAGGGCAAATGCTTTATTGCTATCAAACAACAGAGACTGGAAAATCATGACTCGAGGGTTCCCCTCATCTTTCCAAGAACATCAAGTGATTTTACTGCTTCCTGTTTATGAAGTGAGAAACAAGAATTTGTTTACATGTAAATAAATAGAGTAGTTAATTCAAGTTATATAAGCTCATAACCAAGAAGTAGTGGATATAAAAATAAGCGATTCAGATGTTACCCTCAGTTTTGCCAGATGACAATATATTTCCCTGAGGTTGGGTATCCGCCATATTCAAAGACGTAATGACTGAAATGCACACAGTGATCCTTTGTGTGTCTCCCCTTCACTCCCCGGCTCTGTGCTGTCAGTATGGAACAATCCCTGTCCGCCTCTCTCTGAGGTTTCCTAAGGAGCCCACCCACTGAAGCATGCCTTCACCCTGCTACACTGTACACTCAGTCAGGATGAACAGAAACTCTACAGGATGGGTTCAAATGGGCCATCAGTTAGACTGACCCTGACAGTCACCTCCCCCTGCTCCAGCCCAGCCTCCCCGTTGCCTGATTACATGTACACACCAGCCCCATTTATCAAGCCATTGATTTTCCTGTCGGTCCACTTGTCTGCCTGTGGCTCTCTCCCTCTCCAATAAGGACTTCATTGTTTGTATAGTTGTTTATGGATGTCCCAGGGAGACTGAATATTATGTGTACTAGCGCACAATCCCTGGCTGTCATTGTCGCCTGCTTTCCACATCACTTCAACATGTTACCTGGCCACAACAAAGCCAGACCACAGCCCCAGTAGGGCAGTGCTGGAAGTTTTTCCTCTGAATCTCTGTCCTGCGACCCTTATTTTCCATTCCCTGTTTTCCTAACATAATCGTTCCTTTATCCCGCTCTCCATCCACCTTCCAGTGACAGATGCAAGGCTGTAGGTTCTATTGACTCTGTTGGAGCCCACACTTTATCAGCCCCCTCCATTCCCCTCACCTGCCAGCATCAGTCCTGCTGCTGCTGAGGCACTAAGCCCAGTTGATGGATCACGCCACTCCCTCACAGAGCCTCCATGTTCCCCGCGCTCTTCTCATCCATCTCTATACTCTGTACAGAGATCTGGAGAGGAGGGGCGAAATCAAGAAAGATCGCTTCCCTGTGTCATCACTCCTACTCATGAGTTTGTTGCTGTCTCATTTGTTGAGTTTGTTTTTCTGTTGGCTTAAATTTGATTTTCATCATCCCTCTCCCTCCATCACCCCCTCCCTACCTTCTCCTACTCTCCCATCCACTATCCCCTCCCTCTCTTCAAGGTTCCTTATATCAGAAGTCCTCTGTGGCAAAAGACAAGAGTGATTTGGGAAATTCATGTGAGTTATTGTTTTTTTTGTTATCATTATTGCCTTTGTTTTTTTTTTCTTCATTCATTTTCATGTCTTAACTTTATTTAGTTTTTTAATGATCACTCCATGGGCAGGTTGTGCACAAGAAAATTTGCAGTCGCACATCATCAAATCATAAGGAAACTAACAACATTTCATCTTTATTGCATTAAAACTGAACACACAACAAGAAAAGCTTCTTTATAAGAGAATGGAAATACATGGTGCCATTGTTCTTTTTTTATCCCTCACACATCAGTGCTACTATGATGTTTTCTGTTGGTTTGTTTTTTACTAACATTTAACCACCTCAGGACATTTCCCTCTTTTCGATTTATGCTCTGTCGTTTCCCATGATGTGTCTCTGTTAGCTGGCTGCCTTTTCGCAGCCATGTAACCGTTCTGTAACTCAGAGCTGACACCGCCCTTTACCCTGTTGCTCCTCATGAACTCCATCCCGACGCGGTGGCTTTGCTGTCGGCTCAGGCACCGCGTCTGGGCTCCTTGTGTCTCACCCTCCCTCTGTAAATCTCTGCGTCCTCGCAGAGAATGGAGTGTTCAATAATCCCTTTCATTTCCATTTCTTGTACTTTTCCCTTTTCCGACAATGGCTCATGTTCAAAGGGATGTATTAATCTAAGTGATACATTTTAATGCGTACACTTAGCAGGTTGCTGCCTTTATCATCAAAGCGTGGATGGAAGATTGTTCGACTGAGGGGATATATGTTAAATAACTGCGGGGAGGCTTGGCAGAGAGAGCACAGTGAAATTACATTTTCAGACTTTCATCATTTGCTTCCTCTTCTGTTTTCTGTTCATGTCTGTGCCAGAGGAGGGATTAAAGGCCTAACATATATGAGGACATATCTTGACATTCCTTCCTAATGTGATGTCTCTGTTAAGGCTGAAAAGGGAGTGCCAGGCCACACATGTCCTTCTGCGGAGCTGAGGGAGATGAAGTTTTTTTTAAATGACTATGGCAATAAATCCAAAGTCTCTTCAAATGTAGCCATTCATTACATCTTAAACTAAAGAAACTATCAAATTTGTAATCACTATGTTTATACAGTCATTTCAGGGAATGCCACAGTGAAGGTCAAACCCAATTTAAATTCAGATTCAGGTTTTCTAAAAGCAGTCTATTTTAAGTGTTGAGAAATGCACTTGTCCGATGAAGAGATTCAAATCACAACAAGCAGGAGAGAAAACACAGTTACTATACCAAGTATGCGATAAAAAATTACACAACTTGCGTCTTTCACTTGTCACAAAAGCACTCTGCTCTTGCTTTTCTCCCTCCACTCCTTTATTCTCTTTTGTGCAAGAGAGCGCAAGTGACAGATTGACTGCCATCTGCATCTCTGAGACACACAAGGCTAATTTACACAAATGCTCGGCCATCATGAATGTCCTTAAAGTGCTGCGTATGGAGTGATGTCTGATGCTGCCATCTACTGGTGTTGCATTTGCATACTGAAATTATTATTCCCTTATCAAAATACAATTCTTCTCTTATTAATAAGTATGCACGTACGCACTTTGGTCTTTGACTTTTTTTTTTTTTACAACCTCCTGACATGTACAGTGTGTATTCATACCTTAACAATGCACACACACAGGCTCACACATGCCCTCTGAAGAAGAGTTTCTCCACCATTTGTCAGCATGGTGACAGTGAAGGACATTTTTCACCAAGCACCACAGAGAGTTCAGACTGTCAGTAGGCATCCATTAAAAGGTCTGATCTGTAATGAGCGCCTGTCTGAGTCTGCGTTTCTAACAGCCACTATATCCATGCCAGGCCTAGTAATCACAGAGGTTTCTCCAGCTGGAAAGTGGACAGAAAGACTCTGGGAGGGAGACAGAGATGAAAGACAATTTGAGAAATGCAAGCTATGTCTAGATCTTATCTGCAGTGTGTAAGAACAAAGACAGAGACAGACTCTGAACTCCAACATAGAGCACGGTAATTTGAAGATGAAAACATCTATATCTCTGTCTTCACAACTTTTGATCTCACTTCTGAGACTGCTTGTTAGGACAGTGTGTCATTGGGTTGCACTGGAGCAGCCTTCCTTATTAATTGCACTGCTGCACTTGGAGTTTGTCATAATTATCTTACTTTTGTTGTTTAATTTCATGTTTATGATGCACGGCATATACACGAATACGCGCAACACACAAACATAAACACAGGTTACTACTCTTGCACCTGGCAGGTTACTTTGTGAATGCAAGGTGTATTATGAAAATTAAGTGGCAAAGCTGAAGAAATGCAAAAGACCCAGTGTTGTGTTTCAAAACAAAGGGACTCACTTTTGACAGTGTTATTTCATTAACACACACACACACACACACACACACACACACACACACACACACACACACACACTGATTACCAGGTCAGCACTAACTTCAATGAAAAAGACAGGAGATATATTGTGTGCATTTATTTCCCTGTAGATGGTTATTAATATCCGGCTCAATCTTAAACCAGGATATTAGTCTTCTGATAATGGCTTCATCACACCTCCTGCATATTGAGAAAGAAAGCTAAATGATATGAACTTATGAGATCTTAAAGGACTATTTTTCTCTCTCTGTTTTGTCTCCTCTACCCCCCACCCCCCGTCTCTTCACTCATCCAGTGGCCCCCAGTACAGACGATGTAGCTCTGTATGTGGGTATTGTCATAGCGGTGATCATGTGCCTGGTTATCTCTGTCGTGGTGGCGCTCTTCATCTACAGGAAGAACCACCGGGACTTTGACTCTGACATCATCGATTCCTCAGCCCTCAACGGTGGCTTCCAGCCAGTCAGCATCAAGACGGCCCGCAAAGGTTTGGAACTGGAGAGATATTTATATGTGTATATTATATGCATACGTGTTTTGTGTGTACGTATGTGTTAACCTGCTCATAAGGGGTTCAGTATCTTTAACACTAGCTGTGAGTGTGCTAGTGAACACCGGTCACTAGAGCTGGGATAATGATATAAAACTTGAGTTTCAGCACTAATTTGTTTCCTTTTTTAATATCTTGCTTTAAAATTCATAATCTTCTATTTTCCACTTGTACATCTAACAACAGAAGCAAAACTTAAACATTCAAGAAGTTATTTGTAAGCTTTTCTATTGCTATAAAACCAACATTAGCATTTACAGCTGTTTACTAACCAGTCTAGAGGAACACATTTTGAGTTCAGCATCAAACTACTCCTACTATCACATCTTTTCTTCTACTGAAGTTAGCATGCTAACCAGCTAGCCGCAGCCCATCTAATCCCTTTCCGATAGCGACTCACTGTGGCCTCCAATGTGCTCTGATTGCTCAGATGACGTATTGTAACCTCTTGTCATGTAAAGGCAATAATAGTCGATGCTCCTGTCGTGCTAAAAACACCACCACCAGCTCCTGGCAAGAAACCATGTTCTGCAGCAGAGAAAAATTATAAAAGGCCCCTTTCAAAATTAACATTTGTTAAATGTATCTCGCTTTACAAGAACATTACTTGAATGAAATTAAATGAACTGGGCAAAGTTATGATTTATATAGAAAATATCTGATTGAAGCCTTAGTAAACAAGGCTGAGCGTGAGCGAGCATTCGATCTTGACCATTTTCATTATTCAGTACTACAAACACATTTCAGTCTGCACCAAAAACAGTATTACGATTCAATACCCAGCCTTAGGAGGTACACCTGTTTTGTCAGGCATTGGGAATTACTTGCATTAGCAGCCCGTAGCAGCATTAACCTGGCGGAATATGTTTGACTCTGGTAGCACATGTGTGTTTGGAGATGATGTGAATGAAAATGTGCCATTTTCACTGTAGATGCGCTGGGAGAAACTCAGGCAGCATGTTTGTGCGGTCGAGGTAAAACTATTAAAGCGCTTGTCGTTGTGATGGGAGGCCAAACTATGCCCCATCATTAAAGCCTAATAAGGCCAGTCTGCGTGCCGCATATTAAACTGTAATTAGATTTGGGCTTGTGACGCAGGACTTAAAAGTAAGACCGCGGGGATGAGGACAGGTGGCAGTGAGCTGGGCAAAAAGACAGCAGGGAAACAGACAGATCACAGTAATTGTGTTGTAAATAGTCTGGGGTTTGGGGAGCATGACAAAGGAAAACTAAAAATAAGAGTAATAAACAGACAGATTGCAAAGACAGGAAAGTAAGATTTTAATTGCTTTGGTAGCAAATGCTTAATTGGTAGTGAGAACCAAAATCCTTGCTTGTCTTTGTCCTTGTCAGTCATCATTGATATAAAAAAATCTTTGCTAATCCATCACCAGGCCAGTGAAGACATTTTTATAAGCAACTCTGACACAGAGAGAATCTAAGAATCTAAGAATCTAAGATGGATGTTGATATTGTTGTTTCCAAATTTCATGTCCACAAGTATGCATTACTGAAAAGGCTTTAGGTTTCCTTTTGATTAAACAGGGTTAACGGTCTTTTCATGGGATAATTAGGCTGCCTTTACAAATATATTTCATAATTATATTGATGTTAGCCTCCAGCTAGCCAAATCAGTAGACGCCAGCACCAGATGACTGAAGCCAGGATCTGAGAACACATCAAACCCTATTTTGTGTGAAGAAGGTGATCGTAGCCACTGATAGAAAAAGTGCATCCTCTCACATCTCTAACCACACTTATGCAACAATACAAACTGTGCTTGGCATTTTATACAGCATTGCATTGATAACGACAGACACGCTACTACAGTACTGTATAACTAGTTAATTACTGCACAGGTTCTGTCTATCTATCATTCATATTTCAAACCAACTTTTGTGACTTTCATAAACATTTGCATCATCTAGAAACAGTTGGAAAACAGTGAGGGTTCGGAGGTAATGGAGAAGCTGGAGGACAGAGAGCCCCCGTTGCCCTCACTCCACCCACTCAGCCCGGCTATTGAACATTCATCCTTGTACCTGCCGGGTAAACTGAGTGTTAGTGATGCCATCTGTTAGTGATGAATCACAGCTGCCTGCGCCTGTAACTTCTCTGACTGAGTAATGTTTCTTGGTGGTGGAGTGGACTTCCCTAATGAGTGAAAAACAAATGAGTAAAGCCAGGCAGTGGTCACGCTGATTGCTCTCAATAGTTAATTTTCTTGTGGGTATTTTGGTTTCGAGTTACCAGTTCCTCCACATTCACAGTTGGTAAGGGTTTTAGATTACCGCAATTCTTCTTTGTAGACATTTACTTTGCTTGACTGATTGTCCAATTCTTTTTCTTTTCTAGCTGACCTCCTAACAGCACCCCCCGACCTGACCTCAGCGGCTGCTATGTACCGCGGTCCAGTCTACGCCCTGCATGATGTGGCTGACAAAATCCCCATGACGAATTCCCCGCTGCTGGACCCTCTCCCCAACCTGAAGATTAAGGTGTACAACTCCTCAGGTTTAGTGACTCCACAGGATGACCTTGGCGGAGAGCTCTCCTCTAAACTGTCACCTAAGCTGCCACACTGCCTCCTGGACAACAGCGACAGCACGATGGGTCGTCGCACGCAGACCCAGACGTTGCTCCGCACCCGGGATCCATCCTGCACTGCCCTGGGCTCCTTCAGCTCCCAGGGGGGGCACCTCATTGTGCCGAACTCAGGTACTGCACCAGACCACGATAATAAGTGCTTTGACATTTGATCTGTAATTCTGTCCATATTCACATTTTTATCAAACAATAGGTGTTGTATTTCAAAATATGCAAAGGTAAACATTGCAGTATTGCAAAAGAATAAATTAGCCGAGGTCTGACTCATCAACAATCTGCTTTTTCTAGCAAACTCTGTCATACTGTAGCTCATCGTAAAACTCATTACAGTAGCTGCATGTTTTAATTTATTCAGTGGCTCGTCCTCAAATGAGCATTCAGCAATACTACATCTGTCTGTGTGAGTGTCAGTCTTTGCATGTGTGCATAGTGAAAGGATGAAATGCTCTCCACAGAGTAACTTGACATGGATAAGAGACCATCCATCAGCTTTCCCCATGCACTCTGAAGGGGCCACTCTCCACTCATTTATAATAAGCCACTGATGATGATGTTCTTCTTCTTCAAAGTGTTACCCTTAAAGATCCCATGAAATGGGCACTTGAAGCCCTAGACTATTTCTTGGTTGGTTGCCTAGCAACCTCACATTGACAACAAGACTGGAGGAAGTCAGAGAATTCAGACGAGAAATTATCTACTTGTCATTTCTACACTTTGGATTTGAAATAGATTAAAACCTGAGCTAAGATCAGCTAACTGGCTGAAGAAAACACAAGTAAAAACACCTTTTAGGCATCAAATGTCAAACAACATACTGTATAGCATTACTGTTTCTAATTTAAAGAGCATTGTTAATCTATGCAAATGCTCCAGTGTTTGTGTATAAATTATGGTCAACATGTATGAGATCAGAGCTGCCTGTCTTATATTTTACCATCTCTGCCAGGATAGCATTTACACACACACACAGGAATGACTTTGAAATAGTATGCTAAACCATATGTAACCTATCAGCGTAGTGACCGCACATAGTATGACAAGAGGTGATGGATACCTGAGGTGTGTGTGCACCATGAGTATTGAAGTAGAGGTGTACTGTTTCAGTCAGCTTACATTAACCATGCTGTCCTCACTTCAAAAACCATGCGGGCTGCTTGTAACGTGCCACAGATGCATGTCGACAGGCTCAGACAAACTAGCAGCGACATTAAAGGATACACCGTCTTCTTAAGTTTCTTAACTTTTTCTTTTTTCGTTTTGATTCCTGTAAAAATGTTCTCAGCTGCTGGTTGTGCTCAGCCACCTCATCATGTTACATAGGCAGAAGGAGAGGAAAGAGCACATTTGATATTTGATCTGTTGGTGCGTCTGGGTAATGAAATATTTTGTGGCACTGTCAGTGGGGCTGTTTGGTATTTTGCATCTTAAAATGCATTTCCGATCTCTTTGAAGCTGTGCTGTGAGAGAGAGTGGCAGTGTGCTGTGCGAGACGTCCCCATGGCAGAGTTGTGATTGCCTTTGCTAGCTAGCAAGAGAAGCTGTCTGTCACCTTTTAAAAACTTCACTACAAGGACATGGGAAATCAATGAGCTATCTGAGAAACCCCCTCCAGACAGAGGAACAGTGTGTGTTTGTGTGTGCATGTGTGAGGGAATGTGGGGAGGAGGAGGAGGAGGAGAAGAGGGGAGTACGGTGTCGTCCTAAAAACCACGTCGGAGAGGGCATCATATCAAATCAATCTTAGATGAAAAAATGTAAATCAGTCTAGCTGCAGAAATATGAGAATGCTATGACGAGCAGAGAGACCATTGATTTTAGAAATGAAATGTCACATCATTTCCTCACGCCAAAGGAAAAGGCAGTAAGTGCCTTAGTTTTTATATATGGACTGGAGGGACTTCACTTCTCACTGAGGCTTTAACTGCTCTTTACTGGTGCTGTACTGAATTAATATATATATGTGTCCATTACAAGTTAAACCATTAAAACGTAAGTGGGTTTGTAGCTGTGTGTAAACATATATAGCATATAGTAGATACAGTATTCAGAGTTTTTCTATCTTGACCTGATGTCTCTGTCTATGCTCTTAAAATCCTCTGGTCAAACTGACAACTCACAACTATATGCCTGTTTGTTTGTCTCTCTCTCTTTTTGTGCTGCCCAGGGGTGAGTCTGCTAATTCCAGCGGGGGCCATACCTCAGGGCAGAGTGTATGAGATGTATGTGACAGTTCAGAGAAAGGACAACATGAGGTACGCAGCACCGCCTGGCATATCACCGCCCCAGAGCTGTGTTTACCCCTGTCAGCTCTGCCATGTCACACGTTACACAGAGACTGCTGTCAAATCATCGCTAAACAGCATTTGTGTGTTTGTGTGTATGTGTAAGTGTGTTTCTCTCTCTGTCACCTCCAGGCCCTCGGTGGACGATGGCCAAGCGGTCCTCAGCCCCGTGGTGAGCTGCGGGCCCCCTGGGGCGCTGCTGACTCGCCCCGTCATCATCACCATGCACCATTGCGCCATATGTGACGGCCAACAGGATTGGCTGATCCAGCTCAAGAGCCAGTCACCTCAGAACCAGTGGGAGGTGAGATGTGGGATGCATGATG
The DNA here is from genome assembly GCF_045865225.1 of Trachurus japonicus. Classification (NCBI taxonomy): domain Eukaryota; kingdom Metazoa; phylum Chordata; class Actinopteri; order Carangiformes; family Carangidae; genus Trachurus; species Trachurus japonicus. The sequence continues at coordinate 15,557,535 of NC_140918.1, forward strand.
ACAACTGTGCAGAAATCCTCAGAAAATCTGTTTTTGACCATCATGTGAAGTATTAAAATAATAATCCACTCTGTATTTGATTGGTTGAAATTTCTACTCGGCATTGAGCTAAGAACAAAGCACAAAGATGAAGTGGTTTGGGACAATAGCTAGAATAGATGTGTGAGTGTGGGCATGTGGGACGTGAAGGGGATCACCTTCCCCTGCTTTGTTTGTGCAGCTCAGCACTTAGAGGAAACCCCTGTTGCACCCAGGTGCTGAAATAGTAAACCTGTGATAGCAGGGAAGGGGCTGGGACTGCTTTCCCCCTAGATTGTTTTCTTGTACCTTTTATGAATGCCTATATATGTGTGTGTGGGTGTGGGTGTGTGTGCTGTGTTTGTGTTTTTGGAGGCCCTGTGCCTGCAGGCTCCATCATTAACAATGCTGCTGATGATAAGTTGGGTTGCTGAGGGCAGTGTGAATGTTTTCTGCCTATCCCCTCTCTCCTTCTCCTCTCCTCCATGTCACACACACACACACACACACACACACACACACACACAGAAACAATCCAATTACCGTAGAGATCATTTGTAGAACAAATATGTCTCCACCCTCATTAAAAATACTGCTTTTAACTCATTAGAAATAGTCTAGTTGTCATCTTTCTCTCCAAAAATCTCCATCAGTAGTCCTAACATAATAATACAACAGACTTTGTTGTTGGCAGTTATAAGCAACTTTCTCTTTTCTGTCAAGAGACCATTTCTTGGGAAGCTATCTTTCTGTGTGGGTTGCAATGAATTCCTATGGACAGGAATTTGCCGAAGCCTTTTTTAAAGGGAAAGGTGCTCAAAATGTTAAAAAGAGGCAGAAGCAATTGTGTAGCTCCAGGGCCCAGCACAGCGCGTGGAATGAAAAGCAGTAAGAAGATGATACAGCACACAAAATATTTATTTTAAGAAATTGGATTTTAGTCTACATTGGTTTAGGAGCTAAATTAATAAGATATAAATTCAAAGTGGGTACTTGTTAGTGAGGAAATAAGGGAAATGTGCTTATGTGAGGTTATGCAAGGATATAGGCCAGTCAGTCATACATATATTGAAAATCCAGCTGCTTGGCAACAGCCTATATCCTATATATGACCCTCAGCTTCTCATTATTGAATAGAGGTATGAAAAACAACATTTTCAGAAAGCCTTTGCAGTTTGCACAATCTCCACTGCTGATGTGATGATATGATTTATGGTGCAAAAAAACAAAAGAAAGCTGCCAGACAGGCCCCACATGGCTTTGTGACAGTGATGAATGACTTGGGGGCAGCCAATAAAGCTCAGTGTAAACTAAGTATTTTTAAGGAAAGAAATAACTATTGATTACATCTCTGACCTGTCAGAAATGCAGATGGTAATTTCCAAGGTGATGGCTGCTTCCTTTATATGAGCCACTCTTCCCATCGAGGCCAGCCTTCATGCTGCGTGTGTGTATATAATATTGCTTTATATGACACGCTCTGTCAAAATGTGTTCATCACTGCAGTAGAAACAGGAGAGATGAGCCACTCTGAAGTAATCCACGGATATCATATTATATACAGTATATTTATAGTCTATACAGTGTATGTGTGTGTGTGTGTGTGTGTGTGTGTAGTCTTCACCACCCAGTGAGAATTATCATTTCCGTTGGCACCCATGTCGTTGCCGCAGTCCTCCCCCGTTGAAGCACTGAGGCACACACACACACACAAACAGGCGCACAAATGGACTCACAGTGTCACTGAGGAAACATGGTGTCGCGATGATGATGAAGACAGGTCATATAATGAGGAACATGTGGGACTTTCTGCATCAGTAGCGCTACGAAGATTTATCAGCCTGTGCCTTTAAAAAAAAAAAAAAGTCTTAGCTGATGAATGCAGTCAGAAATTTGTGAATAAATTATGCCGTGTGAGCATGTGTGAGGATGTGTGTGTTTGCATGTTTGATTGTTTGTGCCTTCACACATGTATGAAGCAAAAGCCCACTTTTCCATTGTGTGGTATAATTATCCCCCAATAAGGAGCCCTAGTACCATCCCCCAGGAGCAGTTAAAGAGTCTAATGATCAGCCATAATACTGCTGTTAAACGGCCTAGCTCACAATAAAATACTGTAATTCCTCTTCTGTCTCTCATAATAGGCTGAATTAATGCCAGTGTGCTACTCACAGGAGTGTTTGGATTAGAGAGAGAAAGACGCTGAGCAAGAGAGAAAGAGAAAGCAAGATCAAGAGAGATGGAGAGAGTGTCAAAGATAGAGAGAGGAAGAGAAAGACAAAGAGAAACAGAGAGTGGACCACATAAGCCCTCTCAGACCAGACAGTCTTAATGAAAGAGAAATATGTCCTGGCATTAGTGCCTTTTATAGGGGTCAACTGCAAGCGGCCTTGATACTCAATCTTCCATTACCTCACATACACAACGGTAGAGTGTCGCACAATTGTAACACAGACATACAAAGTCCAATTTCTAAAAGGACAGAGCTTATACGAGGAGGCCATGACCCTATATTGTATTTCCCCATTAAAATGAAATTTAAATTCAGTTCACTTTCAATTAAACTGAATGGAAAGATCTAAACATGATGAACCAGTTCCTCCCCACGTGTCTGTTTTAGAATTAGCTACTAGAAAATCACCAGATTGATTTTGTCAAAACAATAACAGAATAAACTCAAATATTCAAAACAGTTAAATTAGTAAACAAACATTACTAGTTTTTATGCCTTTCATATAAAAGCCTTGCATATGCACAAAAATGGAGGAGATTGTTCAAATGACTCTCTGACGATGTAAAACTGCAAATTGAACTCATTTTCCTGTGTCTGATTATCCCATTGAATGGTGAATACATAGAGAATGTGTTATTTTTTTATAGTGCTTTAGATTGAATAGTCCCATTTCAAGGAATAAAATAGAATTGAATTGGATATAGAGATACAAAAGTTTCATAATGAGTTTTGGAGACACAGGCGGCAACAATAAGTTGAGAACAGACATAGAAACTTAGGTGGGACCGAGCCAGAGTGACAGATGTGCACTAATTAGAAATGCTAATTAATCGTGTCCTCTTTTGTTTTTATCTTTGTCCATTTTATAACAGTATTTTTTTTCCCCCTCCCAACTGCAGTCACTACCACACAAAATAATGACAAACCTTTTGACTATTCCTGGCTCTTTCAGCTCATTATCTCCCACACTTCTTCTCTCCATTTCTCTCTCTCTCTCTCTCTCACTCTGTAGGATGTAGTGGTGGTAGGGGAAGAAAACTTCACCACGCCGTGCTACATCCAAATGGACGACGAGGCCTGCCACATCCTGACAGAGACGCTGGGCACCTACTGCCTCGTGGGCCAATCTCTCAGCGCCTCCACCACCAAGCGCCTCAAACTCGCCATCTTCGGCCCCGTCACCTGCCCCGCCATGGAGTATCACATCAGAGTCTACTGCCTGGACGACACGCAGGACGCCCTCAAGGTAAATTCGCAGCGCGTGCGTGAGGTTACGTAGCAGAAAAGTAGATGAATGCGTTGGTAAGCATTAATGATGTTTGTGTTGTTACTGAATTGTTAATGCGTGTGGGTAGGCATAGCCAGCAGCTGAGGTGTGGGAGGCAGAATGAGAAGTCATTGTGTTGGTGTGTCACAATAAGGGGATACAAGCATTTGAATAGCGTCTCTGCTGCTGCTGCTAGAAAGATGTTGCCGCTGTGCTGACACAAAATAAGCCAAATTTATCTCTGTACTCCTCTTGTCTCCTCACCTCAGTTCTGTTTAATACCACCCTCTACCTTCATGGAGGACAGATAAGGAAGGATTATTACACTGAGTAGGGGTATTGAACACGGTTATTAAGTTTGGAAATGGGTAATGAGAAGTGATAGTGATCCTGCTGCAAAGGACATTGAAGCTGCTTTCAGATGGCAGGTCCAGATTCAGGTTCATAAAGCCCTGAGGGGAAGTGTTGAATATGCTGTAAAAAAAAAACAAAAAAAAAACATTTCATTTGTAAATTTCCATTTGAGCAGCTGCAGGAAACCGCTGCAGCAACACGGGGTACAACAACAGTCGGCAGCAGCACAGAAGTAGAAAAGTCAGGATTGTTTCTGAGTTCAGCACCTTTGGTTTCATATGCAGTGCTGAGCTAGTGTGTGTTTGTGTATCCAGGAAGTCCTGCAGATGGAGAAACAGATGGGTGGCAAGTTGTTGGATGAACCAAAGACTCTCATCTTTAAAGACAGCACCCACAACCTGAGACTTTCCATCCATGATGTCCAAAACACGTTGTGGAAGAGCAAACTACTAGCCAAGTACCAGGTAGGCTGCTCGTGCCCTCTCTCAAAAGAAATGAAAATACAAAACTGTTTAACATGCTGCTGCAGCTGAGTAACTTCCTTTTGCCTCTTTTACATATTTGCAGGAGCTTTGCTTTCAGCAAGTGTGGAACGGTTCACAGAGGAACCTCCACTGTTGCTTTACCCTGGAGCGCTTCTTTGCCAGCACCGTGGACCTGTCCTGTAAGATATGTGTTCGCCAAGTGGAAGGGGAAGGGCAGATTTTTCAACTGGACACTACACTGTCAGAGGTACAGTAGGCCGACATTTAGGTTTTGTCTTTAATTTATAGCAGTGCCTTGTTTAGATATGAGCAATGCATCGCCAACATCTTTAAAGATCAGTGTGACTCTTGAACTTCCTTGTCATCTGAATTTTGCATCTGCTGTGTTTCTCTGTTGTGAGAGATACTTGGCTGAATTTATTCTCTCCCCCATGTCCTCTTGCCTCTTTTTGCAATGCTCACAAAGAGTGACAGGATGGGAGACAGGGAGTCTTGACCCTGCGGCCTTCATATAGTCTTTCCTATGACAGACCAATGCAGAGCAGAGAGGAGCAGAGGGGGAGAATAATCACCCTCCAGTCGCGCTGTTCTTGCTTCACAAAGGCCATCTGGCCAGGAGAATAGAGCTTGAGGGATGGAGGAGTACTCGGGCTTTGTGCTCAGTAATGAGATGAATTACAGTACACGTAGTGAAGAGCTGTGTCCCCGCCTGGCCTCGGTTCATTTGTCTCCAGGTCTTGCTCTCGCTTCCGTATCCAGACCTCCAGCACTTAATCCTGCAGATGCAATATATTTGAAAATCACTCAGCTTGCATCAATAAATGGATGGCAATGAAATGAATGATTTTCACCTTTTATAGAACCCAGAACCAGAAATTTTCTGTGCTACAAATCAATTTGAGCTACATTATGTTTCGTTTTGTGAGATGGTGTTAAATTATGTTCATGCCGCCTGCAGCCTGAAAGAATGCCACTGCACAGTTTGTGTCTCCTTCAACCTCTCTCTCTCTGTCTGCTCTCTGTCTGCTCTCTGTCTCTGTAGGATTCCCAGAGTATTGACACATCTCTTCTGGACCCGGCCAGTAACATCACCACACTGGTTGGCCCCAACGCCTTCCGCATCCCTGTCTCCATCCGACAGAAACTGTGTGGCAGCCTGGACGCGCCACAGACCAGGGGCAATGACTGGAGGATGTTGGCCCACAAACTTAACCTTGACAGGTGGGTAGAGGAGCCGGAGGAGCCCAGGAGAGAAAAGGAGCGAGACTGTGACTCAGACTGAGGCCCTCAGTGGTCACAGCCTGGCCACAGGAACAGCCTGGCCACAGGAACAGGCTTATCAGCTTTCTTATATATTTATTTTTCTTTGAACAAGGGCAAATGAAAGAGCTGCAACCAAGAGAAACTTTGTTTTTGAAACTAGCAAAACTCCTCACTTTGTTAGAAAAATTATAACTTTTATTTCATTAGAAGGAGGCAACATGATTGCATGGGAAATCAAACTGTAGATAACTAATCTTGTTTTATTTGATAGTGAATCTGACTCCTATTGATTAGCATCTGTACAAATTAGATTAATTGAGCCGGACACAGAGAGAGAGATAGAGTTGGAGAGAAAGAGGGGGAGAGGAAGAGAGAATGATGCTTCTCTTTACGAAGCATCATCCACGTGTCTTTGAAAGGCTTGTGTGTGTGATGGAGGTACAGTGTGTGTCCATTTATAAGGTCCCAGCTCAGTGGGGCGGCCTTATCACAGGCAGCAGCTGCAGATTGACGAGACCACTGACAGGGTGTGGCGTGAAAATAAGGGCGAGCGCAGGGGAGAGATTTCAGCCGAGCTCATCCAAAGCCCACACTGATGACTCATACCTAACACCAGTATATAGGTTGTTATTTTCCATTTTAATGTTTTCAAATAATAATAATATTAATGATGATTTTAAAAAAAAAGGAATATAAGCGTTTATTTTGAATACCGTAAACTGGGTCAACAGATTAAAAAAACATCAGTGTGAAAAATAGGATTTCAAAAATATCATCTGCAGCATAACCAGTCAGTTAACACGGAGGTAACCTTTTTAAAGGGACTCCAGTGCTTAATCAGCAGCTCATTTGCATTTTATCACCACTTTTCTTAACTTTTTATAAATCACATTTTATTTTTCGTGCCATGCAGAGAACTGCAGAATCTGCACAATTTTGCTGCAGGAACCATGAAAATCCAGATGAAAGTCTGTTTAAACCATCTGACCACATCAAAAATGTGTGAAATATTCAGGGGAAATCTGAAAAAAAAAGAAAATAACCACTGATTCTCACACCACAAACACATATAGGGATGTTTGTCAATACTCATAAGCAAGTGTTTTCCTGTCATGCCCTTGTTGAGGAGGAAAGCTGGTGACCACAGAAGGAAACTTGTCTCCTAATAGTTCAAGAAAACCCATTTCTCTCTGTTAACCATCTACCTAATTGTTTCTACCTCTGTTATGTCACATCTTTCATCCAGGTATCTTAACTACTTCGCCACCAAATCCAGTCCCACGGGAGTGATCCTGGATTTGTGGGAAGCCCAGCATTTCCCCGATGGCAATCTCAGTCGCCTTGCCCAGGTACTAGAGGAGATGGGACGCCATGACAGCCTTGTTCCTACAGCGACTGAGCACTGACATCTGCCCACCAGGGAGTGTGACATTCCAGGGAGGAAGAAGACATAAAAAGAAAATAAAAGAGGGAGAGGATGGGGGTAGCAGGGGGGGAGGGAAGGAGGGAGGGAGGGAGAGTCATTTGGCATCACAGTGACAAACACGCACACACACACACACACACTCACAGACACTGCATGTGTGTGTGTGTGTACACTCAAAGAAGTAAGAAGATAGAGACAGCTAGGTCTACTCAGCCATGACCCAGTTAAACATTGGCAACAAAGGGTTTAAAAACTTGGGAGGGTAAACAAGGCTCTCTGTCAGTCATCTCTCTCTGGCGGTTCCCTTCTCTGGTACAACGACTTGATATTTCTGGCTCTGGTTTCCTTGGAATCAGCTGTCCGGATGTTTGGATGGACTGTGCGGACTACGCGGATGATGCCGTCGCCCCTTGCCAACAGTCTAAATAGTGACACCCAATCAGAGGTCAAAGGATCCAAGGAGCACGGCTTGGATCGGAGGAAGCATCTCTCACTCTCCAGAAATCAGTCTCCATAGCAACTCCATGGATGAGTATGTGTTCTGTGATAACATTGTATTTAATAATATGCCTATTTATACATATCTTTTTTATTTTTTTTTTGTATTTTATGCTGCCTGTTAGGGAATACTGTGTAGTGTCCTCACTTTTTATTTTTTTGTTTGTGTTTCTTTTGTTTCTTCTTTCATTATGTATGACTGTATCATAGCACCCCCTGGTGGACTCTTGCAGTTATAACTCATCCTGTCAGCCACACTTGTATGTACAGAAGGAAATCAATGATGTAACCATTTTACAGATTTAGTGTTGCTGTCGTAAACTAAAAATGGACACTTTTAAACCCATGTTATGTATGATTATTGATTTTCAAATATGTGAGCTTCTTTAGTTGCAAGTCTTTTAAAAATATTTTTCCTAAGTTGAATTGGTTAATTTTGTGTTACTTCCTTTGCTTTTTGCATGTTTTCTTTATTTTTAATCAAGTCATTTGAATAATTCCACCAGTCTATTGCCCCTAGATAAAAGGTGATCAATGTTATGTTCCCAAACTGAAATTCATGACTGATGCTGATGACTTGTGTGTTGTTTCAAGACATCATCTACGTGATCAAGACCAGGCAGAGACGAGAGGTAGATCCCGTCGAAAGGGGAGTCAAATAAGTATATTTTTGTAGGACCAATGCAACTGAATAAAAACTGCTTTTTACCAAATAATTGACAGTGTGTGAGGTTAAATTTAATACACGAGGTGATCATCTAAATGTCGAAAATTCATTTCAGAAAGTGTCATTTCCTGCGTTCAGGACCGAGTTACATTCATGTGTAATTTTTTGGAGGAGAATGGGAGATTTTAACTCAGACTTCTATGGTTGTACATTACTGACAGAAGCCATTGGTATAATGATGACACTGACTCTGTGCATAAAAAAATAGTGATAGTTGTAAATGCAACATTCCTTTGATGCAGCAGCACTTGTGACTGTTCAAGTGTTCTTGGTTGGATATTTTTTGTTCGTTGTTACGTTTTCTTTATTTTTCCTGTTTTAAAATGGCAGTTCCCAGTCCCAGTTTTCGTAAAGCCGTCTATGCAAACTCTGCATCCTTAAAAAACAATCTTTACATTCTCAGTGGGCTAGCCTTTGCATTTCCCTAGTTGTTCTCCAGCTTCATGATTATTATTGTGTATAGTGAGAATGTATCCTGTCTGTTTCTGGCACTCATGATGTTCCGCGCAACTGCTTGCATTTCATCTGTCAAGTTATTGTACAAAGTGTAAGAAAGAATTTTTAAGACTAATAATAAATTATATTTATATGCAACATTGGAAAGGGTGCACAAGGAGCCTTTTGTCTGAATGGTATGACTGTGAAGCAACACAAACCTTACAGACACAGACAATCCTTCAAAACACAGTTGTTTTATTAGGGAATGTTATCCAGATCCACTCATACACTCTCATAATCACATATGTACAGATTAAATAAGGCACATGCCATAGTGGTAGAGTGGACGGGATATATTCTGTACATAAAAATCCTCAAAGAAAAAACAAAAAACATTTTTTTAACATCCAGAAAGGCAATGTTTATCAAGAGTATTTACAAATGAATTGTGGGTGATAAGTAGAGACAATGAGGGAAGACAAGGCCTTATCTGTCTCAGCTCTGAAGGATTGAAGGACAAAGCCGTCAATGATCTAAAACCCAGAGTTTGTCTTATTGAAATAAAATGTATTTTGAAATACTACATAGAAAAGTATGTTTGTTTTTCCCATTAATTTAGTCTTTCTCTGCTTTGTTCTGTAATAATATTAATATTAATAGTAATAACAATAGTAGTAATAATAATAATTACATCTTTGAGGTCACTGGGCATGATTTAGACATTTCTTTGGATGGATGACAGTCACTATATGGAACTGATCGTGAACTGAGAGACAGTTTACAGTCTGCTATGATATTACAGCATGCAGTGACTGAGTCAAACTAAAAAAAAAAAAAAAACATGGAGGCAGCTGTGCAATACAAAAGACTGCACATGTAATACTGCTATATGGCTTTCAAAGGACAGAGCAGGAGCTTCCTCTGTACTGAACTGATCAGAGGAGTTTCAGTCCTCCTCTCCTGTGAGGGTCCCAGTCTCCCTGCCCACCTGGACAGTCTGGACCCGACAACCACTCAGCTTTCACGGAAAGCACACCCTGAACACTTTGTCTGAGGTGGAGGTGACTCAGACAATAGGAGGTCAGATCTCCCCAGACATTATAAATCTTCCGCCTCTCATTTTTCTGGCTCCCTGTCCACCATTACGTCCATCACTCATCCTCATCCCTGTCAGTTTTCCATTGTCCCATCATTCACAGACTCTTTATTTTTTTCCCTTTCTTCTACTGGCCAGTCTAAGCGGCGCTGTGCCATCGGCAGTGACAAGTCTCTGGGTGATGAGAGCTTCTCTCTCTTGACGATCTGTCACATTTTGATGTCTTGGGACTCTAACATCTTCGCCAGGCTCTTCTTCACCCTCAGAGCTGTGAGGCGACAGGCCGGGCCGTGAGCCCAGCACTCCGACATCAGTTTCCCCATCTGTCGTAGACACTGAAGACACACAAACACATACATTTACATTAGAACATAAAAATATCATCAACTTTAAACAGTAGTGTTTAAAATAAAATAAATACATGTACAAAATATTATTGACACACTGATGTACTGCATGATAAAACTTTAACACATTGTTCATTAACTGTTAGTAAAACATTTGAATTTTTGAAACTTTGCACTGTATTGAAAACCATTTACTGTAGAATACCTCATCACTGCTCCAACGATTAGCAAATGAAGGTCTCTGTTTCTTAATGCAGACAACCTCTCTCATGTCCTCATAGGAGGGATCAGTGGGCACAAGGTCGTGATAAGGCAGCTGATATTCCTCCACGATGCCTGTAGGGAAAACGTTAGAATTAGTAGGATCACTGCGATAACACAGAAAGTTAACTTTTAAAGAGTTTGTCCCCTGACCTCCAGAGATACAACGTCGCGCCATCTCCCACATAATAAGGCCAAAACTGTACATGTCCGCCATAATAAAAGACTGGAAGTAGGTCCTGTTCAGAGTCTCATCCAGCACTTCAGGGGGCATGTAGCGCTTCGTACCAACACGTAGATTGAGAGGGATATCCACCTCATTGGTGTCGCTGAGGGAACAAGAGGGAGAATAGAAAAGGTTTAGGTTTTATTTCTCTGTGCTTTGGGAAATACCCGAGACAGAAGAAATCCAAAATTCAGTGATGTACCTGTTAAACTTGACAGCCAGACCTAAATCTGCTATACAGCAGGATCCGTTCTTTTTGACCAGGATGTTTTTACTCTTCAGGTCTCTGTGTGCGATGGCTGGTTTGCCCTGTGTGCCGTAGATCTGAGTGTGCAGGTGACAGAGGCCGGATATGGCCGAATAGGCCAGTTTCAGCAGAGACTGGACGTCTAAGGTGTTGGACTTGAGGTAGTCGTATAAGGATCCATTCTCATGGTAGTCTGTGATCAAGTAGAGCTGAGTCCACGAGCCGGTTCCTTTAATGTCGGCTGCTATGAATCCTGGGGGATGGAGAGTGGGGATGACAGGACTGAGAAATGCATAATAACAACACATGGGGTCTTGGTCACTTTTGGGAACACAAGTCCTTATTCTATTAACTTTCCCTTACCAAGTATGTTGTCATGTCTCATGAGGAAGGTCTGATAAATTTCAGTCTCTCTGAACCAGCTGTCCTCCTCTGTGGTGAAGAAAACTTTGACAGCCACCCTCTCTTCTCTCCATTTGCCCATCCACACCTCTCCGTATCGTCCTTTCCCGATCTGCTTCACCATCTGAATCTGTTTGGCGATAGTTCGCTGCACCTGGGAACAAAATATATGAAAAATAAAGCTGCTTAATTATGTAATTTCCACTTAAAACAAAAATCTATTACTTCAGTTACATTTGTCTAAATAGTTGTAATGCAATGTAGTTTTTTTGCATTCAAAATCAATTACATTATTTTCTTCTGAATTTTATTGATTGCAACAGGGGAAAAGTATGAGATGATGCCCTAATCAGTGAAGCAGATGTGTAATGCTCTTTTCTCACCAGTAGAGGGAGTCCTGACCCCGAACCAGACCCGACGCTCCTGGAGTGCTCTAGCATGTCCTTCAGAGACTCCCCGGGGGGGATGTAGGGCTCATTCTGCTCCAGATCGATTCTGTAGTGTGGCCGTGACTCCGGCCGCTTATACCTGGCACAGAGAGGAGATGCGATAATAGTAATGTTCAGTGTGCATCGGGAAGTGTGACTTCAGTGATGGGTACATGTCGTCTTCAAGTTTCTCACCTGAAGTAGCAAAAGATGATGATGAGACCGAGGACGATGATGCTGACCGTAATTGAGATGCAGAGAGCCATGTACTGGATACTGCTGTCCACATAGTCTGAAAAAATACACAAAAAAACAACGGGAAGATTATAAAACATGAGTTATGTGTCATTGTGATTACTTTATCTTGAATGTGCATGATCCTGGTCTGAGCAACACGATAAAATTACCAACGGATGAATAGATGGTGACACTCATTTGTTCACTCTTATCGACTCCAACATCTTTCTAATTTTCATTGGCAGGGACGAGCTCCTTTTCCCCCTTCCTCCCTCTAACCCTGCCCTGCACCCGCCCTTCTCTCTCTCTCTCTCTTTCTCTATCTCTCTCTCTCTCTCTCCCCCAGCGTGTGATCGATCCCATCCCCTTCCTGAATCCCACATATCAGATGTCACACTGACGTCGCTACAGAAACCCCTGAGGCCTAAAGCTGCTCTGGGCATCTAGCCTTTCTGTCGTGCTCCTGTCAATCAGTCTCACGGGGAGGGAGGGGGAGGGAGGGGGTGGGGGGGACTTCATGGTGTGAACAGACCAGAGCCACACAGTAAGAAGGATCAGTGGACAAAGAAAATCTGCATGAACAGCAAAGTGTCTTATGAACTCCCTGCAGGATCATTGAGTTAAAGGATAACTGAATTTAGATGAACTTATTTAGAAGGACATGACTTCTGTAGTTGTGTGTGGTTTATTACTACATTTTTACTTAAATTTACCCTTAAATTAAGAGGTTTTCATCATTTGGCTAAACTGTTGCCTGGTTAACAACCTGCCTGATTATCTGAACACTTGTTTCTTGCCCTGTTAGACTTTGTCTTTCTTTTTCTAAATGTGAGTGATGATTTTAGTGAGTTCAGTGTTATCCTCTTTATGAAAACAAGTGGTAATAAAAACCATATGACAATACACCCCCTTAATTTCCTTCCAACTTACGTGACAAATCAGTTGATCGCTGTTTGTTTGAAGGGCATAATGAAGGATGGTGAGGCTGTGTAAAACTATAATGATGAGTGTGTGCGTGTAACAGAGATAGGGAGTACGTGTGAGCGAGAGAGTGAGAAAGAATGTGTGTGTGTTTGTGTGCGTGCGTGTTGGTGTGTTGCAGAGTGACAGATGGACAGATATCTCACATCCGTACCGAGGCAAGAAACTCAAGCAGGCCCTGGGGAGAGGCTGTCCTTTTCATTAGAGGGTGAGAGAACAAGCCAAGCCTGCAGGCTCTGTTTCACCTGCCCCTCTCTCCCTCTCTCTCTCTCTCTCTCTCTTTCTCCATCTCTCTCTCTCCCCCAGCGGAGCAGCATGTGCCACTTCACTACAGCACCACACTGTGGTTTGTAACAGTTTAAACTGTCACTCCCCATCATCACCCAGCACGGCCTGAATGAGCCTGTTCTAAAAGCCACCGGCGCTTTAAAGTGGAGCAGGATTTCAGTGTGTGAAAACCTGTGTGAACTAAAGTGTGTGTGTGTGTGTGTGGTGGCGTCTCACCTGATGTCATGAGCGGAGGAAGAGTGGGATGTAAGTCTCTGTTGCAATAGTCCTGATCAGTGCAACACTCGATAGTTCTCCTGTAACGTGGAATCCCTGTGTCCTAAAACACACACACACAAACACACACCCAGACACTAATGAGGACACAAGAGTAACAAATATTTACAGCCATACTTATTCCCAATGAAAACATTTAACAATATACCAAAGGTTTTTCCACTGTGCGTTAAAGATAGCAGCCTGGACAAGTGTGATTTAAACAGATCTCATAAAGAGCTGCAGCGAGTCGAGGAAAAGCTCATAAAGACTTAACAATGGCTCATGAAAGAGGACACACATACACCGACATACTGAAGGTTTCACCCAGAAAGAAATATAAACACAGAAACTAACAAACAAACACACACACACAGCTGACTTACTCTGCACTGGAACTCTGAACCACCAAGTGCCAAACAACCTGACGTGAGCACAACCACTCCGCCCTCCTCCTCCTCCACCATGGTGAAACAGTAACCATTAGTCCTGCCAAAACACATGCATCAGATTTTATCAGTGGAGCATTTCATTTACTTTACTGAACCTGCTTACTGAGACAATCTATATAGTTTGCATGATAAGCTCTAAAACTATAAATACTCAAAGACATTTCAGATTGGATTAGATTAAATTTAGTTGGAAATTGATTTAATTGTGACATTGTGACAGAGTACACCTGTACCGATCTGACTTTTAGTTTAGTGATCAACAAGGCATAAATCTGTAAGTAGTAGCATCTGCAACCATTTCCTAACACCACTAGCTTTGGGAGTTTTTATATCTGATCAAGCCTCAAGAACTACACAGCTTTGGTATCTGATCCCTGAACCCTTTACCTTCCTTTCAAATTAGTTGACCATATCTGAATTAGAGGTTTTGATGTAATCTTGTGCTGAGTGAGAGACTTTTTTATAATAGAATTGTATACACTATTATATACTTAATGTATATATTATTTTAAATCACTCCAGTGCAAATAGCTCAGCTAATGAAAGTGCTAATAAAGTCTATCTTTCATAAATGTTTAGGTAAAGTTTAGGTTATTAGGTGTTTGTGTAGTCTGTGCTTCACCATACATGCAAGTGTTGTTGGCTGCTTTGTCAGGGCAGTGGTGGTTGCAGTGGCACCAGAGCATGTTCTCAGATGAGACTGTGCTGCTGCCCTCCTCCGCCCTTCGCCCAGATCCCCCCTTCCATCCATTCTTCAGCATGGTGTCCAACATGTTGGCTGTGCAGAGAAAGAGAGAGAGAGAAAGAGAAAAAAGGAGAGGATGGGTTTAACATCAGGTCAGAACAAAACATCTGTACACTCCTCCGGTTCCAGTTAAATCTACGTACACTTGCCCTGGGAAAGTTTAAGATGGAATAAATCGAAAGATCCAAACTGCATTTCCACTCATTTCAAATGGGTCTTCTTGATTATACATAGACAAATATGCACCAGTTCTGCCTACCTTGGCAGTGTAACCATGGCAATGCAATCCACAGAAAGTGTGAATACTGTATGTTGCTGAAAGCAGCCCTGCTGTCCTGGACTGGACTCAATGTACCTGCGTGAAGTCTGGAACCAGAATAACACTACTCACCAGAAAGAAGTCTTTGTGCTGTGTGTGTGTGTGTGTGTGTGTGTGTGTGTGTGTGTGTGTGTGTGTGTGTGTGTGTGTGTGTGTGTGTGTGTGTGTGTGTGTGTGTGCACCTTCTTGCAAGTCTGTCTGTATGTAGGGTGAGGGTGCATAGCGTGCATAGTGTTTTGAGGTGTAAGTGTGTGTGAGTGCGGTTTATTGCAGTAATATTTAAAAAAAAAAATTATTTCCCAGAAACAAAAAATATAATCTTTCTTTATAGACTTTTTTTTAAGGCTATAGTATATCCAAAAATCAACTTAAAAATGTTTGGATAAACCTGTTGATTCCTCCTATAATATACAGTATAATTCACTGCTATCTGGACATACTGTATGTGAGTCCTTAGTACTTACAGTATCTTCTGAGAGGAGAAGAACATTTCCCAGCAGGCAATAGCTGCTATGAGCCCTGTACTAAAACATGCACATATGAGCCAGGGAAAGTGCAGTGATACGGTACAGATGTATTCACATAAACCAGGAGGAGGATAAATATTATTGCTCTGGATCTGCTCATCCTTGAAAGTGTTAACCTTTACTGCTGCTGCCACTGAACATTGAACCAAGTTCAAGGGAATTCTATTTCTGAGTTATTTTATTGTTATTTAGTAGCGTGAATTGTGTCTTTGTCTTTTCACGAATTGGAATTTGTGTGATTGTAACATTCAGATGCACCTTTGATCAAGTCTATCATCATCAGATGGAATTTCCTCTTAACCCCCTAAAGATTAATATGTGAGGTGAGGTAATAACTCCAAGGAAACATGAACTATTTATTTATTTATTTTATTTATTTGTTTATTTCGGCATGTCAGTTAGATCAATCATCGTCACACATCATCTTAGTTTAAATCATACAATTCACATTAACAACTATTAATGCACCAGTGAACAGTGGATCATTGTTTAAAATGATTAAATGCCAAATGAATGGTTACTAATATCTACAGTCTGGAGTGGACAAACTCTTGTGGCAAATTATTTAATTCTAACAACAGGTAGAGAAAGCGGGCATATTACAGTAAAAAGGCTGAACTGGGGTTTGATAAGATTGCAAACACACTGACTGTTCTTTAAGTTCTCTGTGTACTTCCAACTGTAATACTGTGTTTCTCTTTCAGGCAGAGGGGAAGTCCTCCCTCACAGTGGCCTTGGTTCACATCTGCTCTGCAAGTGTGCCTAAGACGGGAATGTTTCATGAATTTGTCAGTCTTTCAGATACACTCTTTCCATATCAGCTGTTTTATTTGAATTATTTTTCACGGGGCGATAAGTGAGTAAAGAAGACAGTGGGATGACACCTTTGGAGAGGAAAGTAACACAAAAAAGCTGATGTCAGAGATGGGGAATCTTGCCTTGGGGGTAAACAAATGAGAAACAAGACTGAAAAACTAAAATCAGACATCAGAGGCACTACCTTAAAAATGACAGCAGCATTCAGCGTTTCCTCTCTGTATTATCTCTTTCTTCTTGTAACAATAAAACGACAAGCAGAAAATGCAGTAGAGAAGACATTTATGGTTGCATCAAGCATTGTACAACAGTTCACATACAAAGAAGGGAGGAAAGAAGGAAAATGCTTTGATCTCGTCTAACTTAACTCAACTATTATTTGTTAGATATTAGATATTGAAAGAGAAGATGAATGACATGCTTTCTCCAAAAAAGCCTACGATAATATCAATGGGATAAAAGTACCAGTGTCTAACTGTTAAAAAGGTTATTAAGTGAATTGTGTTTTGAATGAGCAATTTGTTGTTTTTTTCTTATTGGGTTTTAAGTGTGATAAAACTGTGCTGTTGTGGTGTGTGAGGAGAGTTTCTCATGCTTAGTAATATAAGAGCAGGTTCACTACAGAGTCACTGTGTGTTCAACCGACTATTAAAGAGGGTATAGGATGTAAAGTCAGCAGGAGTCTTGAGGGAGAGGCCATCTTTGTTACGCTTACTACTTTCTTCTCACTAAGCTGTTCTTCCTCAAACACAATGATGATGAAGTAAAAATTAATTAGTGACTAAGACTAGTGCGTTGTCTGTATCATACACACATGCACATTAAATCATTTCCCACGCTTTGTTTTCTCCTTCTCTTTGTCTTACACACTCACACACACACACCAAACAGACTTGCTGTGTCAGCTACGGGGCACACTCAAGGTCACCCCGAAATCTGATCTGCATCCCCCACACATTCCACAGGCTGCTCCTCAACCTAGACACACACACACACACACACACACACACTGAGAATCAGTGTTTTAACCATTGAGCAATTAGAAGTTACATTTAGGAAATTTCAGTCACAGCTCATCAGTATCTGAGGTGCTGCATCTCTGGATTAAGCTTCTCCAAATGTCCCTGCATTAGTAACAGGTTTTAAAACCATTTGTCATCTCTCTCTCTCTCTCTCTTTTTTCCCTAATCTCTGAGGATCTGAGGTTGACAGTGTATTAGTTTTAGGTTTAACTGTGTTATCACAGTGAAAAGGCTGAAATATTGTCATTACCACAAAAATAACAGATTTCATATGAGCTCAGGAGCACTGATGAGGGAGATGTGCAGCTGCTTAGCCTTAAATCAAGGTAGGTCTACTATACACTCCAGGATGAGTCAGTCATTGGGGTTTTCTGAGCACACACATATGTGACCTTAACATTTTTCAAACTGAAAATTCCTTTCATTTATAGCCCATTATCTATCACTGGAAACAATGATCTGAAATTGTGTCCTAGAAAACATTAATGTCTTTTCTCTAACATTTAATTCCTGATAAATATTCATATCGCTCACATCTACTCTGGATTCCTCTCTGTGTACTGCAGATAGGCGTGTGATGTCAACCTCGTCTGCAGCTCAAGTTGGACTTCACCAGATACACGCAGCCGGCAATCAATAAAAATATTGTTAAAGTAATGGGTTTTATTTTTTCATCAGGATATAACTGTAAATCAATAGGAGGTAGAATTACAGCTGTTACTAGTAATAAGATAGAGACATGTTGACAGGGGAATTTAATTTCTATGAAACTGGGGGGGGGGGGAGAAGCATGGTTAAAAAGGCTCCAATTAACACCTCTGTTTCACTAGAGCCAACTTCACAGAACTCCAGCTATTTAATCTGTGAGCTGAGACCTTCACAGAGACTCTTTATCACGGGCAGAGGAGGAGGACATGAGAAAAAAGGGAGATAAGTTACTCCAGGTGGCCGTGATAAATCACCCCCTCAAAGGAGACATCTTCCCCAGTGTCTCCAGAGTGCACTCCGACCCCAAGGGGGTCACAACCAACCTGCAAAGGGGCCATACATCCTCCTCCACCCTGCCGCCCCACCCCTCGTCCCTCTTAACCCCCTACAGGCTTCAAAGGCCTCTGCCACACGAGCCCCTCCGCACATGTGCGCATATTGTACAAGCGCACACACAAGAGCGCGTCTGAGGTGCACATTCCTGTCTCTCCCTCTCCACCATCTCGCAACCTCCGCTGCTACACCCACATCAGGTCATCTGTTTCCACCGTGCAGCTTCCAGCAACCTGTTCTGTGTCTACCAGCCATGACCAGACTGCCTTTGGAGGAGGGGGGGGCACCACCCGCAAGCAATAATGCATCAACGCATTTATAGAGGGGAGAGCTGTCTGTCATACCTCCACATTGTTCTCCACTTATTCTATGGAAAAACTAGTTGGACTCTCACACTAGTGAAACTGAAAAAAATAATTACATGTGGGTGTGAATACGGCAGAGAGCTGCTATATCCACAACAAAATACTCCAACACAGACAGACACAGTCACAGACGGACAGAGACAACCTGACGTTCACTATAAACATCAAGACCAGACACACACACACACACACACACACACTTGGTGGTGTGTAGGTACTGTATACAGAGGTTTTTAAAGCTTAATATAGTGATAAATCACAGACTAACTTGGGACTCAGCTCTTTGTGAAAGTGTTCCTACCATGTAAACATTATGTGCACATCAGACTTGATAAAATACAACACACATTTGAATATTATACATGCAGGGATGAGCAATTTCATTTAGTTAAAAGTTTTGCAGACAAAGAGACACACATACACACCCAGACTGATAGACATAGAACAGGTGTAGCAGCAGGTTTGTTCTGAAGCCAAGGCTTTGTACTGACCACAGACTGAGCGTGTGCATGTGTTTGTCTCTCATTCAGACAAAAAAAAACCTCAACCTCAGTCCCATCCCCTCCTACAGCACATACTCCTGCTCCTTTGAACGTCACAGTATTTGTTTTGAACGTCGTCGACCCTCAGTGTCCCGGCAATGCATCTCCCTGCTCGCCCATCTATCCAATGTGGTCTGGACTTACTGGAAAAAAGCCGCAAGCCACTGAGTAATGTTGAGCTCCATTACTGACATACTGAGAGATACAGCCATAGTGCCACCACAATGTGTCACTGAACTCCACAATATTACCTCTGCCAGATCACTGCAAGCTTCTGTTTTTCTTCAAGGTTATTCAAGGTCCATCTAAGACCAGATATGGTAGCTGACCCAAGGCTTATAATTTAAAAGAACAAGTTTTATGTTTTGTAATGCTGACTTTTTCACTTTGTTGCATATGGAGGGCTGATAACTAATTAACATTAATCTTTCTAAACTGGGCTGTAGCTTGATATTTACTGTGATTATCAGTCTTGTCAACTTAGAGCAAAGAATTGAATCAGTGTTTTTCCATCAATGTTGAATATTTGTTTTTAATATCACTCCTGATAATCTTTGTTTCCCAGCACGACATGTTGAAGCTGCATTTTCTTTTTACAACTCGATCACATTTGCAGTTGTCTCTTTTGTGCTTCCTCAGAACTCACAAAAAGTAATCCTAAACTTCCAAATCTCACAAGAAAGATATCCTCATGTGTATGCATCTGAACAACTATTACACAAAAACACACACTCAAGACACACAGAGTCTATGCTCCCATGCCTGACCGCTAGAGCAGCACATCTGCCTCGGGATCAAATTCTGTGTTGGGGAACTGTATCCACATCCTGACAGGAAGCTGTGCACAGAAGGCTGGAGGAGCCTGGTCCTGTTGAGGACCAACTGCTGCTGTTTTGTACTGCTGGACTGCTACAGGACACCAGACTCTGACTTAATTCCACCACACTCAGCTGCACACAGATATCTTCCAAAGAGCGTTAAGTAAGTCACTGCCACAAAACACTTTTTGGATATCCTTGAAAACTGGACATGTTTTTAATACTGTATGTGGCTACAGTTTGAGGACCCTAAAAAGGCCCCATCTCCCTTTAAAATCTATAGAGTGTTTGAAGCTAATGTTAAATTACAATTACATTCTACTGATTCTCATTAGCAACATACAAATATGACACTTGCAGAACATCAATTTGATTGTGTTTGGCCTCTTCCTTAAGGGAAGATGCAATTGGAAAGAGTCTGTCTCTAAGAAACTTAGAGCTTAATCTTCACACTTCCGCAGCTGAAGTGGAGCAGCAGAGAAGGAACGGCTGTCGATAAGGACAAAACTAGTACCTCCTCTGAATGCTCCTACTGAGACACACTGACATTTTCAGGTATTTGAAGATTGCTGTGAATGAAAACACCACACACTGTACTTGGAAAACAGCCCCTCACAGAGTCCTACTGCTTATACATGCATGTCCAGAAGACTAGTGGATGGCTTTAAGGGTGTAAAGTGAACGTGTTGTTGGTCTTTAGAAGATATGTCGGTCTTAAGAGGATACAACGTCACGATTTAAATAGAGCTCGTATCAGTTTCACATCTATCATTCTCACATAATCTGGAAGGTTTTCATTTGTTTGAAGTGTATACTTGTCTTGAGCCGCTGTGGATGAGTGTTTCTCCTTGTCTGGTCGCAGTTATGGCACAGACACATCAGGTTTTCAAGGTCACTTTGCGGTTTTGTGTTTCAAACATGAGACATAGGGAATCCGAAGGCTTTTCAAGGAAATGAGCCAAAACCAATACAATTTTTCTTTTTTTTCAAAAATGCATCCATCATACCAGGTATATGTGTCATAACCGCACTGTAATCTTTGTATTTTCACTAGGTTGCCACTGGACGAACAGAGCTAGGGTTCATCTATTCTCTGTGAACCTTACCAGCCTATAGAAACAGGTGGCAAATTGACCATGCTGCTTAAGATTTATGGGCAACCTCCCACATGTTTTACTCATTTGGCCGACCTTTAAAAAGATCGGATCACAGAGGAAACAGAAAAAAGCAACTGGTAGTTGAAGTATTGGTGAAAGAAAATGGACAGAATGAGTGAAACTGAGGAAGTCCAGAAACGCAGAGAGAGATTTAGTATGAAATTGTTCCAAGACGGCTCACAGCTTCATTTCTGCAGTGGCAGGAACAAGCAGAGAATCGTCTCTGTTTATAGTCAGACTGTTGGAAGAATGGAAATCAATGCAACCCTTCAGAGATGATCCTGTCTGAATTTCACTCCATCTTCCCACATCCCTTGTACTTGTGTGACTACTGACCCTCAAACCCACTGGGCAAACACTGGATGAGAAATTAAACACCTAGCTCAGACTGTCCAGATAAGTGTAAAGGAAATTCTCTGAAGAAACATTCATCAGCAGCTGAGGTATTTCATGACCAACTGTGAAAGTTACAGCTAGCTCTGAACCACTCAGTCACTAAGGGATTTTGCAGCTGGTCTTCATTTTTGACACTATTTCTGTAAAGAATTTCTTTGTATTGCAAAATAAAATAAAAAATAAATGTTTTTTAAGTTATAATTTAATAATTTCATCAGCTCTTTATTACAGAATAACTTTTTTACACTATAAAAGGATGGAGAACACACTAACATGTTGACAGATCTATAGTAAATGAGTACTCGAAACTGATAATACATGTATAGACTATGTACTGTGTCATAATAAAGTAGATTCTAATAAAAGAGGAGGTGGAATAAATAGGAGGCTAGATTAAAGATCTGACACGTTATCAATCATTCAGTAGCAAATCCAGTCACAGCTAAGAGTCATAGGCTGAAATCTCTTTGTGGCAATACTTATAAACACACACACACACACACACACACACACACACACACACACACACACACAGAGTTTGTGAGTGCGTGTGCACACACAGATGCTGGTTTTACAGCCTGACACCAAACTGTCTTCTTAATGAGTGCTAGACAATAAAAACTGCTCAGGTCAAGCCTGCAATGAACTGTTTACATTAGTGATTAATGTGACTCACTTTTTCATTTATTGTTTGGTTTTAACACCATTTAACAGTCCATTTTCTAGAAATACTCTGTTTGACAAAGTTATTTCTTTGTCGATTGACTAATCAATGAATCATGTAATTGTTTCAGCTCCAACAAAAAGCAAAAAAGACATTCTCAGACCATAAAGGCAAAAGAGAAAAAAAAAAGTGAATGCTAACTGCGTAGTTATCAACTCTCTAACTGATCAGCTCCACCTCTCTACTTTTTCCTGATCAGCGGCACAACAAATGCACAAGTGTCATCTTCTTGAGGCTGGGAGCTCCTCGACCCTCCCAGCCTGTCACAACCTTTCGAGGCACCGCGACACTGTTGGCATTCATCGTAAAAGACAACTGGCTGTCCATCTTCAAACAATTCAAAACACGAACAGAGGGGTAGGGGAGGGGGTGGGGGTGGGGGTGGGGTGGCGGGGGTTTGTTGGGAAGGGAGAGGACGGAGCAGATAAATGCACAGCCGTTCTCATGGCAGCCCCTGTGGAGATCATAATAGGTTTTGCTCATCATAAATGCCACACGGTGAAAAAAAGACTGATATTCTCACGGCTTGCACAACATCAACCTGTCACCTCATAATACCAACAATAAAAACCTGTGAAAACATGCTTCAACATCGGAGAAATAAAAACTCCCAGTGTAAAACAGAAATACTGATATCCACGTATATGGAATTCTAAAGACTTGCAGCTTAACCCCGACAGAACTAAAGCGAAACTAAACTAAACAATTGGAAGAAGGCCTCGGCCTCTTCAGCCTCGTGACTTGGGACATAAATGCAGCAGCAGAGGCATCAAAACACACAGAAGTTGGAGCTGGTGTCCAGCACAGAACTCACCATCAGACCCACGGCTCAGTGATGCCAGTCCTGTCACCAGGAGAACAGCCTGCCAGGCCCACTCCTCAGGCAACCACACTATCACCATTGCGCCAGCACCAGCCCGCCTCCTTCAAATCCCCGAGGTGGTGCCACAGCGAACAGGCCCGTGCAAAGAGGCGGAGGTGTGAGGCTGCGTTTTTATATCCTTCCGTTGAAAGAGCGCCAGTCCTCTTTGCGGTACAAGTGTCTCTCTGTGAGTGACTGCCACTCTGGCTCTCTGCACTCGCAGTAACTTCACACAGCGCAGCCTCCAGCTTTACTCCACACTGACAGCCTGGGAGAGACAGACATAGAGAGAGGAGAAAGGAGGGAGAGAAGAGGGGGAAGAGGGTGTTACTTTGTTGCTCTCTTACTGTGCTATTTGTCCAGCCCTTTCTGTGACCGGTTCACTACAGAGGGAACAGCTGAGTATATCTTAACCCACACACAGCCTCTCTCTCTCTCTCTCTCTCTCTCTCTCTCTCTCTCTCCCTCCCTCCCTCTCTATCTCACACATACACACACTACAGATTCTCACATCACTCATACACAGAAAGCAGAGCAGAATAGAAGGGCACTATGGGGGGGCGAGGCAGGGCCGTGGATGCGAGCAGGGGTTGAATGAGGTGTGAAAGGCGGCAGTGAAAGCATTATGAACTTACTGCCACAGGCACACAAACACACAGCACGCCAAGAGGGACACAGAGACTACAGTGAAAACTAACTCACACGAGACGTGTACATATAACTTTGGTATAAACCACCTGGTGTCAAATGCTGCAGGGCAGAGCGACTTCCAGCTCTGAAGCGCCATTTGATGCACTGGAGCAAGAATCATGAACAAAACGCGCCTGTGGCTGGTACGACTGGTTCACTGCAGGTGTGAGAGGTTGTGCACAATAAACTAGAGGGGCTGTAGTATATTCTACTGGGCAGCAGAGCTGTTTAAAATGAATTTAGTAATAAGTTTTTGCAGTATATTGTAACAAATGACTGTTATGCTGGATGTTACCAGATATCCCCTGCTCAACACTTGTTTCTGTGGAGTATTATCTTTATGTTAATCATGTTCCATTACGACATCGAAAGAAAAAAGGGACAGAATCCACAATGAACACAGATAAAGCAGCCAAATTCTCTCTGAAAACAAAAAAAAATCTCAACCCACGTCTTGACATAGCGTGTATGGAAGTACAGCTGCAGACACAGGTGTTGAGTGAATGGCGAGTACTGGGCATTTAATCTGAAACCAAGAGCCTGGTGTTAAAGCTCAGACACAGGCTGAATCCCGGTCAGTTCCTCATGTGAAAGGGGTGAAAACACAAGCGCTTGTGGAGCTACAACAGGGGATCAGGCCATCACACGTCAGGTGATTAGAGGTGATTACAGCTCACACCTCCAGGCACCACCACTACAACTCTGCAACTTCACACTAATCCAACACACACGCAAACATGCAATACCACAGAAAAAAAAAAGATAACAAAGGGGACACATTCCAGTGGTGAAAGATTTATGTGGGTTACAAGTTAAGAGGATTAACTGAGCATTTAGACGGATAACATCAAGTCTACTACAGCACCTATACAAATCGACGTGATGGAATTTAGTTAGGACGCGCTTCCTTGAAATAAAATATGTTTATCGACTCCAAATGGTTGGAGGGAAGCAAAGAAAAGCAGAACAACAACAACAACATAACAACAGCCAAATGGGCTTCTCCCCCATTACACCTGTTGCCTCCTCCAAGTCTGACTGGGTGGGAACAGCAGCTCCCAGAAGCCACCTCTCTCCTACAGTGCTCCACTATAGCCCTATAGCTGTCACTGCTGATTTGTGCAGGGCTGAGTATTACATGTGATAAGTCAGCCTATTCTGGAGCACGAGTGCATGGGGAGCAATGTGAATGGGTCAGTGCACCTCACACACCCTTCTGCGCTCCATCAAACGCCCAGCGTGGAGCCTCGCCCGTATTCTCAGACAGCCTCGCTCAGCCCACGGGGGACGGGGGGTCCAGGGGAGTGAGGAGCTCCGTAGGTGGGGGTCACTCCTCCACATAAAGGGGTTGAAAGTGGGGCAGACTGGTTGGAAGAGTTGCTTTCAGTGAAATTAACTCTTTGCTTTGCGTCCCACCGCCCCCACTGCCTCCCCCGCCCACCTACCTCCCTTCCTCTTTTAGTTTGAATCTAAACTGCAGAGCGCCCATCTGTCATCACACACATAGTTACAGGATGATTAATACTGCTGGAGAAATCACTCTGTCAGCACCTAGATCACTCTATAAAACCACAATGTTTGTTACAACTGGAATGGAGAGTAGTCATTTTAGACAAGATGCCAGAAAACTGTTCAAAAACCTGAGTTAAAGGGCCACTCCACCGATTTTAAACATGAAGCTGTAAGTTAATGATCACAGGAGCACTTCATACTTCATACTCAAACAGGTTTCATTTCTTTTCTCTTTTTATACTGCAACTCCCAACTCTGTAAAAAGAATAGAGCCAAATGTTTGTAATTATGCAAGCCAACTTGTTTCAGCAAAGCACCCTTTAAATGCACTAACCTGTGGGCTAATTTTGGCACAGTGGCTGGAGTCGTAATTACAGGTCACATGATACCCATTGGTCCACAGAGACATAAACGGCTGAATTGTAATGATTTTTTTTTCTTCCCCCCATGTCACACAAACACTACTGAAGTGACTCTTTGTATTGTCAGAATTCAGGCCATTAGGTCCAATAAAAATGAAAAAGTCTAAAAGAGCTGTATTTTGCAAATTGTTTTCATGCTGTTCTTTTGTAGCTAGCGGGAGGTCACCCGGCTCGGCTATAGGGGGACTTGAATGAAAAGGCTCCATGGGCCAGAAAAACACAGGAAGCCTGAGGAAGACTGGTGTTTTTTTCAGCACATGTTCCCAAAGAGAAACTTATTAGGATGAATGGAGGGCCATTTGGAACATAGCATCCAGTTTTCATCACACATCCCCGGTTTCCGACAGCTTCGCAAAGAGGCGTTTACTGTATGGCCGACTTGCTGCAGATACAAAGTAAGCACAACTGATATATAGTTTGTGGAAAATTAGTAGTGGCGTATCCACAGGTCCTGAACTGACTGAGGCATCTGTGAAAGTGTGCAGACCTTCCTCTGAGGAGCAGTGCACTGAAGACACCGTAAACATTAGACACAATGTACTTTGGCAAACCAGCAACGTCTCCACTCGTCATGGCGACACTTCCCGCTGCTACAGTATCTTCATTTCACTTTAATCCACTACTGACATTGACCTCTTAAAAGTGAGTTTTGATTTGGGAGCGTGGGGCATTGTTTAGCCATGAGATTATTTTCAATTTGTTTTGCAGACCGTGTATCCCCCCCTTACTCCATCTCCCGGCGTTCAGAGATCAATTAATGCAACCTGATTGTTTGTAATAATCTGTCTCCATTTCATAAGGCAAACATTTTCTAATGAAATAGAGACCTTACATTAATGCCAGCAGTACTTTTACAATGCACCATGAAAGCGAGTCACGTTTTTTATTTCAGAGAAGGACTTTAAGGAGTAAATACACCTTTCATCTCGGCAGCAAGAGGAATGGGATTGATGACTGTGAAAAATCACCGCTAACCTGTGAAACAAAAAGCCATGGCAGAACACAGATGATGAAATTACGGCGGGCAGAGACGGAATGCGTATCATGAGCGATGTTCCAGCCGGGGCCAAGCTGACCCTCAGCTCTGTGAAATTAGGAGGCTTTTCAGCAGATCAGGGTTAAAACTGTCGTCACAGAATACTGGAGAGCAGTTTATTACCGTGGCAACACAGCTGTCCAGCCCCAAATGGTGCAACTGGGGTGTAAGAGTCAACAAAGAGTGACATCGTCTTCATCACCCAGCAAAGCAAAGATTTGCATGCTCTTTTCATTGAGATATAAGAAGCAATTACATGCGACTACATTTTGCACCAGGGTGCGGACCTTGCGCAACTTTTAGCCGAGCTCCACCATGATGAGTGTGTCATAATGATGGATTAATGGATTAATCATTTGGTTTACAAGGTGTCAAATAAAAGCCTGAGGTGATATCGTCAGATTGCATATAAAAAGCTAGATGGTAGATTTATAGATATAAAAAGGGGAAAACCAAAAAAGCTACACTTTTGAGGAGCTTGAGGTAAATATTTTGTGGGGGTTTCTTTGTTTTGCTTTGTTTTTTTGTTTTTTTGTGTGTGGGGGGGCTTTTATGCCTTTAATTGATAGGACAGCTGTAGAGAGACAGGAAATGGGGAGAAAGAGAGAAGGGGAATGACATGCAGCAAGGGGCCACTGGGGGAATCAAATTGGGGCCGTTGCGACGAGGGCGATAGTCTCTGCACACCACTGCTCTACCCACTGAACTAAATGACGCCTCAAATATTTTGTGTTTTTGTGTAAAAAACAACATTAATGATTAATCAGATCAATCTTCCATCCAACTATCCATTAGCTGCACTGCTTATCCTTATATGGTCACGGGGGAACTGCAGCCAATCCCAGATGACATATAGGTCGAGTGCGCTATACACCCTTGACATGTCTCCTGTCAATCACAGGGCTGACAAACAACCACTCACATTCACACCTACTGGCACTTCAGAGTTGCCAGTCAACCTAATGTGCATGATGTTGTTGGACTGTGGGAGAAAGCCTGAGCCCCACACAGAAAGATCCCAGGCCCTGTGCGAACCCAGAAGCTCCTTGCTGTGAGGCAACAGTGCAAACCCCTGCGCCACCATGCTACCCTAATTTATCTAATTGACTTGAGTAATCAATCAATCTATCACGTGACGCTTCTTTTTTTCATTTCAAGAATGAAATGGGAAAGTAGAAAGGAACCTGGTATTAAATATGCAGTGGAAATGAATGTAGAGTATGTATGTATCCATCTATATCTAGACAGCTAGGCTTACATAAGACATCAGACAATATCTATATCCACCACTGCTTGTATATGCAATGGCAATTCATCATGAGATCCCTGCAGATACCCAGCAGAGTCTCAGGCCTCAAGGGAAAGAAAGAGCGTGATGAATATTCAAGATTCACACAATAGTCGGGCCAAATCGCTCTGCTGAGATTGACGCTTTGAAGTCCCAAAGAATGCTGAGGGGGAAGAAAAACGTCATTCATAAGGAGTGAAAAGGCCGTCCCAGCAAGATTCTGCCTCCTTCCCCTCACTCTGTCATGCTGTCCCTTTCTCTCTCTCAGTCTGCCTCTCCGTTCTTCCTCTTTCATGATGTGACGACGTACTGAGATATTGAAAATCACTGAAACATGATCACTTCTGTTGAATGTGTTAACTTTTTTTTTTTTTACCCTGTCTTTTCCTCTGACAGTTTTACCGACTATCAACATGAAACAACTGAAAGAATGCAGAGAAACCAGGAGTGCAATCAATTCTGGAGAATTATGTGATGATCGCACTCGGAGGGTTTTAAGTTTCAAACTGAAAATGGAGCGCTCCTATCCCGATTCACTGTTTAATTCAGGATCTGACCTGTCTGACGGATGAAAGTAATCCTTGTAAAGTCTAGAACTGTGTTGCAATCGTGACAACCCACCGATGGCATTCAGACACACATAAAGATGCACGGAGAAGGTAATAATTATATTTGTGGCAACCTCTCAGTTTCTATGAGGCTGATTGTCTGCGTCAGCTCGTAAATGTTGTAAATGTCAAAACTTTTGTGGAGCTCATAAACATTTGGCTGCGCCCTGCTTCTACACAGTTCAGGGTCTTCGTGCCGGAAATAAACTGGAGATGGCCCATAAAGTCATGAGCATACAATGTCATACCTGCAATCATGATATATGTAATTCTATATCGCTTTATCATAAAATGCTTTCTAAAGATACAATTGAGAACTGTAAAATTACTAAATCATGTCTCATTTTGGTTAATGCAGTGAATGAAAGTACCTTGGTAAGTACCTAAGTAGGTCTTTCAACACAGTAAAGCAGAACTACCTTAAATTGCATAATGTTTTATACTAGCCGGCATACAGCTCACAATCTGATATGATATACATTCTGATTATATCAGATTATATATGATAAACAGTAGAACAAATTGCTCTCATTTGATAATTTTTGATTTATCCTCTCACCTCCACTGACACCGTGACAGTGGATTCAAATCAGATTCAAATCACTTAGTAAGCCAATCATAACCCCAAACCCTGGACACGGTGTGACTGGGCCCTCTCCACTGCTGTCCGAATATAGGCTGAGGGTGGGGGGTGGGTGGTAGCAAAGTGTATCTGCACAGTGAATTGTTATGGCCGTACAACTCTGTGAGTATGATTTGGATATTCCTGGTCAGCTGTTACCCACACAGCTGGGGGATGAGCTATTAACTGTAAAGCATGAAGCAGTGCTGCTTATCCTTATGAGTAGTTAGAAAAGCACCCTACACACACACACACGCACACACACACGCTACTGTATCTAACCAGTTGAGCCAGTACGATCCGATGCTACGTTGCGGGGGCTGGTAAACCTTCTGGATAAGACAGAATGCTGTACCTGGTAATACTGAAAGTGGGCACACTCTGCCTTTGTAAATTGTCAAAAGAATCATCTCAAAGGCAAACTGTTTGAACATTAGCCTCAGTGTGTTCAGATTATAGATTGCAGGACTCACTCGCTCACCCCTCCCGTCGGCTGCCGAGGACAAACACGTTTGCAAACTAACCGCTTACTGATAACAACATCTTTGACCGATTATTATTGTTATATTATTATTATCATTTTTAACACACGTGCAGACTTCCACTCGTGCCTTCAGTCACATTTCACAGCAAAAAGTTACACAGGAGGACTTACAGGATGTGCCAGTTACGCAGTGCGGTCCCATGAAGGAAGATCAGAGGACAAACATACTCGGACATAGATACGGTATGCATCACCTGTAACAACGGCGCTGCTAAAAAAAAAGAGAAAAGAGAAAAAAAAGAAGTGGGTCGCTGTGCTCTCCAGCCATTCAGCTGCAGCTCCACAGATGTCAGAGGAGCCTCTGCTGTCCCTCTCTCTTCAGCCTGGTGTTTGGCTGCACTTTGTATAAGAACAGTTAAACTTTTTAAGATCTAGCTGCTAATGCTGCTCAGATGTAGCACCATGTGTGTTTTATAACGGCAGAAAAAAACAAAAACAACGTCGATCATCCTCCGGGCACAAGACA
This sequence comes from Trachurus japonicus, assembly GCF_045865225.1. Taxonomy (NCBI): domain Eukaryota; kingdom Metazoa; phylum Chordata; class Actinopteri; order Carangiformes; family Carangidae; genus Trachurus; species Trachurus japonicus. The sequence goes on from NC_140918.1 coordinate 15,587,986, forward strand.
CGAGTCACAGACACTCAATAGAGCGTTGGAGCCAAGTTTGTCCGCTTCTCTGTACCGTATTCAAAGATGGCGATGCAACATGACAGCCTCCGGTGGGTGCACCAGCCACCCATGTACTGTATTTGTAAACAACTCATTCTAAGCTACGAGACAACTTTCAGTTGTATGCAGTTGTGATTAGACTTCGGTAAATACGTATTTATGAAAGCAATATTTGATTTTTTTCTAATAAAAAGCTACATAAGTTACACACTGTCCCTTTAACATTTTTGAGAACAGGTTTTTGTTTCCTTTCACGTATTCACTACCCTGACAACAGGCTGTAAGCTTAGGCTGCGATTTTACAGTGAATGTGTGGACAAAAGAGAGTTAGAGCCGGACTTGGACTTGTTCCATTTGCAATACAATGAGCTGGTTATAATTATTAAGTGTTACAGAACATTTCACTATAAAAATATGTCTGACATCATATTCTGTGGTTACAAGTTCAGTGAAACCTGAGTTTTTATTCTGCAGAACAGCTTCAGCTCTGGTAAATCATGGCACTCTTTACTAAATTAGCAGCAAAGAACCTGAAATCCTGATTGAACTTCTTCATGAGAAGCTGATCGGATCACTCACGGATAAAAATGTTGTTAAGTCTTAAGACCACTTACACCAACGATAACTGCAAGGCTGTGATTACTACAATACACAAGGCCCTCTCTGTGGACCAACTGGTGACTGCACCTTAAACACACCTGTGGCTCAGATTTCACCCATGGGCCCAGAGGTTACAAAACAGTCACACAACCTTACAGATGTAGAGAAGTGTCTGTCTGCCTCTGAAGGTGCTGTTAAGAAAATGTCCTGTGATTTTCCACGGCCTGGTCAACGACACGGACCAGCCAAGAACAGTGGAATGAAATCCTTCCCTTCTCCCTCTCCCACTCCCCTCTCAGTCTCTGTAGCTCTGAAGGTCACTGGGCCAGGTCTCTCTGAATCTCTACTGAGTAAGCCTCCTTGTTTTTGTCAGCAGGACTGGCTGCCAGTGAGCCATGCTTCACTTAATTCCTTCACAGCTCTGTTCCCATTTATTTTCTGGCCACTTGATCACTCTACTCTACTCTGGCGTCTTACATAATAGTATATACTCACACTGCAGACATGCACGAACCAAAGGTAACAATCTGTTGAAATAACACTGTGCAGCAGTGTGTAATCCTGTAATTAATCATTCTGAGCCGCAAGGATTGACAAAATAAGAGAATAGGCTAGATACAGTCTATTGTCCAACTAAAATGTATTTGCACCTTGTTTGTTGGCCTTCAGAAACACACTGTTGCCTAATCACAGTTTTTCCAGTAGGTAGAGTTCAAGTGTACGTAAACAAGTTGTTTCAATTCTGACCGACCAGAGCAATTTGCTGAATCTAAATATTCTGATAACACGCCTCCATTTCTCAGAAAAGGAAAAAAAAAAAAAACTAAAACAGGTGCTCTCAATTCAAAGTGAAAAATTAGAGGAGATTTTCTTAACATGGCCTTTGTGCAGCAGGAATTGGGAGACCGAGGCTCTTCTTGCCAAGTCAACCAGGAGCATTTAATGAAGGGATTGTTGCTGAGTGTCTGCTGGGCTGCGTCGGGCGGACGCTGCAAACCAAAGGGTCTAATTAAGGGGTTCCTCTGACGTTCAGACAAAGCAGACAGCAGGGTTCAAGACGCTGGCCCACAAACTGGCTGTGACCCTCACACCTGCCTGGTTGCATTATACTGCAACATGTCTGCGCATAGTGGACACGCTCACACTGACACATCATTACCGAGCTGGTACCTTACCACACACACACTCACTGACAGAAACAGGGGAAGAGAACGAAAGAGACCCATGGACATGTGATTGCACCAGGATGTGTGGTGGACCCATTTGAATAAATGCTGCAAGGGGAAACGTGTCAGTGCACAGCAGTACAGTATCATCTTGTATCTTTAAATCTGTGTGAACACACACACACACACACACACACACACACACACACACACACCACACACACACACACACACACACACACACACACACACACACACACACACACACACACACACACACACACACACACACACACACACACACACACACACACACACACCACACACACACACACACACACACACACCCAAAACAAAAAGATGAATGTGAATCACCGCTGGAGTGTAAATGACAGGAGGACGACCTATTCAGAGTAAAAGTAGAATGCATTTCCTGTCTTATCAAAGCATATTCATGGATAGAGAGATGTTTTTAATGGTGTTGTGCAGAGAGCCTTGACATCAACCACAATAACCGAAGCCTGGCAGGCTGCGGAGGGGCCCCATGTGAGTGTGACAAAAGTTCATGCCCTCCTTCCACTGTTAACACTGCAAAAACAAAAGGATCGCAGTGTGAGCTATAGTCCCGCCACTAACAAGACTGATTGCTACAGAGTGGCTCCACCTGTCTCTTGCTCCAATTAGTCCTGCTAGCCACTGAAGTGCTAAATAGGCAGCGGCGAGGGACTGCAGAGTCAAAGAAATGGAAAAATTGCAAGAAAAGCATGGAATGTGTGTCCGTTTGCGTGGAGGGTGAGCAGAGACAATAGTTTGCACTTTTACGATTCAGTTTAAAAAGGACAGAGCATTATGCAGCTTTAGCCCTTTTAGACGGACGTTAAGTCACCCAGAGCACTTGCTTCCTCTAAGGTTCACAGGAGGCTGTAATTATGGGAAAAATGGTGGTGTATTTACCATATCACATGCTCTTTAACAAGCACTAATTGTGTGTGTGCACTGAGCGCGTGTAGGAATGTCGTACCCGGGCTGCAGGAAATGTTTAATGAAGAGAGCAGCTTGGACGACATGGTTTGTGTCAAATCTGTCAAAAACAATATAAACTGGGAAGTGTGAGTCTGAGGTGACTGGGACACACTGAGAAATGAATGAGGCGGTTGCCACATAACATACAGGGTGGCCACTAAATGGTCAAGTTATATTCTTGTCTTTGTGACAAATTAATTTTTTTTGTCTTGAAATGGCACAACTACTGTAGATACAGAGCACTGAGGTTATTAAAATCATTTTTTACAAGACGTACTAAACAGATTTTCAATAAAATTTCACATTATATTTTTAACACATTTTTAATATTAGGAGAAAATGATGGAAAACTATGTTCCAGCTGCTGATTATAATGGAAGTTCACCACAACGTCCTTCACATAAACTGTTGTTTTTTTTCCTCATGGATGTTTGCATTCTTGCATCCTTGACATAAGCAATAATTTTCTGTTTTGTTCTTGCTTTCTTTGTACATATGCTGCGTTCAAGAAGACAACTCACAACTCGGATAAAACAAGCTCCGAATTGTGAAAAATGAATTGAACGGCATCAAAATTGGAAATTACTGGTCAGAAATTCAGGTATCATCTCAGAGCTCCAATTGTCCGGCAACCAAACATGGTGGCCCTCATCGCTAATGGTAAGAATGGAATTGTAACAAAAGTTATTTGTCGATGTTTTCATGCATTCTCATCTTCTTCCAAAATTAGCATAAATTGCTGGTGCATATATTTTTTTGCCAAACTTCTTTCGGGCATCCAAGTTTTTTCTCCTTCGAGTTAACATGTAGCGTGATTGTTATGATGATGGCAGTCTGAAATTTCCATTGGAGTTCCGACTTTTCGGCTACCTCTGAGTTGTCTTGAACGCAGCAATAGATTACTGAGCTTTCAGCCTTTGGCCATCATCAGAACAGGACAGCAGCTACACAACAACATAAAGACTTAGTGATCCTTTCATCCAGCCAACTGACCAATCACATCATCAGCAATCTGATATTGAACAAGGGCAACAAGGTGAAGATTTAAAAAAATATGTAAAGTTCTCTTGAAATGCAAATTAGTTCTACTGGACATAAAACTCAATTTCAAGATCAAACTGGGCGATATGTTCAAAATTCACAAACTAAATACTGTCATTTAAAGCAATTCAAACACCCTTCATTATCCAGAGGTTTTACTTTTAGTAAAAATAACTAAACCTCACTATCCCTGTCACACACTCACAGATAAAACAAACTGCACAGGAAAAAAAATCAGTGTAATGGGCTCCATGTATCTGAAGAAATTAAACAGCCCGTACTTTATTCATTGCAGACTTTTGCACACTGGTTCCTTTTCACCATGCTCCCTGTCTCTGGCTGTAGTAATGCATGAAGGAATGGATACAGCCCAACCCTTGGAACAGCCATTGGGCCCCATTTATGCACCTCTCTATGGACTAGTTGACACAGACAGGTGGGGTTTAAATGGCAAATTAACTGGCCGTAGATGCCCCCAGAAAGATTCTGTTCATTACACTAGACTCTCCTGGCCATTGTGATTAATGGTGTTTGGATAAATTTAGTTTTACTGCTTTATAATTCGGAGGGGGAATCTATAGAAGGGGCTGGTCCACTGCCGCTGGTCAACCTGCTCTGTGTTGTTGCAGTTTGATTGAGAGGGAGTGCAGAGCAAGAGTAGGAGGGAGGGAGGGGAGAGGGGAGGGAGGGAGGCTTCTCTGCATATTTTCCATGTGCACCCACACCCCTGCCTTGGCTGTAGTGCTGAAAGCTCTTTTGTGTGTTTGTCAGTGGTGTGACGGCTACAGTGATACAGCATGCACCCCAGCTCCTTGACTGTGTGGTCAGTAGTAATACTTCAGTGCCGTAATCCCTCTTATCTCGTCATCTGAAGCAGGATTTCAGAGAGAGTGGTTATTAAAAACGACTCATGAAGATATTAATCACTTTGTCATCGTAGCAATACGCCAACATGATGATTAAGATCAGCCTCAATTAAAGTGAAGATGCACTGAGAGGATAAACACTCGAACACAGATTGAAGACAATACAACAGAGACAGAGATGAAGCGATACAATTAGGATAATTGCCCCCTTAGCTGCCATTTATTAAATTAAGTAAAAGCCGAAATGATTGAATGAAATGAGGTGTTGGTTTTGTGTTCAGATGAGGACACACAATAGTTGTAATGTGTGAATATCACAGCTGTTGATACTTGAGGTACTATTTCCATGCTGGAGCAAATCAAGCACAGTGACCTTTTGCTGAAGTGGATTTTTTTTCCATCTGTGACTAGGTGGGAAGCACACTGAGAGGTGCACGTTGGGTATTATACTGCAGCTTTAGTGTAGTGAAACTCTTCAACCTGTGCTTACACAAGCAAGAACATTGTTCATTATTTTATTGCTGCTTTCATGATTTTTTTTTTTTAATTTGTTTTTGGCAGCTGCTGAGGAATGTGCAGTGCATTTTCAAGGAGCTGCAGAACAACAAAATGACTGTGAATGCACTGATTCAATCTTCTGCAACCAGTGCAGTGATCACATTTTCTGTATCTATAGGATTATGTCATAATGTAATATGGTTGTGGTCTTAATCGCTGCATTCAACCTCTTCCCAATAATAAAGTAATGTGAGATAACGACATTTAAAAATAAATAATCTCAATCTGCTATTCTCAAATTAAGTACCACAGTTCTGTTGCAAAATTAATTTCTTTAGAGAGGAAATAAAGATAAGTGGAACGAAAGTAAAAATGAAACTCCAGAAAAACCAACATTTTTTTTTCTATTGAAGGCCACTGGTATTAAATAAACTGAAATGCATTAAAGCAATGACAGAAATCAAGCTGTGACTGAGCATAAAGAGACAGACCATCCTCATCATCTTCATGACCTTCAACCCCCTACGTCTGATCTCTGTCTTCATCAATTGATAAACTGTTTCTGTTGTTCCCGTCAACAAAAATACACACAACTCACACACACATACACAACACAAGCTTCTACTTTTAAAGGATTTCCGCAAAAGGAAAGCTCAACATAGTGAATCCTGTCTAGGAAAGATGGAATAGCAGATCGAAAAAAAAAGAAGATATAATTCAACATCCCACATCCAGCTGTTACACTGCTCATCTTCAAGAGAAACACTGTTGATGACAATCACCGTAAGCACAAATTGATTCCCATCTGTTTTCCATGTACATCCCTATGGCTGATGAGCTTAGACAGACAAATGCAGATGTGGCTGTCTGAATGCCATCCAACAAGATGGATATGAACGAGGCAATAACTCACTAGAACAATCTAATCATCATAAATTTGAGATGCTTTTATGTCGGGTCCCATATATTAGACTTTAAGTGTTTTAGGTGAAGTTTTGATATCCATAAAGATGATACACTTGTGATTTTAAGTACCTTCACTTCTCTCTGGAGTTCTACTGTAGCAACTACAGCGTGTTTTGTGAGTATCACGCAGCCTGGCACAGCTGATGGAGGTGATGTGATGGTCAGACAGAACCAGCTGGATTTGGTGTGCAGCTATTGACCAGAACCTTGAATATACTGTATGTCTTTTATAGTCAAATAAGACACTTTCTATACTATGCTACCTTTAATATGAAACTCAGATTTTCCCATAGTTATATCTACTAGCAAAAACAAGCATTGGTCTGTCTATGCAGTACAACAATGTAATTCACCTATCCAGTATATGGGTGCTCTGCTCATACATGTCTGTAAACCTTAAAGTTATGGTTGGTACTGTAATCATGTTCAGAAACACTTTTTGTTACACTGGGTGAAATGGTCCTTCTATCCTAAGAGTAATCAATACATTATGACTTTAGAAAAAGGAACACGAATAATCAGACCTCTGCAGCAGCTGCAGGACTGACAAAACTCCATGCTTTTTTCTCCGAAACGGAAACACCAATCAGATGCCTTCATGTCTAGTTCTGCCTACGCCCAATCAAGCTGCCATCTCTCTCCTTCTCTCCTTCCTCTCGCGTGTGCGACCAGAGTCTTCACCTACGTCCACAGAAAGGCCACACTCCAGTCTGATGGGTGGCAATGTAGCTCTGGCAATGCGCGTTGTGTGTCTTCACCCACGTCCGCGAAAGGTGGAGGCGTGGCTTCAGAGAGAAGTCTGAGGAAAGAGGACTTTTGACTTGTGTATTTTCGAAATGTGGCCTGCTAGAACCGTCAAAAGTGGAGTCTGAAGTCATCTGTGGTCAGGTGAAGGTCAAGTCTGAAGTGTAACTCAAGTGCAGAATCAAATCCCATCCCATGCGCTTTGCCGGCAAGCTCAGAAATCAGAGAACGATTCCACGAGGTAATCAATCACTAAACAATCATCAAATATCCATTTCCATTTATTCCTTTTTGTACAGTAATCTACCATCTTAATCCCTCAGCTCTGACAAAAGCAGATGAGACTTCCCTTGTTTTCCTCCAGGAAGGCTGGACTGAGCGTTAAACCATCTGCTCCCCATGGCTGATGGGAAACCCATAGCGGCCTTGCAGTCTTGGCAGGGAAACCCTGTTTCTGCTTGGCTGGCTGACCCACAGCTCATTTGTCAATCAGACACCTTTTCGCTTAATTAGGAGAAACAGTCCAACAGCTTGGTTTGAGCGTTAACAGAGACGTTTAATTCAATGGGAAAAGCGAGTTGTTTTACAATTCCCTCTCATCTATCTGGCCCCACATAACACACACACACACAGAACTGACACCTGCTGGATAATGAAATGGCCTCGGCAGCTTTGAAACAAATGTATGACAAAAATTACAGATGACAGAACCTTTATGATATTGTATTACATGTTTAACAATAGACGCACAGTCCTTTTCCAAGGGCAAAAATAAATGTGTCTAGTGGAATATTTATTATTTAAGGCAATTATTTTGAGGTACAAGAATGTAATCATACAAAAATTCCCTTAATATGAGTTTGACACAATTTGAAATATTCATGTCCTCAGTGTGGGAATAAGGAGAGACGCGCTTGATGTTTGTGATGGACCATCTGTGAGGGAGTAGAGCGCTACAGGAGATACACAACAGTGTGTCTTAATAGTTCACATCTGTGTAAAGTTATAGAGCACTTTGGACATTATTCATGTGCAGCGGTGTAGAAATTACCAGGAGAAGCACACGAGTCCATGCACATGTTGCTCTTAAATTTCAGACATGTGGGACGATCACACAGCAGCCCCATGTCTCGTTAGTTCTAACTAATCGTTTAACAATCTGTGGGATTAAAAGTAAATAACAAGTGACAAAACTATAAACTTGTCAGTACAGTGAGAGGAACAATTGATGATCTCACTGAAAACATAGAGGCAGTCCTCCCTCCAGAGTCCAGACCCTACACAGCAACACAAAAGTAAATAATAATAATAATAGCTTGGATTTATATAGTGCTTTTCATGGCACCCAAAGCGCTATACAGAAACCATTATTCATTCACCACATTCACACCGGTGGTGGTAAACTACATGTGTAGCCACAGCTGCCCTGGGGCAGACTGACCGTAGTGTGGCTGCCAATTCGCGCCCAACAGCCCCTCCAACCACCACCAAACATTCATACACATTCTCATGGGGCAAGGTGGGTAAGGTGTCTTGCCCAAGGACACTACGACAGAGACAGCCACCCTCTGATCATTGGACGACCCGCTCTACCGCCTGAGCCACTGAGGATTGGAGCCTAATAAACATTCCTAGAAGATAATGACTTTTTTCTGGATTATGTGGATAGTTTTGATCTGTAAATACAATACAACAATTCTTTTTACTTCAGTCAATGCTCCAGCTTTGATCCAGGCTCACCTCCTATAGATTCAGTGCATCATTTTCCATTTTTAAGTAAATCTCTTCAGTCAGTTGAGTTGAACCGAATTTCCTCAGTGTAGCATTGACTGCAGAGCTCTGAGATAAAATGGGATTTAAAGGATATAAATGGAACGAGTGGAGGATACATTATGAATGAAGACCACTATTAGACCTGATAAAAACTGAGCCAGTACCTTCTCCTGGGCAATGAAGTATGCATGTGTGTGCTTGATATTATTGTGTTGTATTTTTTACTATAAGTATCTCATCCCTAATAGCTTATTCAGTGGCATGCAGACATACAGCACATACATTATTAGCCATTCTAGTGAATGTAAACCTCTCCCCCTCGAGATTTGAGCACATTAGATACAGAGCTATCAGTAGTCTTTCCCCCTGACGTTGTTGTTTGCTCTCTTCCAATGATAGCACAATGAAAACACAGGAAGCAGCCCGGAGAGCGATGGGGCTGCGATCGATGCCTCTGCGTCCGACTATAAGCTAGGTGATGTCTCAACGTCTGCCCTCCTCACTTCGCAGCCCCCTCTGACAGGCCGTCAAGACTCCCTGTACCGCTAATGTATCTGAATGCAGTGTCATCCAGGGCCGCCTCGCAGCAGTCGATAAATACTGGAAATGCTATCCATCTCTGAAACATCACTCCTTCACTTACTGTAAGTGCACATCACTGTGGGCACAATCCCCACACTGCTGACAGGGAGGAAGACAACACCGGGCGGCCCGAGGCCATGACCGAGCATCTTCAGATGCAACCACAGACACAGTTTTCACGACTAAAATTGCAGAGAACAGACGTTGTGTCTGAATCGGGCTCTCGTTATTAAAATATGAGCCGGCCTTGCACATCATTCCAGGAGTAAGGACTGACCAATAAAAAGTTGTCCTTATGGATGGAGTGTGATAATAGGCAGCTCTGTCCTCATAGCCTCTGAAAATGCATTATCCCTCAGCTTTACTGTTGGTATTTATTACTTCTGGGCAACTGACTAATCCATCGGAGCTGTCCGCTGGGGAGGAGGCTAATTTTAGTCTTCCAAATTTAACACTTACACTAAAGTATAACACAACTGAAGGAGAATTTGAGTCACACATGATGTCAGGACTAATTCTTCCGAATGCATTAAAATTTTATTGGTTCCAATTTGAAGCTTTGAATTACTCTGGTGTACTACATATAATATAATATAATATAATATAATATAATATAATATAATATAATATAATATAATATAATATAATATAATATAATATAATATAATATAATATAATATAATATAATATAATATAATATATAGATTTTCTGTCAGGGGCCTGTCATGGATGAGTCTTAACTATCTGGTCTGAGATGGAGGAATAAATAGAAAGCCTAAGGCCCTTACCAGCAGAGGCAGTCTAATCAATAAGGTTGGCCAATGTTAGGTATTAGTTTATTGCATAAATATTAATATATGTGTCTTTGTTGCCAATAGGTGACTGGAAATTGCAGTACACAATGATGCTGTATATCATTGCAGGAAAAATCTAGCAATCCTGCTGTGAGGAAGTGGTGTGACTCATAATATTTCTAGCTAAGACTGAAGAAAGAGTAACTTGGCTCAATTAATCTATGACTCACATGATGATTCAGCAGTCTAGTCGTGTTCAGACACTACAGGTCCGGTGAAGTGTCCATTTCTGTATCTGATTTACAAAACACTTACTATCCCATCTCACCCTCCTCTAAAACGTGCCATTGAAACGGCAACAAGGACCACTTCTCTCACAACAAGAAAACGCCTGCAGTCACTATAAAATCCGCTCCATGTGGATTACCTCTGCCTCTATGATTCCATGGAAAAGTGTTGATTTTCAGTAAATAATTGTGTTCAGTTGTTTTCTGCTCTCTTGACTGAGGCTTTTGGCTGTGAAGACTGGAAACTCGTTGGCTGAAGCATCTCATTAGACTGTTTCCACCTTCAAATCTTCTGCTCCCACAGCACTTCTCACAAGGTTATGAGACATTTGTGCACTTCTGGAGTATGCGATGCAATTACAAAAGGTGCTGTGATCACACTTGTGTAATTTAAGATATGCTTGAGCTATAGTGCAGGAAACATTTATGCACATCAAGGTATATTGAACATTAATGGCGCAGAACTAAGACATGGAAACAGAGTGTGAAACAAATCAAGTCATAGTAGCACATTAGAGCAGCACAGTGCTGGTATTGTCAAACACAATAAATGAAAAAGGGCCCTAACTATGGATTATTTTGATCATCAGCAGATCATTTTCTTGTTTAAGAAATTATTATTTATATATTACTTATTATGTCTACTATGTCTATATTTTGTCTTTAAATCACAAAACTGTTAACTATCAAAATATACACAGTAGGTGGAGCAGGCGCCCCATGTGTAGAGGCTACAGTCCTCGCTGCAGGCGGCCTCAGTTCGAATCCCGCATCGGGCAGCCCTTTGCTGCATGTCATTCCCACTCTCTCTGCCTCCCCATTTCCTGTCTCTTTCAACTCTGTCTCAAAGTGTCAAAATGGAATTCATGGTGAATGACGAACATGGCAAAGATTTGTTGAACAACTGTGTTTCCTGCTTTAAAAAAAAAAAAAGGGATTTGGGGCACTGCCTACACGCAAATTAATTAATTCAGCAGGACAGAAAAGTCTTCGTAAAATGTCCAAACTGAAACTGTATCATCTGAGAACTTTACACATTCATGGGAATAAGTCTCACAGCTGGGTGCACTGTGTTTGAATTCTCATTAGAGCGGTTTTCTTCCCTTCACGATGAAACCAACTCTTGTTATGTCACGTGTGCCAGTTTGCCAGACTCTCAACATGTTGTCACTATTGCAAATTCCACACAAATTATGCACATTTCTACTTGGTTTCTTATCTGATCTGATCAACAACAATAAATTAGAACATTTTCCAATATTATTTGGAGTGCGCCTTTGGCCTCCACAGTCAGAGTAATTAATGGCGCCATGGGTCCTGTGAGAGTGGGACCAGCTGCGTGTTATGTCTTGTCACCAGTCCCATTCTGTTTAACACCTTCGGCCGCATCTCTCTCTTTCCATGCCAAGAGTCCTGCTGGAGTACTGCGGGGTCTGAGGACTCTTTGTGCCCACCCTCAGAGAACAAACACTATTAAGACTCGACAACGTGCCCCTCTGCCCATCCCCAGAGTGCAGGCAGTGCCAGCGTCTGTAACTGGAGAACTGAGAGCAAAACAGCTGCTCCCAGTCTATCCTGCATCTGCCACAACTGTGATCTCATGGAACAAAGCGAGAATGCAACCACACGTTTTGACTCTGCTCAGTCACACTCCAGCCATTGTCCTCTCTGTCTCTCGCTCGTTCTCTCTCCAGCCCACCTTTTCTTCTTCTGTCACACTGATACGAACCAGGATGCATAGCATGATATGTATTTTCAATCCATCATCAGGAATTGACCCTGTTTTTGTTTTGTTTTTTACACTTTTTTACTATAATAAGACCTATAAGTCTTCATGTCTCCACCTTCATGTCATCCTGCAAAGCAGTGGTGCAGTCCAGTTTGATGCCAAGGCCACTGACTGGGTTCTTCCAACTGATTGATGGGGATCTTTGGGGCACTGCTGTCCAATTGACAGGTGCTTCAAACAAGCAGGCTGCATATACCACTTAAACTGGGACCATCTGTTTACCCAATGTGCCTTAACAGTTACTGCAGGGATGACTATGGCTTGTGCTTTCATAAAGCTGGGGGGCTGAAAATCATCCAGCAGAGGCCAAAGTATTGCAACTTTATATCCTATTATGGGCCCAGCCGCACAAATCCCACACTTCCCATAATGCAACAATAAATAATATTGATCTGACTCCGCAACAAGTCAGTAAAGTTCAGTTTAAGATTTCTAGTCTCTCACCCCAGAGTACTCCAATTATGTCACTTGACCTTTCTCATATTTTTACAAAGCTCATCCAGACACACAGAAGACGTTATGCAACTGTTTTCACAGGCTGTATAAAACTCTGCAGGAGAACATTTCTGGGTCATTTTCAAGGCCTGGGTTTTTCTTTACTTTACGACTGGTGTGTTGCTGTGCTGCTGCATTTTTTTTTTTTTTTTTTAAATCTCAGACATAAATTGAGTTAAGTGACACAATGGTAACATACTTACCCTGGAATGAAGTGAACAAAACAAAACTTGAACAAAACAAAAAAGCCATATTTTACCATCTTTTGTTGAACATTAAATGGATATAAAGTATAGGAACTATAAAACATTTTTGAGAGACACCATTTCACTTACTAGAAGTATCCAGATTGGCTGCATCAATCCGCCAATGTTTGAACATAATATAAGCCCATTAAAACAACAGGTTCTTTAAATCAGCTAATTACCAGTGTTTTCCTTTTAACAGCCAGTGGCTTCAATCTATTGTTCTTGGATCAAGTCCATTCGCTCAGAAAACAGTCAATAAAAGGGCAACATTCAGAACCATATTCAGATCATTAGCAGCATTTTGTTTTTACAAATCTTGATCCACAGCCAAATACAGTTTAATACCTCTCCACAAAGCCAAAGTTTATGTGGGCCGCTGGGAAGTTGCATCCAAAGATCTCTTCCTCAAACTGACTCACTCTACTTTTCATTCACAGGTCCTTCAATGCTCTTTGACATTTCCCCAATGAGGCATTGACAGCTGCTTTTGATGTCACACCTGAGCACCGCTCCCTACCTGGCTGCATTTCTTTACTCCACAAAAGAGCAAAAGGTATTTGGGAAACCAGTTGCTCCCTGGCACGCGTCAGAGAAACAGCACTTATTTGCATCTCAGAAAAAGAAGTGACACTTCAACACCTGTCTGCAGTAAAAGCTAGGAGAGCATTTGGAGTGGAGGGCCTCCCCTGATCATCACCAGAGGGTTAGCAGCCCTCAGACTGTTAACTGACTGGAAATTGTATTCATCTGTTGAGGAGTGAGGGTGTTTTCAAATCCAATTATTTGTATAGTTTCCACATGTTATCAATGGGCAGTGCCACAATAATAAGCAACTGGCCATGCATAAATATACTATAGGCACCACCTGAGTTTAAATTGTACTTTACAACAGACTCCTCATTTCTCAAATACTATAGGGCATGAATTTTACCTCCAGTCCCCTTGGCCAATCAAAGTAAACATATTTTCTTCCACGTGAAAAGCCACAGAATTAATGAGAGGAGACATGAAAATGCACTTTTTCTTCTTTTTGCAGTTTTTCCTGTTATGAATCTGTGATTAGCCTCATGAAAAAACAGGTAGCCTATACACACCCATCTAGTACCTACTGATGCCATCATTAGTTAGACAATTAAAACCGAAGTGATACTGACTACCAGCAGTGAGCTGGCCTGCAGGATGTGAACCAGTGTGCTGATGTCTTTGCGATACATTTTTGAAAAGCAGCCCCGGTATTTGACGTGATGCTGCCACTACATAAAAAGTCCACCAAAGATATTACATTTAATCCTGAGGGAAACATATACAGTACTTTATGCCTGGGCCATATCTGATTGTAATCCACGCAATAGTTGTCAAGACTAAAAATTTCAAACGTCAGCCTGCTGCTGGCACAAAAATCAACACATTTCTACACCACTTCAGACTCCATTGTGTTTTAATTATAGCCAATCATGTGAATTCACTGCAGGCAAATAGGTACACTGACAGTTAAAAGTTGTGTGTTTGTGCATGCTGGCTGGTATCCAGCTATGGTGAGTGTAGCTTGTGCCTCCAATATATGTAACCACACTGATGGATATCTCATCAATATAACAATTAAAAACAGTTACAGATGACAGCTTCAATTATATTTACCAACTGCTTTGATGTATTTCTGAACAACAAACCAAACAGGTTTCTTAAAAAGTCAACAAAGACGTTTAAATGCTCAGTTAAACTCCTCCCAACTCTGAACCTTGGCTGCCAATGTTTTCTAATGAAGTCGAGTCCCTCTAGTACAGTTTAGCTTAATTAGGATAGACGGTTGCTGTGTGTTAGTCAGCAAAAGTGAAACAGCCACAACACACAGCCTTTATATACAACAGGCTAATAATGCATAGACTTCAGGGACTGACATTTAAACTGGAAAACAAAATGGGCAATTCGGTCTTTCTCTGGCCAACGTAACGACTCCACTATGAGCCATTAAATCAGCCACAAATTGGCCTCGGCTTGTATTTGCTTCTATAGTTAGATGTGGTGAGGCACGCAGCCAGGGTGGCTATGTGCCTGTAGGTATGGCAGAGTGTCAGTCCACCAGACAGCCTGTCTAGGAAGGATCAATAATGGATTACGGACAAATCCCTCCCTTCAGACCTCGGTTTTAAGTGTGTACAATCCTCAAGTGTTAAAAGTTTTCCCTCATGAAGCCAGGTGATCCCAAAACTTTCCAGCTTGGCCCTCCGACGGTAAAATGCGTGAACCTTTTGCTTCTATATCCATCACATCACAACTTAAATCTATTCGTCAGAAACAAGAAAAATCAAATGACGTTCTGTAATTCACTGCTTCCTTGTAGGTTCCTTGGTTCTGGATGTATATATACACGTGTGTGTGTGTGTGTGTGTGTGTGTGTGTGTGTGTGTGTGTGTGTGTGAGCCTGTCGCTGGGCGGCCATTACCAGGTGTGCCCATGCAGGGAGTGGAAAACTAAAACAAGAGGAACATAGGAGAGCCAGCCCACACTGCTTACTTGACATCACAGTGGAAGAGGTTGACTTTGCAGGCTCCAGTAATTGTAAATAACTAAAAACAGGTGATTGACAGAATGACTGACATGTCATGAGAGCGTGCCCAGTGCTGCCTGGGAAAACTCAAATTCAGACCAACCCACAATACGAAACATGTTTTTTATATTTTACACGATACTGGAATTGTTACAAGGACCTGATCCTGAGCAAATAATTCAGTGTCTTGGTGGTTTTTAATCGCCACGAAACAAAATGAAGCATCGTCCTTGGTTTTTGAGTTTGTCTGTTTCTGCTGAGATATAGTCACTTTTAAAACACGCCAGCCAGTGATCCTGTTTGGCTTTTAATGTGCAAAATTGCATACAAAATGTAAACTTTACATTCAGTAATACATACAGCATGTCATCTGTCTCCAAGAGGAATTGCTATGGAAAGCAAATAACTACACACAATTTGCTCTCCCAAAAAGTACACAAAACAGTATTTTATAATTGACCGTGCAGATATTTTTAAGCATCCCAGACCGTCTAACCAGACTGCCATGAGGGCAAAAAAATTATTGTCATTGCTCAGCTAATTCCAGAGCTTTTCAACTTTGAAAACAACACCGGCAAACTATCTGCAAGAGGGGAACACACATCTGCCTCATCTGTCAACACATCATAACGGAGCCAATAACAAACTCTGGGCTCAGAGTGAGGTGGCAGAGAGGTCAGTCAACTGTGTGTGTGTATACGTATTGTGTGTGTGAGCAGGAGAAGAGAGAAGGAGAACGTCTATTCACAGCATGGATCTCCTCTCCTGCAGGTCTCCGTGCTCAGCCCTCCCTTCCCACCCCCCACCCCCCACCCCCGACCCCCCTGGGAAGCGAAGCCGCAGCGGGCAACCTGAAACCCATGATGTCATCCTCAGAGAGCACGGGCTACCGGCAGTTAGTGAGAAAGTGTACAAACCCCAAAGTCAACATCACACAATCACGAGGGTTAATTGTATTTACAGTTGAGCAGCTGTGGTGGATTAAGAGGTTCACAGATAAAGTACGGTACATGTGTAAGGAGACGCGGAGAGGCTTCGCTTCAGAAGTTTGACAAGTATTCTACATTTAAAAATGGCACAGTGACTCTTGGAAATGTTTCTGTTTTGGGCAATTAACACCAAGTGACCCCTGTGCAGGGCTGAGAGTCTGCAGGTGTCACAATCAGCCTGTGTTTTCAGTGAGAAACTCACCTTCGACCTCAGAGGAGGAAGTCAGCAGTGAGATCACAATGCTCTAGTCTTTTGTTGGGGGAAAAAGCTGCACATTTTTGGCTTTGCGTGACACATTGTTGCATTTTGGTGGAAGAGCATCTTATTCTTAATGGCAACTGTACATCCTTTAACAATCACATGGGTAAATTATCTTTTAATTCTTTTTTTTTTTTAAATTTTAAGTTTATTTTTCAGGCTGCTTGT
Source organism: Trachurus japonicus (assembly GCF_045865225.1). NCBI lineage: Eukaryota > Metazoa > Chordata > Actinopteri > Carangiformes > Carangidae > Trachurus > Trachurus japonicus. The sequence continues at coordinate 15,604,864 of NC_140918.1, forward strand.
GAGAGGGAGGGAATTCTTACTTACCTATGGGGGAGTGAACGTCATGATGGTGGGAACTGACCGTTCTCTTAAGGATGTAGACAGCAGGCTTTGTCCACTGCAATGATGGTGAAAGGTTGTCATGTGTTAATGCTTGTTCTGTTTTGTTTTTTTTACTTTATTTTCAGAACTGTCCTTCAGGTATCAATTATTATCCCGCTATGCCCCATTTCAAGTTACGGAGAAATTGTTTATCATTTATTTTTATTTACTTAAATGCCTTGAGTTAAAAAAAAAAATATATATATATATATATATATATAAACTACAGAAACAATCCTTATTTTTTCTCTTTATACTGAGACAAAAGAGAGAGCGAGAGCGAGATGGGACACAGGGTCAGAGATGTCATCATGTGCAGTCTATGATGGATGGCCATTTCCTGTACAACTCCACAGGTTCTCACAGAAGACTTGAGTCCCTGTTTAACTTAATTCATCAGGGCTGCAGGGCTAAGAGATCATTCTTACCCTGCAGTGCCCACACGACACATGGTATACATCTTACACCCTTAAATCTACTTTAAAGCATCTCCACCCCTATGGGTATTAGTCCACAAGTAACATCAACAAAGTTTTCACATGGGCCTTTATAATTCAGGTGATTTGGTGATTCTCTCCTACATATTATATTTTGAAAGCCTTCACAATCATTCTGGGTTTAGATTCAGTTTTATTCTGCTGTTGCACCACAAGAAAACAGCGACCTGCTGAGCAGCCAAATCAAAACAATCGTAAATTGAGCTCTGAGGTGTAACCACGTGACCTTGCGTTCTCTCTTAACATGTGTTCATCATTAAAGTGAGGATGCCACAGGAGGAAGATTTTTTTTTAGATTTTGGATTCTGACTTCTTCCTGAAATGTTTTTGGGCTGAATAAGAACTGGGTATAGTGTCACTGAGACATCAGGATGATTGTCCATACAGAATGTTTATCATCACAGTTGTGGCTTTCGTAATATCTGTGTTGTTTCTATCTGAAGGCCCCGCATGGAGGAATGTAAACAGTCCTGGCAAGCAATTATAGTCTCATTATGGTTTGTTTATGACAGTCATCTGTGGTTCTTGGCCCTGGAAATGAAGTCACTATACTTTTAATTCGTTTCGTTGGATTTCAAAGCAGGAAATTGCGAACTCGCATTTGATCGACAGCTCAGCGGGGGCGATTTCACACTTGTCTGACGGACGAAGCAGCCTCACAGGCCACTGTCTGGATGATAAGTTATGTACATTTGTGGCGCACAAAGGCCATTCTTCAGCATAAGATGAATGCGGCATGCTTTCCTCCTCGCACAGTACATTAACCCTGCACCCTCACTGGACAGCGCTGTGATCAAAGTCTGCCAAATTCCTTGGTGATGATTCCCCCTTTCTGGGTCCAATGTCAGGATCAGAGACTGGAGCAGGGAGACAGCATACTCAGTCAAACAAGCCATGTAACATTAATTTGCGATGCCAGATCTATTGCAAAGGCACACATGAATCCTTGTGTACGCACACACTGACCAAAGACAAGGCACGGAGACAGCTGTCCGGTCACCCTGTGTCTAATACAGATAGACAGTGGGTGAAGAAACGATTGGACGCAGTGGGACGTCCACTCAACTCACAGGGGAGGGAGGGGTTGAGAACATGGAGATGATGATGATGAACTCCGTTTGCACCGGGGTTCACCGTGTAAACCCGTGTCTGTGGACGGGAGAAATACAGCCTGCTTGGGTTTCTGCAGAGAAACATATCAAGTGGAAAAGGGCAATTCCAAAGCAGCTCAAGAACTGTATCTTCAAAATCTGTCCATAAAAAAAAACAAATTTATGATTTAAAAGACAGACGGTGGTTGCATTTTCATGCGCACCAATAAATTAAACTACGACATGATTTAAGAGGAAGATAAGATGAGTTTAGCTTAGCACAGAGACTGGAAGCAAGGTGATACAGCTTCATAGGACATCTGATGAAATGTTTAAATGTTTGCACAGAGGTCAATCAGACAATCTAATATTCTGCGAGGGGAGGCTTCAGCTAGTTTTGCCATAGATGCTTCATATCCAGCTTTAGCATTAACATCTCTTGGCAAATGTTTTAGCCATTGTTGCATTTACAAGGCAAGAGGTTACAATACGTCCTCTGGGCAGTGTTTCTTCTTCAGGGAAGACTGGAAGCTACTGTGACAAGGATAGTCTGTCTGAGTCAGAGCTGCACTCCAGTGCAAGAAGCAATGGTAATAGAAAGCGATCTATAAACCTGTTCCAATTATCTTTTCCCCAAAAAACATCAGAAAGAGAAAGCCAGACAGGAACATGGACAACAATCTTGTATCTCACCTGTTCCTTTCCCATTGGTTTCAGACAAAAACACTCTCAGCAGGCTTCACATGTAATACACTTGACACACGCATTGAATATGTCATTCCAGACATGTTTACACAGACAAAGTTAGATCTCATGGTAGAAACCCTGTGGGTTTTGTCTTTGCCAGAGGGTCGCCCCCCCCAACCCCCCTCCTTATATCCCTACATCCCTCAATCCCCCCTTGTCCTTCTGAACCCTGGGGAAGGTTCAATTTTAGGGACTAAACTCCGACTCGGCCCCTCAGGACTGTCTGTCTCCCTTTGCTGTATTTTGCTTGGTTTAGGTCAATTTACTGCCTGCGGTTATACTGTTACCAGTAGTCTGTTGAGCCACCATGAGAATATTCCCACAACACAGTCAGCCACATAGATGGTTTTCATGATCCGCAGCTTAGACCGACACTGAAACCTAATAAAATAACAGAGAGGAGGACCTGCCAACCCAGCCTTATTGACAAGACCATTAGCTTTACTTGTTGACATTGGTTTGAAACGATGTCTCATCGTCGGACAGGCTTGGAACACCTTGGATCAGTCCCAACCAAACCTAACCAAAGACGCTGTTGTCAGGTCTTGGAACACAGCGACCAGCCGGCCCATCCACACACAGAGCACGTCCCAAAAAAAAGAAAACCCCTGTGCCTCCTCTCTGTCCGAGCCTGTCAGCGTGGATCGAGGCCGTCCCGTCAGTGATTGATGACTGGAGCTCTGCACATTTCTGAAGCCGACACGTGCTGGCTCTGTTGGCCGGGACTCGTCTCTGCTCTATTTAGTTTACATTATTCTTATTATTTCTCTGACCAAGCCTGCTGCTGAGTGCATGCATGTGCGTGTGCATGTGCGTGTCCATGTGTGTGTGTGTGCAAGTGCGCACACAGGGAGGGGTTTTTCCATGCCCTCAGTTGTCCAGGTATGTGTAATGAAATCTTGAGTTCTGTTTTGAAAACCATGGGAGTTCCAGTCATTTTCACATTTGAGGTTTCTCCCTCAGCTCCCCTCTTCTCCCCTTCCCTCTCTCTCACCCACTTGCACTCCCATGGAACAGTCCACCCAAGGTTACTTACTGCTTAATTTGCAGCACTCTCAAAAAACTAAAATAAACATGGGTTTTAAAAATATGGGGAACACCCAGCATCTTGACCATTTTGTGTCCAGGAGCTGAAAACAGTTCTTAATTGTCGAAAAAACGGTGTGTGTCCCCGTCTGTGTGTGTGTGTGTGTGTGTGAGGTTAAATCAAGCACTTTCAGCTCAAACTTGAATCAGGAAACCAATAAAGCCACAAAGTGCTGGCGCGCGAGACAAAAGTCACTTATCATGCGATTTCTCGCTAGACAGCTCAAAAACACGAGTAGTCATTAATTAAACTTGATCTCTGAGAAAAAGCTAAAGAGAACCCAGAGACCCATCGCTCAAAGTCACAGCGCACAGGTGGAGAAAAGAAAGAGCAGCTGTTCACTTGCGCAAACACAAGCACAAAGATGCGAGCACACACACCTCATAAAATGTTAGGGAGTTCACTCCTAAACAGAGTTACACTTGTGATAAAGGGCTGTTTAAATCAGCACAGCGCTCTCCCTCAGCTAACAGCCACTCAGTTAGACTTTCTCCTCAAACCAAAAGTGGCCTACAGTCGTGAATATTCATCGCCCTCTCCAGTGCTGTGTGTCATCGCCTGATGATGTGATCGATGCGTGTTGACAGACAAGCAGAGGATGGAGCTGCAGCAGCACTCACTTAGACAGACAGACAGAGACGAGCTGCACTCTTATGTTGGTCTGATACTGATTAAATAGACAGGCAGGTGCTACAGGATGTCTGCAATCTAATCCTCTACATCTGTGGGCCTGATACACGCAATCATGTCACTGAAGACATTGTAAACACTTCTACTGAACTGAAATATGTACATAAACTAATTGTGTAATTGAAGCTTGTTGGCAGAAGCTGAGAATTGACTCAATCGAAGGCATCTGATCACTAACCTGACACTTTTGATTACATGAGCATCAACGTACCAAAAGAGAAAACATCTTGTCCACTTGATGCCTAAATCCTAATCTGTGTTTTCTGGCATCGCCAACCTGCACTTGTATGTGGCCATTCATGTGCGTCTGCAGCCCCACATGTGTGACTATGTAGCTGTAATTAACAGCTCCTGAGCACCTGCAATAACAATCCAGGCTGTGGCACGTTTGCCGACTGCTACTCTCGCTTCCTTCTTTCTTTATATTGTAATCTGATCCAGCTTCTCCTCCATGTAAGAGCTCTCAGGGGCCGGACTCAGGACAGACAAAGGAGAGGAGCTGATCTCTTTCTCAGGCTGGACTAAAGATGGAGGACAGGACACCAATGTGGCCGACATCAAGTCAGGTTTTGAGCAGAGATTTCCAAAGTTGGGTTGGGTGAGATGGATGAAATCAGTACGATGATGATGTTGATGAGAGTCAACTCTGTCTTCAAAAGCAGCCGAACAAGCTGCTGGAAAAGTCTCTCTCTCTCTCTCCCACATGGTCAGCTGAGGCCAAACTCAACACGACCTTGGTAAATTCATTAAACAAAGTCTGCCATTTTTCTTTCACTAATGTCATCAGGCCTCTAAACCACAAACAAAGCACATCATTAACAAGAGTTAAATCACAATTACATATGCTGCTACCAAAGGCGGCTCACATTAGGCTCAAATGATCTCTGCGGAGGAAAAACCGCTCAAAAGTAAACAGAGAAATCATTGGAAACATCACGGAGGAGTACGCTGGAAAATCGTGACAACTCGTGCCAAGAAAAAAAAACTGCTTCGACAAAGAACAACAACAGCTGCCACAAGCTGAAACTACCCCACAGGGGATGTGACAGGCACACAAACTAACAGCCCGGCCACAGCAACATGACTCACCTTTTGTTTGCAGAAGTAATTTAGTTTATCCAAAGTTAAGATCCTTCTCATGAGGTGCTGACATCCGTATGTCACCTGTCACCTGTCACAAATTTTATTTGTGAATTTTATGTTGGAACTACAGATGGAAATTAGCTGCTGAAGCTAAATCTGGTACAACCATCTTTCCGCTGCTCTATACAATTGATCAATGATATTGTACATCTGTATTTAACTAAATAAACTAAATGACTGGTCAGGGATTGCACTGTGATGTAGTACTGCGTGTGAATACAAGTGTGTGTATGTGTGTCTTATTTCTACTTCACTTTGTGTTAAACAAAACAGATGCTAAAACTATTAAACATCTGACAAATATGTAACACTGGGTGTTTTGTTCCTGTTGTTGTTCACTTTCATTACACACACACACACACACACACACACACACACCGCTCCACTCTGTTCTCCTTGCTCCAGGATGTGAGTTGAGTTTTTAATTAAGGGATTACGGTTGATAAGAGATGTCACTCTCAGGGCGGACTCACCTGATACCGATCTATGCAAACGCAGCTTCCTCTGTTCCGTCACTGCAGCATCCTCCTCGTCCTCCTGCTATCCCGCGGGTTGGAAATGCAAAGCGCTGATGTCAGCACATTTCCATGCAGATTGCCTCACAGGTACGACTCTAAATGCTCTCTGCCCTCTCCCGAATCTACAAGGTGTGGGGTGAGGGAGGGGGGTTGAACAAAAAAAAAAAAAAAGAAGAAAAGTCACATATGAAACCCATTTTACAATCTGTCATCAGAAACACAGGGCTGGGCAGGCAGGAAAAACAGGAACAAGAGAGAAATTGATTTCATCTGTTTCTCCATCTCCTCTCCCACAGGCTGAGTGGCACTCGCTGTCACTTGCGATTTAGCCGACGAGCGAGGCGCTCAATCGCAGAATCAGATATGAGGTCTACAGTAGGACAGATGCACTAAAAAAAACATCGGAACAAAGGTTTCCAGATTAGTCTGTTGAAAGATCAAACCGACGGAGTTGATCACATTGATGTGTTTCGAGTGTGGTGAAACAGAGAACCTCTTCTTTATACTGATATAAGGAATTAGGAGCTCTAAAATTCCCAGAAAAGAAAGCAGAGTGTCATAAAACATTTTTCCACCGACGCTGAGCCAATATTTTATCAGAGAAATAACACTGAGTCACAGCTGGGTACGGTGCTGAACACAGCGAGGAGTGTTGAGTCCTGGACTTTCCCCTGCAGATGAAACAGGTGACTTATGCAGTGATTCTGGGTGGTCTGGCTGACCTGTCTTTTTCTTAATAAACCGCTAAGTTAAAGCATAATTACGGGTTGACATCCTGCCTGTCAGATGTGTATGCGAATGCCAGACTGCCATATTTGTGACACGCTCGCTCAAAACATGTGCATTAAGTTACAGAGCAGCATCTTCCCATGCAGTAATAATATTTATAGAACTTCTCCATTCTTCGACTTTCTGCAAGTTTTCCTCATTTTCGCACACACACACACACACATGCTCACATGCATGCACACACACAGACACAGCTGTCTTTTATTTGCCAGGGTCCAGACGCAGATACAGTGTGAACTTTAACACACAGATTCTTGACATTCTTTACGGGTGTGAGTTACTCTCCAACTCAAACTGGTGCCTTGGCTTTGGCCCGCTTTACTTCCCTGCCAGCGGGTCACTGTCACAGAAGGAGCCTCTAACATATATACAGGCTACTATTGTCCTCTCTGGATACACTAACTCTGTTTTTCATGGCTTGGCCGTTTGACTGAGGCTCTGTGTAGGAGCTGTGTCAGCATATTTTGCTGTTTCTGATGGGTCCTGTAGTAGCAAGTTCATTGCTTAATATAAAAGGAATGCTAATTAATTAATCTTCCTGTTGAAATCAACGAGGTAATAATATACAGTGCGTCCACAACGACTCTTTGTGCACCGTAGTAAATACGTGAGCTAATATTTCAAATGTCTCGATGGATTTGACAGCAATGAAAAGCTGAAATAACACGAGCAGTGTCAAAATCTGTTATATAATTCAGTCAAAACTGCGACATGAATAAGTTCAACCTTCACATTCAATAGACTTGAACAGAAGTTCGCCGGCCCTGCGCTGCTGTATGGTAAAACAATCTGCTGAAATTAAAGCTTGTGAGAGTTTCTAAAATTTACGACTCTCTATCAGATGTTGATCTCGTTCATTTCCGGCCCTCGGGTTCAGCAGACAGAGCCCGTGTCTAGTCTGATACTTTAGTAGCAGAAAAACAGGATTCTATTATATAGACAGTGTGTGGTTTATTTTACATGGGCCATCCACAGGCTCAGCAGAAAGTCAATTAGCTCGCCACTTTGGAGGCAAATTGCTGCTGAGACGGAATTAGTATCTCAAAACACGCAAACAATCTCTCTCTCTCTCTCTTACACACACACACACACACACACACACACACACACACACACACACACACAGGATCAGCCCTGCCAAATACTACATCTACTACAGGAAAATCAACACTCAGTCCATCTTGATCAATACAGCTTTTAGCTTTGGATTTCACTTTCTTCACAATATTATCGGTTCGGCGCATCAAGTAAAAACCACTTCAGGTCACATTTGAGAGTTTACACGAATCGATACATCTCGACCAACAACCAAGAAAGTGCAAGATAAATGCATCTGATGTCAATCAATGTATGAGAACAGGCTGAAAAGTTTAGAAAGAGAAAGGTCCGTTCAAAGTGAAGCAGAGTGCTTGTGAGTCTGTCTCACCGTCCAAACGCAGGAGATCAGAGAGCATCCTGTCCTGTCACCGTACCCAGCCTGATGTCCTGCTGCACTTGTCTTTCTCTGGAAGAGAGGGGAAAAAAAACATGGAGTTATTAGAAGGAGCTCATGTGTCTGCCATCTATGACTGAAAGGACTGAGACTAAATTTCAAGCTCAGGTCATTTCCCCACTTTGACTTTCATTATGCTAAAACAGCCCTTCCCTTCTTCTCTTGTTAAATCTTCATTCATCCCCCCCTCCACTCATCCTGTACCTCATACTCCCTCTTTCTTTCTTCGGCCCCTCTTTCTCGCTAATAACAGGATGTCGGCTTTTTCTAACATCGACCTTCCAGGCAAAGAGCAGATGCAGTTTGCAGCTTTAAGTAAATCCTGTTGTTCCCTGCATTTGTCTCCCGTCAGTGACTATTGATGAAACGGTGAGTGGGACATCTGTACTTTGGTCTGGGCACTGAATTAATTGTCCAAGTGGCCAACAGCCCCTATAGGTAACAGGAAGATTACTGCTAAGTGGAACAAGATCGGTAAGCTGTGCTTCCGAGCTGATGGGAGCCAGACGAGGACACAACTACCGCCGATCGTAACGACAGTTCATCTGAGATTCAAACGCAGTTAGAAATGAGGAATTTCGGGTTGCCTGCCACCGGATGATCGTCTCTATCTATCATCCAGAGAGGGATGAGGCAGTCTGGAAGAAGTACAAGCACGGGCCTGCATCTCAGTCATTATCTGTGTTGTTACAAAGAAAATAAAGCTGTGTGATTGGATTGTGTCTTTCCTTTGGTATGTACTGTATCATGGGAGACACAGTTCAGACTGTTACAGCAGCAGGCAGAAATGACTTAGAATGACAGCTGGAAAAGCCATACCTGTGGAAATGCCTTGATATGAGATGCTTCTCCATCTGTGTGTGTGTGTGTGTGTAGACATCATGAAATAATATAATGTCCTGACAGCTGGAAAAGTCGTCAAGCAAAGTCTGTCAGTGACTGAATCTGTGACAGTTTGTGTCTTGATATACTGCAGCTCCACCTTCAGCTCAGCCTGACAGTCACTGAGCTCCTATCACATGACAGACTGAGTGTGAGGTGATAAACTCAAAACTCGAAGCATTACATTTCCACCGTCTTCAAAAAGAAATCTGAAAACCTGAGTCGCTCCTCAGTTTCTCCTCAGCCTCTTGGATCTCCCCCCACATTCTCCGTCTTTACCTGTCTGTTGCTGAAATACTGCTCCCATTGAGCTTGTTAATATGCAGCAAATATCTCCGCTCTGATTGGCTGGACCGGCTTCCTGCAATTATACGGGAGGAAACTTGAGGTGAAGGGTCACAGCTTGATAAGTTTAGCCCTGTGGACAAACGCAGAGTGAGGCCAGTATCTGCTTAGATCACAAGTGTTTTGTGCACGTTTACGTGCATCCAGCGGCCTCCGAGCAGAGCTGCTGTCCTCCTTTTAATGTGTTTGTGGTGGTCTGATTATCTGATTTCCTGTTTCAGGTCAGGGTACCACATGTACTTAAAACTAATAATAATAATACAACAAATATTCAGCTTCTTTCTTTTTTACGAATTTGGGTCATGAGAGTTTCAAAAATTTTCCTGCAGCCATATTTCCATCAGGCTTACATCATTTTGAAATGTGTGATCTCTCATCATCCTTCACTTTTCCATTTGTGCTGCTTTTATGGATAACAGTCCATTAACCAGTCCACAAGTGAACACACAGAAAGTCTGATTCACAGGCAAACACTTTTGAGTGCTGTCTAGTGTAGAATTTAACCCTTCAAAATTGCTATTAGTCAGCAGTACACTAAATGCACAGCCCTCTGCGGACTCCATGTCACAGGCATTTTCTTTCTTTCTTTTTTTTTTTTTACAAACAGGCCTGTCATCGTGCTAGCTTACAAGATGAACACTGTTAAATTTCAGTGACACACACACAGTGAGCCATCAGTGCCAGAAAAGTCAGACAAACTGAAGCACTTGAAGCTTGAGTTTGTGGTAGACCACAAAACACTGCCTTGCCATGCACCCTCACTTGACATGCCATCTTCATCGTGTAAGGCTAATGATGGGCGTTCCTCCTGCCAGTAGCAGCGCCAGGGTAAGGTCTGGGTGGTGGTGGTGGTGGATACTGGTTTGATCACTCTCTGTGTGTCTAATGTTACCCAAGAAACACTCACTCAGCTCTGCCTCAATGAGCCTCTCTGTCCTGGGCCCAGTTTTGAGGCTTGTTGGTGCGTTCAAAGACAGCACCGCAGACCTGCGTGAGGGTGCAGCAGGTCGACCACGGCGGCTGAGATGCTGATGTATACACCACGATGTCAGTCATGTCACACACACACACACACACACAGCTCTGGTTCACCGACGCTCAGTGATCAACTGCAGAGCACAGGCAGGTTTTGTGTAATGCATTCAACAGTCAAATGTTGCCATTGACCCAGTGCCACCATACACTGACTGGCAATGATGCCTTTAGCTCACTGCCAGACATTAACACACATAGTGGTACAACTCACAACATTTCTCTCCTGCACTGCACTGTATGTATTTAACCCCCCCTCTACACTGACAACTGACCACAACAATCAGAGCCTATTATACATCTGAGGTTTAGTAGCTTTCATGCATATTACATTCATCAACATATGGAGTTTACGTTTAAATTAACATGGTGAGAAAACCTGAAAATCTGACCGACAGCTTCATGGAAAGTGGGCAAAATGTATGTGGTAATGAAGATTATGTAATATAATGGAAACTTTCAAAACAGCAAGTAAACCTAAAGCAAATTAGCACTTTTAATGACTCACTGTACCTCATACTGTACCTTATGCTATATAACCAAGATTATGGGTAGGGGAACTTGATGATCCACATATGATAGATTGATTTTAAGAAGTCATCAAAAAAACAAAACTCTCAACTGTGAGATTACTGTAAAATTACTAAAATGTTAAAATATATTTAAAAAAATCACAAATTATTCTGCAACACATATTGAATTCGCCCAGACAGATATCAATCACTTTAACTATCACATCACATGACTTTAATTATATCAGCAGCTCACTGTCAGTTAATTTGATGTCATTATAACGCTCATCAGGAGCCCCTCTCTCCCTCAGTTCAGGCAATAAGATGCACAGTAGCGATCATAGCAACAACCACTGATAAGCATCACCATCATCACCAGAGTCGTAGTAACAGTCGGGGGTCCCGCTGATCGGCCCACAGCTGCTGCCACCATCCAACTCACAGCTCACGCAGCTAAATAAGCACTGGAGCGAAATTCTGGCGATCAGCGCGGCGCGGAAAACAAATCGCAGATCCCCTCTGCTTTCACAGGGGGAGAGCTTCATAATCAGAACCGCAACAACCACCAACACCAACATCAACACCACTGCTGCTGCTGCTGCTGCTGCAGCTCCGACACACGCCGAAGCTTCAGTTTGTTGAGATAAAAGTGAACTTACCGTTTTCTCCTCTACTCAAACCCGCGTGGTTCCAGTTTGTCTTGATTTAAGCACCACTGCGCTGTTTATTTGCATGTGTCCTCCTGTCTTCTGGCAGAGTTTCCCAACTGTTCCACGGCTGTTTTTTTTTTTTTGAGGCTGGTTAAATCTCGTGTCGCCCTGCGCACAGCTCCCACCTCCGACGTCTTGGAGAAGTGCACACAAGTGCGCTCAGCTCTTCCTGCAGGCGCATTTCCTTACAATAACACCCTCAACACCCTGTTGTCTGTTACTCAATTATTTAAGTAAGTGCATAAATCAACGACAGTTATATCAAGTTTTTAGGCAGGAAATAATTCACCAAATGTGTGTGTGTGTGTGTTTGTGCGCCTGCTTGTTGTTTCTCCTGTCCCTATGGAGATGTGTACTTTTCCTCTACTGTAACTGCAGGTGAAGTGCAGGAGGCAGCTCATGCTGGTGCCTGTCTGCCTGCCTGTCTGAATAATTACTGTCACACCTACAGATTTATAATACACATGAGAGCCACGGCGCATCATCTCTTTCTGTGTATTGACAAACACATAAAAAAGGACAGTGCACGGACAGGGTATTTGCAGGAAGAGGAGAAGGATTCACCTTGATTGACACAAGATGGTGTTGAGAGCTACAACATGAGACGTACTCTGGAGCTTTATGGTTTTCATTGTTGAACCCATTTATTTGAAATGAAAGTAAGAAGAGAAGTGCTCGTTTATCCACAGTGTCCAATGAAAAAATCTCCATTACACAAAAACAAACTTTTTTTTCTATGCATAGAAATTGTGCAAGACAAAGCTCACAGCAGCGTCTGGAAGTATATATTAAAATTGTTTTATGTTAATTGACTGGAATCTACCAAACATCATGCATTTTCATGTCAGGAACAATAGTTAAATGAAGTAGCTATGTTTTCATGTGGGTATTCATTTACAAGCATGCTCACCAACCGCTTTGTTCCTGAATCATAGGCATTAGAGAATATACATAAAACAGCAGAGCGTCACTACTTGATCTGTCGTGTTGTTATAGAGCCCTTTTGAAAATACTCCTGGACTTCATGCTCATCGTTTTCATGCATAAACTATAAAGCAGTGGGAGCTATGTCCACTTTTCACACTGCTACGCATGTTACTAATTTGTGCTTCTCGTTTACTGGGAGTGATTAAATACAGCATTACTTTAAAACAATAAAAAATAATAATAATAAAATTTCCCATTTTTATTCTGAAGGCCAGATGCCCCATAAAGTCTTTTTGACTTGAATGGTCCCTGCTCACAAATAAATATTTTTTTTCCCCTTAAATAATCCTAATTTCTAAACCTTGCACTCACTTTGCTGACACATGGCATAGCTTCATCATCGTCATCTTTTTTTCTTCTTTCCAAACATGTGACCCCTGAGGGGCTCAGTAGGTCATTGCAGTAAACTACATGTATCCTATTCAAAAAGCCTATCAAGAGCTTAACACACCACCCGCACAAATAAAAAGCCCAGCACAAGTTCATGTATTAAAATCCACTTGCTCAGATGTAAAACTGGCACTGGGGGATAACAGTGTATTCAAATGTACTCCTGCTATTCATCCAAGAAGAGGAAAAATAAAATACTGAAATGAAAAACAAATGAGAAAAGGTGAATAAAATACTACAGCAAAAACAGAGCTTACAGTGGAACATTTGACCCAACGTTTTTCTACCAGATAAAACCAGATCAATTTTAATTATGACAATATTTAACTTCTGACCGAAATATGGATCGCTGTAAACTGACACCGTTACCCTCTCCCGTTCGTATTCACAGAGGCAGGTCAGATGTTAACAGTGTGGGCATGTTTCTTGCACAAAGGCTTGTCTTTTTTGGAGAAGAAAGCCTGACCTTCCAGACTAGCAGAGCAGACCTGTGGAGAGAGAAATTATGTTATTCACACTATAACCTCAATGTTTTCTCATTTTTAAATCCAACCCTCATCATCATCCTCTGGCAGTGAAGTTGCCCCCCTGACATACCGCGCACACAAAGCAGGTGTCATGCCAGGTGAATCCCAGAGCATCCAGGAACTTATCGCCTGCCTCGATGGGGAAGTCACACCCGTGGCAGTTGGTCCCAAACAGGTTGTAGTAGTCTGTGTAAGTAATGCATCAAAAAACATTCACGTTAAAATGAGTTTGTTTGTATGCAAAGTTGTCATGATGCGCTCTTATTTGGGCCATCCTGCTGCACCTTGTTCACAGTATGGCCGTCCATCCTCCATGTGGAACATGTTGCCTCTGATTGGCTGCTGGCAGGCAGTGCACATGAAACAGGACACATGCCAAGTCTGTTTCAGAGCATTCATCACCTCCTGCAGAGAAAATATAAACACAGATAATAGTGTTATTCTTATATTTTTCTTGTATATGTAGTTGGATTAAGTACATTATTACATCATTACATTATCTATATATAGATCCCAGTTCTTGTTTTACATATCCAGCTTACATGTAAGATACGACTGATAAAGTGCGTAGGCTGGATTTGCTTTAATAGTTGAATTAAAACATGAATCTTCAGTGTATACTCAAGTAGATTAAGAAGCTTTACATCTTTACTTGATAACAGCAACTAATGTTTAAAGTAGTATTAAAGACTTTCAAGTAAGTATAGCTATAAGCAGAGAATATATCCACTCAGTTTTTACAGCTCACCCCCAGAATCTTCTGGTTGCAGCGGGAGCAGGTGGGAGCAAAAAACTGCTCGTAGCAGCGTTCGCAGTACACCTGGCCCTTCTCCTCCACAAATCCACGGTCTACCAGGGAGGAGTGGCAGTGAGCACAGTCGAATTCCTCAGGGTGCCATGACATGCCCATGGCCACAAGGAATGGGCCCCTGATGAAAACAAACAAGGGACAGAGGATTCCAGGGAAATTATTTAAATATATACCGGTACATTAAAAAAACATCCACGCACTAAGCGTTTTCAAGTAGAAATTTAGATTTTTACTGAATCTGTAATCAATGAAACTGCTTGTTCTAAAGTTTGTACTGTGATTGTGTTTTTTTTATGACCATTACCTTATAACATTGTTGCACTTGTTGCACATTGGGGTGCGTGTACCAGCCGGGATGTGCTCGGCACGCTGCACCAGAGAGTTGAGGTCCTCTGGATGTGGCTGTGGGGTGGGGCGGTCCGGACCTTTGGGAGCAGGATTGGTGACTTTGCCAAACGAAGGAACGACTCCACCCTTAGGAAAACCTGCACCAGCTGGGGAAAAGAATGTGTCATTATCCAAACGGAAAAATACCTGGCCTGGCATGAATGCACGAGATAAAGCATTTAACAAAATGTACCTACTTTCCCTATACTGGAAATAGAATAAACAATCAAACAACCATTGATACACTTTGTGTTAAAGGAACTGCAGTTGTCCTCCTCCACCAACTCACTCATTTCTTAGCACGACTGGACCAGAACATATGTGCACAGTTGAGGTGCATGTAGTCAGATAATGAATGGGAGTGATTTGATGATCTCTAACCTCCAAGCCCGAAGCATAAGACAGCTGGGCTGGACAGAGCCACCCCACCCTCCACAGACAAGGGACTGATTTTTCCCACTGAGGGAAACAACACATTCCCAGAGTCAGAGGAGACACCTGGAAAAATAATCCCCCTCCTCTCATCTCAAAACATGTGGAGAGGATGCAGAGTTTTTCCCCTTCTCTTCTTTTTCACTGCAAGGACGCATCCAGGAACGGAGGTCAGTGCAGGCCACCCTCAGTGGGAGTGCCCTGGGGGGGAGTGTGGGGGGGTGGGGATTGGGGACAGAGACTCTATTGAAATACAGCACCATTATCAAAGACTTGGGAGGTCAAAGGACAAGTGCTCCCGAAATTTCCTCGTAACAGTGAACAAACGAACTGAATAAACAGAACGGGGCTCTAGCGGGGAAGTGAGAAGCAGTGGGAGTGTGGCCTTCATAAGAAGAAAGAGGCTGGGGTGGAAAAAGACAAGGACATTTTTTACTGGTTGATTGTTATTATCTAATATAATCTTACTGTTATGGGTCATTTGAGCTGCTCTTGATGATTAATACACTTAACAGCTGCTTCCTGTGAAATTATCAGACACAATTTAATTGAAAGTGTCTCATACACTTAAGCAGGACCATTGTCAGAAATAACATAAGAATCAACAGATAAAATACAGCTATTTGCCTGTTCCTTAGTTACTGAAAAGTATTTTAATATAAGTGTTTGTTTGACTATCATAGTCTAATACTGAATGGCAATTGAAAATAATACAAAGTGCCTTTATCGTTCAACCAATTAAATTAGGAGGAAGAGGAGGAGAAAGAAGTAAAGTTCGGGAGAGAAATGCAAATCGCAATTTACTCCGAGGATATTAACATATCTTTTACTGGTGTCATGTTTTTGCTTCATCTCTCTGCTGGTTAGATTAAAAAAAAACCTGTCACTTCTTCACTGGATGCAAAAAATATTTTTCAGCGGCATCATATGACATTATCTGTGTGAAAGCTGGTGCGAGCTGTCAGCAGGGCAGAACCAATCCTTCAGCAAAAGCAAAGATTGAGGGCTGAGTCACATTATTAAATAGGACAGAAACACAGTAAATTTGTGAGTCTGAAAAAGTCATCATGAAAAGACATTCCAGGCGCAAGAGTGAAAATCTCAGTTTTATCCGTTCTGGAGAGGGACTGACAGCAACGCAAGGTCAGTGTGATAAACTATATTATTTAACATCCATGTGTAACATTTTCATGTGATTGTAGCATCTTTACATTTTTCAGCATCATACACAACCTTAATATTGTGCTACTTTTCTGCCTTAGAAGGTGCCAGCAGTCAAATCTCCAAAATAATCAAGTCATGTAAATAAAATGAAAAGGTCACATACCACATATTGCACACCCAGCCCTGTTCCACATGGTCACTATGAGATACGTGCTTGTTTACTTCAACTCAAGTATGTGTTAATCTGATGAATAACATAGCCAACAGAGAACCAACTGTGGCCTCTCCTACCCTCTCCCTGTGGCACCTTTCATCAGCCTTTTTTTTTTTTTTAAAGGCCGCTGGAGAACATCGTTAGGGCACATAGTGTATCTGTTCATGTATGAGTGCATACTTGTGTCTTAACATTACTAATAATGACCCCTGACTGATGCCTTTCAGTAAATATTTATCCTGACCACCTCGGGGTCTCGTGGCAGGGATTTGTGTGTATTTAAAGGGCAGCCTTCACACAAAATAAAAGACATAATTCTCAATTTCACAATCTATTTAACTAAAGCAATCTCGGGAAAAGCTAATAATCTGAGCTCATTAACGGAATACCTCTGGTTTTTATAGCGCTCATAATCTTAAATGGCTTAGTGTCAGGTATTAAAGCAGCAATAAACTTGAGGGCTGAGCGGCAGTGATACTGAAGAATGGGGCTGCCCTCTGTAGGCTAAAATAAACCACTGCACCATCCTGGAGGATTCTGCACAAGCGTATGATACCGCACCTGATGGAGCTCCGGGCTGGAAGGAGGACCTGGCCTGCCCTCCAGGGCTCTTGAATGTGAGAGCAGGGGCAACGTTGCCATTCCTGGGTGCAGCTGCAGATTTGGAATACGTTTTTGCTGCAGGCGATGTCTGCAGCATGGGAGTGGCTTTGTCAACTGCCTCGCTAAGAAAACAGACACACACACATTGTATAAACCTTAAACCACAACAACAACACACACACACATATAAACTGCATTTGTTCCTCCCATAAATGTCTTTTTTTTTGTGTGTCCATTTTGTTTTCTTGTGGTCAAACCATTTTCAGTCCCATCTCGAGGATTTGTATTTCATTTAAATCCCCAAATCAGAAAGAAATATCTGTGCAGACTACTGCTTAATGTGATCTGGTCAACTGCAGGTCCCTAAACATTACAATCAGTCTGTTGGAGTCTCGGTGACACATGTAAACAATCAAGGCTCATTACAAAGTACCCCTGTAATGAGCCCATATCCTCCTGCCCCACTGTACATAGGGGTTTTCAACGACTGACATAAGGGAGCAATTACAGGTGGGGAAGCCAGCGTATCTAGTGTACATGCAGCTCACCCTCCAATACTACCCTTCATTTCATCATTTAGCAGGGGGAGATAAAAAAAGGGGTATAATCTTAGCGAGCAGGTTATTGCTTTTTAATGTCCTGAAACAGCAGAGACAGAGACACTCCGAGGCAGTGGTGTCTTTTCCTGTGGCAGTTAAAAAAATGCTAAGTGCCTCAGTATATTTTAGGAGAAAATGAGAAGTGCTAGTCTTTCTGGTCACCACCCCTTGTAAAAATTTCACAGCTTTCATTTCAAGCTGTCAGCCTCCTGTGTGCAGCCGAGTGTCCAGGCAAAATTAAGGCTAAAAACTGGTGTACTATTACATTTCTCCACTAGCTATGGCAGTTTGGTATATATAAGTTGCTTCTCAAATGACACCATATTTGATTGAATCATAAATCACTTTGGGAGTTTTTTCTGCCTAGGTAGGGCAGTTAAGCAAAGGACTTGGAGCAAGAGTTTTAAAAATACTGTTTGGTTTTCAGCTACAACACACAGATCACAACATCACCCACTGGTCTCATACTGTATGTCACACATGAGTACATTTACCACCAACTATAAACACAGTACGTTGGTGTCTGTGGTCTGACTACATTCAAAATGATATTGAACATTTCTTAGAAATTCATTGTGTATTTAAATCCAACACTTTATCTACATGTTTAAGGCTTTGAATGGTGTGGAGAAGATCTCAGATTTATGTGACAGTGAAAAACTTGTAACTTGACAAGAGTAACAGCTGGTTGTCCACAAGACAGCACAACGGAGAGACATACAAGTACTGTAGCCTTCAAGAGAACTGATTCTTATTTCATTGTGTTTAAATATGTCTTTGTCAATGCTCTAATCTACAGTAATTCAGAATCAAACATTTTGTGATTTTCAAACACAGATTGACTGTTTTCTGCCAGGGAAGAAGACAAGAAAGAATGACAGATGACAAGATACTGTAGGAAACAGCAGTAAGGAAAAAAGTTTATTGAAGTAAAATGATCAAAAGTTGACAGATCAAACTTCTTCTGTTAGTATAGAAAATAGACAAACAAGATATAGACATGCAGAGAAAAGTAAAGTAGAAGATCAAAGAAAGTGTGCAGAGCAAAGTGCAGGCTCAGACATAAACAATATACTAAAGAAAACGTACTGTGCACTATAATATGATGCAATGATGCAGTTTCAAGCACGTTCATCTACTTGCATGCATTTAATTTACATTATGAAATACACTTACATGTACTTTAGAACAATTTTTACAACAGGGTCGGTTTGCTGGTTATTCACATTTTTCTTCTGCATTTAAACTCTGAAAGTGGTTATTTGATACCAGGTATGCCAAATGAAGATGAAAATGACTATGTTGCATTGCAAACTGAGGCAATGTGAATGTAACAACAGTCAAAATGAAATAAATAAAACCCTAGACAAAACAAAGCACAGGTTTGTCTACTGGACATTTAGCACTCGTGCTGAAACGTCATGATGCCAATCTCTCAGCTTGTTGTATTGTTGTCCTACAACTTCTGGGTCCAACTTGTTTGCTCTGATTTTTCCCCATAAGAGAAGATTAGAGGAGAAAAGAAAAGTTGAGAGGTTAAGATAGGAGAATGAAAGTTAAAGTAAGTAAATGAAGGAAAAATAGCAAGTCACAGGAAAACCACAGTCGGGAGATAAATATAAAGATAGACTTTCCTTTTGCAGATGTGTTAAATTATGAACTCAGGCAGATGTGTAATATCTGTTCTATCTAACTTTAGGATCAGGACACTGAATAAAATCTCACTAACAGAAGGAGAACAGGAATCTCCTCCTGGCAGGGCTGCCATTACCCGCAATACCACTTAATTACCCACAGTTTCCAGTGAGTGACACACTGATTGGTTGTGTATCTGGTACGGAGGGCAGACTGTGCTTACTGCAGAGTAAAATCGACTTAAGACTGAGAAGTGCAGCAGCCATTACGGCCCTGTGCTGAATCTATGGCTGTCTCCACTCAACCATCTTCCTCTGAGAGCTCGCAGTGCGGTCTCTCCAAATTTAGCCTTAAATTGAGCGTGACGCTGAGCGACCATAAGATAAAGAAATCAGGACTTAGCTCTGAATCACAGGCTGATAGACGTGATTACAGCAGTACTTTGAGAGCCAATTCTGAATTTGAAACCTCTATAATCAAGAAATTATTATAACTGTGACAACGCCATTGCTAAAACAGATGCATTACATACAGCACTTTAAAAAAGTATTTACTGTACAGATAGAAGAGAAAGGCAGATAGGGAGGACGAACACTAACGGCCATACACCAAAATTGATGTTAAAAAAACAGCAACTACTTACTTCTTTCCACTGTTCTCTGGAAGTTGATCTGCAACAATAAAGGGAAAAAACACCAATCAAAATAAAGTAAATAACAATAAATGGCTAGTGAAGATACAGGCAGACACTCTTGTAAGAAACAATGCTGCTGCTGGTTGATGTTGTATCTCTGCTCTGACTTATTCTATGATCATCATGCCATTGTAACAGTGAAACACACTGAATATTCATCAAAATGTTTAAAGCCCATCACATATTCCACACAGGCCTGGGAACATCGTTTGACTACACAGAGGAGGACAAGGCAAATATCTCATCTTACTTCACTCTAATTAGTGAGTTACTGTAAATGTCACTGTGCATCAGTTGAATAGATCCAACCCTGAGGAATGGAGGACGGCCCAAAGCCACAGCCTTCTCATGTAACCATCAATGACTCTTACAGTCAACACAGTAATGTGAAAAATAAATTAAATCAAATGGTGATGAAAGCTTTCTTTTATTATTTAAAGGAACTATGAAATCACTATAATCTACAGAGGCAAGTGGGTTTTGATAAATGAAATATGATAATAAAGCAGGGAAGCAATAAAAGTCAGTTAGACTGACCGTCTTTGGATAAATATTTTAAGTGCTCTGGTGCTTAGTGACATAAATAATCTAAACTCAGCTGAAGGCTGAGTTTACAGTAGCCTGCTTCGACACTTCAACAAAAGTAATGAGTCTCAGTAGAATTAAGCTTCAATCATCAACCTGCCTAAGACAATCTGAGGACGTTGAGGTTGGTACGCACCATTTTCAGTGCCGGTGAGCTGGGCTAGGATACGGAAGGAGCGGGACTGGGAGGTGCCCGTTCTTGGATGCCAATCCTCCGTGTCCTCAATCAGACGCTTCTTGCTGGCATCGCTCAGCGGGGGTGCGTGATTCTCAGGCTCCACAACAAGTTTCCTGGAAAATCAGATCAACAACTTAATGACTACAATACAGACACGGAAAGCAACTGTAACTTGGACATACAGCCGAAAGTACAAGTACGCTGTTGCCAGAACAACCGTTAAAACAAGTATTACATGGTTAAATATTAACTTTTCTGGTCCACCCATACCATAGAATAGCAATGTTGCTGTTAACACACACAAAGAAACAGCAGTCATAGCAACCAACACACACGCAGTAGGTGAGTCAGAAGTGCTCCACATTCAATCAAGGTGCAGCTTGTAGATACAAGTTTGGGACCATGACCTAACAGCTGTTAGGTCTCACAATTACCTCCTTGGTCTAGGTGGAGGTGGAGTTCTGCAGGCGAGCAATGAGAGGGCAGTGAGGAAAAATGCACATAGGCAGAAATAAGTTTACATAAGTCACATTAAGTGCTGAGCACTCTTTACATAAGAAAGCTGCTCCGACCTATACTTACTACTTACTTAAAACTTCTCTGAGGCTCATTACTATCAAGGAAAACCACAGTCAGATAACTAAATTAAAATGCAGACGTGTCAAAGGGTGTCCATTAATCTAGATTCACCATACTAAGAGTGAAATTCATATCCACTTGCATATACACCAGTGAGTGTTTGAGGCATGACAGTGGCAGTGACCAAATCTCACCACAAGATGGGAGTAATGTGCTTTTAAAAATGGGATGATCGTCTCTTCTTCCCAGTATGATTTGATGCTTCACTAGAATGCAATAATATTTTTGTTAAGTGTTTACATGCACCGTTTAGTTCAAGTGCAGCTTCAAACTGTGGGTCAAATAAATGTCAGAAGTGTGCGTGTATTTATTTGTGTGCATATGTGTCAGGTGAGTGGAGGTGAAAGATGATCAAAGACAGCATGAGTCAGGCTATTCTTAACCAAAGCAGAATATACTGTACTTGGCAGTGATTTAAATGGCCTTGAGTAAACATGCTGACACCAGTAGCAGACGGAGCCAGACAAATGTGGAGTGTGTTGACAGGCCTGGCTGCTGTGAGTGTAAATACATTAGCGAACACAGAGCTTGAGGCCACTGAGATGAAAATGAACAGACAATACTAGCTGACGCCCCCTCAACTCGGTGCCCTATGGTGTCACAGAGATGGATAATTTAAAGTTTATTTGACCCTTTAAATGAGCATGTACCGTAAGTGGATTAGCCCGAATGTAAGGTTTGTGAGGGTTAGCTCAGAGAGGTGCAAGCGTGCCTTTGGTAATCATAAACCAGGGACATGTGAAGGCTGTAATCACATTCCATGTGGTTAGAGAGACACTATATTATCATTCGCAGCACTAACTTGATGTCTGCCTCTTCTTCCTCCTGTTGCAAAGAAAAGGTAAATGGAAAAGAACTGAAGTCATGAAGAGACCAGGAGCAGACCAGTTGGAAAAAGAAAAAGAGCGCAATCACAACACATGCCCTTCAACTGAAAGGCCCTTCTGAGAGAATGTGCAGAAAACCACAAAAACCACACAAACAAAGCATGCAGGACAGGAAACAAACACACACATGCAGCAACAAATACAACGCGCACCATGAAAAGGTGACAGGTTTCAGGCGACAGAAAGACTCAATAGATAACAACAATTTCATGCCTGACTACAACACCAAATCTGTTCTATTTCTTGCAGATTATCTGGCCAAATAAGGAATTTACTGTCATGTATTTCACATTTTCCAGAAGATAATCTCACTACTGTTTACTTTGTACCTTTGTATAAAACACAGACACAGGTGGGTTTTATAAGTGTGAAGGGGTCCAAGAAGCTTTGCTCACTTTAAGCTAATAAAAACAGATCTCCGTGACCTATTTTTTCAGGTGACAGAGAAAAAGAAGTGGCAAAGCACTTAAATCCAGCTCAGTCTACTGTTACCCAACCAGTGAGCCAAAACCCTGCTGATGAAGCCCAGTCGAGTCAAACTTAGCTCTGTCCCCTGGTCGCTGGAGGAACAGAGCTGCCAGGATCCTGGCTAATTAGAAACAAGTGTTACTGCCTGTTGGGCAGACTGTGTGTTTGGCACAGTTGCCAACCCAACTGTCAATTAATGATAGGCAGAGGCGGTAGCATCAGTTAGCATGTTGTCTAGACTGTGCTCCCTTTTCAGTAGCCCTATGAAAGATCCAAACAAGCTGTGCGGTATGGCTTGGATTTTCCTTATATGCAGCTGTGTGAAAACTTGATGGTAACGGACTGTTCCAGTGTTAGCTTTTGAAATGAGAGGCATATTTTGCGGTTAAAATTGGGCACTGAGTAATATAGGAAAATTAGAAGGGAGTATTTGATTTTCTGTGATCCATGTACATTCTTTCAGATAACGCAAAAATGTCAACTAATCTGTGGTCTCTGTGGACTACAGCACCTTCTGGCCCTGCAGACTATAAGCACACAAAGTAGGTGCATTACCAAGTCACTCCATCACATTTCAGACTAACACCAACATAGTGAGGTCATACACATGGTTCAGAAAGTATTCAGACGCCTGAACTACTATTTTTACTCATCAATCTACAGTCAACACCTAATGACAAAAGTAAAAACGTGATTTTAGAGATTTTTGGAAATCTGAAATCCCTGTATTCAGACTGCTCGTTGAGGCACACATTGAACTCTCTGTAGACCTCCGTAGATAATAAAATTGTGGTGAGGCACAGATCCAGGCAAAGTGTACAAAGCCATTTCTAAAGCCTCAATAATTGTAAAATGGAAGACGTTTGGAGTTAGTTGTCTGGCCTAACTGAGTAACTGGGAGAGAGAAACCTCAGTCAGTAAGGTGACCGAGAACCCAACTGTCACTCTGAAGGTCTTCTGCAGAGATGCGAGAACCTGCCAGAAGAACGACAATCTCAGCAGCACTTCATCAATCTGGCCTCTGGACAGAAGCCACTTGGTGTAAAAGGCATATGACCGATCGCCAAACAGCATTTAAATGACTGGAGAAAGCATGGGGGAAAATATTCTATGGTCTGATGAGACACAAATGTAAGTTTTTGAGCAGAGACACAGTTTGGCAAACACCAGGCACCTGACTAATACCATCCAGTATCATGATGTTGGGAGGGGGCTCTCAGGAGCAAGGACGGGGAGACGGGTCAACCTTGTCAGTACTGTCTGCAGCACCTGGGATTCGGGTCACGCTTCTGATCCTTTCAGCACAACAATGACCTGAAGCACGCAGCCGTGACAGTGCTGGAGCAGCTTCTGGACACGTCTCTGACTGTCATCGAGTGGCCCTGCCAAAACCCTGACTTGAACCCCAGAAAGCATCTGTGGAAGGAAGTTCACAGGCGCTTCCCATCCAGGAGCTTGGGAGGACCTGCCAGGGAGAATCCTGCCCGAATCCCAGTGTACAAAGGTTGTAGAAAACTTGAAACTATAACTGCTACCAAAGGGACTTATAAAAATACAGAAAACTTAGATAAACAAGAGATATAAACTTCTGATTTCAATAAATATGCTAAAGTTATGGGTCACTGAGTGCAGATTGATCAGTAAACACAACAGAGAGCAAAAGGAAGGGGTTTCTGAAGCCACTGTGCAGACCAGACTTCAACTTTACTCTTCAGATATAAAAAAGGGACATTTGAGGATAAAACACTTTTTTAAACTGCATTTAATGAATGGTACCTACCCATTGAAGTTCTCCGACAAGCCCTGGCTCTCCAAAAGGCCACGTCTCTGCCCCATAGCAACCTCACAAGCGTTGGCATTAGAGTAGAGGTTGATAGGTGTGTTATAGACGGAGGACTGTGGGACATTGGGATTGGAGGAGGGGGCTGTCACTCTGGCTGGGGAGGAGGAGTTAGACGAGGATGAGGAGGCAGATGGGGAGGTGAAGGCGGAGCGGACAGGGCTGGGCCTGGAAATTGAGTTGGCTGAAGCGGACTCTGGTGCAGGGAGGTTGGACCTCAGCGGAAACGGAGGCTGTGGCGGCTGAGAAGGGGCAGCTGGCGTGAAAGCAGATGATTCAGAGGGAATGGAGGCAACTTTGGGAGCAGCTGGGGAAGAGGAAGCCGTAACCACGCCACCGCTCCCCCCGAATGGCCGAGCTGTCTTGTTGTACAGAGGGTTGGGCTGACTCGACGGCTTGGTGTATGTGCTGCTTGGGGCAGGGTGAGTGATTGGGACAGGCTTAATGATTTCTTGAGGTTCGTCCTGGATAAAAGGTGAAGACACACAACATGCACACACGGCAAATCCACAATAAACTCATGCGTGTAAACCAGCATTCGCAAAAGCACTGCACAAAAAAATCACATCAAAATCAACAGTGTTCTCACACGGCTGCATGGATGAAAGTCATGCCAGTGCCATCCAAGTTTAAGAGGTGCCGTAAAAATGTGGCCTCTTAGTTCTGCATGCCAAGCCAATTTGTGTTCTGACATATTCTCAGAAGGGCAAAATGAGCATGCTAACCTATAACACAATTTATTTTTATATTCAAATAACAAATGGAATTCATATGAATTTTAGTAAATGCAATGAATATTTTAATTCATACCTTAGGCACTGCATCTTGAGGGACACTGGAGGGTCTGTAAAGACAGAGAGAGAATTATTACATCACTGTTCACAAAAGACATCCAAATTTTACAATCAACGCTGTAAACCCTGTGTAATTGAGCTGCATGGAAAATTCAAGTTTGTGTATGTAAAGAAAAGATTGTATTTTCCACACATGCACAAACTACTCATGTAGATTTATTACAGAAGTTTATAAAGAGTTGATTTACAATCGCATACTTCATTTGTGAACATTACTTTACAAGCTCAAAATCTTGTTGTGCCTAATTTGAGGACACAGAGGATTAGATTACATTGTGTTGGTGCTTGGTTTTACAAACCCTAATCAGACCTATTATCTGCACTGGAGAGAGAATTATCCAAGCACAACTGCACACACTGTAAATAAACACAACTAAGCAACCACTTAAAAAACTGAAAGGTATTTAATATAATGAAGACTGAAGACTTTCTATTCATGAGCCGAGTTAACATTTCATCTGTTTCTTGTCAGAGACATGTCAACACATCCTTCAAATGGAGAATGTAATTGCATTACTGTGTGATAATAATGAAGCTTTGATTTTTTAAATGAAAATAAACGAACCAATGAAAGGCACCTAAATGTTTCCAGTGATGGATTATCTATCTCAAGGTTCAAGTTCTGCAAATGGACTTTTATTGCACTGAATAAATGGAAATGAAATAAATGGAAACAAATGCCAGCCAGGAAAGCAGAAAAATACTCTGGAGCTGGTTAAACAATAATTATATGTAATTTGTAGTTAAGGTGCTAAAATATGCAAAACCACCAGTATGTGCGAACACACACTGTACTTCAGGGTGTGTGTTCATACAGTATGCAGGGGTGGTGTTGAAGTGTGGTGTGTGTCTGATTTACACTTATGATTCAAGCAGCTGCCACAGTTTTAGCACCGATGGGGCAAGGAGGGTGGTCTGTGTATCTCCTCTTGATATCCTAGTTAGAAACCTGCAAACCCTCCACCCACTTTTTGTTTCATTCCTATGATACTCTTTTTTTTACTCTTAATTTAAATTTTAAAAAGTACACACCAGCATGTATTGTGTATTAATACATGTTAATACCACCTGCCCTTCATGCCTAACAAGACACTTGTAAGTCTCTCTCATGAAGCTTAAATAACTTAAAATGACTGTTAGTGAAGCATTAAATCAGATTCAGACAGATGCCTTTCCAAACAATGTGCCCTATATTTAGACCTGACACTCAGACAATGTGTCCCTTATTCCTCATAAAAACAAAATACAAAAAAAAAAGAAAAGATACAGACAGTGAGTCAGCAAAGCTGGTTCCGGACCATGAGCTACGGTATGTCCGCTGCCGTCTCTCCTTTCTCTGCCATATTAGGAAAACAGTCAACAAACTCTCACGCATTTCCTCTACCGACTGAGCCTGGCATTGGGTTATGACAGAGCCCCACCCTCCGACCAGATGTTGATGTCATCCATGCCCATGCCTTCATTTACAGTTTCCACATAGCAGTTAATATACAGTATGCTTTTTTTCCAGTGTACTCGTGCTATTGGATTTGCTTATGGAGAAACACCACGCCGCGCCAAGGACAACAGCAAAAGGTCTAAAGATCAGACAGCACATTCCATTACAAATAGGACCCGGTCTACAATGAGGCAGTGTGTATCTGCCATCAGTGGCCCGGAGAGCGGCAGCTGGGTGGAGTCTCTCTCTATCTGACTTTTCCCAGAGCAAACAGAAAAAAAAACACACTTGTTAAGGTGATCCTCCGAACATCTGCTCTGCTCTGCTCTGGGCCTAGCTGGACCTACTATTATTCTGCTATTACAAAGACAAAAAACACTGGGTGAGTGTGTGGGCGCACGTCCATGTATTTGCTTCCTGGTGTCCAAGTGTACATGTTGGTTAATCTGCGTGTAACTGGATAGTATCATGACGGCAGCTGGACTACAGTTCCCAGGCCTGTCGTGCTCGGTAGTGTGCGAACTATCTGTGTCGTTCTAATTTTTTTGTGCTGACCTCTGCCACATTCTCTATAACTCATTTTTTTGTCTTCGAACTAACATGAAATTGGAGATACACGTTGAAAAACTTGGACTATGCCTTCGGTTGTCTTAATCAAAACTGCATGACAGTATTGGTTCTATTTTCAGGGTTTGGGAAAATACTAGATACAGCAAATTCATATGATTTTTGCAAACAAAACCTTCTTGATAAACAAAGTGTAATAACGCATTAACCTTCATCTGGTGTATCTGACTGCTTGTGCTACTGTGTGTATTCACAAGAGAAATCTCAGCCCTCTAGAAAACCTCGTCCTGATTTCCCTCAGCCTCAAACATCAGCTCGTCTGAGACCAACTAATCTAATCAGTTTTGTTTCATTTAATTACAGATGCAGATATCTACAAGGTTCATTTAAGGACCAAGTTTAGACTCTGTACCTAAATAAAATAAACATGTGAAAGACATAAATAAATATCACATTAGGTCGACAGAAAAATTACTTGGATGAAAAAAAAGCTGTTGAGTGTGGTTTTCATCGACATAGACTTCTCTGTGCACCCGCTCTGTCTCTTTCACACACACATATACACACACACACAAAGACACACACAGTCCCCGAATAAGAGAATGAGGGGGCTAGCGGGAGCAATACGCCTGAGGGCAAAGCAGACTGACGCATTTCCACCCTGCCTCTGTCTCTTTGAGGGCCAAGAGAAACAATCTGGCATGTGGCATTTGACTGAGTGATGGAGCTGCTAATAGACACAGCTTTCTCACCACACACACACACAGACACACACATGCCGTACCAGCTTACAGACTCACAAAACCGTTTGTTTTTTTTTTAACATGTAGGGCAAAGTCCTCAAATAAGTGTAGCCTTTCATTTTCCCTGTGCTGTTTTCACTTCTGTTTCACACACGGTCCCTGGAGATGAAAACTGCAGACTTTAATGATCTCCTGCAATAACCATCTGACTCCAAGCATCTGTCTCTGTCTTTTGCTCTGTCCTCCGGTTTCAGCTTTGTTTACTCATATCAAAGCAGACGGAGCTGGGCACTGATACGTGGGAGGATGAATTCATACCTCCTATTAATGTCACGCACAGTCTACATTACTCCAAAGCGCTGCTGAGCAGGCTCTCTGCCCTCCTATAGTCAACTTGTGTGATAACTGTTAAAACTCAGCGGGAGACCTGGCAAACACCATCTGTTTTCTGAGATTTACCACTGCATGAAAATTTGAGAAAACGCATGCAGGAGAAAGAAAACAAAGAGAGAGAAAAAAAACATAGGAAAGCAAAACAAAAACTCCAACAGAGGGATGTGGAATTAGAGGGCTTGGAAAATAACTCCTTACTTTTTCCTGCTTTTCTGTTTTCCTGTGCAACCATCCTATCTGCTCAGTGGCAAAACTCACAGCTTGTGTCTGGCACATGGCCTCTCCCATCTCTTCACACTGCTCCCTCATATTTACCGAGAGCGAGCGAGCGAGCGAGCGAGCGAGCGAGCACCTTGGAGGAGGGAGCTTCGACGTTTCGTTGAAAAGAGAGTGAGAAGATAAGGTTTTAAAAGAGCGTCAGAAATGTGACTGCTATCTCTAGAGTTAAACTGTGCTAGCATGCTAACACCGGGCAACTATGTTGCTGCTGACAGTTGCCTGGATACTTGACTAACGTGGTTAGTGTCCATGTCTGCTGTGTCTCCACACGTGTCGAGTGAGAACCCCGTGCTCTTGCCCATATCAGCAGTCACATGCGCTGGAGTGATGGAGGGCATTCATACCATTCATCTCCATGTGCCTTGCCGTGCCCTTCTCTGTACAGCACTTCTCAGAGAGTAATAACTCTGCTCAAGTGTGCTTGTCCTGCCAAGTAAATTGTAGAATAAAATGTGAACCACAGAACCGGACAAAAGACGTACAGAGTCACAGAAGCTCGGTGGATACAAGAAATGTGCAAGAATTAAGCGAGTACTTCTCAAGGGTTAGATTTCTGGACACTGCATCTACGATAGAATAAACTGCAATT
This sequence comes from Trachurus japonicus, assembly GCF_045865225.1. NCBI lineage: Eukaryota > Metazoa > Chordata > Actinopteri > Carangiformes > Carangidae > Trachurus > Trachurus japonicus. Next base: position 15,634,383 of record NC_140918.1, read on the forward strand.
CTAGTTAATGTATCTTTTAATGCACGTCCAATGAATGTAATAACCCCTCATCCTTTTTTACTTTTCTTCCGACCACCACACCACATCTGGCTGAGGCAGCCAGAAGTCAGCGGGGGCTCTGGGCTGCATTGGATTGTCCTCTACTTCACCCTGTTACAACCATAGCATAAGACTGGTTGGGTGTACATTCACCATGGATGAGAGTATCTGTAGGTTTAACCCACAGCTCCCTCCGCTGATTTCTGTTTAACTACAGTAAGTGGCCTGTGGGCAGAAAAAAACATCTGTATCATATACTGTACTGTAGCTACAGCACCGACTGTGTGTGGGACAGTAAAACAGGTATATTTAAAAACAACGCTGTAATTTCAGTTAATCAAATCTTAATTTTAAAAAAAAGGGAGATGATGTAATCAAGAGATGACGAGTGTGATTGGGTATTGATGCACAGGTATGTAACACATACCCACACATGCACAAACGCAGACACTCACACACAAACACACTCTTTCTGTGGGATCTGACAAAAATTATTGCAAAAAACATCAGGATATGGTCAGATTGCAGACCTCTCCGTGTTGATCAGTATTATCTTTGAGGTTTTGGAACCAGGTGCAGCCAGCCACAACCTCTGGGGAGCGGTGTTTCATTGCGCTGTGCTGCATATTTCAATGACAATAAATAAACATCAATTATCATACTTTCCTACGGCTACTTCCCACAGCTGCCTGGTGACTGTTAACTGCTCAGCAACAAGCTTTCCATGGTGGCAGAACATAAAGTACCCATAAAAATTGACTGATAGCTGCTGACCATATCAGCTGCAAGTATATATATTCAAACAGATGGATAATTACAAAACATGAAAATATCATTATTAAAGATTAGAATTCAGAGAAAAGCCTGTTCCTCACAATGTAAAAGAGTTTAGTCGTCATTTTTGAAGTGAAACTCGCTCTCGGACTGAAACTTCAGCAAAACTAGCTGAAGATAGAGACTAAACAAGCTGTCCCTTGCACAAATGAGCATGGTGGTGAAACTTAAGCCGTAAATAAGAGCCAATATAAAAGACCGGATCCACCACATAAACAGCCTGACTACACAAACCTGAATACTAAATACTTGAGCTCTGGCAGTGATATTCTCCCAACGAGTAAACAGACACTGCTTTGACATCTGAGATCCGGAGATCCATCCTGAGACCACAGTCTTGGAAAGGAAAACCTGCTTTCTCCGCTCATCACAAAACACAGAGCAGCAGCAGCAGCCTTTTGCTCATTCAGACCCATCAAGTCAGATCTGTTTTGATTTACTGGAACGACAGGATGACGGGGGAGTCCACTGTCTCTCTGATGAAAACATGTTCCCTCACCTAGCAACGGGGACATAACATAATGGCATCAGTGACTGTCAAGGTCCTTTTGGCAAGACAATATAGAAAAGTAAAATGAACTCAGTGGTATGTGTTTTTTGGTCCAAAACATTTCCAGCTACTGAACTAAACAATGGACGGCAGTAAATGTATACTATTTCCATTTTATGCTCACTAGTGAATGTACAACTATAATGCAGGGTGTTATCTTTCTTGGAGCGTTTGCAGTTTAACGATTGTGATTCCTGCTTAAATAAACTATAGCCACCATTCATTATCTAAACCCTGATAGTGAGATCAGTGAATGTGGGTGAACCTCATACTGCCCACAGGTGATCTTTTCAGATACTTTCTACATAGGGGGTAAATGTCACTGGATAAGGGCGTAGTACAATATCAACAACAACCCGCTCTCAGAAATAACAACAAAAGCAAAGCAAACTGCAATCATATATCATTTTAACGAGGAGACCTTTGTTGTTCGGTGGGTGATTTTAGTTGTAGTTTACATGTGCTATGAGACCAGAATGTTTGATGTTTCATTGTGCATCCATTACCCACAGTAGATTACATGCAGCTGTGGGACAACGCTATTTTAGGACTATTTTCCCACGATTGAAGCACAGAGGCTCCCCCCTCCTTTGATGTGGTGATGGAATGACAGGACATGCAAACCAAGCTTTGAGTTTCTGTCAACATGTTTTACAGTTTGGAAAGGGTGCGTGCTTCGCCTCCATTTGTTTGTGTCTGACACTAAAGCTACTCTTCCTTGCACTTGGCTGCAGAGAATGCAATGCAATTTGTGTGTGTGTGTGTGTGTGTGTGTCTGTGGTAAACAGCTCAGCAAGAATTCACAAGATCAATGTTTGTAACATTTGTGTTTATCCATTTCCTTCAAAATAAAATAAAACAGTCACTCGTCAAAACAATGTCTGAGCTCTGTAAACTGATCTTGGAAATTCCAGTCAAGGTGTCCACATAAGTGAAACTATTCTGCCTTCCTGTAGATGAACTATAAAAGTTGTTCAGGGCGTTTACTAATTGAAACCTTTCCTTGGAGGACAAATATAATGTCAACCTCTGTTGGATCCCTGTTTTATTTTCTTTGAAGTATATATTAAGGAAAGGGGGGCTTTAAGTCTCATATAAGACGCTGCTAATATTGCAGTAGGAGCTAAATACACTCAAGGCCTCTAAAATAACAGGGCCTTCCCTCTGCTGATGTCTGGAGCAGAGGAGCAGCTGATGCCGAAGCCTGTTCTGATGACTTCAACAGATTCTGTGCCCGACACTACACAGCCAGGAAGAACATATGTAAACCATTAATTAAAAACTTCACTGTAAAAACACAGAGATGGGATGGTCCTTCATTTCTTCCATGTGCACTGGGTAGCAGAAACGTACAGTATATGGTGCTTTTCTAATGAGGTATTTAAGCCTACATATTTAAACACGTACTTCCTGGAGATCCAAAGGCAGGATTTCCGATCTTGAAATCACAGTTTAACTCGAACTTAACCGTCAACGCAGATCTGCACTAAATGTGTTCAATAAAAGTCTCGAAAATGTCATTGCTTTGTCTTAAAAAGAACTTTTCATAACACAAAGTAATGTATCAAGGCAACATCATATTTTATAACAAGTCAAGTCTGATTATAATACAGATCAGATCACATAGGATCTGATGTAAGAAACAACAAGCCTAATCTCATCTTTTCAACATTTCCAAACTCCCTGCAGGACCTCGGGGCCACAGCATCTGTGGTGGCAGAACACGGACCTGTTTTAAATTAGCACGACAGAAGCTCATCTGTTTCAAATGACGAAAAGGCAAATTGAAGGCAGCACAAATAAACCAAATATGGCAATGGAGCTTCCTATTGCTGCACAAATATCTTTTTGTTTGTCGCGTTGCTATCCTGCGAAAATTACCTTAAAATACACAAATGCACATTGTACAATAGGCTTGGGCGATAGGACGAATGTATCGCCAATCGACCACCGGCTGAGTCCGTCACGGTTGATTTAATTTTTGGCGATTGTCTGGGCGATTTTTTTTGCATTTTATTTCGCCAAATTAATGGTCTGGCTCCACAGAATTCAACTCTAATTTACATGGAGCACAATTCAAAGCATGCGTAAATTGGATCTGGCAGCTATGTAATATGTAGCCTATGTTATTCACACTGATTTCCGACGAGTCTGAATTATTTTTAGAAGAGCGTTATGGCTGTAATGTTTTATGATATTCACTGTGCCCTTATTTTGAAATCCTTGTACCGGGGGTTACTGTTACCAAGGATACTGAAATAAAAGTAGCGAAGCTCCGGACAGAGTTGCGGTGATTGTATCCACGTTATGAAAACACATGTGTCGATCACAACAACGGATTATCAAGCTGATTATCCATACGAAAGGTAGGCTGCCGGTTCTCACGGCCCGGACTTTTTGAGGGTGTGTGAGTGTGTGTGTGTGTGTGTGTGTGTGTGTGTGTGTGTGTGTGTGTGTGTGTGTGTGTGTGTGTGTGTGTGTGTGTGTGTGTGTATGTGTGTGTATGTGTGTGTATGTGCGGCGAGCGGACCCGTCTTATAGAGACACGCGTCTATGGGACAGGCTTATAACAAATCTTATGCTCAGCAAAGATGGAAAATATATAGTCTAATATAATAAAATGGTTCTGTTGTTTGGATACTTTGGATCCAGAGTAGCATTCATTTACAAGTCAGCACCAATTAAACTACTTTTAAATAGCCTAAACGTAAACATTAACTCGGGTCAGGTCGGAGTCGGACCACAGGCTTCTTTTTTTCTTTCTTCCTCACAGGAGAAATAAGGTGTGCGCTGCGCTGCGCTCACCTCGCTTCTCTCTGAGCGTCGGTGCTCTGGTTGTGACTGATCTGCTGCCTTGAATCCGCCCTTTATACGTGCGCGTTCACAAATTCACAGCAATTCTGTTGAAATTATTTATCTATCACCTGCGCTCTACACACGTGTCATAACGGACGAATATATCGTCAACCGCCGATTTAAAGGGGTACGGTGGCCGATTGGAATTTTTTTACCTATCGCCCAAGCCTATTGTACAAACTCCTTAAGTAGGCTTAAATACACACAGGTACTGTAGGCATATCAAGAAAGTCAACAATTCATTCTGTTGTCGAGCTAGAGAAGTCAAAGACTATATTGTAATAATTGTAGACAGTGTGCGTTCATGTGTGCAGCTGTTACCTCTGTAGGGTGAGGCTGAGGTTGCCTGTGCAGGCCTTTATCTTGTTCTGGGCTTCTAGGTGATTCATGCTCTCTGTGGAAATGCCATTAATGGAAAGAATGATGTCCCCGACACTCATGTTGGCTTGGATTGCCTTGCCTCCATCAGTCAGCTGCAATTAGAAATATATTAAATTCATTAAAGAGATAAGCAAACATCTGTTCCAACCCCATGAGAGTACTCACACAGACTTTTGCTAAACACACTCTGCCTCTTGGTACAGGAAGATTAATTCATTTTTAAACATTTCAACATTTTCAGATTTTACATTTGAAACATCAGGGTTTTACGTTGCTCTGCAGTTTATGCAGTTTTTAGAGATGAATGAGAGAGGATTCTCAGTAGTGTGTACTATGGAGCTGGTATTTTTCTTGTAATCAGAAAGCATAGCGCTCTCCTTTCCGTTTCCTGTCTTATGTAACCTTTGCCAGATAAGATAGGCATCTCTTTCTCTTCACAATATCCATGGGACTGGATTCTACATCCACCAAAACAATCTGCCCATTAAAAAAAAAGGCCAAAACATTCCCACAATGATGACTCACTAACAAATGACCACTGACCACAAATCAAAACCACATGATTTTCCAAAGTTTGAATTTTAATCACGGAAACATGGAATTTGTGCTTCATATTTCACTTTGAATTATATTATGCATGGGGATAGGTGTAACTCTGAAAAATTAAGAAATACTTTGCAAGTTAATCAAAAATGAAATAGTAGAAATGAACTGTATAATTTATATGCTGTATAAGGGACTTTGAAAGAGCATCGCTTCCAATGAGCACAGCTTGGAGTTGCGTTTGCCTCTTTCAGCTTTGCACAACTCCATTTGAGAAACTGAAGCCTCTCCTCTTCCCTGCTGACCCACTTGAGCTCTGTCAGAGTAAAAAAGTAGAGACTGGATGTCTGTAAATTTGAATCCTCAGTTCTCCCTTCAGATTTTTGCAGGCCACATCAATTTCGTTTGCTGAGTCTCTTAAGAACATTCAGAGACTTGAAGCCGCTCCAGGTTTTTTTTTTTTTTTTGCCATGTGGTTCATTTGTTATTGTGGTGCTGAAAGGTGCTGGTGCGCAGGTTGTCTGGTCTGAAGTGTTTTTTCTCTCTCCAGTCCTGTCTCAACCACTGAGGTCAGTGAAAACATTTTTCTGACCATATGAGTGAATGTTTTTCTTCAGGTTCTGAGCCTTTCTGTGTTTAGTACATGCTCCGTAAAACTTGCTATTTGCCATAACAAATGGCTAAGTATGGAAAAGATCAATATTTTTAAAATGAGAAGTATAAAACACCAGAGGGGAGTTTGATGGAAGGAAAGGTTGAAAAGCCGACGTGGTGTCTCCCAGGGAGTAAAGCAGGGCTCATGTTCGTCAGCGCTCCACCATGCTGAGACGTGCATGTAACGCACGGGAAGCAACGTAATAAAACCATGACGACGGGATGACTCTCTACCAGGTGTGGTGATCGACCAGTGATTACACAAGTCTCATCAATCACTCAGCACACACATACACATTAAAACCTGTACAGCCACGTCGGCTGTGATCACAGAGGAACAAAAAAAAAGAAAAAAGAACTGAGTGTACTCGTTTACCTTCACGCTGCCTGTGTAGTGATCATATCTTTTTCATCTCTATGCTGCGCCAAAGAACTGAAGTCATGGTGCCTGAGGCCTCCAGCATCAAATACAGGGGCATGGGAAGGGCATACATGGAGATAAAAGCGGCATCTCAGGTGAGGACTTTAAGTGTATTTTGAATGAACATAAAATGAACAGCAGTATGCTCCACCTCTGTCCTTTAAAAAATCCATTATAAGCCTCTGTGAAATTAACTTCCAGTTGTCCTCAGCGACAGATGAACACACAACAAGGTGTTTGTGCTCCCCACTCCCACAGAGTGTGTGTAGGTTAGGTAACTCTAAAAGAGTTCACCCAGATTTTTTTCAAAAGCTGCCAATGAGACGTAAAGAATGTGCCATTGTGTCGACCCTAACACTGACAAAAGTAGGGGAAAAGAGAGGGAGGCAGGGAGGGAGAGAAAGAATGAGGAAGTGACAGCGGTGGCGACAGTGACTGACATGTTTCTCCCGGAGTCTCGCTTTCCTCGAGTCATTATCAAGGAGATCTGTAGGGGAAGTGTAGAACGCATAGCAGCGACTGATGTATGCATACCAACATCTAGGAAACCTAACAGCGCAGCCACAAGCAAAGAGCGACTCACAAAGGCCGGAGCACTCACTACACAGGCACGTAGAAAACTTCACAACTGACTCACTTGTTCACCCCAACGTCTGACACACACTCACAAACACACCTGTCAGCATTTACTGTGTCTGTTCTGACTCATTTACTTTCAGTAAAATAACTCGGTGCACAGGCCAATAAAGAGAGCGTAAGCACTTTTCAGAGATCACTGGCTCTGCCCCGGAGGTCAGCGGCAGAGAGAAGCTGGAGAGGGACTGTTGACTGAACACGTCCTCGGGACATGTCTGTCCACTTCTCTGAATGTCTGGGACTGTTAGTGTGTGTTAGAGAGAAAGAGTGGAAAGAAGAAGAAGTGAGGCTCTCTCCTTGTAGGGATGTGAGAAAAGACAGTAGAACGCAGCTCTACATATGGTAACTCTACTACAGTACATGTCCTATTTCTAGAGGTGATGAGAGGACTCTTGTAACATTCTCACAGAGGTATGTTTTTATATCTGCTTCACAATATTTAATTCCAAAGGCTTCAACAGACAGAGAGCTTTTTTTCACTCAATCGCCGCCTTTCTCACATGGATACAAAACAAATAGATGTTACAGTAAGAATCCCTGGCATCCACAGTCTATAAATATAAATCAAGAGAGGCCTGAGGCACTCGTGACAGGGAACAGATAAGTAATGAACTAGAACTTTGGCTCTGCTACTCCAGCTCTCTCAAGAGAGCAGGATGCTTTTGCAATGGGCCTTTACCAAACACCGTCATATTGCATATTATGCAATTTGTGCATTCAATCAAAATGTGTAAAGCGAAAGTTACTATTTAAAACTTTTCTGGGCTAAATTTAAAAAAAAAAAGTCATGAACAGGAGTTTCACACAGGATAAATGAGGAAAACTTTAATCACATGGAGTTAGTGGGCTGCTTAAGGGCTTTGTGTTCGTTTGGCAGATGATGAAGACGTTTTTCAAATGAATGAAGTGTCTTTCCAACAGCGTTTACATGAATGGGATTCCAGCCACATAATGGTGTGGCTGCTGTGCTGCTGCGGTCCTCTCCACACTGCTGATTTTACTGCTGTGCAGTTACTGGTAATGACTGGCTGCTCCACACTCCACATGCAAGTGCCTCTGCTCCGACACCGAACAGCACATTGCACAACACTTGGTGGAACTATCTGAGGGTTTATGGCAAATCCTATGGTACACTAGAGATTATGTCATTACTAGCTTCGTAGCTCCTTAATATATCTGTGGTACAAATGTCTGTGTTGAAGAATTCCATCTTTGTCTGATCATAAAGAGATGCAGAAACTGCAGAGGGATGGTGAAACTTAAAAACCATAAAAACACAAGAAATGCAGCTGAAGCCGAGAAAAATTAACAGCCCATTGCTTCCACGTGTCTTCAATCCATCTGTTATTCAGCTATAATCAAATACAGTCATAAAGGCATATAATAAAAACATCACTCACATTCTGAATGCATACAGATGCAGATGTTTGCTAATAAAGTAATAAAGACCAATGAAAGATTCTATAAGATTCATTATCAGTAAGAATAAGATGCATAGGTTTTGTTTAAACAGAAAGGCTGCTTTGTTAAGTAATTGATTTATAACGTCCATTGCCTCTGCAAAGAAAGTCTCTGTTCAATGGAGCAGGCTGCTGCCAAAACATTGGAATTCTTCGCCAAATAGATCAATGCTATTTTTATAAAGCACTGATTTATGCTTCAGTTCTGCGTCAAACATTTTTAAATTTCATGCACCACTCTTCATGGAAGAAGGAGACATTACTTCTATTCCCAGTACAGTAAAGTACAAAAACTGGACACATTTTGGGGTAAGGTAACATAGTTAATGTAACACGTAGGCATTATTGGGATACTAATCATCTTCCCTGCTGCTAAGTTTGTAAATTCCTGTCTGCTGTGGAATTATGGAGTAAGGAAGAGGGTTGTGGTCATTTCACATCTGAGAAGTCATGTTACAGGAAGTGTCTTGTGGTGGGGGCTGCAGGCCTGTGAGATGCATGTCATGTCTGTGTAGGGTAGACTAAGATAGAAGACCTTATATGGAGAAGGCTTGGGTCTAACATTATGTCATCACAAACACAAGAGGCTAAAACAGGTTGACTCATTCTTACTATCTAATTATGAAGTTGGCTTACACCAAAATGCTTACAAACTTTCCGTTATTTGCAACAATGTGATTTTTATGGGAAAATGCTGGACATGTTTTTTGTCCGAAAAGCTGACAGACGACTTTGAAATGTCTCTTAATTTCCAGGCTCATCACAAAATGTATCTGTTCCCCTTTTCGGACGGCACAGACTGTCTGTGCTTAACCTGTAAAGCTCATCAAAAAGAAACATTTTTCCCTGCAGAATCTCTGGGATGAATCTGTCAGGAGAACCTTGGACAGCCCCAGCGCAACACAACCTGCTGGGCCTTGCGTAAGTAGAGGCCAGAAAAATAAAGTTTACTGTCAAGAGACTAAAAGTTTTCTCTTTTAAACTTGCACACCTGCAACATTTTTGCACAAATGGGGGATTGTTTCAACAGTAAAGAGGAACAGAGAGGCGAGGAACACACTAACGGCGGAGACAGCAGTTGGGAGGGGACAAAACAGTGAGTACTCTTTTCCTCCAAGCCAAACATCCCAATTAACCGCACTCGAACAGAGGTAGGCTGGTGGTTGTCATGGTTTGACCCCTGTCTCTTATTACATCAATCAGTCTGCTGGAAAACACGAGATGCCAGGCAGACCTACATAGGAGCTCTTAGTTAAATCTCCATGACAACGCAAACAAAACAGCACAAAGCAGTACCAAGCCCACACTGAATACTGAATGTGCTTTAGTCAGGTCAGAATCAAACCCGACTGACAAGCGCTGCGGAGGCAGATGATATGAAAGGGCTTTTAGACACGGTGGGGCTGGAGCCAAGCGCCAGGACTCGTTTCTAACTCCATCCATGGTTCATTCATCTCTCCGGCAGGTTTTTTAGTCTGAGCGTCTTGGCTTGCAACCAAGCCAAAGTGCAAGATAATTGTGAAGTGACACCTACTGTCTGAATGGCAATGTGTTGGGGAGACAGTTCGACACAGGTTACGGCTCATACTTGCAGAACACACTTTTCCTCTGCTTTCCAGCAGCTACGACATGAAAAACACAGCTTCATTCAAAAGATACAACAACATTACTCATGAGGCCACTTGAATACTAACAGATACTTGGAATGGGAGATGATGGTTTGCACATTGGGGGACTGTGGTAAATGCTTAATGGATTACATTTACTTGTATCAAGAGAGTTGTGCAAAGAATTTTACAGTGCTTTACGGAATACCTGTTATCAGCTGTTATCCCCCGTCACACAGCTGTAATTGTGGGTTGTAGTCCAAGCAGCAACTACAGTATTGAGGACGAACCATGTTCAGGGCCTTTAAACCTACAGTTTAGTTCAGACTCTGTGGAGCAAACTATCTCAGGCAGCGATAAAGTGTATTGTTCCTTTAAATATCTGTAATCAAAAAGTAGTGAGGGCGATCTAAATCAAAATCAACTGATAGCTTAGTTATGCTTTATAGCTCTGCCATATACCATTAGGCAGATTGAAAGCAGATGCCTTAATAAAACTTAGACAGACACCAGGGAGATCAAACTGGGATCAAACACATACTGCAGATAACATTTTTCTGTTAAACCCATATGTAACCTCAACACTTCTTTAGGACCCAGCGCAGAATCACAGATTATTAGAAAGTTCCCTGTGAAATGTTTATTTGAGAAGCTGATAAAAGAAAATGGATAGATGTTACTGGTTTCTATTAAATTTCAGTTTCCATGTAAAAATACTCTGGAGATTTTAATACAAGAGACAGATAAAGAGTTACAGACAAACGGTTTGGCAGCTATGCAGCACAGACCGCAAGCTATCTATCTTATTGGTTTCCTGAAATGCCAGGGGAGTTTTTCACTGCTGATTTTATTTTTTCTGGATGCGAGCTGAACCAAATATTTAGGCCCGACGTCAGACAGAACCAGTCACATAATTCTTTATCCATAAGAGCTATACAACATACACTTATGTCAAAATATGTTTTCTGAGGTGTTACGTGATATCTACATGTTTGTCTACATAGTAAATGTTAACTCAATGCCCATAAGTGCATATTCTGAGCTGTGGTGCATATTCTGAGCTGTGGGTTGCTAAGAGTTACTGAAAGCTATCCGCACTTGATTACACTTCTTAAAGCTCGTATGCCGAGTGTGTGGGCCAAGTTTCGTTCGGCTCTTCATGTTTGGTATATGCTAGATTTACAATGTTGTAAGGCGTTGAGAAAGAGTGCCATGTTGAGGAATGGTTGGTCAGGAAATGATGTGTTTGCAGTCGGATCAAAGAACACGGAGATGGGTGTTACGAACCAAATTTAATCTGAAATACTTGCAAAAACAACAACAATTCTATTTTTCTCACTGGAAACCCACAGAGCAGAGCTTGTGAAGTTTTCCGGTTCACTCAAAAGGAGTCATGTTGATGTAGTTCCAAATTAATCTTCATTTTTATTCCATCTTTATATTTACTTATCTGCAAGAAATGATTCATGATGAATTTCCAATTTATCAACAGAAGAGATTCAATTATATTGTCATAATCATAATATAGAAACTAATATTTTCCAGCTGCCCAGTGAGGCTGTCCAGATCTATTGGATCTCTTTTAATATAAATACACAAAAACACAGGTTTTTTTTACTCCTAATGTTATTGTGGGTTGGCCTGATACGCTATATCATCACATTCCTCTCCTTTTAGAGTGAAAGAAGCTTCAACATATCAAAACAATAAAGGTGGAGCATGAAAAAGATCACATCTGGCTGGTGTGGAGCCTACTGCAAACACGCTGCTAAACTTAGCTCGTATAATGTTCTCTCAATCTATCACATGCCACTAAACCAACAAACAAAAGGATACGAAAGACAAGGGGGGGAAGTTGGGGGTCAATGGGAAAAAGAGAGGAAAATTTCTCTGTGCTGACCTCCTACCGACCTACAGTAAGCAGCATTTGATAGACACAGACACGCATGGAGGAGTTAGTGTTTTTACAGTTTTCATAACCTTTCATAAATGATGCTATAATAGTACTCCCACTGAAATTAATAGAATTTTGAGTGGGAGGCTTTCCATGTGGATGTCTGTCAAGAAATTCCTAAAAAGGAGCTGGAATAAGCACAGACAACGAGGGCGGAAAGAGTCTGGAGGGGCAGGGACACTGACACTTGCACACATACAGTATCAATGTACTTAACTATTGCCTTACTCCAGACGTCATCCATACAGAGATGGGTGGTCTCACTTTGAACATACAACTGCAATGGTAAAACTATCTGAACAGGATGCATCATGCTAACATTTCTGATAAATAAGAATTTACATATGTGGCATCAACTTATTCAATATCCCTGCGACAGATCGTTTCAGTATCACACTGTGAGAGTCACACTCATTTAAGCTGTGCTTTTTCATGGTGTTGTATGAATATTCACATCATATCGTTATTTATACTGTGACAAACAACTCAATTATGCACAATACATATGGCTCACAGACAGTACAGTTCTCTGCATCACATATTGATTTAGTGTTATTAAAGCCACCGAAGATAAATATTCCTCTAACAAGGCATGAGGACAAAAAGCTGCGGCTGTCTTGTGAGCAACCAGCCTTGAAGTCTGTAGATAATCGGTGGAATCAGTTACATATGGGAAGCATATGTAATGTCATTACATCATTATTCCACAGCTATCGCATCCATCTAAGTAAAACAAAAATCAGCTTTTATGTTAAAGCAACAGATGCCTATTCTTTAATGCAAAAAAAAAACAGTCTATTTAAAATTGTGGGCATCTAATGAACCTTAAAATAGGCCTGTGGTCTACTCAATTTTCTACTCATTCTTCTAATGACGGAACAGAGCTAATAGTTAAACTGTTGGCAGATGTTTCCATATGTGCACCTACGTGTAACTTCAGATTACAGATACAGTTACTTAAGTGGTCAAGTATCAAGATATCTGTCATATTTAGCAATAATGCATGCAAACTGAATGGATAAAGAGGCTTTCCAGCTTTCCTATAACAGCATACATTGTATTGACTGAGCCGTATGTGACAGAAGAATTCTAAAATAAATAGACAAAAGGGTGACTTATCCCTGGCGCCTGGACAATAACAAGAAATCTGAGCCATTCACCGGTCATGCGCAGGGGCTGAAACTATGTCACTGGAATGACTCGGACCAATGAAATGAGAGTCATGTTGCCCAGCTCTGCAGAGCTTGTGGCATGCCCCAGACCACTGATGACTCAATACGGGACAGAGAGGTATTCAACGCTTTCATGGTTCAGAGCTATCCACCACTGTAACCTCGAAAAAACAACTTGTCATAACTACTGTATACCATGCGCTTTGAATTTTAATAGAAGCAAAGTTTCTGTCAGGTGTTTTTCACTGCTTTTTCTTTTTGACACTTCCCAGCTCACCTGTCTAACTCTGTCTTTAACCCTCCATAAAAACATGACATGGCACATCCCTACAAATATCACAGTCAGAGGTCGGGTTCCCATCTGCTTTTAATTCCTCCTGTGAGTTTTACACATCGGTGTGTGCATATTGCAAACACAATATGTCTCGACTGAAAGTTTGCATTGTCCCAACTCTCACGAAGAAACGTCTAAACAGTAAAACCTTGTGTGAAATTAGGATCTTTGCCCCTTTGTAGGCCCTTAAGAATTTGAAGTGAAATATATGTGGCTGCAGAAAATTCTTAGCAGATGTTTCTTCATTGGTCGATGGCAAAGTTGAAAGAGGCGGAGGCAAATGGCCAATTTGATGCTGATTTCCTCTTCCTCTCTGGGCAGTTCAGAGTTTTTTCTATTTTTATAGACGAAGAAAAAATCTAATCAGGTGACAAGTGTGGGGGTCCTTCATTCACGTATTGTTTTTGAGATATGATGACAAGATGTCTACTGACAGCTACGACAACATAATGTCCTAGGTACCATTGTTATCATAGTGGCAAGGCATAAAAATAGTCTCAGCAGCTATGTTGGCCTTCTCATACTCTTCAGAGTGACTACGTCCAAACACAGACGGTCACATCTCCACTTGAGAAAAAGTAACTCCCTTCTCAACACGTAAGTTTCAAAATTTTGTAACTGATCTCGCCAATGACAAATAAACAGAGTCACTGACCTTGGTCATGACTTAGAGATTACAATTACATAACAGGAAGCGGCAGGAACTGAAAAACACTGCTCATTCTGCAGGAGACAGTTCTTTTCAAACACAGACCACACCGGGAGAAGACAAGCTGCCTGCTTATAATCCTGTTTGACAAGACGTCTGGTAGTATAATTAAGTCACTTCAGATACCCTCAGGTCAGAAAAGGCTGCCTGCAATAGTATCCTGCATTGCACTTCCTTAAACCTATGCAACAGTCACAGTGGTTTACACACGCCTTGAACATAAACAGTGTGTAACTACTGTGCCATGTGTGCAGTATAGGCTGAGGCAGGACCTGTCCCAGCAGCTCTTCTCCCACCTCTGGCCTCGACATAACCTGGTCAGCTCATTTGGAGTTTACAGTATGTCGCTCAAAGTCCCAAGCAGTCATTACAGAACCGCTGTGGCTTTCTAGAGTTTCAGTGTGATGGGCTGTTTAAGGACAGGTTCTGCAGGGCCCAGTCTCCTGCGTCTCACATTAAGACTAACGCCAGGGACAAAGGCCAAGTCACTTAGCACTATCCCTCATCTGAATGACCAAAATGACAGCAGCCATTAACAGCTGCCGGTTTAATCCGCCAAATATATCCTGAATGGCCGTTCAAGGGAATTTTTTTTTTCCCTTTAAAATTGACGGATGTTGTGGTTAAAGCTCAGTTATGTAACATTATTATGTCAATAGTTATGATTGTAGGCTGGTCAAGGCCATGGGGCGCTGAGCAACGGGGGCCATGAATTGTTTGAGAAGGTGTCTAAATCCAGCAATGAGTGTCACACAGGTGATGAATGGTACAAGCACTTCATCACCGACTGGGCGAATGGCATAGTGAGCATGAATAGCATTCCTCAGAGGTGACTGTCATGAAGTGAAGGGTACATAAGTGGCGTGTGAGTGCGTCAGCGTGTTTGTGTGTGTTCCACTCACCCGTGAGATGGTGAGGGGCAGACAGAAGTCCTTCCCTCCTTGCAGTCTGAAGCCCCAGGGGGCAGGGCCAGCCAGGGAGACGGTGTAGCTGCTGCTCATGATTCACCTACAGACGGAGCAACAGACATTTGACGCTCAATTGTGCATATAAACATGGATGTGATTTCAAAGTGAGACAGGCGAAGATTATTCTTTTCAAGGTGCTGCAGCTTGTTTTCCATCACAGTGAGCCATAATCACTATAAAAAAGAAAAAAAAAGTCCACTCTTCCAGTTCCTTCACACAATATCTCCCTAGAAGGGATGCAGCTAAAATATCAAAGTCTTATGGCTTACATTAACAATAATAGTCTTCATCCAAAACTGTTTCTGCAGACAGCTTCACAGCATGTCTCAGGAAATAGGTAATATAATGCACAATGGGCCTAACAGTGAGCCTGTGTAATATACTGTAGAGTAAATTTTCTTAAGTGCTTGACGGATATTCTGAAATGGAAAGTGAAGACAACAGATTATTTTTGTGAGGCGTGAATTGCAGGATTTAATAACCTCCCAATGAGAGGGTGTTAAAATATTTTGATGCAGTTGAAAAAAAATGACAGGAGGAAGTGAGAGACACGACACGTAAACACTGATAATCCTTTGTTTACTTAACACGAATCTCAGATCAGCGCAGGAGTTGCACTTTAGACTGATCGTTTCAGTGTCCTTTCACTGAACCCGCTGATGAGAATTTATCTCTGACGAAAGATACACAGAGGCCCAGACGGAGACAAATGATATTCTTGTGGTTAAAAACAAAACAAGAACAGAGAGCAGGGACCAAATGAACACCAGACTATTTTTGACAAATAGTGGCATAGTTTTACAAATGTGCAAATATAATAATACTGTCCTTACAACGCATTCCGGTTAAACAAACGAACCAGAGGCATGTGAACCACTTTGACAATTAGGCCTCGGAAAGCAAAAGAATCATCCCTCATTTTTTCCAACAGACCGGGCAAAGTTTTGGTTTCTAATCTTCGCAGTAGGCTAAGACATGCTCTAGTGAACAGCATTGAGCCCTGCATCATCCTTTACACTCATTCCTGGGGTTTAGAAATGGTGATTTAGAGACTGAAAATCCTGAAATAAAATGACCAGCATGTATTCACATCTTGCTAAAACCCTCGTTAAATTCTAGTGTGTAACAGAGTGAGCGTTGGCCTTTTCCCCAGACAACTGCGCTGTTGGGTCGACTCCACACAGGGACACAGTCAAAGACAAGACACGCCCTGGATGGCTAAAGACTTGTTAGAGCTCAGCTTCACTTCGCTGCCAGCTCAACGTTTCATTGGAGGGCAGGTTCGCCTCGCGTTGCCGCAACTTCTAACAACTTGTTGGCAAAATGGACCGACACCTACTTTACCTCATGGGTGGATACAAATGCCATATCCTGATTAAGCACATGTGCATGCAAATTACATGGACAGCTCCAAAAGTGAGTCACAGCAAGGGCCGTAAAAAATATTTCATGCACTATTGAGTTTCACTGGTTTAAGCCCTTGACTGTCATGCATTCCTTTTCCCCCTGAAAAATTGAAACTGCAAGCTCTTTATTGGAAGCAAGACTGAGGTTAAGTGCAGTCACATGTTAAGAGTTAGTACATTATCAAATTTATTTGGTTGATGACTGCGGAAATTGGAATACTATGTTTGCAGAACACACTTTGTAGTGGGAGAGAGAGTGTGTGGTGTGTAGTGTGGGTGTCAAGCAACCACGCTGAAGTGAATCTGTGTAAGTGCTGTCTCTGTGTACAGGTTTAAAAAAAAAAACACAGATCAAGAGGAAATATATCACCTTTCCGCCACCCAACAGGAAGGGTGGTTGTTGATATAAAAGCATGACATCACATACCCACAAACATGGTATGTACATTATAATTATGACACAAAGGCAGGAAATGCGGAGTTAAAGCCGAGTTTGACTTCGATGAGATGAATGCATTGTTATCAGAATTTACTTTTAAGAGGAACACCATGACATTTTGTTCTCTTGTTATGCAATAAAGTTCTGGTGTTTCCACTAAACTCATTGGAAAAGTAAACTGGAGGTAAACAGAGACATTTTTGATCGTAACTGTGGAACGTTTAATTATTTGCTCTTTCATTTTGGCATTGGTGGACTTCTGCTGAGGACATAATAAACCCACGGTTGGAGGGAGATGTGAAACTGAATGTGTCATCCGCTGCCTTTAAAAGAAGCATAAAAATATTTAAAAATATTCATGCATGCATGCTGGGCAGTGCAGAGAAAGCATACTTTTTTTTGATGAGTTTTTCATTAATATTAATGTCGTGTCATCCCAGAGGCATGTCATTTTGAGACTGTAAGTCACGCTGCCATCGCAAATCCCCTAAGGGGCACGGCACCACCTGCTGCAGCCTGTCACCTGGTCAGAGACACAAATCAAATCAGAGGCCTACACACTGTCTCCTCATCCCCACGCCTGGAGAGGAACAGGCTCTTTACAGCGGAGGAGCCATAAAAGGGTGTGGAGAGAGAGGAGGGGAGAAGAAAGAAACTCACGTGTGAAAGTGATAGGGAGGAGTTGAACACCTGGGAAGCACAGGGCAAATATAAATAGCTCTACTATTTATACTATGCACTTTCACAATCAGGCTAATGTACCAAACAAAATACACACACGCACACATGCCGAATATGCAAGTCTATAATAAGACAGAAACCAATTGAAGACAGCTGTCTCCCTCTTCAAGGTGAACTGGAGTTGAGGTGAGCCAAGAAGCTTACTTTAAGGGAAAATTACAAGGCCTAAAACCAATATCATTTTCCATACACTGTCACCAAGAAATTCAACCATGCTCCAACCACACTGCGGCATTGTCTGAGTAACGTCCTTCTATAACACTCTAATAGTATCAAGAAAGCACTGAGCACAAATTTCTACGTATTTATACTAAAGCTTTTCCATTTTCACTGCTGTAGATACACTGGTCAACAATTTAAAAACAAAGACGTGAAAGCTGCTGAAGAAACTCAGTCACATCTTTCACATCAGTGGAGAATGACACTCAATTTTGTGGAGTGACATTGGAAACTGAGGACATACGTAAGTACAGGAAAATGTTTTTTATCAAACTCTCTTTGATTCAAAAGCCAAGGACATGCTCCCATTGTCTAAAAACAACCCTTGAGGGATGCATAGCATTGGATTGCTCTGTTAAAAAAAATGTTGGTTGTTCACAACAGATTCCTTCAGTATTCGGTTTCATGGCCAACCGAGGGCATCTCAGTAAACGTACTTGGTGACGCTGAAGAAAAGCAAACTGAATTTTATATCACACAGGATCAAGTTATGTCAGACCGGCTTATCAGCAGCATTTCTTTTCCTAATATGGAGAGAACAAACATTAGTCTAAAGGCTCATCTCATGTCACTGCTTGTTTTGCAATCCCTAATGATATCATGCATAGACATGAGCAGACACACCTTTGAGTGTTCCCAAACAATGAGAAACAGTTGAGCTGTGCACAAGAAATGTCAGCAGCAGCACCCACACCAACGCCGTGCACTGTGCACTTGGACCATAATTCTGGGCCTTATCTTTTGACTTCCTGTCATAATGGTGCTTTATTGTGCAGAATATTTCAGCACTTTCACACCAAAAACAAGATTAAAACACAATCCTTTCAACACAGTACAAATAAGGCCTCTTGACGAAGTTATCTACAGTCTCAGACATTCATATCATCTTATAGTAGACTATCACAGTTATTTTAAGTGACTGAGCAGATAGATTATCAAAATAGTCTGATAGTGAATCTAAATAGGAAACTGCAGCAGATACAGTATGGCTTTAAGATAAACAGTAACATGCAGGGTTTATTAATTGACTAGATTTTGAGGGGCCTTCCTGGTTGTGCTTGTTGTAAAAGTTGTAAAAAAAAAAATCAAGGCACCCCAGACTGACAAACTTCCTGAAATGTAACACAGATCAACAGAGCTGACTGTCCCTGGATACTGGGAAGGACAAAAAAACAAAAAAACATCACTGCCTCTTCAATGTATCAGACGTCATGCTCATTTCACAATGCTCCCAGAGACAGTTGTTACCGGTGACATCATTGCAGGACATGTTGAGTCACAGAGAGTGGAGTAAGTTTTCACTGTACTGTACCTAACTAGTGTGCTGTCGATGAACAGGCAGAAACACTGTTTCATATACAGCATTTCTTATTACTAAATAAATAATATTCCATTCAAATAAATGTCCAAAATAAAGATTTTCCTTTCTTTTTGTTCTACTTCACCATCTTAAAACATAAAAACACTGCTTGAAACGTAACCTTCAATATCCTTGGTTTATAGGC
The DNA here is from genome assembly GCF_045865225.1 of Trachurus japonicus. Taxonomy (NCBI): domain Eukaryota; kingdom Metazoa; phylum Chordata; class Actinopteri; order Carangiformes; family Carangidae; genus Trachurus; species Trachurus japonicus. The sequence goes on from NC_140918.1 coordinate 15,653,811, forward strand.
TGTCAGTGGGACAACTTGTTCCAGCCTTTACTTTATAGGAGTCTTTTTTATGAACAAGCTGATTAAACGTTTTTGCTCTAAATCAACAGTTAACCCATGTGCTCTTGTTACAAATGACAACTCATTTCTGTCTGTTTAACATCTCAATATGCATTTCTTTTATTTTTTTTTGCCTCACCTCAGAGTGCATTAAACTAAACCATTAGGTTATAGCCTACTATAAAATAACATTGTAGCTTTAGTTATAGTCATGGGACAAAGTAATAACTGTCCAAAATCTTCCTCCCTCATGTTGCCTTTGGAGAATTTACAGTAGTAGCGTCTGTACTGTGCAGCACGACTCCTTTTTCTCACGGAAACTGAACGTTAATTTGTCTTTAGTTGGCTAAGTGGGTGTGACATTAAACACATGTCCCACACACATTAGTTCATTTCTCCAACAGACTTTCAGCCCACTTGTTCCTGCTTTTAAAGCCAAGTCAAGATAAATGTGTAACTGTCAGCAGCAGTGCAACAAGTCGTTCATTTCTGTAGAAGCTGTTAGAGCAACTTTGGATAAAATGTTGTAAGAAACTGCTACTTTTGTTAACACGGTGGTGAGCTAAAGCGGTAAAATAACAGTTTTCAAACGCTGCGTCAGGTGTAGTAGCTACAGTGCCGTTACTCACCTTGCTCGTGAAGCCGGGTCTGGTGCTCAGAGGGAGAAGCGTGACTTGAGTCCGTCGGGTGTCAGTTTCGGAGTGAACTGGGCTGAGCGGAACTCAAACTTCCGCATATAAGCCAGCCCCATCTGTCTGCCGGTGGGAGGGTTCACGGCAGCGCGTGTGAGATTGACGGCGGCCGGGGGGGGGGCGACGCCACTCACACACACTCACTGCAGGCACGGGCTTGTTCCGCGAGAGACACCACACCACCACACACAGGTGAGCTACTTACCTTTACAGGGCGGCTCTGACCTAAACTCATCCCGTCAGAGTCAAATGATGAAACTCGGTCGTGTGAGTTCAAGTCGAAAAATCAGCACCTATCAGAGAGCTGTAACCCTCCCACGTGCTCATTTAAATAATTGTGATGCGTTTTTTATACGTAGCTATAGCTATAGGGCCCATCTTTTAGGATTTATAGGCTACTGTCGCACTTAACCTATTTTTTCTGCTGTACAACTGGGTTTAAACCACTGAGCGATAACACATATATTCAAACAGTAGCCAGCACTATTCAGCCCCTTGGCTGAACAGTGATTTTGAACACTTAGGCAAGTTGCAACTTTCTTTCTGCCAAAGAAGGAAGATTTTCAACTTTGTTAAAAACAGGTTTTCTCAATTATAGTCGCAGTGAAACTATAAAACAAAGGTAAATGTGATTAAGATGAAATACTTGGCTTTGGTGGTGGTTTCTTTTCAGGGTTTGATAGGCCAAACCAAAAAGGCAAGTCTTGGTTCTAATATATCAGGCAAATTTACCTCAATAACTATGTACGTAAGCCCTTAGAGGGGCTATTTTCTCAAATAACACCATCAGTTGATTAAAACTTTCCTGCATGATTTGTCCAGAGGCCTCTCTCTTAAAATCTTATTACATATACCCCAGATTGGATTCATCCTAAATTAAAAATCAAGCAGTTAAAATGTTCTCACTGGTATTTCTGAGTCAAGGAAAGTGATGTAATTCTAGTGAGGAACCAATTTGTCAGTGGTCGTGAATATATTAGGGAAAGATTTGTGTGACGTTAGAAAAGAAATATTTCAACATGTGACAAGGCATCAGCTTACCTTGTTGCATCAATGGACAGTGATGTCATTCTTTCCACTAAATGCCTCCTGTATCAGACAAGTCGAATGCCATTTTCATGTAGGCTACTGTATGAGCTTTTTAAAGATCGAGCAGTCACTATCACTGATGCTGGAATAAAAAAAACCTTTGGGCCTTTTAAATAGGCCAGTTTGTCTGTCGAATGAGACACAAAACAATTATTCCTTGTGGCATTGGATGTTTTCTGTAGCCTATATTTTAGGTGTTTTAGGTAGCCTATATATAGTTACAGTAGAGTTTCACATCAAAATACCACTAAAATTATTTTTGCCCTTTTGTTTAAAGATCTCGTGTAGTGTTTTTGCTTTTGTGTTATTACTCCCTGTAAAGGCTTTTATAGTTTTGGTGTTGTCATTATTCAACTGTCCATTCGTTTGTTTAAAATTAATTATACAGTCAATGTGATATGGCAGTGATTGAGAAGCAGGATTTAGTGTTTGCATAGTTGCATAGTAGTGGCATGGTGTTGGTACGCTCTCTAGTGGCCAGCAAAGAAAGTACACATTTCATAGTTAATGCAGATTTCAGGCCACCTAAGATATTTACATATGGTAATGTTAAGGTTTAATTGACAAGGTTTTAAGAGCAAGGTTAGATTTGTATTTCATTCAGCGTGACAGATGTTTGTCACCGTTACATATCGTCAATCAGGGCACTAATGGGCAGACATTGAGATTACTGACCACATTTATGCGATTCAAAGAATAGGCTACACGTGTTCCTTATGCACCAGAAGTTTCTAGTTTAGTTTATAATCTGGTCTGTTGTTGAAGGTGAAGCAAATGGTGATTTCTTTTCTCCAATCTGTGGACTCTGGACATTGTTCAGGTGCACAGTTCATATGATTATAGTGTAATCCACAGTTTCAATGAGGACAGGAATCAGTGTAGGCCTACTAGGATGTCAGTACTTATATCACATTTTCATCACAGTGGTGTTTCACATGATGTCAGAGGACACATCTTCAAGTTTTATCAATGATTGAATGTGTCCTGCTGATTTCTAAGTAGTTAATATGAGTAAATATTACATTGTCTGACTGTCTATAACAGCTCTCTGATGTCTGTTGCATCCTTTTATTTTTGCACTGTGGTATTTTGTTGAATAAACATACATTGATCCATGTTACGTGACATGTTAAAAGGCATGACCTATTTGGCAGATGACCAGATTACCAACTGTTCAAAGCCGCCGAAGCTAGATGTTAATAGATGTTTGCATTGTGCCGCATAGATCCACTGGGCTGTCTTTCAGCTACGTGTGTGCCATGTCAATATATGGTTATAAACCGACAAAAAGCCCAGCAGCAAAAAAATCCCCCCCACCACCAACCCCCGTGCAATGCTATTGAACCACTGAAGTGTGCTAGTCCTTTACGTAAGACTGCAGTGCATACCTTTGGATCATCTTTACATAACTGGATAAGCGAACCGCTCATCCTGAAATTAATGTTTAAAGACAGTTCAAAAAGGAATTATCTGGGTGTTTGACTGAGATGGAAGATTACATTTTAAGTGTCCGGGGAGATGGTCTCAATATTTAAGGCAACTGTACTGTACCGGGTTATATGAGGATATAAGTTTTAAAGGGGGGGGGCAGGTGGGAAGCATGCATCATATGTTCCTTGTTATTATGGCCTCCTGTCATCATGGCGGCTCATGGTCACACAGCACATGAATCTGATGTGCCCTGGTTTTGAATCCAGTGTGGGGCATCAATCCCAGTCTCTTCCTCCCCTCTCTTCCTCTCCATTTACTGTACTATACTGAATGTTCAAATGCACATCAACAGATTTTCACATTTGATAAATAAGTCTGTCTAGAAGAAGTCTGGCTCTCTAACAAAACCGTATGCACAGACTCGGTTAAATTATGCATAACACCATATATCAAAGTTTATTGTGAGTAAAGTTTTTGATTATAACACTTAATAACACTGCCGGAAAATTGAAAAGCATATTAAAGAAGACACTGCTTTGATTTTCTGGCTACAGCAAGTTGTAAAGACACATTAAACTCTGAGGAAGTATTCATGTCTTTTTCCCTGTAGATCACAGCTGAGGAAAGCACTCAGGCTTTTGGCTTCAGTGATGTGGAAAGATTATGATTAGCTGCATGATTCAATTCACATCAAATTCAGAGGATCATTCTGCAAGAGGATTGTTAATAAAAAATCTCATAAAGCTCATGAAGGTTATTTTCCATAACACACAGCAACACTTCTATGATCACTACTGTGCCTCTTCTTCTCCTGAGACTAAAACTGGTAATTATGAGAATGATACCAGAATGTATCGTAATAGAAGTTGACGATGAAACATCAGTGTCAAGTGTCTTTATGACTTGCTAAGTTTGGTAGCTGAAACATTCACATACGTTATAAAGTAAAATTCTGAGATGAGATCAGAAATGTAAAACAAAGTAGCTGCAGTGAGTGAAACTTGCATCATTTAACACATAATTACTAAAGTGCCTGAAGTCATGATACAGTACAGCACAAAATGTCAGCAACTTACAAAATATGGTAAATGCTGTTATACATCATCATACAATGAGTTCTACAGTCACTCATAAATGCATTATAGACTTAACAAACATGTTAATAGTGCATTATGGACATGGCATTCAAAAGAATAACAAACAAAATGTAATCATTGCTCATTTAAATTAGCAAGACTAAATTCATGAAGTCAACTTCCTCACAAAACATTACGAAAAGATTTATTTTTTCTTTTAACCTGGGGGAAAAAATCAAGTTTTTAAAGTCCTTTGACATTTAGCTTCCATTTGAAATATTTTTCTTTGTTTCACTGTGACAGTGTTGACAGCACAGAGTGTGTGTATATACTATTGCACATAAACCTATAAAACAGATGTATTTAGTTGCACTGCATGGCGAAACAGTTGAAATAAAAACTGTATTAACTGCATAAGAGAACATTAGCTTTAACATTCTTGGACAAAAAAACAAACAAACTTATTTTACTGTGCTGCATTACAGTAGCATGTCGCCACTTAAATAAATATATACAGTAAATTCAACATTTAGCTTCCTGGTTTTGGGGAGAGAAATCTTTGCACAGACTCGAATAGATGAGCCGAACAGTCCAGAGGCTGTAAACTGAGCAGCAGTTCTCTCTGTCTGCTCTGTGCATTCTGTTTTTTCCGGCAGTAGCCATGGCGCAGAAGGCCTTTCTTTGAGTTGGGTCCGATGATGGTGTGGGAGTGCATACATGCAGTATTGTCCAGAGAGTCTGGCTGGACGACGGCCTGCGACTCCTCCTCTTCCTTTCCCTGCACTCGACGTGTCTCTCTCTGCTCAAGTCCCCCCTCTTCCTCTTGTTCTTTCTCATGCTCCTCTTTCTGTTTCTTCCCATTATTCCAGCATTCAGGGCTCTTCTCCTCCTCCTCCTCCTCCTCCTCCTCCCTTCTGCTCTCCCTGGCTGAGGGCATTACCATGTTGACAGACTCAGGCGATAGGTTGTGGTCACATCTGCTCAGTGAGCCTTGCTCTGGGATGGGAGTCTGGGGCAGAATTTAAATGAAATGCAAAACACAATTGGCATAGGGTCTTTTTGTGAATCCACAACTGTGCACCTTTCTACCTCAAGATGGTTTATATGTAAATATCAACAGATACAATGTGAGCACCTACCTTACCTGTTCCTGGCTTGGGCTTCCTCTTTCCTTGGACTCCTTAGCCAATGATTTGTACTCTTTGTCCCTCAGAGTGGCGAGGGAATAGCTTGACCTTAAACAGCGGCTCTGGTCGATGGGGTCCAACTCCACATCGCTCCAAACCTGCTACAAGGCATATGCACATGAATATATGTATATCGAAGTAAGGATACGGCACAGTAGTGAATATTGGTGGTACAGTACATCATTCCACATTTGAACCTCTGCCAGTGCTGAAAAGTTGTTGCATTTGAATTTACATTAGAAACGTTAAAATGATGAACTCCACGCTGCATGACATAACTCTAGATTTAACCGGCTAAATGACCACCAGTTTCTAAGCTCTGCTGAAAACTGAATGATCTAACTAACAGAGGATATGATTTCTCCTTAATAGACACAACACATGATCCTGTGCATTTTGATTTCTGTCAAGACACCATCAGTGGTGCTTCTCTGCTCTTTGAAGTCAAACTCACTGTGTCAGACGTGGACATGGAGGAAACTCTGTGAAACTTGGTGTTGGACACCGAAGACTGTCTGCTCAGCATCGAGTCCTTGAAGGAGGACTCGCTGTGTGACACTGATAAGCAGTCCCTCCTGGGGGTCTGGTCCAGGAAGTGCAGACAGGGAACCTTTTCTGCAAGGGTGTCCCTGTCGGAAAAATAGCGACATGTCAATAAAAGCCGTACATCTTTTTCATGTTTATGGTAGTGATTAGTTGGTTGACTACACTCACCTGTATTTGGAGTGAATGATGGCGTAGATAAAAGGGTTGTAGATGGCAGATGCCTTGGCTATGACAGCAGGGACAGCCTTTGAGTAGGGATTGAGGATGTTTCCATATCTAAAAAGGTGAAAAAAACATTTGAAGATTAGAAGTGCACACCACTTTTACTGATCGTGACTGCAGTGTCAGCTTACTGGTAAGCGTGTCATCAGCCATAACCATATTCTACCAGAGGTGAAATGGTTGATGGCAGAAAATGAATGTGAAGCAAAGATCCTGTATGTTGTTATGTTTTAAACAAAGGGCTACCAAGCTGTGTGTACACAAGTGATGCTGTCAGACTGTTAGAAAACAACACCAAGGGCCCTGTGTGTGGTACACACACACAGGTCCCTTATCACGCTGTACAGTATATTTACCCAGCCCAGGCGATGAGGGTGACACATGCATAGGGCGACCAGGAAAGCACAAACACTATGATGACGACAAAGGCAATCTTGGCTAGCTTCCATTCAGTCTTGATGGACTGCTGCTGGATCAGGGTTGACTTCCTCACCTGAGACCCCAACTTCTCCACATTTCTGTTAGGACAGAGAGAAACAAAGAAGAAATGTTGTTGTCAATGTCCATTTCAGAGGCTAAGTCGTATTTGCAGACTGCTTTTATTATCTGTAATGAACACTAGGATTTCAGACATTCCTTTAAGTCAACAGGTAAAACTGAAAGTGGATAAGTTGCCCTTAAGGTAAATGCTAAAGGTTAATCCTGTAGTATCATATTTGTGCCCTCAAAAATAAAGCAAAGAAGGGTTTATTTCAAAGCTTCATTTCAATGACCCTTAAAAAAGCCTTGAAGCGACCCTAAAATGGAAAGCAGTTACATTCTCATATGCTGACAGGTAATTTTACAAATGGACAGCAGCCACAGAGATACAGAGAAATTGCTGGGAAATTCAATCATCTTCTATAGTATATAACACATAGGACTGTTGATATGGTTCAATAGCTGCATGCTGTTTTATACAGTTATTAAGTAGATTTCATTTCATTTCACTTATTTGAGTGTCAGCGTCAGTGTATTCATATTGCACATATTTACCTGCTTGTCTGTCGAATTGCCAGGAACATGCATAGATAGCAGTAGGATATAATGCCCAGAGGGATGAAGAATACAAAGCAGCATAACATCAATGTGTAACTCTTATTGGCTGGAGTAGACGTCACGTAGTCCCACGTGCATGAGGTCATCAAGCCCTCTGGTATATACGAACCTTGAGGAGGGAAGATTACAGACAGATATGAGGAAGGTGCATTATCTAAACCTATAAAATGAGGTTAGTTACATAAAATGGTGTAATGAGGATAGAATAAGATACGTACTCCAACCCAAAAGTGGTGCAAGGCTCCATGCGAATGAGTACAGCCACACCACAGCAATGATTAGGCAAGTGCGTCTCTTTGAGGTCCATCGTAAGGCCTGCAGGGGCTTGGTGATGACAATATAGCGGTCTACAGAGATGGCCAGAAGGTTTATCATGGAGGTGATTCCAAATAAAGCTCCACAGAAGGCGTATATTTTACATCCTGTGGAGAAAAAAAAGGAAGGAAGCATTTGTCACCACAACTGTGAGGTAAGTAATGTGATTTGTCAGACCTCCAGACTTAATTATATACATGAGTTCTACATATTGACATCACACGTATCCTGAATTCTTGACACTAAGAAAACATAAAGGACATGTATTGTGTGTACGGTTCAACAGAATGTAGAAAGAAATACCTGTTTCACCAAAAATCCACCCCTTGTACAGAGAGTTCACAAAGAAGATGGGTGATTGTGTGATTGCCATGAGGAAGTCGCTGACTGCCAGATTCATGATGAAGAAGTTGGGAGGAGTCCGAAGCTTCTTGTTACTGAAACACATGAGGATTAAAAAGTCGCACACCATTAGTATGGTGGTTATTTTTGACACTAGTTATTATGCATAACACATTTTCAGAACAGTTTATACACCTCTTAAATCATAAATTTTCTTTACTTTACATTGATGACATCAGTAGATATTACCAGTAGTTCACCACATACAGTACCACAGCCTGTCTCTTTACTGTAACTTGTGGGCCTACAATAAAATTCAAGTGCATTGCCTGTAAGTTCCAACAGTGACATTTACATGTTCTCATTTGGCAGATACTTTTATCCAAGGTGACTTCAAAGTGAGGCACAACTAAAGATTTAGTACTAAGTGCTACAGTACATCTGTTTAATAGATGGTAGGAGACCAAATAAAGAAGTGCAGTAAAAGTGTTAGGGAGAGTGTTTGGAGTAGGGAGGAGGAAGAACTCAGTCTGATGAGAGTCTTGAAGATGCAGAGGGACGTGTCCATGTCCCCATGTTCCACCACTGGGTAGCCACAGATGAGAACAGTCTTGTTTGCCAATGGACTTTCCTTGAAGGAATGCAGTGGCCAAGAATGATTGAGTTCAAGCTAATGGATGGAGACCCCGAAGTCACTCTGCAGGCAAGCATTAGTGACTTGAATTAGATTCTGGTGAGCGTGGGTAGCCAGGGTGGGTCAGTGAGTGTAGTGGAGTGACGGGCTGCATCATGAACCATATGTTTTGGTTTCACTGTGTGTGAAGGGAGGGCATTGCAGTGAGAGACCTACTGTGTCCAGAGGTTGTTTTTAAAATTACTTTTCCAGTTTATGGAAGCTCTTGTTTGCCCCCAGAATGGTGCACAAACATAGAGAGAAGTTAAAACCCCAGCCAATGCAAAATCCATCCAATAACTCTCAAATCTACATCCTCCATAATATTGTAACATCCTAATAACTATCATTAATTCTCTTAAAGTACTTATTCATTGCAGATGCAAGATTGTAGCTCTTTGCAAATGCAACTACCAGACCATAAAGTCGGGCACTTGAGGAATAGAAGCACATATTCAATACCACTCTTTGTTCCTTCAGTGTTGAAAGAAGAGGCAGTCCAAGCAGAAACTTCATCACAAGAGGCCAAAATTACAATTATAAATGACCTTTAACTTGAGATGCATTGTTGGCAAAGGCAATGTTAGCCAAATGCCTGGAGGATATTCAAGAATCAAACCCATATTGACATCATCTTCACTCCGTGATGGCCATGGTGCTTTCAGAGGGGCTGAATGAAAGTGAATGTGTTGCTACTTAACACAGATTAACTTTGTGAAAACCTGTGAACTGTGCCTGCATTAATACATTTTATAGCAGCAGCTATAGCAGCACATGTCATGGCCACAGCAGATATTGGCAGCTCTCCCTCTCAACCTGCACATGGACACAGATGGTCACATTGTAATGCATGATCATGGTGTGCGCTCCACAGCCGTCCGCAACTCGCAGCGCAGATCATACACAACCCTAGCAAATCGATATTGGTTATCATATTCAAAGCCTTTGTTCCATTGAAACAAGCGTCTAGAAAACAGTGCAGGAGAATCTAAAAGCCTTTGACTTTGTCTATTTGTTGCATTACGTAAATCTGGTAAAGAACAAAATCTAGTTCTAGCTGTTCTAAATGCAGATACACAAGAACTGTTGTTCATAGCAGCCTTTGATGTCTTTCATCTGTGAGGTGTCAGTGTAATCTGTGTCAGTGAGCATTTCACATTCATATTTACTGTATTAGATAATACTTATTCTGTGTGATATAACAGAAATGGGTAGTGTGTAAGTATAAGAACACAACCCAAATGTTTTGTTCCAAGTGAGCTGAAAACAATGGTACTGTATGTTTCCCTGTGCGATGGCTAAATTTGAATTGGAAAGTTAAATATTTATTTCAACAGTTGCCCAATCTCCATTTATCACAGACAGCCTTTGGCTGCTCTCTCCCTTGTTTTGCTCTCTGACGGTGAAAAGAGCAAAAATATGTAAACGCTGCAGAGAGATAAGATTGAGTGTATTTGTGTGTTTACATGCAGGCCAGTGGGTGCGGAGCGCGCAAGTGTGACTGGAGAAGAGATCAAGTGATGCTGCGTTTGAGGTATCACTGGAGGTTGGACCTTAATGCACAAAACATGTCAGGCCCAGGATTGTATCTAACACTTGGTCCTTAGCTAGATTCACCGGCAGACTATATACCCAGGAGTGGCCATATACTAATCTCATAACATACACTCCAGTGTGTGCATGTTTGTATCTCTGACTTCTCTTACACAGGGATAATATTTAGTCAGTCTTGACACAGTTTGACACATTTCTATTTTATCCATTTGTTAATTCATTATTTGATACAAACGGTCTTTATTCCTCTCATGCCCGAAGCGTTTTGCTAGAGTACACTCCAGATGTATGAATTATTCTAAGAGCTTTATGCTTGTCAACTGTGCTGGACCACGTGTGTCCTCTCAGACATGAACACCCAGCTGTTGCTCCCAGCGGTGTCAAAAAATAAGCCAGACGCAACAGCATCACACAAGAGTCCGTCGGCTCTCCTCTCTAAGGTTTGACATGAAAGCCAGTGGAGGCTGTTCTGGGTTGTGATGTGGGTTGTTATGATACAGGGAATATAAGTTATAGAAACGCTAATAATCAAGAAATACAGAAGGTTTATAAAATTATAGATTTTTTTTTGTGTCAGCTGCAACCCTCCTCTCAGATATCACCACTGTATTTCAGCAGGACACAATAGTTAATTTGATTTACACCGTTATTTAAGCTTGCCTATACCCTCATAAAGGTGGAAGCGTAGTGTTCAATGTAGATAAGCAAGTAGCTGGCTGAATTATTGAATTCATTCATTGATTTATCCAGCACAGTTAGAAAATCACTAAGCCACTTCCTGGTATTGAATGCCTGCAGGCTGTGAAGACCTTTCTGCCTGTGTGTGCGACATCTACTTTATACAGTAATGCAAAAACACACTGTTTCCCTATTTGGTGCTGTTAAACTGTTCAAAAGTGTCGACTTTGAAGTTGTTCTTCCAGTGTGTAAAACAAATGCGCTGATATACTGATATTAGTAGATTTAATACACTGTTGCCCATAAAGTTGGAATCATTTTGTTTTCAGACACATTCTTATTTTTATTCCTGTTATAAAGGTTAATCGTCGAGTGATATCTTTGGAAGAGCTCGAAAAAGATATGAAAAGATATATTTATTTATTAAAGATGAATCACTTTGTCACAATCATTTCATGAGAAGCTGTAAATTTTATTCCAACTTTATTCCAACAGTGTACTCATATATTCAGTTTTATTGAATAAAAGGTTGAATGGATAATCTTTATTAAAAGCTATATTTTTTCAAAAATAATACATCCACAGGGTGTTTAGAGAGGTGCAGAATAAAAGTATTGCTTTTCCATAAGAAATTATATTTAGTCTGAATTAATTATTTTTAAAATTTTGACAGGTTCGATAATGACTTCCTGTTTACATCGTACCTGCCAATAGGTTAGAATTATTTTTCTGTTGTTGTTGTTGTTGTTGTTGCCTATCTTGATCAATGGATGGTGGTATTCTAGTAATTCTCCATATTCAACCTGGTATCACTTTATTTTAAGGGGTCCTTGTTCCTGTGTATCTACCTAATTAATTACAGTGTAATTACCTATGTAACCGTATGTAATAACATGTACTTACATTGTAAATACATAGTGTATTTTGGTGTACTTACAGGTCCTTGTTACACTTGTAATAGAATGCTTGTGCAAAGAGAGAGGCCACTTTGGCATTTCTTATTACAAGTGTAACAAGGACCTGTAAGTACACCAAAATACACTATGTATTTACAATGTAAGTACATGTTATTACATACGGTTACATAGGTAATTACACTGTAATTAATTAGGTAGATACACAGGAACAAGGACCCCTTAAAATAAAGTGTTACCTTCAACCTTTAAGTGTGTCGGATATCTCAAATGCTCTGTTTGATATTACAGTGTGCCACCCCAGGGACTGTTTAATATGTGTTAAAGACCTGATGAACAAAACAGTCCTCAGGCAGACGGCTTCTGTGAATTTACTTTTTTTTTTTTGAGATCCAACAGAACATGAACAGTGAAGCACTGTGCTCCCACAGTCCATCTGTGCCGGCCTGTGTGACTCCCAGGATCTGTTTTTAGGACTAGTTCACATGCATAAATGTGATAGGCTAAATTAGGCTTGTAATAAACTGTGTCAAATATGGGGGGCGATGACTGCGTCTTCTAGTAATTAACAGCTGCTTTTAAAGTCCTTCTTTATTCATTAGAACCTATAGAATTGTGGAATAATGTTTAATATATATTAGTACCTTGATAATGTACTGTAGTTAACTAATGTTTAATATACTCTAGTTCAGTATCAAATATTTCAGATATTGACCTATTTATCCTATTTGGGGAGCGAAATTAAATTAAATTGCATATAGGCCTACAGTATCTAATCAACACTGTCACTGTCATTGATGTTTATTTGTCTTTAAGCTAAATTTCAGTCATAGTCATGTTTTTTTCCATCTGTTTATCAGTACTCAGAAAACTCAAAGTGTAGGTAATGGATTAATGTTGTGGTTAAAATAAAACTTTGTGTGAAATCTAAATTAGGGAATCTAAATGAGAGAACAGTTGTATATTATTGAAGCTGAAATGGAAAAAGTTCTGATATGAAATGATGCTTTGATTAAATCGGAGAAACTAGTCCACATGGAGGTGTGGTTCCAAAATATTAAAGACTGTAATGAAGCCTGGTGGTAAGACGCAGTGTGAAATAAATAATGCAGAATTTTAGAGATGCAAGATTATGAATAAGATTTAGTTTCAAGTATAGAGAAAAAGAAAAGTCAAGTCATTCACTGTACAAGTAGCTGAATAATGATACCAGTAATTACATCTTCACCATCACTCCTTGCATTAAAAAAAAGTCTCTTACCAGGAGAAGGCATACATGACCAAGGCATTCCCAGTAACCCCAACTGTTCCAATCACCAAAACAAAGAAGGCAACGATGTAGTGAGCGTGGTCATGGACGTCCACCTGTCGATAGAATCCGTGATCCACATCCATTTCTGTGACGGGAAACAGGAAGACAGATGTCGGCATCAGTGGGTCTTTGTTCTCTATAGTACGTCCAATGGATTTCATGCAAACCCAATCTTCCTCTCTGCCCCTCTGACCTACTAAACTCTCCGGCATTATGTAAGAGTCCTTACAATGATGAGCAAGATAAATGTCTGCTGGGCAAAACACGAAGATGTGACAGCTCAGTCTGCTGTTGCCATGTCGACATCTTGTTTTGTTTGTGTACTTAACAGGGACAATCCAGTTTAACATAGTTCCAAAGCAAAAAAAAAGTGAATTTATAATAAATTATGTATAGATTCCGCCAATGTTTAAACTCTTGCTCCTATTTGGGCTTTTACTATATATGTAGAGTGTAATTGAAATAGTCAGTTTCAAGTATGCTGAAATTTAAAAAAGAAGATAAGACAATCACAACAACAAAAACAAACAGACTGACAAAACAACTGATAATAACATACAATTAACTAAACTGCTCACATGTACTTTTCTATAAAAAGAAACACAAAAGAACGAAACAAGCAGAGAAACAATCAAACAAAACAATTAGCAATGCAATATAATTAGCTAGAAATGGGTACAGCTCTAGGTTTGACCTTCTTTTGTGAGAGAATTCATATCCAGACTTAATTTGATTTCAGATAGTGATGTGCTCCAAAGTTGACAGATTGTATCTCTTCAGTATGCGACAGTGATGCCATCAGACAGGCTGCGTGTCCGTCACGTTCAAAGCCTGATTGTCTAAAGGATGGGAGGACTCTGAGTGTAGATGAGATGATGTTGCTCAAGCCCATGATATGATACAATATGAAAAATGTATGTTAATTTTCTCACGCTCATGTGACTGAATTTGACTTGTGTCTTGTGTTCATTTATGATTTGTATTACATTTTATTCTCTATCCATCTTTTAAGTTGTGATCTTTTGTTTGTTTGAAATGTACCAGGTCAGACCCGATTTTACTATTTCCCTCTAAGAAATCTGAGAAAATCCCCACATTTCCTCTGTACTCATGACTTCTTGAAACTCAGCTGAGAGGTTTCCAACAGGAAATTTTGGAATTCGAGGGTCACTGTTCTGCTGTATGTGTGTCTGTAAGTTACACACAACACTGGACGTCTGATTGGTTGGTTGGACATTGTTGCCTGTCTAGCTAGCTGGATAGATAATAACTGAAAGGCTTAAAACTGTAGGCTACACCTTTTAGCCTTGCTAATAACATGGCTCTACACTGTTGTACGGTTGTGATTTTGAGTGAATTTTCTCTTTCTTTCTTGGATGAAATTAGGGTCACACATCCATGCTGTCCTCGGGATAAGTTGTAACACCTTGTTGATCCCTTAACTTTTTCTCTTTCACCATCATCAAGTTCATTTTTACATCCATTTGCTATACTGCTTTTTTGTTTTTTTGTTTGCTCATTTTAACACCTAAGCCCCTACTGGCTGACATCAGTGAGGGGTGGATTACACCCTGGACAGTTTGCCCAAATATCACAAGGCCCATCATCAAGTCAAAATTTCAATTGGTCTAATAGTTTGTGACTAAATATTGTACCTGCAAAATTAATGTTATTCCCAACAGCCTCGCCTTCCCATTGTACTCTGCTAATTCATAAACGTTAGCCTGTTAATACTCTCAACCTGTTGGCTGTGCTGAAAGCCTGGGTATCCTCTGGTTTGTGCAACACTTGTGCCAGATGAAAGGGCTCAAGATAAAGTGGTGAAATTTTTCAAAAAGAATACATATAACTGATATTAGATTGCTTCTGTGTTTTCTTTTCTTTTTTTTCTTTTTTTAACCAGTGGCTAAAATCCATTTTTCTGCTGACCCTCGTCCACAGCTGCACATCACTTGTGCTCCTGCTGCTTCTCTGAACTTGGGAGGGTGTTAATCCAAATCTACAGCAGGCAGTACGCTGACTCCAGATAAGTACTTCACACAGCTCCCACGTCAAATGACCTGAACTATCACTTTAAGCACAACCTCACAGAACTGCAAGCATGGCTGGAGACTCATAGTTTTATTTGCACACCAGGGGCCACATACATGAAGCCTGGATATGTTCAGAAACCATGCACGTACCATTCTTCACACATAACAAAACAGAAATGTGTTCTTGAGAGTAAGTACACCTCATGCATACAGACGAGCCTCACTCATGTGGACGGACAGATCAGAGGGCGGTGCAGTAAGATGGAGATGCTTTTTGCGTTTTATTTTGGACCACAATGTAACAAAATCTGTTTCAATTAGAGCTCTATCAAGAAAATAACTGACTATTCTTCTTATTTTTCATGATACTGAAATACATTTCACAGCCGGTGATTGTTTACATGTTGGAGACTTGTTGGATGTTGTAAATAGCTTTTTATTTGTATATTTGTGTTGAAGTTTGGTTTTTTTTACTGTAAAAAGCTTAAGACTTTCTCCACTTCACGGCAAAGTCCTTTTTTTACACCAGACATTAACAGGTTAATATTGCTTTTTGCATTTTCCAGCTGTTTTCTCGTAAATTAATTCCATATTTTGCAGCTTATAGAATCAGGGGGATTATGACAGTCAATGCCTTTTAATATCAATTACTCAGCCTCGCAAAACTGTAACATCGCCGGGCTGAGTATTAATCACGTTAAGAGTTGGAGAGCAGAGAAGCTGCCTTGGCCTTTCTGCTCAGAGGGGAGATCCTCACTCAGTATTATTGAACTGATGTGCTCTGGGGGTTTTCATGAGGACAGAAGAACTTTTACAAACAGCTCTAATAGGGTATCACGGCTGGACAGCAGTGTGACAGGTAAGATGTAAGAGTGTAAGTTTCTGCCACAAATTCCCAATGATTCACGATTGATGCACTGCGAGTAACTGAGAAATATTGAGCACAGATGTGATTAAAGCCAGGCATTATTGATAATGACAATGGCTGTATGGACCTCGCTGCTCCATGTGGCCATTGCTCAGCTGCTGCAGTGATTATAAGAGGATTTCTATGTTTTGTTAATGTGATGGAATCAGGAGTGCATATTTGAGTCACGCAACATTAACAGCATTTATCCCATGTAAACCCGCTTCCTGTCTGGCCCCGACCTGCATTATAGAAGGGAGTTAGGTGCTGGAGCAGCACAATGCTCTCTGTCACATCAATTTACAGAGGAAGCCATAAAACATCTGTCGCGTAGCACATGAATAATTTGTTTGTTTAAGAACAAGAACATGTTAAAAACGGTGTCCACTGCTGACTCAGAGTGGTCTAATCTAAAATTAATCTGAGTGATTATACTGTACTTAATCCAGCAGAGCCGTGGCGAATATGTATGACTCATAATATATGTACATGAGAAGCATGTTACTGAGTATATTATGTCTTTTTCATGGTCTTGCATGTAAAAAACATTGCGTACAGCATGTGCTTCTATTAAAAACACTACATTCTGTAAATTGATAGATTTTACTGTATCCTTTTCTGCATTACAGCACAATGGGCCAAGTATACACGGGCATGCAGAGTGTCAGGGAACTCTTGCTGTGCTCATTGAGCCTTGTGCGTCAGAGGAACCCTCAATCACCTCTTACTTCCCCTCATTGGGCATCAAAGCATTGTCTCATAACCACGAGCAGCTAAAGGTGCATAAATCAAACACACATCTGATGAGATGCAACCATGCTCACTTCATGGGTGACCATCTCCGAGGAACGTTTCATAAGCGGGACAGGTGCACCGCATGTGTTCATGTTCATTCAAAAACTGGCTTCATGTTCATGGAAAGCAAATGGATCGAATAAGCTTTGCCAGAGAGAACGTCTCACCTGATTCTTGTAGAGTTTTAAGTGAATTACTGAGAAATACAGTATAACACCTGTGTAATGGATTTTAAGGTAATAAATAACTGTAGATGTTTTTCTAAATGATTCAAATGTAATGTTAAGCATTACACAGACCATAGGGTGAATCAACAAGTGTGTTTGTTTTGAGATTTTCCTGTTATTCTTGCATTACATTTGAGAAGGAATCTTTCCTTATAGAGACACAAACATTAAACTGATACAACCAACAAGCTGAAACAAACAAACAAAAATGTTTCAGCAGGAGTATGGAAGCCCCTGATGTTTCAACAAACCCAAGACACAACCTTTTATTTTCTTAGTCTGCTCCATACTTTTGATTTTAAACAGATTTGCCCTAAAATACACAGTGGGCACAGCATAAAATCCAGGAGGAGACTCAAGCCTGACCTCCAGCCTGTAAAACTTTTAGTAATTCCATTAATAAAGCATAACTTTACCTTATCCAGACAGCGAAACCCCTTTTTCCTCTCCAGGGCACCTCTGTGTTTGCAGAGTGGAGTGGCGAAGAGGATCAGAGACTCTGAGACTGTACAGCATGTAAAAGAAGAAGAAGTTGAAAAAAAAACTGGTGTAAAATCCACCACGTTCACAGTTGAAATAGCTGAAGATCGATGGTCTGCTCCTCTAAGTTCTCCCCCAAGTTAGATGGAGATTCTCTCACACAGCGCAGCAGCAGTCAGCCGCTGCTCACGGTGCTGGAGAGATTATGAGAATACATAGAAAGAGAGATGGAAAGAGAGCAGCTGCACATTGACCCATCCCCCTGCTGGCTACCCATCACACACAGCTCTCATATGGCACAATGCATCGATCAAGCCAGTGTGTGGTGCATGTGTGTGTGTGTGTGTGTGTGTGTGTGTGTGTGCGAGTGCATGTATGTGTTGCTGCTTGTTTGTTTGTGTGGGTAGGTGGTATTGAAGACATTTTAAGGGAACAACTGATGAAAATCAAACTCTTGGAAAATTCTCTTATAGAAATATATTTCAAATCACACAATAAAATACAGTCTCAGGAAAACTATTTTTCATAAGCATTGCTTTCTTTGTATCCGTTGCCACTGGCACAATATGCAAGCCCCAGATGTCAGCCCTGATTATATGTGAGGTGAGAAAGCCGCCGCGTCCCATTGGGCGCTCTGAAGATTGCTGAAAGAAGTCTTGTGGTTTTGAAAAACACCCTGCCTTTTACATAGCATCAAACTTGTTCTTGCTCATCCTTGTGTAAGGAAGATCTTGAGAAAAGCACTCAGGTAAAAAGCTTCCCAATGTTTATCATCTCATGCAGAACTGAGCAGGCGGTTACAGCACCTCCTTCTGCCCTTAATACAGTATTTGTCTGAAATCTGTTCCCTTTTGTTTGACTTGACTGTTCTCGCACCGGAAACAGGCTGCACGGGGTTCAAACCGGGTCAGAAGATGCACTGACTTATAAAATGGGCTTTCTCTGTGAAGATCCAGCCTAGTGGATACCATCCAGCAAGAGGAAGATAAGCCTTTACACTTACGGGTCACTGCACCTCCAAGAGAATTTCTCCATAACGAATCCTGACACAGTATCTCAGGGAAGCAGATATTAGTTATTTGTTGCTTTTTTTTTCTTTATTTACTTTCTTTTCTAGGTCATGTGTGGTTTCTTTGCGTCTGGCTCAATCATTTTCTGGGTTAAACGACAAGGTTGTGTTGACCAGCTGATTCACTGAGCGGGCGTTTGAGCGTCACGGGTACAAGGCTGAACTGTGTTCTGTATGTAGCTCAGACAAAGGGAGCTTTCAGTGATTCTTTATATTTGATCAGAAAAAGAGGGGGGGGCTCTGAAGCATGTACAGATGATGAAGTCAATGTAAAAAAAACGCTCTGCAAAGCAAGCAACAAGTCTGCAACATTAGATTTTGTTGGAGTTAATTTGACTTAATGGCAATTTATAGGTCCTTTTATGGTTGCACAACATTATGTATACTGTACAGTAGGAAGAATGTTATTGCATTTGTGTTAGTTGTATTGCACACATAATAAATACTGACATGCTGTGGTTACAGGGCGGGAAACTGTGTTGTAACACCACTTTCTCCACAGTCTGAAGAAGGACAGTTCAGTTGAAGAGCTGTGGAGACATCAACATCCAAGTGTGAACCACAGTGGCTGCTGTGCCCACCGGTGCATCACGGGTTAAGTAGGATGGTAATACTTGTGGCCATACACTAATAGGTACTAATGTCAGTTGTTTTAGTCAGGCTAGAGGAGTGGGTGAAAGTGTTGTTTGTTTGCTCTTTTTTTTGGCCTGAGGTGACCCCCAAGCACAACAATCAAGCGTCCAATTACTGTCAAAATGGTCTGTCACCTCTGTCACTGGCTGTCATGTGTGAAAAGGACAAATGCACCCTGTAAAATATGTCTCAATAAAAGAAAGAGGGAAAAAAAGAAAGAAGGAAAAAAGCCTGTACTCGAGAAGTACTTTGTCCTTAAGGGGCTTTAGTGACAAGCACTGATCTACAGAATAAAACTCCAGGGGGAAGCAGAACAAGAGGAGCTATGGGCTCACCAGCATATACAGTATATACCGTATGTATCAAGATCAAAATCAAGAATGAGTGTACAATCATGTACTGAAACATCTGAGAGGGACGTGTTAATCATGACAAGGTCACCTAAGGACTTTTCTATGACATGACAAGGAAAGACATACCGGTAATAAAATAATGATAAATACCTAAGACAAGCACGGTGAAGCCCCTGACCCTGATTGGAATAACTAGACTGAGCTGCAGCTTCAGTATACTAACTATATAATCTTTCCCCTTTCAATAAAAGTAGTTAACCTGTTAACATGTATTCAACAAGTAAAATAAAGAAATACATAAATGACAAATATTAATACATGTTAAAACAACAAGAGATGGCATTATTTCTCACCATGTTCCTGTCGTAAGTGGCTTTATTGATTAAAAGATGTTAAGATGGATTATATATAATTATAATTATACAGTAATGGGTTTATTAGTGCTGGAAATAGTACTCAATCATTTTATTGATGACTACAACATTATACATTACACCAAGACTGAAACATTTTTCCTGAAGGCTGAGAGTCATAAAGTCAGGTGTTTATCACTGACACAGTTGGTGTTATGATATAAACCTCTGTACTCTCTGATTTCTTGAACCATTTTGTCACTGTCAAAGTTTCTCCACTGAGACGTTTTTACAGGGTCCAGTCCACTTAGGTCAACGTTTTTGTCAGCTAATGTAGCGAGGAAGAGGGGATTGTACGAAACTAAATTGGATGAAGTGCATCTTGTAGTTCTGGTCGCTTCCCTTCGGGGACTAGATGGCATTTTATTTCATTTAAGGTTAACAGTTAGGCCAAGCTTCCTCAGGCACTGCTTCCAGCCACCAGGGGCTGGCTTCCCAGTCTGTGGGTCAATACTGTATGTTGCATTTATGAGTTGTCTCTGACCTTGGGAGGTGTGGTCTATAAGGTTATACCTAGATCTAATATGGCCATAGATGAATTTAGGCTGAAATCCAACACACAGGGATGTTAGGATTGGATGTCAGTGTCAGTCTAATATCTAATATACTATATATTTCTGAAATGGATTGTCAAAACAAGGTTGTTGTTTTGTTTTGTTTTTTACAGAATTTACGCATTTAAAGACAATGTTAATGACAAATGAACAGAATAATATCAATGCAAGCCGCTTTTGGCAAAAATATAAGCAAGAGATATTATCAAAAGAATCACATGGAGCCTTTCAGCAGCCATGACAGTGACATGTCCAGTGGGAATTGGAGCATTGGCTAGAATGGTAGTGGGTTGTCTTTGGCAGCTGCAACAGAGGACATTGTCTGGTGGAAAATGCACTTGGGAACTATAGCAAAACATTTATGCCCCTTCCCTATTTATCCATGTCAGGGAATATAGCATTTTTCTAACCATGTGATTGACTTTGTTTTGTCTTTCTCGGTTCTCCATCTTTTAGTTACCTTTGGCCAGTTTTTTAAACTTTGCAATATGCAAGATAAAATTTGCAGATAAAATTCAAAACAAATAGCACAGTTAACAACCTTTTCTTTTCTTTTTTTTGCAGTCTCTTCACCTCAGCCGACCCTCCCTCTTTGTGCTGTTACTTCCATGTGCAGGCGTGACAGGAGATTGATTAATTCCCATACAGTGTCCCACCAGGTGACAAATGTTAAATGAATGACTGGTCACCTTCACAGCTATGCCCTTGTTCATTTTATATTGATTGTTTTTTTCCCCCCCACATTATGTAAGTGTCTCATTGAGGCAGCTAGAGCACGGTTGGAGGAACACTCTGAAACCATGGCCATCATTAGGAGAAAAGTATTATTTAATGGCACAGAGGATCAACTACTCACTTATATTAAAGGCTCCTGCAGACTTGTCTATATGGATTACTACAGATTTAGTTAAGCAACTCACTCAGGAATGAGAGATTATCAAGAAAGCTAACCTTTGTGACTCAGTGAATGGTGTCAAAGGCCGTGACAGGGCTTTAGTGAGACATTAATGAAACATGGCCTATTGTGTGTTTACTCAGTGGTGTTTACATTGAAGATCAAATGTCCAGCTCTGTTGAAATCGCTCTAAAAGAAGTCCATTAAATCAGGTGTAAGAATAACAGTAATGCTGCAGAGGAACATTTAGTAAACTGTTCCTGTATCAGCCGCTGACAAGGCTTAAATTTTCAATATGTTGAAGCCTTGTGGTCGACATAGCCAGCGGATATGTGTGTGGTGAGAGCGAGGTGATGACAGCACATCAGAGGTCGCCACGGTAATGAATCATGACGCCCAAACGCTGGGCTTCCTTCACCTCACACTCTTGCAGTTCAGGCATTATTCCTTCATATAGTTCAAAAAATATTTTGGCACACCTCACCGCTTCCTGCCAATGATGGACTTATTACACGTCCTCTTCCTCTTCCTGCTCTCTATTGCCCTGGTATTGTTTCATTCACAGTTTTCTTTTTTTGTATCAAGACCTCCATAACCTCGCTGAACTTGCTGTGCTCTACCGTACCGTTGTGTAAGAGTGGCAGAAAAAAAATATGCAGTGTACCTCGCTTTACTCTGTGCTGAGGCAGCTGTTAAATTAAATTGTCCTGCAATATATGAATCTCCAAACTAGTGTGTGGTGAGGAACAGGCTTGTCCCTGTGTTCATGACTACGACTGCTTCAGTGATAGCACTATAATTTGAAACATCTCACTCGTACGTACTCTTTTCTCATTTTAAGTAGTTTAATACTAAATGTATGTGTAAAGTTGTGGTTTGATTTCTCACTGAAAATCACACTTCCCTTTCCCATCTGCTTGTAAACCACCAGAGGGCGACATGTTGACTTTTCCTCATTAAATAATAAAATGGTCAAACACACCCCCAGAAAAATAAGGTAAAACTTCAATTATGACTCTGTGTTGGTGTGTTTTCAGGTTGTCTGTCTCATTCTTGTGGACACAAAATTTCACACAAACACATTTGGATTCATGAAGGAAGTGATGAGTTTGAGGTTAAAGGTCAAAGGAGAAGGTCACTATGACCTCACTTGAATGTCCCACTGTGGGAAATACAAGATATCAAAGGAATGCTTTGAGGGAATTTCTTCAAATTCAGCTCGATTTCATTTACTAACGACTTTCTATGAACTTAATTTAATCAACTTAAGTTGACTGGTAAGTAATTTAATTCAATGTGGAAAATTACATCAACGTGTTTTTTTTTTAGTTTATTTATTCAGTTTATTGCTTTTAGATGTACTAATGCATTTATTTCAACTTAATATAAATTACTAAAACTGATGACAGTGATGATGGTTTTTAATTTGCAGTGCAGTAGTCGTATGTTATATTTTTCTTATGTATATCATAACTTTTACAAACACAGTGTACTGGATTCCACAAATGAATGTTTGTCAATCCACTGGATGTTTTTAATAGCTTTTGAATTCATGAGTTATTTTTACTTAAATGTCACAGTGTGCAAAATGTGCACATTTTAACCACTGTACTGTATAGGTTTTTTAAAAAAAGATTTTGTCAGTTTTATTTGTTATATTATAGAAATACGATAAATATTATTATTCTTCTGCTCTGTGTTGCTATACTGTAGGTTGCTGGATGTCACCTCCCAAAACGTGTCGCTGGAAGACTTGGACCAGTGTAATTGTGTATTCATGGCACTGCAATGAGAGATGATGCTCTCATATTGCATATGGAGTTTTGTTCTATTTTAAATATTTGAAAATAAATTTAGTAAGTCTACCTCATTGCTCGAGACAACCAGTATGCATTCCAATACTGTTAGCCACGCTCCAACTCTGACCTGAACTTCCTCGCGACCTTGAATAAGAGCCCAAAAGGTTATGGACCCGTTTCAAATTAAGGACATAGTTATGCACTCACATGCGTGGCCACTTATGCATTCAAAGCTATATCCAACCTCACTTATGGTTTCATTTCAGCAGTTGAGGAATGCCTGTATGTTCACCCCTCTCTTCATGGTTTCTGCTCAGGTAGTGGAGGATCAGAGTTCAGACATATTTGCAGGTATACTATCACTTGACTGATGATAAGAGTCACTCATGCGGGGATGCCGTGATGAAGAGCTGCTGTGTATGGAGCTTTACCACCACCTAGTGGGTCCTGAGCCACAGCACCCCCTTGTAAACGTACAGTATTGTGGTGGAGGAGCAGTTGTAGGTGGTCTGAGGAGGGCCTCTCCAGTTGTAAATAGTGTTCTGACACGTGTGTGACCACTTCGGTGTCTGTGACCTCTCACCCCTGAAAGCTTAGTTTTACCACCTGGGGGTGGACTGTTCTTGATCTGGCAGCACCTCCACCAGACTGGAGCGCAGCTCTCTACACTCGCCCTGTAAAGAACCTCAAGGTCCACCTTATCACGCACACACATACAAAATCATGTATGTGTGCAGGCGTGTACGTGTGTGTATGGTCCTTTTTAGAAAAACAGCTCCATTACAAAGGTATTTGACGTGGAGGTCTTTGGGACAGTGTTACTGCAAGTGGCTCATGTTTCTAAGTGTTACTTTTATATCCTTGTCACAGAGTTTGTTTATATTATGATTCTGAATACCTCAGTCAAAACATGGTCTTATTGAACACTTGTTGTATTATAGTTATTATTTCTTTATATTTTCATATTGTCAGTGTATATTACATTCCAATGTGTCTAAGGATCCACACCTCTCTGCATAGTGCATAGTTAAAAGTATAAATAGGACATGACAGTAAAAACTGGCTTTAGATGTTGCTTATTTTGCACATCTGGGGTTTGTTATGTCTCTCAGATCATCTCACTCCCTCTGTCTCTTTCTCTCTCTCTTTCTCTTAAGCTGTCATCGCAGACATGAAATATCTTGATATCTCACATACAAGCGGGAGGTTTAGTACGTAGGCAGATGGTGACAGACGTTGGATGATAAAACAACACGGTCCAGGTGTGTTATTCAGTCCTCGGGTGTGTCTTTTCAAGATCTACACGAGCTATGATATCACTGTTGATGAGCTTTTTCATCTGCGCCATCAAGTTCCTCCTACACAGCACCTCAGACCCCCCACTTCTATTCACTCTCACTGCCTTACCAACTAATAACCCTCTACACCCACCAGGGCAATCATATGCACCCCTTTGATCCGCTTCATCCCTCACTTTAGTAGTGTTTAGAAAAAAGATACAGTGTTAACAATAGGAAAAAAACTGTGGCTCACTCCCACTGCTTCACTTACTCTCTTTTTTATTATCCGTCCTCTTTTATCCCCTTGTCCGCATGCAGTACAGAACAATACAGTGCAGGCGCACAGGGTGGAGGCTCATGACAGGACTGGTAACATGATGACACACCAAAGGCCAGGTGAGTAAAAATCCCCCTCCACAGTGGGACATGTGTCACGGTCCAGCCGTGTCGCCAACCTTTTTTGTGGTCTTGCGTCTTTCTGCTTTGGCTCTCTCCGCCTCCGGCCACAACGATAAAGCCTCCATCTGCTGTGGGGACCCGGGCCTGTGTCTCTCTGAACTGATCCCTCACAGCAGTTTCCCCTTTGTCAGATATGCCGATCGGGTTTCACTTTTGACACCTCTCTGTTTTACATTTGCGACAGGTACCAAAGTTCTTCTGTTCTTAGAAGAAATATATTGGAAATGTGATATTCATCTCTTTACAAAGCTGTGCCCCCCTCTTGCGCTCTTGTCCCCTCTGGAGAAAACAGTGTTTTTTAAAGAGCAGAAAAACAGTTCTTAAGGAATGTTTGAGTGTGTTGATCCTCACTAAGAGCTGGATAATTGACCCTTCAGCTGACCTATAATATAACACAAAGCCTGCAACACTGAAGTTGAAATTTTTACATCTAAAAAAAAAAAAAAAAAAAAAGTTTTAAAGGGATAGTTCAACATTTTAGCAAATTGGCCCATTGCCATAATCGCTATAGTCATAGCAGTAGGTTCGTTACCTTTATTTGTCGGTGCAAGCTATTTTTAGAACGGTGGAGCAGAGCCGTGAGCCGCTCAGAGCTACGCTATGGAGGCTCATGGGATTTCTTGGTTTCCCTCATCAAACTCATCAAATACACAATCCAACAACTCCAAAACGCTCCTGTGGACAAGTTGTGACCTGCACATTCAACACGCTATGAGATAATAACGGAACGTTACGAGACAGAGTTGTTTTCGAGGTAAATACAGAGACTACTTGCTGAAAAACTGTCCCTGAAGGCAACACGCATCAGCAGTTTTGCATGAATTTGCCTCTAAAACAACTCTGTCTCATAATGTTCTGTTTGCCAAAATGTTGAACTATCCCTTTAATATAACCGACAGTTGTGTATTATAGCTTTTACTGTCTGGCTATGTATCTATCTGTCTGTCTATCACCTGTCTGACCATACATACAGCTATATATCTAATCTATCTATCTGTCACATCCATTCATGAGGCCGTCGTTCATCCATAGTGTTCTCAGCTGTTTCGGCGCGTCAACGTTGTTGCTGGTGATTCTACACACAAACTCGCACATGCCAATTGTTAGTAACATGAACCGACTCAGCATCCTAACCTGCAGTCAGATCGCCTGTCACAGGTCAAAGAGACAGCTGAAGTGTTTTCAGACTCGGGCTTAAAACTGATAAAGTGTCTTGGAATGGGAGTGATGTGTGATATGAGGCCAGATTATCTTGTTACAGTAATTGTAAAAGTTCATATGTTATCATGTGTCTCACCAACCTCTGAGCAGGGTGATTTCTCATCACTAACCTTAGTTTCATTGATTATTTTTTTCTTTATTGTCTTTGAAATAACAAAACATTCTCTTTCAGGGCCTAGACAAATATATGCCGCCAGCAATTCAACATCTGACACCTGAACCTTGATCTCTGAACCCATGCGTGTGACTCCAGATACTTCAGCCTTCAAAACAACAAATGAAAAGTGTCTGAAATTTTCTCTCTCCACCATCATGACTGGCTTTTTGCTTTCTTGTTTGGCACAAATCATTCTCAACCTTGGAGCTAAACACCTTGGTGATTACCAAATAAAGTTGCAATCTGATAAAGATGATAGCGTACATGATTATCCCAGCATCCTATTTCTGTTCTTAATCAGCAGTCCTGACAACGGTGTTTTCCTGTAATCCCTGTGAGATCACACACACCCACACACAATCACCACTGAGGCTTAAATGTATACAGATTCATGTCAGGTTCTTTAAAGCGAGTTAAACAACATGTATAACTACTTTTAATAACACACAGTATTCACTGAGGTTAAAGTATGCTGTTTAATTAGCTCATATCTAATCTGTTACATTACAGCTCATTTAATCTGGGACCAAGGATCCACCTATACAACCAGTAGCTATGACTAATTTATTTGACCTTGGAATAAAATTAACACTGCATGTCTAGTTACTTTCCCATAACCTCTACTCCCATGGGAACTGATTAGATTATCATGGTATTACATCCAATTGTCTCCATGTAAGCTCCGTCCTGTTTGTTATTGTAAGCCACATGTTATGTGATGTTCATGAAACAAAGTTCAAGGTTGCCGCCACATTTCCTTCACCTCTCTTTTCATTCCTAGAACAAGTGAGAGGCGTTCATCTGAGGTACGGAGGCAGAGTAACAATACCTGCTAACGCTCCAGCCTGTGAGGCGTTCAAATGGTAATTTAATTAAATAGTAGTGAAATATGAAACATGCACCAAACGCCACATCCTGTTTAGCATCATCATGAGCCATATTTCTCAGGGCTGCAAAAAAAAAAAAGTTCACCCCTCCCACCCCTCCGTTTTCATCTGTCCACATCTGTCCTTAATGGATTGAGCCCGGCTGGCAGCACCAGGCGTTTATACATCTTAACATGGGTGGCCCCAGTTAAAAACCTGAACTTCTAACCCTCGCAGTGTGAGAGCCGTGTTCCACATATGGAGGGGTTCAGTCAGCTTGCAGTACTGGTGTGTGTTTGTGTGTGTTCGTGTGTGTGTGTGTTTGTTTGTAAACATTACAGTACAGTACAATGCAGGATTAGGATGTTTGCCAGGAAGGGCTATAGTCAATGTATTTAATGGAAACATTTGCATTAATGCAGCATCTGGCCGACCGCAAACAGATTGCACTGAATTTGGAGTATTATAAGAATCTCAAACTCACTGATGCGATGCATTTTTAAAAAAAATGCTGCCTTGTGTTTGTTCTTATATTGTTTCTTTCTTTACACCCTCTACATTTGATTATTTAATTTAAATTTAAACCACATATCTTATTTTATATTTGTTTACATCATGCGTTGGAGAGAAACTGAATTACAATCTCTATGTCCCATACATATACAGTAACAGAGTTGACAATAAAGCCGACTTTGACTTTTGACAATACATACATTATATTTACCTATTACTGTGTATTATGAAATTATATAATTTCTGGGTCTGTGAGCATTCAGTTATTGAAAGTGCACCTAACCTACACGGTTGCCCATAAAGTTGGTATAAAATATTATTTTTATGAAATGATTGTGACAATGTGATTTATTCTCAACAGATAAATTGTATATCTTCTTAAAACTTTATTGATCAATCTCTTCCAGACATACAGTATCACTGTGAAAATGTAATCACATGAATTAACCTTACAGAATAGGAATAAAAAGAGGAATGTCTTTATGTGTCGTGGCTTGTTGCAGTCATAATATTTTATAATAAGTGATCTTTAATGCGTAGAATCATTGTGGAAAAAAAGAAAAAACAGATATATAAAGGGAATATTGTGTATGAATGAGTCAGGTGTGAGTTTGTGTATCAGCTGATTAATCTGAGAGCAAGATCCTTTCACACATTTACAATTCAAGCACTTTTCAAGGTGACTGTGCTACGTGATTTACATCAAAGTGACCATGTGGCCGTGCTGCTCTGATCAACTGTCCAGTCTGCTGAGAGAGATATAATATCCTCTGGGTATTACTGACAGGGAGCATGATATGTGTGTGCTTATGCCCCGCATGTGTGTGTGTGTGTGTGTTTCTGTGTGTCACTGTGGTCCACATGTATGAGTGTGAACGTGTATGTGTGTCACAGTGTATTTATGCAAGCGACTGACATAAATACATCAAGGGGAACACACAGCTGTCCAGTGCCATGTTTCTCAGGGGTTAAGACCTGAAGTGGACCGTGGGACTCTTCCTGTCGGGTCATTTCATTTTAAGTTCCCGTCAGTGAACCGGGCTCCCGTGGGCGAAGCCTTACGGCAGGCGGTCGTCTAAGTGCTTTCTTCAGTGATTGTGCAGCAGTGGAGGAAATGTAGACTTAGCAAGTGCCACTGCGCTGCCACCGGATGGCTGCAGTGAAAGGGACCTGCTCTGATCTCAACACATACCAGGCTGGATTAGAACGGGGAACCAGAGCAGAAACAGGATCTGACCCTCTCTGCTATCACTCTCTAACCCTGCCGCTCCTTCCCAAAGACATCCTCAACACTTCCTCCTCCAATTAGTGTGACCTTGTTACATTGGAGACACAAGGAAAGCTTTGTGAAAGTCAAGACTTCCGCACTTTTACCATGGCGAGCAGCGACTAGAGGTCATAATCAAAATAGCTCAGTTCAAATGTGTAAACTGACACAGATGCACAAAACAAACGGACAACAAGCTACGTAACAGTGCCTCTATATCCCACGTAGCTTTTCATCTTCCCCAGTGGATGTGATCAGCACTTAGCCGGCTCCTGTTTGTTTAGTAACACAGTAGTAGGAGGCCCCCGGCGGACGCTCTTTGAATGCTGAAAACCGTAAAGCCAGCACAGAGTCTGACACTGTGCCACCTCGGGGAGCAGCACTTCTATCCCACATGTCCCTTCTTTCGGTGAGGGGCGCCACTGACAGCTGCCGAAAGTCAGGGGTCAAAGTCACAGCAGGTAGACATCAGTGCTCAGGAGGGACGGATGATTAACGGCTGAATTAAGAAATTCGAGCAACTCTGTCAGTCCAACCAGACGGCCATGCTGTGGCTACAGTATACTCTATGCTTAGTGTGTATGTTGGGACATGTGGACCACCATCCAGCACACAATATACAAACACGCACACGCACACATTTCCTTTTTTCAATGTGTCTTCTGTCATGCAGACAGCTGAAGACAGGCACTCCTGGAGGTTTTCAGAGTTTGGGCAGTAGCCAAGACGTCCCAAGTGCAATCTCAGAGAGTTCATCATTGTTTCCCACATGTCCAGCCATTCATACTCAGGGAAATGCATTCCCCAGACCCAACATCAGTATTTGTGAATAATAAAAATTTAAAAAAGAAATGGAAAAAAGCTGTCAGCAGTGTTATTGATAACTTTCACAGCTCTCGCGTCCACTCGAAGGACCTTGAATTCATCATTTTCATTGTCACTGGTCTGTGGGACCGAGCTAACTGGATTCCCATTTGCTCTAAGGGCGATAATTCAACCTTGGCCATTAATAAGCTGTTCACACAGCATGCAGCTATAGCAGGCTATGTATAGGCTAAACCTTCATATAGCTTTTACAGCAAGAGCAAAACAGGCCTTTTGACATTATAACCTTTCAAATCAGGCTGTGAATTTGACTAAAAAGCTGAATTATGGTTACACTGCTCTACCATCCACACTGTGTGAAAAAAGTGCACCACAAAAAGTAACATAATGTAAATGTATATAGTGGAATGGGTCCTAAAGGACATGTGGGTTTTTAAATGGCTCCCTCCAACACTTTTAGTAACTGTGTCTGAGAGATTTAACCTTCCTTACTTCCTCCCTTCTATTTATAAGAGTGTCATAGTCCTGCTGCACTTTGATAGTACCAAGTGATCTCATTTACACACTCGCTCTCTCTCACACACACACACACGCAGAGTTACACACAGACATACTCATGCTAGCACATATTTTTCTGCACGCATGCACTCTATGTGTGAATGATGCCAGCAAATACTCATAAAATGTTTTAGCAATGAGCGAAACAGATGGAAATACTGCACCGAGTGCCACAATGGCTGGGCATTTGGCAGCGGGCCACAGTTGAATTGTAGCATGTCCTAATGGATCAGCTGAAAGCTATGTGAATCCTTCAGTAGCCTATCTGCCCCTGACTACTTGCCTCTCTGTCCGCTCCATCTCTGTGCCAAAGGGTGATCCAGGGCTGGAGCCGGTGCCCGCTGACAGCTGAGCTGCACTCTGGCAGACAACCGGCACTTCTGACTGAGTAAATGTACTTATTTACATTCCACCACCATCGAATACTAAAAAAAATCCTAAACAAAAAACTGAACACAACAAGAAATGAGTCACCTATGCACTTTGCTGGAAATGACTGACCACTATATACCTGTTCACTGCAGTGTATCTGGTGTGTTTTTTTGCTTTCTCTTTGAGTAGGAGTTAAGCATAGCAAGATGCTGGAAATGTTTCATGTGGGTCACGGTCTAATGTTACTCAGTAGCAACAATAACAACACAAGGTTGCTGCTGCTTTCTCAAAGGAAACTGTGCAGAGTGCTTGTATTCACAAAACCAAAGTTGCTTTCAGTTTTCTAGGTCTTTCGACACTTTGTGAGCTCATCACAATGAGTTTTCCCAACACAAACAAAGTGCACTTTGGCAGCAACAATATGTTCATGGCAGCATTATGCATGTATTATATATATATTGTATTTAAAATCATGTTCCCTTGGCACCAGTTGGCTCACCATGCACAAGCAAACCATGTCCCATGCCAGCAACCAGCTGCCTGCACCGTGCACACTGTATTAATGTGACCCAGCGATCAGCATGTCACAACAGAAACAGATAACCCAGCATGCTCTGCTGCTGCTGCTGCCCATCTATTATTGTAACACTCCTGTAACTGGGCCTGTGGTGTGCAATCACATTTTTAAACAAAACAGACAAGCCAGCTATTGATGAAGCCGTATTCATCGTACTCGTGTTCAAGTCGTGCTTGTGGGCCAGACAGATTTTCGAAGCACTAATCATCCAAACCGCAGTAACGCCCTAAATGAATATGCCATTGGTTGTTTGTCTTCGGCTGATTTGTCCACCGACTTGAATTTATTGCGTCGTCTTTGTGCTTTGTGTGAAGCTACTCATCAAAGAGGAAGTTAAGTTTGAATCAGTCGTGTTCAACAAGCCGCCAGATGTTAAAATCAAGAGGCTGAAAACACATAAACAACAACACATGAGCAGGTTGCCAGTCGTTATCATATCAATATGACTTTAAATACAACAAAACAAGTCATTATCAAGAGATATAACACTCACAGGGAGACAGGATACCCAAAACCATGTGTGACATTTGTTTCCTATTATTTATTTATTTTTTACAATTGTGTATTAACCTAAACCAGCTGCAGTGGTGTGGACTGTTTGTGTGAGCGCTGTTATATGTTCACAATACATACTCTGCAGGGAGTCATTGTTATTTCCATCTGAGGGCCCGTCATCGCTCTGTGGAGCCTCAACATCAAAAATTGAGCTGCCTGTCCCGTCAGTGGTGCAAATAATGAAAGAAGGAGCCCCTCTGTGGGGGTGACGTGTCTCTTCCTCACACCCCACGTGGTGATGATTCGTTCAGCTTACTCATGTTTCTCCTCCAAACAAATTAATATTTATTATAGTTGCCCGAGTGTTCGGCTCTGGGGGACTTCTGACGCCCCCGGTCTGTGCAGGGCCCGCTCATAAAGGAGCTCTCTTAAGATTGTTCTATTTTCGGTGGCCATTATCTTCACAACTCAGTCTGGATGAGACAGAGGAGGGTCACAGAGGAATCCTTTGGTGACACTGCTGCAGATATCAATAAACAATACGGCCTCTGTGTGACTTATCTCTGAGCAGCCCGTGTCCTGCACCGGGCTGAGATGTCATTTCAAGTGACATTATGTGAGGTCAGCCACAGTTAACCAGTCAGTCATCCATTTAATATACTAACAAACATATTATTATCAATGGAAGCTGGAGTTGATGAATTTTAAGCATTTCTTCAGAAAAAAATTAAGTGATTGTGATTAATTACTTAATTGTTTGACCTCTAAGAACTACCTTTGGGATATCACCTAATGTATACTGAATGGGTATAATGTTGTATTTGTATGTGTATATTGAGCATATTGTGTCAAGTATCTATCTATCTATCTATCTATCTATCTATCTATCTATCTATCTATCTATATTCATGTATGCATAATCAAGATTTCTACATATTTAAATTCTCATGCATTTGGCATCTGAACAGGTGCTGTAATATAATTATTCTATATATTTTTTACAATCTAATATATTTGGTGTATACTTCACAGCAGGTATAGTAGTTATTGTCCAAGAGTTTGGTAGATCAAACACATAAATAAGTTTGGTTTTCTCTTTGTGGTTGTAAATGCCCTGGACAATAGTCGAGAACACATGACTCTGGGTTGCACTGTGGAACTTTAAATAACCTTGAAGAACCACACAGAGCTCTGGCAGCACCGGCTCTGCCTTTAAATGACTCAGTGTCTCATAATAATCCACTTTATGTCCGCTCATATTATACTCATACATCTTAGCTTGTTTATATAGGCACCGATTCCTTTCATTCTTTCTTTTTACCTGCTTGTTCCTGTTGGGGCTGACGGGAGCCTGGAGGCTATCCTGGCATGCACTGGCAGGGAAACATCAGGGTTCTCAGAGTTGTATAATATTTCTATTAAACCACATTTAAAATGTTGGAGTTGTTGTGGTGCTCTGTGCCCACTTTGTCATCACTTACCCCCGAACTGGTGTGATGATTCAGCGATGAAGAGGGCAGGGAGAGTTATGGCTGCTGATGTGAAGGATTGCTGCGACACCTAAATCACAGACACTGGGCTCAGTTTCAGTTGTGACAGAACAGCTCATGTACAGTACATCTGAGTCATATCTCAATATGAGAAGTAAACAGTGGCTTCAGTCAGTGTGGGGAAACTTCAGTAGCTATATGGGGTAGAGAACATTAGGGCATCTCTATTTTCAAAACATGAACTCGTTATACAGTCCAACTAATGATCCAATGAGAGGAATCTATTCTATAACGATTAAATGTCATGCAAATCAAATCTGTCACTGTGTAAAAAAATAATTAAGCTCTTTTTGAAAGAGAGACTAAGTTATCATCAAGGTCCGGACAAAAACAAATTATATGGACAGAGGAGGGTGTATCAAATGAGACATGAATAGTTGGAAGTCCATACAATTAGATTTTGTGAGAACAAGACAGGAAGGAATCCATACAATGAGGATTTGGCTGAGCATCATACAGACTCAGTAATGATGGGCAGGGCATGGAGAAATGCTTGAAAGAAAAACATGTATTGACAAGACATTTCAGACAAGAGCAAACAAATAGGAGTCTCAGTGCGAGGTGAATAACAGGTAAGTCAGAGTGGGTTTAACATGTCACTGCCGGGATTTCCATCCTTTTATTGAACAGCCATCTCTAGCAGCTCATGTGTTAAATTAAAACCAGAATTGCCTCTTGGGAAACTTAAGTGTTGAGTTGTTGGAAGGAGTCTCTCTCCTCTTGGCAATGAAGACAAAACGAGTTTAGTTTTTAAGAGGACATGGGTAACTCGTGGAATGAAGTTTTAGCAGAAGATGAAAGGCCGATTCAGCTTGTAAATCACGGGGGCTGATGGAAAGGCTTTCTTGGGTGCCACATCTCTGAGTCCTCCTTTTGTGGTGTGCGCGCCGTTGCCTGGGGCTCACCTTGACAAGAACCTGCTGATTGAATAACCAGATGATCTGAGGTGGTGTACGCACATTGAAACAACAATAACAAAAAGCCAACATATTTGCCAATACAGTAAAAATCAAAGTGTGCACTACAGCGGTCCTAAATAGCCAGCTCTCCTCGCGCATTAACAAATATGTTCTAGTAAATAGCAAGTGAAGTGGGACTCTTAAATTTGAGATGTGTGTAGCCATCGGACGGAACTTGACACCGGTGCGCACAGAGCGCGGAGATCAGGTTAGAAACATGCATCTCAACAGAACATCTCCAAATCGCATTCCGCATACTGAAATCTAATCCGAGGACATCAGGATGTGTGACATAATCCCCAAGACATCTGAAGACTGCGCTCCTCCTAACGGGGCTCCAGGGGTGGTTTGGAGGGATATGTGGACCTCTGTTATTCACTGTTTGCTCTTGCAGGGATCTATAAAAGAGGGGCGGACACCAACTGCCCCCAAACGTCAGAGCGTACTTAACTATAAATCTCTCCAAACAGCCCTCTGCGCCCGGTGCGGTGTTATGCGCAGACATCTGTCCTGCCTCAGTCCAGTATGAGGACAACGCGTGTGGAAACCGTCCGAGCTGCATGTAGACACTATACCTGACCCGGAGAAAATGGAGAGTAAACACCCTCATGTGTGTTGTTTATCATGTCAAGATACTCTAAATTTGTTTTGAGTATGATTTTTGTCACGCAGTTGTGGATGTAAAGGCGCTTCAACTATTTTTTTTTTTTTTTTTGCTCAGCCTCTAACCAAGAGACAGAAACGAGCTTGTTGCACTCTTGGAGAGCAGATATTGCGCACCTTTTGCGCTTCACTTATGCGCCGGAGACGCTGATGTCTTCATTGGACTCCCTTCAGTCGGAGATGGTGGATCTCTCTCGGATTTCCAACGTGGAAACGTAGCATCCAATTAATCAGCGACTGCAACTGTACCCCCGTAAAGGCGCAGTGGCACTCGGTCGGCTCTCTTCAACACCTACCTTTGGACTCCAAAGTGTGGAGAGACGCATGGTTGCACGCTCGGGTGCGCTGGATCGAAGTATGTGAAAACGCACCTGGTTGCTGTTATTCCAGCTTTTTTTTCTTCATTCTTTTTGGACACAAACTGAATTTGAACTCACTAGAAAATTAAAATTTTGGATCGTGGCTGCTCGAACGGTTTACTGCAGCTGAATCAGCTTGGGACACTAAATGAGTCGAGTTTTCTGTTTGGATTTTAACACCAACAGCCGAGCGAGTTTCAGGTCTGCATGGGCCATATTTAAGGTAAGTAGCATAAAGCAAAAGCAGTGTAATTTGTTTACAATTTGAGAGTGTGATAAAACATTTTCATACCCGTAGATTATCTGCGCGCAAAGGACACGCACGCGTCTCTCCAGTAATTTTTCGGTGAAAGCGAAATGAGAAATGCAACTTGTGTGTAAAGACAGTTATCAGGACTTATGTGTTTTGTTTTTTTCTTTTTTCTTTTTGCATAGCATGTTTAAGCCCAGTATTTATCCATGCATAGCTGTTTAGGTTTACTGCAGACTCAACATGCCATTAGACAAGAGTCACGTAAGCTTTGGGGATCGCCATCTGGCCAACTCACACCATTATTTAGGCTATCGCTGCCAACACGCTTTGGTGCGTGCTTTAACCGACGCATTTTTGTTTGTGTGTGTGTGTGTGTGTGTGTGTGTGTGTGTGTGTGTGTATGAGTGAGTGTGTGTGTGTGTGTGTATAAGGCGCACCCTCCCGATATCACAACAACAGGAATGTATCATCTCATAATCCTAATAAGTCTGACCATCAGGCTGCTGGTTAACCATGGTTTATCTTTGTAATTTTTAGAACAATGCGGCACTTTTACGCACGATTTTACGCATTATTTTACACATTATACTAGATTGACTCAGGTACATTAAAGTTTATTTCCCTAAAAATAAAAACTAAGTGGCAATTTCACCCTGATATTCATATATGCAGCAAAGTCAACTATGAGACAGAGACAAAGCGAAGATCATTGTCTCTTAATGTGATGGCACAGTTATTAATACAGACTGAGTCAGGGTACGGCTGGCTTCAACACTTGCTGACTTCATTGTAAACACACAGTGGCCTATATCCACAGTGTGTTTTGATTTTTTTTTCTTCCCAGTTTGTTTTATCTCTTGTTTCAAACAACAATATCCCCTCTGTAATTTTTTGCAGGTTTCTTCATAGGAACTGAGTCTAAGATGAAGTTATGGGATGTTTTGGCCACGTGTTTGTTGCTCCTGAGCTCTGTTGCTACACGGCCTCTCTACCAAAACACTCAGCCAGCCAAGAGGACTTACTTCCCCAGCAGCTACAGTGATTCAGTGTCCCTGTCAGTGGAGGACGAAGAGCGAGCGTTCCAGCGTGAAGACCACAACCTGCAGGAGATCTCTATGGAGAATCAATGTAAGGCACACGGCATGTTTTCACAAAATCTCATTGTGAAGTGAAATCACACTGATAGTCGTTTGAATGGAAGGTGATAAGCCCACATTGGGGTCAAGGCATAGATCTGTGCCGTTTGTGCAAACCTACATTAACACAACCTGCAACAACTCTTTCATTATGTAAAGTGAGAGGTGGAATCTAACATGTTTTTGTCTTTGTTGTGATCCACCTCCATGGCTTGGCTCTTGGGAGGAGTATTTGGCAGCGAGCACAGGCTCATGCTTTAGGCTACATTTTAAACCAGGGGCAATTCAGACATGAATCTTACACAGTTGGTTTGCTGGCCAAATAATTTGGCCTTCCTTGAGTAATTACACTTGAGAAACAGCATGTAAGGTGATATCCAGTGGGCTGAGCCACCAGTGGAGTCCTACATTGATAACGGGCAGGTTATCAGACGGAAGATCTTAATTTGTGTTTTATTGCTGCTGTGTGTTGCATCACACTGATGTCAAAACAAGGGAGCAACATGAATACAAGTATGAGCGGCTCCAATTCCAAGCAGACGCTACCCCCCCCCTCCTTCCCTCCTTCCCTTTTGTTTACGTTCACCTCCGGCTCACTGTGACTCAGAGACCCGTCTGCCCAAAGTCAGAGATCATGGCATGTTTCAGAAGAAGACGGCAGCAGCGCGTGCCAGGTCATAGGGATTTTCAGGGTAGAGGCCAGACAACGCCGGAAAGTTTGAGGAATCAAGTGAGAGTTCTGTGTTTATGTTCATTTTAACAGCAACAGTGGGCAGGAATTTATTTTGTTTGGACCAATGTGACACTGTATCATCTTCACACAGACGTAAAACGCTGCCAAGAACTAGATAAGGAATGGAACATTTAGACAAACGTTTGTGCTGCCACCTCATATTCTGTTTGGATCGCCGTGACATCACTGATCTGCTGTGTAACCCAAGACAGTTAAGTATGCACCAAAAGTGTAAACAACACTGTAGCCCCAAGGGGTGATGGGTCTTTTGTTTTTGAATGTAAAAATCAGATAATGAGCATGTTTTAATGCAAAACTGTACAGCAGCAGCTGAACATGTACATCCTGATAGTGGAATAAGAAATGGTAAGAAATTAGCATTAACTTTGGAAAATTATGGCACGATTTTCATCGTGAATCAAACCATTTCCTGCCACCAGTTCAGTCTGTCAGCAGGTGTATACTGTAACCACCCTGCCTGTCAGTTGACATACAATAGGAGGTGTCTAAATCAAAGGGCAGGTGTGTCTAAACAGATTGGCCCTGGCTCACCTGATACACAAGCGGCGGCTCACTCAGCTGTGGAGAGCAGGCGGATCAGATGGCCCGTTCTCCTGCTCCTGCCAGAGGAACAGGTAGGAGAGGAGAGTTAGGTGACACTGCAACAGAGAGGCCGTGTTAACCACAACGCCACCTGCCAGACACCGAACCTCGCCGGTCCACGCAAGCAGCACGGCAACGCGCAACCACAAGCGTGCATAGAAACACAAGGGCAGTGTAACCCGAGTCGGAGCAATCGATTCATTTCAGAACAATATGTCTTCATGATCTTCATACATAGTTTATTGCCGCCTGGCCCGCAGGCGTTGGAGAGCAGGAGTGACGTTTCTCCCAGTAATAGAATCAACGTGTAACAAAGGAGGGTCCAAGGCTTTCAGTCAGGCCCGGCCTCTGCCGCTCCTCCGAGCAGATGGCGGAGAGCTGTGCTGGTACATGTTTTGGGTTTCAAGCCGACTACAGTCTGCTCCATGTAAATGACTCAAAGTGTCTTTTCATTAGGCCTTTGAAGTTCTAAAATTAGATCCATCAAGGATTTGACTGAAACAATGTCCCACTGCATCTCTGCTGGTGGCTTTATTTGGTCTGTGCCAATTGGATCAATGCAGGAAACTGCTGCATGAAATTCCTGAAATACCTTTAATGACTTTGTGAGATGGAAACCTAATGATGGCAGGGCTTTGTGTTAACATGCCGGTCATGTTATTGATGCAAAAGCCACGTCCCATCCCTGCAGATGTAGACATTTCCTCCCTTTCTGGGTGAAGCGAATCTCAAAACGGAATTGACAACACCCTTTGACCTTTAGCCTCCAACTCATCCTCCCAAGAGCCGTGTTAGAGGGAGTGAGAGCAGGGCACCTGCACGTCCATATGAACAACTCTGGACTCCTCACCGCATTCCTCCACCCGGGACTAATCTATAAATCAGCATGCACCGTTTCTGATCTGCACATTTTTCTCAGTATTTATGGACATTGTCTGCATTTACGTCAGCATGTATTCTTCTGTCCGCTTCTCTGTGAATGTGCTGGCGGAGCACGAGCACGCTCAGTGTACATCATTCGGTCTAGATGGTTTGATGAACTGAATTGGCAGAAGCGCATTTATTGAGTTCTGCTTGTTCATTTTGGGAAATACGCTTCATTCACTTTCTGGCAGAGGGTTAGATGAGGAGATCGATACTACTGTCTTATCTGTCAGTGAAATATACGGCTGAGCAGTTGCCAGGCAAGCAAAAGAGACAGGAAGCTGCTGCTCCGAGCCAAGAAACAGTCTGCTACATAAATGTCTGTTAAATGGCAAGTTGTTGTTTCTGCACTTTGGTTTTTCTTGTACGGATGAAACTAATGAGATTTTTACCCTAGACGGAGCCAGGCTGACTACTTTCCCCTCAGCTCCCATCTTTGTGTTAAACTAAGCTAAGCTAAGCTAACAACCAATCTTCTCATCTAACTCCTTACGAGAAAGAAAACAAACCTATTTCCAAAAATGTCAAGCTATTCCTTTAAAGTAAACATTACTTAGATTGAATACATTATATACCTTATTTATCCATTCATTCATAATGGGATGTGATTTCCCTTCATTAAGAGTACAGATTTTACTGAAATAGAAGCATGTTTTGCTTGTGGTTTTACAATGTTTTCATACCAATCATTCCCCCCCCCACATGGATTTCTAAAGTTTGATTCAATTATGATGTTTATTGTCACTATAGAAGTACAGCATTAGATACAAATAGCCTGAGTATCCCACACTGGGGAGAGCAAAGGCACCTCTTGTTGACACACCAACATCTTCATGACTTTATCTTATCTGCTCACATAGTGTATCCTTTGAAAGCAGTAAATCTAAGATCAGCTTGTTGCTGAGTGTTGTTGAGGTGACGTTTCTGAGAACTGTTCTTTAGTGTCCAGGTCAGGTATGACGTTGTTACTATTTTAAGTTTATTATAAGTCAATCTGCTTCTACTTCTGTGTTTTGCAGATGACAACGCAGGTCCCTATCCAGATCAGTTTGACGATGTAATGGATTTTATCGAGGCTACGATCGGCAGACTCCGGAGATCATCGGAGCCCGACGGGGGCTCCAGGGGACGGAGGGAGCAGAGACAGAGAGGAGCAGCAAACACGGGGGGCACGAGAGGCGAGGGGAGAGGACATGGCGACAGGAGGCGGGGGCGAGGGCGAAGCCGAGGCAGCAAAGGAGGCCGAGGCGAGAAAGGGAGGGAGAGGGAGAGGATATCGGTGCAGACCCGAGGCTGCTTGCTGAAGGAGGTCCACCTCAACGTGACGGACTTGGGGCTGGGCTATCAGACTAAAGAGGAGCTGATCTTCCGGTACTGCAGCGGCCCCTGCGTGGAGGCCGAGACCAACTATGACAAGATCCTGAACAACCTCACACACAACAAGAAGCTGGACAAGGACACGCCCTCTCGCACCTGCTGTCGACCGATCGCGTTCGACGATGACTTGTCTTTCTTGGACGACAACGTGGTGTATCACACACTGAAGAAGCATTCTGCGAGGAAATGTGCCTGCGTCTGAGGAGGTCAGACGGATGTGATGTACGCAGCATCATCCAGCTACAGTGAACTAAGGATCACCTTTACAAGCTGCTGCTGCTGCAGAGGGAGGGATCGCTGTTGGAAATGGGCATACAAGGTCAAAGAGGAGGTGTATCGTTGAATGGGCGATGTACATTTAACTCTGAGAGTCCCTCCAGTTCAGACATACATGTGCACCGATTTGCGGAAGCATCAATATTGTTACACTTCCAGATTCGCCTACTGTGCGGTCTGAAAAGGTGAGAGAAAAGATAATAACTTTAGTTGGCTTGGGTTATTAATTTTTTTTTGTTGTTGGAAGAATTCATTCTCCCAGGAACATCAGTTTTTCCATGGTTGGCTCCTAAGACTGCAGACAAACAGAGAGACTTGAGGAGTATATTCAGCTGCAGTCTAAATCACTTCCACTGCATAGTCTGCTTCTTGACATTTGCATTCAGAGCCAAGTGATGAGAAATACCACATCGGGGTTCAGCGGAGACTTCTTTTGGTGCAACACATCTACGTATATATAGTATATATATGCATACAAGTGTGTGTAAGAGGTATATTTATTAAGATGGAATTAACTTATTGTTATTTATTTCAATCCATTTTATGAGAAGAAATTGTTGTTTTTCTTATTTATTTAAAAGCTTTGTTTGTCCTGGATGGTGCCAAAGTGGAGCATTCTCTCATGAAAAAAATCTTACAAGGCAATCCACAACTCACAAACACACACACATCCTAATAACATTTATTGGCTTCACGTAGATTCCAGGATTTCTCAGTTGATGAGTCCAAAAGAAAAAGAAAAAAAAGAAAAAGAGAAAGATCTGTAGCAATCAAGTCAAAGGAGTGTAGGTAGAGACAGCAGAGGGGACCAATTGAAGATTTTTGATTTAAGCGATCTGTTGTTTTAAAGGTAGATTCACCTCATTCTCACTAATGTGACCACACTAAGTTGGTGTTGGTGGTGGTGGTGGTGGGGGCTTGGGATGTTTCCCTCTCCTCACGCCATCTAGGTACACACCGATCCAACTATGACATCATTTTTACTGTATGTTTACAAGGAGGCCAACGACTATCTGCTGCTGTTTAAATTAACAAATCAGGAATAGATTTAATGTCCATCACGTCTTTTTTAAGTTGAAATCTCAAAGGGAGAGCTGTCGTCTCTCTGAGGATCTGTAGGTGCCTTTGAGGATCAATCCTTTGAGTCGCAGAGTACAGAAGCTGCTAGAATACCTGCCTATCAGCGAACGTTATCCGAAACCTCGCTCTGGCACGGCACCAAGTCTGAGCAAAAGGCTTTGCAGTGGTTACTGTCCCAATAGGCTTTAAAGTTCACGGGACTGCCTGTGTTTCTGTCTCGGCACTGACAGACGGGTCTTGCTCCCTGAAAGGGGATTTGAAAGTGATCCTTTAACATGAGTCTTAACCAAATATCCCCGCTGGCAAAGGCATTTTGGTGAAGGCAGTTTAAGGAAGATCTAGCTACTGTAGCGGCTGTCATCAGGAAACTGATGTGAATATCTGAAGATGAGACGTTTGGACAAAGGAGCGTAAGACGATGGCTAGGCTCAGCGCGCCGTCTGCATGTAATAACCTGCTCAAGCCAAGTTTATTCCTAAAAAACGTAGCAGAAACGTACATCCAGGAAAACAGGAGGGTCTGTAAAAGCATGTTGCTCTGCCCATCGAGACCCTGCGAAGGGGATCGTTTAAGTGGAACAAA
Source organism: Trachurus japonicus (assembly GCF_045865225.1). Taxonomy (NCBI): domain Eukaryota; kingdom Metazoa; phylum Chordata; class Actinopteri; order Carangiformes; family Carangidae; genus Trachurus; species Trachurus japonicus. The sequence continues at coordinate 15,696,222 of NC_140918.1, forward strand.
GACAGCCCTCGGGTAGGTCTTGATGTTAGCACGGATTAGGGACCAAGGTATCTGTGCCCACCCAGCAGCAAGCAAGCAAGCCAGCTTTACTGTGTAATCCCTCTGCACACAGAACAAATCCACTGCATCAAGCTGAATTTAGGCCAAACACTACACAGAGAGGAGAAAAAAAAAAAAAAAAAAAATTGAGCTTTTATCACAGCATACCTCATCAATTGGATCATCTTCCCCTTTAACAACTGATTTGTGCATAAGCCTTTCCAGATGAGAATGTGCAGTTAGGAGACTTCCCAGAAGCCTCGGAGCGCCTTGCCACTCCTGAGTACCATACATTAAAGTGTGTAAACTGTGACCACTTGCCCCCCTCTCATCTTCATCTTCATCACTGTTTGCTCAACTGTTCCTTTGGCGACTCATCCTCCGGTTTTAAACGAGAAGACAAGCGAAAGGTAAAGATGCGAAGGAAACCTCAGTGTTAATGTTAGAAGAAAAGGATTGCATTTGTTCTCACTCCTTATTGTGTTAACACCTCTGTGAAAAAAAACACAACCTGTCATGTCGTCTCACTTGTTTTGTGTTACAGAACCAAAGCTCTCGGCAAACTTTATTTTTGTACAATATTCATTTTATAACTTTTTACAGAATTAAACTTGTTTCTATTAAATGAGCGTGTCTCTTGGTATTCTGCCATGCACAATAATCCACCGGGGCCCAGATGGTGCTAATTTGCTTGGGATGTGTTTACACAAGCATCATTTTAGAAAGAGAAAAAAAAAAAATTGGGGGGATGAAAATGTGGGTGAAACGAGGGAGGACTCCGAGGATGGTTTGAGAGATGGCCTCGACCGTGTTGCGTCCCCTCCTGTTCTGCATTCCTGAACACCAGCCCAGGGTCGTACAGTAAACAAAAGCGAGCAGTAAAGCGCCACCGGGCTGTAAATCAGGGCGCTCCAGAATGTTTCCACTGTGCACAGAAGATATGTAAATGCAGAGGTGCAGACAGTGAGTCATTACGCAGGGGATCAAGGTGAGTTAGCCGAGGTGCTTTAAGGGACCATTTGGGGTTAATTTGTCTGAGTTAATCTCTGCGGAGTCAGACTGCTGACCATTAGAATGATTGAGCATTTAATTGTTTTTTAAGGCTGTGAAAATACTTCGTCAAAGGAGTTTGTTTTCATCCTCATTCGTGTGTCTAAAAGGATGTGATGTGATTCAAATTCCATGGAAACTATATAACTGTGTGGCCAAAGCATGAAGTATATGTGCTATATATTCCTTCTCTATTCTTCCTACCTCTGTAAATACTATTACTTGTGTTTTAGGAAGTGGTTCATCCTGTTTACTTTAGCATTATGTTTGTTTAAGCATTAAGAAAACAACAGAATATAACCTGCTTGGCCCTGGCACTGTGACTTGAATATAACTTCTAAATAATGTGAACAGCTGCAAAACTAACTCACATCTCTTATGCATGAGACACGGACTGATCATCACAGATTATTTAAGTGAGAAAATGTTTTTCTCATTTGGGTGAACTGACCCCTTAATAGGTCAAAGCTGCATCTTGAAAGCTTGGGTACCTGGAGGTCAGCCTCTGCTCTCCTCATGCAGACTGATTCATCACTTGGTCATGAAGACGAATTTAACATCAGCTTCTCCCCCATGAAGCAAATCTCCTCTCCTTCTCCAGTTTCGCTGCTCTTTAAAACATCACTCGTTATTGTCGTCCTCCCATATTCCTCGTCCTGGTATTTCTCTTTGTTTCTTAGTGATTTTTTTTTTTTTTTTTTTTTTACTGCCGCAGCATGTTTTCCAGGGCACTGAGACATTCAGTTGTCTGCTTGTAATTTTGGTTGGCGAAGAATGACATGGTTATACAGTTTGTAAGTCACCGAGTTTAGGCGGCAGCTAAACGCACAGATATGGAGTGTTAGGACTTTCATTGTCTTCATGATAAAAGGTAACATTACATATGATAAAAGGTAACATTACATATTGCTAGCGGCTTTAATCATCATCATCGTGTCAGTACAATTCAAATTTGTGCGGAGAGACCAACCATGTGACTCAGACTTCCTCGTTGTTGTACTCGAAAAACAAAGACCACTCACATATTGTGGGCCAAGGTTGCAATCTGGAGGATGTGTAAAGAACACAAACATGGCTTTCATTAGATCTACATGTGGTGGTTTTCTCTGTCAGTTAAGATATTTATTGATACTACACAGGTTATTCAAGGGATTCTGGATTTGTATTGTTTTTGCAATGACAACAAATATAATAAATGATCATCACATGTGGCCACACCTATGTTTTAATCTTAAACAGCAAAGCATAGAAGCAACTGGACCGGATTATGGGCGTGAAACCTCATCCTACATCTTCAAGGTAATTTTATAATCTTAACTCAAGGTTCATAGTCTCGTTGTCTTTATCAGCTAATTAAAGACGTCAACTGAGTCAACTTCAATTCGCTAGGGAGGAGAAAGTGCTGGTGAGAGATATTTGGAATTAGAACCACTAGGATTAGTAAATCTAAACAAAACGATGACTGATCAATGAAAAATGTAGCCTGTAAATACTTTAAACTTCAAGACAGTGTCAAAACAGCGGCTTTGACCCAATCTGGGTGGATCATGTATCTGCAGGTTTGAGTTAGTGTCTTATAAAAAAAATGATACTTGGCAGGAGAATCCCTTTGATCAGCTGGTAAAAACAGATACGTCACTCCACGTTTCACTTTGGATAAAATGTTTCACTCTTTGACATGAGAATATAAATTCCTTTTATGTAATTTGCGAGCTGGAATACAGTGTGTAAAAAAAGAAAAGAAAAAAATTTGTATGCATGTTCATTGCAATTGACTTTTTTACAAACCAGCAAACTTCATAGTTGGTGAACAGAACGAGACCACAAAATCTGGAGCTGATTTATGAGGCATTAGCAAACTCTGAAGATGTGGGAGGAGAGGCCAGTAGAAACGATGCAAATAAAGTTCATACAATCAAAACAGGCATAAAAAAATCCAAATTCCTCCGGTGGTTTGATGAATTGCAAAGAGAGGAAAATAAACCTGTATAAAATCCTATCATGCTTGCACAGTTAAAATGCCTGCACATTTATATGCTGAATACAGTGGCCTGGACCCAGCAGGAGGAAAGACACTCTGCAATTTGGTGATTTAATTGATGTTTTCATGCTGAGTTGTTGACGGCTACTCTGCATTCTGTGACTGATCCTGAGACCTTGTGGTTTTACAATTTTGAAAATACCAACAACAAACCCACCCTCACAACTGACCGATATAAAAAGACCTGCTGATGAAACCTTTCAGATCTTGCGTTTCTTCCACGCTGGTTCCTTGTCTTCCTCCTCGTCCTCCTCCGATTCCTCCGCAAACACAGGCTCCGGCTGCGTCCTACAGGGATTCACAAAAGCAAGCAACGATTTAACGACTTCAGCGCAAAGCAATGAGCTGTAATTTAAAGAACATAACCAGATGACACAGCTTTAAGAAGTTAGATAATATAATTTTATTGCTTCAGACATAATTTCTTTCTGCACAGGCCAAGTGAGGATGAAGGCTGCAGATGTTACATGAAGCAGACGGCCGTACAGGAGCTCTTGATCTCCACGTTGCTGCTCTTCAGTAGTATTAACTTCTTGTTTTAAAAACCCTACTGTCTCCAAGCCAAGCAAGGGGAGCCACAGTAGTGACCAGCAGTGTGTGTCATCTGATTCACATACTGTACTACAATGTACATCACCAGTATGTTGAACTAAAAATAGTTTGCTCGCAGTACTGTATGTGAAACAGTCTGTTTAATTTGGCTCACGGCTTTGTTCTGTGCTTACATAGCTGTCTGAGTCTGATTGTGATCTAAAGCTGTCCATTACTGCCGTTGTACCTGTAAAAACTGTACAGCCCTTTAAACATTTATGTGTCACACCAGTAGGAAGAAACCCAAGCGCTATCACAACACCGAGAGCGGCACGGCCAGCGCTCAGCTTACACAGCGTGCTAATGAGAGGAAGCACCAGAAACGAGAGAAGATGAGTGAGTGACGAAGAGGGAGGAACGGTGAAGGTGGATGAAGATGAAGACAGGAGGGTTTTCTTACTCTGTGTACGCCGGGGCAACCCAGTAAGGGTTCTCCGAAGCCTCCTTGGCGTGACGCAGGATGGCCTCTCGTGGGTTGCTGTCATCTGTTTTATCTAAAGCGATGTTCTTCACGATGAATGAAGACAAAGTGCCGCCATGAGCTGCCACTCTGCCTCCACGACCTGTCGGCACACACAGTCAATCATTAGATTTATGTACAAAAAACACCACCACTAACTTTTTCTTCCACATTAGCAGATGTACTGTAGTGTAGTGTAGAGAGGTATACTGAAATATCTCATTTTTAATTTATTTCTTTACTTAATACTGTTTTATATTTTTCATAAAAATGTTTCAAAGACTTTATGCTACAGCAGCAGGTTATCACATTACGAGCTTTTTATGACTTTGGGTTTGCTCTGTTTTGTTTCTTTCCTGTCTGAGAAAGTAGTGCAGTGATCTCTGCTGTAGTTACTGTACAGTACGGTGGAGCTGCTGGCAGGACTCGGCTGCACTTAATGGAGCTTTTGGGGGGAAAAACCTTCCTGCTTTCCAGAGAGGACATTATTACGGTTGTCTGAAAAGATCAAGGTTGGGATAGACATACATACACACACACTCGCATACTCAAAGACACAGGGATTTCCTGCTGTAGTTGTGCAGTAGGGTTGTTTGGGGATTGAGAGGCACTTCTTTCCATTGCTTGTAAGCATTCAGCAAACCACCAGCATTACCTTGCACTTATGCAGGTCGATTCACAAAGAGAATAAACAATACAACAGACAGCCTGTCGTCTTGAAATCACTACTCTGCTATCAAGTAGTCAAACCTACTTTCATGCAAGTGACCTGAATTTTAATTTGTAGACTGTTCAAACTAGGTTTCCATACTTACATACATTACCATTGGACCGTTCTGACAATCTTTACATAATGTTATTTAGCTGTGCAGTGGTTTTAACCTATAAAGCCACTAAGAAACCTAAAAATAAGCTTCCTTTGAAAATGTTTTATTTGCCTTGGGAGAGTTTTTTGAATAGTTTAAATCTTATTTCATAACATTTTTCATAATTCTCCTTTTAAAACGTGGCTTTGCTCCATCTTAATTTTTAGACCTGTTTTTCCAATCAAAGCGAGAGCGTGTTCATTTCACTGTGGAACCATTAGATTGTTGTAAGAACATTGTACTGAAGAATTAAGTGAAAAAACAGTGAAAGTGAAAAGACACAACCAAACATGGCGGCACTAAGCCAGCTGGAATACAGTCAAGCAGGAAATGCTGTCTGGAGCCTTGGCTTATTGGAGCAAAGCTCAAACAGCATCTTTGATTATGTATAGGTGTGGATGCGTGTATGAGGATAAACACGCCGATGATGGGTCCCAGAGAAAGTTAACAATGCATTATTATATCCACGCAGTTAAAAAATATGAGGCAACAGCAGGCTACAATGAGACTTTGAGGGGCCAAGTGGGAGCAGAGCTGTTATAGCTCTGGACATCAGCTGGATTGCATAATACTGAGCAGATCAACAACTGTGGATTTGTACATCTGTCTCAAACACAATCATGTATTCATCCACTTACAAACATGACTAATAATACACTGGAAAAACTAAAGCAGAGCCGAGGCCATACCTTGTTCGATTCTCATATTTAAATGACAGTGGACATGGGCTACAGATACTATATGCTCTTCTTCTTGGTTCTGTCTTGTCAGTTTTTCTAATAAATTAAAAGCAAGCAAAAAAAAAAGAAAGAAAGGAAAGAAAGAAAAACAAATGTACGTTACCTGGTCCGGACACTGGCGGCTCGGGTTTGTGGGACTTCTTGGGGTCGAGTCTGTCCTTCTCCAGCTGTTTCCGCGTGCTCCGCTGTCGGGCCTCTCTGAACATGGGCAAGGCATGAGCTGGAGACACACAGGGTAAACACGGATAATCAAGTTGCTTAGGTAACTCCAACTGCAAGATCGCATAACACAGCCGCACAAACAAGCAGGCCTGGCTTCATGTGCAGCGTTCGCGGCCCACGTATATTACTTTCGTGAATGAACACAGAGATTCAAAGCTGAGGCTCATAACTGTTTCCAGAAAACAGAAACACATTCTCTCGATCTCACCTACTACTACACCCTGCGGAGGACGCAAGGTGTTTATGTGAAGATACACACACCTGTTAATCTCTGGCAGCGTCTCTCATATTGTGTACTCTTTCTGCCATAGTGCACACCAACATATTCATTATATCCCCCATGTTTAGATTCAGACAATTACTCTGCCACTCTTCACACTTTTTTGAGCACTATCACAATAAAGGCCCCCAGCACTTAAATCCACGAGTGTGTGAGTGAACGTGTGCATGAGTAAGTGTGAATGAGTGCCCTCGAAGGTGTGTGAGAAACAGAGGGAGAGAGAGTGTGTGTCTATGTGTGTGTGAGCATTAATGTTTGTGTAAAGCGAGTGTGTGCTCAGCTCTTACCCTCAGGGGTTACAAAGAGACACTTTTTTAAAGGGCTAGATAAAGTGATTTTCCATTCAGGAGCTCTGTCGCTGTTCAGTGTTAATTCTTCTCCTCCACGCTACATTAAGCAAAAAGGTTACTGTTAACAGATTCCCTCGCTTTTCTCAATGGGCCATCACTTGTTTCCTGTCCCCTTTAATTTTCCAGTGCCAGGGCACCAAGTGCGTCACTCCCTGCTTGTGTCAGTCAAAATGCCTGCCTGCTTCACACCCTGTTGGCATAGCAATGAAATCACATGATGAATCTGAAAAGGCTGCAGCAGCCCGAACAATAAATGGTGTCTGAATTGGGCCACAGCAGCCAATCAGGGAGGACGATGATGGCAGCTGTCCGGTCTCTGCGGGTTCATGACTTTAGTCCGGGGGCAAAGGAGTGCGAGGCACGCACGAAGGAGATGACAGCCTCGTGTGTCGGTGATATGACAGGATGACAGGTAGGGGGTGGGGGGGTGGGGTTGTGTGTGGACCCGGCAGATCACGCCAGCAGAGGTGGGAGAGGCGGCTGTTCCTAGCGTGATCCACCGTGACTGCAGACCACGTGGCCGCCGCGTGGCACAGTGCCCTGCGGCCGTCCGTCCACTCATCCACACCCTATCCCATCAGCTAATGAGCCTGTGAAAGCACTGAATACTCTCATTCCTCAAAAAGCTGCCGGTATGAGATAGAGTGTTTGAACGTTTGCGTGAGTTGGCATGTAAACACGGGTTAAGGTTTTTGTTCTTTGCCTCTGAGAACAAACTTTTGAAGATGCTCCACTTGTCACATCATGCACTTGGTAGATGACTGGCACTGTTTTGGTGATGCTTAATAAAAAGGCACACTGCCATATTATGTGAAGAGCACTCCTGAGCAAGATTAACTAAACTGCAGGAAGGCTTTGAGAAAGCCACTTCACTTTAATTGCTTCAGTAATTGTTTGTCGTGCACAAAAAGTCAAGAGGGCAGAGAATAAGAATTAAAGTTCATTGAGTGGCAAAATCTATTACCCTTAGAAGCACTGCATAAAACTGTGTGTGTGTGTGTGTGTGTGTGTGGAAGCACAGATGATGGAGAACTTACGTGTGATGATGTAATCTTGTGTCAGTGTCTCTGCGTGTTTCTCTTTCCTCTTGCTCTTCACTACACACAGTTTGACCCCTCTGGAAAAGAGTCAGCAGGTTACATATGATAATGGTATCATATAGAAAGAAAGTGAAGAGTGAATTTTGTGAGGTAAAAAAAAAGTGGGACAGTAGGATTCCTGGTGGACTGCTGGACACACAAAAATTCAAAAAACACTTGAAAGGGCAGCAGATCCTAAATTTTCAGTCAAAAAAGGACAAAATAAACACATTTCACTCTCTTACTTGGCTCACATCACAGATACAGATAACGCTGACAGGTTTTGGCACAAGACCTTCTTCAGAGCATTCGGTAGCCAAATATTTTGTATGTATGTGAGAGCCATAGTGCTACAGTGAGTGACACTGGGAACAACAATGACTCATGATGCACCAATGGTATTTGTTTTGCTCAACATAGAAAAAGATGCTGAATTTAAAAATCAGGGTCAAATAAGATTTGTTTCTTAACATCAGTTGGTACCTTTGCTTTGGGCACATGTCCATGTGTGTTTGTGCTGTTTTGACAAGTTGACAAAAACAAACTGTACTTGGATGCCATGTTGATGCTTGTTGCATATTTACACTTTTACCCAATATAGTTCTATGGCATGTCTACAGCTTGAGAGTAAACTCTGGTTAATAGGATCAATTCACTGCTGGTTTTAGTCCTCTCAGGAAAATTGTTGTCTATAAAAAGAAAATAACATTGCACCAAACTTAACGTCTTAACCGCACATACCTGTGGCTTTTGACAGGATCGTAGTAGACCTTGGCCAGTCCGTTACCAGTTCCCACCATTATTTGGTTGAGTTTTGGATGCCACAGGGAGCGAACAACACTCTGAAATACACACACACACACACAGAAAGTAAAATGTTTTTGTGTACAGTAATTGAAGGTGGTAGATGTGCAGAAATTAGGTCATGCTTGCAAATAGCAGCTCACAGCAGGTAGTGAAAAACTTTCCTCTGTAGCTCTGATTTGCAGGGATGTTTCTGTCTCTCGCTAACAAAAGGTAACAGCCACATTTTATAGTAGGTATTGTGAATGTGTGACCCAGGTTGGTTGTGGTACAGTAGGGATCAGTCCCAGTGTGCTCTGCTGCTCTAGTTGACTATATTTGGTTGTTGGGATAAGGGCTGGATCCCTCAGTCTGTGTGTGACAGATGGCCCAGTGCCAATAGGCAAATGTGACCACATTTATCCAGAGGTGTGTGTATGTGAGAGAGAGACAGACAGAGAGCAAAAGAGGGGCAGAGAGAGAAATACAAGCACAGTTGTTGGACAGTGATGAAGTCCCTCTGTTCAGTCTCTGATGTGAGATATAGTAGAGTGCTAGACTTCCACTTCCTGCAGCCGTGTCTCCTTGCACACACACATGCACACACACAGTTATGAAGCATCACAACCTTCGATGATGACTTGTGTGTGAGAGTGTTATCATTTACACACATCTACAGTACATCTGCTGTGGTTGGATGTCCTGTAGTTGGAGAAACAGTTTGGGAGAGAGTGTGTTTGAGCTTTTGGCGCGTCTTTATGTGGAACAGAGAAGGCAGTCTGGGGGGCGGGGGTCTGGGACAGGAGCGTAGGATCGGGGGTGGGGGTAGGACTACGACTAGGACGTCCAGATTCTGTGACGGTGAAAGCTGCTTAGCGCCCAGCTGTTCAGCTTCCCACCAGGATACCAGGGGAAGGAGTCTCAATCACACACACACATACACACACAGGCAAACACACAAACACATGGGGACAGACACACACGCTGACAAGTACATATACATGGAAAAAATGTGAGGAGGGCTAGTTTGTGTTTTTTTTCAATATTACTAAATAAAACTATAAAACATAACTTGACAGAATGATATAAAACAGATCCAACACACAAAACCTACTAAACATAAAAAACACGATCATATTCCAGTGCAAATTAATTCATTAACCTCTGTGCTAGAAGGGTATTGAAAATAATTCACAATCTCTAATGTAAAACTTTACAGGACCATCACATGTGAATTTCTACACACTATAAGGCCAGCAGATCAGTGTGTGTGTGTGTGGCTCAAGGGACAGATGAGTGTTAATCTGCTCAACCAGATCATGAGCTAACTGTAATTGATGAAAGATCTGGAATATGCTTTAAACAGGATGTGCTTAACATGAGCTTCGTGTACCCATTCATTGGCAGAAAGGGGAAATTGTATAAATAATTTTAAATCAATTATTAAAAAGGTGTACAAATTTTAGCACAGAAACTGTTAATTTAACAAATAATTAAACAGGAAAACTGTTATTTGAAACCATAGAAAGCACCACACCTGTATCAACACGTACTGTATGATCCATTGAAGTCTACCCACCGTGGATGTGCTCCAGTGTACATGTGTAATGAGTTATAAATTGCCCTGTCAGGGTTGCTAAAGCAACACGGACAGTCCCCACACGAGAGGGAAGGCAGAGACGACAGCTAGGAATTCTGTTACACTCCACAGATACTGCCAAAATCTCAAGCAATTCACCCAAAGCGCAGCAGAGCGACACAAAACAGAACAGTTCTTATCAGGAAAATAAAAAATGAGAGCACAGCTAGTCGAGCTCAGAAAACTGCCATTTCAGACTCAAAACAAATCATTCTGTCAACGGTCGAACACGTAAACCCAAAAAGAGCGGAGCTGCCTAAAACAGCCCGGTTCAGTGAGGCCCACCCCCAGCTGGATCCACTGAGATATCCACAGCCAAGCAGAGCCCAGTCCAGTCCAATAGTAGGACTGCTTTCCAGATATTCTGAGGAGCGTGTTTATACTCTAGGAACCCCTGTTTATGCTTCATGTCCACAAAATTACATCACATCATGAAGGAGGAAACTTTAATCAGTCAGCTCTTCAGTAGCAGCCCTCAGTGTCCTATCAGATTAAAATACCAGAGGCTGATTAGGGATAAATAAGACAACAGCCACTCGCTCAATACGTACGCTCATTATGAAATAAAGTTATGCAGCGGCGGGACACAACAGTCGCAGCTGTGTGCCTTGTTTAGCTGCTGGTGAGTGGTTCCAAATGTGCGCCGCTCCTGACAGACTTACAGGGTTACACAGGCCAACTGAATGCAGCGGGGGAAAGGAAACCGCTACTCTCAGCACCTCAGCTACACACCGAGTGGGCACATGTCCGAGAAGTCTGTAATTATGGACTACCTTACTGGAACGACTGGCTTCCACATCTTCCAACATTTACTTGGTGAGATGCACAAGAAAGAACAGAGTTAAGGCTTTTCCCTTCCACCTTTCAAGCTTGGCTGCTCCTTCTTTGGATGAAAGACCAACCATTCATATCAAATGCCTCCTTAAAGAGCACAGCACTGGGAGCAGCAGCGCCCAACAGCTATCAAGCATGATGACGAGAAGGTGCAGAATGAATGTGCCAACAACGACTAGTGAAAGTGGCCAAGAATACTTCACCTCTAATAATTAATAGGAATGCACGATAACTTTTGGTATGGATGATTATCGGCCAGATATTGGCTGAAAACTATTGTCAAATACACTGATAAGTATGATAATGACGTTACTAGAGCCAATTATAGTTCATTTTTAGTCTGTCTGCCCCCTACTTTGATTTGAAACAATAATAATTGTTGCTTTTTGAAGAGTCATAACTGTTCTTGTTTTTGTTGTGATTACAGTAGCGATGACATGTTATATTATTGTGTTAAGTCAGAGGCAGAGCTACAATGTTTAATTCATCTTTACTCACTACATCTTAGCCTTTCTTAAACTCAAGTATATACAGTAAACTACTAAAAATGTTAACGGTATCATCCGTTATGAGAATCAGCAAGTTATCGGTTATTGGTATTGGTGGGAAAAAAGAGTTATCGTGCATCCCTAAAAACTAACCTCCATGAGGGTTCATCGAAGAGATAATCACTCATTGTCTACTTATGGAAATCAGGATCAGTTTTTTCTCAAGAACATGTTTTTCGAGGATTTGTCCTGACTTTCCCCCTATCTCTTTGACCTGTGAGCAAAACATAAGTGCAAACATAAATGCAAAATTATCAGATTCCTAATATGAGCATATCAAATCATATCATAACATATCACATCATGTCTCCCAGTCCTGATTCCTACACCAACAGATAGGATTTTGTATTAATGCTGAGCGCCAAACTGAAACCAGAGCTCTGTTTTTGTTTTCATTTCAAAATCCATTTGATGGGTGAGATCATGATGCTGTCACTAACTACACAAGTCAACCACAAACATTCATATTAGCTTTGTGTTATTTTAGTAGTAGTAAAAACAACACTGTGTGTTTAAATGTGACATGATTCATGCCGTAGTATTCCATAAAACTCACATTAAACTACATTTCAGTATAAAACAAATATGCTAGCTGACAGGTGCAGGCAATCACTCAATGCATAACAACAGAAGACACATAAAAGCATGGAGGCTGAAATGTGAATACATACAGTGCATATACTGTATGCACAGAGACACAGAACCGAGAGTGCATGAGGGCTGCAGGTTTCATTGGTCTCCATTTGAAATCCAGCCAACAGCTCAGTGCTTTGATAGCCAGCAGGGTCTCACCTGGTTCCTGCTCCTTTTTGATGGACTCAGATAAGCTTAAGAGTGTCTGAAGTATTTACCAAATGGGCCCTGAAACAGCCTCTGCTCTCATGCACACCCCAGAATCCAGGTCTGGGGTTATGTAGACTGTTTAGTTAGAAATGATTGGTGGCCCTTCCTTTCACTCGCCTGTCTGGTACGCCACTTTATAAAGACTGCACTTAAATTCTTGGGTGATCTGAGAGGCAGATGGCTGATGTAAACATAGTAAATAGCACATTCATCAGGTTCACTGAGTGCATGTCAACCAGATAAAACCAATAACCTACAAAACTACCTTTTCCTCATCAGAATTATTGCAGAAAACAGGGTTAAAACAGGCTATTGATATTTCATAAGGGTCATCTAGTTACACTCTGATTGGTTCGGGGGGTTGGGATGAGAGACTGAATACAGAGGATGAATTTCATGAAAACTTTGTCAAATGTGTGCATCTGATAATCAGTCCAACAATCTGGAGAATCAAAATGGTTTAGGCTACACAATTGGGCAGCCAGGAACCATCAGCATATCCTGTAAAACCTCTGTTTTCATACTTCACTAAACCTCTCTGTTTCTGTTCGTTCAGTTAATGTCAAAACACCCACAAATAAACTCAAATGTCAATGTAACTTTGCAGTAACATAATAATTTACAGCAATTAACTATAAATATTTTCTTTTTAAGTTTTCAAATGGTTTGTGACTCATGTATAACGTGCCGCTGCTCCATCCATGTTCCCACTTAGCGCAACATGTTGACACATAAACCGCAGCTTTTATGGATAGAAAGAAATGTAGGACTGCTGAAATATATGGTTGGCTTCAAAGGTTATTTTAAGTTAAATTCTTTTTGGAGGGGAACATGCACAATTAAACAATCATTACCAAATAAAGTGAAATAAAACTATTGCCAAGGCCATTGGCAGCCTGTACCAGTCTTGAAACTGCATTGTTTTTTGTGGCACCGGGTTGGATTTCATGGGAAATCTGGTGGCTTTCTGTACAGCGCAACGGGTGAGCAGACAGGAAGAGGTCTCGCCGTCTTTCCAGTGAAACCGACATGAGGCTTTCTCTATGGCAGATGGTGGAACGAGTGAAATAATTTCCAAATGTTTACCCTCTCTTCAGTAAAGTGAAAGAGAAGACAAACATCCATGAACAGACTCTTTGACCCAGAGTCTTTTCTTGATGCCGCCGACAGCGATACCTTCACCACGATGAGTGCAAATGTCACAGCTGCTTTGGTTATACAGTGGACTCCTCTTAAACAAAACAATAACTGCAAAACAACAGGCAATTAATCATCCTTTCTAGGAGAGGAGAGGACAGGTATACTGCCACCACCATCTACCCAACAGTGTTATGCACACAATGTGGTTTGAATTTTAAGAAACACCTGCACAAACAATACTGTAAGACCCTAGTATGACACAAAGATTGTTAGGTAAGTACACCAAAGTATCTCTAATCACCGTTGGCAGCGATAGAGAACACTAATGTTAACAGGGCTATTTTTAGCACTTTTAGTCATCAAATTAATTCAAAGTCAATCCAATGTCAATGCAGTGTAAAGTTTTTTTTCACTCTCTTCTAACTTCAGATGTCTGCACCGATGGGGCCGTGTTGCTTTCTCAGTAAAAAGGTGTTTGCAGACGTGAAAGGTTACACTCAAGTTTGAACTCAACAGCTGCATGTCATATTGCTACCATTATTCATACATTCAAGCATTAATCTAAACCCTAAAATCTGAAGTAAATTAAGTCATATATTTGTACAAAAAATTAAATTAGGGGAAAATGTGTCATTTTTTAAATGAAATTTTTGCTCCAATGAAATGGGGTCAAACAAAACAGTCCCCTCCCCTCAGTTAGCACAACTGTGCAGCGTAGTGTGTACTTAGTGTGGACGCTGTGCCAAGGTTTGCAAGTGAACAGCAGCTGGCTGGCAGGGCATGGGGATGCAAACACACATACACACACAAACCCAGCTTTTGTGTTTTTCCCTCTCTCTCAAACATGTTCACTCAATGGCCCATGTGAAAGTGTCATGCTTTAGCCAGAGAGACCAAGTAAGAAGCCATTAGCCTCTGTCAGCCCTCACTGTTATGACTACAGATACACAGTGCTAAATCTGTTGAAAAGGGCTCGAAGAACGAGAGACAGAGGAGAAACAGGAAGCAACGAAACAAAAGTTTTTCTATGGAAGACAGCAGCACCCCTGCCCTTCGTTTCAGCACCTATGGCTGGTTGCCCTCACAGAATGGATTTCTGAGAAAGCAGGATTAGTGTAAAGTACACAGTACGCTAACGGCTCCTGGGTCTGAGGTCTGTGCATGTGAACGGAACATGCTTATTATAAGTAAACTGATTTCAATTACTTACAGTTATTGAAATCAACTTATAAAAAAAATACTAAAAAGTATCAATAGCTTTTCTGCTAAAGGTTTGTGGGAATTGCAGCAGAGAAATGTCACATTACTGTACTTACTCCAAGCTTACCTCAAACTAATTTGCAAGTTTCCTCCTTTGCCTTCACTCCCCCTCCATAACTCCTCTCATCTTACACCCAAACAATATATTACTACCATTAATTTTTCATCCTGGATTAACACTGCACATATTGTGCTATTCTGCTGCGATAGGAGGAGCTTCTGAGACAGTGATTTAAAAGGAAAATGTCTAATAGCTGCCAGAAGACTGGGCTATTTCATATTTGATTTCAGTTACAGAGAAAAGAAAAACTAATTTATCCTTCAGAGGGAATTAGTATCAGTTCAAATAACATTTGAGTAGACTTGTTTTTCTAGCATTATCATTCTCTAATTATAAATAACCGAAGCTGCTGACTGCACAGATCTGGATTTGTCTCTCCAAATTCTTCTGGTGTACACAGCTATCTATATATGCTGTTTGAAATCGCTTCCACATGTTTAAACACCAGCTAACATCAATAATATAATGTTCTAATCTGCTACGGTTGTCACAGCTGTCAAAATGTGACATTAGACCACTGTTAAAAGAAGATGGAATGATATAAAAGATTTTAATGTTGCAGTTGTGAGCACAGACTACTTAAATGGAGGAGACATTACATCCACATTGGTTTCATTATGTCTGAGGATTTCTAATGGCTCTTTTCCAGTCTGCATCATTTTAGGTCAATTTGGTTTGTAACCAACATATTAACCAGTTGAAAAACATCTTGTAATGAGAGTATTTGTGGTTGTGGAGATTGAGGAAGAACTTACGGCGTTGGTGACTTCTATTTCATAGACTCTCTGAAAGGAAGCTCGGTCAAAGAAAACCAGCTTCCCGTTTCCCTCATCTTTCTTCACCGACGTCCCCGTCACAACAAGCTTGTCATCCGGGCTGAAACAGCAGTCGGTCCTAATGGGGGGAAATTACACAAATACAAAATCAATTCATATTCCACACATGAAGCACTCATGACAAGTACAGCAAACAGACAGCTTGTAACAAAGTAAAAAAGTCTCACATGGAAAAGTAGTTGGTTAACCCAGTAGCTACGTTCACGGGTTTCCTGAAGTTACGTATATCCCATGTCTTCAGAGTGTCATCACCTAAACAAGAATGTATAGAAACAACAGGTCAATTGTAAATTGTGAGATTTACCCAACAGAAGTCACACAAGAGGAGCTATATTTAGGATTATATCATTTACGTTATGAAATGATGTTGGGTGAAGGACTTTTCCTCAGAGTTATTCTTGTTTATCTTTGTTATAAACCTCTTAACTAGAACCACAGTCTTTTTGTGTATTTATTTCTTGTGAGTCATCTATGCTTTATTATCGGTGGTGGTCCTTGTTTAGTTGAAAAACAGCTGAGCTTGGTCTCCGCCTAAAGCCACTGCTTTGGATCAGTGATCAAGCATTGGACCTAGAAAACTAGAGGCTCTGAGCTGGGCTGCTGATGAATGCAACTTCCACATGAGCAATAAGTGCCTGTGGGGAGTTGGCAGATAAGACTGAGAGCTTTTTCTCACCTCCACGTGAAGCCAGAGTCGTGCCATCATAAGAAAAAGAGAGGCAGGAGGTGTCTGATCCTGGGGTGTGTGCTTGTCGACAGTGAAACTTTGTATGGACCTGGGGAGAGAAAGAACACAATAGATTGACCACAGTGATTTGTACAGGTTCTGGTATGGTTCATGGTTTAGCAGTGATGTGTGGCACAACTGCAGCTTTAGACTCAGGCCCTATGTAAAGTGTATGAAAGTGAAAGTTGAGCACAGAGGTCATGATAGCAGCAGTAAGTCATTCCTGTTTGTGTCTAATAATAGACTCGTCCAAGTCACAAAAATAGAAATACTTCAGCAAATACAGTTACAAGTGTATTTATATACTGTTGATATTTGTCACAAACAAGTCTAATAGGACATTACAGAGTCGGAAAAAGATAACAAGCTCAGCTTGATCATTCATTACAGAAAAAAATGAAGAGCAAGTGCAGTCCTCTCTCTCTCTGCAGTTTCCATAAACACGCTGCTGTGGTTACTACTGATCATAAATATTAAATAGTTCTCATAATCTCCTGATGAACCACACTGTGAAACTGCCAATGCTCTGCTTCAAGAGGACTTTCAGTCCGTCACTGCAGTAACGGTAAAATCTTTTCACTCTCTCTCTCTCTTCAAAACAACAGCCGGTTTCCATTTCCTCCATGAACACCGTACTATTATACTTAACTATGAAGCCCTTGATCCTATGAAATACCAGTAACCTGGCGCACCGACCGTACCTACCACACTTTTTAACAAGACATTCAGACTACAGAGATTTACCTTGGCAAGCTGAGGTGTCTGTCTGGTAATTTAGATTTTTTGCTTTGGTCTGACCTGAAATAGCATTATAATATCCCTGCTGCCTACATTCAAGCAGCCAATAACACACAACAAACACGACAGTCGGCCTTTTGATTCCCTCATATTATTAGCCATCCTTAATCAAGTGTTATGTCACAAGCCTGAGCCAGTAGCAACAACTATTTTGAACTGTCATATTGAAATATCAACATCCCACCAGGATCACTTACATAATAGGCAATGATGCTTACTTGGAGAAGTGCTAAAATGAAAGGAAATGTGGAGAAGTAAGTAACACCTCCGCCTCCCTACAATAAGGGGAATTCCACCGTTCTTACACATTAAAAAGTACATGATATGAAGGGGAGGATCCTGTGCCTTTGGAGTATGACCTTTATTGGGGACAATAACTAGATGCTGCTTCTACTTCTTTCTATAAAGTTTTTACGTTTATGGATGTGGTGGAAGCATTTTAGTGAGATTTTGGAAACAATAACAAATTGGGCAATTTAAAAGGTCTTCTATTGCAGCCGTGTATCCTCTGCAAACAGAAGCATTTTAACTCCTCATCTAAACAGCTGTTGGATAGCCTGCTGTTCCATGTACTTCCTCAGTGCTCGCTCGGAGTAAGTGGTGTACTGCTGTAGCACAGAGTCTGTGTGTGCCAAATCTGCAGCTACGGGCTGGAAATAACCCATCTCAACACCCCCCCTCCTTCCCCAACCAACACAGATAATTTTCTCTATCTTGCTCACACATAAACACAAAGGAAAAGCTAGAAGAAAAGCTGTGTAAAGTCCACGGCCTAAAAAAAAAAATCTATACCCAAGGGAAAACAAATGCCATTTTTCTCTATTTACACTGATTTATTACATTCCGGGATGCAACCAATTTGTATTTTCATTTTTGATTAATCTAATATTTTTTCTAATCAATCAACTAAGCACTTAGTCTACAATATGAATAAACAGTCCAAATTTGAAAGACCTCTTTTTTTTTGCTTCATAAATTATTCAATAATCAACCAACTGTCGAAATTGCAGCACATGATTTTCTGGCTACCAAACAACTTAATGTTTCAGCGCTATGTGAATGCCTTATTAACTTTGCATTCTCTCTGCGAGTTTACTGCCCCGTGCCTTGGTTTTACCTGGGCTGAGTACAGCCAGATTACAGAGATCGATCATTACTAGACTCTGGTGAAGCAATAGTCTGAGAAGTAGGCTTGCTAACACTCAAACAAACATAACCTTGGTTTATACGGCTACATTTTCATTAATTCTAAACGGAATGCAAATAAATCAGTGAAAAGGGAATTGCAGCAATACAGGCTTTTGACCAAGAAGGGAGGATAAGAGTCTGAACTGAGCACAGAGTGTAGAAGGCAGATAAGATAGGGAAATATAGAGAAGTGCTGGCGAATAGAGCAGGGAGAGTGGAGCGTGAGGTGAATGAGTGAGGTGTCCTCATGATACAAGGAGGAAACGAGGCCATACTTCACTTCCAAAGTAAATGGAGGGAAGTTATTAACTCGGACGAGACAGATAACACTGTTACCTTGAACTGTAGATAACGTGGATTCCACTTTTTTAGGTCTCGGCCACTTAGCCTCAGTCGTCTCTCCAGGGATAATTTTCTGCTTCATTTCATCACCATTTTCATCGTATAGTACCTTTGACTCAATTCCATTTTCCTCTTCTTTTAATCTTTGATTATCTACCTGGTCTTTTATTTGTTACACTAAAATTGAGTTGGTTGAGAAAGTCAATCATTCAGTGTAAAAATGACATTTTCTAATCTTAGTGCTTTTGTGGAACAGTTAGGCCAGAGGCTATCTCAGGCCTAATGAGTAGCAGCTAAAGCACTATGTAAAGTACAATGTAAGGCTTAAACAGTCAAACATAATAGACAAGCTTTAAGATACAAGGTGACTGAGTTCAGAGAACTGTCTGCTATTCTTGATCAGCCTAAAACAAAGACATTAGGGGCCCCTTTTTAATCATGCAATTACAGTGACCACCGCTGTTGTGTCATGTGCACACGGACAACGGGAGCTTATATAGAGATACAGAGTTTGGATCCACATAATGGATGCAGCTATACATGGTGGGCACAAAAACGTTGGGTGGGCTCAACGGACTATGAACGAGAGCTTGTGCTAATGAACTGTTTTCTTGTAATTATCTTTTCATATAAGCTGTTGCATAAAGCTCAAAAGGCTCAAAAAGGTTTCTGGTTTCTTTCTACAGTTTGCAGGGAAAATACAAATATGATACACCATAAATTTACTGCAAAGGATAAGGTGATGAAATCTGCTTTGTACAACCTCAGAGGGAATTGGACAGAAATATTTCATTATTTTTCCAAAATAACTTGGTTCCTAACTGTTTTCACAACAGCCACAGGTTTCCTCGGGTCAACTAGGGAGAAGTTACAAGCTCTTGTTCAACTCATAATAAATCACTTCAGAAACTTTTTGTCTTTTCATGTGACATCTTCCTGTTGAGAAAGTAGCACCGTCAATAGGTAGGTCGGAGTTATTCTAGCTGCTTATTGCAAACCCAGTGCAGCTATTTCTAGAGCATATACTGTTGTTGTGAAACCCCAAGTGTTTATTTACTATCCTGATGTTGGCTGGCATTGGTAGATGCCACGGGGTTTGCTTCCTGTGATAATCTATACAGCCGGTTTGTGAAACCGGATTCTCATACACTGTTTCAAACCTCTCTCATGCCTTGTGACATCCTCTGTGAGCTGTGCCCTTCACCTGGCCCGACAAATATCAGGACAAAGTTCAGTTTTATCAACCCAATGTCTGTAGTTTTTGAATACCAGTTAATAATACATGCATGCATGCATGCATGAGGACACTGGCATGTGCACATACACACAGACCTGTTCCATATCTACACACACTCAGCAGCAGCAGGAGCTGATACATAGCTGAAGGAACACAGCATTGGGTTTCATCCTCAGCAGACTATGACAGCAATCCACCACAGGGCCAACTGTTCCTAACCACACTGAGTATCATTATATAAATACTGCACGGCTCTGCATTTCTCCTACCTCCGTATTTTTACAGCCGCACACCTGAAAGACTTAATGATGCCCACTGTGCAGTCACTTGTAACATCTCACTCTGACCTTTGTTACGTTCTGAGAATCAAGTGGCCAAACCGCAGCCCTGAACAGCTGCTCTGATCTTTCATGGAAATCAACAAGTGGTGATGTGATGTGAAGCCGTGTGTGTGTTAAAGGATCACACACACTAGATTGAGTGTCCAGATAGTCCGATAGTGGGCTATATTAAAGTAACTGTATTCCTCTAAGTCTGAGCTACATACTATGAAAAAAAAAAATGTTGTCTTTCGGGGGTCAAAATGTTGGTAAGGAATGAGGAATGTATAACTCTGAACGTTGAAATACTCCTGCTCCTGACAGAGATCCTGTGTAAAGTTTTACGATTGCACTTTCGTCTTTTGATAGCCTAGTGGACCAGTTGGACTTGAAATACTTCCATGAAGAGAGGTTTGAGTTTCATGTGTAGTGTAGCTGGCTGTCAAACCCCAGACAATTTTTGTTGGAACTCAAGTTCTTTATGTCTGTTTTAATCTCTGACAGCTTCATCTTTTATGTTTCACACAATTACTGTTTCATGGTGATACTGTGGAGAGCTGCACTGGTGTGTTGAGGGTCCAGGTCACTGAAACTCATGTTCCAGACAGAATTCGTGATCAGTTCATGCAGGTGGCAATATGTGGGACAAAAAAATTACTGTTGATTGGAGAAAAAAGATAATCAAATTTTGATCCTCATTACGATGTTGAACTAAAAAAAGAGGCAATTTGACTTGTTTTTGCTGCTAATTGATCATTCGTGTTGACGGCAGCAGTGACAAAGCCGCAGCACATACAGGGAACAGGGGAAAGTTTACCATGTAATCTCATGGTAGCACTCCCCACTGTGTAGTTTATCAAAACCACCTCTTTTTGGGGGTCCCGCTTTGAAGTCTGGAAACATGTAAGTCCGCCAATGACATCATAGCATTCCTCAGGTTTCTGTGGTAATGTTTTGGAACGAAGGCCTGCACCCTCAATGCACCAAGTATCACAGAGTGCACATTACCTGGCAACCATTTACATGCAGTCTTGTAATTCTGGCACCGACCCCTCTGGTCAGAGAATGAGCATGCAATCACTCTCTGTGGCAGTCCACTAAAAGAGACCTCCTTGACTCCCATCATAGGATCAATCAACCAATGTCAGGGTTCAAGAGCACCATGTGTCATCCTCAATAGCTTCTCTTCAGGCTGAGTTCTAGATCAAGGTCATGTACATGATTGATCATGATTGATCTGCCTGCATATTCCAGCCATGAGTAATAGCGGCGATACAAGAGGAGATAGGCTTCATTTGAGTGGGGGAGGGAGCTGCAATAAAAGCATCGAGAGGTCAACTCCTTTTTAGGCTTGTGGCTGAATTTTAGTCAGCGGCACAGGTTGCTGATTAGGGCAGAGGGCATCGACTAAATTCTTGAGCCATTCAGACAAGACAGGCTCCAGTGGTCAGGCAACAGACATGACTATTGTAAGCTGCTATGGGACGCAGGGTAAATATTTAGTTTGGAGAAGGAGGGGTAATAAATTTTGAGAGCTTTAACCCAATCATTTGGAGCCTGCTCCTACAGAGGTAGAATGATGGTTGAGTGGAGGAGAGGTAGGAGTCTATACAACCTGAGCAAAGACAATGTTAGATTGGGAAAGTATTCCAAGGAAAACACATCTTCCATCTAACTACATTGTTTCTGTGCCCTGTTGATTGCAAAGTTGACTGGTGGAGTAATTATCGTGTAGCCTACTTCTCATTTGACTAATCTGGATAAGCCCCTCTGTACAATCAGACTGTTCCAACTCACCAACTACAGCTTAATTGTCACTGTCGCTATTCTCATATGAAATAACAGAAGCATTCAACCTTGTCCACACATGGGGTTGGACAGATGAAAAGGATCTCAAGTGAAACCAAAAGAATTAGAGTAAAAATGTGCCAAATCCTCGAGGGCAGAAAAACAACTTCTTATCTCCTGAGAGTTCATGAAAATAGACTTGCACCCAATTTTGCAAAATCTTTACTGTCCTGACAGTGCTGGCTAGGAAAGTATTCAGCAATATCTGTCTGTAGTCCTTAATCAATTTTATTTTCCATCTTAAAATGTGAATCTTCAGCAATGTACTGTATGACTCCCAGGAGAGCGAGTTGTGAAACCAAAAGAGCCAGCCATAATGTAAGACAATACCACAGTGGAAGGATGCCTGTAATGTGTCTTCTTTGAAAATACTGACTTATGAGAGTTGCAGGTCCCCCAAACTCTCTTCAACAGAAACCTCTTGAACTTTTTTTCCTCGTCTTTCCATCTGTCTTTTTGGAGATGCATCTTATGTGTGAAAAAGTAAGTGAGCAATAAGCTGCCAAACCTGCTTCATCATTTTTCATCAGGGAACAACAGCAAGTTAAATCCTGTTGCTGTCCAGACCATGACCAAAGAGGTGTCACGGTGAGAGCCATTAATAAAGCAGAGTCATGGGTAGAAAGGCATGCATGGGTTAAAGAAGTAACTATCAGTGATGTAATATTTTGGGAGCTTTAGAAGCTCTACTCCAAGGAAGATGGAGGAAATCCATTATCCTGCCAGGGATGGAAGTCATTTTCATCCACAGTGACGATTTGTCAAATAACTCAAGTGAAAACAGCCAAATAAGTGAGAGCAATGCTTCCCAGGAGCCAAGATCAACTATTACCTCAACAATGTTAATCTTGAAGAATGGTATGAACACTTTGATCGCTTAATTGCCTAATTAACTAATAGTGGAAAATGTACAAAGGGAAATTGTGATTGGGCCTCCCAGTAACTTTCATGCAACTCAACTCAATCATCACACGTCAGTTATGATACAGTTACATAATCTGCTATCTTTTGTCCTGCCGGAGATGTGGCTCTGGAGGATGGAGATTCTGTCTGCCGGTCCACCACTTTGGTAATCCTCTGACTTTTTCTCCAGTGCTACCATAAGGTTGAGATTTGTAACCGGAGAAAAACGTCTCAGTAAATGTTGGATGGGTCGAATTAAACTGGGAACAAACATTCTTGTGCCCCTCAGGATGGATTTTAATCACGTTGGTGTTTTCTTAATTTTTATTCTAATGCAATCAACAGATCAAAACTTTCCTGAACCTCAGGATTTTGCAAAGGGTAAATATTATTATTACCATCAGCATGTTTCCATTGTCACCGTTAGCACACAGATGCTAATATTCAGCTCAAAGCACCAATGTGTCCAAGTACAGGCTAACAGAGACTCCATTATGATGTAACAGGAGGAAGTCTGGTCAGGGCTCATTGCTGCAATCTGATTGGTGTCATTACAGGGTCTATAAAGGTCAATGGGCTATTCAATAATATTCTCAACAACTTACAGTTTGGACAAATGCATTTTAAAGCCAGGCATCTGAGTTCTGGTCAGTGTTAATGACTTGCTGAACTCTGACCTCTCTGGCCTGTGACCATATGACCTGAGGCTCATGACTCTGTACCCAAGGCCATAACAAACCAGACACCCTATGTTTACAACCACATTGTATGCACATTGTGATGGTTGGTATGTGTGTTTTAAGACTCACGCTGAGGTTTCTGTCCCAGATCTGGATGGTCCCGTCTTGGCAGCCTGCAGCAACGAGCTTCCCGTCTCGGCTGTAGGTGCAGCATGTGGGCGTGACCTTCTTCCCCTGGAGGGAGCGGGGTTTGAACACAGACTTGTGCTTCTTGTCCGAGTTCAAGTCCCACGTCCGCACAGTGCTGTGGGCAAACAGAGAATAATTTTTTCCTTAAAGGGATATTTCAACATTTTTGCAAATTCGCCTATTGCCATAATCCCTCGAGTTTTAGGAGTAGGTTCATTACATTTAATTGTCGGTGCAAGCTATTTTTAGATCGGCGGGGCAGAGATGCGAGTTGTTGTGAATGTTGAAATATCCCTTTAAAGTCGTTAATAAATCATAAAAATAACTGTTCCTTAAAATGTATCTAGTCATTACCCCATCCATTACGGTCATAAATCAAAATCATACAAAGATACAGTGTGCCCCAGTCAGTCTCATCACTTATGAACATGAGGTTAGGCAGCTATGTGTTGCAGGGCAAAGGGTTAGCAAACAGCAGAACAGTACATCAGTCTGACAGGCATGTCTGACGCTTCCATGAAATTCTGATCCTCTCTTCTACATCTGTTGAACACATTACACAAACCTGGACCACTGAGAACAAGGACTTTCACGTACACATACCTACTCTACAAAGGTTTTAGAAAAGACTAATTTTTCCAAGTTTTTATTGACATTCAAGCAACGGTTTTCATTGAAGTCCAGTGAATAACATGGACTTACATGATACACATGTCAACACTTCACTTTTCATTACAGAAAACATTTCATTATCATTTGTTTTCATATGTCCAATTATTTATTTGTTCTTTTCTTTCATTTCAGAAACAGTGACAATGAATCAAACGGCAAGAAAACTAAGGTGTTCTAAAAGATCTGACCAGTTGCGTATGCATCTATGAAAATTTCCAAAATTTCAACAGGTATCCCCACATTTTTTATGTCTAACAAATTTGATATTCAAACCCAAGAACAAGCAGATCATGTAGGTACGTCCTGACAAGGTATTTCAACATATTTTGAAGCAGAAAAAGTGAACTGATGCTGCAGTGCTGATGAAAAGCACTGATTATGAGAAAAGTATAAAATAATGTAAAAGGCAGAGCAAACTGAGTTGCCTGCGAGCATCACGAGTCCCTTTGAGAGCCCTTTAAGGCTCCACCTTTATTTGTTGAAAGACTACACACAAAAATGTTTAGCCAACCTCTCACACATCCACACCAACACCCATACCAGACAGAGTGTGTCCAAATGTGTCTATGACCCTCTGCTTGCTCTAGTGAGCGTTGTGACCTGTTGGGTCATGAGGTCGGCAGAGGAGTATAAACACATAGGCAGGGCTGCTACTAACAGCCAGGCCAAGATTCCTCCGGGGCTGGATACAAAGTCGCAGGCACACACACTCAACTGTGTTTGGATAAGTCGAACAATGTGATACAAATGCCAACTGAAGACATATGGTTTGAGTGAGGACTGGCAAGGGTCAAATAAAACTCTGTTTGATGCATAGTTGTGTTTAAAGCCGCATAAACCAAAGCTGTTCATAAATCAAAAAGCCTCTTGCTGAGGAAAAAGGTGCAAAAGCCACATATATATAAAAAGGAGGTTAACAAGTACAACATGGGGACTTCAGCTTTGTACAGTAAGTGTTTACATGAGAAGATCTACATGCGAGAGTGCATGAGAAAGACCGATAGCCACGGACTAGATGACAAATTGGTCCACCTGCCGCCTAACAGAGACATCTCTATTTTGTTTACGGAAGACTGTAGGCGTCTGTCAAGCCAATAAAGACAACATAACCTTTCGCATAGCACACAAAACCTGGAATGCTATTTATCGTAAGGGCTCTTTCCAAAACATGGCATTGCTGGCTGTCACGGGGGCAGAGCCAAGAGGATGGAGCCAACTGCGCACACAGAATGAAGACTGCACACCCTCACCTGTCAGAGCAGAGGAGGGGGAAACTGTCAGCTCTAATATGTGGTCTTCTAATTTGGTATATGGAAGTGTGAAAACTTTCCATCTCTTGTTAGAATAACAAAAATCAAGTAAGGTAAACTGAAAGAAATTAACTGCTGCCTAATTCAAGTTTCACCTTTTATTCCAGAAGGAAACATCTGGGGCAGTCCCAAACCTTGTTCTTAAAAAGGACGTGGTTGTTTTGAGAAGGTGATAACAATGAAAGAGTATGAGATGTCAAAATATTCACATGCAGCATGAAGAAACCAACCAAAAGACATCCAAGGGCAACACCTTCATCCTTTCCCCCTTCCTGCAACTCTGTTTTCCCTTCAATCAGCAGCCTCCTTTTTCCCGCTCATACGCTTCAGAGGCAGAGAGGTGAATGTAATAAAAATGAGACCCATACATCCTCAGTCATGCGTGTGCACTTTACGAGGTAGCACAGTCGTTCACACATCAACTGAGGAGTGACAACTCCCCTGGCCCCAGATTTTATCTGTCCGTCAGGTTATAGGCCCATTGGGGGCGATGGTTGCTTGGATCATTTTCCCAGATGATGAGATAAAGAAGAAAGAGGGGAAAAGAAAAGGCATACGTCTTGTATAAGGTTGTTTATTGGTCAAATTCCGGCAATGGATCTAGGTTGTGCTGCCTGACGGCCGGTTGACTGACTAACTGGGGCTCTGTTATGAGAAAAGCGGATTAGGAGAAAAGATGCTCTATCTCCAACTGAAGAAGACAAAGCAGGGAAATAACAGATGGATTTTGGAGGCGGCGTATGCACAGTGGCATTCAAGCAAGGAAGCAAAAGAGGAAACTCTGAGGTCTAAGCAGGGATGTACCGTGGGTACAGTGCAGTGCTGATTCATGCAGATTCTCAACATTATTACTGCGGCTCCAAGATAGAAGATAAAACTTAGGCAGGTGAGACCACACACACTATAGGTAGAAGATGCTTGACTCATAGACTGCATGAAGAATAGACTGCTGTTCAGATTTAATCAGGCAATCTGATTAAGACACTGGACGTCCACATAAGGAAGTTGTTGAAATTCTGTGCAATCGCTGCAACACTCACACACACACACACACACACACACACTACAGAGACAAAAGTAACTGTCAAAATTTCAGCCGAGACAGTAAACTGAACAAGAAGGATAAATGCACTCTTTCAAGGTACGGTATGTGCGTTCTTGGGCAGGATATGGAACAGTTGCATTGTAAGGCGGGCAACAGTGGTGGAGATGCGCTGGACTGTGGATGAACCTGACGTGTCAAACTGTGTGGACGGCCCCAACATGCTCACACACACTTTGTGGAGTCTGTCCTCACTCCTCATCCCCATTCTGTCAAGCAGATCACCTTTAATAACCCAGCGGTAACATCTGAGGTAAGCCATCACCCAGCATTTGGAAAACCTACTTGATAAGATCAGTATGTCAGGAATGATCAATTAGGATGCAAACACTGAGATTTGTATAAAACACTGACTTATAAAAAGCCAAAAAAGTTTCAACACAGATGCTGACTATCCATGTGCAAAAAAAACACATTGATTTTGAAGTTTTATCAACACAGCAGGTCATGAATCTTCTTTGTATGACTTGTCCTATTTTTGTGCATCCTCTCCAATGATATTTCCCGAATACGCCACAAGTATCACGTCATATGTTTGGTTGAAGCACATGACAAAGAAAAATAGTTTTTTTCCTCAGCAGGAAAAACAAAGACCTGCCATATTGTCCTCTGGGTGTCCTTGCATACAGCTACACATCCAAGTCCAGCTGCAGCCCTGACAGCAGGCCAACGCGAAGGGAATCCCTGGCATTCGAACCTCCTGGAAACATTCCTCAAATCGTGTGTTTTTATGTGTGCACATGCACAAGTGTGTCTCAAGCCTCAACAGAAGTAACATGTGGGTCTAATTAGAAAGTCGCCGTTTGTCCTATCCTCTGCTCCGCTGGTGCAAATTTCAGTCACAAAAGCACAACATTAATTTTTCATTGTTCTCCCGGGGCGCTATAGAACTACATAAAGTGAAACTAAAAATCAGCAATGTCATATCCTTGAAGCCACTGATAATATGTTTTCTTCAGTGTTGGTTATATATTATTCACAAGACTATGCAGTCGTTTAAAAAAAGAGAGCTAAAAGTTTTAACTGCTTTTTCAAGAATTTTAAAGCAACGAATATTTAAGATTTTGTTCATTAGTAAAAGGTCTGCAGGTCTCAAAATAAACCACTGACACCAACTCCCAGTCATATTTTAGTTTACTTCAAGTCTAAGACTGCCAAAGAAAGACTTCCTCTGGGAGTTGACCCAGCACATATTGCCTTCACTTTCTGAGAAATAAATCTGCAGTTTTCAAACAGGTGTTCAGTCTTTCAGCATAAGACTTAGTTAAAGTGGCTGTCTGCTTAATACGCATTTGGCACCCTTGGATCGGACATGAATATAATATTGTAGGGAAAACATGGTGCCGGTTTACGATTGCACAAACCCTCCGCCAGAACGACAGAAAAATGTCAGGTGCTGACACATTCACACCAGTCTCAGCAAAAACGCTTTTCACTGACCGACTTGGGTCATACAATTCTGCTCGAGCCCCTTTCAGTCCTCAGTGTGCAGGGACAATCACTACCACCCCGCTGCTGCATTATTAAACCGCTACATCAGTACTTTCCCGCTCATCCACTTCCTGTCCGAGAATAAAAAATGTCTGGCTTAATGAAATCATTCAGGGAGCTGGGAGGCAGTTCTTATGAATGAGATTCCACACAACTGGGGGGGATCTTTAATGAAGGAGCTGGGCGGTCCAGTGATCATGCTTAATAACCTATTCAAGTAAACACAACAAAGACTCTCTAACTAGGCTGACACAGGAAGAAAGACTTGAGCAGACCTTGATGTTGGTCTAATGTTTAAGCGGACGCAGCCTGTAGCAGGCGCCCACTGGTACTGTTGGTGGACTGCTGATCTATTCTCAAGAGGCCCACTCACTGCAGTGTGGCCTCCGCAGACTACACACCTATTGAAAAGGATGCCAGTGAAGTGGATGGAGCCGTACTCATGAGGTAGTGCTGAGGAGTAAAAAGGACAAAACATTGCACTGTGGTCCCTCCAAAACAAGTGGAGCATTAATAATCTGTGGAGACTGAAAGCTCAGAATATCCTCAGGTTGTACCTTACACTCAATCAGTATTAATACAAATTTGAAAAGTTTTTTTTCTTTCTACCGAAGTCCATGTTTCCATTTTCAATGTCCCATGTTGTTGTCCATTGACAGTAGGGTCTTGGACATATAGTCTGTGATGTTACTCGTCACTTTCTTCCACAAAGAACTGATCTGAGCACAGGTGTCACTCGCTGGGATTTTAGCAATCACTTATGCCAAACATTTGAGGAAAAATGAATGTGTTAAGGAGGAGTAAAATAAAGACAACATGATGTCTGATGCTATGAAAGAGCTCTAAGACCTTTGGACGCCACTGTCAATTTAATTTTTACTTGAACCAAATCAATGATTTTCAAAACACACAGAAGTTGAAAATTTCACTTATAGTCCAGGAGCCTATTCCAAGATAGAGAATACATCCAGAACCCAATATATCTAGATGATCACTCAGTAAACCCCCTGTTACATTGTGTCAACTGTAATATATAATCCCTGAATGCTGAAAATGACAAGTTACAATATTATAGAAACAGGGATCTAAGTAACATGACCTGTATGTTTGGCACCTGTTAAACCCCCATTTCCACAGTTTGTTTGCACTGTAGGGAATGAGAGGGGCTGCCAAGAAAGTAAAGCTGTTTATCATAAGGAAACTCCTGTACTGCAACACACATTACTAATGTGATGATCAGTAAAAGTGGAATATGGGAGATTTAAGAATGGTAAGAAGGACAACCTCTCCCACCTGTAAATCACAATAGGCAGACCCTCTCTCATTTCCTCTCTTCGTCACTGCCTCTTTCTCAGACTCAGGTTGCTGTGTTGACCTGCTCTGCTGCTGTGAACCTCTCTCTCGTGCAGCTGCTCTGCTCTGTGAATGGCTCCCTATGCGCTCCTCTACGCTGTTCTCCTGTGAGCTGGCCAGGGGCAACACCCAGTGCTAACGTGCCAGGGGAGGATTTCCAGAGCCTCAATAAGAGCTAAATAAACCAGCCTCCACATCTGGGAGAGCAGTAACACTGGTAAACACTGGGCTGCGGCCTGCCCACAGAGCTAGGCCCTTGTTTCCACTTAATGATGATAGCCCTGGGTTTCTGCACTGCTGCCTGTCACACTCACTTAGACTCATCACTGTGCTTTCACTCCCAAATATCCCTGCACACCTATACACACAGCAAAGGGTTACAACTTTTGCAGTCATGAAGGTCTAGTGTTGTTCTTAATAAGAACAGAACAGAGTTAACTGGTATTAAAAGGATAAATGTGCGTGGCTTTGTGACATCCTGTCATCTCCTGCTGTGTTTGTCTGGTCCGAGTTACTGCACGCAAGTGAAGGACTGCATTTGGACAACATCCAGGGTAAAAATGTATCATGTACTGATGCACAGCTGTGAGGCAAAGCTACCCTTTCCACAGGCATTGTCTGGACTAGAGGACTCCCTGCTGGTGACAGAGGAGAGGAGAGCAAGCGAAAAGTCTGTTCAGCTGAGAACATGAAGTTGGACAGAGCTTGTTGATGATGGGCGATGCTTCTGAATTCATTTTCAACAAGTGAATCATACTACTCAGGAGGTGTGACTATGATGAATCATTATATTAAACAAAATGTATCCAAAACACATTTCACTTGTCTGGTCATCACTGTACAACAGACTGTGGGAATTTACACATCCTGCTCAGGCATATGGAATAATGCACATGCAACAAGCTAAATTTATTGTTTCAAGTGAGAAACAGACGTAGATAAAAAAAATAAAAAAAGGCAGCACATGATATTTTTGACTGCATTTCTCCTGTTCAAGTAGATACTGTTTAAAAAAAGATTTTGGAAACACAACCAGTGACACATTTTAATGCTTGAAGACCAGTAAACATATGATGTGCCTGTGCATCTAGTGGCAATTTACAACCCTGTAGCACTGGATGGGTGAGGTGGGACGGGGAGTTACTGTACAGGTTTTATTTGCTTTTTATTTTAGAATGAAATGAAAACCTTTTTTTCCATTTATTTATTTACTTGTTTTTAATTTTGTTATCTATGTGTTACATATTGTGTTTGTAAGGTTTGCACACCGGTATACGACATGTTAGTGCTATATTTGATATTTGAAATGAGGCATATCTATATCAAAGAAGGTTGTATTCCTGATACACTGTTTGCATCACAATAAAAATAACTGAAACAACGTCTAGTGGCAATTTACATGACTGTTTTTCAGAAAATTATAGCCATCATTATAATAGGTATGGGATTATTATTATTACATTAAATTATAGGTTTACGGTATGTACTTAATAGCGGCTACAAGAAAGACAGTGGGAGTTGTTAGACTCCACTAGAACTCACCCATCATTGGAGCAGGTCATGAACTCTTCTTTAATCTTGGGATGCCAGCAGCCACTATTCAGCATCGCTGTGTGGCCCTGAAAAGAGCAGAAGGTGAGAATGAACAAACAGTGCACTAAATTGTTGTTGATTTCCAGCTGTTTTGAAAATCAACGCACACCTGTGAGTCATGAGGTTTACTGTGTGGATCCAGCACTCACTGCCATTTTCCTTTTAACAGTTTTCAAACTGTGTATTTAGAGGCCAGCTGTAACAGTTTCAGTGCGTAAGAGCTGCTCACCAGGAGGAACCAGTGAAGGTGAATTAATGAAGACACATACTGCAATCTCACTGCTCACAAATCACGTGCTAAGACAGCTGTTGTTCTTCCCTGTTAAATCTTGAGCCAAGACTGTTGTACAAAAGGTCATCAGTTAATATTTCAGAGGTGGAATTACGTTTTTGTGACGATGCAGTCTCATAGTTGTGCAGTGTGAACTACATGGCAACTGTGAGACCTGAGATACATGCAGAGGATCCCAGGAGGTACCACTTTTTTTCATTTAAATGCATCTTAAAGGGCACTCCCTTCAGCAAAAAGGACCTTTAATTTGATCATTTTGTAACCTTGACTTGTGGCCTCGCCTTACAACTGAGCGACTGAACTCTGAAGCAGAGCAGAAGGTTGTGTCATGGCTTCAAACAGCATGAGAGCAACTTTTAGACATTTCCTCTTCCAGAGCAGTCCCACTGAGAATTACTCATAACAAATGACTTCAAAGTGGAATAACCCAGCGAGAGGCCTCCCTCAACACCAGGTCAGAGAGGAACACTTCAGTGTGCTGCAAAGAGGCTTCAGACATGACATACTGCTATTTGACAAGATGCTTAAGAAGGCAGAGCCTTGCATGAGCAGAAGTCGACCAAACGACATTGGTATGTGTGTGCAGCAGGAAGAGTGGCCTGCCTGTTCACCATCAAACTATTTTAAACACACCATTTTAATAATCAATAAAAGAGAACTGCCTAAGTCGTTGTACTTTAATGGCAAAACAGCACTGATACCAAATTGCTAGTTGTAAAATATAAACTCACTATATGAGATGAGGTTAAAGCTCAAATGGACCAAGAATGACCTGCTTCTGTGCTCTGTGCAAAAACATCAAAATAAACAAAAGGGCTTCTCGATTTGGGTGAAGGAGCAGCTACCTTCCGGAAAAAAGAAAGAAAAGGAGATTACCCTTCCTCAACAGTTTAGGACAACAAATTGACAATGACTAAAGAGATACAGAATGATACCATACTATGTAGTAGTAAACACAAAAAGCACGTTAATGACAAACAGAGCCAAGACAAGAACCCTTTCCTGATAATAAGAAGTGCACACACACACACACACACACACAGCACTTGAACACTACAAAGGTTTCTGTAACTATTGATCAACTACAATTTGGAGTTGGACAGGCTTAGAATAAAAAAAAGTTTAAATGTATAACTTTTCCACCTGAAAATGTCTGAAAATAATCAGATCCTGCCAAATAATTTGTTGAGTAGTGTACTTACATCATTTCAAATGATTCCAGCAATTTGCAAACTTAATGAAATCAGTAACTTCAATCAAGGTAACAGTCTATTTGATTTAGTTTTGGCATCACAATTTACTCTTTATCCAGCTCTTAAACCTATTGCATCTTTAAAGTAAAATTGTTTGATCTTGGAATTTGGTTCAGTTCCTAGTAAAAAAAAAAAAAAAAGTCCTTAATGATTGACCCTGAGAGTATCTGAAGTGGGAAAAACTGGCTGTGATCACAGCAGTGGTAATGAAGAAAACAAATCTCATAATCCCGCACAACTTAAAATGTCACCAAACCCTGCTATTGTTTTTGACAGAAAAATCCCCACTGCAGTAAATTACATTTTGTGCTTTGTAGTAATTTAACATGCAAAGTACCACACACTGTCCTCAAATGTGAGGATTTGCTGTTATGTTGTTTTTGGGTTTGGACTTGGACTGTTATTCCCACTGCATGAATGTATAGTCCTCTGAGCAGCAAATCTCTGCACACAGTGGGATGAGCTGGAGGCAAGTAACTGTCGACAGAGGCAGAGTAAAAGCAAGGACCTAATTATCACATGAGACACAACTAATCGACTGGGACACTGTCAGCAGGCCAAAACGCATTTTCATTGAACCAGACTCTCCCTTCAACTCCAGATGGGACTGAGCGGGACAAGAATGTAGGACATCCAGGAAAACACTACTTGCAATCAATGGGCCTTCACTTGTTCAAGTAATCCATATGGATGGTATAAACCATGTCTAAATGCACTGCAGCTGGCACAGATGGTTAGTGACCACCAATACAGCTTTCTTAAACTCAGCAAAACCTAAACATGGACACTTAATTAGCATCTTCCTTTGTAGATGCAGGTACAAGCAAGAGATGAACCACGACAGTCCTGAAAGCATGTGGTGTTCCTCTCCCCCTGAGACTGCCTCCGGCCGTTCACAGAGCACAGGCCATTATCCTCGTATACAAAAACAGACCAGCTCATAGCTGCACCTTGCTACCATTATTCATTGGCAGGGTTATCCCACAGAGGAGAAGAGAAGAGCACACAGCCTGTGTTTGGGATTAGTAGTCACTTTTAGGAGAGCTGCTGTTGCTACAGAAATAAATACATGTAACTTCTTAAAGACTTATTCCAGTTAAAAACTCATTGTCTTATTATTTTTACAGATTTGGCCATTATTTAGACAGCTGTAATACTGCACTGACCAAGTTAACTACTGATATCTGGAAAAGCGGCACCATCACTAAAAAGAAGTCAGACAGGGCAAGAAATATCTGACAGGTCTTAAACAAACCTCCAGTTTAAGTTCATCTTATTTGGAAGGGAAAACAAATGGAGGATGTGAAATTATTACCCAGACTGTGTAGCAAACATTCATCTCAATTTAGAGATTAACTGGCTCAACTCGTTAGTTGACCCTGCTGGGTTTTACAGTGGCTGCACTGGTGATAGTGGGGTGAGCTCAGCATAATCATAATCAATATAAACAGCCAAAATAATGAAAACAAGATCTGAGCTGTAATACATCACAATTATATGCAAGCACTACTTTGGCATACCTTTGTGTTGGCCATATCCACAATGTATTGGTCTCCTTTCACACACTCCATGACATTGAAGCCATCACGGTCCAACACCTTGGCCTGTGCATTTCCAGAAATCACAAGCATCACGTCGCCTGTGATGCTGTACTGCAGGGACTTGATCTGATGACTGAGGGGACACAGACACAGGAGACACATTAAGAGATCAAGAAGACAATCTTTCCTGCTTCAGACTTGGTTTTTGCTCTTATATGCTCCTTACAAAAATCATTAGGTCTCCAATCTATGATGATCCTGAGAAAGGGGAGGCACCTGAGCTAAATTACATATATTTTGCAAGGGATCTGAAGACTAAAGTCAGCAAAATGTTTTGGTTTTTCCTTTTAAATAAATTTGCAAAAAAATTCTGTTTATACTTTGTTGTTATCGGGTATTGATTTGAATATGGATTGATGATTGTAAATGTATGTTTTTTTTCATTTTAACACAAGACTGCAACATCACAAAATGTGAAAAAAAAAAAACTAGAGGGGCCTGAACAATTTCTGAATGCACTGTAAATTCTGACAAGCTTCGTGCCTGCAAGCCATCTGTGAACTGTAATTTTACAAGACTCCTGCACCAAAGACATTGTTATATAAGAAGCTTTTTCTCCTTCAAATGGCTTAGGGAAAAAGAAACAAACACAAGATAAGTGTAGCTATAGGAACAAAACTGCACAACATCTGATGTACATCTGATGATTGTTTTCTTTGATCTACAACAACAAACACACAAAGTACTAAACCATAACAGGCCATAATGCTATTTTAAATCTCGGAAATGAAAAGATTTATAACACACAGACTATTCAGTGCTTTTCATGACAAAGATGTGATTTTTATGTTTTCAATTGTGGCAGTCAATCCACAATTCACAGCAGTAAAAGCAAATAAAGAGACCGACAACTTTCTAGACCACTTAAGCATGGTGAGACAGACTAGCAATTCAGGTCATTATCAAATAGCATTAACACAACAGGGGGTAGATGGGGCATCAACATTTCCATACACAGAGCAAAAAGTTCCATTGCTGAAATGAAAGTGAAGCTGGCATCAGTTCTGTTTTTAATTGGGAGGTTGTGGCATCTTCAAAGGCCCGCTATTTAGCCCCAAATGCTGAGAGTCTTCATTGTTTTAGTTTAACTGAGCACACCAGTTTCCTTTCTGAGTCAGGAATAGGAACAGTGGACCTCAGCAGCACAGCTTTCTATATGTAGCCCAGCTTGTTAGTAAACCAAACAGGCTACTGGATCACATTGTAATCAAATTTAATGTAGCATAAATTCTCGTTAATAAGGTGAAGCCTGCTGCAGTTCAGCCTTCTGGTTCCCAAAGGCAAAAAGTAAAGAATTGAATCTTTGATGATGGCTTCAGTGAAACACAGAATAAACACATGCAGACACACAAACACATATCTCAAACATCTGCTTGTGAAAGGCTCATTTTGAATGAAAAGAGAGGATGTCACAGAGTGAGGCTCAATGAAGCTCAACAAATGTGTGTATGTGTGTACACTTTGGCACAGTGAGTGGACTGGATGTTTGCATGAAACTAATTAACCACATGTTAAGCAACTGTGTTGATGTTCCACATTTTGTTCTCAGAAATAGACTCACCATTCACAGGGCTGCAGCGACCTGAAGGCCTGCAGAGTCTGGTCCATCCCGGCAAAATCCCAGAAACGAACATCATAGTCATAACCACCAGTAACTAAGCGGGCTCCAGACGGATCTAAAGCAAGAGCCGACACCTAGGGAGACAGTTGTCTTATTTGCAACTTGAAGACAATGTATAAACCTGCACTTCAATTTTATATTATTATCCAAAAGAGGAGAGTGCTGAAGTTTGCTTCAGTTGCCAGAAATGTTTGACAGTGGAGTCACACTGTCTTCTCTAAACCCAGCAAAATAAACACAAACACAAAATTAAGAGTTTAATCTTGTGTAATAATCAAATTATTCAAAAGTAAATAGTTTTAATACTGCAATCAGCACTGGAACTGGAGAGTACATTGGCTCTCCAACTAGGAAAAAAAAAAACTTGAAACAAATTTCACCTCTTTTTTCATTGCAACAGGAGCGTAAACAAAGTACACTTTGTACTGCTAAAATAAAGATCTGCTTTATGAGACGGCTTAGCGTGTGCAGCATATAAATACATTTCAGTGTTGTTTACAATCCACTTTTTCCTAACAGAAACTCAGCGAATACATTTCCACAGTATTTCATAAGCAACAATTACAATCACTTGAAAGCTCAAATAAGACAATCTTACTGTCTTGGTGCCGTGCTGAAGAGTGATCTCATGCGTGTCAGGAATCTTCTTCACCGGATCCTGCAGCAGAAATTTGTATAAATACAAGTCAATGGCGCTAGAAGACAGGGCTGAATTAGGTGTATTGTTACTGTTTAGTCATTCATTCCAAGACTCAATCACACATGATATTTCAATTTAATCGATCGTGTGACTAAAAAGTCTGGAATCACAGTCATCTGCTGCAAATTACTGACTGGGAACATTCAGAGATGAAAAATTAGGACTAGGATTTAGGACTTTCACTCACAGCCTGCAATACGCAAATGTAGTATGACACTAATGTATCACCGTGAGGAATCCTTAATTTGGACAATTAATTCAAGCCCTTGTGAAATTTCCAGGCCCATTTCCCATTCAGTCAAGGAGCCAACATGGCATGATATGAGCCCTTCTTTTTTTACAATGAAAGCTAGCAGGCTACACAGGAGCTCACAGACAACAATTGAAAGGAGAAAGAGGTTTAAATGTGGGAACACCTCTCATTTGTGCTGATAACAGACAACGTCGTCTCAGACAACGGGACATATTTTCTGACTTTAAGCAAAAAATGTTTTTGCATTTTAGCACAGAATATATAAATTCGGTATTACCCACCACATCTATTCAAGTCTATTTACAGAAACTTCAATGGTCTTGATTGTTCTTGTCTGAAATTCACAAACTTTCAATGATTCCACGGACCCACGGGAACCTTGTTTATATGCTGAGATATATTGAGGTGGTAGAGAAAAATATGTGTGAGAAACACAGGAAAAACAGAAAACTAATGTTCAGAAACCTGACACGATTCATCCCATCCTTCACGGTGCAGTGCACACAGCTTAAATTTAACTTGTATTTTCTTCTGCTGCCATCTAGTGGTGGAATCTTAAAAGCAGAGATAGGTGCCTTTTTATGGTATGATGTTGTTGTTTTGTTTTACAGACATGTCACGGTTGAAAAATGACTAATATTTGATAATAAATGTGATCTCTAACACCTGTGCTTTACCAATATATCTGCTATGAAAAAAACATGTTTATGTGATGGAGGAGGGAAACGGATGTAATGTTTTACATGGAACAATTAAAAGATTCATGCTGTGGAATTATGGGAAATATTTTGTAACATTCATGACATGCTGCTCAATGGGTCATTTCTGACATACGTTATCATCGTCATCTTGTGCCTCTTGCTCATCGTCATCGTCGTCATCATCGTGAGCTGTGCTGCCAGTGTAACCCGGGGGGAGAGGAGGTCCCACAAGCTCATCATCATCATCATCATCATCCTGGGCTGCATGTTGTCGAGGCACCGGCGGCCCAATAAGCTCTGAGTCTGAGTCTGAGTCACTGTCACTGTCACTGTCACTGCTGCTGTCACTCTCCTGTTTTCTAAAAAGGAAAAGAAAATATACAGTATGTGTGCAACAAAGCAAAAACCTTTATAACACTTTCATAACAGACATGCAACTAAACCATGAGGCATTGGTGGTGAAACCAAACTATAGACTAAAACACTATAATGTTCAGTCAAACAAAACTCTACAAGAAAAGTACCTGGAGGAGGCAGCTGTAGCTTTGACTTTCTGTTTGGGGACTGATGCCTTGACTGACTTGGAGCTCTCCCCTTCCTCCTCCATTTCCTCCTTCTGGCGCTCCTCTATAGTATGAATGCACCAATTACAGTTAATATACACATAAGTATTTCTGATGCGCTTGTTACATCATGGTTGTGTATAACATTACCTAATACACGCTGACTCCTCTCAATAGCTGTTCGTCTGGTCTGTTCGAAAAGGGCATCCAGGTCAAATGTGCGGGCTTTCTTACCTAAAAGAAGTAATGACTTTCATCAATCATACTGACAGTTCAATATATAAGAAATAATTAGAATAGGTATATCAAATATATTAAGTAAGTAAGTATTTATGCTGGGCAGTACATACCAAACCCAGAAAATCCCATGACAGATGCCATGTCTCCATCACCACTCATCTTTCCTGATCCTGAAAAGGGAAACACAGCACGGTTTTAATTATAGTCTGGGGTGATCTTGTTACGGTAATGAAAACTGTCATGACAAGTTGAAATGCCTTTTAAATGAATGCTTAAAAATACAGGATGAAGCTCTGTTGACTGTAAGTGACACAGTTTTAACTACAAGCATCATTCAGTGTCCACTTAAGAAGACATTTCATGTAAAAGTTAAAGTATCGAGTATGAAGATATGAAAGCTTAACACACATAAATTATTATTATATTAAGGGTCCGGCCCAATGACTGTAAATTATTCTGGCCATACGCTGAATAACAGCCATAAATACTAACATAGCAACAGCTACACAAGGTTTTAAACCCCACGTACTTAAAAACCCTATACATAAAACTACGGTGGATTAAATACATCTAACTTCATACTACATGACCCTCACATACGTATATTTATTTTATATTTAAGCTTAAAAATCTACCTCAATCGAAAAACCCATCCAAACTTTCACAAAGTCGATACGCTAGAAAATGTTAAAATAATAATGAGCCTTGGCTGTCAGCTAACGATACTGGATCATTTCAACCCAGGTGATAACAATAAATCTTAATTTGTGGTTAACTACAGTTAGACAACACAGCTGGAAACAAATGTTTGCTAACAACAAGCTAACAAAAACAGATACGAGTGTGTATTTTCTTCTCTTGTACTGGCTGATATATGTAAAGCGAACTAAAACACAGCTTATTTAAACCAGGACACAAATATAAGTTGTGTAACATCAATATACGAGGTTTATAGACATAACGACGGCTAAACATTGTTACCTTCAGTCACTTTCCTGGGATCCATGTTTTCAAAAACGACGCTAACCTCTGACCTCGGGAAGTTCTTCTTCTTCGCGTCTTTCCGTTGCGCTCGCCGCCGCCACAGCGCCGCAGCGCCACAGCGCCGCCGCCGAGCGGAGCCGCAATGACAAGATGTGATAGTGACAAGACAGACAGACAAATATTTTTACTTTTACTCGAGTAAATTTCTAGGAAGGCTGAAAAGTACTTGTTACTTTCAGGTCTGCTCTTTTTTTTTTTTTCTAAAATACTATTGCACACAAGCTGTGTTTGTCAAAGAAGGAAACCTATCACAGTGCACGCTCTCCAGTGGGATCTACGTAAAAGCGGAAATACGTCATCCCTCCCCATAAGGATACTGCCAAAGTTCTCAGAAACAAGAGTTAAAACGTCCTTAAATTCATTTAGAAAAAATTATAGTAATTCATTGATGTGAAAAATAAGAAATTTACTCTTACTTTAAGTAAATTTAAAAGCATGTACTTTTGGATACTTAAGTACCTTTAAAAGCAAGTACTTTTTTACTCTTATTCGAGTAACATGTCGACTGAGCTACTTTTACTTGTAACAGAGTAAATTTTGACCAGTAGTATTTGTACTCTTACTCAAGTACTGGGGTCGAGTACTCTGTCCATCTCTGCCTAAATGGCTAATTTCATGTTGCTTCATATTAACCTTGCTACACCTACTGGCCAGGATATGAAATCGTATTAAAGGGGAAACTGCTATTTCCTATTATATTCAAATCCAAACTTTCATGTTTTTATTAAGATATTTATTCGCCAAGTCTGTAGAAAAATAAATTATACAACTAGAAAACTTAGCATATACACACAGATGGCACAAATCTACATTAAAAACAAACAAACAAAACATCACGAACTGAAAGTGATTACATTACATATAATATGTTTAAGGCCTATTTTACAAATATATTTAGTAAATATTTAATATCACTAAGTTGTATCCAAATCATTGATTTTATCTATTACCTACATTCAAAATTTGCAGTTTACCATGTTTCTGATTTACAGTACATTTAAAAGGCACATACAATCTTGGAAGGTTCATCATCAACATGGCACTGCCGTTGTTTCCACTGAAGCTCAACCTTCCTCGGCAGCCACCATCCTCTCAATAGCAGCCCAGTCTATTTTGCTGAGGCTGCTGCTGGCGCTCTCTGATAGGTTGTCCAGCCAGTCCATCCCTGACGCAGCAGCTCTGGCACCATCATCCTGCTCATCCAACAGCCCAGCCAAAATCTAACAAGAGTATAAAAATGTAAGAAAGTGGAAATTCAACCAAATCTTCAGACACTGGGAACTAGACCAAATCATCTGTCAACAAAAAGTTATTCATGTGTGATATAAGATAATTAGAAATATGTGTCTCTCACCATGTTAGACTCTGACTCCTCCAGGTCTGAATTGGGCCCCCAAGGATTCCCCTCTGCTCTGTCTTCGGTCTTCGTCCTTTCCCTCTGGGCTCCTCTTTCAGTCCCCCCTGAGGGACTTTTGTTCTTCCGTGTCTTTCTCTGCTGTTCCTCACTTTGGCCGTCTCTGCCGTCTCTGTGGCTTTTTGTTTCAGTAATCATGCCACGTCTGGTCACCTGAGACAGACGGTCCCTTGGCAGAGAAGTAACTAATAGCAAAAACCAAAGCAGAACATTTTGTCTGATTTAATATTTTCTTTCATGGCATTACTGTAAGTAGAAAAAAAAAGTTTTAAGGGATCTTTACAGCTGATAAATCAGTTTTAGATAATCTCATTACCTGGTCTATGCAGCCCCAGTCTCCTGCCATAATCCTCCAAAGGCCGTCCCTGCACCTCTGCAGTCCTTGGACGAAGGTGGAGCTGAGTTTGTCCTGACTGGGACTTAAGACTTCTTTTATCGATTGCAGGTGCACTGTAAGGCCTAAAAAAAAAGATATTACTCCCATTACCAAACCTAGACCATTCTAGGAGTTTCATATGAACGAGCAAAATAAAGATGAAGTCGGTATGTATTGTGATCATTGTGGAATAATTAATGATTTGTTTGAATGCTATATCCAAGTGCAATTATTATTTAATGAGACAAGAGTCTGATCATATTACTGTGCCAGATGGTACCTGTGAGTGTGACCAGGGAGTGGAGTAGAGGTTGGCCGCATGGTGGAAGACAATGGAGGACCTTCAGGCTGCTGAGCGGTGGTGGGGAAGTCACTGGCCAAAGAACAAGCTTCAAGGGTCCTCCTGTTGTATTGCTCCAGAAGCATGAACCTATCAAACCAAATGCAAATAGCTGTTATAATGTTCCTACACAAGCTTGTCTCCAGTGCAATGCAAAGCAAGCAGGTACATACTTTTCTTTTTCCTCTCTGGTCCTCCAAACGCTTGCTTGATTTCCGTTTGTTGATTTCTATGGCAAAAGAGGGTGTAGTCAGTGAACAACAATGTTGATGTAATGCTAAAAAAAATACCATACAATGGAATAAAAAACATATAATCACATCTTACCACTTTTCCAGATGGAGTAAAAGGTTTGCGCTCCCTCTCCCTCAGGCTTTCTCTGTGTTTTTGATAAGCAGCCAGTCTTTCCCTCTGTTTCCTTCTCATCCAGATCCTCAGCTCTCGCCTCTCTTCTTCTGGAAGGGCGCTTCTCTGCGACATCCGGCTACTCTGCTGCTGCCTGCTTTGGGTCACACTACTTTTCAGCTCAGTAAAACTCGTCCTTGTTTAAGCAGTAATTTGTTCAGCAGTAAGTTTTCATAGGCACCATACCTGTTATAGTGTGCAGTGTGTGAAGTGGACAAATCCAGGTCGGTCAGGGACAAATACCCTTCCTTTACCAACTCGTCTAAGATTTCTGCTGTATCCAATAGCCCAGACTGACCCAGAGTCTCATCTTCCCATCTAGAGAGAGGACAGAGTATTTGAAATGGAACATAACTGATAATGGAAGTCACCATATGGCTACAACATTTCAGATTAAATTCAAAACTTACAAGTGAGATATCCCAGATGCTTCACTCAGCTGATCTTTCATTTCTGTGGGAGAAACATATACATAAAACACATGAAATAATAACTTCTGACATTACAACAGTACTGTGAAAATAACCATATATCTGGCTATAAAGAATCCATCTGAAATCACTGTGAAGTCAAACACTGCAACAGCTGACTTGAAGACTTGAGATTTTCTAGAGTTGTTAAAATCAAGTAATCCCATTTTTATCTTCAAGTAAAACTTGAAAATACTGTCCTCTCTTTTTTCCAGTTCCTATTCAGGTATGTTATTGTGTCCTATCTGGAAAAAGAGCAGTCTGCATTGTTTTTAACTTCAATATTAGTAAGTAAGTTGTTTAATGCAGTAAATTTTTCCAGAAAACATTTGAATAAATTGCATCTTTACTTGGAGGGGTGTGAAGGTAAGAAGGACCAGCTCTGGGACTACGAGGACTTCTTTCTGGAGAGCGAGAGTCACTTTGAAGATGTTTGTGATACTGATTTTCCTCTTCACAGGCATTTCGCTCCATCACAAAGTCAGATCGTGATGTCCAGGCTGTTAGAGACAGAGAATATAAACAGAGGCTTATAGAGGGTCTTTAAACAGTGTTACCATGTAATTTGTTAAAGTTGCAACTTTTGCCTCTCAATTTTGTAATATAAAGTAAATACAATGCAATTTTAACTTTCAATCAAGACAAAGTGTTCAGAGACAGACCTTCACGTGGGACAGTCAGTCTGACAGTTTTTTTCCCTGCCATGTTACTCTTCATCTCAGGAGCCAGGACAGGAGTGAGCTTTTCAATGGTGTTCACCAGCTACACAAAGACAAAGTAAAACAATTAAATATTTGTCAGACAGTCCGGTTTGTATAAGCAGTAAAGTATAGGCAGAATGAAGACAAAACAGCATGTTCATGTAATAACAGTACCATCCTGGAGTTGGAAAAGTCCATCTCAAGATGATCTGCAATGTTCTGTAGCGCAGCCAACTGGACGTCCATCTCCGAGAGGCGAGAAGAGAACCAGGCTGTAGGAGGTGAGGAGGACACTCCAGGAGGTCTGACGCTCTGCATCCTTATGGCTCGACAGATCTCTGAGTCAGATGGATCTGCAATGTCTTGTGGAGTGATTCTCTTGGGATCTGTACTGGGCTCAATGTGGCTGACTGATGGAGTATCCACAGGAATATCTACAGAACACAGTACAACACATATTTTGATCACATTTTACCATTAGTGTTGTGCTTCACCACAGGTCTGATTATATTAATTATAAAGATATAAATGTATAAGACCATGAAAAAAAGACCTGGGAGAGTTGTGGGTGTTGGATCCTCATCCTCAGCAGCAGCAGTCACAGCACTTGTAATAACAGCAGATGCAAGAGCATGAAGGTCGGCAGAGGTAGGTGAAGGAGCACGGATGGGAGGAACACTCTGTGGTACAGGGCTGAGACACAGCGGCAAATCATGGTGCAGAGCTTTGTCCTCCAAATCTAAGACACTGATGAACTGGTGGCCATGTTGATCCTGAAAAAAACAAACAGACAAATGCAGGGGAGTATTATATGACATAAAAAGGTACAAGTCTGTATACATATCAAGAACAGAGATCATAGTCAGTTTATAACCTTGCTATTTGAAAATAATATGCCAGTTCAAATTCCAAATGATTGCATAGGAAGGTGTCAGTTTTGCTAAAATGGCCTATTGTATTTTAAACACTATGCACAAGCCATAAATAGCTTCATAAGTTGAGTCCACCTTCTTTTCTTGCTTCTTACCAAAATCCTCTCTGCTTTCTTTGGAGTCTCCCCTGTGTCTTGAACGAGACGTAAATTCTGCGAACTTTGTGCTGCATGGAGAAAACACACATCATTGTATCAATAAAAAAGCAGTATGTTGTTCTTCTACACACAAATTCAGATCAACTTACGTTTAGGGCTTGTAGTAGTCACAGAAGCAGACACAGCTTTATCCACAAGTGTAGGGGCAGAAGCTGACAGGCAAATAGTCAACATGATACATGATTAGAATCTAGGTTTTGAAAATCATACAACTTAAAACAACCATTATATTTTTACTGAATGCAGGTAGAACACAAAGAAAGTCTAAGTTATGTTTAATCTAATAATCGAATTTATGTTTTTA
This sequence comes from Trachurus japonicus, assembly GCF_045865225.1. Classification (NCBI taxonomy): domain Eukaryota; kingdom Metazoa; phylum Chordata; class Actinopteri; order Carangiformes; family Carangidae; genus Trachurus; species Trachurus japonicus. Next base: position 15,741,005 of record NC_140918.1, read on the forward strand.
ATTTCTAATTGATCAAAAAGAAACTGTGTGATAAGACTGTAACTGTGCAAAACGATTCCAGTATTAACAAAGTATACATCCTAACTCACTTGGGTCTGTGTTGGTGAAAGCATCGTGGCACTCTGGGGGTCTTTTACAGGAGGAAGCATAGGCATGAAGCTCAGCTGACGTGGCCATGGCCCTGTCCAATAATCTCTGACCAGTCAGCAAAGAGTCAGAGGGTCCTTGGAGTTGAAGTTCAGTTAGAAAAACAACAGATCAATCGATAGAACTGTAAATACACTCTTGTAATCCACCCATTTGTCTGATTAAAAGCTACACTACACATAAGTCAAAAAAGGCCATTGGGTAAATTGCTATCAAAAAATAGAACTTTAATTTCATTGCTAATTCAAATGAGATTACTTCATGCACTTTATTTTCATTTTGCCTTTTTGATTATCTTGAAGCTAAATATGGCAGGAAAAAGCGCAAGAGAAATTGCAGTCATCTGCATTTCGTCAGATTGTGCCGAGCCATTAAAGAAACTGAGGTTTGGGCAATTAAACGGGCTCTGTGCCACCACCTCCTCATCAAATCACTTTTAATTTAAAACTGCAAGGACGCAGATCTTGGTTCCTCCACTGAGCCGTACGTGTTTTTCTTGAATTTTCCACATATAACAATACACTGGTCATTATCACTGTTTATTTATTATTACATAATAGCATTGCCATTTTTATTATTTTATTGGTGCCACCAATCAACCACCATTGTTTTAACTGGTAACATACTGCATATAGTTAGTTACCTTTTCAATTTGGGATCTAAAACATCTGAATACACAGTATCTGGTATTTGAGACTTACCAACAGGAATTGGAAAGTCAGGTCCAGGGATCATGCTCTCTGCAACTGGAGGCGCTTCATTTACAGGCTCAACAGTTGGCTGCAGATATAGCAAAACAAATCAATAGTGAAATAACAATTTATTATTATTAACTGTAGAAAATACTTCTTACTAAAATGGGTATTTCTCAACCTCTTGCGCAGGAATGATGGATTCATCTGGTTTGAATGTGACCTCTGTTTTTCTTGCCCTCCTCTCCTTCTCTGCTCTCCTCCTCTGCCTATAAACAGTACACAGGAAACACAGTGTGTTAAATACTCATAATCATAAAAACAACTCTAAAGCATCACTAAAAATATATGTGATTGCCTTGCCTTGTGATTTGCCTGGAGTTTGAGCTGGGCTGAGTGGTAGCTGCTCTGGTGTTTTCAGTAGGTCGATCCACTCTGACCAACCGCAAAGAAGACTCTTCCATGTTCTGCCTCCCAATCACTGAACTTGTCAACTCCTCCATGGACATGAGACGGGTTATTTGGTTCGAAGGAGTTGCCACGGGCAAAATCTGTTGCAGAGAAAGATATCTGTACATCAACTACAAGGCAATTAATTGACACGTCACCTAATTTCAACATCTTGAAGTAAGAGCCGTTGCTTGCCGTTTTTGGTGCAGAGTCTATACGTAGAAGCTTGATCACAGGTGTCTCTCCCAGTGGAGCTGTGATGACAGTAGAAGGCCAAGACGAAGATGGTAAGTGCAGTTTTGGGAATGTGACGTTGCTGTGTGAAACAGGCTCATAGTGCAGCCGATAGGGACCCTGCATTGATGCAGGTGTGTGAGCTGGCAGAGCAGGAGGGAGTAGCGGGAACTCCTGCGCTCTGGACCCCTCTGAAGTCTGAATCTGGGGTTGTGAGTTCCTGGGAGCTGAGTCATGTGGATGATTAAAACTGAGTTGTCTTCTTGGAACCGAAGACCAGTTTCTTTGTCCTTCTTCTGCCCTCTGTGTCGCGGCTTGCTGATTGTGTTTAAGCTTGGGCTGATGGGATTCCAGGGCTGCAGGGTTTGCAGTGTGCAGCGTCTGATGCCCTCGAGCTGGAGGGCAGTGTGTGGCACTCTGATGGGGCAATGGAGGACGCTGGAGATGAAGTAACTTGAGTCCCATGACCAGTGGAGCTTGGCCATTTTGTATATTACCATCAGAAGGCAGCGCCATGGGAGCACTGGGAGCAATAGTGTGACCAGTGTCAGTAGTGGCCAGGAGGCCCTGGGAGGATGGGATCAACCTCTTGTTCTGTTTAAACTGGATCTCTGGTGACTCTGCCTGGACAGAGAGTGGCTGCATTTCCTAAGGCGAAAGAAAGGGAAAACTGTATTTAGCCTGATTTCACTATGACAAAACAGAGTTTACCACCTAAATAAAATATATAACAACTTAACAATACATTAGACCGCTACCTGATAATTTACACCTGCACTGGAAGTGGGGGGCAGATTCCTGGTGATTTGAAGCTGGTCGACCGTTAAAAAGGGAGTCCCTGAGCTCTGCTCATCAGGCCGGTTTGCAAACAGACTTGCAGTGGCCTGACTAAAGTGAGGGTTGTTAAATCCTGAACTTGGCACACTTGCCTGTGTCTGCTGTGACACAGAAACGGGGGTTTGAACAGGTAAGGCATTTGGTTGAGGGTTGAAATTGGTTACATCAGATGGTGGCACATTTGGGTGTGAGTAGTTCATGTTAGACTGAGCCAGAGAAGAGCTCTGCTGGACCATCTGCAGGTTTGCAAATGATTCTCTCAAAACCTCCATCAGGCTCACATAGTTGACATTCTGCAACAAAGAACAGAGACAAATCAGGCACAAGTTAGTCATCAGAGACAGCAAAGCATGAACCTTTCCTTTCAGTCAGTCTATTCTTACCTGAACCAGTCTAAGTAAGTCTTGGCCCAGTTGCTGTCTCATTGGTGGAATCTGATTGGACGATGGCTGAGCGGGGGCTGTAGAAGCAGCAGTGGCTGCGCCAGCTGTGGAGCTTTGTGGCTGAAGGCTTGGAGGGTCGACAGGTGTATTGGGGAGCAGAACTCCAGTTGACTCTGCGCGCTCTGTGTGAATGGAGGCCACAGGTTGGACGATAGGAAGAGCTTGGGGCTCTGGGTGAGGAGGAGCGTGTAGACTTCTATGGATGGCAGAAAACACAGAGGCTAAAAGAGTTAAGCAATACTGGAAAAGATAATAATCTTGGCACAGACTCACTGCAGTACCAGCTCGCCTCAGAAAAAATAAGTGAAATAAGCATAACATTAAAAACTCACAGGGAGGTGGAACTGAATGTATCTTCATCTTTTTCTGAGACATCCAGGTCAGCAAGTTTTAAACTCTGCAAAGAACAAAAATAACATCCGTTTGTGTTTTGACAACCTTGATGATACCCACGAATGAGAATCCGGAATGGTAATATTCACCGTTTGAGGTGTGCAGATGTTTTCAGAGATGTTTCCGTGGGAAACAGAGGATGACACCTCAAATCCCTCACTGTCACTACTTTTGCCTGAAAAATATCAAACACATTTATTACTATTCTCTCATAAAGCTTTTCAAACCATTGTACGATCCAATAAGTTAGCATTATGCCTTCTTTTTCAGGGGTAACATCTAAGTCATCCAGAGATGGTTTTTGTGAACTGGATTGTTCCTGCTGAGCATCAGAAGTCAGTTGATCCTGATCATTCGGAGGAGGTGTCCTGTGACATGTCAGTTCCTCTGGATCATCTGTGCCAGAGCCACTGCAGGGAAACAAATAGCATAAAAAATACAGTCAATTCTTCATACGAATGAGTAAAATGAAAACAAACTAACTGTCAAATCAATAAATACAAAATAAAACCACAATACATTTACAATGTACATTTACTTTTGCAGCAACTGTGCTACCACCATATGCCCAATGATAGTGATATTTCCTGACATACCAGTTTTTGCTTCTTGAGTAAATATCTAAATCTCAAAAAACTGTGATAAACCTCACATACACTGACAACACACAACCCAGTTTTTACATATATACTGAAACATATCTGTCAGACCACATTAAGACATTTGGTCAACTACATTCTGGCATAAACTGGCTTGATCAGGGCTCCAGACTGCCCCTAAATTAGTACATTTTTCATCTTTTTGAGCATGTACAAACAGTAAATTTGCCTTTTCTTTTCTTTTTTTGACACTGGTAAAACATGGAAAGGGCGACTCAAAGAATCTGGAATTTGTCATTACAGATGGCAGACCAATGTGTGTGAGGATCATGAATGAAAAGGAAAAATGAATATTTGCTTTCCAAGTTCATTTACACCCCTAAATTTTCTGCTTGCGCTCCTAAAATGTTAATTTAGGGGCCACTGTGCTCCTGGTAAAAAAGTTAGTCTGGAGCCCTGCTGATACAAACTCTGTGTTTGTGAGCCAGATTCAACTGGTTCAGTAAAGCACTAAAAATAAAACATAGATCACTCACATGGACAGTTCTTCTCCTTGCTGTACATTTTGATCAAGGCCGATGATGGGAGTGTTGGCTGACCCAGGGTAGCCTGTATCAACGCTGCTCTCTCTCTCCAGCCTCGTGTCCGCGTCAGGCCGCAGCACAGGAGCAACAGTCCACTGTGTTTCCGGAACTTGGATGTGGTCTGAGCCGAGAAGAGCGGCGTACCTCCACTCCAGTAAGCTGAGGGAAGTGAGGACGGCAGGCGCCGAGGCTTTGACGCGAATCACTACTCCTTCATCGGCCGTTCCTCCAGCCCCTCCACCCCTCTCTTTCTTCTTTTTGCCATGATGTCCCAGCAGCGCCCTCCTGTCGGCCCAGCGGACCATCCACTCCAGCAGCCTGCCCAGATCTGGAAACTGAGCCTCTAATTTAGGGTCGAGGCCTTGCTGCAGTTCAGTCACAGCCTCCACTGAAGTCGATGAGCCGAGTATCACGCTCTCTGATGGATGCCCCGTGGGAAAGGCACTTTGATTCGGGTTCAATTCAGAACCAGAGTGGCCTCCTTTCATTCTCTGGGCTAAAGTCACACTGCTTTGCTGTCGGAGTCCGAATAAACCTTTCTGCCGGCCGGCTCTCAGCCCGGGAAGAGAGCTGACAGAAAGACTAGCTCTGGATATGGGAGCTTCACTCCTGATGGAAGACACTTGTGGCTCAGGTGTCGCACCTTGTTTAACGGGCTTGTAGCAGCACCCGGCCCTGAACACTGGAGGATCGTTGCTGCAGTGTTTCCTCCCTGGGTGGTGTCCGTCTCTTTGGCGGCGGTGAATAGTTGTGAGCACGTCAAAAGTGAGAGAATGCAGCTCTCGCTCCCTCAGCTGGGAGGAGAATCCCTTCAACAGAGGAAGTTCGCTGCCCGAGTCGACCCCTCCATCGATGCTATCCTTCTCTAGCACGTAGCTAAGAAACAGCTCCAGGAAATTTAGATACTCGTCATCTTCAAGCTCAAACTCCCTGGTGCCGACCACTGGAAGGGAGACTTTATCATCCCCCTTGTCATCATTTGGCTGAGTCTCCTCCTGAATGGCACTTTCAATCTTTATAGCAGTCTTCTTTACATATTCCCTGTCTCTTACTTTCTTCCCCTTTTTGTCCCTGGAAGGAAAGAAAAAAAAAAGACAAAATAAGCGACAACATAGACAAAACTTCAGAGTGACAGTAGTGCAATCGCTTCACACCGACTACCTGGTCATGGGTCGGGAATGCTGTTCGGGGGAGATCGCCTCAGACGTGTTCTCTGCTGTGTCTCCGTCGCTGCACACTGGAGGAAACCCGTAATCGGTCAATGTGCTGGTGCTCAGACTTGTACCCAGCGACAGTTGCCTCAACACGGCCATCCCGTGTTTGTTTCCTCTGTCGTCCTCTTCCTCCTCTTTCTCCCACAGATGCAGCTCGGGGGCGGCCAAGTGCCTCCGCAGACGCCCCAGATGTTTTCTCCTCTGTCGGTACTTGTCTTGGATCAGAATCATCATCAACTCATCCATCTCATCTTTGTCTCCATCTAGAGAAGAATAGATAGAATAAAGAAGAGTATGTTAAGTACAAGCTGGACGCTTGATTTCTCTTTGCTGAAAACTATCAGCATGCCTTATCCTTGAAAAGTTAACATACACAATGAAAAAGAAATCAGCCAAATGCAAAGAGATCTGGAATCCCTTTCTTGTGAAGTTGAAGAAACTCTGGTAATTTGAAGGTGATGTGTCCCTAACTGTCGATACCTTAACCATGTGATGCTAAGCTGTGTATGATTACATCATGTCGTTACCCAGTTTTGCGTTTTGTTTTGTTTTTAGTTCTGTCTTTTCTTTAACTATTTATTTTTCCTTTGGGGTGGGGTGAGTGGATTCTTTTATAGTTTGACTGTTATATGCTTTGTTAAAGGTATTAAAATGTATTTTTGTAAACTGTTAAAACTCAATTAATACATGTCTATAAAAAAAGACAAGTGACACAAATGACCTGTACATTCCTGATCACGGGCATAAATTCTCAAGAGATTCTAATAATCAACAAAGAATCTATAATAAAATGTTGCCATCACTTAAGTTAAACACATCACTGTTCAGAAAGGGTTTCATTTAACTGTTGTATAGCTTTTCAAAGTAACAGAGGTGTTCATACCGATGACATTGCATTGCCTCAGTCTCTGCAGCACTGAGTGATACTTTTCTCTCAGCGGGACTCTGACAGACTCTTCCTCCTCTGGGAAGGCTTGCACCAGTGTGTCTGCCACCTTGAAGGAAGAAAAGACAGGGATGAGAAATGCTCTCAGTGAAAGTCAGTGAGTTTAACTTTAATAAAGTGTTGCTTATGTAAGAAAAGGCAAGAAAAAGTCATTTCACCAAAGAGACAGGAGGCAGTTCTGACACAAGGCTGAGCAGGACGTCCTGGAGAATCTCTTCAGCGTTGAGGTAACGACAGAAAGGCAGCAGACGACAGGCCCAGCGCAGAGCATCAATGCAGCTAGATCTCACCTCTGAATCAACAGGGATCTATAAAACACAACACACACACACAAACATACACACTCACTGAGTATCTATATCTTAGTAAAGTTAGAGTAATATGTGACACACTCGGGCAGAAAAATAATACCTGCTCATCTATGCCATGCTGTCTGGCAGCCTGATACTTCCTGCAGGAAATGGAGAATTGATCCCTGACGTGTAGCATCCAGCACAAACTACACAGCTCCCTGAAATAAGCTTAGAAGAAAAAATATATATAAGTACAATCTGAAAACTGATTATGGATCAGGACACACACATTTTACTTTCAGTGCCATCTTACTGATAGTTTGGATGGTATCAGGGTCCAAGTGACCGTCTTTCTTAGGCCCCCGTCTGAAGAAGCCACTGCGGGTGTCAAACTTCATCAGGCCCTCTGGGAAAGCCCTCTCTTCTTCGGCAGCTGCTGGATATGAGTACTTCTTCTTGATCTGAAACCAACATCAGATAATTAATGTACTTGCTGTAACATCAACCATCAACTATTTCGAGTTTCATCCGGTTTTAGCATTCAGAAAAAGTGTGAATGTTTTTGTTCAGTCCCCTAAGGAAAAATTATTTTTGAATTTGTGATTCATGTAATTATAAGAAAAAAATGCAACAAACAATATGTCTTTCTTTCATTAAGATTAAAAATATCACATATTTTATTCTTAGGGACATTCAATCCTTTTTATTAAACCCTGCAGCTCTGTAAGGTACCTTGTGCAGAAGGTGCCTGGCACGGCGCAGCTGGGTGATGTACCACTGAGCAGCAGGATGGCAACAACGGGCAGATCTCAGAAGTAAAAGTAATTTTTGGAGGACCCTGGATACTTTGTGACGGGATGCAACTTCTGCAAACTGCCATGTTGTCCCGATTGGGTCCTGAGACACACACACAAACAACATTTAATTATATAATTTACATGTAAACATAGGTAGAAGGCAAGCTGATCTTCTATTTCATGTACCTGTGTGTTGGGTGAGGGCTGAGGGCAATAAAGAGGCGGGGAAGGCAGATACAGTCCATTTGGCACCAACGCAGGCAGGCAGGAACACAAATCTTTGGCTTTGTCCAGCAAGGAAGACAAGGGTGAAGACATAACATTCACTCCGGCCATGACTGATGCTTTCAAAATCTCCTGTATGGAAGCCTGTAATAAATCCCAGTCTTCTCCTTCCAGTGGGTCTGATAAAGGAAGTGAGACAAGATATAGATTTGGATTAAAAGGTTTATGCATGTTGTAGGTATCTCCTATGTCAGATCTCACAAACCTGTGAAGCTCTTGTCACCGTCCTTGTGTCCCTGCTCCTGGGAGTCAGACTTATTGCTGAGAAGACACTCCAACTCAGACTGAAAAATGTTTTCTGCTTCCAAAGCTGCTGGGAGGTGGAGCTCTCTCTTCCTCAGTCTATGAGGAAAGACATAATTAGCATACTCATTAATACAACTATGATAAAAGTTTGAAATCAGATGACCAACAGTAACTAAGACTGATTCTAGTGTAGGCTTTCTTTCACACTGACCGAGAAAAGTCAAAGTGGTCAGTGCAATAGCTTGAATAGGCCTGACTCAGAGACACTGCGGTCTTCCAGTCCCCGAGATGGTAAGCCAACCACACAGCCTCAGGAAGCAGCCCCCCCAGCAGGAGCAGATCCAGGGCATAGTCCACCGTCCATACTTCTGACAGGTGCTGCCGTCGAACTGCTGTCGCCACCTCCTCTTGGCACAGTGGCACCAAGCGCCCAACATTAGAGCCTGAGCAAAGACATATTACCAAATTATCAACAAATAATGCAGAAATTATCTTTTTAAAGGGACATTGTGTAGGAATTACTCCCATCTAGCAGTGCAGTTGTATATCGCAACCAACTCAATCGTATTCTTTATGCTGCATTCACATGGAATCGGGCAGACGTACTCTACCGTTTCTCCCAGAAACGATGGCTCCAGTGCCTCCGGTGAGTTTCTGTGGTTACCTACGGTCACGCTGCCACTGAACGTAAAAGATGGCAGCACAACACAGCAGCCAGCGCTGAGCTTACCAGCTCTATGTATATATGAATGGCAAATTCATTCATTCATTGTTAATGGGGGTAAGCGATTTTTGTGAGTAGACAACAAGAGAAGTTACACAATGTCCCTTTAACTAACAAATTATTTTTGGAAACATACCGTGTGGCAAATGTAGTGGAGGTAGGATGTCCACATTGTGAGGGGGCAGGATGTAGAGGGGTTGGTTGGTGAAGTAAGAGGCCATGAATCTACCCAGGCTCTGAACCACTGCACAGGCTGCGTCACTGTGAAGGTCTGTCGGGAGCCACGGGTAAGGAAGAGAGTCTGCTTCAAGACAAAGGCAGAGTTAATAAGCCACATGTGTTACTCCCACATGTTTGTTGGATAATCACTGAGAAATAAGGGCAATTAATAAGGCAACATAGTGGAAAATTGAGGTGTCAGTTGTTTACAACTTCTTTCCATAAACTAATTCATATGAGCCCCTTAATTGGGTTATTTGGGGTTACACTTGTTCATTTACAATCAAACAGTATCACTTTCCTCACACTCCTGGCCAGGCAGCTGATTGTGATCCACTGGAACGACTGCAAACCCCCAACATTTACACATTGGGTTAAAGATGTACTTTATTTTCTCAAACTTGAAAATATAAGAAACTCTTTGAAAGGTTCAACAAGTAACTACAATGAAATATGAGGACCTTTTCCTGATTATCTGAAGACACACATCACACTATCCTTAGAACAAGCAGAGACATATGCTCCACAGCGTAAGGCTATGATTCTTTAGCATAAGGTAATAACAGTTTTTATCATTAGCCACACTTCCCTCCCCTAAATGTGATTTTGTTTTGTTTATTTATTTCATTTTATCTTTTTCTTTCTTTTTTTGTTTTTTGTAATCTCTTAATGTATGGCAGTTTCTATAGTTAATGTAAAATATCTCAGATTTGCTCAAGTTGTATTGTCTATACTAAACTGAAATAAAAAAACAAAAAAAAAACTGATCCATATGAAAACTATCTAAAAGACAGGAGTTAATGGCCGTGGCTGACCTGTTATGCAGGCTGTGTTGTGTCTCTGGTGTCCTGCCCTATGCAGTATTAGACGAGCCATGTGATCCCCCAACTCCTGAGCTTCTCTCAGACAGTACTGGGACAAGAGACTGTACAGCAGCGCCAGACAAATCCGTGTCTCCTGGAAGACGCTCCGAGCAGAACCTAATAAAAAGACAAAGGATCACCATTTCAGTCTGACTGTGGACATATATGATTTACTTTAACGGCAACACTAAAGCACTGGTTCTTACTTTTGGTACTCTCATCAGAAATATGTTCCCACCAAGCATCAGCACTTTTTGAATAGTGGCCACGCAGGAAAAGATGTTCACCTGCAGGGAGAGGAGTGACATGCTAAGTTAGTTAGTTTTGGCCTGATGTCATTCCATATGATTAAAACATTATATACTCCATCTGTTTCAGACCTGGATAACTCAGCAGAGCAGGGCCTTCCTCCAGCCTTTCTCCTGTAGCCTGCAGAGCTGTTTGGATCTGCGACATGATGAAAGACAACTGTTGCTGTTCCTCTTCCCATCCATCACAGCCTCTGAAGCTTTCCAGTTCTTCCATATACTGCTGGGTGATCTGGTACACCCACTGCCACACTCCAAACAATCTGGCCACAAAAGGAGAAAACCATCATTCTTGAAGTGACATTCATACAACAAATACGGTAGTTATTGGGTCAAAAACATTAACACATATGCTAAAAGTCAAAGGTTTGGACACACCTTCTCATTCAGGTGGTTTTTCTATATTTTCATTACTTTCATTACTCTCCAGTAGATTCATATGGGACTGGGAGACATCAAAACTATGAAGGAACACACATGGAATTATGTTGTAAACAAAAAGAATATGTTTTTGATTTTTCGAAGTAGCCAGCTTTTGATTTGATGACAGCTTTGCACACTTTTGACTTTCTCTCATCAGCTTCATGAGGTCGAAATGGTTTTCCAACAGTCTTGAATGAGGTGCTGAGCACCTTTTTCCTTCAGACTGTGGTCCAACTTGACCATCCAACCAAACCATCTCAGATAACACTTTTGTTTTAATTAATAGTTTTGTGTGTTTGCTACATAATTCCACATGTGTTCCTTCATAGTTTTGATGTATTCAGTATGAATTTACAGTAATAAAAATAAAGAAATACCATTGAATGAGAAGGTGTGTCAAAACTTTTGGCTAGTAGTGTTTGTATAAAGCCAAAAGAGACAATGTCTACCTGCTGGGTGGTCGCTGGGGAACAGGTTGTGCCTTATGCAGCAAGCCGTGAGTCATTTCCTTGTCTTCTTGCAGCAGAGGCACACAGTACGCATCTGAAGGCCAGAGCTGTGGAGGCTTAGACAGAGATTCCTTCTCTGCAGAGCACCAGGCCGTTTTTAGCTGTAGACTGTAGGTGTGGTCAAGAGAATCAGAGATCAGCTGCAAGATACGCAGGGTGGTGGATAGATTTTGAGACGAGAGCTGACAGTGACCGGTCCGGTAGAATTCAGGGTGAGGGGTCAACAGGAGGCGTACCAGACGTTTACTGAACTCTACCATCAGCCCCAGGCAGCACGGCCCATCTGAGTGAGTGCTATCCCAGGGGAGAAAAGATAGAACGGCTTTGACGAGACGAAGGAGGCGAGCGGAAACTGAGCTATTCTTTTTCCCCGTGTGGACCACGGAGCCGGGGATCAGATGGAGCAAAGCGGCAAATCGCACCACACAATAGAGGGTATGCTTCAGCAGACGAGCTCTGTGTTCGACAGCGTTTCCTAGAGACATGCCGAAGGCCCAGGCTGTCAGCAGCTTACTCCGGATTTTCCCAAGATCGCGGTGAAGAAGAGGAGCCTTCTTCTCTGTTTCGACAAAGTCCTTTTCATAATCCAGACCGACGGAAAGTCCAGCGTCGGTGTGTGTGTGTGTGTCCTGCGCGTGGAGTGTGTCGAACATTGAGGCGAACTCCAAACGGCCGCCATCCTCCATATGAGAACCAGGAGGAGGTCCATCCAAATCAGAGTCATCCTCAAAGAAAGTCTAGGAACCCACACAATCAAAGCACAAGTCAAAGACAGCTGACATTAGTGAATCCAGCCCTAGATACAGCAACAATGATGCATCCTACAGTTTAATTACATGCAGATTAGTAGGATAATTATTCTTTTTTTTTAATTACTTTATTGCAAAGCTTCTTTCATTGTCTTCACAAACACAAACAATATTTTCAATCTCTTTGCATCTTTGTACATGTTTTCAAGTATATCCCCACAAAATATACAACAAAGTTAAGAAATAAAGGAAAAGAAACAAACAAGCCAATGAAGGGTAATTATTCCTACAAAGAAATCTAATACTACAATCACCTAGCAGAAAACATGTGACCAACCTGCACTTTTTCAAGAAGCTCCTTAGTTCCACCCAGGGTCCCCTTGTCTTGTAGGAAAAGTGGCACAGTGGCTCCATCTGTGGCTGCTGAAAAGACAGAGTCTGTGGTGTTGGGGCCACAGGTAACTATGGGGTTGAGCGTCTCAAGGCTGCCGACAAGACTCATACAAGACACGGACTCCAACCAGGCCTTCACATGAATCTGAAAAAAAAAGAAAGTGAGAAAATATGTACTGTTAGTTCTAAAGAAAGTACATGCAAAAGCTGACACTACGTAAGAAAGCCCCACTTTTAGAAGTGTCTGGTTTGTCACCTGTGATTTATCCAGTTTGCAGCTGGCCTTCTCAAGATCCTTGCTTACGTCCTTGAGAAGTGTTTTCAGCAACATGGCAGGAGAAGGCCTATCCAGAACCCGCATTACTGTGGCCATGTAGCCATCAGACACAATGAGATACAACAGACGTGGGTGCCAGGTCACAGAATATCGCTGCCTCAGGACATCCCGCACAGACAAGCTGGAACTGGAGAGAGAGGCCTCCCCTTTCCCTGCAGACAGCGGTGGCCTGTCAAGAAACAGAATAACTTTCATTACATACAGCAAATAGGACGAAAAATATGTAAAATTAACCATTAAATTTCACACTGCATTTATACTTCAATCATGCTTGAGATAAAGGAATATGATAGGCGACAGACTGTAATGCTGGAAAATGAAAGTGTAGAAATCAGTAAAAGAGGAGGGGTGATGTAATAACTGAAAAGAGCAGCTCAAACAAAAAAACAACTTGTAACATGGAGTTATAGATGAAGAGTAAAATGTCTCAGATGTGTACCGGTAAGTGACAAGAGGGTGAAGGGGTAGGAACTGTGCCGGCCCCAAGTCAACACTGCAACCAGAGCTTGTTAAAGTGAGAAGTCCACCCAGGCGAGTCGACATCAGTAGGGAGCCTCTCTTGAGAACACAAGCCAGGAACAGGCCGCTAGGTGACCAGCTCATACTTCCCACCCAGTAGGACCTAAAGGAAAATATATGTTAAGGTCTTTTCTACATAAACACACACTGCACATCAATGATTTCAAAGTCATTTCACATGTATATTCTACCTTATGTATTTGGAGGGTATCTCCATTTTTTTACTTCCACATCCTCCGAGGCTGCTGGATACTGAGACAAAGTTCTGTGTGTTCACATACAGGACCTGTGAAGCCTGGTTTCAGAAAACAGGAGAAAAAAAACTTGATTCAATTCATTTCATTCATTCTCAATTTTTTCAAATGAATAGACCCTGAAAAAGAAAAAGGTGACGTCACCTTTGGCTGTCTCTGGTTCAGGACGATGGCTAACAGTCGGCCATCAGGGGAAAACGCTGTCACCAAGGCCCCTCTTGACTTCACTGGTTGGCACGGGGGCGTGAGACAAGACATGGGGTATGTCTTGGTGGCCCACTGAATGCTGAAGCCCACAGACCTGCAAAGGAGAAATTTACTGTATACATTTTTACAACAGAAATATCCTGTGAGGGTCCTGACTGTGGCATAAACCTGCTCACTCACCCAACTCTCATGTGGCCTTCCTCCCATTGAATTTTCAGACAGGTGATGATTAGGGTCTTTCCAGATGTGAAAACAAGGGCTGATAAGCAAGTATCACCCATGGCCTGAAGGAGTTTGCATAAAGATGTATTGATGTGGGAGATAAGGGTTATAGAGAATAAGAAATGGACAAATATACCAATTATGCAGGCCTTCTCTTAGTATGTGTACAAACCTCTGTCTTCACAAATATCGTGTGCTGAGATGCTTCTTTGTCTTGTGAGGAGGGCAGAATGGTATCCTCAAGGGGTTGTATATGCGCCCATAGTCCCTTGACTATGCCATCTCGTAGTCCGGTCAGATCCCGGACATCCATACACTCCCATAGGAAGACTTGACCTGTTATGGCTACTAGCAGAACACGCATCCCATCTCCTGAAACCTGGAGAGACAACCTGGTGGTATTTCCTGTGAAAACACGCACACACACACACACTTACGTGAGTTAAGATTTGAGATCACCCACTTCAGCATAACATTAACAAAAGATTTTAGAAAACTGAGATGCTAGTAACAAATCATATGTAAATCAGATTATTTAATTATCCAGGATGAAATATTTTATAAGTATTTGTACAACTCTCCAAAAGTGAATGCATTAAGTGGTCCAAGAAAATGAGTGATGAGCATACCACGTATACATACTGTCCATACCTTGACCAGAAGTAATTATGTGGACCACTTCAGGGGCTGCTGCTACAGTCTTCAACAAGTCTTTATCCCTGTTCCACAGAAAGAGCTCTCCTGAGACCAAGAGTCCACAAAGCCACATGCCTAAAAGAACAAAAACAATAGTCACGTGTAAATGTATGCCCTGAAATGACATTTTTCAATACTTTGAAAGTTATCAAACACACCATTGTGGGATGAAGCCATTGTGACCACATTGCTGAGCAGAGGATGGAGTTTGGGGGTCCTCTTCTTGGTGCGACCAGACACCATGTTGATCTCACTGATCCGTTTGTCATCTAACAGGAACACAGACTCCTTCTCCTGAGAAGATACAACACAGAGTGAGTGGCTTTTCTCCCGACAAAGGATAGCAAAGTTGAGGCGTCGTTGGTGAAAAATCACTGAACCCTTCAGTCTCCTCACCTGCCCAAGCCAGCAGAATCGTGGCCATGGTTTCTTTCTTTTGATGCTGGATGACAAAACAACCTCCAACTTTAGCTCCATGTTTAGCGGACAGCATTAGTCCCCCGCAGTGGTTCTGCATTCAGGAAGGGCTGGAGTTACAGGATCCCTCTAGTCTAGATAAGCAAAGCGGTATAAATCCATAGGGTTAGCGGGTACCTAACGTGTTTACTTGTAGCAAAGTAAACATTCATAACCCATCATCTTTAAATACGCGGTAACATCATTGTCTGTTCCCCGGGATAGTGGTGTTTTCTTCGGTGCTATATAAACCGTTAACTAGCTTTAGCCATCTAGCTAATTTTGTTTACAGCGAGGGACAAGGCTCCCGAAAAAGTCAAACCCGGGTACGTCAAATACAATGGCTCGGCTGTAAAGCTATGCTAACATCGGTGGGTCGGAAAGTGTAAGTTAAAGGTGGTATAACACGTTATTACCGTCGCTAATTGTTAAATATTTCGAAACTCCCTCCGGTCCAGTAGCCAGGGTTGTTTCCCATGATCCCCTTGGAGGAAGCTTCAGTGCGTTGCCGTAGGAACGCAGAGGTAAAGACGTCACAGGCCGACGTCGACACCTAGCGGGAAGTAGGAGAAAAAACAAATAGTGGGATATTTAGATATAGCTACTCATGGATGTATTATATTATTTATTTATCGGGAAGTAGGAGAAAAAAATAGTGGGATATTTAGTTATACTCATGGATGTATTATATTATTTATTTATTATTATATATCTTATAATAGATCCATGGTTATACTACACATGGATCTCGCCCAGATAATTGGCCAATCACAAATTCACCGACTATTAACTTCTGTTTACACATGTGAAGACTTTTATTCTATTTTATTTTACATACATGTAACTTTTAATAACTTTTTTCATAATAGGCCTACTTTGTTGGCAAAAAAAACCTTAATTCTATTAATAGGTCTAATTAAGTTATTATAAAGGATATAGCACAAAAAAAAAAAAGAAAGAAAGAAAAAAGCCTCCCTTGATAATATTATTCATATTTTAGTGGCTTCCATATTTCAAACGATAATAAAAGATGAAATAACAGTGCATTGAATTAGGAAGAGACATAATGCCTTTGTCGCCTCAGACTGCAGCGATTAATAACTTTAATTACTGCTATAGCTTTCACATAAATTTGAGATTATTATGAGATGGTAAATCATAATTATGAGATCAGATTTCCAATTTTCTTCTATTTCTTTTTTTTAATGAATGCAATACACATCAACTACTTGAGCACCTACTGTTGACAGTTCACAGGACTCATGCCAGTTAAACACAAACATAATTGCCATTTAAATTAATGATTCTCTTTGGCTTCTCTATTGTGAGGATGTGGTTTTTGGTTGTTGTTTGCTTTGTATGGGTTATTGATTTGATTTTAAATTGGAGCCAGTGGCATGCACACATGCAAAATTTCAGGACAGAGCCTCAACAGATCACCAGGGTGACATGTATGTGGAACACCACACATCCCTAATGTTGCTGGGTCCTTTGCACAGACATTATTTTGCCAGCAGATGGCAACATGCTACAACAGGGCTCATTAAGCACTATATTTATACCCAGCACAGCTAAGTGTATTTGAGTTCACATTAAAGCCAGCTCTGGCTCAGGAAGAAGATATCACTATGGCAGATATAAGGTGGTGTAAAAGGTTTTTGTACTTTGTCTGTGAGCTACTGCTGATATCTCTCTACAAGGTCAATTTTCTCTTAGGAACCGGCAGGCCTATTAACTATTTGAATGTTTGTGTGCTGTAAGTGGCCTCCTTCACTATTAACATGCTCTGGGTTGTGTGAACCCTTAAGCAATAAGACCTCTTATTGGCTTGTTACCGAGAGTTATTAGGTTTGCCCCCTGGCCCCTGCTGGTATTTAATTACCCTTGCACTCTCTCCTTTTCATCATGATGGAGATGACGGCAGCCATTGCCAATAGGTGAAAGAGGAGACTTCACCAGACCTTTATTGGTTCATTTGCCTCCGCCTGCCAGGCACAGATGGAGCTCTTTATTACTGTCACTGCCAGGTTCATTTCGGCCTGATGAGGACTGTCTTAAGAGGGAGAGCTTGACATCACATTGAGGACATGGCCAAAGCAGAATGATTATCAGGATGGGGGTGGTTACAACCCTACACAGACTCTGTGCATTCACATTATAAGCTTATTCATTCTTTTGTCACCAGTTTGTTATGTTGATTCAATTGTGCAGTAGCCAGCATTATTATTGTCATGCTAATGAGCCAATTTGAAAAATTCTAACTAGCTCGCGGTTTTAGTTGTGTCCCAAGGGTATTTACCTAATACGTTTTTTTTTCTTTTTTTAATATAGTATTTATTAGCGGCCATATGTTTGTATTTTTGTCTGTGCCTCTACATAGGCCTGTATGTTTACAGCCCTAACTTTGATTAGCATTTTCACTCCATAGTGACATGGTACAAATGGAACGGCTTTACTCATATTACTTTACAAGTAATATTGTAGGTTTGTACTCTAGTAGTTGTGTTTTGGCCTTGGATGATCCACTCTGAACTGATCAATTAGCCAACTACTAAATAACACAGAATGACTACTATATTTGTATGATAACAGTGGACTTTAACTTATCTGTCCATTATCAACAATTTATGATAAACTTAACAGTATATCTCCAGTGTTCAATATAAGACAAAGTCACCACAGTAACCTTGTTTGCCTTTTTTGGCTTCATGTATACTGAAAAATGACACTTTTGGGAACTGTCAAGAAACAATATGTGATTCTCTTTCAGTCCGTCTGTGTGTGCGTGATTGCCTTTCTCCAAAAAACAAAAAACAAAAAAACCCAAAACAAAACACCAGCCTTAAATGGGTTGGGTTTTGTAGCAAGTATGGTTGGTTTCCATCATCACACTGGGGCGATACCAGTGAGCGGGGTTGTGAAGGCAGCATTGTTGAGTAAATTAATGGGATGGTTGAACTCAATTTTAGCATGTGAGGAGAAACTAATTTAACATGTCATACCTAATTTGTTGAATCCACTGAAAAGCTGAAGCATAAAAACAACAAGTTGTGACTGTATGTGCAGGACTGTTTCTTAACCATGCACATTGAGTCTTATCAACCTGGAGGATTATCAACAAGAAATTCACACTCATTATGCACTAATTTGATCTTCGCCAGCTGCCAGTAAGCTGCCCCCCCACCCTCCACCTCCCCCATTCCACTCTTTATGCTAAGCTAACAGGCTGCTGCTATAGTCTTACTTTGATGGACAGATATGAAAGTGGTATCCATACGTCTAATCCTTTAAAAGCAGGAGCGAGTGCTGCTGTGTTATAGCTCATTAGACTGTGTGGTGGCACTGGGATCAAATGGTAGAAACTCAGACTTGTCATACCTGAAAAAGCACTGCTGTTACAATAACGATGTTTCTGTTCTGTTCAAGTGTGCCTGTGATCCATGACAGTGTGACTAAATAGCATTCAGCCATCATTAACTTTATTATTCACACCTGTAATTTTCCTTCCATGACAAGCCCAAATGTCTCGAGTGGGGGGGGGGTAAAAAAAAAAAAAAAAAACGATTTTATTTGACAGTATCTGCACACTGACACATTTACTTGTGAAATACACTTGCACACACACACACACAGCCATAGAAATGTGCAGGTACATTTACTCCTCTCCTATAATGCAGTCACCTCACGCTGTGATGCCATTAGACTTACAACATGTACATTTTGGCAGCCACGGGGAACTATCATTAGATTTAAGCAGAGTGAGCAGTCGAGCATAAACTGTCATTTCTATCTGAATGTGCCACACACCTCATGCACCTCAAGGTAACAAGGCGGTGCACTGTTGTATTGATAGGTGCTGGAAATATGAAGAGTGCCCAACTCAGGAAGCTAAATGTAAGACCAGAACAGAAACACGCACTGTCACCACATGATTTAAAAATGTAACACTGATGTTTTGAAAACTGGATGAACTAGTTTGCACATTAAATTGTGGTTCTGTGGGTGTTGGCTAGTCAAACACATGCACATTTTATTTTCATTCTGACTCGACTTCTGACACAGCAGGAAAAGCACAGGTATGACTAATGACATTAATGGTGGCTCCTTTCCATTTAAAAGTCACAGTGAGCCATGCCAACGAGCCAACGAGCACATTACCGGGATACTCAAACTGGGAGACACTGTGGGCTCAGAGAGACTATCTGCTGCAAAAATGGCATACTAAATTTTTTTCGGCAACAGATCGTGACAACCTCTTATCCAGAGATATTTCTAACCCAGGGGACAGGATTTATAGTAAAATTAGTTCTCGGTTTCTGTCAAGACACATTAGTCATTCTCACTGGAAAGGTTTTCCCTGCACATTTTTAATATCACTTTTTGTTTGTGGTTCTGTGAAACCTGTTAAACCAGCCTGTTAAACCTCTTTATCTCTCTTTTTAGGATCAACAAAAAGACCATGATCCATGATCTTGGCCGACTCCATCAACTAGGTGCTGATTCAATGTCTGAGCAATTTATGAGGCTACAGTTTGTGGTGTGTCTGGATTGCATTACATTTTAAGGTGCCTCTCTGTTTCTCTCAATCAGGGATGGAAAGTAATCAAGTTAATTTACTTAAGTACTGTACTTAAAGACAATTTTGAGGTAAGTGCACTTTCCAATTTATGCTTCTTCATACTTCAGCCTCGCTGCATCTCATGATGATTATAAATTGTAGAGAGCTTGGCTTATCTTTCAGAGTGACTGCGGAGATTCTCATTTTAATTGCAAAACACAGAATGATCCATTTGATGAATTGTGATATAAACCTTCCAGTTAACCCTGTTTAGGTATCAACCAGCCATTAAAATCACAATGTAATAACTAGGCTATATAATGTTATGATACCATTCATAACATTATATCCATAACCAGGTTTAATGTATGGAGATTTTGATGATAATGGTTGTTATGTTTTACAGTGTGGTGTTATAGCTCCTACTACTTTAACTTATGTAAGTGATCTGAGTGGGCTACTTTTTCCATCATTGATTCAAAGTGATGCAGGTTTTTATCTCCAGCTCTGCTCTTGCACACCTTCATCCGATTAGGATTTCATTAAACTCCACTGATTGGCTGAGCCGCAACACAAACACAGAGCTGATGTGCGGCTCGTTTAATCGATAAGACGTGCGGGGATCAAGGCGGATCTGAAACTTGCATTTTGTTATGTGTTTAATATCAGAGACTGGTGGTTAATATAATCAGATGTGTCTTCTCCTTTAAATTTTTCCGCGAAACAGCAACGTGCTTACTTTGACGGGTTTGGCATCACGGCAGCGGCCGCCTTCTACTGCACGGGATTGGCCGAGCCGTGGGAATATTCAAATCCAGGCTTGATTGATTGGCCCGGAGCCGGTTTCAACAGTGCAGAGGACTCATTGCCATTCCGACATCGCTCTGTGTGGCACTCACTCACATACACACACACTCACACACTCACACACGCACACACACTCATACATACATTACACAGCTTTGTCGGCTCCTGAGATGCGGCCGCACGGAAAGCACAAATCGGTGAAACAATCTTCCACCAATATGTTGATGAGGAAGTAGCAGCCACCGGAGCCAGCTTCATCAATGGATATTACTATCTCCGGAGGTTTCCAGTGCGCATCGCGAAATCAGTGGCGAGATTGCTTTTGCAGAGGAAATACGCCTTCCGAGCAGGAGAACAACCAATCAGCCGTGGCGAACCAAAGATAAACAAGCCTTATGATAACACCAAACTCTGTAAGACATCGATTATGTTTATTTCCACCCTATACTGTTTAAATCGATGCTTTAGTATTTGTGTTGGGCATGTAGTTTCTCCAGAAAAAAAACAAACATGTTTTGTTTCCTCCGCAGTTGAAGCAACTGGATTGGTTTTTAATGGTCGCTGTGTTGACTGACTACACGACAATGACAGAGTAAAGAAAAGAAGAAGACGTGTGGTTGTAAAAGATGCTTCAGTGCATGATGCCAGGATTCGCCCCTGCATTGATTTTAGGTCGACAGCGCTTAAGTGGTGAAAGATGCCCAGTGCGCACTAATGGATAGGAGCGTCTCGCCCTTACTATATATCAGTGTCCTGCTATTGCCTAATGTGTATTTATATGGGCCGAGTCCAGCTGTGGGGGGTGTAATTTATACCCACTATGTAGGATAATTCATTTAATGGCAGGATATTTCCCAGAAATCCATTTGACAGTTGAATATAGATAATTGCAGGCCTTATTTGGTAATTATATATGAATAGGAAATATTTGCATAGTTTCTAAATGTGTTTTTCTTCCTCTTTAGAAACTGCTCTGTTGTGAGCTGATACGATCCCTAGTCTCGTCTGTCTGCATTTGTGAGTTGGATGCTGGCTTTTTTTTTTTTTTTTTTTTTGCTTGCACTGAAAGGCGCTCAGCAGCTCAGTGGAAACGGGAAGTGCTTTGAAGTATATTATCGGTCATTCAGGGCTGCCTCTGAAGGTTTCCATTTCTATTGTCTAGAAGCCGGAGGTGGGATCATTGCACCTCACTGCACCGGTGGCAGCCGAGGTTGAAGGTTAGCCGCAGCAGAGGGGCCTATAGATTATTGGCCAGGTGTGAAATTCTACTCTGCATGCTTTTCCTGCCTGTGCCAGATCCTTTATTACCCAGAGAGATGGGATGTCACAGCTTCTCACCAGAGGATAGAGAAGAAAAGCCTGCAATTTTGGTGTCTTATTATTGTCCTCTTCTCTCTTTCATTGCTTCTTTTCTGACTGAAAAAGAAAAGTATGTCAACTCCCCTGGGTTAATGATTTTTGTTTTGATCAGAAATCTTTCTTTCTCATCATTCTCTATTAATATACTCAAATCATGCCACTGTAGCCTTAATTTAACCACAGTGAAATGTTAGTGCCTTATCTTCTGTATTGATTTGACATTCAATCCATGCTTACGCCTCATATACTTAACAGCGCTTGTGCTTTAGCTCTGCTGTGGTCTTCAATTATAGACTGTCAGATGTAAATAGCTGTAATTACACAACAACAGATTTTCATGCTTTGGTTCTCCTCTGGAAATGTGTTTTGCATTGGGGGGCCTGAGCCTCTTTGAGGTGGTTGTATATTGCCTCGTATCATGAGCAGTCAATGCTCAGGTATCCCATGGGGTTTTCCCTCTGATCTCACATCACACCCCAGCAGTAATTCCAACTCCGAGAAGAGAAGGGATTTGTCATTTGGCTGCCTGCTTCCCTTTGCTTTCTCAGGAGTGAGGCTGAGCTCTGATTTATTGTGAAGTTTCCCCAGGCTCGCTCAATCTCCAGGCCTACTGAATCACTGAATGGAGGAAACTGCTCACCACGAGAATGACCTTTTCTTGGATGATCATTACCCAGGCCAGAACAAGGACTGATTAAGGTCATGCCTTTTTTTTTTTTTCCCTGCCATGTCGTCCATTGCTCCGTGTTCGAGGCTTGTTACAGTGGGTTCAGTGAGGCTTCTGTTGTGCGTCAGTCTGTGGTTTGGAGACCAAATGATAAGATGATGCAAAATGACTTTGAAAATGTACATGCATGCACCCAACCTCTCTTCCCAACTTACAGGGATAATGCCACTGGCTCAGTTGCTTAGCAATTTCTCCTGTGCACCCTTTGTAATCACCTTTTTATCTGCTAAGAGATGTCATGTGTAATTACAGGCAGCCTGCCATCTTTTGAAATCTGTCTAATTGGTCTTTTCATTCTAATGGGATGAAGGGGCAGTGAGACGGGGGTTAAGGGTGGAAGGTTAAGGACTGGGCCTCTGGGGTCATTGGGGAAGGGAGAGGACTGACGGTGTTGTTTGGAACACTAATCTTTATTTTGTCTACATGATGGTCATTACTTCAAATTAATGATTAAGACTGCCAAATTGCAATTGATGCATTATCATTTGCTGCGAGTAGAAATGCAGTAAGACGATGACATCTTTAGTTGGTCCGGAGATCAAAGACCCCCTAGAACATTTTGATGTTTCAGTCAGTGATGCCTGGTTGAGAGCTTATCATTATGTTATCTCCCATATGAGCCATACAAGCAGCATTTCCCCTACAGAGGTTTATGTTTGCTTCAAGATTTTAATGACTGGAAGTGTCGGTGACCCCTAACAGTGTAAGAGTAAGCTAAACAACCAGATGACAGAGCTGCAAGAGTGGAGGGGGGGGTTGGTGGGATTGAGTTTAATCTTGAGTATTATAAACTCATTTTCCTCTAATTTCTGTCTTCCTCTCTTAAATTGGACGTCTACAACTGAGGTCCAAATTGACCGGCAGATGTCAACATGAAATTTAAATCATAGCTTTGCTTCGATTTGAAAGAGAAGTTATCTCTCTACAAAAACCTTCAGCTTACTCTTTCACCATCTGTTATCTTTGAAGTCAAGGTTTTCTAAAGGCTGGACAGCATACCCATAGCTCTTTGACAGTGCGTCTCAGTGTGCATACTGGGATAAGGATAAGATAAGGCTCTGTTTACCCTCTAATGCTACCTTGGCACTGGCCAGACTTTACCCCATGCGGTGAGTTTCTTTTACCTTGGCATCGTCTACGTGCAAGGGCAGATTTGGGTCAGTCCAAGGCTTTCTTCTCCACAACAAGGCTGTTCTCAGAGATAAGATTTAATTGTGCAGCTTTGGATTAATGGCTTAATTTGTGCTCAGCATCTGTATAAAATGAGAAACCGGAATTACTATTTTCCACATAACAAATCCAATGTTTAAACCCCAGGAGTACGACCTCTTTCCTCATCTATAGCTTAACCATTTCCTCATTGTAGATTAAGGCTGGGCAGAGGAAAATGTGCATAAGCGGGGGGAAAAAATCCACTTACTCAACAAACAGTGGTTATATAGTTTACATATAACATGATGTATTGGACAGGTTAACCACTAATCATCATACCAGTGCTGTTTTGGAAGAGCGACTCACAGAAATGGCCGATATTAACTCCAACGTAAATGATTAATTGTTTGTCAAAACTGTTAAGCTCATAGGCAAATACTTCATGCTGCCAGTAGCTGTGGCTGCTGCTGAAGTTAATGGTGCAAGCTCTGATCCCACTGAGTTGGACTGTCATTCATTTCAGACCATTTGTTGCCGCAGTGTTAGATGTTAAATTATTGAAAATACTGTTTGAGATTGTTCCTACGGAAGGTGATGTAATTTTTTTTCACTATTAGGTGGTGGGAGTGAAAAGATGGATGGGGACAGGCTTTGTGTGCGACTGTAGGGGTTTCTCTGCAGGTATAGTTGCAGGGGGGGAAAAATCCTGATGTCAATCTCTGGCTAAGTTAAGACTTTTTTTATATTTAATATGTAGTTTGTCTGGATTTTCAAATAACTGTGGTTTATTTAGAAGGTAAATCGATGATGTAGTGGGAAATGAAATGTTGATTGATGTAGGTTTCACAGTGGAGCTCATATATTGCTTTGTTCAGTAGACCTAAAACACATTGATATAAGCTGTGTTTTCCTTTATTGGAAACGCAACACGGGGAGGTGGCTGTGCAATTTACAGACTGCGAGGAACATGAGGAAAATTTAGTTAGTCCAATAATAATGTGCAAGTTTATATTTGATTTATACATGGGGTAGACTTTACCCTATCGCGTGTGTCTTTGCAATAGTGAGGCAATATGTAGCCTAGGAGAGACTGCTCCTAAATTTGTCAGTGGATGATTGGCTGCTGTTATGGAGTTGAAAACCTGTGATTTCTAGCCCGATCTGCCGTCAGTGCACGTAGCTTCGATGCAACACAACTGTCTTGTCTTGGCTATGTGAAATTTTGCAGAGAAAGTGCAATGTTAATGTTTTTTTCCCCAGACAGCCAGCCATTAACGCTGCATGATTTACATCCAACTGAATGCCGTGGACATCTGTCTGAGTATTGCCCAGTGATCGTATTTACATAAATTTTGTGCTTGCACACAAGTTGTATAGGAAACGCTTTTTAAGACTGTTGTAATACCTTTTACAGGAGCTAATCTCAATGGAAATGAGGCTCATTGTTATCAGCCTCGGGCCTTGAGTGTTCTTGCAGCGTGGAGCAGAGTGGCTCCGGGTTGTTTGGTTATCCTGTATGTGAACCTTTGTGTCAGAAGGAGAAGAGAGAAATCTGGGTCTCTCTTATATGCTGCTCTGATACCAATTATGCAAACTATTATAGAATTTAACCAGGGCAGCTCTTATCGGCTAATCCAGAAGTAATAGATTCTATTAAAATTGTATGAGGGGGTTGGGAGTGTGTGTGTGTGCGTGCGTGTGAGAGAGAGAGAGAGAGAGAGAGGAGGGGTATATAGAGATGAATCCAGCAGCTGCAGCAGCACTGAATGTCAGACTACTTGTCTGGTCTCCATTACTTAAACAGGTTCCTGCCGTGCCTACCTTGAAGACTGTATGAAGCCATAAATAATATACAATTAATTATACAGTAAGTGTATTGTTATTCATGGGCCATGTCATGTTCATTCAAAGAGCGACACTGCTTTTTCTTCTTCTCTAATAACCATTTGCTCTTTGTTAATCATTTATTTCCTTCTAAATTAACCTTCTCCTTTTTTGCTTTTGTGTTCTTTCCCTTTTTCCGCTCGCCTGCAGTTTCTGAGTGGAAGGAAGGAGAAACATTAGCATAGCACTCACATGCTAATCCACCCAGAGAGTGAAAAGGGTGCTCGTCTTAAACCTTTTTCATTATCATCTAATTATTAACTGAGGATTCTGAGAACCGCTAACAGGAGCTGAGATGGTTCAGGCAGGGAGGGGGTGTTTGCCCGTGTGTGTGTGCGTGTGTGTGTCTGTCTCTGTGTGTGTGCATCTTTTTTTTTCCTGTGCATGTTTGCTGAGAGGGAAGCTCTCTTTGCAATTTGCCTCTATCTTCGCTCTGACCCTTGATGCTGTGCAGAGTCATAAAAGACTCCAGAAGGTCAGACAGATGCTCTTGTCTGACTCCCCTGTATAATTTAGATCCCATTTTTCCTGCTTTGATGGTTATTCTTGTGCTGCCACTTTGTGCAGGTAAAAAGTCAGGCATGGCCCATTTTCAATTTTCTTTACATAGCAGTGTATTTACTGGGAACTCTTAAGTGATACCAGTTTCCATTTTACACCATAAATATTGCTTTTCTCAAAGAAGTTAAAGGGTATATTTTTG
Source organism: Trachurus japonicus (assembly GCF_045865225.1). Taxonomy (NCBI): domain Eukaryota; kingdom Metazoa; phylum Chordata; class Actinopteri; order Carangiformes; family Carangidae; genus Trachurus; species Trachurus japonicus. The sequence continues at coordinate 15,767,234 of NC_140918.1, forward strand.
GTGAGTATTTGCTTTTTGAAATGAACAATTAAAGCGTCACTTAGCTGTCTTTTAAAGTGAACAGGCCATTGTAAAGTCTCTCCATCCCTTCCCTTACAGCTCTTCAGCTGACCTTATCTTCTCTGAAAATGCCCTGTCCTGATCCGGGTGGATGGATGGCATTAGAAAGAAAAAAAAAAAACAAGGCATTTTAAATCCTGTCAGTGATGAGAGAGGAGGCTTGAAAAATAAACTTGTCTGCCAAAACACCCTTATCAGAAAACCGTGGGGGACAGTTAGATGGACCGCAAAGCACAAGGTTTTTTCTTTTTTTTTTATCTCCTGGCACCCCCTCAGTGGACCACATCATGCTGCTTATCAGCCGCGTGGATGTCGCCTGAGAGTGCCGAGGATTAGACGTCCTTGCAGCTTAAACTTTGTGTCCTTTTTCTTTAATATGCATGTTACAGAAGTCCTTGAAGAAATGAACTTGTAAGACTCTGGAAGTGCCAGAGCGTTGGCTTTGGAGAGAATGTGAGAAGTGCGACATCTGGTTTATAAACTCAGCCGTGATGTCTTGGCTGCTGCTGAGTGACGAAAAGTGTCTTGGAAGTGTGGGGGGAGCAACGCTGACCACAACGATCTCTGACCTTACTTGTGAAGGTTGAGTTTTAAAGACTTTGGAGTTGTGTGACATTATTCCAGCAGTTCCACAGTTGTGCGATATCCTGATGTGACATCATAAGAAAGTGTGTGAGGCACAAAACTTTTTTTGTTGAGCAGAACATTAAATGGAGGGCAGGAGAACTGATACTGCTGCTTGAGAACTTTGCCCAGATAATATCATGAATTCAGGGATTACTTTGATCTTTTATCTCTCTCCCCCCCCATTTTCGGGTAATTCTACTCAAGAGTGAGAAAGGCAATTTTAAGCTTAAGTTTTCATAAAATCTCTTTAAATTTAAAATTTAGATAGCAGGATGAAAGAAACCATCATTACTTGCACTTTATGCATCATATCTAGCTCCTTTTTCTGCTTTCAGTGAAACTTTTTTTTTTCTTTAAGCCACTGCTGGCCTCTCTTTGAATTATAATGACCTCCTTGATGTATTTTCTTCCAGTTGCAAATTAGGGAGGGTAATGGAAGGTATTCCAATTCATGTCTCATTTTCTGCTCGTGAAGGGATTTCCCTGGAGATACCTTTTCTCCCTTGTGTTCCTTCAGCGTTTTTCAGCACCTCCCTCTTGACAAATGTGTGGTAATGGAAGGGGGTTGTTGTGAAACTGCTATTATTTTCAAAAATGGAATCGGACCATACTGAGGGGTTTTAGCTCCTCAGATGTGCGCGCTCAGATGAGACAGGTTGCGCCGAGCAGTTTGAAGTGGGCTCGTCACCAAGGGACAGATGTTGAGCGGAGGAGGGGAGTGGGCACACGGGGAAAGGGAAGAGTGAGGGGCTGGCACCTGAGTAAAAATGAAAGCCACCCCGTCTCTTCTTCCTTTTTTTTTTGAGGGGAAGGTATAATCATGTTTCTGCAGCTCATCACTGAACACTGTGTTGTGCGGTTGGCTCGCTTTAGCTGCCCTCTGGACCCTGAGGGAGAAACCGAGGCAAAAAATCCAAAAGAACCAAATACACCGAACAAGAAGACGAAGCAATCTTGACAGCTGTGTGTTACGGGCTCATATCGCCATTGCACCAGGCTGTATTGAAATGTGGGTCTTTCCATTTGCAATTGTTGGATTTATTAACTATTAATAGCCTATACATCTGTGATATTTTGTTGTCGGCGTATATGAAATACCTGATTCCTATACAGTAATAAGTATTTTACAGTAGCCCCAGGTTTTGTAGTTCTGCAGTGCTAGCATTCAGATTTGCTGACTCTCTCAGATAATCAAAGAGAATGTCAAATGCGATTATCACTGAAATATTCCCTCAATGCCTGGCTTTCTTCTCCGCAATGATTGCTTCAATCAGCACAGCTGTGGAGAGGCGCCTTCTTTTTCAGACTCAGTCTCTCATTTCCTCTGACAATACTTAGCTCTGCAAACAGCGCAGCCTATTTTAGGGAGTGAGCTGCTTTTGGCTTTCTCCGCTGATCAATACAGCCATAAATTTATGGAACAAGAAATCCAGGTCTCAGGGCTAGTTACAAATTGAAACACACAGCCCGAGGCTACAGGGGGCCTTGTAAATGATCTGTGCGATTGCAGCCGACAGACCAAGGTTGATAACAGGAAAGAACCATCATAACAACTAAGCAGAAGGAGTCGTCATTAAGTGATATTACTTTCTTAAATGCGCAGTCTTGGCAGTTCAAAGTGGGGCTGCTGAATTTTAATATGGTAAAAGGACCCAAGACGTTGGAAGAGTTCTAAGATATGTAATCTACTGAAGTAGCAGGGATAAGATGTTTTTGAATCGAGCCTCCTATGGGTTTTTTTTTTCTAGTGTGCAAACCTGCAGTTTTCTTTCCAACATCAAACTGATGTTTGATGCAAGACTTTGAATGTATTGCTCATCATTTGATTTTTTTTCCCCCCCAAAAAACTTAAAGTTGGCAACTAGGTTCTCTCCAGTGATCCTCAGAACTGCGTGTCCTCTCAATGTAGAAAAACCTTTCAAATAAGAAAAGATGAGAGAGCAGAACTGATCAGGGATCCATTTCAACACTGCTGGATTGCTTTAAGATTTCATACAGACCTTCATTGTTCTCAGAGAATGAAACCCACTGACTGTTGATTTTCTGAATTAACCTTTTAGCACCAACATTAGGTTAACTTTCTTTCTCATAATAGATCCTGACATTCATACCCGAACATTGATTTTATTGTTTATAAGCTAGTATCTACAAAACTAATGATTTTACAGCCTCAACTGGTGTGCTTATGTGCTAATTAGCTAATGGTAAGCATGGTTACCATGTACTGTAGGCCCTACCTGTTAACACAAGCCATTTTTTCATTGTGTGTATATTACCCTGCTCAGGTTAGCATTTAACTCAAAGCACAGCAGCTGTCCTTCAGGTTTGTTCAATCAGCATTTTGTTTCTCTTGACTCCAGCAGGTTTACCCAGGCTGTGTGCAGCCATAGTCAACTATCATGCTGGCCTGTATCCAGAGACGGCAGAACCTCTCGTCGCAGCGTCTGCCCTGCACACCCAAAAGCCTCGATGTTCCACCACCGCCATTACTGCTGCCGGTACCACCACTGCAGCCCTGCACCCACAAAGGTGAGTCTGCAATGTCCTTACACATTTATCAAAAAAAGAAAAACAAAGTGAAAAGTGATGTTAAAGAAAATCAAAAAGAAAGCAGTTAAGTAAAAGTTTCCTGGGACAAGAGCCAAGCCCTGTTTAGTTGCTCCACCCATGGCCGTAGCCAGCTATGAGGTCACCAAGGTCCGGACCTCGGTAAAAGTTTCTGTGAGAAAAAAATAGAAGAAGCGTCAGACATAGCGTCTTTTGCACACACGTCCATAACTTTCACACATTCCTCAAAACCCTGCCAAAATACTATAAAAAATAAGTAAATAAAATAAAATAAAACATTTAAGTGTGACAAATCTGCAAGAAAGTAAGAAATCCGGAAGAGGGCAAACTTTTCCACTGCACTGTATTTAATGGACAGGGAACAAATGATGTTACGTAAAAGGCTGAAAACCACAGGACAAGTCTGTCCTGCTGGTCAGCGGTGTAAGGCTCAACCAGCCTCCTTTCATAACTAATAGGTCTGATAATAATTATAAAAAGTCTAAGTCTACTTTATATAATTGTGGGTCATTTTGATGTAATTATGTATAGCTAGAAGGGTCCAAAGTGATGCATTGTTAAATCATGAACTAACTGTGATAATTAATTTTTTTTGCATGGGGTGAAAGAAATTCAAGAACAGACGAAAAAACTAATAATTGACACCTACTGTACCGGTCTGGAAAGTGTTACAAAGACATTTCTAAAGCTTTGAGACGCCAGTGAACCACGGTGAGAGATGCCTTTATCCACTGAAGGAGAACGCTAAGCTTAGAACAGTGGTGAAAACCTTCCCTAGATGGCTGCCATACAATAAAAAAATACATATAAAATTATCATTTAATTAATTCCGGACCCCTCCGGACCTCACCAATTTCAAAACCCTGGCTACGGCCCTGGCTCCACCTACTCCATAAAACAACGTTACAATTGATTGATTGATTTGCTTGTAGGGGTGATTATCCATTACACAACCGATAAGTTATACTCTCCTAGGCACAACCAAAGACTAAATATTAACCCCCCTCCCCTGCCAACAGAGTTCGAACATTAATCAGCGTTTATTACCAAACAACCACCAGCCACCTGTTGGGTAGGTAATTAATAAAAGTCGTGTGTGTTGTGTCTTACTTAGCGTAGAGGTTACAGGGCATCCCTGCGACACATGGGTTTAGCAGTGGGTTGAATTTTCAGTTGCTGTGAATGTGAAGCTTCATGAATTAAAATAATGGGCCTCCTAGATGATGATGATGATGTTGATGATGATGCTTCTTAATTGGGCTACTAATCAGCGTGCTCCTGCAGTGCAAATGCGTGCAGGTCAAAGTGGACCTCTGAAATTACAGAGTTAATCAACTCTCCCATACAGGGTTACTAATGATGTTCACATTTTGAGCAGAAAGCGCCCCCATGTCAGTGTTGTTTGACCTTCATCTCTGACTGATTACACTGCATCCACCGAAAGGTTGAGTGGGTATTTTTGAGAACTAACCTTGATTGACATTTGTGATTAGGTTTCTTTCAATTAACAAATTAGAAGCAACATCTGTTTTTGCAGAATTAGTTCGTATTCTTTTTATATACGTGACTCTATAATATTTGTGCAGTGGTTCAAATGCATTCTTTTATTTTTTTCCTTCCTAGATAGTCCAGATTCATATAATGAGATCATAGCACCACAAATGAAGTTATTCTGCTGTGGTTTCCTTTTTCTCGATTGCTTTAAAAAATTGCTGATGCTTTATACTTCCTTGCTGGGTCTGGTTTGAAGCTATATCGAAGATTCATAATTACTTATAGTTTAATGGTTCAACTGTGTGTGTGTGTGTGTGTGTTGCAGTTTTATAAATCCATATAGCTATAGAGCTGCTTAAATTATTTGGTCCTTTGAAAGATCCGTGGGTTTTCTTTTAGCCATGGGTGCTGCAGTGAGTTGTGTTGTTATTATTTTGAGTCTGTGCTGTCATATATTTAAAAGTGTTTCGTTTAGACCCACAGCTAATGCACTGCAGAAGTTAACAGGGTTAATTGTAAATGAAATGAAACTGTGTGGGACTCAGGCTGTGCTCTCAGAGAAAACAAAAACGCAAGAGTATGCAAATATTGACCAGTAACATTGTGCACATCCAGATTTTTCTCTGAGTGAATCACCATAATTTGACTATCAGTGTTTGCTGAGCCTATATGTCATATCTGCAGCCGGGCAGCGGTCAGGATTATCTTATCTGACTGATCCCATTACCAGTAAATGTTGTGTTCATTTCCATTGGCCTGTGCATTCGCATAAAAGATATCTTTGTTTGTGAATCATGCACTGCGCTGTTAGACGGCCTAATTTTATTGCAATTATTGGATCCCAGTGACAGGTTAACCTTAACACCTGCACAGGAACACAGGTGTTTTCTGAATTAGACCTCTTGTTAGGTTGAGGCTGGGCAGAGCCATGCTGAGAGTTCTCCATAAGGTCACCAAAGAACCTTAAATGTTTTAGCAGATCTAAGAGGGGCAACAAAAAACACACAATGAAAATAAGTTTGGTCCGGACATGAGGGCCAAACTGTCAAAATGAAGAGGAAATACCTGTGTTATTCATGGAAAGGGTGGTGGCGCGTTATTATTTTGAGACTTATACAGCCTAAACAAAACCACACACTGTGTATCCAACTTGTGAATTCAACTTTGAAATGTTGAATTTCCTTCCTCCTTGAGCTCCATATCCTCATATCATCGTCTCCCAGCTCTCTCCCTGGGTGAAATACCTCTTTGTCTTTTTTGTTATTAAATATTAATTGGGAATCAGTGGAGCACTTGTCTGCTAAACATTGGAACAGAAGGGCCTAGTTTGCCTCAGGCAGAACCAGGGGTGCGTTTCTCATCCTGTTTACCTGCAGGGCCTTTTAACCCCCTCCCCTTTGAGTTTTATGTACTGCGACTGAGCGTAGTGCAGCACCCTCCAGCTCAATCCTGACATTTCAAGCACAGCCACAGGGAATAGACTGCTGATGGGAGCTTAGTGTGTGTGGCCCGGGCTTCTTCATTAAATGAGTTGTCGTTGGATCGAGTTAAATGGGGACGGTCTTTGGTCGCTGCTGCGCTTTTGAGAGCCATTTCCATTTTTAGCTATCAATAAATGGAAGGCACAGGACATGAAAGCTCTCAGCCACGCAGAACCCATGTGAAAGATTTCTGAGAAACGAGGGTTAGGAATTATGTGATGAGAGTGAATGAGAGCCGCGCTCCTCTCTGCTATCTCCGCTTGAAAGCCAGGCCTGGAAATGCTTCTTTTTTTTTTTTCCCACGCTGTTGGCCTGCGCTCGTTTGCCGGCTTTTAGAGGGGAAACTTTGCCCAAGCTGGGCCAAGCGGCACAGAAACAAATGAGGAGTGACACTGATGCAAAGGAGTATTCACCAGAGCCTCCTCGAGCACACACAGTGTTCAACCCCGAGGTTACCATGTCCTGTGAGCTGCCTTCATGTAGACAGTACTGACATGGAGAGGGGCCGGCGGATGAAAGCAGGGTGAATGACTGTCTGTAGTTTTATGTTTGCGTGTTTACGGAAGAAGGTTGTGAATAGAGAAGTTAGTGTGAGTGAGATTTGGTGCTCTGATGTCAGCACGTCCTGTGTCTATACTCTCTCCACCCCATCCATCTCTATCTAATGGTCCCCCTGGTTGCCAGGTTGGGTGAACCACATGGAGGAAACTGTTAACCTTCCTTTCACCTCTTAGGAGATAAATATTCATCCTTTTCATTGAAGTACTGAAAGCTGCTGATACTGCACCTCTCTGTGTTGATGACACAGTTTAAACCTGTATTAATCAATATATTTTATATCAGCGAGGAGTCAAATGACCGTAATGTGAAAGAGCGTGTTCGGCGACAAAGCGGAGAATTGCCATTCGGCTCCGTTTAGCTTTACTCAGCACAATGTTTTGTTTCTTTACGACACATTTACAATATGGCTCATGTAACCAGTCACATCAGCTCTGCTTTCCTAACAGCAGCCGGCAGCTGTTCAGTAAACAACTCTGCTAAACCACTCCACACTCCCTTTTGTTTTTTTTAGGAGTTGATATATAGACCAGAGCAGATCCAAATGGAAAGTCATTGGCCTTTTACATTTGTGAGGTGGCGTGTAACACAGTTGCGACTGCATGCAAATATTCAAGTGTTTCTTTCCAGCCATTATTCTCATGTTAAAGGGAAACATCTCCTGAATGATTTAACAACCGTTTAGGTATATGTTACAGACTCCAGTTTTAATTATTTCAGCTTTGTTGTGCCTGTCAGTTGGACATAGCAGATGGCTATAAATACTACACTACCCATGAGCTTTAGCCAATACTGTGGAGAAGAATCCAGCTAGAGGTGCAAGTCAGGGTGGCAACACTTTCAAAACACAAATGAAAGTTTGCGTGAAAGTGAGGATTTGGCACAACAAATTGCCGTCACAGTTTATGAAATGTAGGCTACTTTCACTTTTTTTTTTTTTTTGGGCCAAAGTTATTCCCCATCAGAGTTGTTTATGTCTTCTAATGCCTCAGCTTGGAGAGCTGTATGTCCATCTAAGTCACAGAAGTGCTCCAACTACGAGTCACCCACTATTATCAATGAGGAAATAAATGTGACTTCTACTTCCAGGACCAAGGACCTTGGAAACTATAACAGCTTTAATAAATCACTGATGTCTGTGCATCTCCATGTTTGCACTGACTTCTGGCTGAAGTTGGAAATGGACTGATCGAAGTTATCCATCAACGGCGAATGCAATTAACATACAATCATATAAATGATGCAAAACAAAACAAACATCATCATTTTATCTTCCATTTGTGGCTTGAGTCGGGGGGTGAGGGAGAACCCGGCAGCTGCTAGTTTTGGGGTGTTATTGCGTCCGTCTAACCAGCAGATAGTCAACTGCACAAGCTCATCTCAAACAGATGAATGAAGGCAGGGCCAATTAATTACATGGTTCTAATGACTGGGCTTATTGGGCCAACTGGGTGCAAAGAGGGGGTTGTCATGGTAACAGGGACATAGGTTTTTAAAGGCGTTGCAAATGTGCTGAGCTCAGTCCCTGGTTATTAAGGTAGGGCCAGGGTATTTAAAATATCGGGATGATTAGTGTGGTAAACAAGTATTTATGCTCGCTGAGAAGCGCTGTTCTGTAATTAACTGCCAGCTCTCAGTGCCATGTTCCTGCTGAGGATTTGACTCTTGTAAACATGCTATCTCACTAAAGTGTTCACCACGAGTCTCCAGCATAACATCAAAGGCCAGTAGGGTATTTCTGGCCGTCCAGTCCATCATGTATGGATATTAATGAAGAGTCATTTATGGATTTTTCTTTAGCTTCAGTTCATACGGGAAACATATCTGCTGGTCATTCTAATCATTCCCTTATGTTGGCCCTTGGGGTATGTAACCGTCGGATGCGGTGACTTTGGAAACGCAATGAGCTCCTGTTTTCAGCCCCATGCCTCCGGGGCTTGTTTTGCCCATAAATTAGCGATTAACTTAAACTGCTCCAAAACAATGAGGGCTCCGCTCTAATCTAGGAGGGGGGGGGGGATGCCTTCGAGTGTGACCACGGGAAAAAGATTAGCCAGTTTAAAGTGGCAGAATTGTATGGGGGTGGAATCAGGGTTATAAAAGAGCCTATATATTTACAGCATGGTGTGATTAAAATGCAGCGTTTGTCCCTCCAGATTATCTTTATGTTAATGTTCCCAAAAACTCTTTAAGCCACAAATACACATGCACACACATCATTATTTCCTGTGGTGATTGAGAGTTTCTGATTTACCCTCCCTTCCCTCCTCCCAACTAATTTTTTTTTTTCCCAAGCAAGTCTCCTGCATGGAAAGAGGAAATCAGGATTAGGTGTTTCCTATGAAAGAGTGCCAGTTTCTCTCAGCATGGTGCCACAACAGTTGAGCAGCGTGTTTATTGTGTGGAGCCGTGTCTAAGGAAGAAAACATTCAAGCCTGACTGGTGGGACCATTAAATTTTATCAAGCCTGTGTTCTAGATGCAACACGCATCAGAGTCATTATGCAGATTTTTTTTTTTTGTGGAAAAATGAAAAATACAAAACAAGCTTTTTAATCCCACGTAAACTACTTCAATCAGACCCGTCTGAAAGCAAATGTTAAAGGGTCAAAGAATTAAAATGTGTAAACAGCAAAGCGCGATTGCCTCGGCCAAGGCTGCTGGTGAAAAAGTGGCTGGTGTTATTTTTCTGTGCTGTTTTTCGTCTTTCTGTGTGCCTGTGCTGCGTGTCAGGGCCGAGGAGTGAAACGGCGTGCAGGCTGCAGGTTCAGGGTGATTAAGTGCTTAAGGTCAGACTGCTAATTATCTCTCTGCCATTCTCTACCTGACAACACGTAGCTGCCATTTCCCCGTTGTCATGTGAATGGCCTCATATTTGTTTTCACCTCTTTCCTTGATTTTACACCACTGAATTTCATTGTGACTACAGTAAAGACGCACAGGAAACAGTGTCACAATGAATGTATAGCTGGCAAAAGAGAGAAGATAAAGAGAAGATAAAAAGAATATATAAAATTAACATAATTTTGGCCACTTTCAGTTAATGTGTGCTACATACAGAGCATTTCCTGTGTCTGAAATGCTGACTGCGTGCTAAACATTAAGCCTGCATTAATATACTACTAGAGGAACAACGTGACTAATCTTGTTTAAGTGACTCATACACTTCTTAAGCTAAAAGTACATCGTTGCCCAGACAGTTCACCTGCTAGGTAAAAATATTTACTCATTTCCTGGCTTCTGTAAATGCCAGAGCCAAATGGCTGGCTTGAATATAATGACTGTTGCCAACTGAGGAGTAGTAGGGAGGAGGAAAAAAAAAACTTGTTTATTTGCTTGTTTTCAGGAGAACAGCCAGAATGAGCTGGAAGCAGCTGTTGCATATGTTTTTGAAATACTCTGGCTGTTTAATGTGGTCTAATGCACAGCAAGACACTAACCTGAAGCTTACTTCAAACTTGCTCACATTTTGGAAAGTTCAAATGACACTTGAAAGCTGATGCTGTTTAATCACCACTTTCGCTCATAGTGCATTCAGAAATTGTTCAGACACCTTCACTTTTTGTCATATTTCATCACAGTGCACCTCTTTCTGTCTTCATGTGATACAATACCATGCTATATGATACACAATAATATTGTTATTGTGTATTATTTTGGTCACAATCACTAGGGCTGCACAATTATTTGCTATGTAAAAAAACAAGTGCAATATCAAAATCACACAAGCTGAAATGTTTTTGATGAAGGTAAAATTGTTAATTGTTAGGAGCCTAAGTGTTGTATTACTGCAAGAGAAACCAACAAAAGCCTCAAACAGACATGTTTGTTTGGTACAAGACCCAACAAAAATTACATGATCAGTTATTTAAAGTGAAAATGAAAAGCAAAAATGACCATTCAAGCTGAATAATTGCAATATCTTCCCATATTATAGCAATATAATGTTTTTTGCATATCATGGACAATAATGCAGAGAAATCCTCGTGCCCTTATGAGGAGCTTTTGTGTGGGATATCAACTTCTACAAAGTGGGCTCTTCGCCTGCTTGACGCCTTCAGAGGGAAACTCCATCCATCTTGGTGCCTGATTAGAATAAATGAACTACACATTAAAGGTCCTCTTTAGAGCTGGGTGTGTTTTTAAAACCGTGAAATGAACAAATATTGTGAACAATGACTTCAGCATATACTTTTACCACTGCTACCACATGCTTTCAAAGAGCCACCGCAGACCGATAAACATGACGTGCTGTGCGCAGTTTACTGCAGTTTAACAGCACTGATTGGTAATGAAGTCCTCAAGACTGAAACAATTACCTGTGGTTGTAATTTAGAGCAGCTTTAATGCTTGTCATGCTGCGTCTGATCTCAGCTTTGCCTTCACATTACCCAGTGGCTGGGCTTCTGGCAAGACCAGCTCAAATGATCCCCCCTTTTTTAATGCATATGTCACACAGTAGTGGCCTTTAGATGATAAATATGTGAATGCAGAGTGGGGAAGGGACTATTTGCTAATGAGGTTTCCATAGTGCCACATTAAGGCAGCCACAGTGGGAAGCGCAGCTGTGTTGTGTCTCCACGGCTCTGACAGGGCTGTAATCTCTGGACTAACAATATCAGACACCCTGTGAAGATGTGTTAGCATTCAAAGTGTTTGAAATGTTTGTGGAACAGCAAGCTGATCGCAGCCTGCAGGGCTTAACACTGACATTTCACTGAGCAAGAATCAGCCAAAACGCCTCACTAAATGATCCATCTCTGCCAATTGAGCATTATTATCTGAGGCAGAAAGTAAGCAGGTTTTATGCTATGGTGTCAGTGCATGTGCGTATTGATATATCGATCACTTCTCATTCAGGTGGATATGAAACCCCCGTCCTCTGCTTATCTGTTACGGTCATGGATTTTCAGCTTTTATCCAAAGGGCTTGAAATTGTTATTGCAGCTGGTTTTTCCTGTTAGCTCTTTCTCCATGAGAAGCATGATGGGAAACTAGAGAAGAGAGAGCTCACATCTTGATGTTGTGTACAGTATAAACACCTCTCCAGCATCCCAGATGTCACTGTTTTCTATAGCAGCACTACACTGTGATACATAATAAGCAGTGTTTTTGCTTTGTTGTATTTCTCTGTAGAATTCATTCATGCTCCCGGCACCATGGTGCTGCTCCTTCTGCTCCGCTGGGAGATTTCTGGATGGATTGAACACTCCACCTTACCTCTTTCCTCCATTTTAAACACCCAATTTATTTCTTTCATGAGATGGATCTTGTAGATTGAATCATTTTCACAGTCGGGAGGCTCACTGTAGGCCTGAAATGAAATGAACTCCCAAATCAATTTCAAATGGGGAACAACAAGTGAGCCTCGCCCCTGCGTAGCTGGAATTGGTTTTGTTATTGAAAATGAAATGAAGTGTTTTGGGTTTTTTTTTTCATTATTATGATTATTATTTTTAGCCTTTTTCTGCCGATTACAAGCTTGTTATTTTGCTTGCTATTATTTCCACTGACTCATTGTGATCTAGGTTAATTTGAGCACCTTTTTTCTTTTTATGTCAGGAATTCCATAAAAGTGTCACTCCGAAAGGTGGCGGTAATTTCTAACAGGTGATTTATTGTTATTAAATGGGGTGCCCCCTCTCCCACTTTTTCCTTTGTCGCATGGAGTTAAGCAGCCATGAAATTGCTTGAATAATAGTGTTTAAATCCAATCTTAGTTTGTCCCCGTTAGCTTACCCACACACAATTCAATCAGTGGTGCTCTTTGCTCTTTTTCCAGCAGCAACAACTTTTCCTTCACAATCAAGGCTTCAGGCTTTTTTTGTTCTTTTACAGTAGAATGGGTGCAGGTTCATAAAAGCATAAAATGGCACAAGAAAAGATCATAGGTAGGAACTAGCGATGCTTGAATCATTGCAAATTACTAACAAACAACCGAAAAGCAAGTGTGGATCAGCTAGGAAGCATTCTACTATTCAAATTATTGAAATATTAATTAGTAAGGGGGGGGGGGGGACTCCAATTAGTGATTGTTAAAGAGAAGCTTTTCACAGTTGCTGTTTTCAGCTGCCCCTGCTCCCTCACTTTAGTTTAATCTCACTGTAGTAAAATTAGCCACTCTCCTGTTCCCACTGCTCTTCTTTTGATTTACGTGGGTAAACTAATTCTAGGATGAACAAAGTCTGAGTTAATTTCATTAAGCACTGTTCAAGCAGAGCTGGAGGTGTTTCCCTCTGTAAAATTAGTTGATGTCTCTCGTTTATTCCCTGTAGGTAGGTTTATAAAAATAAAAAAACCCACACACATACAAAACAAGAGACAAGGTTTCATTGGGCGTCCTGTGGACTGATGGCATATCTTTGTCTGCTTTCTTCTCAGGCGAGCCGGCCTCCATGGTTTCTCGATACCCTTCTCCTGCGGAGTTGGATGCTTTTGCCCAGAAGACTGCCAACAGCCCGCTGTCAATCAAAATCTTTCCATCTGACGTGCGGGTGCCGCAGCATAAACAGCTCAACAAAACAGTCAACGGCTTAGACACCACGGGTCCCCGCTACAGCCCGTACTCAAACCCGTACTCAGGAGGATATCAGGGCTTGCTGGCCGTCATCAAAGCCTCCGTGGTGGTGAAAGGTGTGGTGAAAAACTCTGAGGGCAGGAGGACTAAACATGCAAACACGCAGGCCTCCGTGGCACCGTATAATAATCCCCTGAATAATGGCTACGCTGTCAGACATGGGCACAAGGCCTATCATATAAGCGCATGTAAGCTGCCTGATGTACCCATTGAGACGCTTTGTTCTAGTGCAGGGATGGCCTCGGGAGATCGGAGCCTGGCCCCCCAGTCGGAGCTGGCAGAGGTTCAAAGCCTGATGAGGCAGATGAGCAGAGTTCCCCACAGCCAGACCCTGCAGCTGGGGGGGGAGGCTCGAGCCAGCCCGTCTCTGCAGGCTGTGGCCGCAGTGGCACATTCAGACTCAGACTTTGTCCTGGGAGTGCCGCCCCAGAGCAGTCTGGCATTCACGGGGGCCGTGCTGCCGACACAGAGTGCAGACGTAGCCAAAGCTGCTTACTTAGAAAAAGGGGACTACGCAGTGTGGCAGCACAAACATCAAATTCAGCAGCAGCAGCAGCAGCAGCAGCAGCAGCAGCCGTCGTATCAGCAGGTAGCAGTGAGGATGTACAGCGTGAGTAACGGCGCTCAGGGGCACAGAGCAGCAGAGGCCGGGGTTGGCCAGTCTCCTGAAACCTGCCTCCCTTTGGCGTGCTCCTCGCAGCTGTCATACAGGCCGCATCCTCCCGGGCAGGAGCGAGTCAGCGGCTCCTCTCTGAACTGCTCCGCCATGCCGGGGGAGTTCTCCGTCGGACAGTACTTCGCTCCTCTCTGGGACGGCGTGGTGGCCACCCCTAACAGCGACTGTTACACTACTCAGGTGCTGGCAACGGGTACATGTGCAGCCAGGCCTAGAGACCTGGGGCTCTCGCATCCCCACCTCCACCCAAACCGCCATCAACACCAACACCAACACCACAACCACCATCATCAACACCAACACCCTCAGCATCACCAGCTGCAGATCCACCCTCCTCTCCCTCTACATACCCAGGTCTACAGCAAAGACCAAAACCTCTGTTGTGGGCTGCCTAGTACTAGCCTGTGCCACGCTGCAGTACTCAGCAGCAGCCTGCAGTCTCTGGAGTGCCTCATCAGTGAGATCCACCCTCCCTGCATCAAAGAGCGCATGCTGGGCCGTGGGTACGAAGCCATGGGGATGCCTCAGCTGCTGGAGCACCACCAGCAGACCCACATCCAACTCCCTGTCTACAGATAAGACGAGGTGCTGGCACACAGCGGGCCGCAGGGGTGACGAACCCATTAAAGACAGTGGAAGTGTGTCAGTTCAGACATCTATGAGAATGAGACATGCCTTTTTTTAGTTTGTGCATGTACTGTATTTGTAGGAGGCTTTGTGTTCTAAAAGCCTGAAGGTAAATGATAATCACGACTTAAGATATAAGTTTATCTTATGGACTTTACATGTTTTAATTTTATATCTTAAACGGCCATCAAATAAGCCTGCTGTTGTTGTTCATCTTATTACTGACGCTGAGCACCCAATCAGAATCTGCCGTTCCATCCTAAACATGGACCGTGTCATTTGCGGGTGATTCCTCTGTACGCCTTTACAAAAAATAGAAATGTGCTGAACTGAAATAATCATTGGTACCCTTCTAAAAAAAAAAAAAAACACTTGAATTTGGGAGGGCTCTCTGCTTACAGTTCCTGTGAATATATTGCATTTTTTTTTTTTTTTTTTACATACAATTGCTTCTTATTTGAGAGGAAAGTCCCTCGGTTATTTTTGGTTGTCCGCTGTTTAATTGTGGGTTTTGTTTCGTCCTCTTTTCAGTGACTCCTGCCCCAGCTTCTGCAATATGATACAAATCTCCCAGCCACTGTGCAGGCCAGGGAAGCGTTTTGATCCTTTGCGTACAAATGTGAATATATTTTTTTTTTCCGTTATGCAGTCGAAGACAAAAGTTATGTAATTTAACATCTTAATTGATTCAATGTAGTCATGCTCAGCTCAGCGTTATTAGGACTGTTGCATATCCAAATCAACACTGTGGCATTCAGGCCAAGCAAGATGTGCCCTTTTGGTTGTATTTTTGTTAACTTGTAAGAGGTTGTGTAGACATTTTTCTTGAATGATATAATGTTTTTGTTTTTTTTTCTCTGGAAGGTTCTGACACTGTTACACAACACCTGGGTATAAAGGAGTGCCATGTCAGAGAGCTGGCCAACTGAATCATTTATATGTATCTTCTATGTAGGGCTATATTATCTCTGATGGTGTGAGATGTATGACTGAGTAGATCTTTGTGTGTCTGCACTGGTTCTGTAATACTATTTATTTATGTCGGCCTGTTGAGTTACATAGCAAACTGTCTCTATAATTATAAAGTGCAATTATTATATATGAACATGTGAGCGCTCTCCATGAAGTATGTTGTTGAAATAACTACATTTTGCAATGTATGACCCCGATTCCCCTCACCCCCTTTTTTTGCCTCTTCTTAATAAGGATTGTCAAGTAAATGAAATTTTCTAAACCCAGCAAATAGTTTGTGTTATTACATGCCATTAGTTACTATCTGTCAAACGTGCAGCTGAGAAGATGGTTTGATTATATTATATTCATGAATGATAAAGTGGTTGTGGGAAAATGAGACATTTTTCTGGGTTTATTGCAAAGGGATTTAAGGCTTAACCACCAGGCAGGTCTTTTTTTTTTTTTTAGTCAGATTTCATTTTATTAAGATCCATCTTTTCACTGGAGGATCTCAGGTTTATTATGTGATGTAAGTCAATCCTTTACTAAAATACATTGGACTGGTTCCTATTTAAATGATGCAAGTTGAAAGCAGTAATTTTGTTAAAGTGAATTATGTTAGTCTAGAAGGAGAGCAGACGATTCAGGCAGAAGCCATTGAATATTTCAAAATACACATAAATGTACAGGCCTTGTCCTTAAGATATTACATTTTTTATATGAAAAATACATGCTTTCTTTAAGATACATCCACAAGAGTATGAACGTTCACATGATTTAGAAATGGGCTCGCTATTACCCAGCTTCTGAATTGCTAATCGTAGATGGTGTGCCTTCATGCACCTCTTATTTCGCTTCATTTGTCCCCCTAAATTGGATGCTAAAGCAGTAATGTAGTTTAGATCACCGCAGCACCCACTTTAAGTAGCCTATTACAAAACAAATAACCTAGATGGCATGAATAATGGCCGTAGACGCAGCGTTGTGAATAAAACTGCAATATTCCATTGATGACTTTATTGCTGATAAATATTGCAGTGTGAAAGGTCAGCGGCTTTGTCATTGAGGCTTTGTTGTAAATGATTTCCTGTTGTGTCCTGGCTCCGCTTGGAGGTTTTCCATCCTATCTATCAGGCGGGACAGGCCAGGACACTCTTCTGATAAACCTACAGGATTACAGACATGCCCCTCTTGCTCTCACTCAGAGACGATTAGCTCAGGCTGGGCTTCTCTGGGAGAGGAACCAGAGCCACTCTGGCTCCTCTGGGACACACTTCAGATAAGTAAGAGTGGGCAGAGAAAGAGGTTGGTTGATTTGGAGGATTAGGAGACATGAAAAGAGAGGGGATTTTTCTTCCTCAGATTTACGGCTAATGTCTAAAGTGTATATATAAATATATATTTTTAATGTATGTATCGTGTTCCAACTAAGCCGCACTGACATTTTTGTCAGCAGTTTGCCTTTTTTGGTGAGATCAAACTGATGTCTATCATGAGCCTCTCACAAACTAGCTCTTGAAGAATTACAGACAACAAAACTGATTTTTTTTTTTCTCCTTTTCTTTTCAAAGAGTCACTTCAGATCTAATTTGGCTGAGACTGGAACTGTATCTGTTTTGCAACATACATCTTATCAGTAACATCATTTTAAATGTCTCATGCAGTAGCTGCACCATAAATATGATTAAAACAGAAAGTATAGACAAGTAAATATCGCCACCTAGAGTAAAATTCAGGAAGTGAACCTGTGAGTGTGGTTTTACTGATTCGACTAAAAGTCTTAACACAGTTTTCTTACAAATCTGCTCATTGTTGATTATTGAGGAACTAACAATGTGTGAATATTCATAGAAGGAATATGCTTGGTATAAGTAAACGTGCACATGACACAGCATCATGCCATGCTTACGCTCGTTTGAGGCATTAAAAGGGGCAGAACAGGCCAGAGAACAATACAAACAAACCAAGCGCATCTCAACCACACTTCCCTGCTAAACACACACGTCACATCACAAACTCACCATAAGGTAAAAGAGAAAAAAAAAAATCTCTTAACAGAATTGCTGGCACATATAGACTCTGAGCTTACTTTAAAAAGAGTATGCATTTATTCAGTAACACCAAGGCACTCAGTGGATGCGAGCACTTATTATTCAACTGGAAATGCACCGTTCAAATTTACGGATTACTTCTGGGGCCGCTGCTCCCAGGTTAACAGTGGAGGTAACTCCAGGGCTCAGCAGGCAGACAACATCTGAATGTTAAGCATTAAAAGCACTTTTTTTCAGCATTTACAATCTCGTATTCCTGTCAGGTGAAAGTCACCATTAAATGAGATAAATAAAGCAGCAGCTCAAACAGTAACATTCAATTATGTATGGGGAACAAAAATGTTTTCTCTGCTAGAATGATTGTTTAGATTTAAGGCAATTGCATAATTTTAGGAACACATACAGTATATTAGTATTTACTTAAGCATAATCAAAGTAATAAATACCACACTGAAAGCAAAAAGTAAAACAACCTTATTAAAAACACCTTTGAAAGGTGGACTTGTCTGATGCCCAACAGACAAGAAAGTGCTGCAGGGCGCTCCTGCAAATCCAGTCCAGTTATGTCCCGGGACATCAAACAGTGTAGTCCAGCTCTGCGTTTAGATTCGTGAACATCTCGTAGATGGCATCTATAGTGGCAGTGTAATTAACCAGGAACTGACGCACGTTTGCTAGACAGTCCTCCTCTTTCACTTCCTCTCCCTTTGACAGTGCCTTGAGGAAGTTCGATCTATAAGGAGCTGCGATTAACGCTGCCTGCAACGACCAAAAAGAAAAGAAATGTCACAAAAAAGAAAGAAACATGGAAACATTGCATGGAAACATCTTTTCTGATGCTGCATCTAATCTACTATTTCAAAGGGATCTGGGTTTTTTTCTTTTTCTTTCTCACATTAAAAATCTTCTGGACAATCCAGCCGTGGTATTTCTTCAGCGCCTGCTCATAAGCTTTGGTGACATTGACCCGAATGAGGTTGGGGTTGTTCTCATCTCTGTCTCCATCTGCTAAACTCTGCAGCAGGATCTGGATGAAACGGAGACCCCTGCAGGAGAGAGAGGGAGAGGGAGGAAAGATGAGCCTTCCTGCTTTTAGTTGAGTGGCTACTAGGTGAGTTCAACATACAGTATGACATAACAGTGAGTTCAATAGTGCTTCACCTTTTGAGCCACATCAGAGCTAACGTTGCCCCAACTTTGGGCCACTGTGCTCCGTGGGCCTCCCGCTCTGTCACCAGGATGTCCTGCAGGGTGACATACTTTGCTGGATCCTGAGCATACACTGCTTTAATTTTCTGAAAAAATGCACATGTTGAGTTTAGTTTGCATGAAAGAAAGCTGCTCCATTAACTGTGGTATGAAAACACACCAGAAACAAGACAAGACAGATCTGTATCTTACCGTTATATTGCCATTAATGTCGGATTTGATCACTGAAAATACTTTTGATCCCAAGCAGTCTGAAAGAGAAGCAGAAATTTGAGAGCAAAGCAATAAAATATGAATGACTTCATCACACATCCCCAGGCTCAAAGAGGGGAGGATGAATACAGATCAGCCTTTACAAACAGGAGGGGGGGTATGCAGTGAATGCATAGTTTCAGTTAAGTCACAATGAGGTCAATGTGTGCTCTGTTCAATGAGTAAACAAAGAGTTTCTCTATAGGCTTCACGGCCGCAGCTGGTTCAGATCTCCCACCGTGACCCAGCGGGCCAGTGTATGAAATAACCCCCGTCCCGTCTTAAAAGGGCCCCAATCATGGGATCCGACGGAGGGACATGTCGTTTTGAATCAACATATCATGAGGAACAAGTCAGCAAAAGTATGAACCGTGACAGCGACTGCGGCGCGACAGCAGCGCTTCTTAAAGTCACCTCAACGTGGCTTTTATCGACTTTACACACAGGTAATACTCACCGAAGAACAGGGGAATGTGAGAGACGGCTTCCAGAAATAACTTAGTGTCAACGGACTTGTCCGGAGGAAGCTCTCCGAATTGGTTTTCCAGTAAAAGAGCCATGGTCCAGCCCGTGTTATAGCAGCGACAGCGGTGGCGGCAGCAGCAGCAGCAGCGGTTGTAACAGCGAGACAGAACCCGGAACTCACTTCTTGTCAGATGGGTGGGGAGCAGCCGACGTCTCTATCACTTTCGTACTTCTCCGACAGGTGGGACATTAAACATGGGCGTGTTAAACAACAAGCTGTTCGCCCGCAACAACACACGACCAAAAAAACACAACACTTGAGCGCGTTTGAGGTATGAATTATACTTTATTATACCTAAGGCAGGGATTGTTTTCAACCACAGAGGCAGTGGCAGGCTTTAAGTTACAAGGAATTAAATGTCAGGGCTGAGACCAGGGGTGGGAAGTAACTAAATACTTGTACTGAATTGTTCAAGTAGCCCACAGACAAAAAAAAACTTTTTTTTTTTACCTTTATTTTAAAATAACTATGTATGTGTTACAATTAATGTGCACTTGGACCAGTCAGGATAATTGCTTTTAAATGAAATCAGATTTAAAGCAAGACTATCTAACTTTTAAAATAAGAAAAAACATATTCTTTATTTCATAAGCTATAAAAAAAGAATCAACCTTGTTGAATTCATTACACTAAGTGGTTTTGATAAAACTACCTCTATTGATGTAGTACTACTAGCTTATGTTGCCAATATTTGGATAAATATTGGTTTATAATGGTCAATATGTAATGACTAGTCTCTTTTTACATTATACATTGTAGCATTTTGCTCCGTTGTGTGAGTTGTGGCTACAGTAGCTGTTGTTTTGCAAAAGTTACATTGTCTTGCTTTAAAACTTGTGAGCTAATTCAAATTAAAACATTAATTATTGCACCACTGAAACAAAGAAAATGAAAGTAGTGGTGTTTTTTAAAAAAAACAAAAGACAGTCGGCACCACCTTACAAAAAAAACAAAAGACGAAACATTTTTTAATTTGAGCGACAAAAGATAAAAAGAAACAATAATTTAATAAGATGAACTCCTTTACAAACTCATGTACAGGGATGTGGGTGAAAGCTCATGAAAAAAGCGAGTAAGTGGATCTTTAGTAAAGCTAAAAAAACCTAAAAAAAAAAAAACGATTTGAAACTTTTTGAATTAGCCGTAGACGTTAATGAAATACTAATGTGCACTAAAGAAGCTTTGAACTTCTTTTCTTTCCATAAGCTGCTTTTAGAAAGAAAGGACATTCTCTGCTTTGGAAAGCATTACTGAATTCAAGGGGGCTGTTTAAAGGATGGGGCTACATATTCATATGGAAAAGGTTACAGTCAGGACGCTGCTCTGGCTCTTTTAATATTGACCAGATGTAACTATGTAACTTCAAAGTTTTCAAAAGAGAGACACTGATTACTTGGTTAATACTGAATCATCTGTGCTCCACTTGTGTGTGTGGTATTCTAGTTTTCTGTCCACCCCTGGCTCAAACCTCTGGCTCACAACAACGAGTTGACACATTAGACCCAGGTTCTACGACGGGGACTCTAACTGAGAGGGCACATTTACTTTATCGTTGATTGTAAACCGTTAGCGGTACGCGTTTCACCAGAGGCAGCATCTAATACACCGGAGTTACAGCACCACGTCAAATGAACAGATCACAAGTTGCCTAGAACTAACTGCCAGCTGAGACGTCCCAAACCTCAGAACAAAAGTTAGCCTGTGAGGAGCATCATGTTAAACAAAAAAGCTTATGAAAATAAACATTGATATTTTCTTAGAGGTATGACATACAGTTTATAAATAGAATAGCATTTGGATTATTTTGATAAAGAATTACATGGATACATACATCTTATATATTTGCATAATGCTATTAAAATTGATTCAAAATGGATTTCACACAGACCGTCGAGGCCATCTCTGTCAACCGCGCTCTCACACACACACACACACACACGTACTCACACGCACACGCACGCATTAGAAGTATGGCTGTAACAGAACTCCAAAAAACTACTAAGACCTCCTTGCCTATGAAAATGTGTCACCAGCGCGGAGGGACTGGATGGACTGAAAGGTTGCACACTCTGGGTACTGCTGGCCTTGCAGCGTGCTCAATGCACTGAAGCTGTTTTCTTTTTCTAATCACAGTTTGCTTACTAAACAAACATTTGTACTCTAAGCAAGTGGCATCACGATGATTCAAGATTTAAACACTATCATTGGATCTTACAAATAAAAAAAACATTTAAAATGGCTTCAGTTAAAATAAACCAATGTCACTGGATTAGTTTAGGTTCATCTACTGTGATCCTTGATGCCTGGTGTCTTGCAGACTATTGGTCCTCTCTGGCAGCTCGGCCACGCCAGAAACAAGACTCAAGGAGCACGAGTGATGAAAGTACTAAGAAGACAAGTACAATGTCGAAAGGCTCAACTGCTTGTTGTTCTGATTGTTTTATATTTACACACGCACACAACATTGCACTTTCGGAAATTGTGTGGATGAAACTGATCTACTTGTGAGGTAAAGATTTCTAACTAATTGTGTACTACACTGTATATTTTAAGATGTTTCCATTTTGTTACTCCATTTTACCTTGGTACAAAACAACCAAATAAATAAAGCTTTTGAATG
Organism: Trachurus japonicus; assembly: GCF_045865225.1. Lineage (NCBI taxonomy): Eukaryota > Metazoa > Chordata > Actinopteri > Carangiformes > Carangidae > Trachurus > Trachurus japonicus. The sequence goes on from NC_140918.1 coordinate 15,789,513, forward strand.
ATCTATAATTTTATATGGCATATTGTTTTGTTGTTTTCAGATTTTCCCATCTCAAGGAATGTATGTAAATGATCGCACTGATTAACATGGGAAAACAAAACATGGTGTTAAATGATTAAGATCAAATTAGCAACGACGTCGATTAAATGGATTTTGGGCGTGTGTAGGAATGTCTTTGGGTTTTTGGTTAGTTGTTATTTTCTTTGGTTGTCACAGTGACAAGTTGCTTGGCAGCTTTGGCAATGTCATAGGCGCACTGGATGACCTGCTGAGTGACCAGCTGGATGTCCGACGGGCAGGGGTTGTGATCGGCAGCCTTCTGGCACTCTCCGTGCAGCCGGCTGGCGCTCGACGTGAGCAGACACAGAGACCCTCGCACGGTCTCCGAGGACGGCCTCTGCGGGGGGGTAGAGAGATGATAATGATGATGAGAGACTCAGTAAAAGGGACTTGCATGACAACGCCTATAAAATAAACTCTCATTGTGGTCAGTGGGCCCATGGGGACTGTGTCTGCGTGTGTGTGAAGAGAGTAAACATAAAACAAAGTAATCCAATAATTGCTAAACATAAAACAAGGTAATGCAATGAACACGGCCCACTCATCTAGGCAAGCCACTCCCGTTGGCTGTTTTCAAACAAACAACAAATCCTTTAATTACTCGGGCAGGGGGAGGGGCAGCACACTGTTGACGGGAGTCATCTTACCTTGGGAAACAGGGCGGCCATCTCTGTCACGGCCATGCAGATCTTTTCAGAGCAAGGCAGGAAGCTGTTGGAGACAAAAGGATGAATGGGTGATCAACCACTCCTGCACGACATATAATAATATGATTAAAAGAACCGCCTGAGGTCAGATCCTCTTTTACCATTGTGTACACTCACACAACTTCCGTACATCAAATGGGAGACTGCATTTTCAGTGTCTGTTGTGCTGCAAATCTATTATATTAATTTGATAATGTGACCACCAGATATATGCAGCCAAGTGGTACAAGTGCAGAAGAACTCTGAGATAACCAGCCTGGGTGAGATCCCACAGGCCCTGATGTTCAAAATAAAAAACTTGAATTAAACAAAAGTATAGTGTTAGACCAGTCATATCTTGCAAGTACTGTTTACAGCTTTATATAGTACTAACGACTGTGAAAAACCACAAGCACTTCAGATAGATTGCACACATTGTTAATCTCAAAATATTTACATTAAAAAAAGAGTAAGATGAGGGAAATGGTTAACACTGTATATCATGATAAAACAGTGAAAATGTAAGAAATTAACAAATGGATGGATGCAGGAAACCTCAGTGAGTCGCTGTGGATTTGGCAGGTCACAGGGGAACATGATCATGTGGTGTTTGTTTCCTGTCAGCTGCATTGAAAGACATAAGGACTAACCCCCAGCAGACACAAAGCTTCTGGGACACAGGGACAGGAGCCTGACAACAAGGCTCAAAAACAGTGAATCTGGGTCCCTGAAAACAACGTTCTGCTGGTTTTCTATCGTTTACGTGACTGACGGCTCTGCCACACAGGTGAAAATCAGTTACCAGTTAGCTGGCTAAAATGAATGAAAAACAGCGGGACTCTGGGCCTGGAGGATAACCATTGAAAACCACTGACCTAGAAGCAGCTGGGACAGAGTTACTCCATTTACTAAAAGGCTGGACTAAGTGACAGAAATACAGGCACAGATTAAGTGTATAGGCTGACAGGGTGAACACTGTCACAGCAAATAATGACAAGAGCTGAATTTGATGTTTCAGGAGTTGACCACATTTATGCTGTTTAATTACAATTACCACATGTTAATCAATTACATATTAATAATAAAACTACCTTTCATGTTTGGTCTCCTGGGCAGCTCTCAGAAGCTCTTGTATGTTCTTAGTGATCTGCTCTGTCTTACAGATGACGTCCTCTGTGCATGGCAGTGTGGCATCTTCCTCCCCCCCGTCTGGTTCCCCAGCATCCGAGGCTGGAGGAGGGCTGCTGCAAAAGCAAAGCAAAAACGTTTTATCAGTGTTTGCAGCTGTAAAGACAGTGGGTTATACATGTTATCTTGAATATTAAAACAGATTTTTGTTTAAAAAATATAAAAAATAGGTGGGGCAGTGTGATGACTAAGAATTTAGTGAAATCTTATCATACCCAGCAGCAGCAGCTTGTTTTAAAACTATGTACTGTTCTATCACATTTATAGCTGCTTAAAAATAGCCACTATAATCTACATACAGCATATACATGTAAATGGAAAGAGAACAACTGGAGGTCAGTGATGTGTCAGGCCCTTAGCTCCTCATCACATGTTGATGTTTTGCAACTGGTATCTTACATCAGACCGGTGAAAGTCCTCGTGCTGTCTAGACAGATTGTACCAATCATGACATGTTTTAACATCTGTTTAAACTAATATTAGTCGAGTCTCGCCCCAAAAAGAAAAACCTTCACATTTATTTAATTTACTGCTTCTTTCTGGGCAATTCTTACTTTATCTGTTTGCCTTCTGTTAACAGCATCAATAAAATCAATATATACCAGGACTTGATATATAAAAAATATTTTTAATGTATTAATCTGAAGAACCAATCAGATGGTTTTTACAAAATCAGCAGTAAAGTTTACAAACCTTCACAGAAAGAAACTGTGCTTTCAAATCAACAATCAGTCTCAGTGATTGTCATATTGATCAGTGGGGTGCAAAGTTAACTTTAAAAGGTCTTACCCAGTCTCCTCCACCTCAGAGTGGTTGGGCGTAGTGTCGCAATCATTCTCCAACATTGTGCTCCGTCCTTCTAAACTACAGCCCTGTAGACACATCAGTGGATTACAATCAATCAAAAATACAGTTTATGGTGCGGATGATTAGCACAGACCTATTACAGGAGCACCTGCGCACACGTATGAGTCAGAATCATGCATTTCTGAAAACAAAGCCATGACCACACACTATCAGACACTTGGTTTAAAAGCAGGTAAATAGAGAAAGACAGGAAATACACAACAAGGTCATTGTGGTGTAACAGTGGGTACTGCAGTGGATGCGATTAGTAAATGCAAAGAAATCCACGTGGAAACCGTGTCTTCTCTTATCAATGGCACACTGTTATGGGATATTTTATCTTTTATATTGGACTTTGCTGTCTGATCATTCAAACAGCTTCCTCTCGTGCAGCATTTCATCATCACTTCTGATGTTTCCTAGAGAAAGCAGTGGCTCTGGCCGAGGCTCACTGTACAGAAGAAGCTGGAGGTGTTCAGGTAACTGAACGGTAGCAGAGGCACTGTGGTGCATGCATGCAGAAAGGCGATACTGATAAAGAGCAGTTTGAAGACACAGGTCAGGAGAGAGAAGACTGTGGGGGTCAAGCAGGGGGGGACAGTTTTCACCGTCCCCTGGGGCTGCCACTAAACTTCAGTACTTAACCCTTCGAGATCTCTCATCCCACGACCAGGACAGGGAAGAGGGGAAGGTAGGGAGGGAGGAAGCAGCCGTCCCCAAAGGACCCCTACCAATCTAGAAAAGGGGTCAAACCAAGTTGAGCATACTCCATTGAGATGCAATAAACGATTGACTGAATGAATGAATGAAAAAACCAACGCCAGCCCCCCCAAGCCAGGCATCATTGTCCTGTCCTCCCATGAGGACAAATCCAGCAGGAACACTGGTGCTCTTGTGCTTACATTAGTCGGGAAGGGTTGTAAAACGACTCCATCCTCATGCCGGCCCGTCTCAGCTCGGTGGGGGTACTGCCTCGCGGTGGAACCCGTCTCATACATGGACATGGCACGACCCCCGCGGGGCGGGTGTCGACCTAAGGGCCCCTGCAGGTGTTGCTGTCCGCTGGGGGTCTGCCACCGCAGCGATGTGTTTTCAGTCTGCAGGGAATTCAGCTGTGGAGAACAAAATAACTTTCAATTCGACTCTAGCTGCGGGTTGATCTCCTTACAAGCCCGGCCAGACATCAATAATAGAGCAGAAATCCAGCTAAGTCTGCAGGAGAAAAGCAATTCCTCCGTGGAGAGTTCATCTTCATCTCCGTTTTGTTTTTGGTTTGCCTTCAAAGTTTTTCTCACAACAAAAAGGATTGTTTCTCTGACAAACAAAGTGCTGACACTGTGTGTTGCCAACAACACCTGAAGTACGACCCTGACAAACTGCTGCAGAAGTAGTTGCCCTTATTTACACGAACAGCACTCTTTCATGGGAAACAACCTTCTAAGCTTCTTGTCAACATTATTATGTAAATTAGAATAAAAAATTCAACAAATTAACTTTTGGGATAACAGATAAAGTACTTAACTACATGGTACCAAGCAAGAGCAGTGTTGGCTACAGTTTGGTCCTTTGTCTCAAAAGACATGAATATTTGAAAAGGAGATTTTACAGGATTATTAGCTTATATATTAGGAGACGTATTAGGGTTCTACTGTGTCACTAATTGAGGTTTTGGGAACTGCAATAGGGGTGAAGAAGATAAGGGAGTAGAATGGAGAAAGCTAACTTGTGTAAAAAAAGAAAAAAAATTAAAAAGCAGCATGGTCGAGGAGAAAATAAACCAGCAGGAGGAGGCAGCACATTGTGTTAACACCGTCTCTCAGCCAAGAGTAGAGAGAAAGAAACCAGGCTGTGACACTTTGAGGAATCGAAGGAAACCAAATTAAATCTTCAAAAATGGTTGCGTAGGTGACAAACCTCCTTTTTTTAAATGCAAAAACCTCTGCCAAACATGCCAGCTCCTCAGGATGACACCCTGACAACCTCATTAATTGCATTAGTGTCTATCAGAGGCAAGACATTCAAGGTAAGTTGGTTTTGCTCAACAAAATAACTAGATTTCATGGCATTCCACATAGGGAAGTATTTTCTATGAAAGGAGTGAATAATAATAATCACAATAATAATAACAATAACAATAACAACAATAACAGTACAAAATGCCCACACCAAGGTTTGTGTGTTTTGCTGATTAACTAGAATATTCTCACCACTGTGTTGGGGTGGTGGCAGACATTTTAAGACTTTGGGGTTTCCTCAAACCTCAGCAAATAAAACTGCAATGATGTGTGAATATCTAAATTTATAACACTGTACTTTATGGAAATTCTCAGAAATAAGGAACTGAGTGACACCATATGCCTGGAATAAAGATATACATAACATGACTGTGGGTTGTTCTGGTTTGCCAGTAGCCTACTTTACTAAATGCCTTCTGGAGGTGTTGTGGACCAAATTCAATGACATTTCTGTTACGGTGAACACTGAGTGGAGATAAATCCAGTGATTCACCCACACTGCAACACTCTTAATCACATTTAGGTGCTGTGTGACTTGTGGCTGTTTGATGTTTCTGTAGATTTAAGATTATGAATCAGTATGTCCCCTGTATGTCCTCTTTGAATCCTCTGTTTTAGATCACAAAGAACTATAACATTATTTCCATTATATCTGCTGTGCGGTCTAACTGAATAGCATCAAAGATTCCTGTGGTGGTTGTTAATTATCACCACAGGAATTTCACCCATCCGGAAACATAGCAGCCATTTTCTCTGTTACACCAGTGAAGCAGAATCCCTGTGGTATTTTCATTCATTTATATGTCAAACTCCAGTCTTCCCTGCAGCTACACATTCAAACACACTGTGATTCATGCATAGTATAATTTTTAATAGAGCCATGTCCTTATCATGAATTACTTGTGTCCTTGGGTGAAATCAAATTACTACATGTCTGATATTCAATATTACTTACTTATTTAAAGGCTGACTGTGTAAGAGTTGCACTTAAATGCACTTCACTCCTCTAGTAAATAGCACTCATGGGAGAACAGGATGCGGCAGTGCTATCAATAACTCACCTTTGTAACAATGTCAGCGCATATTGTTTGTGATGGAAATACAACTGGAAGTGAATAATAACCAGGACAACAAGGCTCAGAGAGGATGTAAATCCTGTGTAAGCCTTCTCAGTATGCATCTTAAAATATTAATGTGTACTAATAAAAAAAGTAATGCTGGAAATAAACAAGTCTGAACAATCTGCAGCACAAAATCTACTTTGTTTCTCAATTACAGGTGACTTCACTAACCTTGCCCTGCATCAACCGCAGCTCTTCACTAAGGTGACAGTTGACTTTGAGAAGCTGCTGTATTTTGGCCTCTGATGCAGTAAGTGCGCTCTTCACCTCCATATATTCCTGCACTGTGATTGGTCCATCAGAGAGGTCAGATGACTCTGAGCTCTGCAGGAGAACATGTTACGCGGGACAGGAAGGAATGTGATCAGTTTAAAAAGCAAAGCACAATGTCGTATTTGTTTCTTTATCTCTTACTGGCAGAGGAGTCTGACAAACATTAACCTTGGTCCTTCCATCATTGCAGCTGTCCCCACAAGTCGCCTCTTGGACTGGATCTTCGTCTGATGCCACGCTGTCGTAATCTGGCTGATCGTTGTCCTGGCTCTCACTGTTATGGCGGCTGTCGATTCCCTGAAGGATCAGCTCCACGCTTTCTGCGGAACGACCACCACATCACAAGACTAGAGATCAAACAAACCCTACTAGCTACACAGCTAAGAGACAGACATTATTTTCCCTACACTGAGTCCAAAAATTAGGACTGGCTCCTCATTATCAACCAAAACAATGTTTGTCTTCTTTGAGCATGCCCTATGAATAAAAAAGGCTGTGATGTGGTTTGTGAGTTACAGAATGCACAAGTTTTCATTATTAAAGCCTGAATTCACAATCAGTGTTTGGCAGCCTTGGTACACATGGTCTACACTCTAATTGTGGCCTATAAAGCTGGCCCACAAGGGCCACATTTGAATAAGAAATTCAATACTGACTTTTCTGCATCTCATTTGCACCAACCAATTTATATTTTCTTCACTGAATATTCTCAGTTCATTTTCCATCCCCCCACTGAGAAGTGCACTTACTGCAATACAAAGACTAACAAAACCCAAAATAAAGGTTCATTAGCTGTTAAAATAACATATGTGAAAAGATCAGCCTTACCTTTGGGACTGTCACAGGAATTACCCCACTGCCGTCGTTTCGCATCAGTTAGAATATCGATCACAAGGGTAGCAAATTCATGAGCACTAAACCTGGCTAACTTTTGACGACCCTGAGGAAACAGAACACAAAAGGAGGGAAACAAGTGAAAGAGCTGTTAAACTCAGTCTTCACACAACAAATCTGAAATTTAAACAGGAGGCAACACTGATGCAATCCCTTGCCTGGTTTCTGGTAGATGAGTACTCTGGATTGACAGGCAGGAAAGGTACAACTGTGGTGTCAGTTACAAGTGTGCTGTGGTTCTGAGTGGCCAACCACACTGCAAAAACACAACGAGGTAGAAATTATACATAACATACATTATATATCACGTCATTATATACTACGGTATTTACATTTTTTTGTAAATTCTTGAATTTACCAGCATCTGTTTCTCTTCTGTCAACTTCATCATAAACATCCATGGCAAGTTCTTCAAACTGATGGTTACTTAGCTAGAGCACAACAAAGCAGAATTTCTGTTTACTTCCTGAATAACTGAACAGCAGGTGAAAAAGAACAATACATTCTCAAAGTCCAACAAATCACAAGTAGGAATGTCTCACCGACTGCAGCTTCTTCTTTGCAGCTTTTGCAAACTCTGACAAATCCAGACTGCTGTGAGACAAAACAAAACAAAAAAAAGGAACAATTATTTTTCTGGTGACAAACTATTGAGAAACAACAGCAAAAGTAACAAACGTACTTACTTATTTCTTATCCATCCAATGCAGCATAGAAAAAATAGGATTGCAATTATGTGAATATATATCATAGCATTAACAGTAGCCTGGTGCCTATTGGAGCTGATACTATAACTTGATATTATTTTCTGTGCATTTAACAATTTCAACTTCTGTAACTACTACTGACAACAGCTATTACCTGTCTGCCATCTGTGGGATGATGAAGTGTTGCCCATTCCTGTGATCTACAACACAACAAGGACATGACAGCAAGTGATTAACATAGAAAAAAAAAGGAAAAATAAGCATACAGCAGCAGCACTTGAGGTCCATACTACACGTACCTGGTCTTCTTCCACAAAGGTAAAATGTTAACCGGTCAGTGAGTTCATACTGGATCTCCACTAGCCTCTCTGCCAGCTCCTGGTGCCCAGCTTGTCTGCACAGGTTACAAATAAAAAGGTTATACTACAGACATGCAGATCTGCACTGAGGCTACACAATACCTCAGGTAGGAGGTCTTTAAAATATTCTACATCATAAACTTCTGAGAATTAAGTTCACAGAAAATATTGTTCCTCTTTAAGAGTATGATGTTGGTTTGGTGGCTCAAAGTAATGTATTGAGTATTTCATTGACAGAGCAAGACCAGCCATGCTGATATAAAAAAAACCAAGTATGTTTTCTTTGAGGAATTCCTCTTAAGTACAACAATGCTTTAGCTAGCAAGCAGGTTTTATTTGTGTTGAAAATTGTTCAACAAGTAACATGACATGGAAGAGCTGCTACTATCTTTATTTAATATCTGTGGTTTTATCTTCAGATCAACTTCTGCTAAACTACTCAAGCTGCGTTGGCTACGGTACGTGCTTTGGAATCCACTCCCATCCTGTCTCAGTTAGTCATACTGTTATTGAATTAGTTAAACTGTGACATAATGCCATTGGGGTCTGTGTCTAGTGTTCATTGTAGTCCAAGGCATGCAAAATATTTTAGCCATTTCAGCTTGTGACTGTTTCCACGGTCTCTAACTAGGCCATGTGTACCAGTGTTTGGTCACTGTCCAGCACATTTCCTGTTAGTGACAATGTCCAACATTTCCTCATTAACACATCAGTATATAAATAGCCCACGTATTATACTCGCATCTTTTTCTGTGTATTTTAAATCTCCAAAGGATGTGTATCATTTCCTGTAGCACAGCCACCAGCGAGCTGGGCTGCATGAAGCTTTGCTACCGAGTAGTTATGAAAACCACAACATCAGTAGCTATAACATGTTTTCTATGTAGGCAACACTGTGAAATTAGACCACACAACTCATGTGGCCAATAAAAATATCATACACCTAAATGTCTTACAAGTCTGACATGGTGGCATCTCTAAAATTATGTTTTTCACAACACTATACTGTATAGTTTTGGTGCTCAAAACTATAAAAACGGTATTTAATAGGACAAATAAACAGATGAGCAAGTGTTAAATAAAATCAAGTGATGGTTTTACCTTGCATAATCAATAGGGGTCTTTCCACTGGAGTCCAGGGCCCCAGGATCAGCACCATAAACTGCCAACAGCTCTGCTTGTAACATCTGCCCTGCTTTTGCTGCTATGTGTAGTGGGGTGTTTCCCTTCTCCTGTGGTTTCAAAACAACATTAGGATGAAGCATTAGTCGTATGTTGACTTGTACAATTTATTTTGCTGCTTATTCCGCTAGACTTACTGGATGGAAGAAATTGGCCTGTGCCCCCAAGGATAAGAGTCTGAGGCAGGTCTCCAGGTTTCCAGTCCGAACACTGGAGTGCAGTTGCTGAAATGATATTGTAACAAGTAGTTTGTTTTAATAAAGTTCTGGCTGAGTTCTGGCTTCACTGCATAAATAAATACATATGACATGATGCATTATCCTGAAGGAACTATATAAAACTGTATGATAAAAGGTTAATATTAGTGCAGCTTTATAGGCACCTCTATATCCTTTATACTTTCTCTAACTCTTTTCTTAATAAACCCCATAGATTTTGGTATTAGTGACCCATAGATGGTTACTGAAATGCATAATATCCATATGCATGTAATCCAACTTGCTATCAAATTATTTGGGATGAATGATCCAGAATTCATTTCATAAATCTTAGAAGAGAGTGAACTAGAGGCAGCTGAGAGTTGAGGTCACACAGGCTATTCTATTTGATAGTCACAGCATGAGCATGACTAATTTAAGAAAATGTGTGTGGCAGAATGTCACAGCAGCACTGAATGCGAAATAGACCATGCCATTTCTGAACTAAATGGGAAGTGCTAGGCTACCAAAATTAAAAGCATCACCATTGATTTTACTGTCTCTAAGCGGCTTAATAGCATGGGACAACGCTGGGTTAGTTGTGTGTACACCTAATAAAGGTTGGTGAATACAAAGTGTAGAAACAACTGAGTCATTTTCTCACCTTGCTGAGGTCTTTTGCGGTTACACTATCATCCTCCCGACAAGGCATCCGATGAACATATGCCAACATTTGATATTTGGCTTTGATGAACTCTGTCTTGTTGGGGCTGAAAACAACAAAAGACATGTGTATCTAAAACTCAGTGTACTAAAAATCTGGACCGTCATTGACATTTTCAAATGTATATGGCTATTAAAGACAAACAGCATGCAGAACATTTCTCAACTGGGGACGTCACGATTTCTGATATTGAAATCACACCTCTGCAAATATGAAAGTGCAGTGTTTGAACTGCAGCAAAGACATTCTTCCATTATAACCTCCAACATGCAACAGAACGGTATTCTTTGCTGTCACTTCAGCCAGCACAAACAAATAACAGGTGGATAGCTTTTATTTCTGTGGGTCTAACCCTCCCTTGAAGTTAGAGTTGCAAATTCACATCCCTCTTCTCCATCATAAGACCAACTATATCTCTGTAATGAGAGAGTACAATACAGTTTACTAAACTAAACGTAACTAACGGAAAGTCGATTTCACAACAAAGACTAACATTGTTTTTCACGTTAATAAACAATGAGATAAGTCCAGATAACGTCCTGAAGTCAATACTTCCTTGTGTTGTGTGAATCAAGCGGTACATGAGTTGAAGCAGCTGCAGGGTCAATGTTTAATCAATCACAGAACTCTGTCCAAACAGCTCATGCTCCATCATAAATTATAAATATCCCTCGAGGGGGAACCTTTGTTAAACACCTGGAACTTTCCTAGAGGAACTAAGTTTAGTCCTGGTTGTTTAGTGCCTCAAAGGGCATGAAGTCCCCTGAAAAAGTTCCTGTAACCAATGAGATAAGCTTCATCTTGAAAGTTGTATTTGCGATCAAGGACAGCTGCCTCCCATTTGGTGCAATGCGTACACTCTGTCTGCAAATGTCTGTTGTCTCTTGACTGAATGCATTTGCTCTGTGTATAAGGGTTGGTCTAAGCACGGTTGTGTTTATGTGTGGCTGACTATTTATCTTTACCCCACCAGCCAGACACCAGACCGACACAGTGTTTATACCTGGCAGTGGATGACTACATCACATCTCTCTCCCTCAGGGATTTTGTTTTTTTGTCATGCCTTCTGAGCGACAGTAGATACTGCTGGTGGAAAAGCTTTCACAATAAAGGGAAAGCCTACATAAACCCTTTCAAATTACTGCTTGCAGAATGAGTGGGTTAATCAAGGAAATGTCAAATTGATCCCATATGCGTAGCATGATTAGGATATCGACAGTTGCTTTTCTTAGCATTTAGTATATTATGCTTTCATGGTTAGCATGTTAACCAACTCACTGAAGTGCTGAAAACTTCCTTGAGACCCATTGGCCATGAGTCATGTTCATGCTACAGCAGACCAATTATGCATGTTCCCTGAACTTAACTCTGAAAATCAATTTTGCCAATAGATGTTAATATCAAAAGGGCAAACAGGCATACCACAATCGGCTCTGACGCATCAAAATCCTTGAAGTACTTACTGAACTCTGTCCTGGGGGTTCGCTTTGCGCTTCCCACTCACTGAGGAAGAAGGGTCCAGAAGGCTGTGCTCCCATATGGAGTTAGCTCCATTGCCATACAGTGTCTGGACCATCTAAAATATTAAAAACCACAAAGACACATTACTTGAACTGAATCTTTTCCCAACCACTTAAAGATGTGTTTGATTGTGTACCCACTATACTACATGTAACTCTTATTTTGAATACATTCTAATCCATTACACATTTGTATGTGCTTAGCTTGTGTCTCATCACCTGTAACTGGGAGGGGGGCCACGGAGAATGAGTCAGATGTCGGACTTGAGAGCTGTGTCGCCCCAGTCCTCTATGGATGCTGCAGCACTCATCGCAGATCAACACACCCCTGTTCACAGAGGCCCAGCGTGGCTCTACAACAGGATGCAAAATGAGCTGGTTAGTCCAACCTAAGTAAATAATAACGTTACATACCACTTTAAGCTAAAGCATTTGTGATAATTGATTAATTATAGTCCATTCAGGCTACATAGATACTTGCTAACTGACAGCCACAGACAACTCCACCAGGTCAGTTCCTTCCCGATGATTAGACACGTAAAATAAACACTACAGTTACTAATGCTATCAGACGTGGGTTACATTAGCAAGGTAGCTAATTAAGCTAACTAACGTAAAACATATTTTAACACAAACCACCGTTAAATGCAATTTCAAGCAAAGAGTTGCAGATTTAGACAAGTTCGTGTGAGTGGGTAGGTAGGTAGGTAGGTTAAGACACAGACACGATATGTTAACAAATGTTTCCACACAAGAGGAGAATAAAAAAAAAAGAAATCACAATTAGCCGCGTTGCTAACTAACGGCTAATTAGTCGCGGCCGTTTGTTAACGTTAACTAGGTTTATCTGACTGGACGTTAAGTTGTAGTCAAGGCTAGCTGTGGTTAGCCAGGCGGCTAGCGCTCCTGCTAGCCTGTTTGACATCATTACCCGGAGCACTGCAATCAGCGCAGACCTCTCTGCTTCGCACTCGCTTTGACATCCCCTCGACAGAAATCCTCAGAGTCCACGAAAGACAAAGTGTAATAATAAGGTACGGTTGTAACACAGCCGGACGAGGAGGATAAGACAGGGATAGTCCGCCCCGTTAGATTGTATTTAACGCTTCCAGCACAGGCAAAGCAACTGTGTGTGTGCCCGTCTGCCCTCCCCTCCTACTGTTGAACAAAGCGGTGTCCCATCCCAATACTCAGAGAAAGAGCCTCCTCCTCCTCCTTGCCTCCTTGTCTGCTTCCTTCCTTGTTTCCTTCGCTGTCTCATCATCACACCAGTCTATAGGCCTAGTATCCTATCCTACATGTAAGGAGCAGAAAGTCTTTCCTGCCAGCAGCCATCAGACTCTTTAATACTGAAAAAATAATAATATTAAAGAGTTGCACACCTGTACATTACATTACATTGCACAATTGTTCATCCTGCACTAACGGAATTTCTATTATGTTTTATGGCTCCTTATAATTTTATAAAGATTTTGTCACTGTATATTTTATTCTGCAAATCATCGTAGCCTATGACAAAGCTATTCTATTCTATTCTATTCACAGATAAGGCCTTGGTAATATTTGCAAACCTCATAATATGGAGTTGGGTATGACTCATTAATAAATCAAAAAAACTCTCATCTGTTTGTCTTCCAAGTATTGTGGTAGTAGGCTACAGTTAAAGCAGATAACAGCGGCACGGCCGTTTCGGCTAATGCTGTGTTCAAGGCAGGCTTTTGAAACCGTTACAGCTTCAAGTCACAACTACGACTTGGTAGCGTTCCAGGTAACCCGTAGCTCGTGTTTTTACTGTCCTGTTGTCTGTGAAAGTTCCCTATAACGGCCACTCGTAACTTCCGACCCGTGAACTCGTACCAGATCGAACTGGTATGACTTCACAGGAAGGAAAAACACAAAGTACGAGTTTCCTTGAACGCACCATGAGTTAGCAGCCCCCGCCCTTGTCAGGCATCAATTGGTCCTCGTGCTACGTCACCACATTCACGCGCATCCCTTGGCTGCACACACAGCCCTTCATGCCGTTCTCTCCCCTCATTGGATAACACTTGTATCCCACAAGGAAAATTTTCTCCTCGGGTTACAGCAGAGCAGAGTGACGGAGAGACTCGTGTTTAGGCTGAAATACTTAATGTAAGTGATTGCTGACGGAAAAGAGGACTATTTAGGACTAACAAAAACATTCCACTGATATCTGCTTTAAAGCAGAAGTAAGCGGAATATTTGTGTTAATATAAGTCTTAAATAGTTATATCTTCCGACGACAATCACTTTAGAGTGTTTGGTCTGAAACACGGGTCTGTCAGTCACTCTGCTCTGCTGTAAGCCGAGGAGAAAACTTTCCTTGTATCCTACAACCTTCATCCAATGAGGAGAGAGAACGGCATAAAGGGGCGGTCCTCTCTGTGTGTGCAGCCAAGGGATGCGCATGAATGTGGTGACGTAGGGACGAGGGCGGGGACTGCTAACTCCATCGGCTGACAAGAAGTTAGCCAAAACGACCGGATCGCTTACTCCTGCTTTAATGTGCTTTACTTGGATATTTTTTTAAATTTTAATTACTTTATACACACATTTCCCACACATCTCAGAGCATTGTAATTTTGATCCCATGATAGCCTAGTTACTTTGCCGCTGTGATGTCTGAGATTTCACATGAAACCTGTATGATCATCTTTTATTAAACTAGCCTAATTAACAATGTGTAAATTACTTCACTTTAATCTGTCACAACATTGCAATGCTGCACGCAATAAACAAATAATAGGCTAATACATGTAGGCTCTTAAGTGAGTGTTACCTTTGATGCACACTGCCAGTAAACCTTCTGTACAGTAATGTACATGTAGTACAGCGCTTCCCTCACCTACTGTCAGTCCCCTTTCTGAAATTTTACCGAAAATGCTTTTGATTTATGCCCAGTTACAGTCTTGTTCTTGTCCTTGCTTTCAATCAATTTCATGAAAATCCTCATATCTCTGCTCACAATATGCCATCTCTATTCAAGGCTTCACTGTCTCCTGCTTCATGTTGAGTGTTACCTCAAGGTGGTTACATAAATTACATGGAATTGCACCAAAGCTGACTGCAACATATTGTACACTGCCATATCTCCAATCAAAAGATCATGGTTAGGGGCAGTGTTTAGCTCAGCTGGTAGAGCACCCGCCCAATGTGTTGAGGCTATTAGTCCTCTTCACTGCAGGCAGCCCCGGTTCGAATCCTGCTCTCTGCCTCCCATTTCCTGTCTCTCTCTTAACTTTCCTGCCCATTAAAGGTGAGAAAGCCCCAAAAAATATACTTTAAAAAAAAAGATCATGGCTACCAAGTCAGCAGTCGATAAAAAGAAATGAATTGGAGAGTTTTCTCCATTTGGAGACGTTCTGCTGCAGTTTGAGGCTCAATGTGTAAACTCTTTCACACATTATATAGGCCTATAATATACTGACTGGGAATTTCAATTGTTTGTTTTGTTCTCCCTCTCTCTCTCTCTCCTCCATTCATTTTTCAGTGTTCATGTGATATGTGATAAAGAAATGAGCTGGTCTGGTGTGTGAAGCCTAATGGACCCAGCTGCCCTCTCTTTTAATCAGGTTGCGGTGAGTATGTTTGTAGGCTATATGAATGGATTAATTCTCCTAGTGTGATTGTGATAATTAATTTCATGAGGCCTATAATTTAACCAGAGGCTCTTTAGGTTTAATTACTAAATGCGTTCAACCTGTGGGGAAATTAAGGAGTGTCAGGCTGTTTTATGAAAATTATAATGAGGAAACTTTTTTTTTTTCTAATGAGAACACCAGGATGTTTCAAATGTTTAATACATTTACATAGAACAAAGAGACACCTGCTACAGATTTCTGAGTGTGTGCATGTGTGTCTATGTCACAGGGGTGTAGGTGTTGTATGGCTTAATGTAAAGGCTACTGTGACTTTAAAGGGGTGTTGGTTCGCTGAGAGGTAGCAGATAGGTTTAATTTAGTCGCTAAGAACACATCGTACATCTCGGAGCCTCTCTACCTCCTCCTAACCAGTGTTTGTCTACGTTGCTTTCAAGACATTCAACCAGAAAAATAGCCGTGCGTGTCACCAGCCGCCACATCCTGCCTGCAGCGATGGGAGGTACGGTCGCCCTTTTTTTTTAATTATTATTATTTTTCCCCTTGTCGTGAGCCTATCATTATTAATTTTACGATCATTGCAAATCTTGATCAGCATATTCATCATGTTTTTTCCCGTGACAGAGGCCGAGACGCGTCAGAAATTGCTGCGCAATGTCAAGAAAGAGGTTCGTTGTGTTTTTATTTCCCCTCTTTGCCTCATCACAGTTTGTGTTTACTGGGCGCTGGAAGCTGAGACAGTGTTTGTGTGCGTGTGTGCGTGCGTGCGTGCGTGTGTGTATGTGGACATCGTCCATCAGGTCTGAGCCACAGACTACGCCACAGGCCTGTTTATGAGCAAATATTGCCGTTCATTTGTGCATCATGTAGGCTAGAGAGTGGATGCAATTGAGATCCAGTGAAATTCTATGCAGGGTCTGTTTTTGACTGCTGGCGTAAGATGATGATGATGACGATGGTGATGGTGGTGGTGGTGGTGGTGGTGGTGATGACGATAATACTGATGATGGTAGTGATGATGATTTAGTATCGGGAGGGGAAACACTACAAATTAAAGAAGCTGTGATTTTACAGATTGATTTGCTATCAATACGAAATGTGTCTTTAAAAAAAGAAAATCCATATCCTTTGGTAGTCTTCTCTCTCTCTCTCTCTTTCTCTCTCTTTCTCTCTCTCTCTCCCTGAGGAAACCCTGGTTGCACTGACATTTCTATAACACAGCATCTTATTTACAAACTTAAAGGCGTGACCTTGGCATATGTTGCATGTTGTGTGCTGTAGAAGACATTAAATGCAACTCACACTGGGTGATTTATCACTGAACTATGAGCTGTTTGGATATTCATCTACATAGACATTAAAGGGATCACACTGCAGACCTTTCCAAACTGCTCAAGTGACTACGTGATTCCCCAGGGAGAGAAAGCTGGATGTTTTATTCATTGCCGAGAAAGCCGGGTTCTTCCAGGCTTATATCGTGCCCATGCTCCCCCTCACCTGTGACTCACTGCCTCTCAAACATCCATGACTCTGATACCAGATCCTGCAGCAAGGAGGGGCTTAAGCTGTGAAATGTAGGTTTGAAGCCCATTGTAAGAATGAGATTGTATTATTTTTTAATGAACTAAAGCTTAATTGTGAACATGGATCTAGTGGCATTCATTGTCTGTTTATGTAAGGCAGAAAACTCCCATTTTATTCTACCATAGGACTATTCCCTCATTTTGTGGACATAGACCACAGAATATCATATGGAACTCATTAATTCAGTCAGTTTTACAAATAAATGTTGCATTGAGTCTCGGGACACTAAAGTACTTGGTAGAATGTGACATTTTCCAGCATATAACACTTATTATATTTTCTTAAGTGCAAGTGAATAAAAACACTCATCCAACAAGTAGCCCAATGCACATTATAACCTCTGAATCTGTAGACAGCTTTTCCTGTAGCTCAGGAGAAGCTTTGTCAGGTCTGAAAAAACAACCCCAGAGGTGTCGTCAGGGTTATCGCAGGGTTGTCTTGGGGACTACGGATTTATAAAAAGAAAGGCTGCGTTACAGCATGTTATTACGATGTGTGTATTTACCTAGCAGGGGGGATCTTCCACAGAGACACCAAGTAGCAAAACAGGATATCTTCCTTCCTCTGCTGTTTTGCCGGTTTGATTGTGACCAACTGACCATTATTTAAAATCTATCTTTTCAAGTGCTTACACTTTATTTCCATTGAATAAGAAATTGCTAGACCCCCATCCTTTTCAAAGGAAAGCAAATTGGTTTTAGGCCTATATGCTGATTGTTGTGTATGAAAAGAGTCAAGGGTGAGAAGACACATTTTCTCCTGCTACTTCATCTTGTTAACATGTCCCCCCTTTGTTTACCTGCGTGCTCCTTGTTTTGACTCCCTGTCGCCTTATGTAACTGCGTCAGGCAGATTAAGTCCTGTCTCACCGTGTACCTTTCTCTCTTAGGTGAAACAAATTATGGAGGAGGCTGTAACGAGGAAATTTGTGCATGCTGACAGCAGCCACATCATATCTTTCTGTGGTAATTTTTTTTCTTCTTCTCATTTTAAACCTACTGTGATTGAATTGCACACTGTGCCATCTCTCCTGGTCATGTTGTTCCAAAGTTAAGGTGACATGCTCAGTGCCTTGTCTGTGAGCACAAATTTTTCCACATTAACTTATGAATGAGTATTAAAGGGGATGCTATAAGCATAGAAAACAAGAGAGATTTGGGGGAATTATTGCTTTGTGCATTTGTAACATACAGTACACTGTTGCCCATAAAGTTGGAATCATTTTATTTTACCTCTTCTCATGAAATGATTGTGACAATGTGACTTATTCTTAATAAAGTATATATTATCTTCTCAAAACTGGTAACCAGGTATGTAATCATGGCACCTGGTCTGAGGTGATTACTTAAATAGGGATAGAAAGAGGAATGTGTCTGAAAACTAAATTATTGTTGCCCTTGTGGGCAACAGTGTTTATATTTTTGCTTTAAATAGTCCAGCAGCATAGCACATGTCATGCTGCATCAAACAGTATGGGTCACAGTAATGGTTACACATTATCATGTACAGTACAGAATGATGGCTGACATAACTTTGTGTCATGCCCTGTCACCTCCTACGAGTTCATGCTCACAGCGCAAAATGTTTCTTTACAGTCAGTCCAAGCTGTGTAAACCCTCAGAAGTTATTTTCCTAATGCTATTAGCCATTTAGTCTATTTAATGCTTAATAAGATGGATTGGGTGGATTTGTATTAGAGTAGACTTACACCATTCAAAGGTGTTGATACTAACCAGGAGTGAGGCGTGTGTGATTCACATCCCTCATATCCTAGCAACAGTAGACAGTGTTGGACAGGTTTGCATCTATTTCTACTTGTGCCACCTGTGCTTGTTGTGCCTCTTGTCTTTTTTTCTTTCTTTTTGCAAAAAGCTATTAAGCCTTAAGGATTTCACGAGAAGGAAATTATTTCGTGCTCATGAGATCAAAACAAAACTCAAAGCCAAACAAAATATTTAATCTCAAATAAACAAACACGCATAATACTGAGCTGAAAAAAAAAAAACCCAAATCAAACATCGAGTAATACTGTCTGTGTGTGTGTGTGTGTGTGTGTGTGCATAGCTGTAGTGGAGGCTTGTGTGCTTCATGGACTGAAGCGGCGTATTGCAGGCCTGCTGTGCAGTAACAAGGTTGCAGCACTCTTTATGAAGGTGGCAAAAAGCTTTTCGCCTGCTGAGGAACTCTGCCACAAGGTCCAGGAGCTGGAGCAGCTTATTGAAAACAGGTGAGATTTTTAATTCTGCCCATTAGAGGTCAGTGATGTAGAATCAATTCCTCTTTTCTCCTCAATGTATCCTCAATGACCCATATATATTGTCCTTCTATCCTATATTCTACATGTGTATCTTTGAAACAGCATACAGACATCTCATCTGTCAGGTTTCTTTTCTTTTCTGTTTTTTTTTTTTTTTTTAGCAAACAGAACAACTCCTCACTGAGTAATGACCGCAGTCGGCAATCGAAGCTGGCCAACCTCCCTCCTCAGGCACTGAAGCACCTGTGGATCCGGACTGCGCTGATGGAGAAGCTCTTAGACAAGATTGTCCTGTACTTAGTGGAGAACAGCAGGTATTGTTAAACACCATTTATTGGATTTCCACGTCTCTCACTTAAGAACAGTTGTTTCGTGCCATCATTGTACTGTCAGTTATTCTCCGTAAGAAATATTTCCTTTGCTTTGTTATGTTTCCTAACCTTCTGTTACCTACACTCTGCAGTATGTCAATATCAGTATTATGTGGTTATTTTACAGATCTTGGAAAATGCTATGAAATTGTCTCAATCATTTTTCTTGCAGCTCCTTCTATGAGAAAGAAGCTATGCTGATGGATCCTGTGGATGGACCAATTCTTGCTTCTCTATTGGGTATTTATGAACCTCACTAATCTGCACATGTTATGACTTCTTGTTTTACCAGGCTGTCCTGGAGAGTGTCATCAGATACAGTATGACTGTTTGGTTTGGGAACCTCCCTGTTTCAGCTAAATCTAAGCTACTGCACCTGGTCCAAACTGCTATAAAAATTATTGGTCTCAAAGATCACTACAATCTGCAGTCCCTGTTTGAAAGGTGTGTACTGAAACAGGTGAAGAGAATCCTGGAGGACCCATCCCATATCTATCTATATATCTATCTGACTACACTATAAAAGCTAATCCCTGTACTTTGCCTTTCTCTATTCAGTTTCAGGTTATACAATCAATGATTCAGATCTTTAAAATATCTACAACTTCAATCCAATTAACCGTGTTTTGCAGTTGGCCCTTGTGCTTTGGAGTACACCAAAGTTAAGACTGCCGACCATTTCTGGACAGACCCGTCTGCTGACGAACTTGTGCAGCGACATCGTATCCACAGTGGCCACTGTCGGCAGGATTCTCCCTCCAGACGACCTGCACTGGTTAGACAGTCAAGGCCTTCATTGATTTCACTGACACAATGAGCTATACATTCCTGTGTATGTGTAACACTGCTGATGTCATCTTCCCCTGCATCAGATCCAGAAGAGACAGTCCAGCGGGAGCATGGACGATCGTCCTCTCATGTGGGTGAGAGATTACGTTGAGTCGCTCCACCAAAACTCCAGAGCCACACTTCTGTTTGGAAAGAACAACGTCCTGGTGCAGCCGGTGTGTGTATTTCTTTTTTATCAAATAGATGAAATAATAATACGAGTTAAGTATCTCCTAAAAGAGACTGAATATTAATAGAGGCTTGTTCACATTCATGGGGGATGTGGCGTGTCTGTGAATTGATTTCTACTCAAGCTGTCATGTTCTGATTTGAGAGCTTGTATTTGTGTGCGCAGAGAGATGACATGGAGGCCATACCAGGCTACCTCTCCCTACATCAGACTGCAGATCTCATGACACTGAAGTGGACTCCCAATCAGCTGATGAATGGCAACGTGGGGGAGCTGGATTCAGAGAAAAGGTTAGTAAGACCCATAGGAGCCAATCAAATAAGAATATGCTCTTGTTTTTACACAGTTGACTCAATGGCTTCTGTTCACTTGTCTGTCTTTCAGTGTCTATTGGGATTATGCTATGACTATTCGTTTGGAGGAGATCGTGTATCTCCACTGTCATCAGCAAGGTACAGTAATGCCTTCTTATATTACTGCATGCAGAGGAGGAGTATGAGGTAGGCTATTACTTATCTTGTTTCCCTCTCCCTCAGTGAACAGTGGTGGGACTGTGGTTTTGGTGAGTCAGGATGGGATCCAGAGACCTCCTCTACATTTCCCCAAAGGAGGCCACCTCCTCCAGTTTCTGACCTGCCTGGAGACCGGCCTGCTTCCTCATGGACAGCTGGACCCACCGCTCTGGAATCAGAGAGGAAAGGTCAGCACGATAATGAAATACTATTATCGTGTGTCAAAGTTTCTGCATTTGTCCAAAACTTCATTTGTTATAACGATTCTTCTTCATCAAACACTATTTAGTGTTTGCTATGCTCGGCCTGAACTACAGTGGACTTTTCGTTTGCAGGGAAAGGTTTTCCCGAAATTGCGAAAGAGGAGTCCACAAGGCTCATGTGATTCTGTATCAGATAAAGAAGATGATGAAGCAACCGATTATGTGTTTCGGATCCTCTTTCCTGGCAATCAGATGGAGTTCAGTGAGTGTCTTCAATCTGCCTGCTCTGCCTCCCCCAGATAATCTAATGAAGACTCATCATAGATTACATCTGCAATCAGCTCTTAATACTGATTTACGAATTAGACAACTTCAGTTTAGATAAATCTGTTTTCCCCAGGCAGATATTCACTGTTCACCTTTCTGATTAATTTTTCTTTGATGTTAAAGGGTTTCATTTCTTATCTTTTTCCCCCCTGCCGATTTAGTGCCTGTGTGTCCATTTCACATTATAGGAGACTTTGCATGGACATAAAGTAATTTGTCTGCCACATCTCCATCTCCACCCTGTCACTTGGTTTGTTTTTCCCATGTTTTTATTTTTATTTTTGCAATTTAAAATTGCATCTTATGTCTATTTACTGAAATTCCATCTGTTTTACTTTCTCATGATGCTAATGGTAGCACCAGTAATGATTGGGGATATTATGCTGTTCAGTGGCTCTAGAGCTGATGGACCAGGGTGTGAACATGTGGCAACCAACCCCCAGGAAGTCTTCGTGTTCCTCTTGCTCACAAAATGGCTCTTCTGATGGCTCTCTGCCTAATGGCTGTAATCAAGAGAGGTAATTATTTCACAGGGACAGGCTCAAAATCTATATTCAGATTATTCTACTTGACTAAGTTTTCAATTTTCTCATTCTGCCAGGGCTCCCTTAAAGCTCCTTTGTGACACCATGAAGTACCAGATAATCTCCCGTGCTTTTTATGGATGTGAGTCCAAATGATTGAAGGTTTACTTTCATTCAATTTGAAATAATTTCATTCTTATTGATCGCTCATGCCGAACAACATCCCTAATCAATAAGGAAATGTTTATTTTTCCTCTCAAGGGCTAGCATACTGCCGTCACCTGTCAACGGTTCGCACCCACCTCTCTGCTCTGGTGAACACCACCATAGTTGACCCTGATGTGCCCTGTGATGCCCAAGGAGGCCTCTCCGTGGAGGTCTGGGGCAAGTTCCTCAAGGACGGCACTGTGAGAATCACACCCGAGCAACACGCCATAAAATCTGAGTTCCTATTGAGTGTGCGATTTCAGTTTGAGTTACACTTCTCTTCTTCAGGCCTATGAGGAGAAGGAGATACACAGGCTTGTGTATTTTGGAGGTGTGGACCCTTCACTTCGCAAAGAGGTCTGGCCCTTCCTGTTGGGACACTACCAGTTCACCACGACAGAGAAATCCAGGATGGAGGTATTTATCCTGTATCATAGTGTGTAGGATTGATTATATGTGACAATCCTTGTTTACACAAAGTTTCTGTTTTCAGATCGATGAGCAGATGCGGATCATGTATGAGCAGACCTTAAAGGAGTGGCAGGGCTGTGAGGCCATTGTTCGTCAGAGGGAGAGAGAGAAACACGCTGAGGCAATCGCCAGATGTTCATCAGGAGCCAGCGTGGAGAGAGGACCGGTGCAGCGGGACTCCACCATCAGCACAGATGCAAGTTTGATGTTTCAGTGTTACGTTGACATTTAGTACTAACATGAAAGGAAAATTTCATGTTATGATAATGATCATTGAAATTATTAACATAACTTGGCGGACAGTCCGATTTATCTCTTGTATGATGCTTCTTCACTGCAGTCGTCTCTAAGTAGCAGTTCAGATCAGCAGAATGCCACCTCACAGAGTGATTCCAGCAGCAGCGCACAGGTAATAATACTTGATCAATACAGTGTTTTTGCATGTTTTATCTTAGTTATTATTTCAATTAATTTTTGCTGAACAGCTTCCATTAGCCTCCATTAATTTTAAACCACATTTTAAAACCAAACCACAGAAAATATCTAAAAATAGATAAGGATTGGTGTTCAACTAACTGAAATTTGACCTGATGAAGTTGCCAGATGAAAAGTCAGAGGCTTGCAGAAGTGATTACAATTCATCCAGGCCATGATGAGATACAGTATTTCTTAGGATAAGTAATGCCATTGACCTGCAGGTGGTGCCAGAGGAAAACTGGAACATATCTATCAAATCTTATAGGAATCCATCCAATAGTAATGCTGAGGTATTTCAAGCTATGATGACAAAGTGGTGGACTGACCCATAAACTGAACAACCAATATTGCCGTCTCAAGAGCCAGTCTACTAGTTTCCTCCCTCACTCTCAAATCTCAGATGATTATTGTGATGGATTACATAGTATTACATCCTATGAATGTTCCAAATCTTAAAGGGCTTTCATCTGGAATTGAAATGAATGGAGGCAATGTATGTGAGTGTATGTGAACTGGTGTAATCCTTCAACATTAGTCCATCTCAGTGCTGTAAATGTACTCCATGTTCACCACTTTTGTCCGGTTAGCAGGTGTTTGGATCAGTGGAGGCAGTGGATCAGATTGAGTCTGAGCCCAGGCCCGAGGAAGGAGGAGTACAGCACAGCAGTCCAGTGAAGGACATCACAAATGATAATGCGGACTCTGCACAACTTCCTCCAACCCTCAACCCCTCCTCTTCAGATGTGTCAAATCAGCCTCCAGCCTCAGAAAATAGGCCTCTTGGTACAGAGTCAACTGTTGGATCGACAACATCTCAGCCCTCAGCTGATGCATCAGAAGTCTTAAATGAGAAAATTACAACTGGATCTCAGCCAGAAGGGGCAGATGGTATGGACCCAGTTGCCAAGGACAAGATTTCAGAGACAGAAAAGATGGAGACAGTTACAGAAAGTGACGTGGCTGAGGAAACTGGAGTCAGCAAGTCAAAAGAGACATCTGAAGCTGAAGAAAAACCTAAGGTAGAAGACAAAGACATAACAACAGATGAAGAGTGTAAAGATTTGAAAGCAGTGGACACGAATATGAATATAAGATCTGCTCCAGAGAACACTAACGTTCTGAAGCTAGAAACAGAGATTCATAATGAATATTTCCAGGCACCTCCACTTGGGCAGACCTTGACTTTCCAAGCCCACAAGAGCAAAGACATGGTAACAGAGCCATTAATTCAACCTGCGGTGGAAAAAGACATTGATCATCAAACTGAGAGAAAGCCAGAGATTTCTGAAAAGCCCGAAACACCTTCTGAGAAAATCCCATCACAAACAATCAAGCCATGTGCCACTGAGTCAGATAGAAAGGAAGCCGAAACAACAGTTTGTGACTTGGCTGAAATCAAAAAGGACAAAGCTGCAGAAATCCCATTTGATAAACCAGGATCAAATTCACCAGTCAGACAAGTATTGAACGCTCTTCAGTCGGCGTCGAGGGGCAGCCTTTCACTGTCATCCCGGCAGTCTCCGGACACGGCAGATTCAGATGACTCTCCCTCCGCCTTGGAAATGGAGGACATTCCTACAGGGATAACATGTGTGACCTCTGAGGATATTAAGGCCAGGCCTTTGGCAGGCCTCGCTGCACCACCCATCTCTCTGGCACAACGAGAGAAAATGGCATCTGAGGGCCTTGTCCTAGATCACCATCTGGACACAGCTTGTAACACCAGTCCTGAGGGCACCGACCTGGGCCTGTCTGAAGATGAGCCTGAAATGGAAAATGTGCTCACTGAACCAGAGTCTGCGGACGTGGGAGGAGACACCAAACATGATGAATCCTCAGAGGGACAAACCTATTCTGTAAGCAATACACACGATAAACTGACATGTGTCTTCTTTTTATCCTGAATATATGCTAACTGAATTTTACCGTTATGTTTTAGCAAGAAATACTGGACATGTACTTGATCAACTTACATCGCATTGACAAAGATGTCCGACGTTGTGACAGAACATATTGGTATTTCACTTCTGAGAACCTGGAGAAGCTGCGTAACATCATGTGCAGGTAAACCTGTTACCATATGAGATATGTGAAGTTTGTCTCAACACAAAATGTGAGAGAATCCAAAAATTTAAAAAAAAATCTGGTTGTCTTCATAGTTACGTGTGGCAGCATCTGGATACAGGCTACGTCCAGGGCATGTGTGATCTGCTCGCTCCTCTTTTGGTTATTCTGGACGATGGTCAGTGGAAATAAAGTGCAAACTCCTTTTCTGCTTTCCAGAGGTGTACATAAATGGTTAAATCAATAACTTGTTGTGTGTGTGCTTCCCAGAGGTCATGGCATTTAGCTGCTTCACTGAACTGATGAAGAGGATGAACCAGAATTTTCCTCACGGAGGCGCCATGGACTCTCACTTTGCCAATATGCGTTCTCTTATCCAGGTATATGCATGTATATGCATAGACACATATTAATGAATCAGACAGGCTGCAGAGTAATGATGCCATCTTGTTTTCTCATACTCATAGATCCTGGACTCTGAGCTATTTGAACTGATGCAGCAGAATGGAGACTATACCCACTTCTACTTCTGCTATCGCTGGTTTCTACTGGACTTCAAAAGAGGTAAATGGTTTTGTTTTGTCTGTTTATATCACTTATTGAACATAACTTTGCATTTCACATAATATGATGTAATGTATTGCTGTTTTTCCGAACAGAAATGGTGTACGATGATGTGTTCTCCGTGTGGGAAACCATCTGGGCCGCAAAGCACACCTCCTCCGAGCACTTTGTCCTCTTCATCGCTCTGGCACTGGTGGAGATGTACAGAGACATCATCCTAGAAAATAACATGGACTTCACAGACATCATCAAGTTCTTCAATGGTAAGATGAGATAAGATAAATACACATGCTACAGTACAAGTTGAAAACAATGACAAACTCTTGTTCACAATTACAATACTTAACAGTTGGCGAAGTATTTCACCTATGCTAATGTTATGATAATAAAATTTTTACGCCTGTTAAATGGCCTTGTTCGCTCATATAGATGATGGATATTATTACTTCAAATTCACAATGACTTTCATATTCTCTTCTCAGAAATGGCAGAGCGACACAATGTCCCCCAAGTCCTGATGATGGCTCGAGACCTGGTCAACAAAGTGCAGACTCTCATAGAAAACAAGTGATGCTTTGATGCTGCTGTCAAACTCTGATAACCATGAGTTATTTCAGGATACTCATACAACCACATCATAATCATGTAATCAAGAGGAAAGGAGCTGATGTAAATGAAATGCACTGGTAAGTGCTGAAAAGATAATTGGCCATTAATCATCATTATCATAAATTCCTATTAACAACTTATCTCCACTTGCCCCTTTCTATAGTCAGGAGATGCAAGTATTGCCAGTACATTTATTTTTTAAAGAGTTATTGTTCACCTAGTGAATGTACCCTTGTTGAATCTGCTTCAGGATGTTATTTATTTTTGCCTTAAACTTAGCTATTTTTTCAGGGATACAGGAACCAAACTCTTCACTTCATTGTTATTCTTCAAGGTTCATTTTGTTGAGTTGTACCTCCCATATATTTGTAAATCTTGCTATACACTTGAATATATTTTAAGTATTATTATTATTTCTGCTGAAATTGTAGCTGCCATGGTTAAACATCTTGTGATACACTTGAATATGTTCAGTAATAATAGCTGGTGCGATTAGATGAGTTGGTTTTTGTAGACATTATGGGAACTGCAGACCAGGCTGCGGTTGGTCAGTGCTAGATTGTGTCCAAGTAGCATGTGTGGTCTCACAGGACAGGTGTGCTTCTTTGGGACCCTCTTCTCTGTGTCTGCCTCTGATGCACACACGCTAGCAGGATATCCTCACTGAACCTGTTAACTCTGTGCAGTCCAGCATGATTGCACATAGTTTGCATGTACAGTGTCAGCTGTTTCCCCCTTCCCCCAAGTTCTCATACTTTGTGCTCCTTCTGTCTTGGTCCTCCTCTATGCATTTATTAAGTCCATCCATTGCTACCTATCTGAGCTTTTATTTCTGGACTTTAGTTATTCAAGTAGTTAATACAGATGTCGAGTGCTACCCTTACCTAACCAAATGCTGCTCGAGCTGAAGATTTTAGCTCTCAGGTCTCACGACATCAAAGCACAACAGTGCTAACACTTTCAGCTTCCTTGCAGCATTGTGAAAGCTGCTCTGTTGGTTTATTTTGAGCTGGTGGTGGTACACTTGGTCGCACTTCACTCCCCCCCCCTGAAGAGTTGCATAGTTTTCTGCCTCTATCCTGCCCTGCAGATCTACAGTACGTTGCCTTGTCTTTGACACATCTAGTCAGCTCCTTGTAAATGCCAAGACTGGCAACAATTTCCTAAAGTAACTGCACATTTTTCTCTACAATTACCTCAACCATCTCCATGTTCACACTTGTTACCTGTTACTGTTACCTTTCATATTTAGCTCATACCAGTATTTCATTCCCAGGTTCACTTTGGCCATTCCTCACAACACCTTCCTCAGTTACAGTTTGTGCCCTGTAAAGCTAATTTTTCTAACCACAAAGCTGCCACTTCCGTTTACTCATTTGAAAGGACAGTCAGGTTGTGCTCAGCCTGCTCAAATGGATCTGGTGCCCTCCATTTCCTTGGAGAGCTCACTTCTTGGCCAGACAGTAATGGTCACCAGATTTACTACTGCCCACCTCTTGGCTTGAGCAAACCCATTAACTACACATTCAAGAGTTCCTATTTGTTTCACTGTGTATCGTGCTGCTCAGACTGTCATAACATGCTGCTTGGAAAATGTGATCTTGATTGGAAAAAAAAAAAACCCTCATCAGGGTTTCACAGCCTTGTAAGCACTGGAAGTATTACATTTAAGGGTCAGTGCAGTGATAGCTTAGTGGTATGTAGCTATGGATATAATCTTTGTTGTATGTGTGTGCGTTTTGAGATTGAGAATTTCAAATGTTGAAAATTTTGTACAAACTTTAATGGCAACGAGTCTAGTTTAGATTGAGCAATCCCAGTGAAATCCCAGTAACGTGAATCTGATCTGTCTGGCAGAAATTTTATATATTTAGAGATATCTCAAAATCTCAGCAGGTGAAAACAAGTGTGGACCCGTCTGAACACCAACAGAGATGAGTCAGAAAATGTGTTTTATTGATGCCACTCACAGTTGCAAAATAGCCAAAGCACATCCATGTTTGGTTCACTGTGGCTTAAATTCCAGTGCTTTGATATCACTGCTAACGTGTCTCCATTTGATCTTCGAAAACATGCCTGAGTATTGCTGTTTGTGTATTGCTGTGTGTGTTGTCAGAAGATTTACTGTATACAAAGTGTTCAAAAGAAACGGACTTATTGTACAAAAAAACAAAAAACAAAGCTAGTACATATTTATTAAATGCAATACAATGTCTGTACAGTATATGGGCTTTATCTGATTATAATGAAGAGAAAGATAAAAGTATGCCATTGGAAATAAATATATTTTTATTTTCTGTGTCTTCTCAAATTGTCACCTGGTATAATTAATTTGTTGTGTATTAAAATATTATATTTTGCATTTCATGTGTCTTGTGTATACTTTAAGAAAATGCTGTAAAAGCTGTATAGATAACCAAAAAATACAGTTCCACATAAGTTCCACAGCTATCTTATAATGTGAGAGTGCATGTATATAAGAATACAGATGCCGCATCCATACAGAAGTCGACTGTATAAAATAGCCTACATTCAGCATTATTCAGGTCTATCAACCCATATTCCCATATTTTAGATTTTTGGTGGCTACTAATTGTATTTCCTCTAAACTGGCCATGAGGGTTGGACAAATTAAGTATATTTCACCTAACATTTAAACTTTTGGGGGATATTTGACACCTTATCATCCAAAAACATGTTTTTCTGACCTTTGTCAAAATCCCTAATAAAATATCTACCTTTATTGGAAAATATAAACAGGCTTTATTCAAAAATGTATATTTTGAAATGCCGTCACAGGTGTTGGTAATAAAGTTACTGATAGCTACTGTATAGTAATTATAGTCATGATCTACCAAAAACAAGCTTTAGGACAAAGAATGAAACAATCACAGTAAAAGTTTGCATTTTATTGGTAAAGAAAAAAATAAAACAAACACAACATTAGAGATGCATACAAATTATAGTCCACCTACAGGCCACCTCGGTCAGAGGTTCACACATCATTAAAAAAAAGAATCTGACAAGTGAGGCTCACAGTCAACATGTCACTGGTCTAAAAGGCTCACTAAACTGACACGTCTTCAGTAAGGGGGTGGTATCAATTAGCTTCACAGGTTCTTAAATTGGCAAATAAAACTTTGTACTTAAAGCTACAAAAAAATAAAAGTGACACACAAAAAGGAAAATTTTGAAGAGTTTAAAAAGCAGTTCGACTTTTATTCTGATAGTGGCAGAACTGTGTGAATAGCTTTCGACAACATAACATGTTGTCTTTGTACTGGTTCTTGTCCAATTCTGACAATACAACCTGGGAGATTTTTTATTTTTATAAAAGAAACCTCCAACGTTCCACAATGATCAAATACAGTTATCTCACTGAGGGACAAAATCTTAATTCTGTATCGAGATAACACAAGTGTTTAAAAAAATAAAGAAAAACACATTTTTTAAGGCTGTGGGAGGGAGCAAGGTGTTCAGGAGATTCTGACCATGGAATGTATGTAGCAAGAAGTAACAATGGTGTATCCTACGAGGAGGCCTGGGGTTAAAAAAAATAAAATTAAAAGTAGAATTACAAAACATTTTCCCCCAATTCCTCTATAAATGACGGGCCTCTCTATCGATAATGGCGTGGCGGTGGGCTATGGTGTTGTGGTGGGTGCCTCCTGGGAGGTGGACTATGGCGTGGACTATGGCGTGACATAGCGTGGCGTGGGGGGGACTGGTAGCGTGGAGGAGGAGATCCTCTGTTATGATAGGGAGGTGAATAGCGGCCTCGGGACCTGGAGCGGGAACGCGACCGACCCCCCCAGTTGGGAGTGCCCCTCTCCTCGTAGACACGGATGTATGCAGTCTCTCCCTACAAAAAGGTGGATATGATATGACATAACATTAGTTACTTTAACCATTTAAAAGATAAAGCAAAAACCCTCATTATCATCGCTGGCACTCACTTGATGTGAACGGAACTCGGTCCGATCCAGTCTGCGTAGAGCGTACTCCATGTCCTCTCTACGGAGAAACTCCACCACACCCTCGCCGTCTCGCTGCACGTCTGCGAAACAAACATCTCCTGCTTCGCGCATGTGATCCTTCAGATCCTGCCAGCTCCCAGTTGGTGGCAACCCTGAAAAGTTTTTTATGTCATTTTAGGAACAGGTTTCATCTTCATTTTCATGAAGTCTGAGCTTAGCAGTAACTGAAGTTTACACAGGCTAAATGTAAATATCTTGGCTATGTATCTCATCACAGTGCTCTTTGAGAAATGTATTTAGTTCTTGAATCGCTAACATTTATCTTCTAATATGTTTTTTTTTGTAAAACCCAGAGTTGGAACTACCTTTATAATCTCCAATAGGAAAAATGCATATTAATTTTACTTTCAATCAATATTGTGTATCGTACAGACATCTAGCCGTTTCAGTTAAAAGAAGTAAACATGAGAACTGAAATATAATTGTTGGGTCAGAGAGCCCCAAAAAATGTCAGACCAAAACCTCATTGTGTTGTACTTCCTGAAATCTAATATTAATCTAGTATGACTGGTCAAGTCAAACAACTACATAAACCTGAGCTTTCACAGGGTTAGTCTTAGATAATTAGTCAAGCAGTACAGCAGTTACGTTTGTAAAACATGCTTGTATAAACATTTGATTAATGCAGCACACATGAAATAATAATAATAATAGACAATGACAAAATGACACCTACCAGTCACTAGTTGGTGTTTGGGATTATGCAGCCAACATGATCGATTTCAGTTTACCGATTTGTTTTTCATGACTTAAGGAGCTGACTTGACCTCATCCACTTAGTCCTCATGGACCTCCAGTCCGCCATGAGAGAGAGAAACATATCTGCCTACGACTCATGACGTCCTCTACTAGTCCCCTTGTCCTCCAATCCGCCATGCGAGAGAGAGAAACATATCTGCCTATGACTCAAGAGGTCCTCTACTAGTCCCCTTGTCCTCCAATCCGCCATAAGTGAGAAAGAAACGAATCTGCCTATGACTCCTGACGTCTTCTACCAGGGCCCTTGTCCTCCAATCCGCCATGAGAGAGAGTGAAACAAATCTGCCTACGACTCTGATGTCCACTTCCCTACCAGTCCCTTTGACTTCCAGGTCGAAGTGAAAGACAACTATGAACTGGCTATGACTCATGACGTCCACCTACCAGTCACTAGGACGCGGAATTCAGATCTTCGAGTGGGGGGTCCAAATCTTCCCCTAGGTCCTCCTCCTCCTCCTCCTCCTCCTCCTCCTCCTCCACCACCTCCCATTGGACCAAATTTAGCACCTGAAGATCGAGGATACTCTACACGCAGCTTGGAGTCTCCATATCCATATCCATTCCTTCCATAGACAGCATCATCTGCATCCCTAAGAGAAGAGAGCAAAGAACTCCTTACCAAAGTACGCCTGTTTCACTAGCGGACATTGACCTTGAAATGCCGTCTCCATCCGTTCCCTGCCGGCAGTCAC
This sequence comes from Trachurus japonicus, assembly GCF_045865225.1. Taxonomy (NCBI): domain Eukaryota; kingdom Metazoa; phylum Chordata; class Actinopteri; order Carangiformes; family Carangidae; genus Trachurus; species Trachurus japonicus. The sequence continues at coordinate 15,821,581 of NC_140918.1, forward strand.
TGTGAGACGGTATTTTACCACAGAATTTATGGTATCCAACAAGGGGAATGTGATTCGACTTGGGCAAAGACCATCCCAAAAACTCACCGTGGGTCTTCAAAACGGACGAAGGCAAAAGGGATAGTGCCTCTATTGTTCTTCAGTTCAATTTCACGGATTTTTCCATATTTGTAGAAGAGATCCTCAATGTCTCTCTCCTGGACATCCATTGGAAGATTCCCGACATAGATCCGGCCATCTGACATGATGGTTGATTGAGTGGCACTGCTGACACAGAATGGGGGAGGGGGGGCACCTTCAGACTTTAAGATCACTTCGTGTTTTCACAAATAGCTGTGGGAGTGGTCCTAATCCTAGTTCCAATCCAAAATTAGTCCATCCGTCTCCAATTTCTCAATTTAGACAAGATACAACTCTAAAGGAGGGATGCAGCCATCATAGTAGTAAATGTTGAGTTCAAGAAAAATGGCACAGGACCTCGGATCCAAGCCTGAAAACTTTAAAACAGGGTAATGAATATCCAACAACTTTTAACAGTTACATTATTATTCCACTTGAAATTATACGCATAATATGGAGAAAATCTATATTTACTTGCACTATTTCAACCAAAGAATAAAGAGACATTTACTAATACACAATGAAAGCTATTCAAAAATATATTTCTATGGCAGCATAACGTTGAAATACAGTTTTCTGGTTGAACCAGATGGTAAACCGACCAGACCTGTTTCCACCTGCTGGCTGAATACCGATGTTGACATTTCATTCAAATGTGTTGAAAGCTGGTTGAAAGTAATACATTGGTTTCAATATTGATACATTAGCTCGTGGTTTTTAAACGTTCACGCGATGTTTGTTATTTGAAGCAGTAAATAAAAGGCGGGCGCCAAGCAGCACTCGTCTTTTATTTTTTTACCACTACACTGGCCCACAGATGCCCCGCTAACATTAGCCGCTGTCGCTTTACGATAGCTGGCTTCCTTTACAGGTGGTTTATCTACCAACCATTGTACTTCTTTGGTAAACGAGCATGCAACAGAAATAAACACTGGTTTTATTCAGCTTCATATCTACAGCTCGAAACTACACGATAACTTCAAAACCACGCAATGTACACCCCAGCCATTAATATCGCAGTCCAGTCCTCTTTGTTGATATGTAAGGTCAGCAAGTCGAGCTAGCGAGTGTCTGCCACGGCTAAAAATGTACATAATATCCCTCACAATCGAAAATACCAGTGATTGAGAAAAGCATGTAGTAAATAACACGTAACTAAAACATATTTACAATTACCTTTCAAAGCAAGTAAGGGCGCCTCTTTGTAAAATTTAATGAAATCGATTAGCACGCCGTGCTACTTCCGTGTTAGTTAGCAACATTAGCTAGGAGCTCGGCGGCGGCTTCTTCTACTTCACATACCGGTCCGGTTATCTCCTTACTGCCTCCTGCTGGTCCTTGCTGCCTCCTGCTGGTCGCATTGTTGTTGCTCCTGGTGTTGTATCCCAACAGCAGCAATGTCACACACTGCTGTAATTAACTAAACAAAAGGGAGGTTGACACTTTAGCTTAGCTGTAGCTGTAGTTTTAAAGATAAACTGAATGTCCCATTTGCCCCTGTGGTGTAACTGGAGCAATGCCTCTCTGTCATTCAAAGTAGCTTTGCAGCATGCTGATTTATCTCAACTGGTATTTCTTTCATTTCCTCTTGTACAAAATATCTCCCAAAACCCTCTAGTCTGTGTTATTATCCTCTTTTGTCCTCTGTGCCAGCTACATCGTGTCCTGGCTGTTTCTCTCTGCTTGTTTCAGGGATGAGGTCTCAGGATGGTTTGTTGCGTAACCAATTATATAAGAGTTTCTACACTGTTTAACTCCTTTAATTTGAGTTCCCTAGTTAAGAAACACCAGCATAGCTTTTGTGCACTGTAGCAGGGAAGTGTGAATTACATTATAATAACATAAATTAAATTATAGTCAGAAGACAGGGTAGCCTAACGTAATACTAGAAGTTCAAAAACGGATGCTTCAAATAAATCGATTAAACTTGAAATAGTGGCCTGTACATATAGGTCCTATGTTGATCTGTTTACATGTAGACTTTTGGACATGTTATTATTGCAACTCATATCTTTTTTATGGCAATCGTATTGTATTGCTTTTTTAAGCGTATTGAGCATAACCAGTTGTTCAGTTTGATGTTTTGATGCCATCAGGATTTCGATAATTGACAGCTGTCTCCAATGAAATAGGACAAAAGTCCCTCTAATTGATCCTGTAAATCTTTTTCCAAACACTAATAATCATTACATGTTTGTTTGTTTTTTTCAACATAATCTTAGAAATGTAGGGCTGGGTGTCATCTTTGGTCAGCTGTCTTTTGATGACTCATGCATTCAAGTTTTGTTTTGTTTTGTTTCCATTCATGCTTTTATTGGTTGTTAACATTAAAGTGATGCTTAAAGTCAGACAACCACTATAGGTGCTAAACTTTAGAGTCTTGCATGGTCAAACCAGTTCATTGCTGCCCCCCTCCTCCCTTATCCAACCAATCAGGGTGTTGGGTCTGCTGAACACAACCGACTGTCTCTCAAACCTACTGAGCCCAAGGTGACCATGCTGTCACCTCTGATCATTGCAATCCCTGCACTTCTGTGATATCTTTATGCATCTGATTACATTTTTATTGAGCTATTCCATTTTTAAAGCGTGTTTACTGGCCTGTTTTATTATTTTATTTTATTTTTGTGAGGCACTATGAGATTTTTTTTAAACCTGTAATAGTTGATATATAAGCTTTACTTTACTTTGCATCCAATGTTGAGTGCAATGTCTTTTGTATATTAATGTATAATGTATGTATGTATGTATGTATGTATGTAGCCTATGTATGTATGTATGTATCTAACTAACTAACTAACTAACTAACTAACTGTCTGTCTGTCTGTCTGTCTCTCTGTCTGTCTGTCTAAACATGTATTTTTAACAGAGTGGCTTCCAGGTAATGTAACAACAACGCCAGCACTGACTTCACACATGGGATGCCAGCAGGCAGCATGACGTGACACGTGAGGCGCCGCCCCCCAGCGCGAGGTGATTTTACTCCCCAGCGCGCGCCCATACGCAGCATCGAAGACGCGGCTGTCCCGGGGCAGAGAAGCAGCTCGTCGTGGTAGTTGAACAGTCGCTTTTTTAGAAGGGAAAAAGAAAAGGAAACCATGCCGTACACGAAGTTCGTAGCCGCTCTAATCAGAGCAAACTCGGGCCATGTCGGTAAAGTACGTATTTCACCTGGGAGATGTCGCTCGACACTTGCATCCACCAAAACTCAGGAGGAGAAGGAACAACAACAGATGAGTGAGTGCACCGTGGTAGAAACGGTGCCGATTGAGTTTTGTCAGCATTTAAAAACCGGCACCGACGCACAGCTGAGTAAAATCAACATCGACTTCGACAACACTCAAGAAGCTTATAAAAGTAAGGGAAACATTGAGCTGCTCCGGAGCCTGCTGGTCTTCAAGCTCTGCACCATCGACCTGCTCGTTGAAAAGAACAGGGAGGTGAGTTGTTCCACAAGTTGCTCTGGTTGCTTTCGTTTTAAGCTATAATGACAAAAAAGAAAGTTACCCAACTTTTAACAAGGTTAGAATTAATGTAACTCAACTTTAAGTTTAGTATCTGCTTTGTTGTTTTGAATGTGTAAACTATATTGTGTTTTATGTTTGGTTTCTTAACTTACACAAGAACCCTATAACCCTTTTAAAAAAATATATGTATAAAGAAAGATGCTTTACTAATAAGATTTATTATTTGTTTGTGTTCTTGTTATAATCCTCAGATATTGTTCCAATTTCTTACTCTGAAAGTTTAGGAATTCACATTTAAATCATCAATGCATGCATTATCACTAGATAGCCTATCTTGTATATGAATGGCAACAAATGAGATCATTGTGTCCTTATTTAAATCTGCTCTTTGCATGAAAGTAAAAAGACATCCACTCCCGTTATCCAAGGTAGAACAACTTGTTCTTGCTTTGTTTTCAGTTGATGGACCTGAGTAAGAAGCTGTTTGGTCAGTGGATGTTTGAGAAGATGATGAAGATGACCTTCTACGGCCAGTTTGTGGCAGGAGAAGACCACAACTCTATCAAGCCTTTGATTCAGAAGAATCAGGCCTTTGGCGTTGGGGCTGTTTTGGACTACAGCGTTGAAGAGGACCTGACACAAGAGGAGGCAGAGAATAAGGAAATGGAGTGAGTAATGTTTACGTCTGACGGAGCAGGGGTGTAGCGGCAACAATGCGGGCTGTGTTCCTATTATTGGTCTGTGGCTCCTATGTTGCGAAATATTGTGGTAAAGCTTTTAAACCACAGCCCATCGGTAGTCCAACTTTAACATATACCATATGTGCATTATATAAGGGAGTTGTTTAAGTTGTGTTACATAATAAATCATGAATAGCATGAGGGGTGTATCTGACCATGGGGTGTAGCTGCAGCGCACCAAAAGTAGTTCACCACAGCCCTTGTTCTGTCCCTCAGGAAAGTGGGAGAAACTTGAAAAACTTGAATTTGCCCTTTTAAGAGAGGACTCTCCACCACCCAATAGGAACTGCACATTGGGATGGGCAGTTGCTGAAATAAAAGAAAATTGTTGAAATGAATTCATTCATAAAAAACTTTACTGCAGTGTCATTGCAAGTCAAATTGAAACTGATTTTATAGTGAAGTAAGTGAAACTACCAGTCGTAATTTTAGTCATTGCCCTATACCAAATCATTATGGGATAATGGGCTTATGGGCAGATTTTAAAGGGCCTCCCAGCAGTTTAGAGCACCATGATACAGGTGGATAGAATATACTGGCAATCAGCCTCAGATGATCCTTTTACACACACCCAGAACATAGTGACTGTAAAATTACCCAGTGAGCCACACTGCGCATCGATGCCAGTTTATTCTTAACTTCCCGCTTTACTACTGGCTTCTGTTAGTGGTTCTTATCAAATTTACGAGTCACGAGATTCAGTGTTTCAGCTGTATAAACAGGTTGTAATCGAAACCTCGTGTGTTTTTATTTGATCTCTAGTAGCAAAACAGTTCCTGTCTTACATTGGTCGGCTGGAGCAGACCCCTCTCCCCTGATAGGTCGAGCGGCTTATTCAGCAGGGGGATGTGCCTCGTGGAAAAGCTTGCAGCCCTTTTGAGTAATGTGCTGGTTCCCTTCAGAGGGCATGAACACGGACACGGAAGTGTTATGCAACGCCCCAAGGAGGAAATAAGCTTATGTTTTAACCAAGGATTAGTTTACAGAGCACGAACATACACATGCCAAAGTATTTTTTTATTTTTTGATGTAGACTCTTAGTATCTGTATCAGTGCAAAAAAGGGAACAACTGGTATCTCCCATAGAAAATAGTGAACATTGTGTCTCTTTGCACCTTGATACATCTAATGTAAAGACAAGTCTCGGAAAAGAGATTATTAACTGCACTGAAAGGTTTCAGGTTAATGGGTTAAAATGTTATAAAAAGAAAAAATAATTTTGTTTTTTTTTAAGATTCAAAACAATCATTTTTTGTTTATATATTTCAAAATCATCACGGTCATAGTAGGGGATGTTATAATGTTTTTGTGATTAACCATGCTGAAAAAATTATTAGATTATAATTGGCAGTATAATCTATTTGACATTTGTTGCATTTACACATGCACAATGCTTTAGGTGCAATGGCAGTAATTGTTGCTGCTCTAATGCTCTCATCTCTCCCTTTACAGTTCATGTGTTTCTGAAGCAGAGAAAGAAAGTCCAGGTATGTACTATCATCTGAAAAAATAACTTTATTATGTATTTAAATGTAATGTAATGTAACTAACAAGCAAAATTGGTAGTGGCAAGACTGAACTACCAGTTTGCTTTGATATTCAGCTGCTTCATCTTGGCCATGAGCGCAACACGAGAGACCATGTCAAATGTCAGGATCGGTATGTGTAGTTATGCAGCCGTGCGCTCTAGCCTGGACAGCGCTGGTTGTAGCTGGATTGGGGGGAAAGGGGGGTGGGGCTCTGAAATGTCCTGTCCAGTGGGCACAGTGAGCCTGTGTCAGAGGGCTGACATTTCAGACCCAAGTGCATCAGTCACGCACCATTACCCTCGCTGACCTTATTCCAAAATATTATATGTGTAAGTGTAATTCAACAACACCAATTCCTTAATGCACATTGCTCGTATTACTGTCTCTCTAGGTCTTTCATGAAGAAGTAAGAAAAGAAATCTCAGATTATTTTGAGGATTTGCTTGTGGTCACATAGTAGTTTTTCTTTATTTTACAACTTTAATTAATTAATTCTCTGGATGCACTACATTTATTTATTTATTTATTTATTTATTTATTTATTTATGCAAACAAAACTTAATATCTGAAATTGTTTGTATAATTTCTTAAAGACAGCACCAGAACTTAAATTTTCAGTGAACTCCAAGTTCAAATTTGTCATCAAAACCCAATTTTCCCCTCACTCCAGATGCTGTTCATCGTGAGAAGAAATATAAGGCTCATCGTCAGTTTGGAGACAGGCGTGGGGGGGTCATCAGTGCTCGTACCTATTTCTATGCAGATGAGGCCAAATGTGACAAACAAATGGAGACGTTCATAAACTGCATTAAAGCCTCCGGTAAGTAGTATTGCTGTACAGATGACAGTTGTACGAAAAAATAAAGTGGATAACAGTGCAGAATCAAGTGAAAATGTGTCAATCATTTCAGGTGGAGCCTCTGCTGATGGATTTTCTGCCATCAAAATGACCGCCCTGGGACGCCCACAGTTCCTGGTATGTTTGAGACAAGTTGACATTTTAAAAAAGTGAATCTTAGATAAAGTTATGAACTGCATCGATTTGACAACAGCATAGCTGCCAGGCCTAACATGAGCAATCTGTGTATTGGCACGAGATGACCATTACAGTGTAATGTTTTGATAAAACAATCAGCCATTTTTCTCTTTATGGGTTTGAGTCAGTGCCAGTAGATTAGTACAATCATAAATTCACCCTACTTAGGCTACTTGCTTACTCACACCTCAGTGTCTCATCACAGTGTTCAGATGCAATGTAATGACTTGATCCTTAATGAATTTTTCTGTGTGTGAACAGCTCCAGTTTTCTGAGGTTCTGGTTAAATGGAGACAGTTCTTCAACTTCCTTGCAGCTCAGCAGGGAAAATCTGAGATGATGGTTTTGGAACAAAAGCTGGAGCTGGAACAACTCAAGGTGTGTGAAACCTTCGGCAAAGTCTATGGCAGGTTGTTGCATGCCCATGCATAACTGCTGTAGTAATGTAATAGTTGCTGTTGTCAACACGATACACTATCACCACTTAAGCCTTGGTGGCTTTTAATGCCACCTTAGATGTTTTTGTTTTTATATGTTGTCAATCACTGAAATATTTCTTTATAGGAAAGTTTGACTAAGATGGGCGTTGGAGCCAAGGATGACATTGCAAACTGGTTCAGCGGAGAGAAACTGGGTTTGTCAGGGTAAGATAGTCACTCACTATCACTTAACAACAGCAGACATGATGGGAAATAAGCAGAAAAGTGGATGTTAAGTCTTGCATGCTAATTACATAAAGGTAGCAATGGACCCAAGAGTTTATTCCTCTCAGTTTAACTAAAACCAATTCATCTGCAACAAAAATATTCTGAGGGTTTTTTAATTTTACATGTTACAATTTTCTTGTTTTTCTTCCAGAACAATTGACCTGCTGGACTGGAACAGTTTAATAGATGATACAACACAAATGTCCAATCTGCTCATGGTGCCAAACCTTGAGGTGAGTTGTTGACCATGTAAACAATAAATTAGCACAACATACGTAAGGCAAGACAACAACCTGGACTTTAGTGGGAAAGAGAAATTGATCTTTTCTCCCGAGAGATAACAATTTGCTGGTGCAATATCATATCTTCTTCCCACAAGTAAACAACTTGCACAAATGAGGTAAAACCCAACAGCCTTTGAGACTTGTTTTTGCAGTGTTGGTATTAGTTATGTTTCCGTGCACTTGGTAGTGTAGCCACAGGCAACCAAGGGCAGTTTAGAAAATCCTGTTTTTGGTTTCAGTTTGAAATCTGCTCTCACTGCCACCCTGCCCACCCAGCTTCTGCTGTGTCTGTCGCACACAGATAAAGGTTTGTTACTCTGATCTTGAAGAAAGCAAACGCCAAATGAGCCAATGTTTTGTGTGTTTGTTGTGCAGACGGGCCACCTGGAGCCTTTGTTGAAAATGTTTACAGCTGAGGAGGAGAGGCAGATGAAGAGAATGCTGCAGAGAGTGGACGTTCTGGCCAAGGTGAGGAATATGACACAAATATGTCTTTTTATTAAATATATTATAAATACCATACAGATGTATTGTAATCAGAGGTCTGGGTTAGAAGTTTTTTCTGATTTCTCATGTGCACATATAACTATTTAAACTCTAAATACTCTCTGTGTGCTCCAGCACGCTTTGGAGAACGGGGTGAGGCTAATGGTGGACGCTGAGCAGACGTACTTCCAGCCGGCTATTAGTCGACTGACCCTGGAAATGCAGAGGAGATTCAACAGAGAAAAGCCAATCATATTCAACACATACCAGTGTTACCTGAAGGTGAGACTACACTTCCATCATGAGAGTTTTTTGTGACAATTCCCCCCCAACTGATTATGTAAATCGACAATCCCATCATGTTTATGTCCACTGTCAAACCAAAATGTGCCCAGACTTGTGTAAAAAACTGTCAAATCTCTGCGTGTTGTCTGCGTCTTTAGGATGCCTATGACAATGTAACATGTGATATTGAGCTGTCACGTCGGGAGGGCTGGTACTTTGGTGCCAAACTGGTCCGTGGAGCCTACATGTACCAAGAGAGAGCCAGAGCCCAGGAGATTGGCTACGAAGACCCAATAAACCCAGACTATGAAGCCACAAACAGGATGTATCACAAGTAAGTCTTGAATACTTGTCATTATTTGTGGATCATTCAGGAAATCTCTTAATCCTAACCGTCTGCCTTGTTGTTGGTTTCAGGTGTTTGGAGTATGTGTTGGAGGAGATTGAGCACAACAGGAAAGCTAATGTCATGGTTGCAAGTCACAATGAGGACACCGTGAAATTCACTCTACAAATGTAAGTTTGTGACTGTGGCCTGCATGAAAAACCATGCAACATGTACTTCGTGCAGATTTAGTTTTAACACACCCATAAACCTCTGATTCGTTAAAGATTAAACCTATGGTTTTACTGTAATCCCATACCCAAGATATTCCTCCAAGTGAATCATATATTCCTTGTTAACACTCAAAAGCAATTATAGGATTTACAGAAAAACGTGGCCTCAGCATTGGTGAAACACCACGCTCCAACTCTCATTATGCAACAACCCTTCCTCTCTTCTTTTTTCCAGGATGAACGAGATGGGCCTTTCACCCACTGAGAACAAAGTTTACTTTGGACAGCTGCTCGGCATGTGTGACCAGATCAGCTTCCCGCTAGGTATGTTGTGCTCAGCTTGCATACTAAAAGTAAACAGTATGTTATGGAATCACGAAAGCTTACATCACATCGTCATGTGGTCACTGAGGTTGCACTGAAACATAGCCCCTGCAGACGTCAGCTCTTCAATACTCAGATGGCCACTGACCTTAGACAGGATCCATCCAATCTGTAGATATCCCTGAGAGCAAACAACTCCAGTTTCTTTATGTCCTTCAGGGCCACACGCTATCAGTCTAAACATGTTCATATCACCGCTTGTTGAGTTAGTGGACGTAACGCTGTACATGGTGTAGTTCATGTGATAAGAGCATCAAGCAATAGTCAGATGCCTGGTTCTTCTTTGGAGTCAAACTGGTTAGATTTTTCTTGGATATAATGTTAGACACTGACAACTGAGACACAACTACAACTTCATTTTAATGAGAAGAGTAGATGAATGGTTCCCATAATGCTGTAGCAGACGTTATCTTTCTTTCTCTACTGCGTCATAAAGGTTGTTTCAACCTTGTCATATCAGGTGATGTCTAATATCTACATCTCATTTTGACATAGCTGTTTTATCTTAATCCAATATTTATTCAACAGGATTTCCTTTTGGAATAAAAAAAGTCAATGTTTTAATCTATTGCACAATTTTCCCACCAGCTCAGTTACTAGCTTATCTACAGTACATTAAAACATTAAGGAACTGCTGTTAGATTAATGATTATATTCAGAAAACGTATTTAATGTGCATTGTAACTGTCGTGTTTCTCCTCTACATCCAGCTGTAGACATTAGATGACAAGTGATGACATAGAACGCACACATGGTGGAGTCAGTGGCTCATGTTGTAAAACATATCTCCTTACTCTGCGTTTTAAAAACAGGTCAAGCTGGTTTCCCGGTCTACAAGTACGTTCCGTACGGCCCGGTAAACGAGGTCATCCCCTATCTGTCTCGTCGTGCTCAAGAGAACCGCGGCTTCATGAAGGGATCCCAGAGAGAGCGCAGCCTGCTGTGGAAGGAGCTGAAGCGCAGGGTGCTGGGTGGTCAGGTTTTCTACAGGCCAGTGTACTGAGTCACAGGACCCCAACATACTAACCAGAGTATTTCTCTAAGCATTCCACCATCACATCACTTCACTGTACCACTACCTGCTCCCAGTCGAGGAAGACTAATGTCCTTCCTTTGCTTTTTAGGCTGCTCAGTATCAAGAATGTTGACAAGTATTTAAAGTGTGGTATGCAGTAGGGATTTTTTTTTCTTTTAACAGCATGTGTAGGTGTTTAAAACACTGTAATCATTTTATTTAAGTTATGGTAATCCTTTCACTTCTACAAAAACATCAAAACATGCTCATTTTAAGAGAAAGTTTGTAAATGTAACACTCGACCTTTTCTGATACACGTGGAACTCTTCAGCAGAAACTTTTTTAAAAAGTACATTGTGTTTTACAGTTACCAAAGGTGGCCTACTTGTATATAGCTATAGTGTGCCTTTTATGACGCACACTCTTTGTATGTTCTTTGTATGTTTTGTTCAGTGCAAGCATGTAGCTGTCACTCAAAGTGCCTAATGATTGTTTTCAAAGATACACTGCAACAGCTCAACCTGTTTTTGTTGTTAACTGCACACTCCTCCAATGGGATGCTAAATTATTTTAGCATGATTATTATGAGTCACTGTATTTCTCAACTTTAACGAGTCATTTTGTTGATTGTTGTGCAACATACTGATATCGTGGGATGTTTGGGACTTCAGTTTTTCTTTTAAGATGAGAGCATGTTCTGCTCATCAGACACTTGGGACACGTGCTCTGAAATGTTCCCAGAAAAACGTGCCACGGTATAATTGCTGTGTTTTTCATGGAAGTGTGTACCCAAGCATTTTCAGAACACCTGCACTGTTGCATAAGCTGTATGGGAGAAGAGAGACTGCCCGCTGCTTCAGTCTGAGATTGTAAAGAAGATCTCTGGACTGGCTGTGTCAGTAACTCTGGTTTCACTGTCACCCACAGCGCCTCAGTGAAAGTTGGACATGAGACATGACAAAAATGTATATGGTTTTATATGCCATTGGCTGAATTACTGGATGATATAAATACAGTGGGAAGAATACAGTGTCACTGTCGCAGCATTTCTGATGATAACACTTTACACTATAGTAATGTAGCCTATACATAATAATGTTGCTGTATATTCATAAAAAGCAAAACCATAGCTCTAAATCTTGAATGAATGACAGCATTACATTCAAATTAATAACAACTGTCAATGTCACAACTCTTACGCAATTCCAGCAATATTGAAAATCAATTTAATTTACTGGCAACGGTACATAAACAAGCTTATTTTATAGTTCTGGAGGATTGATGTGCATATAACCACTCTGAGTGGTTGGAGATCTTGTTCTAGCATGGTATTGATTTTAGATTTTAAAAAAATCAAATTTTAATGTCTTGCCTGTAGTAGGTAAAAGTTTTTGATTAGAAATGTTGTTTTTCTTGAAGCATTATTGTTGCTGTTTGTTTGTCCTCATTATTTCTTGTGATTGCTTTATCAGCACATGTCACATTTTGTACAATTGTAAAATATATGTAATTAATGATCAATGTAATAAAATACAGTTAATAAAGCAACACTTGGTTGTGTTCATTCTTGTTGAGACTGAGTATTGGAAGTGGAAGTCCTGAGTAACCTTCAGATGCAAAGGGTCTTAGCTGGTTTGGAAGGTTTAGTTTGAGTTAAAAACTCAATTTAAAAGCCTTTTAGTTGACTAAATGTGTGGTTCTGCACTGAAGGCAGCCTTGGCAATAGCAAACCTGGCATGGATAGACACAAACCTGCTCTTATCTCGTAGTGACATAGATGTGATTCATTCCATTGACGCAATTTGATGTCAGTGACACAAACAACTTTGGCCTTTGCGACACAGGTTAGAGAGAAGTGTACCAAATCGATGGGATTATGCAGCTGCAGCCAAAACCAGCAGCAGCTGATGCAGCACCTACGTCAAGGTATCTGGAGATTGAAAAAAAATCATTCAGTCCGCCCCACAACACAGCACATGGGTGGAGCTAGGGATGCTCTCTGTTATACATTTCTGAGTGAAGCACAAGAACACAAGACCCTCCAAATGAAACCAGTTTATCCAGCTGGACTTCATATGCAACATATTTTGATTCTGACATGGGACCTAATACATAAACTGCACTCTGTACTATTAAACTGCTACCAGTGTACATCCTACATTAGATCATAGACATGATATAACTAAACACTGATATTAGCCACCTGACCAAAACAACAACTGGAACAGCAGGTTCCTATAAACAAAAAAGTTTTGTATCTGTGCATCTTGCATATTTGCACTGCCTGGGCTGATGCATGGGTTATGATAATGTAGTGAAGTAAAACAAATTGTTTATGGTTCATGGAATCATCATCATAATAGATGAAAGTTGGTACTCACATTATGCTGCAAAAGTAGTAACTAATAGGAAATACTAGGACTTGATTACACAGGGATGCTGGATGTGATTACAGCCATATTCACTTTACAAATTCAATGTAACATGATGAAAAAAAATCATTACCGACAACGTATTTAACATACATCAGCACACTTTGATGTGCTTTATGTTTTTAAACCTGGTTTGTCAAATCTGTACAAACAGTTATGTAGAGTTGTTTGGGCCTATTTTACAAAGTGTCTCCCATGATGTGGGTGGAGCATCCACACCTGACTTCTGAACCTCCTCACAGCCAATAAGATATTACCTCAGAGTGTGTACCGCACGCTGAACAATAGTAGGTAGGGTTTCTTTCACCCTGTCTGAAGTCTTGAACTACATCACTGCTGTAGCTGTCATCTGCAGGTAAAGACATTGTTTTCTTCCACACATATTTGGGCTTAGGCTATGAATGCTACATCCATGTGAAGATTGTTCTTTGATTTGCAGCTTAACTCAAAATGTATCATTCAGGATAATATTGTAGAGAATTATTATTTCAGGTCTTTCAAATGTGTATGCTTTGACAAAACTGAAATCCCTTTATCGACGACAACAGCTCTATGAGACTTACACATGACAGTAACTCTCATCACGTATAACAAAAGACTGCACATAACAACTATCAGTGTTAGAGATAAGAAGCCAGAGCAGGTGTACATAGAGACACACCTATTCATATCACGGTACCTATTTGAATTTCCCTGGAGTACTTCTTTATTCGAGTTTATGTTACTGTCTAATGTTAACGGCCGTAATCTGCTTTGATCTTTAGCCATTTTAACCCTCACCACTGTCTTTCAGAAGACATTTGAGTCAAAACGGGGGATTTAATGTTCCGTAAACATGTTTAAAGTGTACACATGAGGGCCATATTTGACAGAAAGAATGATTCAGCAGTTTCCCTGTCTATCTGTGTTCTGTATCTTCCTGTCTCATACAGTTTTACCTCTCCCTTTAGCAGTGATAAATAAATACAATAGAATACATTTCATTTAATGTCAAGCCTGACCTATTTGTACAGACATAACAATTATCCTGCTGCTGGGAGGGATGAGCTAAGGTAAGGGGGTAATTAGTGTCCCTGAGTGTAGAGATTGCCACAGGGCACTGCAGCTGTTCCCACAAAAACACAAGTTAACTCCAGTTAAATGTGAATCATACCCTCCCAGCCTCATTGTTAATATTGTATTGTCTGCATGTTTGTTTTTCTAATTTCACTTTCAGGACCGGCTTCAGTTTTAATGATGTGTGGCACCAAAGGACTTAAATGCACTCCTGTAATACGAAAGCTGATTCTGTGGGTTTTATTGACCAACATCATGCTGCTGCTCTACAGCTTGACGAACCCAGCACAAGACAGGTCCAGGTAGGTATCTAAAAGAAAAGCAGGTAACCCTTTAATTTACAGGCTGCTAATTACATGATAATGTCAAGAAATAGCCAAGATATAACAAGTAATTGCATCATAATGTCAAGAAATAGCCTAGAAATAACGGTCAATTTCATAGTTATGTTGAGAAATATTGCCAAGAAATAACTATTGGTTGCCTAGAAATAGCCCAGAAATAATTGATTGTAATTAACAATTGCAAGGACTTGGTGGAGAAAAATTCTGGCCCTTCCCAAAAAAATTCAAAGCATGAAAAGCATGTGTAATCTTTAGCCTTTATGAAAAACATGACATTACTATGAAATTGGCCGTTATTACTAGGCTATTTCTTGACATTGCTACACAATTACTTGTTATTTCTTGGCTCTTTATTACGCAATTAGCAGCCTGTAAATTAAAGGGTTACTGAAAAGCATTGTTTTCTTATCTGACATAAATCAGTTTATATATCATTACACTTTGTTAACAGGAGCTCTCAGGAAGATACATGCCCTCTCAGCATGGCAGAATTGATGAAGAGAAATGAGACCGCATCTTCTCAAAGCGCCAAATCCCCATCAGAGGAATGCTCCCCTGCAGTTAACATCATGTTCATGAAGACCCATAAAACCGCTAGCAGCACCATACTCAACATCCTGTTCAGATTTGGAGAGAAGCACAAGCTTAAGTTCGCTTTTCCTGATGGACGCAACGACTTCTTCTACCCGTCGCCTTTCCTGTGCTCCCAGGTGAAGGACTACAGGCCTGGAGAGTGCTTCAATATTGTCTGTAACCACATGCGCTTTGATCACCGAGAGGTAGCAAAGCTCCTGCCTCTGGAGGCCAAGTACATCACCATCTTACGTGACCCTGTGGATCTCTTTGAGTCGTCCTTCCATTACTATCACAGAACAGTTCCTCTAACATGGAGGATCAGTGGAGCCAATAAACTGGAGGAGTTTCTGAACACTCCTCAGACCTTTTACAGCCCACAGGCTTATAACTCTTTCTATCTGAGAAATCTGCTCTCTTTTGACTTTGGTTTTGAAAACAACATTGAAGCTGACGACCCTCGTGTAATGAGGAACATTCATAACTTGTCAAAACAATTTAATTTAGTTCTCATAGCAGAATATTTTGAGGAATCCCTTATCCTGCTTAAGGACACGCTCTGTTGGACCATGGAGGACATTCTGTATTTCAAGCTAAATGCTCGCAAGAGCTCATCTGTATCTCGACTGACCCCTGAGTTCAGGGCCAAGGCTTTACAGTGGAACGGGGCTGACTGGAAACTCTATCAGCACTTTAATGCTACATTCTGGACCAGAGTGGAGGTGTATGGTAGAGAAAGAATGAAACAGGAGGTGAATGAGCTGAGGAGAAGGAATGCTGAGATGAAAGCCGTCTGTATCGAGGGGGGGGATGCGGTCGAAGCCCAGAACATTCAGGACAGACATTTTCTGCCCTGGCAGCCGGTTGGGGAGTCCTCCATCCTGGGTTACAACATGAAGAAAGATATTGATCCTAAATACAGGACGATTTGTGAAAAAATGCTCACACCTGAAATACAGTACTTGTCGGACTTGGGCGTTAGTCTGTGGGTTACTCGACTGTGGGGTTGGATAAAAGATGCCATTTTTACAATTTGATTTGGATGAAATCATTCACAGCCAAAATATACTAAAGACAACCCTACAACACATAGCCTACTGTATGTTATAACAAACATAAGCCTCTTATTTTAGTAGAAATGTACTTTTGTATCATGCATTAATACTTCTTCCCCACATATATCACCTTCAAATTGAGTTCCTGGATGCATCTGGATGGTGTTACTTTCACACTCCCAATGGGCCAACTGAGGGATCAGTTAACTCAGATACTGACACTCATCACCCATTGCTCCTCACTCTTTCTGTCAAAATTATGCACTCTACAAAAGAAGGCCAAAATTTATTTGTTTACACTTTTTTAAAGCAATATTCCTCTGTGGTACCTAAATCAGTAAAATTCTACATTTGAGGCAAATATTTACATATTCAGTGTTTCAGAAATATAGTGAAAAGCCTTGATGGAAGTGTTTCTGACTGAAATATATGTGTGCGACTGAGCCTAACCGGTTATGGTTATATTGTTGAAAGTGCAGTCCCTATCATTCAAGGGACCAGGAAGTGCTAGTGTGCCATCTAAAGGCCTAGGAATTAAGAGCAGTTGTTTGCAATGCCTTTGATGCTGTGGTTTACATAAGATGTCTTTATCATTCATTGTGATAATTTCATATAGCAGTCAAATGACAAAAAAAAAGTATATTGTGTATATTTAAACTTAAAGTTTATGGCCGTTCGCCCTGTTATCAAAAATAATTTATAATATAGGTGCCTGCCAACTGCATGAGACTTCATGCACAGTGTTGTTTGGATGAGAATCAAATTGTAATTTATTGTTATCAGTGATTGAATGACTTTGCAAAAGTAATACATTTGAAATCTGCCAGCCTCTTGGAACTTTCTATTTTGTAAATGTGATGCAACTTGTGAGCCAGTTTTGTAATATCCTCTTTATACACAATTTGTAATTGTTATTACTGTATACGTAAGTTATATATTTTTTCATATATGGATTTTCAAATAAATACAGTAACAAGAGATTATGTTCCTTCTGTTATGTGGCATTGTGGTCTCAAAAATCAATACTTTGCTGCTTAGAAAACGTCGTAGTTTCTTAAGTAATGACACCAAATTAAGACAGACACTAAATTTTCCTCATCAAGAATTGATTTTGGAGGAGCACTGAACAACAACAGCAAAAAAAAATCTACAGTATTGCTAAATGCTGTCTTTGTCGAGTCTTACCTCCTTGTGAATTCATAATAATGAAGTGAGTGGGCAGAAATGTGTTGTAAGATAAAAGATACAGCTGTGGCTCCATCACAAACACATTAAGTATCCATCTGTGAAAAAGCTTGCAAGGATGCAGTGAACAAATGGAGATGGCCAGTTTTACTGGAAATAACTGTATTACGCAAAACTTTCATGTCTCTTTTCCAAGATTCTTGTTTAATTAGTATATTAAGCTCTTGACACGAGTTCATGAAGTGACTTTGTGTATGAAAATACTGATTATGTTAAATTAAAAATGCAAAATCAAAAAAAAAATCTGCCATAACCAATCTAGGTATCTTTCCACAGAAACTGCACAGAGGCCCGGTACGCCTATGACACGGTGAATAAACACATGGCAAGGTCTGTAAGACATCTAATACATGTTTAATTTAACCATTTACAATCTGTGAGGAGAACGAAGGCATTACAAACAACGACAGAGAGGGAGGACGAGGAGGCAGGAACCATTGCTCCATCTTCACGGTGGTCTGGACCTTCAGTCAGCTACCGCAGCTCCTCTGGTAGCCGCTGCCAACCGGGGCATGGCCTTGAGTACAATGTCCATGTTGGCTGCTGCTGCTGCTGCTTGATACAGGTGTTATGAAGTCCAGGAAGAATGGATGATGGAAGTGTGACAACAGTTACGCATCAGCCTTAGATGACCCCGGCGCCGCGTCCTATTCCTCGTCTTTGTTCTCGTAATTGTGTTTGATGTGTTTCCATAGTTTCTACAATGAAACAGAGGTCATTCAGTTTTAAAATAACCACGTTGTACAATTTAGATGAGTCCAGTTCACAGACGATAATAAGGAACACGGTTGGCTCGGCTAGGCGGGTGAGCTAGCTTAGCTACCGCCGCTTCGCCCTCTGCCTACAAGGTCAGGATGAAACCAGAGGGAAGAAAAACACCAGCGGACCAACTCACCCCGTGATTCATTTGCTCAAAGATAGCATCACCGCCGTGGTCGAACATCCTCTCGAAGAAGACGGCTCCAACCATGATGGTTATAGCAAAAGTAGACGTTCTCCTGAAGAGGAGGTTGTAGACAGACTTCGCCAGCGCCATGTTGGTGGGAGAGTGTGCGCGTGACCGGAAGCGGCGTCAAGGTAACTTCCGCTACCAGGAAGCGGCGGCGGTGAAGCCTGCGAGATGAAAACACTGTTGGTGAACAAACGTGCAGGGGGTTTATGTCTTTTTCGTTGCACTTTCCATTACTTTGAGCGACTTTCTAAACACAAATAACCATAGAAGAGGACGTCGCTACTCCACCAATGGTTTGTGCTCTTTGCTGTTTAAGTTTAAGACTAATTTAACCGACTCGCTGCCGATTTACCAGCGTCACGACAACGTTAACGTTAGCTACGTTAGTGTAGCTACAAACTATCTGTTTACATGACAAAACAAAAGACTCCCGGGACTTCTTGCTGTAAAAACCATAGTAAAAACAACGAAGCAGTCGTCCAAGAGAAAAGGGGGACTGGTGCACTCTGTCGTCTGGCGAGAAAAATATATAATTGCTCTCAATAAATTATATATATTTCTCACCAGACGACAGAGTGCCTCAGTCCCATTTTTGTCTATGTTTTTTACAGTCTATGGGACGCATGCATCCTTTTTCTTTCTTTCTTTTTTCTTTTTTACAGCAATAAGTCCCTGGAGGTTGTTTTTTTTTTTGCTAAGATACACCTGTCCCACTAAAGAGCACATGTCTAAGACAATGACCCAAGCAGCACTTCCTCCTGTCTTTCTTTTTTTGAATGATCTGCTTACAAGTTCAGTACCGTATATTTCCAAAGAGTTCCTCACCTCCAGACTTTCAGACTGATAATATTATCAGAGGTGAACAGGGACCTACAGTATATCAAGTTGTTTTAATCATTGCACTTCCATCTTTAAACCAACAGATGGCAGCAAATATAATAAAAACAGTTTTACTTGATAGTAGGTAGTAGTAGTGGGGTAGTTCCCATACAATAATCTGTGATTTAGGGCAAAAAAAAAAATGTTATATTTCATAATGCAAAATTAGTTGATATTAATTCAAAATGAAGGCACAAAAGACATGAATGCAAACTAAATTTAAGATTTCTGACTTGTGTAATGTTAAGTGTACATAATGACAGTGTCTCGTTGCATTCACACGAGTGACATTTGATTAAAGGTTAATGAAAAATAGTTTGTTGCAACCCTGTTTTTGTACACACAGAGTCCAGGAAGTCACATTTCATTCGGAAAGAGTGTGTCATATTGTTTTAGTAATCATTTATTAATTTATCAGAGAGCAACATTTACTTAGTCATACTGCTATTGAACAAGAGCTATTTGCATTAGGAAGGCTATTCACTGACTGTGTTTTGACAGAGCAGTTATCTAAAATTGTTTTATTTCTGTCTGTTGTCTTTCAGTGGTGTAAAAGGTGACCTTATGTTGGTTTGAACACACAACCTGCACCATGGGGAAGAGATACTACTGTGACTACTGTGACCGCTCCTTTCAGGACAACATGCATAACAGGAAAAAACACCTGAATGGCGTCCAGCACCACAGAGCTAAAAAGGCCTGGTTTGACTATTTTAGAGGTGAAAACTGCATTTGTTTACGTGACTGCTGAGATAATATGAGACAACACTATGATGTTCTAGTCTAAATGTGTGCCTATCAAAATAGACAATGATACAATACATCAAAATGCATTTTTGTCTATAAGACTACTATTTAAGATGTTAATTTATGTTAATGTATGTGATTATCACTGGAGAGTTAAGTATGCTTACATTTCATTATTCTGTGTTGGCTGCCCACCTGTTTACAGTGTAGGATTATATAATCAACCATAGAGACTTGTCATTTTTCTTTATGCAGACTCTGCAGCCATTCTGTATGATGAGCAAACAAAGAAACCCTGTAGGAAGTTTCTCCAAAAAGGTAACAGAATAACTGAACTAAACATTTCTCCATTAACTACAAACAAATAGGACCTGTGTGTGTTTGTAATCTAACTTATCTATTGTGCCATTTGTTTCTTTTCTTTTTTTTTAGGAATTTGTGATTTTGGCCCCAACTGCAGGTTTTCTCACATGTCTGAGCAGGAGCTGATAAACCTCAAAAGACAGGTGGAAGGTAAGCTGTAACCAAAGGGCTGTACTGTCTACGATGAGATTAAGTAAATGAATTCATATCACTGTGAATTTGCCACACATCTAATATGCATATCTACTATAATTATATTTCTTATCTAAATCATTCTTGCAAGAAATTGTGAGTAGACAAATACAAGTAGCACAGGTTGTCAGGAACATTTAATCTTAGTGATTGTGTAAACAATTCCATGTTGAGAGGAGTGACATTTTTCTGGTTTGTCAGATGAAAGGCAGCGCAGAGAGGACTCTCAGGACCGACTGATGCCTGGGCGAAGTGTAGAAGAATGGCTCGCTAGAAGGGAGAGGAGGAGAAGTGCCCTCAGCAGTGAAGGGTACGCACGTTCATTTTTGTCTCAACACTTAGTCATACATGGTTTGTAAGGCTAATGGTTACTCCTGCTGATTTACAATTCAACTCTTCAATTATTTATCTTTTGCAGAGATCTAAAAAATAGGGAGGAGAGTGAAGAGGGCCAAACAGAGAGTGACGTACCTCCACAGCTCCTTTGCATCACCGACCTTCCACCCTCACTTCTACCTCCTCCTCCAGGCGGGTGGAAAGTCACAGTGAACACTGAATGGGGTTGAGAGATAATTACTTTGGGGTTCAGATGTGTTAAATGGATATGTGACATTACCAGAAGGAGAAATGGTGCAGATACAGCGATAATGAGATGGTGTCAGGTTCATTTTTGAAGGAGAGAAATGAATTTTTACCATCTTTTACCATTTCTCATTTGGAGAAATAATGGATCCTAACAGAAGTATTTAGCATGCTGCTATGCAGTTATGCACATGATGTGTTTTTCATTTTGGAGTGATTTTATTTAAGATGTCAAGTTAAATTTTCCACTTCAGAATGAGTTCAAGTTTTTATTTGCATAAAACATTTTTTTAAGGAGATTCCATACAGGCACTAATCCTCATTATTGACATTTTGACAGTGTCACTGTGACAGTGTTGTTGTTTGCTGCACCCATCAGTAGCAGCAGCAGCAGTTCTTTACAATGAGAGCCCTTGCAGGAGTTACTTTAATGCCACGTAGTCCCTAAAGGAATGCAGGATTGCCGAGCAGATGGAAATGATTTGTTTTGTTTTATTTTGATCCTGTGCCGTGTCACTGGGGGAATCACTCACTGATCTCATGACTTCATTTTATTTCTAACCCAGCCATTGGAAAATACCATTTCACTTCCTAAATAGTACATTTTTGTATTTTCTCAACGCAGATCCCTTGCATGTATGACTAATATATTAATATTGTCACCAGCCAGATTATTCCTGTTAAGTGGAGTTACACTGAGATGTACTGTATATACTTTGACCTGTTTCCACAGCTGTTTGCTGATTCCTCATTAAAATACTCTTTATGTTTCTGTCTGGAGTAATTGTAATACTTTGTCTTAAATGTGCTTTTATTGGCCAGATCTCCTGTGTAAAAGACGACTCTGACTTTTATTGAACTTCACTTGCCATATGGGTCCCCGTTTTCTTTGTATCGTCTCAGGCTATTCTGCTCATCGACAGGAGCAGCAACAAGACAAGAAGACGTAGATCGCAAAAACCAGCTTTGCAAATGTTGACTGTAGAATTAAATGCACTCCTGTCAGCACATTTATTAGCCCTCAGGGATCCACGCAATATATTTTGAGGAGAAGCACTGAATATAAACTACATGAGGCACCTCAAGGTTAAGGTCAGGCTGTAAAAAGGTAATGACAAGTTCCTGTTCTTCTTCACTCAAAATTCATTCTCAGCTGTTCTCAAGTAGTCAGCCTCTTTGTGTGGCCCAGTAATTACCCTTTGCTGTGTGACATAAATGTTCATCCCCCTCTGCAGCAGTAATTTGTATCAAATACATCTCAGTCCACTTGCAGACAATCGATACCCCACATGTTTATTAAAGCAACTTGGGATCAGGTCATAAACCTCAAAGCTTATTTAAAGCTTATTATGTATACCACTGGTGAGCGATTTGGCCTTTCAAATTGAAACTTCTTTAATATCACATAATCACAGCCTGGTATAGGTGTGTATCCTTAAACCATCTAGCATTTATATTCCATCACCTAGAGATGTACGGACACGTTACACAAGTCCATGGACTCTAAGGAAATGGTCTCTCCGGCTGCAGGTTGTGTGCTGTGCCCTGTTGCTAATGGATCATTACCATGCCTGATAGTGCAGCAACAGGACCATCACACCACTTGTTTTCAAGTGCTTCAATGAGCAATTCAGAATTTCATTCTATTTTCTTGTTATCTTTTTCTTTTCTTGTACTTGATATTAGTATATATTTTATACCTTCCTTTATAAGCAATGCTACATTTGTGAGCAACAATACAATGATACAACTCATTTTAGTTCTTTAGTTTTTATTGGACTACATGCATCTAGACACCACTCACATTAGTGAATAACTGATGCAGTAACCTTTACATGTGCAGTAAGAGTTATAGAAATAAAACAGTAAAGGATATTCTCTAGACATCAAAACTACCTGTAATGTCACAGTAGTATGGTACAACAAGTATTAACAGGAAGTTGGAGTAACTTTGATCAAGAACAGAGGAGAGAGAAACATAATCCAGAAATACTTACTGTTTTTTCGATTGATAAATCATTTCAATGCAAAAATACATTTAGTATCAGATTCATTTCTGTCAAAAGTGATGGTTTTATCAAATAGATTTCTCATCTTCCCAAAAGTCTTTCTAAAGTTACTGTAAGACAGGACATGAGAGTGCAGGTTGTAATACTCAGAATGACAATAGGCACAGAAAAGAAGACATCAAGAACCCAAATCAAATTCATACCAACAATTAAGACGACCCATCAACAAAGTGTACATAAATCTGCTCATTTAAACACCAGAAGAAGCTTATATGTCTTAAGACAAGATTGGACACAATAGCTATATTTTACATTCGCACAAAAACCCATACCCTACATGATATGGAGAGGTAATGTGATGTCATTACAAGTGGTCCATTACATAAACAGCTACCATATGAATTAAAATCTCAGTTTTATTGCCAGAACTGTCTCATACGTTTCCTCTTTCCATCGAGTTTCAATAAACCTTAAGATAAAAAGAGCGAGAAAAAATATATAGCATTCTGTAAAACTTGTCATATTTGACAAATATTTGAGAAAACATTCAAAAAAATGAATCTTAACAAATAAGAAGAAACATAATGTTATGTAAAAGCATGACGCTCACACACGCAATAACTTATTATATCTGAATGTCCAGTCAAACTGGAAATTATACATCAGAAACCTGATATTTTCTCTCTTTTTTTGTACACTTTTGCTTTTTTTTAAATTATTTTATTTATTTGTTTATTTTTACAAAACATTATGCTTACATTCATAATAAAATCACATAGATTTAATGTTTCACTTTCCAAGTAAGAAAATATAACCATGTTATACCTTAAACAATATGTTGTTTTGGTGGTCCATGTAAAAGCCAGAAAACAACATTCTTATGATATGTTAAATTATTGTTCACAGCGTACTGCAAAGTATTTAGTATTTTTGATATTGTTTGCACACCCACAAAATTTGACATTTACAGAAAATGTCAAATGCTGAGACTTCTTCTTCTTTTTTTTTGCAATGGTCACTGTACAAATTGCATAATCATTTTAATACTTACATCAGAATTTAAAATTTGATCTCACATACATAGAACATACATTTATTTCTAATTTAATGTACATGCAAGTGTGCCATGTGAATTGAATATCCTCCATCATACTCATTTGCAATAAATATTACAGTTAATACCAAGTTTTGTTGAAACTCTGAACATGGTATGGTTTGATTTATTCACAGCTGGTGGCACATGTGTCCGACATTTCTTTCATTTCTTTTGGGGTCATGTCTTCAATTTGGAGTTCATGGCTAACCTAAGTTTAAATGTCTTAAACCTATACAGTTGGGAAAATAGCTGTTTGAGTTAGAGAAATGCCCAGCTGCTCAGCCGGGACGGCTCACTGGCTGATCTCAAAAACAAACCAATTAATTTATGACATCTTTGGAAATGGACCGTGGGGTTTTTCCTGCAGAACAGCTGACTGGAGCACACAGCATGTGGCTGAGGGGCACAGCCTGTCTTCGTGTCTCCAACCCTTCTGGTTTTCAGCACTCCTGTCCAGAGTGGTTCCTGTGCTTTCCCCAGTTTGTTCCAACTGTTGGGTTTTTTTTTTGTACTTCTCATTGTTGAAGTGAAAAATGTGGACATTGTTCTTTTTTTTTTATGTCTTTGCTTTTAAATGTCAGGTTGAGATGTGAATTGCTAGATAATAGCCTTATGTTTTGCAGAATATAAAATGGTGTACATCTTTGTAGCATCTTCCTAAACTAACAAATCAGCACCCGACAGATGTGCATGATTTCCTGACACCCCATCTGTGTCACTCCTAAAGCTCTATATAACTCCACAGTTTCTTGAGTATCTTTGCGTTGCTAGTGGCTCATATTTAGCAGGTACAATGTTTACTATGCCCATCACCTTAGACTTGTGCAATAGGTAAGTAAATCTGACATAGTAATGCAGGCGGATCAATAAAGATATTACAGTTCATCCTGAGGGAAGTATGAATGTGTGCATGCACCAGCTGTCACTACCTGACATCCAGTAGTTGTTGTGATATCCCACCAATTCTTGATGATGATGCTATTCAACTAGCATGGCTGAAAAGTTGTCAATATACTGTCATATTCCATTAACAGATTTGTACAACCTCGGGGAGTTTTTGTAACTGAAGAGTTCATTAAGCATTTATGAGTAGACCAATCTTGAGTTTTGAATTACTCCTTTGGAAAGTATTAGATCGCAGATGGTGCTGCTTTGGCAAAATCAGATAAATTGGATGTGAGTTGTACTTCTGGACAGGAAATCTTGGCACACTCAAATAAACAGACACTTAAAAGAGACACACTATGCAGTGCACATGTCACTTGTCCTTATATGTTTTTTAGCAACTATATAATATAAAGTCCATCATCACTTTTGTATTGCTTTATTACTAACATCGCTCCTATCATTATTGGGTGCATTGCAAATGGTCCTCATCGACAACACTGATTGTTTTGATATATTAGACACAGCACAGCCACCACTACGGCACACACTGCACACTGAGATACTGATAAGTCTTCTACAGTCTGGTTTCCTATCTAATTTATTAGAAAACATCAGAGATTTGGAGTCAGAGATGCTACTGTTTCAGGATACTAATCAGCCCTTGACATGTCTTTCTTTCATTCTTTCTGTCTTACCATGGTATGCTGTGGTTAGTGGTCACAAAGAACCACTGCATGACATCAATTAATCCATTACAGAGAGAAGCTGTGATCGCATCATTGTGGTTGTTGAAAAAACAATGCGCAAAATCAGAATGCAGTAAAGTATTTGGGTTAACATTTTGCTTTTTTCAGCGTCCATCCTTCGATCTTGCTGGTAATCAGACGGTAACGGTATCTACTTCATGCCTCTGCGGAGCATTTGATTTGCTGCAATGAGCATAACACTGATGATGAATGCAATGGCGAAGGCACAAATCAGGCTTTTCCGCACACATGTGTGTTTTTCCTGTTGTGTTGGGCTTGCTGTGGAAAGATGTGGAGAACAATATTAGCACATCTGAGCGTGGTAAAAAAAAGTTTTAAAAATGTGTGACTTTAAATCTTTTTAAACAGACGTACTGTCAATGTCCACGTGGGACTCTGGACTGTTCATGTGGCTCTCCTCGGTCATAATGATGTTCTCAATGTCTTTCATAGTGAGGTGGTCACGGAAGGTATCGTAAAGCAGTCTCTTAAGCTCATCCACAGTCAGTTTCTGCATGTCGCACTGGGAAGTCAGAAAACAACAAGGTCTAATTAGCAGAGGAAAAACGTGAGTCTCTATTCCCCTTAGTGACGCACACAGGCTGCAGGTCAGCAGTAAATATTGGTTAAACCGGGTTCCTCCTGGCAATTTATGCTAGTTAGAGAGTGAGAGCATTCAGCATGCATTTTCATTAAAATCAGACAGTGAAATAAATTATTTGATAACGCAACTAAATGCAAGGCATGCAGTCGCCGCATGTGACGTAATCATTAGCATCATCTGGTCTATCAAAAGTCAGAGAAACAACTTGGAAATAAAATGCACGAGGTGATAATAAAGCTCTCCTTTAAGTATTTTTTTTTGCTTTGGAGTTTTAATTGAAACAGATGGTTCTATATCAAAAACAACAAAAAAGCCCTCGGGGACACTTACTCCAAAGACAAAAGGGAATGGATTAAACACTGATGAAGGAGAAGGTGTACACATAATTAGATCAGATTGATGATACAGATGATGATAACATATACAGTACCTTCCAAAACACTGAATCAAAATCGGCTCCGTTGAACTTATCAGGCATTCCAGAAGCAGAGAGTTTGGGACCAAGCAATGTGACAAATTCTTCAAAGCCGACCTGACCGTCCCCTGATAAAACAGACAAACACACCAACATGTCACTGCATAGCTCATGTGCTGCATTATACACCGCAGCACTTGTGAACTCTCTGATCCGGGGAAGGAGAGAGAAAGTGAGATAGAAAACGTACCGTCCATGTCAAGTCTTTGGATGATGACCTCCAGCTCCACCTCGTTGGGCATGTAGCCCAGCGATCGCATGGCCATCCCCAGCTCCTGCTTTGAGATAAAGCCATTCCCATCCCGGTCGAATACTTTGAAAGCCTCACGAATCTCTGTGGGAAGGAGGAGAGTAATTACTGAGTTAAGAGTGGAGACGGAGGATAGACGTATAGAGCAACAAGCATGTTAGATTCTGATTAATCACTCGTGCTTTCACGCTGAGAACAGCTGCCTCTGCTCAACATGTTGATTTGAAATATGTGCATGCAGTGTTTATGGGGCATGTTAAAAGTAGTTTAAGCCTATAAATGTGTGAAGTTTTTCTCAAGCTCATAGCTTTAAATGAATCATTTCTGTTTTTTGAGAAAAAGAGAAGCACTACTATGTTTAAAGGTTGATGGATTAAGAACATCTTAAAACTGTTTTTCTTGCTGCAAATATTTTTTTTAAGATGTGCACGAGATGAGTCCCATTAAAAAGTTTGAAAAAGTAACTGATGTATAAATCTGGTGATATTGCATATTTTACAAGTGTCAATAATTTTCAAACCAATGAACCAATGATTCGATTCCAGTATTATCTGCCTGGGCAAATCTTGATGAACTACATCAAAAGGAAAGGAAGTCTGAAACGGTAACACTTTGCCTTAAGCCCTCCATCATAAGCAGTATAGGCTCTAGGCATTTTGTAACACATAATTTTGACAATTATAGTTTAACTTATTCCATAGAATTACAACTTTTGATTATATTATCATTCACTCTACTCTTTGGTGCCTACAGAGGTACAAAGACACTGTAGTTGAATGTTTCAGCACCATGGAGAGAAACAGAGAGACGCTGTAGTTGATTGTTTCAGCACCATGGATAGAGCCTGACAGAGAGACTGTAGTTGAATGACAGAGGCTGAGTCTGTGTCACTGCTCCATATATAATGATCAGTCTGGCGTTAATGATATAATATGCACCAAAGTGAGACCTCAAATCCTCCTCACTTTGAATCCTCATTAGTGGCTCGCATGTAATTTCTGATTCTGCTCAGATGTGATGCATAGACTCGCCTAGATTACCACGAATACTACCTCCTCAGTGAGCCGAGGGAGAGTTGAGGACAAAGTACAATTCATACCCTCAGTATTTTGACACACAAATAAAATGGTGCACAGTAAATATAGTGCACTGCATAGTAAATAGGGAGCGACGTCGGACCCCGTGGTTGTATTTTTTAGTTATGAGGGACTGTAGTTGAATGTTTCAGCACCATGGAGAGAGAATAAAGTTTAATTTTTCAGCACCACGGAGAGAGAGTCAGACTCGACTGCTTCAGTAACATGGAGAGAGAGTCTGTTTTATACAGTCTAGATATTGTGTCAGTGTTTGGACAGTTACACAGTTTTTGTTCTTTAGATTCTGTGTTCCAGCACATTTAGTTTGAAATAAATTGACTGATACAGCATTACAGTGCCAAGCTTCAGCTTTAATTTGAATACGTATATCAATAGGCCCTGTGTGGGAGCCCTATTTACAAACTACAAGGTTTCAAAGGTGATTGGACACTTGGCTACTAAATGCTTATTTGTGGCATACAGAGTTAAGAGTTGCTATTCAGATTTAGGTCTGTCAGTATGAAGAATAAAGAGGTGACCACACAAGCAAGGGAGACAATAATGAGGCCAAAAAGGATCTAAAATCAAAAGTTGGATACACTAATAAGAATGCACTTGAAGGAAAACTAGAAAATAGCAAATGTCCTGCTGGGCTGAAGAGTACAAGTCTCGTGGATCAAAGAGAAACCTGTAGAGTTCAGGGGAAAAGTTCGATGGAATGGTGAAGCAAAAATCAATCCGTATCAAAATGATGGAAAGAGGAACGTGTGGAGGGGGGGTAAAGGAGCAGCTCATGACCCAGAGCCATCACCTCATCTGTCAAACGCTGTGTTGGTTATGACTCAGGTGTGGATGGCAGTGCATTTATTTCACTGCTTGACGGAAGCAACAGGCTGCATGCAGAGGTAAACAGAAGCATCCGGTGCTCAGATTCATTCAAATGGATCAAAAAGCACTCAGCAGGACAGTGATCCTACACAAACAGACGGAGCGTCCAAAAAGCTTTTACAGGGAAAGGAGGTTAAATATTCTCGACTGGCTGGCAGAGTCAGTCACATGATCTCAGTCCAGTGAAGGCTAAAGACCAGCAGCAGCTGAGGATGGCTGTAGCATCACCACGGAAGAACCAAAGCATATCTTCCACATAGTTTTTATTATTATTATTATTATTTTTTTTTTTTTTTTACTTTAAATACAATATTATATCAATATCTACTTTTGTGAAGATTTGAAAGGATACCTTATATTCAACAGATGAAAAATAATGAAGAGATGAAGTGCAGCTCCCTTTATGAATTTAGATTTATTCTATTGTGTTTCAGGGTTATATTCAACACAGAAAAGGAACAGTTTATGAATTATCTAACGTCTGTGTACACGTACTGTATGATTTCA
Organism: Trachurus japonicus; assembly: GCF_045865225.1. NCBI lineage: Eukaryota > Metazoa > Chordata > Actinopteri > Carangiformes > Carangidae > Trachurus > Trachurus japonicus. The sequence continues at coordinate 15,851,151 of NC_140918.1, forward strand.
CTTCACCTATTATTTTCTCTGTTGAGAGTGTGTAGTGTAAATTCCTTGTTTGCTACAGATGTATACTAATAGGTACCTTCAGATTCAGTACATGTTGCCGTGGCTATAACACAATTGGTTGCGACAGGCAGCAGCGAGCAGTTTCATGTGTTCATAATTAGAAACAACTTTTGGTGAATAATCCATAAACATTGCCATTTGGCTCCTGTCCTCACCCTGCATCACAGCATTCTGTTTGAAGTGGTAAAAAGAGCAGTTGCACATCAAAGGCAGGTCTTCGGTGCTTCTGTTTGATGTAGATCCTCAAATATACAAGACTCTTCAATGCTTGCTCAGTGGTCGTGTGTTATGTGAAATGTAAGATGAAATGTATGTCAGGTAAAGGGAGGTAGGCGGCCGATCAGGTTTCATTTATACAACACTGTCAATGGATCAATGGGAAGGGAAAGTGGTCTGGTGGTTCAGATTCATTCTTTAACTTCACCATGAGCAATAACACTGACTCGTCTGTGTCTTCATTAATGTTTATTGGGATACTGCAGCTGGGTGGCAAGGTGGTTTCAGTGGTTAGCACGTTTGCCTCTCAGTGAGAACATTCTGTTTGATTCCTGGCCTTTCTGTGCAGAGTTTGCATGTTCTCCTTGTGCCTGTGTTTGTTCTCTCCAGGTCCTTCAGCTTCCTCCCACAGTTCAAAACAAGCACATTAGATTGATTGGCAACTCTAAATTGCCTGTGTGAATGAGAACATGTGAGGTTGTTCATCTCTATGTGTCACATCCCTGCCCAGAATATTTCCCGACCTCATCCTATGTCAGCTGGGATTGGCTCCAGCCCCTCTGCAACCTTACACGAGTAGACAGTATAGACAGGATGGATGGATGGATGGGTGGGTGGATGGATGGATACTGTGGCTCAATAAATTAATTTAATTTGAGCTCATCAAAAACATGTGATTATTTTAAGTTCGTCTGCTATGGATGAAAAAGCAATTTGCATGCATGTATGGGATTGGACAGGCACTCCCTGTAATTTGCATGCAAGCTTGCAAGTGGACTTGCACTACACTGACCATCCATCTTGTAAACATGGATGACTGAGGCACCACAGTTTAAAAGTGATAGCCCACAGTGGCGGTCTACTACACAGAGAGAAAATAAGGAACTGTTGGGGCGCATAAATTGAGGTCTGACTGAACAAGCAACAGTGTCTGAACCACACCTCGACATATCAGACCCAGCATATTTGTCTAAATTACAGCCAGCAGCAATGCTTGAGTTTTGTTATCTTCCTTCGGCACCACCCTGGATTCAATGTCACGACCTTTGGTGCCAGTGACAAATAATGAATTCAGACCCAGCTGAGAAGTGGTCGGACTACTGATTGTTTCTCCATGAAGAGTGAATATTTAAAGGACACAGGGCGCCGATGCAACTGCAACACACAACTACTGCTTCTCTCCTTCAATCCTCTTCTCTGAATTTCACACTTCATATTCTAAAAAGTTAATTTCCTCTGGGCCGGTATTGTGAAGTTCACTGCAAGGCAGAAGGTAAAAGCACAATCTGAAAACCGTACGGTGCAACACAGCACGAGTACAACAGGGTTTAGACGTCGACACAGAATTAACCAATACTAATTATAAGCCTAAAGTCGCCAATACTGTAAGTATTATTATTGTTTTTGTATTATTATGACAATGTGTCTGTACATCACAATGACTATTAGTGAGTCTTTTTAAAGGGGACCTATGCAAGTTTGGTCGATTTTCCGCAGTTTTTTTTCTCTATGGAGCTTGGGAGTGCATATTTTCACTGTCACAAACTCACAGCTAACCCTCCTCCCTCCCCTCCAGCCACGTGCATTTGTTTTCAATGAAGCCGACAAGAAGGTTACGTAATGTTGTTAACAAGAGATTATCGGTTATGTTTGTGTCGTAGTGCCGTAAAACAGTCCATGTTTCTCGTGAGGCGAGATCTGGGACACCGGGTCGGGGGCGTTGATCTTGCAAGGTTGTTTTTTTTTTATTGCTACGTGGAAGGCAGAGAGCCTCCTTTCTCCCCCTAACAAGTCATTCAACCATCCCAATTACTCCAAAGCTGTTTGATTAAAGTGCAAATCTTGCACAATTCCTCTTTAAACACATAGTAAGTAAGTGAATTACAACAAAGCATATTGCACATGCCAGCAAAAGAGATAAAAAGAGAACACATAGCGAACAGCCACCACTGTTAAAGCCAAACTGTTAAAAGTGAAGTTTTAAATGCTGCTAGGAACGCTCATGAAACTCAGCTTTTGTTCCACAGCGAGTCCTTGATCAAAGAATCTAAGCCACCTTGAACATAAACTTTCCCTCGCAGCAGCAAGTAATCATGGTCTGTAGGACTAGACTTCTTAGTGTTAATTCTGCACCGGTCGATAAGAGGAGAACAATTTCACAGCACTGACTGAAGTTCTAACTTGTTTGATACTTTTAAGCAAATCATTAATATTGCAGAATAAATGATTAGTCAAGTCGGTGACAACAGTGTGCTGTGAAATACTATAAGTGGCTGAAACATTGCAACACAATTATAATAAAAGACGGAGTAATGGCACTGACCGTAACACAAAGCACGTCATCAGTGTTCAGAGTCAAGTCAAGGGTAAAGACACAGTCATACATGGGTGTGTCCACAGAAAGCAATAAGCTTCACCAGACACACACAAGTCTTTGGTGTGAGTGTTGGAAAGGTCGCTGACAAGAGTATCAGAGTATCAGATACAAATCTGAGGCTGACAGCTGTGTTTATTGAATACTGGTTTATGGATGGTCCAGACGACTGTGGATTGAGGTTTGAGTCATGCCTTTGTCCAAAGTGGTGAATAATCTGTTGTATTTCTGATAATGCACAGACAGAACATCCTGGCAACAGGTGCTGCATCATCTTGAGAGGGGCTCTGGGGGACTGCAGAAGAAATATCTCGGTTTTTGCTGCTTTTCACTTTGTTGCACCAGAATATCTTTGGTTTGCTTGGACTCCTTCTTCTACCTCTCTTCTCTCTCTCTCTCTTTTTTTTGACCACTCTTCCCATTCATGGTGGTGGTGTAGCCTCTATTACAAATGTCAGGGGGAGGAAAAGCAAGTCACACAGAGCCGAACAGCCCCTGGAGTTTACTGTGACAAAAGTGATACGACCAATTCATCGAATGTTGCCGTGCAAGAACAAAATGAAATATTGACTGATAAATTCATGGCAGGTTAGACCAACAGCTGCCGACAGAATCATAATGCTGATTGTTTCCTGGAGAGCAAACAGGATTGTTGATGTTTATCTGTACTTCTACAGTATGTGGATCTGTTTGTTATTTGACCTACTGTTTGATTTTCACCTTTGTCCTTTGTTTATCGTCTAAGTAAATGAGGTGTTACCTCATCCTCAGCCTTCCCCTGTGAGGAGATATACATCTAGGAACCTGTATACAATTTGTAATATGCTGGAACTGATTTGTCCCAGACATCAAAGGGGCTTTTTTTTTTTTTGCCAACTCTGAGATCTGAACCCAGGACTTAAAAGTCTGCTGACCTTCCAAAAGAGCCAGAACAGAACATGAGGACCAACAGATCCTGCTGACCTTTCTGACCGACCCACAGAGTGATTCATGCTGGTTGTTGTTGCATAGTGCAGCTATAAAACGACAGTGAAAATGGTCCATGACAAGGACCGGTGCCAAGAAGCCCACTGCTGCAAAGTTTCAGTGCCACTGGCAGAGGCAGCGAGGCCACTGAAGCGCTCGCTTCTAAATAACTGGGGAAATCTCAAATAATGGCTCTGAGCCAGAAGAACAGTGCACGACACCAACATGGCCTTCGGATGAAGATGATACCGCCGCGCACAGACCACAACAACAACAGAGACAGAATTTGTGAAGTGTTTTGTTCTGTTATTGCTTTTTTTTAATTAACTGGCAAAACTAAATTAACAAAGCTACGACATAATGATTACACAGTGAAGATTCTGATCACAAATTAACAGTAAACTCTATAAGCGTGAGACCTAAATCTGTACAAAGGCTGTAGCGTCTCATTTATCACGTCTTAAAATGACTTTTTCAAACACATCTCATGCAACATTAGTGTGATAAGCTCTGTTTGATGTCACCTTTGGTGTCCTTTCCATTAGCTCTCAAGCTGCGAGGGCTTGTTTCAATACTGCAGAGAGAGCGCCTGGTTGATCTGCCACTCTTTTTTTTTCACCCCTCCAAAATCATATTTACTGTATAATCACTGTATATATCCTTGAGGAAAGGAAGCAGCACTGAGAGCTCCCCGCTGTGCTCGTCCAGTTTACTGCAAAACCACTTTTCACCTTCAGTAACAATCATGACATTGTACAGGAAACAGTAATAGAGCTCATACAGCAGGAGGCAGATGAAGAGGTCTCCTCACTCCAGGGGGAAGTGAGTAGAAGAGAACAGAAGTAATAGTCCAACAACTGGCAAGTGTGGACTCTTGAAGTTACACACAATAGGCTTTATTTCTAAATTGTCATCACATTGTTAAGCTCATCTGCAGGGCCGTTGTATAGAGGAGAAAGGTGATGATAATTCTAGGGGCCCAGCGCCCAGTGGGGCCCACAAAACACAGTCTAATCTTTGTATGACTGATTTATTCTGCTTAAGACCCTGACTAATACTCATAGTAATGCTGCATTAGCATCAAAACAAAGTAGGCTATAAATAAAAAATTATAATACATACATAGTCTAAGAAAAAAAACTGGAAAAGTTAGGGGGTAGGGGCCCACTTTAGTATTCTTTAGGGGGGCCCAGAATCCCTAGCAACGGCCCTGCTCATCTGGTGACATCTGTTCTTTAACTTTCTTGTGTCCCACAGGGAAATTTCAGAATCTTACTATTTTAACTTATATTGAATAAGGGGAACCCTAGTGCAGGATAAGCGGTATAGAAGACGAATTAATTAATGAATGAATGAATAAGGGGAGATGCAGAGATGCACACAACAGCTCAGCATCAAATACAATCTTTTGTGCCTGTTACTGCGATGAAAGGAACGTAAAGACATTGAATACAGGAACAATGAACAATCTTAAATTAGCTACAGCAACCCCAAGAAATATTACAAAGAGAGTCAGTGATTGACATGAGCCTCCTGAAGCAAGAAAGAGAAAGGGGGGAGATTCTGTACTTTGAATACAAGAACATATTTTCCTTGTCAAAAGGCCACTTATTGAGGTAGTTACAGAAGATTGGTTAGAGGATAGAAATATTCACGAGGAGATAAATCAGACTCTTTTCATTAAGCGAGAGCCCCTCCCAGGTGGTTCCATCAGTGATGACACCCATGACATGCCTCCACTCTCTGATAATAAAAGGCGTAGAGAAAATGTGAACCAGAGGCAACACAAATAAAAACACTGCTCAGCTGAGAGACGCTCCATTAAGGCTCTCTTCACAAAAAAGAAATAGGTCATACAAAAACTGTCAAAATAATGCAAATTTGCAAATAAATAATTATACGGAGGAGGGTGTGGAAATAGCACTAAATTGTGCAGCAACTGACTGAGGCAAAGGAAATAACAACTGGGGATTCTGGACTCTGCAGGAAAACCCAAAATACACATACATGTGTGTAAGCAAAAATCAGTTGTCGGCGACAGTCTGTTGGGGTTTGTAGGTTTGTAGCCTGCTGGTTTTATAATTAGGTGAAATTACAGCTTCAATTCTGACTTGTTTCAAAGCTCCAGAAGCTGCTCTACTTTCCAACACACCGACAAAAAGCTGTTCTAATGTTGTGTTCAATAGTTTATCCATACACACCTTGATTGAATCCACACAGACACACACAGAGAAACAGATTGCTTTTGCAAAATATCCACAAAACCACAAACGTGTCAATGGTCAAACTAGATATGCTCCTGATGTAATAGGATGTGATAAATGATTGAGAGTGAGAGTTGAGACTCTTATAATAACACACGCTCTCTCATACAAACACAAAGAGGCTAAAAAATCACAAGTCAAGCCATTATCAGAAGTCTCACACATTTACACTTCATCTCTGCCTTCTTCTTTGCCGCAGCAGACTTACAGTTATTACATTCACACAAACACACACGGCCGCTAGAGACGGTGAAGACGTGCTGCACACAGGCCCTGCAGCGAAAACTCCTCCTGTCAAAAAGAAGGTGAAATCCTCCCACTACCTGCAGCTCTTCACCCGCTGAATTGAAATTACGTGACCTGATCTTTCTGGGATTCAATCTTGACTTTGTGAGCAGTTGTTGCTGTTTTGCAGGACTGAGTTACTCACACACACACACACACACACACACACACACACACACACACACACACACACACACCACACACACACACACACACACACACACACACACACACACACACACACACACACACACACACACACACACAGATTTGACTTAAGCTGATCTTGTTTGATTAATTCTTTCCTGAGTCTCTAGGTGTCATTTTGTTTTATTATACCCAATTGTTACATTTAATTGACTTAATAAAGCTGCTTTTTCTCTCCAGATCTCTGGGGATTTTCATGATAAAATGTTGGTGAAGTTAAAAACAAACTGATCACTGCTGTTTATTTAGTAGTAACTGATGTCTTCTGCTGCAATCCACCACATCCTTTCAGATTTCGACATTTGAACCTTTCACTTTATTTTATTTATCATAGTCTAAAGCTGAATGTTTGTGGATATCAGCAAAGATAATGGAGGTCCTTTCATCGTTCAGGGCTCATAGCCTACTTGCACAGATGTTATATTTTCATCAGTCCACATTGGCTTTGGGTGTTTCCCAACTTGATACAGTGATGTAAATGAAATCTGGCTGCTGTCAACAGACAGACAAGGGGAGAGTAAGGACACAATCTCATGATTAACATCTTGTAATAACGTTAAACGATGTTGTTGGTAACTGTGAATCTCTCTGGACGACGACAACAGTAACGACCAGACATTTGTCTCTGACCGCGGAGGAAGTCCCACTAAACAAACAGCGGAGGATAATAGAGCCTCTAGTGTCTTGTCTGTTGTTTTTCAACCCTGCTGCTGCTGCTGCTGCTGCTGCTGCTGGTGGCTTGGAAAGATGAACACACGGATGTTCACTATATGCGTATTTACCGAAGTCAGCTGGAAAAAAGAGTGGCACATTCAATATCTTCTCAGAGAACAGAAAGCGTCTCCAACCATCATAAATCTGCCCTGACAAATATTACTCTGTTTGTGCACGGCAGATTTACAGTTATAGATCCCTGACAGCTGTAATACAGTCACGCACACACCCATGCAGCACGCTCACACTTATCTGTTTACAATATTGCTGCAAAAAAAACCAAAAAAAACATTGCATTTGTAAGCACAAAAGAAGGCAGCTTTGCATACAAAGTGGAAGACGGGTCTACACTTCACCACAATGCCAGATATCTGGGGGATTCTCCTGCTGGCTGCCATCTATAAATACTGTTCACATCCTCAGTCAGGGATTCACCGGGGGAGTGATACAAGCTCGCAGAGACCTCCAAGAGTGTAACTGCCAGGAAGTCATGACTGCTCAGCCATAAAACGAGACCCTTATCTATGTCAACATGTGTGCAGTTTAAGTGTCTGCCAGTTTACTTAAGTTATGGGGCTCAGCTTTCCAATTTGTAACAATGGTGCTAGTGAGGTAGGATCTTTTTTTCCCCCAAACTTAAAGAAATCATTTTTGTTGGTACCATGGATGTTTTCAGTTACCCTAGATGCTGCATAATGGGCTGAACTTGGCTCAGGATGGTGGTTTTGATATTGCGCTCATTAAACAGGAAGACACTTGGCACAACGTTTGATCCACATACACATTTACCAGCGAGTGTAACACTCTCACGCAGGCTGGATACACACATAAATAATTAATGGATGTGTTGAGGAACATGAATAATATGATGATTGCTGTTATGCCACTGACATCAGGCTGAAGTAGCATAAGTGCAGGTGTAATTTGTGATGCATTAATGGTTTTTTCCTTCCTCAGAGAGACTAACTTAACAGCTCGATGCCCAAGGTTAATAATTTGAAAGATTGCATAATTACGATGTAAATAAATCTGATTTGAGATGAGCGATGTATCAGGCTCGAATATATTCATATTATGTGGATGAAGTAGGAGAGGAATCGTGATTTTAACAGTCGGAAATGGTTTGAATACATATCAGCGTTCATCATGACATCTGCACGACACAAGGGCAACGAAGAGGGCAGGAGGCCTCGCCACTGACCCTGCCCACCTAGGCAACCATCTGCTCAGATATCTTCCCTAGAAGCAGATCCATTAAGAGCTGTGAGTACTTAATCAGGCTCCCTAAAGCTCACCCAGTACAAACAATGTCTCGTTCTCTATATTCACTGTCAGCGTCTGTAATCCTTTTCCTTTTTTTCTGCACCGTCAACAGGATTTCTTAGATTTCAAATGAATCACACGCGACGTTTCCCCACACCGAGATCTAATGGGATTTACGGAGCTGTTCTGCTTCCAAACACAGCAGCTGATCTCCAATTCAGATCATATTGCCAATACAATTATTACCGCAGAACTAATTGTAATCCAAATAAAACTGTCAGATTAAAGATAGCAAAAGTCTGAAGATGGCAGGATTACTGTACAAAGGCTGTGACAAAGACGATTCATTTGTTAATCATACTCTGTTCAGTTAAATGGGGAATATGAATGAAATCTGTCTGGGTTGTACAAGAGAGTGGGGGAAAAAATGACCTATGTTGTTTAGGTTGAAGGACTTGTTGGTTGAATGCTATCAAGTGGTAGTGAAACAGTCTCTACATGCCATTTAAGAAACTGCAGCTCCTGTTGAGCTTCACTGGAACCAAAGTGTTTGCTGCTTAAACATCGCAGGACCTGATGTTAAAGAGGACTGACAGTCGTTTTGTATTAAAGTTTTGCTTGAAGGCTTGTGCCCTGATGACTATTACTGTATTGTGCCCAATGCCCTTCTATGAAAACACTTTAGGATTTACTGTGTGTTGATTTGCAGTGGGTTTTGTCAATATGAAAGCACATTTTGTCATCTTTTCTCATCTTCCTGTGTGGAGCCTCTTGTGCTTCACTGGTGCAACAAACACTGTACGGGTCATCTCCAATTCCTCCTGAAGCTGAAACTGATCTTTTGAATTTCTTTATCCATGGTGGGATTTTTCATACAGTGCCCCTGTTAAAGCACCGTCTACTACAAGGTCCTTTTGTCCTTGGGTGATGTGTTTGTGTGTAGTCATTATGTCTCTGCTGCAACAATGTCACCAAGAGAAAGTGGATTTAAACACAAAACTCATGTTTCTTTTTTTCTTTACTGATACAGTTTTTCAAAATGACATTCATTTACTATTGATGCATTTGTGTAATATTAATGGGTTTCTTAAAAATATAGATGTGAGGTTCACTCAGTCAGTTTGGATTGAAAATTGAGCAAGGTTTTGATTATTTATTGATATCCCGCTATACTCTTGTGCTGTATTTGGATTGGGTTCATTGGTTATATCTACACCGAGTCTTTAAATCTTAATGTTCAAAAACAATACCCACCATTACTGTGCAACTTTCCCAAACTTGCATACAATATTGCTGCTCAGTGATGCATCCGTAATCTATTTCTCAGGTGATTTTAAACTTGTCAGGTTACACAAGGAGTATATACGCACACCTTGCAGAGGAAAAGAACTATTATAATAAATATGATTATGAAGAGTAATTACATGAGTTGAGCAATCAGGGAACTTCTGCCCTGAAGTAATTAAAGAGTTTGTTGGATGAAACCACATTCGCAGGTTGATTTTTCGGACCTCTGCGGAAAAGGGAGCGATTTCTATCCGGGCACATTGGTACTGCAGCACCGTTCACAGGCCAGCGACGTTCATTTAGACAGTGCTGCAGCTCCCACACTGTGAGTTAAGGTGGAACAGCAGTAGCATAAAGGGTCGGTGGCCTGTGGCAATGTGGGAGGCTGCAGTTTGAAAACCTGCAGGATCTGTAACCAGAAGAGGAATTTGAAACTTGTACACCTCTTTCTGAACACATGTTATCGGTGCTGGTGGTGGAGCTGCTCTGTGACAAAACGAAGAGCACTGTTTACTGCTGCGGTGTGAGGCCATGTAAATGTAGCAGTTGCATTATGTGGCTGGCGACTCTTCCCTTGGTAAATACTTTCATGCTTGAATGCTCAGTCACACTATGTTCTGAATATTTAATGCCACTCAATTAGTGAACTACAGTTTGAAAGCGACTTCTCCATTACCTGGCAAGCTGTATCATCCCTGAATGCGCAACTTTCCTCCCTCCCCCCCCTGCAACATCCTTGTCATTTCACTGTTGTTCTAATTCTTGTTTTTTCCACAGCCAACCTTTTGATTAAATTTATGCCGTCATTGCAGATAGTGGATTTTCAATGTCAAATCAAGTGGCTCAAAGCAAGGGCAGAGCAGCCACTTGTGGGCCCGGGCAACCTGGACACAGAGCAAGAGGGGGAATGGAATTCCCGTCTCATAAAAGATTTTGTGATATCAAATCTGATGTGAGTTATCTCTTTATTGTAGTCTGCCTGGCTCGGCTCCAAATCACCGCCAGCTGTGCTCTCTCATTGAGAGGACCATTTGCCAAAACAGAACCTTCATTCTTAACAACTATGTACCACATTTACAACAGCGGGAGCGATTTTAATGCTCCACTGACTCTTTTATGTGATCTTAGTACAATGCTATGTTGTACAAGGGGGATTTTTATTAATTAACAGCCAAATGTAATACATCAAACGAGCTCAACAGAGGTGAAATGAAGTAATTCAAGACCTGGGATGAATCAATTTCTCCCATCTTAATGATGGCTTTTTATCTGCCACATATTTCCCACAATAGTTATTCTGCTACATTTAAAAAATATATATATATAAAACTGTCATTCATCACAGCTGAATGGCTAAAACACTGAGCTCAAATGCAAATTACCCACAGAAAGTGATACTAGGTGTAAGTCTCGCAGGTGCTATAACCAGGAGGTATATCAATGCATCTAAAGACCACAACTTTATGACAATGTGCCATGTATGGGGAACTTGGAGGCAATATAAATAAATATGAAGAGGATTATTAACAACTTATTGAATGATTGTGTACTTCTTTTCTAAATTCATACACTAAAACAGAAAACTAACCGTTTATTTTGTGCCTTTGTGTCATAAATCAGAGAAACAGGAGCAAAAGCGCACACAGCCTGTCCCAGATTTAGTGCAACACTTGAACTCTTCATCATGATGCACAAGATCTGAGCTGCTGAACCTTTCCGCAAGCAGATCAGACACAGTCCAGTGCACACGGGGGGGAAAGAGAACCGCACAGTGGCAGGATCCCTGCTCCGGGTCCTGAACTGGTCCTGAACCAGCCGGACGCTGCGTCCACATGCAGCAACTCTTTATAATCCCAAATTCAAACCACAACCCAACCAACCAAGACTCACCTTCCACTTCATCCTCAGGCAGGTTAACAGGGGTCCGGTAGGAGAGGACATCTGGAATAGTGCAAAGTCCCTTGTACATGAACCTGGTGGTCACAGCACGCACTGGCATTTCTGCGAGGGAAAACCAACAACTGTGTCGCGATCTTCATATAGCCTGGCTCTCCGGAGTTTTTAGAGACCCTTTACTACTCTCCTCGATATCTTAGAATAAAACCTCAAGCCAAATCACCCAGGAAAAACGCACCACCGCCACCACTCCGCAAAGTTCAACCGCTCGTCGTGTCTTCGCAATGTTTCTAGAAACCCTAAAATATGAATGAAAGCACCTTCCACTGCGCTGCGCGTTTAACCAATAACGCAGCGTGGAAGTCGCCTGTGGCAGACTACTGTAAGCAAGACAAGAGGCAGACAGCCAATACCGTCTCCCAAAAATAACATCTAAAACTTTTACTTCATAGCCTGGTTAACAAAGCTGGAGTCTGTCTGCAGTGTTTAATAAAAAATAATAATGAAAAAGCCTTAAATTATCATTTAGCTCATATCAAAGACCTGCACCCCAAAATAAACACTCTTCTATTCCCGCAGCCTGTATCCTCTGCGCTGGAAAAATAATAATAATAATAAAAGAGAAAAATGTAAATTAAGTACAAAAGATATTTGCACTAAATCGATCTTTTCTCTATTTGGCTCCTACAGCGCGTCTTGTTCTATCAAAGAGTCTATTCCCAGTATATTCAGCCTCACTTTTCTTTCCCGTTTCGGCATCTTCTTAAGCGAAAAAAATGGGGGGGAAAGAGCAGCAGAGGCACTGACGAGCTGATTCTATCCAGAAAACGAGGTACAAACAAAATCTTGGAACATTTTTTTTTCCTGGAGAGCAGCTTCAAGGGAATCCGGGGTGACCCCCTTCTCATCTACAGACACGCTGCAAGAGGCAGTGATCCTCTCTCTCTCTCCAGCTGTCTGCTCCAGTCTCATTTGGACTCTCACATGGCGCACACACACACATAGGCTACCCACACACACCACAGGCTACTGTCGCCTCTGCCACAGAATCTGTTGACCGTCTCCAAATTGTCTGCCTGCAATGAGACCCCCCCCCCCATTTGTATGTTAACTGAAAAACACAGGTTAAAGATTGCTGGACCAAATATAGAGATGAGGTGCGTTTGAAGGATAAAAAAAAAAGAAACAAAAAGAAAGTGGGTATAAGCAGCAACAAGTGATGCTCTGCAGCCCTGTGAGTTAGACTGGCTGAGTATTTTCCATATCAGTTTTTAGCTCAGTCATAGCATTACCATTAATTGCCTCCTATTGGATTAGTGTCCTGCTGAAAAATTAGATCAAGCCTTGGGCCATTTGGTCCTTATCCAATATGTGGTTCATGATCAAACAAGAATTCAGTGAAACCCAGAATACAAAAATTGAAGCTGGTTTTCAGAATGCTTATTCATCAAAGTGAAAAGGACCAAAGGACAGAGGAAAAATAAAATAAAATAACCAAATCTATTTCAAGGGAAATTAAGTGCTCATGTACAGTAGCAATTTGGGGCTGGGTGCCATATTGGCAAGAACCACTGGGGATGAACTGAGACTAGAGCTGATGATGCTGACATATCTATTCTCTATGATTGTGAAGTTGCAGTCAGCAGCTATCTTAGTTTAGTTTAACTTAGTTTAGCTTAATTTGTTTATCTTAGCATAGACTGGATGAAAGTGGAAAGAGCTAGCCTGGCTCTGTGCAGCCAGCCTTCTTCCACAAGCTGCTTCATGTTTACCACACAGACATGAGAGTGGTTATCTTTTCATCTAGCTCTCAACAAGAAAAAGCCAATAAGTTACTCAATAAGTAAATCGACTACTGCATAAACAACTCAAACTAGCTTCATGCTTACTCATCAGTGCAGGCGGAACATATTTCCTGGGTGAAAAATGCAATTTTCCAGCATTAGAAAAAGTCGAGGCCAAGGATTTATTTCATTCGAGCCACCACACCCTGATGTCTGAAAAAAAAAGAAGTAAAAACTAACTGTGACAGTCGTTTACGGGGTGAATCTGAAAACATCCCTTTCCTGGAAATGAGCAAGCCCACACACAGGGCTACAGGCAGCACACTTATTTATTTATTTCTACCCCAAACAAAGCAGTGCACACCCTCATATTTTGTTCAGAACCAGCTGTAGCCTACGACTCTGAGGCTGAAATGTGATGAATGTTTACCGAGCTGCACCTGAAGTAGCCCTCAGAAAACACAGAGAGGAATCTGCCGTTGAGACTTCCAGCGTGCTGCTCGATGGTGCCCTGCGTTAACATCTTTCCAACCTGGTTGTCACCAGATAAGTGTGACGTGTGCTCCGAGGGCTGCATGTGGTTCCACTGACTGGTTCTTCAAGGGGGTTTTTTACAGGGGCAAGGTCTATTCCCCTCTGAATGTGAAGGGATTGTCTCCTTCTGCTGCACCTGAGCCTCCCGCTGGCTCCGCATCCACACGAGCACACTTCTTAAAACGTGAAAAACAGGCTTTGTTCTTTCTCCCACGCAACATGATGGATATATGATGGCTCAGATTCTGAGAGTTTAATCATTTTCATGCAGTCTTTTCAACTCTGGCAGAGAGGGAAGCACAGATATCCAGTAATTGTATACCCAGGGCAGTAATATATGCTGTTCATAAAAAAGACAGGTTGATGGAAAAAGATTTTTGAATATACTCTAATGCAGCTTGGTGCCTATTTGCGGCATGTTTCAAACACAATCATATTCTTAAATATCCATCACAGACACTGCTTTCACGAAATGAATAAATGAGCACACACCGATCTTCAATTTAATCACTCAAAAGATCATTAAACCCACTGTCTCCTCAGTGAAAAGCACAATTCACTGCACAATAACCTTCATAACAAGATGTAAAAACCGCATTAAGTGCAAAAACAAACCAGACAGCCCTTTTATCTATACACCACGTCGAGCCAAAACATTTCTTATTCTCTATCTGAAAAAGCCGCAGCTCAGTCTCGCTCTCAAGCCCGTCAAACCCAGACCGGCCAATATTTCATGAGACGGGAGGAGAGTGAGAGTCACCTTTGTGTTGCACTGTATGTCTGGGCAGTAGTAGTTATCTAATATATGCCACCCATAGAGTTCATAAGAGTGCTATAGTGGTCATTCATAGTGGGATATCATCTCAGCCTGAGGGTTTTCACTAGTGGAAATCACCCCATTCCTCTGCATCCATCCTATCATCATCAAATTAAGCCTCTAGGGTGGGCTACAAGGTTGTCTTCAGAGGCAACTCAGCTCAGAGTATAGGCAGGTAAGAGACATCAAAACCACAGCTGCTGACATCCAGGCGGCCAAGATGGAAATATTCCCACACTGGATGGAGAAAGGAGAAAAAAAGACTCTTGTAAATTCCAAGGATGAACTCCTGTATTCAGGCCTGATCGAAATCCCAGACAAACCCAGCAGGCAGGGTGAAGATCGTTTACCACCACATGATCAAGAACGGCTGCAGAGCAGAGGCACATCTCACTGCAGCTCAAGAGTATGCATTGTGAAATATCTATTGAGCTATTTCTAACAATGTCAAGAAGCAGAAGGGGTTTGAAGAAATCCAAACATGTCACTCCTATCCATGCCCGTGGTCATAAAGATGTTATAGATCTCGGCCAGTCTTATTTTCGCTCTTGAATCAAAAATAATGCAGGTTTCACAAAAAGAGAGAGTGACTTCTTTTTCAGCTTGCAAAGTTATCCACCCTAACCCCGGGCTAACCAAGAGCCACGTTTCCATGGTAACATTGAGACACGCTTTGACAAAAATGACAAAAAATAAGAGCAAAACATGGCTAATAATTTATGATTTTCCAACATTGTTGTGGGGGCAAGTAATGAGTTTTGAGAGTTTTCTTGCAGAGACCACACTAAACTGGTGGTTATATACAGCAGCCAGGACGTCGTCAGTCACTTTTAACAGCCTGAAGAAAATATCCTGAGCCTGACTGATGAGCAGACATATTGAGTCCTGCCACATTAAAACGCCACAGCAGCTCAGCTCTGCTCCAGGTCTGCACTGAGCCCAGGTTGTATCTTACTAAAAGTTGGTGCAATTAATGAATTTAAATGTCTCTCTCTCTCTTTTTTCCCCGCAAGTCTTCGATTGTAAGACTGGCCCCTGCTCTAAGGATCTACACTGACATTTATATCTTGATTTCTTACCTTATGAGATCTTTACACAGTTGTAAAACATAGGACATTCCTGTTGAGACACAATTACTTGGTATTCATATACTGTTGTATGTTATTTTATAAATGTTGGGGTGATGTTTAACTAGCACCTTGAGATGAGATTTTAAACTAAACAAAGTGGAAAAGCATTTTCCCTGCATGGCAAATGCAATCTATAAAACTAACAGTGCAGAAAGAACTCCCAAAAATCTCATCAATGGCACCTACATCCAAACAGCTTCCCGTCAGAGATTCATTTGGGATTATTGATTGCTTTTGTAATTGACTGAAGAACCTTTGGTTTCAGAAACTATTAGGTCGCACCACAGACATTTTTTATGTGATCAGAATTGAAGCAGCTCCCCAGTGTGTAGAAAGGAGAAGAAAGTGTCAGATATCTGTTGTTTTTTCTCCACTTTTTTTTACTTTTTACTTTATCTGGGTTTGTGAGAAGCTTGGCACAAAAAGTGGTTTTCGGCTAATCCCTGTGACACATTTGTGACTGAGCTACCAGTCAGTGGAGAATTTAGTCAAGTGAATTTTATTTGTGCAGCCCAAAAATCACAAAGTTGAAGAAGATAAAAGCTCCACACAAACCCCGTAACAAGGAGAAACCTCAAGAGGAGAGACAGAAGGAGCATCTCTCTTCTGCATGCACATGTCATACAGACAGTATAATGATCTACAGAAGGAAAAAAACATCTTTGTTCTTGAGTCCCACAGATTGTATATTTCATTACCGCTGCCCATTGAAAGACGACCACGTATCCAAATATAATCCATATAATTTTCATGATGTTGATTTCTTTTTTCCTCGATAGAAAGCTGGAAAACATGAAGGTTTTTCCTCACCTCATGAATATCTGACAGCTGTTCATGCATAGTTTTCACAGCACAATCCAGTATATGAACTACATATTGTCCTATTAATGCAGGGAACATGTCACTGGAGGTCAAATCTAAAGTGAGAAGTGGTACACGATAGATTTCCACAAAAATGACGAGAGTGTTAGTAACCTCCTGCAGAGCGTTCATGGAGTACAGGGTTCAGAGGAGACCCAGATAAACACATAAAAACCCACTGACAGGAAGCTACTGACAGCTAAGGATGTGTGATTTCTCGTTTCACCACTATAAAGCATCCTGTTAAGATGTCAGTATAGACGTTACATCTCTTAATCTCCACTGCAGGATGGACATGCTGCTTTCTATTAAATTCCTCTTCGGGTCACCTTCTTGCCGTTTCATCTGCCAACACAGATGTCCTTCAAAAACATCTTCATCAAGGTGTTTACTATTTCACCGTAACAGATTCATTAAATTAGAAATTTGAGCAGTTTCAGTTGTTCTCTGTCGTTTTCACCGTCGTGCTGTGTGCTGCAGGTATAATTGGCATTTAGACAATGGGGTCCATCGTGGACTTTAATGCACGCTGATTCATGAATATTTAATAATAAAATGCTTTATCGCAATTCACATGCACCATGAGTACCTGCTCCGGCTCGGTCAACTTCCCTGACACTAATTTGTCCTTGGTGGGGGTCAGACTGCATCATCACGCACCGGTTTATGTACATGAGGATTATGATGTCATCCTGCTGTAAAAACATGTTCAATTAAAATGTGATGAAAAATGCAGTTGCTGAAAATGTGTTAGTCGTGTTTTTTTTTTTTCCTCCTCAGGATGTTGTTGCAGTCTGCTCTGATGTCTTCCAGCACTTCTGAGTGCAGAAAATAAACGTATCGCTTGTTGTCGGAGAACAGACACCCAGACATTTGGGGTATCGTCTGCAGCCTGTTTGCAGTGTTACTGTATCACTCTCCGTTTCACGTCTGTGACAGCAGATGATGATGAATTCCTTAAATTACCTGTTGCTCTGGCAGATGGCACACTGTGTCATTAACAGCAAAATCGTGTGAATTTCCAGGCATCCTGATGAAATATTCATCATGGATGTTCATGACCAATAGTGATGTAATTCATTTCTTCTTGCGTCCTCCGAGGGGCAAAATGAGGGCCAGAAGAGCACCCAAAAGAGCTTATTGAATTTTTACATCATCATGTATTCAAATGATGTATTAAAATGTAATGAGGACATCACAAATGAATATATCTGACTGCCTGGGGCATGGCTTTGAGATCTGATTGGCTGCTCCGGGTGCAGCCCCTAAAACCGAGTGCTCTGATTGGTCCATGGTCACGCTGACGCCTCCCAACAGCTCTGCAAGGAAACAACTAAACCAGTAATTCCCTGATAAACATTAAAAGTCTTCGGACATCCTCAGTCAAATGGTGGCGAGAGATTATTTACATGGCTTTACTAAGATATAAACAGTTGCAGATATGAAAACTTGTCCTTTCTTGTCTACTCAGATCTTTAAGGACATACTGTTTATAACAGAGGTACAGAAACTTTCCCTGAAATTTGTATCTATATATAAAACACTCTCTCAGTTAATTGACTGATTTCAGTATGCTGATTCCCTTGTTGCCAAATTTAAACTTACATTTACTTTTTTCTTTTTAAAGTTAATGAGGAAAACTTGTTATAAAGTCAGGGCTCATTTACACATCTACAGAGCAACATTAGCATTTATATAAAGTTTTGTTTCTGGCTGAATATAAATCTCCTTTAACTTTGGCTTCGGTGTCTTCCAACTCCTGGGAGAAATACCTGGCTTTTTTGCAAAACTATTTTTCACCAGCTGGCTGCTGACTTTGTCTTGCTGCTGTTCAGATAGTGTACAATCAGTTTTTAAAGGGGTTTCTTTTTCTTAATCAATGAAGATACTTGTCTGAAAATCTGAGAACACAAACACAGAGTTTGGTTATTATTATCTGTGGTTTCATCAATGACGGTTCTTTTTCACATTAGACATGGCCTTTTCATTCATTCATTAGTTATATGAAGAATAAGAGTGTCCCTGAGAGCTTAGGAAAACTACAAATTCAGAAAACAGCATCATTAATTTGACAACCCATGCACTGCAAAACCTCACAGTGGGGTTTCGAGGGACACAAAAGAATGATGGACTCTGGGAAGCACTCTTCTTCAGAGCTTCATGACCTGAGAAATTATGAACATATCAATTATCTGTTAATGGTGTCTGAAAACAACGTGACTTTCTTTTTTTTCATAACATTATTACAGTACATGATTAATTCAGATAATACTGCAAATTTGTACTGTTGGCTTAGCCTTAGTCATCAGCATTTTCTACTTCTTTTAACAGACACAAGGACATTTTGTGACATGTTTCAACTGCAGCGTCTTCCTCAGAAGTCAGCTGATGGCTGTGACGAAGTGCATAAATTCTCAAATTGATGAAGCAAGTCTAAATTTGTAGCATTTGTGTTTTTGCATGACTTTTCTTAAATTGCAGAGTGTGAGCTCTCAGGGCCACCGTAGTATTACAGTGCCGCTTTATGTTTGTTTATCAGTGATAGTTTGTCTAAAATTGAGAGTAAAAAAAGTTGTATTAGCAAATAATGTTCCCTTAGTTGCAGTTTGCACAGACATTCAATGTTATTTGAGATCATTTCAAGGAGGGGATGGTTCATTGGACAGAATGTCTGTCATCCACGCTGAATTGCATCCTCACAGGCTCGTGTACTCTGTGTATCCTGTCTGTTCTGTCCAATCATCGTGTTACATCGGATCAGTTTAGCGGAAAGTCGGAATACATAAATCACCGCACGTGGTTAAACAGACCATCTACTTGACACAGCTGCCATCATGCTGTTGTGGAGTGTCGATGCTATCTCCAACCCCGGCGTCCTTATCCCATCCGTTTAATCCCACAATCAGGAAAACATGGCAGCTGCCTCCCCGGTGGATCTAAAAACACTTTGACAGGTGGAAAACAGATCTGAGGAGACCTTCATGTTCGATAGCAGAGCCCTGACACCAGACACGTCTCTTTTACCTTGTTTTAGCCTTGGTGCTGTTACATACAAATTAATAAACTCCTCATCAGCCCTCACTCTGATTATCTTGTTTTAATTGAACCAAACAAACAGTATGTGCTGACAGCTTGAAATGTGAGTGAAATATAACCACCTGTTTCTTTATCCGTCTAATTCCAATACCCAGTGAGAGTTTCTCCCGTGTATCCTCAGGACAGACACAGGATTTACCCAATGGGGGATTAAAGATTTGATCTCATTTTACCGATGACAGCAGATAGATTTCTGTGGCCACTTTCTTGTAAAACAACCTCTCCACTTTTATAGCGTAACAATCAGACTGAAACATTACTATTGTGTGAAAACCCACCCGTCTTTTTACTGCGAGCCGCTGCTGAAGCATAATGTCTTTGTTCCCACACACAACAGCAAATCATTGCACAGATTATTCCGTCGATAAACATTTTCACCGGCAGGACGACTGATTGGATTTGAGTGGCTGCATTTGGAGTCTATCTTCATAAGCAATGAAACATTAACAGCAGTTAATAATTGTCACCCAACAATGAGCATTAAGTGCACACTTGTCACGCATACAGGAGCTTTGTTCACTTAACATACATAAATACATGAGCCCAGATTTAATGTGCTAGAGTCTAATCCCAGGATAATAGTCCTTACTTACATCACAAGGTATAAATAACCATTTCCTTTGAAGTTACATGCTGTGGCCTTGGAAAATCATATTAAGTTGTTTACACATTTGTTTGCATGTAGTCATGCACGTGTGTTTGTGCTGTGATGTGATTGTCCGTGGCGTGCAGACGTGCAAAAGGAAACTTTTGGGGTTGCATTTAGTCATGGAAGCCTCCGGGCGGGTCATTAACCACACATTGTGACACGGTGGTCGGATGGCTCGCTGTTCCCTATGCTCCAGGGGGCGGCCATCAATCAGGGAGAGAGGCACAGCAGACTGACAGGTGCTTGATGGGCGATGACACTAAATATGCTGTCATTTGAGCCAGAGACTGGAGCCAGACTCAGCAGGCCTTGTTAAATGACAGAAGCAGCTTCCTCCACCACATGTTGCAATAGAACAATCGTAGAGCAGGGAAGTAGAAGTGTACGTATGTGTTTCTACATGTCAAAGCGTGTTTCCCTCAGACTGATATTCCCAGGAATGAAACGCTGCCTTCTAGGAGAAACTCTGTTGTTGTTGTTGTAGAAGGTCAGGCCTTAGTTTTCCGTGAGATTTCATTCATGCTTTTTATTCATGTGGCCGTCACCAAGGTCAACCATAATGGATCTCTTTGTGTGTTTTTCTCCTTTTGTTCACCTGTTCTTGACACAAACCTCATCTTGCATCTTGTGCCGCTTTTCTGCCCAAAAACTGTGACCTTGACTCTAAACTGTTGGTCCTCGGGGATCTTGTCTTGCACTAAAGTCAATTATGTTGCGGTAATGCATTATGTTAGGTAGAATTCCCCAGACAATCAGTCACTGTCTGTGCAAGATGGTTGTACCAGCTCATCCTCCTCCTCATCTGCCATCCCATTACACTGCAGCCCAGGTGGGGATCTGCGTAAGGACCGGTCCTGCTTCTGACAAGGTCACCTGTTGTTAAACACACACATGTGTATTTACCAACGCACGTCTCAGGATCAATTATGGAAACTTTAAATCTTTGATCTCCTCTCACTGACAAGATCCTCAACAGAGGGATTTTCTCACGGTTTCTATGAATAAACTGGTTAAAAACTTATGCATTTTTCATCATATGCAAAGTTTGTCGATGGATTTCACTATTGCAAATTACACCGCCTTGATGAAATCTCCACCATTCAATCTAAATCCAGCAGCGGCTTCTTTCTCACACATTGAATGATAATGATAATATCATGTGTGGCTGGTAGACAGAGCACAAAAAGGGGCGTTTACAAAAGGAGCATTACAAGTCAGGTCACAACAGCGCTTTGAAAAACCAGATCAATACCATTTCTGTGACCAATTTTACAGTTCTCAGGGTCGGTTGCCTCTGGAGTAATAAAGCTGTTTTCTCCAAACGTCCTTCAGTCTTTGCTACAGACACTGGGGGAAATATTAAGACAATATATTTGACAATCCTGTGGGCATGTCAACATGTTCTAGTCCGCAGTTAATCACCTAGATTATGATGGCTTTAAGGAGACATACGAGCAGAAGATTCAACAAGAAAATCAAACTGCAAATTAATCCTGGGCTCATAGAGTCTGGTTTTGACTAATGCAGTGGCTTTGTTTTTCATCTTTTTACTATCAGAAGAAATAAATTCAAACATCTCACATGTAGCTACAGAGAGAAAATAAACCTGATGGGACTTTGGGATCGGGTACTGCCATTGGATTTTTCTTAATTTTGATGAATCAGCACTGTAAAGATTTTGGAACAGATGGTCAATCTGAACAGGGCGTGTGGCGATCCTTCCTGTCCTCACCTCTGCCCTCGCGCCAGGCAGTTCTTTTGTGGAGTCAGCTGACGGCAACACAAGAGAGCAGGTAACATGCCAGAGGTGCATGGAGAAAACTGGGAAGGTGACCCGAGACTGTGAAACTCAACTATCACTGCATGTTCCAATTTCTGACCACCAGAGGCGCTGTGGAACATGTTTTACCAGTACATTTACAAAGATGCATTATGCACATTACAAGCTTGAGGATGACAAGAAATAAAATCACTTAATGTGAGGTGTGCTGGAAATAAGAAAAGCACAAGTGGATATAACCATCGGAAAGATATCGTAAAAAGCAGACTTTGCAAATATTTTATGAGGTTGGAAATGGAGTAAATATGTTCGTTAGGCCTGAGGATACTGAGTTTTTGTTGAGAAGCACAGAGTGTAAACAAAACATCTTTGTTTACAAAAGAAAACTCTACAGGGTACTTTAAAGTCTGTTTCTTCTTCATTTTCACAGAATGCACATCCTCTGGCTGGATTTCTTAATGAAGCAGCAGATGCTTTCATCCGATTTAAAGGGCCGCTACAACCCGGGAAGCCGCGATAACAGTTTTCCTCCTGTCAGGAAGTCCAACATAAAACAGACAACTGCAGGGACGTCATTCAGTTAGAGGAGTTTGCTAAGATGCCTCACCAGAATGACTTTGACTGTGGAGCAGGCAAACTCTGTAATGATATGTAGATTCGTCCTGTGAATTAAATTTAAAACCTGCTGTATATTTCAGACACAACAGTGTCAGTATAGAGGAGGGGAGGGGGGGCTGTGGTCCACACCCTAATTCTCCTTCCTCTCTCTCTCTAAAGCAAGATGGACTGACAGCACATACAAAATCAGCACGACTGCACTTTCGACAAAACAGAAAATTGAAAGCTGTAATTGATTTTTTTTAGGGATGTAAGCACTCTGGGAAACTTCCTTCTTCTTGCTTATTCATGCCAAAAGGATGATATGATGTAATTTTCTGACATTAGCAGTTTTGCAACTTTTTCCATGTTCCTCTTTTTTTTTTTTTTTTTTTCATTTTTCCAAATCTATTGGCTAATGTTGAGTTTCTAAAGAAATGCAAGCTAACTAACACACACAGACACACACACACACACACACACACACACACACACACACACACACACACACACACTGTGGAATTAGGAATTGGCCCTCCAGTCACCTCTGGCTGATTTTGTTATCAGACTCTCTGCCGCCTTGCTTCACTCTCAAAGTGAACATGTGCGGATCACGCTAATTTGAGCTGCTATTTGAGAAGAAACTTCAATCAGGTCAGTGGTCTATACAGAACTTTATTCTTAGTCTTATTAGAGTCTTTCCTGTGGGAAAAAGGGAGCTGTGTGCTGGCCTCAATTTACGGCAAGAAAAAAAAAACATGGGTGTCAGGAGCCTTTGTTAGCGCACAACCGTAACAATCTTGGCAAGGAAAGGTGTGGACTTAGAAGCTCAACTCATAGGGAGAGAACACTCTGAGCAAAGGCAAGTTAAAGCAAAGTTTAGTGAGTCAGTGTTAAAGCTGGGTGAGCGCAGGAAGCAGGAAGCAAGAAGCAAGGCAAATAGGCCAAAAAAAGAAGGAAAAAAAAGTCCAAAGGGGAATATAGCAGGCAGGATACAAGACAGGGCTACAAGGCCACAGCATGAAGCACAATAAACAACCTGCCAAACCACTGAGGCTGCAGAGGGCAGGGTTATTGTTTGAGGGCAGGTAATGAGAAAATGAGGAGCAGGTGAGCAGGTGGGTGTGGCAAACTGGAGGTGACGAACAGCAGGAAGACGAGTGCACACAAATGCTGCATGGACAGGAAGGGAATGACAGAAAAATTATGAAAAAAGGAAGCAAAAGGAAAGTGTTTGTCAATGTCAAGGTTTATGTGAATGGACTTCATCTGTGGGCAAACTAGAAGAGTAGAATGAAATATTAGCTGCTATCAGTGTGTGTATATATCACAGTTCGAGGTCAAGGAGTCTTTTCTGAATGGACACATTACAGCAGTTGTCTGTGCGTCTCTCTGCGACCCTTTGAACTGTGTCCTCTGGAGCACTCGAGCTCATCCTGCGGTCTCGGTAGACGAGCCAGGTCCCAGGTGCGGCTCCAGACAAACAGAGAGCGAACCACTTCACCAGGACCGGCTGGCTCGTGACCTGCAGGTATAAAAGGAGAAGAGCAGTGTTTGGTCGACTGCGCCTCAGTTTCAGAAACGTTGCCTCTGGGTGTGTATGCCCCGCTGTCTGGGGAGAAGGGAGACGTGCAGGAAGTCCAAGCGTTACCAACTAGACGTGGTTGAGCTGTTTTTTTTACACTCCCGAGTGCTGAGTTGGAACCAAGCTGCTGGAAACGGACTGAGCTGAGGGTTAAAGGATTGTTGTTAGGGAGTTGGTACATGTGAGGATGTGAGGATACTCTTGAGTCTGTTCTACAGTTTATCTGGCATTTTTCTCCCTTCTGTATGTTTTTGTTTAAAGTGCAAAATTGGCAACAGTCAAACTTGCTATGTCCAAATTCCATGCAGAATATACAAATCTTAGTGATGTATACTTTATAGAGCTATTTCACTTTGTCCAATTAGTTTTAAATTCCTCTAATCCCACTGTGAGATAAGTGTTTTGTCTTTAGTGTGAATACTTTGCTGCTTTGAACGTAGTTTATTTTGTCATTTTTCCAGAGTAACCACACATTGCAAATCCAATACATGCTTCGAATTATGACTGACATGATTCAGCTTTCATAGTAGGAAAAGCACAGGTGTTGCTGATAATGACGGCCCTGTTCTATTCACGCGTCCTCCCCCCCAGTAAGCCATGACAGTGGGACAATGAGGCAGCAGGATGAATACTGTACCTGCAGCAGCTCAATGCTTTTCACTCATCGTTCATTTCATTATTTACACCTGTGCTTTTGCAGCCGTGTCACATAGCTGAGTCTCCAGCGACACAAGTTGTCTGTTTTTTAAAACTTTTATTTTGAAAAGCCCTGCATGTCCACACAGATGGCTTCAATTGTGGCTAATTGGACATCTTGTCTAATTGCGTATGTATATGTATGAACCGACTATAGCCGGGTCCCAATTCGACACCACATGTTCATTCTGAGGACACTTCGGTATGTTTCCACTGGACAAGATTGCTCCTGAGACAGAATAAGTATACTTAATTCTTGTATATTAACTGCAAAAACCATCTAAAATACTAATGCCTATCAAATTTGGACATGGGATATATTTGAATGACTGTGAGATGTTAATTTGGTTTAAGTAAATGTAGCTTGGAGCTGTATAGAGCAAATCTTCAGTTCGAGCTCCAAACTCCTCCAGGCAAGATGATTAGAAATATGAGTAACTGAACTGTTGATGGATGGCGGCTTATACACAATTAAATTTAGATTTAAAAGAGCGCAAGACGGGGAATCATATTTATAGCATCAAACATTATCTCCTGTTGACACGAAGTAGATACTGACTCGGCGTATCAAATCTCCTCGCTTGCCAAAGATGGAACCAAAGAACCAAAGACAGCTGTAGGATATAGCCAATTAAAAGATCCTTAAAAGTTCATCTTTGAATGATTGCCTTTAAATGATCATCTGATAGTGCTCACAGAAAAGAGTCATAAGACATTAAATTGCCTTTCACATTGCACAAGGAAGGAACCCCCTCCTGGCTATTAGTGTTATAGTTTTTTGGCCAGACAAGGACATTCCCCACATTTAATTTGGCCTCTTATCATTCACATCCTCTTGATGCAGATCTCATCAAAGGAAAAAAAAATTCTATTTGAAGGAAACTGACTTTGCAATTTTACCTGTAACAGATAATATCTATGTGGTAATTAATATGCAGAGATTTAAAAGTGAAAACAGCATCAACCATTATGTCTCACAGATAAAATGCCTATTTGTTATGAGAAAATGTTCTGTGGACGTCGCCCTCTCTTATTTCTCTCCACACCTCTGGCTCATGTCAACAGAAGGTCTGTGACTTCTCTGACCTCAGGCCTGTTTTCATGGTTTGCCTTGAAATGTGTTTGAGAAAGAGAGCATGTAACAGCAAAAAGAGGAAAGCTTTGTCATGAATAAATCTCAAAGTTTTAGAGCGACAGATGACCTTTCAAATTAAGAGTCCCCTTTAATGTTTCACATAGCAGCTGTATAACTGCATAGATTTGCTTTCTTTTATCTTTCTTTTCCAAAGCAGTCTTTGTTTCTGTTTCAACATTGTGCGTCTTTGACAAAGAGATTTAATTGGAAAATGAAAAATTGTTTAGATTCAAACAAAGGGTTCTCCACAAAGACGTCATTGTGTGTTTTGATTAACCTCCTCTCTCTGTTTAAGCAGGACTCCCTCTCCTACAGCTGTTTTTGGTCTCTCTCCACCATCTTCTGTGCTCTCTTGTCCTACAAGCAAAACTAATTCATGTTTCTTGTTAACTCTAATGTCATCTCTTTCTTTGTCAGCATTTTTTTTTTGGTCTGCTTCATCTGGCCCTGGACATCTTCCACGACAAGCCTCGATGTTTCTCTTTACTTGTCTTCAGCTTTAGCATAAGACTTGACCAAGCTGTGCTAACTAAACCAATAGGCTTAGCCATGTTTGTCGGCCTACACACTAAGTACCAAACCAGCGGTCAGATAGCTTTGCACATCAGTTTTAGTGCTTGCCTTGATCATAACGGGAGAAACACTAGGCAAAGATGCGACATGAGGTTTTACATATCATTACCTTAAATCTAAATAAATGCCCCAAAATCTTCAAGGAAACTCCAGAATGTGCCTAAGAAATATCTTAATTATCAAATCAATAGAGTACACTGGTGACATAATGGTGCCAATCTGAAAGGAAGTGTAGGAAGGGATGGCCGGCCTGACTTTGTCCAAACATAATACAGAAAACCATTTCAAAATCACAGGTTTACAAAGTGCATCTTGTTTGTTCAGTCTGAAAAAAAGACAAAAAGCAGATCTGAACATGATAATTTGTGAACAGAACCTGTAAAGCTATTTTATTTTCCCCTAGCTAAGCTAATCGAAAGTGCTATGAGAGTGGCTTCATCTGAGCCCCGAAAGCATATTTATGTATTTCCCAAAATGTCAAACCGTTCTGGCTGTTGATTGATTGTATCTGAAGCGGCACAGAGGGATTATCATGGAGTATTGTCAAGGATCAGCTGCTGATAGGAAATCATTGAGAGGAATATGTCTGTACTGTAGCATGACCAGATGCCTCCCTGAAATATCAGAGAGATGCCAGACTTGAAATAGCCTAAAAGCTGGTTAGACACAACTCTAGGAGTAAAGAGATGGATCCCAAATGCTCTCAGGCCAGACAAGAAGAAGCTTAAAATGGGATGGTGCAGAGCCAGGGGTGAGAGCTATTTATGAGAGACAGGACACTTGGGCAAACTAAATTTGTGACCACTTTAAAGCTGTTTTGTTGTGACTCTGGTGTCTTGGGGGAAAGAGAGAGGGATTCATGTGAGAGGTTATTTCATGTGAAAAATTATTTCTATGAGAATTTACTCTGATAGAGAAACAAATGTTTTCATATCAGCCTCTGGGGCTGCAGACAGTTTGCATGCAGACATGGTAGAGTGATCTTGAGTATCATCAATTTTCTTTGTTCAAAATTAAAGTGATACATCTCAGGCCTCAGTGGGAGACGATAAACAACTTTGATATTCTGGATTAAGAAAATAGATGTATATGTCTGTGTTGGCCAATTTGCTGTATGCAAAATGTCCTCTCCTATTCTCTGCAGTCCAGCCGATCAGCTGCAATGACCCATAAAAATGGCATGCTGACCTACATTCGCAGATCCAGCGTGTAAGCACTCAATTGTGTATCTGCAGAATTGGGTCACAAAATTCTTCTGTCTTGCCCAGGAAAGATCAGAGACTGATCCCTCTGAGCCGAATAAGGAGTTACATAATTTTGACTTGTGTCCCAGGGCTAACAGAAGTAAAAGGCAATATGGTATCACGCTATTTTAGCTGCCATTGAAACTCTAAGGAAGCCACTGAGGGCATTTACGAAGATACACAAAAATGTGCAAATTGGAAAACGATTGATAAGATGATTATTTTTCCAAATCCTGACCTAATAAAACATGAAAGTTCTCTTTCAGCTCTGCAGCAGCAGAAAGCTCCCGGCTATGATGATGTTACAAAAAGACAATATTAAGGAACGCTGTATTTAATTATTTATTTGTCTGAGAAGCTATTTGAAAAAAAATAAAACAACTTACGAGACGAGGTTAGCACAATCAATAATCTGCATGGTAATTTCCCACGTGTGATGTTCTTTAAGTAAGAATCCTATTGGACTGACTCCTGTATGCCATGTATCTGAGTCACCCACTAATAGACACCCAATTTCATGGAAATTAAAAGGATTGCTGCCTTTTGAAATGTAAATTGGGTATGCAGATTTGGGATGAATCAAAATCTGCCTCCCTAGCTGACACAGTGAAATAAGCTTTTCATGACCCATTACGTCTGTGCCAGTTGTCGACTCCAGACTCATTAAGGATGGGACACAACTCCAGGACAATTTTATCCAAGAGGAAAAAGCATCATAATCATCGCTTCGCAAAACAACTCGCAGGCTTCAAATGTAAGGCTTTTGTCACAGTTGACAGTTACTGTCTGGAAATGGGTAATTTTCACACTTCTCTGTGTTGACTGTAGATATAAACTCAACATTTCCCCCTAATAAGACCACAAGTTTTCCAGAGAGAAATTCTTCAATTCGGCATGCCGCTGTTAACAAGATTGCAAAGTTTCTGTCACTCACACAACTCTGTCTCCATGAGCTGCTGCAAACTGTCATGAAGCTGCTATAGTGTAATTTGTTGTCAAATTAATCACAGATGACAAAAGTGACTTTTCTTTTTGATTAGAAGTTACACATCTTAGTTAAATGGTGTTGGAAACAAGGACTTTCCTAAACCAGTGCAGACAAATTACATTTCAATTCATGCTCTAGGCATGTGGACCAAAATAAAAATTATTTTCCGGTGAACAATTTCATATTTTTTCAGATGTGGTTCAAGATGTAAACAGCATATCTCAGTGTAAACAGCATATTTGTGGAGCTCCTCATGTATACTGGACCTGTGCTCCTGGCTTTATGAGCAACACCTGTCCTGCACATGAAATCAAACAAAACAAGCGCAAGGTCATTGTCAATTGGTTTCTGTGCCGGTAAACAATAACTCCAGTTATCCAGTTAGTGGACTCCTTATCTGTTAATGTGTCTAGGGAAATTTAAATTGCAAGAAAATATCCAAATGAATTCACTGATATTAATTTCATAAGATCTACATCCCACAACAGTGGCAGTGATTTCCATCTGCGCAGCACTTGATATTCAGCTCATGCCTGCCTGCCTCCTTCCAATGAGCGGACAGTCGGCTCACAGCAAAGTGATTTCCAAACTAGACAATTCCAGGCGCTCGTCCGCATTAATCTATCAGCAGGGAGATCTCGAAAAGATCCACATCTGTCTGTCTCAGCTTGAGTGGATCAGAGACGGTGAGAGTTTTTTTCTTTTCTTTTTGGCTGAGTCCTCATAAGTCAGCAAACAAACATTTATTGACACGAGGAGGAGTAGCTTGAATTCGATGGTTTGGAGGAGGATTATTTAAGATTGATCACCAGTCTTACAGACCCTGGCCCCTGCACACCTCTACGACTAAAGGTCTGGAAATGACCCTGAGATGTTCTCCATGGATCAACATGCAATCGCAATAAATTAATCACCCTTCCTCTTTATGTCAAAACAAGAGTCGGGATGTCAAAGAAGCCCTCGGTGGCACTCAGGGTATTCTGAAAATGGGTCAGGTAGAATCTCTCTCTTTGCTAATGAAGTCCCTGTGCACTGAGCCTCACACCTGCACAGTTTCAATTACCGCAGTGAAACAGGCTGGGGAATCCCGACAGTGCCGGTCCAGCCTGTAGACACACAGGTGAAGCAGATGCAGCCATGTTTGTTCCTCTATATCATGAACAGGAGTGAAATACATCAGCTTTGATTGAGCTGCAGTTCTCAAGTCGAGCACCTTTTCGTACAAATATTACTTTAGACAGCCTCTGCTTATTGTTTCATTTATGCATTTATGTATTTATGCATGAACACTTTTCTGCATTCATTCTCAAGCCAAGAGTTTATTTACTGTTTATGCATATCAATATATTTACTGCAGTCAGACCCACTCTGGATTTGAATTCATGTGTTTTTTTTCCTCTCATTGTAAGTAGATACATACTTTTAGCATTTTGGTTAAGGTAAACAGTTTTTTTCATCTGGCATCATGTTTCCTTGCCAAGTGTTATTGCTACAGGACTTTTTTTTTCACTTTTGTTCAGTTAATCTCATGCACTTGGGAGAAAAGATCAAAGCAGTTTTGCAGAGGCATGTGTGTGTGTAATAATCTGGCACAGGAACAGTGTTGAAAAGATGTGCGTGATCATTTGCGCCTGTGTGACACATGTATACTTGACACCGATCCTCTAGCTGTTAAATCATTACTTCGGTCATGGCTGGAGATGTTCTGAACGTGTATTAAATCAAGCTTTCTCTGAGATGCACACTTGGTTCAACAAATTCAATATTATTGAGTCCTGTGTTTATTCAGCTCCTCCCAGACCTTTCATCTGCTTATTGTCCACGCTCTCCTGTGTGTCTGTTATCTCTGAAGCATGCCTCCGGACGAGCACTGCTCCTGATAGGACACCGGCCACTGGTACCCACAGGGCGGAGGGGATCAGATGCTTTGCCAGAACTCATCGTCAGCGAAGATTATCTG
This sequence comes from Trachurus japonicus, assembly GCF_045865225.1. NCBI lineage: Eukaryota > Metazoa > Chordata > Actinopteri > Carangiformes > Carangidae > Trachurus > Trachurus japonicus. The sequence goes on from NC_140918.1 coordinate 15,882,112, forward strand.
GCTGCGTTTGAGCTCTACAGACTCAGGCCTATAACTCTCCAGACAGACTCGCAGACTGAGCTGTCCGAGCCAAACAAGCAAAAAATCATGTTGGATTGATGCTGACATTTATTTCTGAGAGGCAGGTTTACATACTGCCATTTATTCTGACACATGTACCCGCACTGAGCTGTTGTGGCCTCTTTTCAATGCATATATCATAATCTGCACATTGATACGCATTCAGTCTCTCTGGGCTGCGCTCGGTTCTGCAGGGTCTAAGGTTGAGATTAGTAGGTCTAATCATTAAAGATGCATTCAGTAAAATGTCACCCTCAGTGGATTTTGGTCAAACTCTGTTTTGTCCATCAGGTGATAATGACAGTGTTTTTTCATTTCAAGGGGAATTGTGTGAAGGGAGAGATTACGGTGTCCTGGAGGCTCAGTGGGCTGAAGTACAAACCACAAAACTGTGACATAGGTTTGAATCTGGCCCAAGCACGTTGTTGTAATCTCCTCTTACCCAGTGTTTCCAGTCTGTGTCCACTTTCCATTCTCAAACATTTCCAAAAAGCAAAAAACAGACAAACAAGCAAACCAAAAAACCAATAAAATTAGGAAGACTGGGAAAGCTAGAAATTACACAGCAATAAAAACCTGTAAACCTGCACTTGCTGACAAATGTCCATTCCTTTTAAAACTGTCTTCAGCTCCTTGCCAGCCTGTGCCAATGCTTTTTTTTTCTTCCTTTTTTTCTAATCATGCCCGATCTCATTGCGCCATCATTGAATTAAGTGGCAATTTCAGGCCATGAGGATGTTATGTGGGTGAGAAACCTCTCCTAATCCAAGCATGCAATTCTATGAATAACAATGGTGAAACTCCATTCTGGATAAGCCATTACATCTGTCTCTCTGTCTCTAATTTTCTCTTTATTTTCCTTTTTGGTTTTAATGTCTTTTCTCCAGTAGCCCCTCCATCTGTTCTCATGCACTTCCTTCCCTTATCTCTTGTGTTTATCATATCTTTAAGTTTAAGATGTAAATCCCTAAACTGTTCACTCAGTCACATAGCCTGTCCACGTCTCAGGAGTGCAAACAATGCGTGGTTTTTATTATGCAGCCTGCAGGTGATTATATTCTCCCCATACTGCCCTGCCAATTACGACGTGGCATTGTTCTATCGAAGGAGGAAGATTTATGTGCAGACAGCAGCTGTCTGATTTAGATATATCAGGGCTATTAAAACACTTCTCATGAATAGCCTGGTCTTTCAACACAATTGCCATATTAATCTCCTCCATGCACATGTGGCCAGACATCATATAGAGAGATTGGTTTCCAAGAGTGGTTGCTCTGGTAATCTTGTAGATTGTGCGTTGCAATCATATAGATTGTACATGTGTGTATAGCGGGAGTCCTTTTGCATTGTGTTTTCAAATGAGGACACCTAGTACTGGGGGTCAATTTTTTTCATTTCTGAAAGTGATATGGAACAAAGACATTGAAGGTTCAAGAAGAGAGTCTGTCACTTTAAAAAATAAAAAAGTGAGAAACAAAAGTATTATCTTTTTTTGAAGCGAATATAAGCCAAGAGTCAGTGTGAAGTGCAGCTCATTTCAGTCTCCACTCTCCAGATAACTACTTCTCCAATAAAAACAAGGCCTTAAGACTCGTACATGAGAAGAGTATCAATGCAGAAGCATTGTAAACCGAAGTTTATTGCAAAAAGTGACAGATTGTTCAAAGGTCATAAAAGAAAAACTATTTTCATGGGAGAGTGTTGGACTGTACATGAACACAAAGACTCGTCTTTTTCTTTAGGCTGAGATTAGGAAGGTGTTTCCATCATGATGCTGTAGCTGTGTGAACACTGAATAACAGCCACCTTTGGCTTTTGCACATGCACTACACAAAGGTCAAGGACGTGTTGGTGGCTGCCTGACTAATGCATTACCTGTATCTGTATGCATTCACAGTGGTCAGGACTGATCAAGGTGATTCAGTTTAAGTAGCACTGGAATAAAAAATCCTTTCTTTTAATGGCCCCAGATTCACGCGTATCCCTTGGCTGCACACACAGCCCTTCATGCCGTTCTCTCTCCTCATTGGATAAAGGTTGTAGGATACAAGGAATTAACAAGAAGTGACAGACCCGTGTTTCGGACCAAACACTCTAAGTGATTGCTGCCGGAAGATATAACTAAAAGTGGCAAAAATACATAGATGAACCAGACTGTCCTCCTTCACCAAACGACCACAGTTGTCGTGTGGCATGCACACGAATTACGACTCATTGTTACGTTTATCCGACAGCCAGCGACCTCTAGTGGCAACGGCAGCCCACAATCCACGCCTTCGGTCTAGGTTGATTCCACGTTTCGTTTTACGGCCGTTAATATGTCACTTTATCAAGTTTTGAAAACATTTCATGCGCAAAAGTAACAACGTAGATCCCATATATGTGGTCAATTTGTCCAAATATAGCCTATTTAAAAATTTGTTTACGACGTTGCTATACAATTTGCAAGCTAGCGATGGTCCGAAGTAAAGTAATTGCCGGTTTTTTACAAAATAAAAGCTCAGCGACAGTGACAATGTGACAATGCTTTTGTTTTGAAGACAGGATATGAAAACCTCTACTTCTAGCTAACTTTACCATCATTTAACCTTTGACCTTAATGACCAATGAAATTACGATGCACGGGCGTGTTCTTGGCATATCGCTGAACGTCGTGGCTCTGGTAGGTCACTCACTCTGTGTATGGTTTTATTTGTTTATTATCTTCCTTTTTAACAAATAGCCACGTTTATCGGCAATTAATATGTACCCTACTTAATTCAGTTTACACTTAGGTACGCTTTAGTTAGTCACCCATGCTTCTGAAAGTATGCGATTTTACCTGAAAGGTGCGGCTGTTTACAAACAGTTCAGCTACAGTAAGTTAGCTTATTAGCTCTAGGACAACATGGCACTCTGCATCTGAAACCTAATTCTACTCTTATACTGCAGAGACTTTCATAATTGGTTATGCTAGTTTCAGAAGCAGGCTAACAAATAACGACACACAAATGATCAGGGACCATACTGTAAACACTAGCCTAGTGATATACATTCTTGGTAGTTTTGATTAGTGTAGCCTATTGTCAGAGATATAATAAGAAGACACAGCTAATTCCTTTTGAACTTTATCATAACTTACTTGTTATGTAAATAAATATTTATTTTAGTTGTAACAAGAAAATGATTTAATCCCAGGTCCTTTTGGTCTGTTTGTTTGCTTGCAGGTCTTTGAACGTCATTCCAACATCACCATCATTGCTTGCAGCATTTTTAAAACCAACTGTTCTTTTAAGAACTAATATCTCATTCCTTTACCTTTCTACCACTTATTTCTTCTTACTTTTTCCTTTGTCTCTCGTTGTTTCACTTTATCCCTCTCTGTCTTTACTTTGACTTCCTTCCTTCCTTCCTTCCTTCCTTCCTTCCTTCCTTCCGTACTCCCTCCCTCCCTCTCTCACCCTCCCTCCCTCCCTCTCTCTCTCCCACCCTCCCTCTCTCTCCCCCACCTTCACTTGTCATGGAGGCATTGAAAGAGGCATTGGAGGAGGGGAAAGCCTTGGCGGACGAGTTAGAAGCAATTGCCCCAACAGTAAAGTTTTCCTACATTGTTTCTCTTTTATTATAAGAGTCACATGTGTGTTGCTGTGTTTCAATTCAAATACTTCCTTAATCAAAGTAAGTTTTTTTTTTTTCTTTTTTTGAGTCTGCAGTGCATCTCAATTTTCAAGTAGGTCAAAATGCTGTGTACTTTAAGAACCCAGATGATGTACTCAAAATGTATTTGATTTGAGACACAGCATGTGTGTGTGCGCATGTAGGTTAGGGCTGAACATGTGAGAGTGCATGGGGGTGTGTGCCACAATAAAGGCAAATTTATTAACACAGTTTTTTAAACTTTTAGCCCCCAAAGAAAAGGAGGCGTAAGAAGGGTGAAGGCTCCAATTTTACTTGGAGGAGGTGGGACCAAGATGGTAAAATAATACCACAACGTGTGAGGCAGAATCGATCTCGATCGGGTGAGTAAAGTAACATAGTAATGCTATTATGCACAGTTTTTAATGCTCTTACATTGCACATTACATTTTGTGTTTACAGTTCAACCTTCCAGCTCTCGGGAGGTCCCAAGAGTTGAGGAACTTGAAATTCCTCAAGAGGTCCCAAATCTTGGTATGCATATTGAATTATGACATCTTACAACATTACTCTTTTAGTTTTAAAAATGTAAAATGTAGTCATCGGAATATTGTATTACTACTGTACTGTAGTGCCCATACGTCTGATGCCTATGCAGTGACCAAGCAATGCAGAAAATCACTTTTTTATTTTATTGATCATGTATGTTTTGTTCATTTAGACCAACGTATTGAGATGTTGAGAGACTTACTCTCATCCGGCACTCTACCCACCTCAACTGAAGCAGAAGCAGAGGCACCCACCACGTCTGCATGGGCCCAGAGACAGGCCAATGCACAAAAAAGGTTCAGAGCTGCAATGCCAGAGCTCTTGAACTGCAGAATGGCAGCAGAGACTGTTGAAGTGCACTCCTGTCAACAATGTAAAAGTGCAGACGCTGTGGTCCGTTGCCTGGACTGTGTTCCCTCGGGAACTCAGTTTCTTTGTCCTGGTTGTGATGTCAATGTCCACCAAAGTCATGTTTTACATGACAGGGAGGTCATGATTCATGGTTTTTACAAACCCATTCCTCCCACATCCTCAGTGGTAATGGACCAGAGTGGCAACTTTGAACTTGCTGAACAAGGTATGTTAAAATATTTTAGTAGATAAGATAATAAGCCACATCTAATGTTTGCTTAAACTTTTTTTTTTTTTGCTTTTTCATTTGACTGTGTTGACTATATTTGACTAATACAGACACTATTATTTTTAATTCCGGTCATTTTCTTTACTGCAGTTTGCATGCTTCCAATGCCTCCACCACTGCAAGTCTGCTCCTGTGGCACAGACTTCACCATTGCCCCTGGCAAACAGACAGTCCTGGTGACTATCAATGGTGCGTCGTCACTTCCTCTACATATCTTACTATTATCCGTTTGTCCTGTGTTGTACAGATACTGTTCAAATAGTAAGTATAATTTTGTTTTCAGGCCCATACAACTTGTGCCTGCCAGTTGTGTGTTGCCCTGTTTGCCACAAAAACTGGACCCCAGGTTTAAACGACCTGCTTCGATGTCGATACTGGCCGGCAACAACCAGCTGCCAACTCCTCTTTAAGTTCGATGTCTTCACGTCGTTTGAAGAGATTAAGTTGGCGAGCCCAGCACTGTCGCAACAGGCATTCCTTCGAATGCTTGAACATAGAGCCCAAAGCACAGGACGGGTAAGACCTCTGTTTTTTTTTAAGTATTTTTGGGGTGGCTTTTGCCTTAAATGTACAGGATAGTTGAGAGAGAGACATGAAATGGGAGGCAGAGCAGGGGGAATGACAGGATAGGGCCGCTCTGCGCTGGATTCAAAACGCACAGATCTGCAGTGTGCTGTTGATCCTTGAATCTTATTGTTCTACACTGACTATGTAATCGTCTGTGTTGTTGCTCAGGTGTCAGTGCATCTGTTTTTCTTTCCAATATTTCTTTACATTCCAAATATCAAAGTCTTGTATTGTATCCTTCTCTCCAGATGGGTAGTATTTCTTGCGATTCCTTCCACCGAGCCTTCAAGGAATTTTCATTCTGTGACTTCAAGAAAGACGACTTGTGCCAGGTGGAGCCATTCGTCTGCCCAGCGTGCACACCAGATATGCTGGCAATATCAGTGGATGGGAATAGGAAGCATTATCGGTACAAGAAGTCCAAAGGGTTAGTAGAATCACTTTCTCATTTCAGTAATTGATCTATACTGGACCTCACTGCCAATACATTTAACTCATGATAGGCATTTTCACAAATTCTAGAGACAATATTTAATGTTTGTGGATGTGTGACTATGTTGTCAAACACTTTGTTTTTTTAATGTACCAGAACAGATGAACCATCCCTATTTGATGGAGTCTTCATTGCAGAGGATTGTAAGGTGTCAGCATTTGTTGACACAATCCGGAGCATGATGACAGTTGTAAGGATGTTTTTAACCATCTAATTCTTCTTTACTTTTTGCCCCAGTATTACGTGTAACACATTGTATATAATTTCAGAGCACCGGTCGTGATGTTTGTGGGCCGGCAACTTTCACAGCAGCCAGAGCTGAGTCCCACAAATCACTAGCAAAGGTGGATGAGGAGGGGCTCCAAATTGCTGTCTGTCGCCATGGAACACTGCTTCAAGGCCTCAACCACTACCGGGGAGAAATATATGCCTATCCGCTATTCTTGCAGAAAGAATTGTGTGAAAAGGCAAACGCGACGTTCTTTTGTATGGACATCACATGCAGGTAGTCACAACCGTTTACTCATCATAAATCTGTATTTTCCGCAGGTGTGGCCGTTAGTACTGAGTTCTTGCATGAGTTATCAGAGCTTTGTTACACTGGTCAGACCACACTCATTTTGTGGTGGAAAAAAAAAAACATCAGACGTATGAACACACAGACTCAACACTACCAATACCAACCTTTTCACTCCAAGTCCTCCTTTGTGTCCTTACCATTATGAACCTCAAATGCTGTGGTGTTTTTTCTATTACAGATATTGGCCATACCTGAAAAAAATGGCAGAGAAGTTGCCAGAGCTGGAGCCTCTTGTAGACATGAAGCCATTTCTCTCAGTTATGCATGCTAAAGTTCACACCGGAAAATGTGAGGTACAGTGGCAAGTTAAATGTTTGTATCACACTGATTTCAAGTCTCTTACCTCTTCTCTTCCACTATAAATATACTGTAGCTTTATTTTTTATCTCTTCAAGCTCAGATATGTTAGTTCACATCCATGAAATGATTTTGATTATTATATGTAATTGTGCTATGCATTTATTATGTTTCCTGTAGGATCAGAGATGTACATTACATGCTTTTAAAGTGCTGTTCTGTGTGCACATCATGCCCGTGTGTAGGTCAGGTGTGTCCAGGAGCAAGAAAGTAAACACAGGAACAAGGCCTTGTCTTCACGACTAGTGTATACATCTCTGACAAAGACGTAACCTATGTCAAAAGCACAGTTTTCATTTTCTCATAACCATCATGATTATCTGAACAGTATAGCATCATAATGCTGAATGTACAGGAAACAGCTTGGAAATCCTACACTGTTTTATGCCTTGTAAAGGAAGGCATGCTGCCCCCAAATGACTGAGCAAAAGAAATGTTAAGCATGTACAATAGCACTAACATGCTCACATGTTCTTGGAAGTCTGAAGAGGTGCGTTTGCAATGTGAACCAGATAAGAGTCAAATTGGTATAGGACCAAGATAACCATCTCATATCGATGTGGGTCGTTTAATCTGTACTAGAGCTCAGTCGGCATCTCCAATGAACCACATTAACCAAGCAAACATACAAGGAGCTTAACCAAATAGGTTGGATGTGAAAGCATGACTCTAATTCAAATGTCTTAATCTTATTGTCTGTTTTTGGAATAGGTGACTTGGGGGGGGAGAAACCAGGAGGGTGCAGGAAACACAATTGGTGAGGAGGTCGAACAAGTTAACAGCTTCCTGTCAAGAGCTGCTCTCACAACAAAATATATGACCAAGTCAGGTTGGTAAAAGCAAAATATGTGCTTGGAAATGGCATCAAATGATAAATTGTATTTTAGTTTTGTGTTTGCATAATTTCTGTGAGGTTTCTTGTTTGTTGGTTTATTGCAGGCAGAGCTGACATGATTACGGTCCTTGCCATGGCATGGAACAATCGGAAACAGGAGAGTCTCCACAAGACACTGACAAAGAGATTTGTCAAAGTAAGAAGTCTGTGGGTCTATGCTGTATGTTGAAATCGAGCACCATTTATGCAGAGTGTGAAACCCAAGTACTGAGACTGAATCCTCAGAAACAGCCCTTGGTCTGATTTCCACCTGTGGCTCTTTGTTGCATTCTAATTTTCCTCTCTTTCCCTTTATTCCTGATGCCGCTAATGTGTTCCCTTAGGTGATAGGCCTGTTTAATTGATTTTAAATCATAATCACAATTATTTTGTTAGGACCATGTTAGAAAAGTAATCAAAAATTATTATTTTTTAAAAATCTAACTAGGGTATACAGTACAGCCCCCATTCATCTATCTGGGCTGCGCTTGGGTAGTGACTTCCGCCTCCTTCTGCCCATAATGCTCTCACCACACATTCTAAACAAACATGTCAACATTTGCTAAGGCACCGTGAGGACTTTGTTGCCACAAAGACTAGTGACCCTTTTCCACTACACAGTTACAGCTCTGTTCTGCTCGACTTGGTTTAGGTCTTTTCCCATTACAGCTGAGATCTTCAGCTTGGGTGGGTGGGTTCGTCATATCAAAAGACACAGCACACATGAATTAGTTTGTCATTTCCCCAAAAAATCGTTATCAGAAATCGTTTTTTGAGAGAAGAAAATTGAGATTTTATTTTTGGGAAAAATCTAACAGCCCTGATATATCTAACCAAAAATAATAAAGGAGGCGGTGGGTAGATCACCAATGACCATATGGGAATAAGTTATTTTTTTCAAGGAACCTTTATTTATTTGATGTATTGTCAATTAATTGTTAACAGCTGTATATTGAGAGATTACACCCTGGGCTCTTGTATTCATCTCTCTTTTTCAAACCTTCAAAATAGGCCACACAGAGAGCAGATGTGGAAGGTGCCAACCTCCAACATCTCAAACAGGAGCTGAACATATCTCTGGAGGACACAGAGCAGTGGGTGGAGGATGTGAAGCAGTGGGCGGCCTCTGGTGTGTAATGGGGTTGGTGTTTGTGTGTGTCAACATAATAGGTCTTGTTATATGTGACTGCATGACGTTTTACATTTTGCCTTGTTTCTGTTTTTCAAGAGAGACCTACATGTAGTGCTGACAGTAGCCAGGAGGAGCTCCAGAGGGAGATAGAGGACATGATTTATTCCATAAGAAAGAAGAAAAATGATCTCTATCGACAAAATGGTATGAAGTATTACATCACTCAACAGCCTATGCTTTTTAGTTCTTTTCCTAATATTTCTTTTAATTAAACAGACAGCAACAAAACGAGGCAGCGAAAAAGGAGGAGACTAGCTGAGGTCAAGAAAAAACTGAAAGACGCAATCATGCACTACAATGCTGAACCTGCATTTGAGCCAAAAATTGACACTGAAGCAGTGTGCAGTCTCTCTGACAATGTCATTCTGCCTTGGGATGCACAAGGAGATGGTAAGCAAGTGTTTTTTGTGATTTTGAAATTCATAGAATTCAAATAATGTGAAGCTAGTTCAGGCAGACGAGTCAAGCTGCGCCCATCCTGATCAGCTGATCAGTCACCTGCTCTCCTCATCCAAATGGAAGTGGGTTATTTAAACCCCCCAGCTTACCTGCTCATCCCTGGCTATGCTCTGCAGCTACTGCTTACATCTGGCTGCTGCCTAGCATCCACCTGTGGGCTCTGTCTCTTGATCCCCGGTGGGGGTCTGCTTCATTACCTGTAATGTCTGGCAAACCAGGTCATTCAGGTAACGAATTACTGACCCACAAATTCCACTGGATCCCTCTCCGCACCATTCCGAGTAGTTCTCCTGTGATCTCGCGACTCCAGCTCTTCTGGTCTCCGCTAAGCATTGCAATGGATCAGAGACGGACCAGGAACGGATCCGGTGGACGAGGATTTGCTGCGTCTGTCGGAGCTAAAACGTACCGGAGCTGGAACGGAGCTGACTCGGATCCAGTGGAACTCAGGCGTGAGACAGAGCCTGACACCAAACCTGCTGCAGCCATGCTCAAGGATACCTATGCTGTGCTTACACTCAATAAATGATTTGTTCTCATTACAGAGTTGTCTGACTGAACTGCTGTATGTAGTAAAATGCTTTGATGGTTTCATATCTGTTCTCTTTTCCAAAACAGTGGTGAGTCTACGCTTGAAGAGGCGACTGTTTGACCAGGTCATGCTGGTTAGGCGAATGGAAGAGGAGAGGCTCATCGTTGTGAAAGAGATGACCCAGCATTGTCAATATTTGAGAAAGGCTTTGGGCAAACTTGATAACCTCCTTCGCCAGGTTGACCAGGACATCAAGAACCACGGTAGGTTCCACACAATCTCCCCTTACTGAAAGGAGGATGCATTCTCAGTGACTTTGACATCTCTCTAAAACCAATGACCAGGTTTAAATTGCACTTAAGTCGCGCACACACAGTGACTTCAGACTTGAGTTGGACTTGTGTTTTTGGACTCGTGAGCAATCATTATTTTCTTGGCTTGTTTGTCGTTATAAAATACACTGCTACAGCTGAGCAGCGCCACATGATCTGATGATTCAGATTGAGGTTAGATCTTCATATATTGAACTCCTTTTATACAAAGTACAGCCAAACACAGGCTATAGAGAGAGGAACAGCGGAGTGACAGCTCTGTCAGTGACAGGTGTGATAGGTGAACTGTCTTTTTGTTTTTTCCCCAGAGCATTGTGTGCTTTCATTATATTTACTTTCCATTTACTACTTTGCAATACCCTGTTGAAGTGATCATATGCAAAACAACTAATCTATACTGTATGCTAATGAATAAAGGGGTGGTGATAATAATGATGATGATGATGATGATGATGATAATACAGTAAATGCTTTGAATTTTTTACATGTTGCTGTACAGTATTCTTACCAAATCGGATAGCAGCAGATGATAGAAGGGTCATTACAACCAGAACAGACAGGAGACTTTTATTTTTTAGAGACTTGAGGACTTCGGACTTCCCAAATGCCAATGACACAATACTATGTAATGATAAATCAGTGCCACTGAGCAGTAAAATGGCATGTAGTGACATGTAATGAAAGTACCACACTAGTGTCATGTAATTACTGCAGTTTCATCAAATCTAGACACCCTTTTTTGTCACAAATCGATTAACATGTTCAAAATGCATGATCCAGACTTCATTATCAATATAAGCTGCCTTAGTTATCAAAATTTTCTTTTCATTTTAGTGTCATCTCCAGATATGACTGAAGAGGGATACAGGGGACTACACTGCTGTCTACTTCACAAGCGGCACCTTCTTAATGAGAAACTGAACAGTGTCACCAGCACATATGCCCTTGTGGATGCAAGCTCCTCTTTCAGTCCATTTGAGGAAGACAAAGAGGACACAGAAGAAGAAGAAGAAGACGAAGAAGAAGAAGAAGAAGAAGAAGAGGGAGAGGGAGAAGAACATAGATATATATAAGAACTAGATGACTCACCCGCAGCTGTTTCCCAATGACAAAGCGTAGCCAGTACGGCGGCCATCTTGGGAAGGGCAACTCTCTCCCTCAGAGCATTAAGCCTATGGTGCATGTTCTGCTATAATGACCATAACTTGCTCAGTTTTTGTCCGATTTCAAAACGGTTTGATTTTTATGAACGTTTATGCAGTTATGGTGCAGCATATTTAGAATCACAGATAATTTTAATAATGTATTTTTTTTGGTAAAAGTAACATTATAGTGACATTATGCAAATAGTTAAAGAAATAGCTACATACTGATTTATTTTTCACAGAGTTATGAATCGTTTTTTTAGTGCAGATGACTGGATCACCTATCTACTGCACTGTAACTGCAGCCAGAGTCAGAGCAAGTTGCCCGTCCTCATATGGCTGACTGTGAACTACGCCTGCGTGTAGTCAGATCCACCCCCTTGGAGAAGAAGATCGGGAAGAAGAAGAGGAAGAGGAGAGTGAACAGCACAATAGCAGTTCAGAAGAAGAATTGTAGACAGATGACAATGGATTAAAACAGACAGGATTCTGTAGGAGACATTACTGCATAAAGCCCTTGGCTGTCATGACAGTTCATCACTGCATCCACTAATGTCAGCTGAAAAAAATAGTAATGGTTAACTCCACTTTTAGTATAGTGAAATGTACACATTTGTCCATGTTGGGGAAAGTGAAAGTATAGGTTTCATGGAAGTAACTCTAAATTGTTGCAAGTGAATGTAGTTTACTTCATCAATATCTGTGTCTGGAGATCTGAGAATAGTTTGGGGGTGAGGTTCTGCTGACATGCATTTTTCATCTGCACTATGTAAACATAAACCATGACATCAAGATTTCAGCTTCATAAAAAAATGGCTAACCCACTGCTACTGTGTCTGTTGTGTCTTAAGTCCACTTGTGGTAATGATAGATGATAGAATATAGTGTAGATTTTATTATTGTGGTTGTATTATTGTTATTGATAATAATAATTACAATAATAACAATATGATGATGATGATGATAATAATAATAAAAACAATGGTGATACTTGTATTAAATTATTATTCGTGATAATGATAATAATAATCATCATCATCATCATCCCCGCCGGGAGATCCCGGGGAAGACCTAGGACATGCCCCTTGGGATCCTCCCGGAAGCGCCAGGGGAAGTTTGGGTGTCCCTGTGCAGACTGGATGGATGGATTAGTGTGAAAATAAAACTCCCATCATCAAATCATTTAAATCAAAGGGAATGCTACTAATGCCATATTATTAAATGCATTCGTTAAACCTCGTACACACGTGCATTTTGAGCTGTATTAATAAAAGAAATCTTATGAGATCGGCAGAAAGGCTAGTGACGCAGTTGTTGGACGCATTCGATTATTGCTATGACCTGTCCCCCGTAGATTGGCTGCGTTCGGTTTCGGTCAACCAAGCTGCAGCGAAACTAGCCAGACATATTTTCAAATAAATGACTCAAATGCAGTGCTGTGTGTCATTTCTTAACTTAACCCAACTACAATCACTGCCATTACAAGTTCGGCTAAAGTAAATATTTAATGTATTCATTATATAAAGCAATCCTAACCCTAGATGTTCGGTTCTACATAGCGGAAGAACCAGCCTCCATTGCTATTTGGCGTAAATCTGCATTGAGCGGTTCTAAACACATCTTAAATTAAGGCTATTCACCTTTTTCTTAACATATATCAACTTAATGCACTGTCGTCGCTAGTTCGGCTTTACTTTAGATATTTGATGCCATCAATATGTGTATTTTCACAACCCTAGTTTTACATACGTCTGAAAACCGGATAAAACTACAAATATCAGGTGACTTTGTATCAAGCCACACGTCGCAGCTCATGGGATCTGTAGTTTCTACAACGATTACTGATTTCCTAAAATAGGTGCTTATAAATAATAAAATAAATCCATTAGGGGGTTTTAGGGGAGTGGAAAACACATTTTTTGTGACCAGAATAGCCTATGTGTAGGCCTATATAATAAAAATGGGTGAAAATATATGTTTCCCATTTTGGGCAATACTTCCACTTGCTGACTATATCCACTACACAGTCACACAGCTGAGTTCATAAGCTTTCTAGAACACTTTGTCCCATTTCTGTACCCCCTTTTGTTGCTGAATTACATCCCTTCAAAAATTCTCAGAAGTCAGGGTTAAAGATCAATAGTTCAAAGAAGGAGCCATTTACAACCCCTAAACCCACATATTTTATTCTCCAGGTGGAGACCTTTCCAATTATGTCTTTATTGTAGTCCTATGACAAAGTATGTATTTTCATATTTCATGGACACAGCTGTGCCTGGGCTTAGATTCAGAGAGCCTTTTGAGGGCTCAGCCCATGAAATAAAAAGAAGAAGAAGAAGAAGAAAAAACATGTAAGATAATCATATCTGACAGATTTACAACTGAATTAGTAATTTATATTGTATCTGACACCCTGCTGAGCTCTTCTGGAGCAAAGGGGGAAGGGAGGTGTCTCACTCTTCCCCCAGGAGGTTTGCTGAGTTTGGGAGGAAATCTAGACTGCATGCACAAGGACCCGAATGTGATAGAAGTCTGCCCTGCATGATGTTTGACCAGGTGACTTTGCGCTGCAATGTGCTCTCCCATCTTGTCCATGCTGCCTTCTGCCTGAGTCCCACTGCCCTTCTCACTCTGTCTTCCTCCAGGCCTTCTTGAACCTGTTCCTGGAGTAGTTGGTGTCTCTCCTTGCTGACCTGGGTCTTTGAGAGTTAGCCCAAGCCCGCTCTTACTGATGCCAAGGCCTCCACCAGAGCCTTTTGCCTTGGATGTGACTCTGCCTCCTCCACTGCCTTCCATTTACTTCCTGTCCTCACCACCAGACATCTTGAACCAAACATAATGCAAAAACTAAAATCACAACAGCTATTTGTCAGTGGATTTAGAGTAGGCCTAAATCAAACCCCATTTTTATTTTGTCTGATAATGTTCACTGTCACTGGACAACACTAGTTTGTGTGAATCCTTATCTTCATGTTAATGCACTATAGCCAATGTTGACACATCTCCCCTTTGATGTCTTAGTGCACCTTAGTGTAAGAATCTGAGCTTTACTGTTTGACCCTTAAGGTGGCCTCACTCACGCAAAGTCTTGTAGCCCACAATCATGTTCAAACTGGCTGGACAAGTTTGTTTGTTTTATTCTTGCTCTATGAACAAACTAATTTACAAGTGAGTACAATCCAGCTATGTTAGCTTTCCTCCCAAGACATCCCATTCAAAACACATACAGGTTTTACGCCAGTTAGTTTGCACACCATCTGTAGTCGAAAAAAACAGAGCCGTGGAAGGAGAAAAAATAACATTTATTAAATGGATTCACATTCATCAATAGAACAGGGAAAATAGGTCTACTAATATAAGTTGACATTATGAAAATTAATGAAGAGGTTAGACAACACATTCATGAACATAAAAAGCGTAGGACAACTGGGGAAAAGGTATGAAAAGATCCAATGTTATTTTCCACATACCCCATCAAATTTCCTTGTTTGGCAAACAAAGCAACACAGGAATTGAGTAGTAAACAAAGTAAAAACTCTTCTCTCCCTGGATCCACTTCAAAGTTCCCTTCAGTCCTATAACCTCTGCGGTTCTACTTGGAACAAATACAAAGCCTTTCTCTCTTTCCCTACAACAGGAACATACGACAAACTGAATGAAGATTTTTTAAAATATAGTGGCAACCTCAACACAGCCACCAATCTTCCCACAAACGCAAACAATGGAGATGAACAACAGCCTCAGGCCACCGTGGTTCCATGGGTGAGCGAGGGCCGATCACAGCTGCTTGTAGCTTTAATTTTGAATGTTGTCTTTTGGTTCCCAGGAGTTTTTCCACTTTGTCCCACTGTAAGACAGATAGAGAGACAGCATTACATTAGATTGCAAATATTACAAAGGCTTGGGCAATGAGTCAAAGAGCGATATATAGGGGTGGTGCGTGGCGTAGTAGTGAAAGCGGCTGCCCCATATAGAGGCTACAGTCCACAACGCAGGCGTCCCCGGTTCGAGTCCCGTGCCGGTCAGACCTTTCCTGCATGTCATTCCCCCTATCTCTGCCTCCCGCTTGCTATCTATCTAATAATAATAATAATAATAATGGATTACATTTATATAGCGCTTTTCTACCGTTACCCGATACCCAAAGCGCATACAGTAACCATTATTCATTCATACACATTCACACCGGTGGTGGTAAACTACGTGTGTAGCCACAGCTGCCCTGGGGCAGACTGACGGAAGCGTGGCTGCCATTTCGCGCCAAACGGCCCCTCCGACCACCACCATGATCATTCATACGCATGCACACGAGGCAAGTTGGGTTAGGTGTCTTGCCCAAGGACACTACGACAGAGACTGGGAGAGAGCGGGATTTGAACCGCCAACCCTCTGATTATTGGACGACCCGCTCTACCGCCTGAGCCACTGCCGCCCCAACATCTCCCTATGAGATGTCAAATAAAGGAGAAAAAGTGTGAAAGTAATCTTACATTATTTATTTGTCACACCTGTGTGGCAGGTAACACTAACAGGAAGGACTGTCCAGTCTTTTTTTTTGTATTTGTCTGAAATGCGTCTTGTAATCCCTTATGGGATGGACCACAGTGGTGACATTACACGAAAGTAAAAAAAATCATTAATTAATTCATTCATTATTACTGTTATATTGTTTGAAATTGACCGGAAAATGTACTATCCTGACACTAAATATCAAATGACACATTGAGTCCTCTGATGTGTAGGCATTTGTAATCAGAGTACCTGGTAAAAAGAGCCACATTCTTATGTATACAACAGCCTAAAATTGAAGATGACACAAAAAATTTGTGTAGCCAGGTTAGATAAAATAGTCCATTATGTAACACAGTATGCATGTAGGACACAATGTACATAGTATGTACTATGTAGCGAGGCACCTACAAGGTGTAGACATTAAGTGCTAATGAAACTTAAATAAATCACTACAGTGGTTTACTAACCCCAACAGTCACAATGTCAAGCACACCAGATTGCTTATTAAATATTACATAGCACTTAAGACCAACTGCAGCGTTGCTAGTTATTTGGTGTAAGGGCTACTCAGTTAATCTGCTGTCATGTAAAGAACCTTATTGAGTGTAGTGAGGTTTTAATGGTAAACATCTCCACTGTCTTCAGAGCGTTGAGCCAGAAAGAACTGAAGCTCAATGCTCTGAGGATGGTGGGGATGGATCTGGACATTAGAGAGAGTGCAGAGAGTGCACCCACCCATGCCCCCATCACCCTGTGACTCCCCAAGTCTGCACTGAGTCTTTCTGTTTCCTGTGCACCATCATCACCCAGGACCTCCAGTGGGATCTTAACATCAGGTCCTTTACATAAAAGGCCCATCAGAGGATGTACTTCCTGAGGCATCTGAGGAAGCTCAACCTGCCAAAGGCAATGATGATGATCCCCTATACCGCCATCAATGAGTCCATCCTCTGCTGCTCCATCACCATCAGATGTTTCTTGTCTCTCTCTCCACTTAACTATATGGGCAGTGATGCCAAATAAATATACTTAAAAGAACAAAAATAAACAATAGTCAACTTTGAATAAGATACATACCATCCAGAGCAAGGATGCCACTGCACCAACACCTCCACATGGCCCTTAAAATATAAAGAAAAAGAGAATTTTTCTTTACGATGTCAAAGCACATTGGCTAATATAGGCTACATGCTGTTGTAAATGCAAACCTATGTCTAAGTGAAATCAGATAGTAAAGTGTAATAGTAGTCAGTGAGAATAACAGAGGAGTGTTGTGATTTGATATTTGTTTGTGCAGTCTGCTGTCCAGGGACACACAGGAGACAAGAGCTGCAGTGAAGCACAATAGGACAGCTCACACAAGAAGCAGCCTGGCTGTCCACCTCTGAAACTTATTTCTCTACACCGACCAGTCTTTCCAATCACACATAATTCATATAATATCATTATGTTCTTGCAGTTTCTATGTGTACATATTCCCCATATCTTCTGCAGCACTTAAGTCATAATAACTTTCCTCTGTATGATCGTTTTGTTTATTGTTTATTGTTTATTCAGGATCCCCATTAGCCGACGCACAAACGCCAGGCTAGTCTTCCTGGGGTCCTTTTCAAAATTTCCAAGTAAAATAATAATACACAGATCCAATTTCAATAAAAGAAAAAGAAAAAGTGAAAGAAAAAGAAAGTTCTCGTGTGTAGGGAGATGCCCTGTCTAAAGCAACTAGTCTGAGTGGTTATTTGCTATCACAGAATAACAGCTGGGAAACAGAAAGGAAAGTCAAAAATCAACAAGAATGATATACTGTATGTATTTCATTATAATAAGACATATAATACATTATTTCTTGTTATTGTTTATCATACATGCACTGTCTTGCCAGATACACTCGTAACACAACACCAATTAAAGGGTAACTATGCAAGTCTGCTCGCTTTTCCACTGTTTTGGTTACACTCCTCTCGCCCATGTGCATCTTTTTACAACGAAGCCGCCAAAAAATCAATAAATGGAGCGGTGAATAACGTTACATAACATATACGATGTTACGTAACGTGTGTTTGTATAGTCTTAACCGTCTTAAAGAAAAGATTACGGGTTACGGAGTGCGTTTGTGTCACGGTGCCACAGAGACGAGAGTGGGACATTGGGGCGGCGAGTGAGAAACTACACTTGGTTTTCAGCCGTGAGATGACAGGTGAAGACAGACAGCCTACGTTGTCACTTGTAATAAGTCACAAGTCATGTAGTTAACTATCAAAATTACTCTGGAGCTTTTTAATTAAGGCAAAAATGTAGCATAGCTACGGGAGAAATCCTGCTTAGTTCCTCTTTAACATAGGTATTGAAAGGAAATGGAAACCCCTAAATTGATGGTGCCACAGAGATATTTTCGTTATCAGTCGTTTCAAATCTGCCTTGAAACATACCTCCCTGATTCTTTGTCTCAGTATTTTTTTGTAGGGGAAACTGCTTGAGCCTTGATGAACGGGACATTCTGAAATGAATAAAAAAAGGCAATGGTTTATTGACAGACATCTAAACAGACATTTTCTCTGACAAAGAGTTCAAAATCAAAACTGGATTGAGAAAAATGTCATTGATTTTATGGATTTGATTTTGGGCTATATAACTACATTTAGATTTGACTTTAAGTCCTTATGATGCTGGATGACATCAGCAGAACTGTCCCATCAAGGAGTTACAGGTGTTTAACTTCATGTTTACCCCTTAGTTTCCACTAAATAGTTTGCTATCATATGTTATGTTCCTTTGAAGAAATAATGGCCAATCAAACAATGATGCAAGTTATGGGCTGAGAAAAAGCTAGAATGAGACTCTTTTCACTGAAACAGTTTGACAAATATTCATATTGTGATAATAAGACTACTGATTACCCCAAACACATACATACCACTCATCTGCTTCATCCCTCTCTTTCTTCTGTTTTTCTGTGGATGCGTTTGACAAGAGGGGACAGGGGGAGTTGGGGAGGGAGACACAGGACAGGAGGAGACAGGAGGAGTTGGGGAGAGAGACACAGGACAGGAGGAGACAGGAGGAGTTGGGGAGAGAGACACAGGACAGGAGGAGACAGGAGGAGTTGGGGAGAGAGACACAAGACAGGAGGAGACAGGAGGAGTTGGGGAGAGAGACACAGGACAGGAGGAGACAGGAGGAGTTGGGGAGGGAGACACAGGACAGGAGGAGACAGGAGGAGTTGGGGAGAGAGACACAGGACAGGAGGAGACAGGAGGAGTTGGGGAGGGAGACACAGGACAGGAGGAGACAGGAGGAGTCTCGGAGGTGGACATGGGAGGATCCTCTGAATTTGCTGCTGTACTCTCGCCCTCTGCAGTGTCTGGTACAGGTGCCGTTATCACTGTGGGGAAGAGGAAACTGTGATGTAGACTTTGGTATAAGCATTTTAATTTGCATAGGAAAATGCAACAAGTATTTGATTAGGGGTGTCCTCAACAACAGATTTGCCCATAGTCAACTAACTGTGGAATCATGTTATTTTTTCCCTCATAGATTCATGACCTCATTTGTGTCTTTTTATGCGCTGAAGAAACGAAACACTTGAATAAACAACTTCTTCAGTTGTCATAAGATTTGGTTATTCTCCATCCATCCTTTTTCCTGATCCCACTTATTAGACTGCATGCACAACATCACTGTCCATTTGACAGTGTAGCAATGACAAGTTAGAGTTTGTGCCATTAATTATGCCGCATAAAATGTCCCATTGTTGTGTGGCCATGATACATGTATCAGTGCTTGTATAGACGGTTCAGGGGTTGTGTGTCACAGCACCATGGACAGCTGTGTTTTTTTGTTGTTGCTGTTTGTGTGTGTGTGTGTGTGTGTGTGTGTGCGTGCGTGCGTGCGTGCGTGCGTGTGTGTGTGTGTGCGTGCTGTGCAATAGATGAAGAATGCATCTCGTAGTTATTGTAAATAAAACTTTAGGCCCAAATTTAGAGTGTGGGAGCAAGCAAGAGAGAGAGAGTGAGAAAGACGGGTGTGTGAGCTCGAGAGAGAGACAGGTGGTATCAGTGTTCGAGCACTCAATGTGATGTTTCCATCCGAACAGTCTTGCCTATATTATAAGAAAACAAAGAAATGATGTGTAAAATCAGATGTTCAGCTTCAGTTTCAACTTCTGATATGTTACCTTAGTGATATTTCCCATTACATATGACAATTCTATGATTTGAAAATCATACCAGTCTGTTTGTGTTCACATGATTGTACACAGTGCATCTACTGTTTTGTAAACATGGTTGTAGTCCTGATATTTTTGAAATTTATCTGGACATACATAATGGTTGCGGTTGGAAATTTGCAAAGAGGAAGGGACACTTGGCCTTGACAGAGTTCTACATTCTTCAATTCAATTTTTACATGGCAGTTAGTGTGCTTATGTTGGTTAGCGCAGCCCTCAGTGACCAGACACATCAGCATACATGCATGACACTGTCAGGGGGTAGGAGATAGAAAACATCTCTACAAAACAGAAAATGCCTATTTTTTGTCATTCTTTTAACAGTAGATCTGTTTAAACATTGCAGAGTAATGCAACAGTCAGGAACAGCCACAGTGACCTGTTAAATGGCTGCACACCTCCAACCTCTAAGTAAGGTAGCAAACCTTATTGATTGTTGTTTATTAATGATTTTAGCTTGATGTTCTTTTCTAAAAAGTGTCCTTGAGTGGCTTGAAAGGAGCTTTTCAAGAAAATATTTTACTATTATTATTGTTATTTACTCTTTTCCCATCCCTTCTGATTAGCAAATGTTGCCAAATTCATGATTTAGCAAATTACTCCAAGACCATATTGTCAATCAACTATTCTTATTCTCACCACTAAATAACATTTGATTCCTATGACTATTGATGCCATTCTGTTGCTGCTGTTTGGGCCACACACTTTCAGTTTACAATTGTAACATCAAACTAATCATTTAAAAGGACACAAAAAACAACTGATGGGGCAGTGGAGAAGTAATGTAATCAGTGTCTCCCTGAACACTTTCATGTGTTTGAGTTATTGCACATTTATATACATTACCATTGAGAAGTCTCTCATAAATACGTTCCATGGCTTGGATGGAAGCTTTCACAATCTCATTCTCACTGTACCATGGACACAGCCACTCTGACACAAAGCCCCTTCCTTTTTTTTTTCCTAGGAAGAGGATGGGGTGCCTCTCCAAAAGTTCCCACTTGTGGAGCTGGAAGACACAAGACACAAAATCATGCAATTAAAGCAGATATCAGTGGAATGTTTTTGTTAATCTAAGTCCTAAATAGTCCTATTTTCCGTCAGCAATCACTTACATGAAGTATTTCAGCCTAAACACGAGTCTCTCCGTCACTCTGCTCTGCTGTAACCCGAGGAGAAAATTTTCCTTGTGGGATACAAGTGTTATCCAATGAGGGGAGAGAACGGCATGAAGGGCTGTGTGTGCAGCCAAGGGATGCGCGTGAATGTGGTGACGTAGCACGAGGACCAATTGATGCCTGACAAGGGCGGGGGCTGCTAACTCATGGTGCGTTCAAGGAAACTCGTACTTTGTGTTTTTCCTTCCTGTGAAGTCATACCAGTTCGATCTGGTACGAGTTCACGGGTCGGAAGTTACGAGTGGCCGTTATAGGGAACTTTCACAGACAACAGGACGGTAAAAACACGAGCTACGGGTTACCTGGAACGCTACCAAGTCGTAGTTGTGACTTGAAGCTGTAACTTACGGTTTCAAAAGCCAGCCTTGAACACAGCATTAGCCGAAACGGCCGTGCCGCTGTTATCTGCTTTAATTGGATTACATAAATATACATATATATGCAGAAAAGTTGATGTTTTATGCATTGTTATTTTGACAGATCCACAATTCTTTAAAGGTTAGAGTTAAAGCAGAAGTCAGTGATCCGGTCGTTTTAGCTAATGCTGCCTTCAAGGCAGGCTTTTGAAACCGTAAGTTACAGCTTCAAGTCACAACTTACGACTTTGTAGCGTTCCAGGCAACCCGCAACTCCTGGTTTTCCGACCTGTTGCCTGTGAAAGTCACTATAACGGCCACTCGTAACTTCCGACCCGTGAACTCGTACCAGATCGAACTGGTATGACTTCACAGGTCAGAAAATCACGAGTTATGGGTTGCCTTGAACGCACCATAACTTCTTGTCAGCCGATGGATTTAGCAGCCCCCGCCCTCGTCAGACATCTATTGGTCCTCGTGCTACGTCACCACATTCAGGCGCATCACTTGGCTGCACACACAGCCCTTCATGCCGTTCTCTCTCCTTATTGGATAACACTTGTATCCCACAAGGAAAGTTTTCTCCTGGTTTACAGCAGAGCAGTGACTGACAGACCCGTGTTTTGGCCCAAACCCTCTATGTAAGTGATTGCTGACGGAAAATAGGACTATTTAGGACTTATATTAACAAAAACATTCTGCTGACTTACGCTATAAGTAGCTACTGCTACAAATGAACTGTTTCTGAATACAGTAGCAATGTCCGAAATGGCAAATGGCAGCTCCCTAGCTCTTTTTGAACTGCACGCAGACATAACAATGCAAAGATTTGTATGTGTCCCTGGATAGTAGTCTAAAGTCTGACCAAATATTATGCAACGCAACAAAGCAGTTTAAGAACGGTGCACAGGGGCGTTGCAGCAGTGTGAATGATCCTGTTGCATCTCGACTCATGCCGGCTCACGTTTTAAACCTGTTTAATTGCAGGTAGAGTGTGCAGACTGTCTCAAACTTTGTAACTGCACACCAAAGCAGCTACCGTAGAAAAATATTTTTGCATAAATAAACATTATGTCTGCTTGAGCTACTGTGGTGTGCTTGATGTGACGTCACATAAACTAGTCTCAACTCTGTGCCACAGTGAACTGTACAGTTGCAAGGCTTTGTAAGGGCATTGAGTTGCAAGAGGGTGCACATAGTTGAAGTTGTTGTCTTGTGAATCTATGGTCTGAACTGGCCTTAAAGCAGCTATATAGTTTTTCAACCTTAAACAATGTGAATGTTTCTAAACTCAATGAAGTGGTAGAAAATTGTTAATAACAATGGTGCAGTCGCTACAGCCTGAGTGGGGTCGCATCAGCTGAAACTGCACTCTGTAACTTCCCTGCACAGGTCGGAAACCGTGGTGAGCTCCAGAGACTGAGCTCAAGCCCGGTCCCCCCTGCTCCTCTCAGTCACAGACCAGCGCCCTGTGCTGGGCTGCACGGCAAAGGTGGCAGCACCAGTAACAAATTCACATAATGTGCTTCTCTGGGAATGACACAGTAGCAGACAGATGCTCCTCTCAACCAGTGCCAGTGGCTACCGCGAATCCGACGTACGTGTCTCTCTTGTTCAGTGTACTCTGCCTCTTACACAATATTCTTGAATTGAACTGTCCACATAAAAGATTGTGGTCAGGTTTATGTTGATTTAGTTGAAAAATAAAATGCCCAAAAGAAAATATAAACCAGGGGGTGGAGTAGATGAAACTGACATGGAATAACAAACATTTAAAAGCATTTGAAAGAAAAACTTACCAGTAAATGTGATGAATCATATGTTTTATTTAAGCTGCAGTTTTTCTTCTGCCGCTCTTTCCACCCAGTTGTAATTTTTTCTTTTTTCTTTTGCAGCTTCTCTTTCAGGGGCTGCTTTGCACCACAGTGGTGGCAAGTCTTGCTTGCCACGCCAATTGTCTCCTCACACAACACACATTTTTTTTGAGTTGGCATCTGGAGAAGAAACATAAATTAATAATTGGAACACTGCAGGGAGTGTCATCAACCTTATAAAACTGGTCAACACAGCAACCCAATGTGCTGGTTTTCAATGCGTTTAGTAGGCTAATATTAAGGACCTGGTCCTCCCTATTCATTTTATGAACTCAATAAATTAAAAGTTGTGGTAGCCCTAAGAAACTGAGCTCTAGTGGACATAATAAATCAAATGTCAGAATAATCATATAACCAACCAATATGCAACAGATAGCCTACCATTATCTGAAAAGAATGCACACATAGTCACAAGAAGCTGAATGGTGTCAGATGTTGCAAAAACTCCTTTGATTCTCCATCAGATTTAAGCTATTGTGATTATGGAAAATCATTTATTAATGTTACTGTTGTTGTTTTGTTTTTAACATATGTGACTAAACGTGATGCCTAGACATCATCACAGAGGTTGATATTATGCACAGTCACAGTCAGTCTGTTTAACTACCATCTTTACCTCTCATAGGCCTGAAATTTTCCACCTTAATTTTTTACAGGCATGGTGCCGATTTAGATTCATGTAACAATAATTAGCTGCCTCTTCACTGCTGTCAATATAGCGATCAAGTCGACATTTATGCTCCAGCTTCACATAATCATCGCCAAAATAAATAAAACAATAATTAAGTGTCCATTTAAACATAATAATACGTTTGTAAAATAAATAACATGGTAGGCTATATTATAATATTGTGTCAGAAAATCGACAGTTATCTACTCCTCGTCCCTTACCGTCACACGCACCGTCGTCTATAAAACATTTGTCGAAAAATATTTCGTCTAATACGAGGGATTAACGCACACATTTATAGTTTTGCACACAGTTGTGTAGTTTCATGAAAAGTCACGGTGTCCGTGCTAACTATTAGCCGGACTCAGTCGGTAAACAAATTACTTAATTAAGTATAGGCTACTAATCTCAGTTGAAACATCATTAAAACACAATAACAATGACAACCCGCAAGGACTAGTCGCACTCACAACATAGTCTTTTGTTATAAAATTAATTAATTAATAATTACTGACTACTTACCTTGGTTAGCTCATTAAGGTCGGCTACCAAATAAATCATCTGCTTTCGGTTCTGCTCGGTAAAAGTATCTGTCCGCATGTCACCGATAGGGGGTGCTTTTTGGAAACGCCAGGGCGGTGGTAAAACGCTCCACTGGGTCGTATTCGAGTGTATGGACAAACGGCATTATGGGGCGTATGAGTTGGAGGACTTGTTGCGATGAACCACCCAGCAAACTTCTGCAAACCCTACTACTAGCCTACTTGTTTAATTGCATGTTGTTTACTACCCATCACTGTGTTATACTGAATATCATTGGATATAGCAATGCAGCCAGCAAAACAAGTCACTGTGTATTCTCCATCCCCCTCATCCGTCCTGCATCTGCTCTGCCCCCCTAATTTAATCAAAATCTGTCTGTCAAAATTTCTGTTTCTTGCCACATCACTGTGGTTCCCTTCCAAACAAGTGAGGGGGTCACCGCTCCTCCTCTCAGTCCATCTGTCATGTTTACAGGTGGGTTGATCTGCTGCCACCACAGCCTATTTACACTAGGGATGTGCACGGTTACCCGGGTACTCGAGTACTCGAGTAGCAATCTGCTACTCGGGTATGAATTTATTACTCGGGTACCCGAGGATTAAAAAAAACGGCACGTCAGAGCGCAATCTAGTGTCGGATCAGACTACATTATCATGCCCTGGTTCGGCTTTTTGTAGTGTTAAACAGTTTCGGATCAAGCAACGTGATTTTCTGCTGTGTAAAAGCGTTTTTGGATCGAGCCTCGGACTTTCAAACCTTTTACAATAATTCTCCCTCCCTCCCTCGGCGACGTACGCCGTCGGGAGGGAGACGACAGGTCTCAAGTCTGGTAGAAAATATACTTTCACTTTACAAACACTCTGAAACCTTCCCTGTTATTTCCTGAAACGATGCGAGGCAGAGAGGACCGAAGGCACCAACATGTGTAGTGTGGACTAATAAATAAGCACCGCTAATGATTTAAAAAAGAAAAGAAAAAAAAAGTTTTCTCCTCCGTAGCAGCCGCGGCATAAATGCGCTGCACTCAGCGCTGCACTCAGCGCTCAGAGCGCATGCAGCGCATTTATTCCCCGGCATAAAGATGCACATCTGCCTCGTGTGTGCATCTTAAACTCCAGTCTCTACTCTTATTATCCACCTGACATTGTGTGTGACGACGCTGTGTGTCAGTAATGCGGACTGTCTGACGGACAGAGCGCATTTATGCACCGGCTGCGCTCTGTCCGTCAGACATGACGTCATTTTATTTTTTATTACAGTACTCGATTACCCGATTAGTACCAGCTTCGGTTACTCGATTAGTAAATTAGTCGAAATGCCCATCCCTAATTTACACACTTGATTATTATGGAACATCCCACTCTGACTGGTTTATATTAATCCTGTGGCTATGAAGGCAACGGAATGGGAATTACCCATCTTTGCCAAAAAGAAAAAAATAAATAAACTAAACAAAACAAAAACAATACCAAGCAATATAATTAGATTTGAAAAAAAAAAAAAGAAAGAAAAAAACCCGCAATATAATTTCTACTATTTACTTTGTGAATGTATTATGTGTAGGTATTCATAGGATGCAGTACTGTGCCACAATATCCAATTCTTACTGACCACTTCTGGCTGTTTGGGATCACATTAAGTCGCTTTTTCTTTTACGGAAATGTTGTTAATGAGTCTCAAGGTGTAAAGACAAGACCAGTCTCAGTTGCCCCTAATCAAGTTTGCACATTATTATCTGGATACTGTAAATACAACTGACTCCAAAGACCCACAGGGCATGTGTTTTTCTTTTTATTAATATATTGATAATATTTACAACTTGGCCGACTGACTTTTACAAAACAAGTGTCTTACCTTTCACCAAGCGCACACCCAGAAATGTCTCAGACAAACAGGTTGATATATTCAATAGAGAGGGAACAGATCGTGACCTTGATCCTGTCGTCAGCTGTTGATCATTAAGTTAATTAACCAACAGAAACGGAGAACTAACAGAGGTCAACAGAGAGAAAAGATTTCCAATTAGTTGAATTAAACTTTTGAGGGGTTTTTTCGCACTGGGGGTTTAAATCTTCACAATGTTTGTGTAAATCTCAAGATGCTTCAGCATGAACCACTCTGTTCATTTAAATGCAACAGGCAAACAGTGAAATGGTCCACCCTTTTTTGATGCACTATAGCCCACATCTGAGGAATTATATCGACACTCGAGGGGAATCCCACCCTGTATAAAGTAAATTAGTTTAGCCAGCTAAGCATTTCTAATTCTGATGACAGTATATGTTTCTTGTTTTTCACAGCACAGCGGGTCTACGTTTATCCGAAAGAACTGCTCACCTTGAGAAAAATGACAAATTATTCATGAGTCACATTAAATATGCCACAAAGAGGCCCATTTTATTCAGCAGCGGGTGTTAATCCAGATTGAAATCTGACGTCTAAAACAACCTGCTGTGGCTCACACCTACACAAGCTTGTTGAGCTGCTCTCTCTGCTTTTCTTGGAGAACTAAAAACAGACACGCAGGATGACACAGCTTGGAAAACATGCCTGTCACCGAGGAGGAAATCCTTCTCTGTCAGCCGGCTGAGCAGTAAACACAACAACATGTCTACTCAATAACCCACTGGCAGTGACTTCCCCTTTATTTACGTTCATTTGAAGTGATGCAGTATCACAGGGTTCAAACTTGAAGCCGTTGCCCACAGATCATAGACATTAGGTCATGGGATCCATCATTCAGTGATGCAATCTTTTGTAGGTGAATTTCATAAACTACTGAAACCCAGTTTGTCCGCCCGTCACAAAATATTACAACTTAGACTTATCTCTAATAATAGACAGCGGTTCTGCAAACAGGGTGTTATCTTATCTTTGAGTCTATAAAAAATGCCTTTTTGTTTGTTGCCTCTGGTTTATCAGCGCAGACATGCACTAGATGGCAAGATCAAAGCAATGTCAGACTGGCAGCCATTTAATTTTCTCTACGCCATGCATGATATAGGCCACTGTATAGGCTATACATCTTTCACCACTGACTGTACACGGGATTGTGCGGTGCATTGTGAGGTAATTAGTGACCATTATTAAGGGCGTAATAATTCTCAATGAACAGTAAGATTGCACAGCATCTAATGGACTACACATAATGAACAGTTAATGATCTTAGAGCCTGCGTGGACATACTGTAGTTTTATGTTAGTGATGCCACGCCTGCTTTTATCATTTAAGAAAACACATTAAGACATATGACGATACAAGCTAACATTATGTTATAGTTGTATGATATGTTGCAGAGGATTAACATAATTTTGATCAGTGCAACATCATTGATAAATTGCACACAGCATAGTATAATAAAATGTAATATAGGGTTTTTAAGTCAGTTTAAGATAATTGTACAAACTGGTGGATCAGAACAATGAGCATGTCGGAGAAAACTGTGAAAGAATGTCCTTTCTGGTTAAAACGTTGCATTTGGTGAACTTATGTAAATCTCATTATTGCTCCACCCAGCTTGAACCTGAGCAGAGGTCTAATCAGCAGAATTATTGAAGACACCTGTGAGTCTAATGCTCACAGGTTAAAACGTGGCCTGATTCCTGAGGAGCTGATTCTTGTGGATTAAACGTACAGATTGAAACTGTTATATGATAATTAGATTTTTTTTTTTTTTTATCCAAGCAGACTCTGGTTTAGAAAAGAGGCAAAACACTTTAAAATTCCCTGCATTTTTAATCGTTCTGCTGTTATTACAAAATGTGTGTAAGGGTTGTAACTTTGCTCTCTCGTGGGACAATAAAATAATAATGATTGTACATGCAAACAAAAATATCAGAAAAAGGTCCAGTCTTTTACTGCATGGTCTTGCAAATGCTCCGAGACTGTGCCCGCTGCTCAAATCTGATTGGCCAGTCGTTCTGCCATCAGTAAGACTGTTGTGTTTTGAGAATTGCTGCAAATTTCTCCTTGAAGCTTCTTCTTGAAACTAATTTGGAAAACCTTCAAAGCAGTGGACGGAGCTGTGTGTGGCTGTCGCGTTTTGGATCTTAGTTGTCATGTGTCAAGTGTTGCTGCCCGACACAATGTGATTGATTATCCTACCTCTACCCTGTTATGGATCTACTGCCAGCGTCACAGTCTGTGACTGAATGATAATCACCCTGATAAACAATTAAAATCTGGATTTGCAGCAAGAATGCAAGGCGTCAGACAGCAATGACAGCGAAGGTTGGTCTTGGTCAATGAACACATGTGGAACTCTCAAAAGGGACTTCATACATTTTATCTTCTCCTTCATCTATTTACACCCCATAGTTTGTATGTGGACACAGGTAATCAGGAATTAGCCAACCAAATGGCTGTGGATATGTTTTTTTTTTCAACTTTACAACATCTCACCTTGTATTTTCTCGCCTAAAAGAGCTCTACAGTCTGATGGGGTGAAGACCAACAATGACACAAAATCCTGCCAAGAAGGCTCGGAGAGCTGATAATCACCGAGCGACGCACGCTTCCTGTCAAGCTTGATTGACTGTCACCCTGCAGGAGAATCACTTGGAAACACCACTAAATCCCCATCCCACCTGCTCTGCAGTTCAAAGAACATGGTGGGTGAAAGCGCTGACACAAGCTGCTCTCTGTGTGTAATAAAAATTCAACAAGCTCTTCACCTCACACAGGTCTCAGCTGATGCCCATGAATTGGGCATCAGGCATCAGCCATCACCATCCAGTGACCTTGCCTGCAATGCAGCGGGGTAAACTTCACAGCCGGTCTCTGCCGAGCCACGCAGCACAGCGCGACACAGGCCGGTATCTCAACACAACAGGTCTTTTTCAGAGCGTTAAACAGGGACCGGAGACTGAGCTGCTGATAACGTAATATAGCTGCTCGAGAGCCCATCCTTCCTGCCAAATCAAACCTCCTCACACAGAGCAGGAAAGTGAGTGGAAGAAAAAAGGCGGCGGCACAGGTCACAAACAGAAACGCTCTGATGCCGGGGGACCACACGGCCGTGCAGGAGGGAACAGGGGAGTCTTCTGAACTTTGAAATGACAGTCAGCATCTTTCAGTGGAACCAATTCGCTGACTGTAGCCGGCCCAAAAAATGTCTTCAAGGTGAGTGTATAAAACGGCATGTATTCTCTATGGACTGCGTATTAGCTGGGCCCAAATCCATTTTTTAGGCACCGTGAAAATAGCCAGTGTAAAAGACTCATTTTCAATTCTCGTACTAAAACCACTAAAATCGCTGTACTGATTATTTTGTGCTTGATTTAAATATTAGCCAGTGTGCCCCTTTGAAATACAAAGCTGTCCTCTCTGTGGAATACTTCCTGTTCTGTGTGCAGCAAAAACAGGAGCAACAGGAAGGCGAGGATGAAACCGGTTGAAACTCCCTTGATGGCCAAACCTCCTTTGAAGCTTCCTTGTCTGCCTTTGGGGAGACACATAAGCTGGAACTGTTCAGACAATGATACTTGGGGTCACATCCGTTTTAACCGGCAATGAATACATTACAGCCATGATTTATGATCAACAATGTTTTCTGTGCATTTTTTTTTTCTCCACGTCGGTGACAGCCAGAGCTGGAGCCAGATGGGCTTTGGGCTGCTCATACATGCTC
This sequence comes from Trachurus japonicus, assembly GCF_045865225.1. Lineage (NCBI taxonomy): Eukaryota > Metazoa > Chordata > Actinopteri > Carangiformes > Carangidae > Trachurus > Trachurus japonicus. The sequence continues at coordinate 15,912,494 of NC_140918.1, forward strand.
ATATACATAATCTACACAGGTATGTATGTCCATCTGTCCCATTCTTGTGGACATGATAAATCAACAACCTCCTGCCAGGGCTTTTTTCACATTTGACACAAACACTCACTAGGACTTCAATTTTAGTAGTGGAAGATCAAAGGTCAAGGGTGCTTGTGACCTCACAAAACACAGTTTGGACTTTGTGAAAACCATGTCAGTTAAACTTGTTATAGGCGTAAATTCAACCCATGGTCCAACGCACCGTGACACCGAGTTAGACCCTATTTTTTACAGTCTATGGTTAGACCCAACTTCGAGAGATGAAGTCTGCTGACCGCTAGCTTCTCTAGTTGTAGCAACTTTAGCAAGTCTATCTCTCCACACGCAAACCGCAATCAAAAAGCCACTCATAGCCACAAATAATGCTCAGAACAGCACCAAACGTCATCAACAGTACAAACAGGGTCCCAGCACATAATACGAGGCATCAAACATCTGTTAGCTTAGCCTGGTTTCTATTGAAAAGAGACGAGAAAAAAAACTCACCCACTCTCCTCCAGTTATGCAGCAACTTTCCGTGTCCAGCATAACGTCCAGGCACTGATAAAACACGTCCGAGTCCGACTGGCAGCACAAACAGTCAGTTTCAGCTTCAGCGGCCATGGTCAGGCAGTGACCACACATGACCATTTGATTCCCCCAGGTCCAGCACATAGACTCCACCGGCGTCTCTCCCTCTTTCACTTTTCTCCTCAATTTCCTTCAGCTCGTCTTCGGTAAACTCGGTCTCAAACGGATAGGGGCGCCCATCGAAATGAAACCAGTCGTCGTGGTTCTCGAACTGCACAAACTCAGGTGTTGTCCCTTCTGTGATGTGTCTGCTTGTTACTGCCCGTGTATATGGTTACTGCCATGGTTACTGCCATGGTTACAGGTAGTCCGCTGGCGTGGAGGCGATTGCCGAGTGAAGTAGTCTGTTGACTCACCAAAGTAAAAGTGTTCACCAACATAAAACTTATAAAATAGACATTAACTTGTAATACAATACAGGAAAAGGGTTAACTTAATGGCTCGGGGACTTTCTTGTAACTTATATTCCTTAAATTAAAAAGTTTCACCGCATTTTATTAGCTTGGTGCTTTTATTTTGACGGGCAGGCCCGTCTCTCTCGTCCCATCCGGTTGCTTACCAAAACAGCGAGTCAACGGCCCCAGACTATCCCACAGCTCAAGGATGAAAATGTGTGTGTATTACTCCATGCAGTGCAGCCAAAGTTCCTATGTATCTGGCCTATCAGTTTCTAAAAGTCATTATCGAGTGTTCACAGGGTAATGAACGGAATTGGGCATTTCTAACTTTAGATATTTACGGGAGAAAATCACGTAAATAAGCGCGAGATTAGACGCGACGTCACACGCGAGATCAGGACGTCTGTTGCCGGAAGAGACCTGTAAGCAGACATCACAGAAGGGACAGCACAGCTGAGTTCATGGAGTTTGAGAACAAGGCCGACTGGTTTCATTTCGATGGGCGCCCCTATCAGTTTGAGACCGAGTTTACTGAAGACGAGCTGAAGGAAATGGAGGAGTAAAGTGAAAGAGGGAGATGCCGGGTGGTGTCCCGGTGCTGGGCGAAATTAAGTGGTCAGTGTGGTCACTGCCTGCCACTGAAATTGTTCTGCCAGTCAGACTCGGACGTGGAAAGCTGCTGCATGTAACTGGAGGAGAGTGGGTGAGTTGTTTTCGTCTCTTCAGTAGAAACCAGGCAAAGCTAACAGATGTTTGATGCCTCACATTATGTGCTGGGACCCTGTTTGTACTGTTGATGAAGTTTGTTGCTGTTCTGAGCATTATTTGTGGCTATGAGTGGCTTTTTGTTTGCGGTTTGCATGAGGAGAAATAGACTGCGCTGTTTGTTATGGTGCGGTCTTTGCTAAAGATGTTACAACTAGAGAAGCTAGCGGTCAGCAGACTTCATCTCTCAGTCGGGGTCTAACTCGGTGTCACAGTGCATTGGACAATGTGTTAAATTTATGACGGAATATCCCTTTAAACTCAGGGATGAACTGATTAGATTTTGATTTGGCCAAAGGTCAAGTTTGTTTTTGCCTTATCAGAATATAAAAGCCCATCTGAAAACACCTCACCTGAACTCAAGGACAAACTGAGATTTTGTTGGGCAAAGGTCAAAGGTCATGCTGACCTCACAATGATCATGAACAGAACTCCTTGATCGAATCCCTTAAGATTTTGCACCCATGTCCTCTTGAGGTCAAAGTTGCAATTTATATGGAGGGTTACACGAGTGAGTTTGTTTACTTTCTGAGGTCAATTACAAAGAACAAGACCAGGATAATAAGGTTTTAAAAAAAGTAATACAAAGTGGATGTTCCACAGATAAAACCTTAACCTTCAGTGGTACTTAGATGTAATATATTTTATAATGTATGTTTTAAACACATTTTGTGTGTTAGATGTTTTGTACATCCAAATTGTTGAAACAGATGAAGGGAAATTACCTACATTTCGTTTCCACTAACATATTTTCACAGTGGCAGTAAGGGCATTAAAACGCTTATCAGTGAAGTGCAAGAAACTTCTTTGAAGTTTGCTATTAAATTTGCTGAACACATAATCTGCCTATTAAACTGTGATTCAGCTCTGGGGAAAAGAAGAGGGTGATGTTACAGAGAGTTCAGGGGTTCACCAGCATCATTAGGATTCATCTGCTGGGGAGCGTGAATATATAATATAATTGTTTTCTTTATAAGGCCATCCTGTGTGACTTGCCTCCTTATTTATGTTCTCTCTTGACTCCTGAAGTCAACACCAAAAGCTGTAGTCTCAGGCTCGATAGATTGATAATGTACGCTACGGTGACTGTCTTTGGTGAGCATTTGCACCCTCCTCCTGGTATAAATTACAGAGTCATCTTGGACTGGATTACCTCCCAAGTATGGGAGATTTTAAAGCTATAGGATCAAAGGCTATTTTACTACTGAATGTACATGTCCTCTTACCAAATGCAGCTGGTGAAATGTGATTTCCCAAACTGTTTTAACTGTTTTTATGTTTGTTTTGTTGTTGTTTTTCAAGTGTGTACTTTATGTGGACCTACTGTGCTGCTCTCTTGGCCAGGATCCCCTTGCAAAAGAGATTCTGAATCTCAATGGGATTATTACAGTAATTAAGTGAAGGTTAAATAAAATATTCACAGCATATGTCATGAGAAATAATGTGATTACATCTCTGATCAAGTAAATGCAGCAGATGAACAACAAGCACTTGTCAGTTTCTGACCTTGGTACAGTATATCAACCAGCAGCAGTTCTCAGTCTCAGATCCAAGACCCTGGGGTCCCTGTTTGTTTTCACTCCAGCTTCCAGTACTGGCTTTGGCCCAGGTGGTGCCAAGGGTAAGATCTAAATAATACAGGAAGGACTCAAAACTTTTTTGTAGACATTTACCCAGGATCCAGGTTTTTGTGTTCAAGTCTTTTCTCAGGCAGATCTCATGGCCTAAAGGAAAAATAAGTGATCACTTAGAAATCCTCAGGGGCAAATCATCTGTCAGGTTCAAATGCTGACGATTAAAGTGACACAGCATTTGAACATGAACATGAGTAGTTTGGAAATGTCCAGTTAAAAGCTCAGGGTCAACTACTAAGTCTCTGTTGTCTGTCATGTTACAACAACTGTTTCTCTCTGAGGTCTCTTTTCATCCACAACATCAGTCGTATTTACGACATTAAAAGAGCAGCAGAAGCTGACATGGTTTGTGAAAAAGATTAAAAGTTGGGGGGAAAATACCTGCAAGGAATTAAATAAAACACTTAAATGACAGATACAAACAGTTTAGGTGGAGGACTATCACATATATCATCTTAATTCAAATTTTAACCCTAACCCTCTATCACTTTGGTCTAACCCAACAACTACTGGACAGATCAATTGACATTTGACACACCAGCAAGTGCTGTCAATTTTTTTTTGCTAAAGCGTGGATGTTTAATCTTAATTAATGTAACCTACGGTATTTCAGAAGCATATGATTAATGGTTGCATGGTGATTACAGAGAATGGCAGGTTTATATACAGTTACCCAGAGAGAGAGGTGTACAGGGCCAGAAGGGGGCGTTGGGTCATTAATGTTTTGCAGAGCTGTTAAAGGAGTTCAGTTTTACCTATTTTCAAACAGGCTTGAGTGACACATCAGACCAGAATAAGACCGAAGTGTACTGGACAGAACTTGGCGCAGATGAGTTGACTGTAATTCCTAATCACAGGTTTCTGTGCTTCACCAATCATCACATATTCATCTGCAGCGTACAGTCTACTACCTCTGTGACGCCCCACGACTACTCAGCATTCTGTTTCTTATGGCTTGAACAGCTGTCCTTGCTTTTGATTTTGAAATATAGGCTATGCATATCACGTAGTGTATATGCTAATTGAAATTCCAACATGCCTTTTTTTTTTTTTTTTTTTAGCAGTGCCATTGCTTCATATGGAAAGTTCTGTCTCATTTTTGGGATAATGACTTGTTTTGGGGTTTAAGTTCAATAAACTTGCTTAAAGTTTGGTTTCGTAATTTGAATTTCTAATGAAACCGCTGAAGGGTGCATGAGGGGAAAAAAATAGGCTGAAGCATTTAGTCTTAAATTAATGTCACAGCAAACTGGTGAATATGTTGACATTCAGAGCCTAGAGGTCATAAACACCTCCGTTATGGACTTGGATTACATGTAAGGTCAAAGCAATGGGCCTGAATCCTTGAGAGCTGCAACTGCAAGGATCTAAATGTGGATATTTGTATATTCACATATGACCTTTCCATATTATTATTCCCTCACCATGAAATTGCTGGAAACTCCATTTTGTGTCATTTAGGTAACACTATAGGACATAAAACATCTAATTTATGCACTTGGTATTTAGATAATTATTGTTTCTGTAGATTACTGTGAGATACTGGCTTAACAGTAACGCTAATATAGCCTTCACCTATAAACATTTTATACGACACACAGCAGCTCATGAGATGGTCCATCTTAAGGGTTTGCTGTAAGCACTACTCTGCAGCAACAGTAACTACAACAGTTATTCACTATGAAAGCAAGCAAAGACAAGAATTGTATACAGTTGGTGGTTGCAAATGAAACCAAGCTCAGTTTCTGCTATAGTTTACAGTAACTTCAGGGAAACTTTGTCGCAAAGTGATACCACAATTTTCCGCATGCTAAACAGTGGGCGTAAGGCTACAGTATAGTGACAGTCAGACGTTAATTCAAAGAATTGGGAGTGACGTCTGCGTAGGCTGAAAACATTAGCATTCCTAGCTAAGTAGTCACAGTAAGGCTGCAGCAATCTCACATACATAAAAGATAAAGCACTTCTCTAACTGATCATATACCATAATTAACTAGCTCTAAATTGCATTGCAAGGACAGAGCTGTATCAACAACTGGCAGGGATGCTAACTTTTTAAAAAGAGTTAGCTTGAACCATCCAAAAGTCAGCCAGAGATAGTGTTTTTAATCAGCTTGTTATAGCAGCAGTTGATAAAATTTGCCAGTGACAGTTGTCATTTCAGGATGGTTGCTGGCTCAGAATGAGAAACATGCTGGTCTGAAATCCAGGACCCACTGTTTGAAAATGTATGTAGAGATTTACTTCACCATGCTCCCTGACTAAAACTACAACCTGTCCACCTATTAAAAAAAACCTTTTAATACAGTTTAATAAATAGTCTAGAATAACTCATAGACAATGCAACAACTAATACACATGTGGGACAGTTGACTCTTCTGCTTTTTGTGGATGATGCTCTCCATTTGGCTTCACCAAACTGTGACCTTGAGGATCGATCCTTAGAGGTTAGGTGCAGGAAGGGCTGGATTTCTCATTCTAGCTAAGGAGGGAGCAGCTGCCACAGATGGAAGAGCTCAGGTGAAATATTGTAGAGCAATGGTAGCCTACAAAGTATTGTGAGATTGATGATCAGTTAGGGGCATGGGCTGGCAGGCTTTGCATCAGAATGTGGTGGGAAATCACAGCTGAGCTATAAAGTAGCCCGAGACTCTCAATTTGTCTGTCAGTCCTCATTCAACTCCTAAACCAATGGTCACAATCTTTGAACGGCGACAGAAAGAATGAGACTGCAGATACAAGGGACTTTAATGAGCTTTCTCCAATGGGTGTCATGGTGTCTTGTCTGTGAATGTAGAAAAACCACAGCACTCGAACATCGGCTCCTTTGCATTGCGAAGAGGCAGCCGAGGTGGTTCAGGCAATCTCTAGAAGCTGCCAGACTCTGTTTGGAGGAGTCCTGAGGCATGACCAACCGAGGAGACACCCCGGAACAGACCAAGGACACACTCGAGTGTTTACATCCCCCATTGGCATGGGAGGGATGAGGAATCCCCCCCCCCCACAGGAGCTGGAGGAGGTGGCTGGGGAACAGACATTTGTAATACCTGTCTGGCATCGCTAAAGAATAGATAGTGATGCTACTGTAGATTTTATGTCTTAAATAAGTCTTCCCGACAATGACTTCAATGTACCTTAACTTCAACGACAAGGTTTTAAACCTTTCTACTATCATACTATCTTTTACTGTAACTTAGCTTTGCCTTTGCCTGTGTCTGAACTGCCTGTACCCTGAAATTGATTTCTCTCTGTCTGGAGATCAAAGCGTGCCCTGTCCACGCCTCTGCTATCCCCTCTCTTTTTCTGTATTGACAAACCAAGGGCAAAGAGGGAAAGAGGCACGTTTGTTTGTCCTTTCATGTGCCATCCATTCAAAACAAAACTTCCTGATTTACAGCACTAGAATTAGTAATGAGACCAAGATCACCGCTGGACACCAAATTCTCAGTTGTGAAAACCAAGACTCATTCATAATATTTTTTTAGCCAATTTATATGGTTGTATTTCCAGCTAGTAGTTTTCTCATGAGATACAGTAATTATTATGCCTGTCTAGTACCTGCCCACCCTTTCTCTAAGATCTGGTTTTAGAACTGGGTCACCTCCAAAGTGATGAAAGTAATTAAAAGTACCCAAACAAACGGCTTCTGAATCTTATTTCAGCTCCACTTATATTAATGTATGGCATGGCTCATAAATGTGGAGGGTGACCATTCATAAATTTGTCATGAGCTCATTTGGATTAATTAACAGGCATTAATGTGGAATTAACTGTTCCCTTAAGTTTTAATGCAAGACCCGAGAACTTCTATTAGAAAACACACTGACGCTTTAAAATAAAGCCAATTCTGTCTTTAATGGGCTTTTGTCTGCAAAAAAAAGAAGAGTCTCATCAATCATAAAATATGTGAGCTGTCAGATCAAACAATCTCCAGTGTTATTGTGAGATATAATTCAACCGTCTTATAAAAAGTAGTGGTGACAATAACAGGCTGCTGCTGAATGTGGTGAATAAAATAACACTGTGTAAGTTGGTTCTCTGTTCTTTGCATGAGGAAACCGATCAAAAGCTATCACAAATTTCACAAGTAACCAAATTACACCAAAGCAAATTTGCAAAATTGTGTTTTTGATGTCAATACAAAGACTCGTCTGCTCATCAGGAGCTTGGAAGAACATTTTATTTCCATTAAACTGACGATAATTTTCGTCCGTAAATATCTTTCCAAGTAAGCCAAACAAACAACAGAATTCATCAAAGGTTCAGGCTATACCTGGTTTATTTTGAGTGTTTTGTTTGAGCACAGGCAGCCTGCCAATTTCTTATGAATCTCACAACCCACATGCTCCGATGTGAGTGTGTGTGTGTCATTGAGAAAGAGATCCGTGTGTGTAACGTGTGTGTGGAAGGCAGTGAGTTGCACATGTGTCTAGCGTATGTCTGCTTGCTGAAAAGGAAGAGGCAGACAGGTGAAAAGAGAGATGGAGAGAGAGCGAGACATGTCGCAGCACCCTCAGGACGTCTCCTCTTTCTGAGCAGCTGTTGTCTGAGAGCTGGAGGCAGCACTGCGGCGCCCTGTCAACTCCTTCTCCCACAGAAGCCCCCGTGCATGCAAAACAGGCTCAGGCTGCCAGTTCAGGCTGCCCTCTCTCCTTGGCCACGCTTTTCCGCCCCTTTTCATCTCCGTGTATAACAGGCACCTCCTTATTTTCTCTCCTCCCTCACTCTGAAGCTGAGTCTTTATTCAAATCAATTTGCAGCCATCAAACGCAGTGCATATGGTAATAGTTACAACACGCGCAGCAAGTGAGACAATTTTATGAGAAAGAACATTTCAAGGGCAGAGACTGAGAATGTATTGTTGTTTTTCAGACCAGATTGATTGTGTACTAGATGCATCAATTCCCCTGCACAGGGGAAAATAAATGAACATGTTCTGATTCGGCCGAGCTCTTTCGACTCAAAACATCCGCTTTTACTTGGAGCTGTCTGGCCAGTGGCTCATACATAATTAATCAATTTTAAACTTTTTTGTGCTCTATTTATTTTAATTGAAAATAGTTGGAGTTTGCTCAAAGCCCATTGTCAAACATTGCACATAGGGGAGTTGAGAATATGAAAATTGACCTAGTACATCACTCTAGGTTTAAAGACAAATCAATTAAATGTTAATTATTGCGATATCATGCATGGATTACCAGCTTGTCAAATGGGCAGCTGCCCCCGAGACCCTCGGTTCAGTTGGTTATAAGCAATTTGATTCATCTCAAATAGGTGTAACTTGGCACCGCTGAAGTTCAAAATCAATGGTGTGCTTCTCACACAGTTCTTGTGTTGTGCTCATATTGTATTGGCTAAATAAAAGTTGCGATCAATCAGTGGCATTGGCAATGACTGACCTATGAAACATGATTCCAGTAAGTGCTCCACTATGAGAGTAAATGTTGGTTTGTGGGTCTCCTGATATGAGGGCGTGGACAACAGAGGCTTTGCAACAAATTATTACCCTGAGGCCCTCTAACTGATTGATCTGACCGTGGTCGAGGTGCAAGGACTAACGCTTTGACAGGTTGAGTCACACAATTCTTGACACAGAACATAGAAAGCTCTCTCAAGTAGATGATTGTAGCTTAAGGGGGGGGCAGGCTCTTAATTAACCACAGTGTACTGAAACACAAGCTTCACAATGCTGATGATATTCTGTCACTGTACATTCATTAATAATTCATAAATTATACATGTCACAACGGGGCAAAAACCTGTTGAGTATATAAGCTTAAAAAAGGACAGTTCCAATAAACCATCAAATGTGTGTGTGTGTGTGTGTGTGTGTGTGTGTGTGTGTGTGTGTGTGTGTGTGTGTGTGTGTGTGTGTGTGTGTGTGTGTGTGTGTGTGTGTGTGTGTGTGTGTGTGCACTGTGGCACTCAGGAAAGTTACACACACAGATCTGAGTCCAGCTTTCATCATTTTGGTCAGTATGTGATCAAATTTGATATTGAGAAGAAGAAACAACAAAACACTCAAGGGGTGGCGTGAAAAACAACACTGTGTGGTGACTGCAGGCAACGGGATTAAAATTGTAGATAAGATCATACATTTTTAAATAAAGGTTCAGTTGAGTTGTGCTTATGATGCCTCTTGATTAACCATTAGCAGTGACAGCTATTCCTCGCTCTTGACTGGAGGACGCTACCATTACACATTGTGGGGCTCTGACAGCTTTGGAAGGAAGCAGCTGCGAAATAGGACGGGGTGGGATCAGCTCATTACAGTTTGATGAGACGACACACAATGCCGTACAAATGATGAGGAGAGAGGACTGACAGGGTGTAATTTGTTGATATAGTACTGAAAATGAGTACCCTGTGGTTAACAATACACTCAGCACAGATAATGCAGAGGGATTGACACGGTGTAGAGCCATAAACGTTGCCCTCAAGTGACTGCGAGTTAACACATAAAATCAATACACATCATATTATACAGTATATGTTTAGTCTTTCCTCTTCTGGTGAAAGCAAAACTAAATTGCATCACAAGTACATGATTCTTTACCAAAGTGATCTTCACCCAATAGTTGATAAAAGGCTACCACCATGTGGTCTACATCAGCACTACATAGTTTTAATCAACAACATATTTTTGGGATGCATCCTCTATGGTTATCGGCACATTTTCACATTGCAGATTAGTAGAAATTGAGGTTTAGGACATAATGGTTAAATAGGTGTGAGCATTATGGGATATTTTAACGTAGGAGCTCATTTATGACGCTCATGCAGGATGTGTGGATTATAACACTCCCTACATGTCATGTGGGATGTGGTGTTTGAGTTCAGGCTTTGGACAGTGAGTGACTCACTAAGGGCAGAAACCTGATGCTGACTGACTGTGGTTTTGCAGTATTCAAACGTGTCCAACCTTGAGACACACCCAAACAAGTGTTTTGTGTTGTTTTTGTGAGTGGAGGGACTCGTTTGGGTCCTCACAGTCTGTCTCTGTGTATAGCGCAGATAAGCTCAGGTAGACGACGAGCCGGAGGCAGGGGTCAGAAGTTTAAAATGTCCAACTTGACAATGCAACGGACGTGCCGTTCAGGTGCTGCTGATAACTACAACAAATATTTCAACTTCCAGCAAGATGCTAAATGTCACGCTCTGTCAGTTTGGCAGCAGAGGCTACAACAAACACTGCATGGTATTTGACCCACTTCTATCAGGTTCAAAGGTCATTCTTAACATTGGAAGCAACATTTAGTAGCTCTTCTAGGGCTTTTGAACATTTTTGCCCATTGGGCCCCCTGTGTTGGGCCAACAGCAGTTGAGGGTTTTCCGTGGCCGACCCACCCAGTCTTGCCCACAGAAAGCCACCACAGATCCTTCTTGCTGTGAGGCAACAATGTTAACCACTGCAACACCATGAGAGGTTGACAAAATATCTTGTTGTATCCTCTTAGCAATTACCACATGTGCTGAGACATCCTGTCGTATGGTTGGTTTTGATATATGTTATGGCTATGACTTAGCTTTGCGATAGCTAACATAATTCTGCCACCCAGCAAACATGCTTATATGTGGGTCCATTGTGGGTTTATTGTGGGACATGTTGGCACTGGGCCCCTATGTTGACTTAATGTGGTTAAGCCCAATTGTGGAATTACCATATGGGTTAACCCATTTGGGGGCCTATTAAAGGTTTTCTGTGCCCTTTTTTGTCACTTGGATGCTTTAGAAAGTAGGGTCCCACTTTTGGATCCATTTCTGTGAAATGGGGGAAAAGCTACGTGTGAGCCCGACACCTTGGAGCCCACACCTGTAGTACCTCCTGGGCCCCATTCTTAGTCTGGGGAACCAACACTCAGCCCACCAACATGTGATGATGCCGGCTCCACATCAGATCTGTCAACTCTCCCATTTTCCCTGGGAAATTCTGTTATTTTAATCATCTGTCCCGCCGTCTTCCCGTTTACACTTTTCCCCGTTAATCTCCCGTATACCCTCTCCGGCCCAGCAGGTGGCAGTACATCAGTTGTAGCACCCCAAGTATGCATGAAGATTTGCGAGATTCAAAAATCACAAGTGTGAGCACAAACCCCCGACCCCACCATGGGCAGCCCCACCCCCCATGACCCCTTACATTTTTAGAAAAGTGTACAAGACACTTAAAATTACCCCTAGTCAACCACTTACAAACTACAAGATGGTTTTCACATGCAGCATCTTTATTTCACCATGTCCACCACAGGTGTGCCTGACTTAAGTACAATGATCAGGTAGGCTACACCTGATTAATCACTTCACCCAATAGTAAAGGACAGGACAATTGCCACTTTAGACTGCCAGGAGGGCGCTGCTGCTGCTGTTGTCGTTGTTGTTGTATCTTTTATTTATTGTATGTTTTTACTGTATGTTTTTAAATGACATTACTATAGTTTTTAACTACAGTTTTTATTTATTGTACTTCTATTTATTTTTATTTATCTTAGTGGGCTGGCACGGGACCAGGGCATCGCAATTTCGTTCATCCCATGTTTTTAACATGTGTTGCATGACAATAAAGAGACCTTTGACCTTTTTGACCTTGAGGAAATAAATATGCCCACCTAATTTCAGGAAGTAGGAGCTGTGAAAACCACATGGACCTCAAATGGGCATGTTTGCTGGACATCCCTGTCACATCAGTTATCATGTGTTAGCTGAATGCCAACCATGTCACAGAAGTCAATGAGTTAAACTTAGTGCTACAAGGAGCAGGACAGTAATACAAAATACCACAAGTGAAAATTATTTGATTCATACCTCCAAAAAAATGCAGAGTTTGGATGTAAGATGTAGATGGAACTGAGCATGCATGATTGGAGGTCTGAGACTTGTTGCAACAGCCTCACCTTTGTGTCTTTTCAGGTGAATCCACCTGTGGAACTAGATTTTTTTTTTTTTTTTTAAGAAAGAAAGAAAAAACGCCTTATTTTATAATGAATCGATATAATCATAACATAACATGGAAATGAAAACACTTCTTATTCCTGTGCAGTTTGAAACATCGTGTCAGCCTGTGATGTTTGTGTCATGCACCTGCTTCCTCTGCGCCCCTCCTCCCTCCCTCCCTCTCTCTCTGCATGAGCGGTAAACAAATAGGTCGCAGTCAATGGCGGCAGCGGCTGAATAAATAATAATAAGGAAGTCTGAATAAATAATTTAAGCCGCTGCCTGTTGTTCGCGAAAGTGTGTCGTCATCAAGAAGACGGTAGTTGCGGAAGTTGCGACAGCGCAGGAAAGAGGAGGTGTGAGCCCTGCATCTGTTACACACACACACAAACACACACACACACACGCTCAGGTGGAGATGCATGATTGTGAAACATGATCCACTGAGATCCCGTTTCAGCTCCAACAGCTTCGGTTCGTTTCTGTCTCGCGGGTCCCGTTAACACCGGACCGGTGGTCGGGAGCTTCTGTTTATTCTTGGAGGAATGGGTGCACTACAGTCAGTACCAGGTCAGCCAGAGTACATTGATCTGGCTGAAAAGACGGGCTGTGAGTATTAATATTGTTTATATTGGCTACTTGAATGACTGTCAGATACGTAGGATGTGTGATGGAGGTATAAATGTGGGTCAGTCTAAGTCTTAAAGGGGAAATCCGACGTTATAATCTTATGGGTTCACCACTGCAGTGATCAATATTTAGCAATAGGCTTCAGTCTAATTAGATATGTCTCGAGATCTCTGTGGCTTTAAGTTAAACCAGCCTGTGTGGTGCACTAGCAATGAATAATTGAAGTTAATAGGAGTGTGAGTTTCACTGAGTGTGATAGTTGCATAGGAACAGACAACAGAAAACCTGCTGCAATGTGTTTTGCATTATACAAATCTCACTACCTTGAAAGCTTCCAGGAAACCCTCTAAAGAGTTGTTGCTGTCAGTTTCTCGACAGTGAAGTGACTTGTCAGAGTGGATAATGTTTAATTGCTGAGAGGAGTTGTTTGCCTGCAATGTCTGTTTTTGTATGAGGAATAACCCTCAGGCGATTGGCCCTAAGGTTGTCTCTCGTTTGTTTTCAGTTTCATTTGAACAAATTGCAGTCCTGCACAAAAGATTCAAACAGTTGAGCCACAATGAGGAAATTCTGCGGTAAGTTGATCTATCAATTAATGAGTCAGTTCTGATCATCATCATACCGGGCGTCTTTAAAATTCCAGTGTAAACTGTATTAAAAAAACATCTCTTGATCAAACATTGTTGTCATAATTTGTAGTATATCAGCTCGGCTTCCTTCCAGCTTTCTTTGCAACTGGGAACCTGACTAACAGGCTTCATATTGGCGTCTAACAAGTGGCAGTAATTGTTACCCTTGTGGCACTCCTTTAAAACGCTTTTCTCCCTCAGGAGAGATCACTTCAATGAAATCCCAGATCTTGCGTGCAACCCAATCCGTGCACAGATCATAGAGGCGTTCTTTGACAGAAGGTCAGTAGTGTCACATCTGAAAGTCACATCGACCTATTTGCTTCTGTTCGTGTCACAGCTTCACACGTTGTTGGGTTAGATTTTGAACCACACTTTGCACCAGTATATTTGAGGGATTTTAAATTTGATCTTCGTGTGCTCCAACAGGAACTATCGTCAGAACGGTGAGGGGACGGTGGAGGAGATCGGCTTTGAGCAGTTCCTGGTGGTCATGTCCCATTTCAGGCCGCCGTCGCTGCACATGACAGACGAGCAGCGCGAGAGCGTGAGGAGGGAGAAGCTGAAATGTGCGTCTTTAAACCCATCACATGATCGCATGCTTGACATTGCGGCCGTTAACTGAGACAAAGCTGTTACTGAACTGACAATTGTGTTTCTCTCTGCAGTTCTATTCAACATGCATGACACAGACAATGACGGGACAATAACCCTGGAGGAGTACAGACATGTAAGCCTCTGCTCACTTCTATGGGCAAAGAAAATCCCACACATGCTTAGTTTTAAATCTTTTTAATCTGCATGTAACTAGTAATCATAACAACACTGTCTACTCAGAGTTTGGTGAAATCATCTTGGGTCACTGTGAGGTCATTATTTACTTCTGCATCAGGGTTTATCATCATCATTTGATCATTTCATTGAAATTTTGAGGATATTTTAAGACACAGATGAGCCATAATAGAACAGAGTCATCTCTGTTTTACAGTATGTGTAACTCCACATCTGGTTATTGAGCATATCTCTTACTCCCACACTTGAGAGTCAACTGCCTTCCTGCAAATCACCTAATTGCCAGCTAATGAGGGAAGGGAGGAGGCATGTCATTACCTCGAGACCCAGGATTTGAGTGCTGTAGTCACTGTAGTAATACTATTATGATTCAGCTGTTGTTCACATCTGTCCAGGTGGTGGAGGAGCTGTTGTCTCGCAGCGGTGCACTGGGGAAGGAAACAGCCAAAAGCATAGCTGATGCAGCCATGTTGGAGGTGGCTAGTATTTCAATGGGACACATGGTACGTTGGCTATAGCATCTTAAAGGTCCCATATTGTGTAAAGTGAGATTTCCCGGTCTTTTGAGATTTGCTAACAATGATATCACAAAAAAAGGTGTCACTGCTCTCAGCCACATGAGACCCATTATCCAACCGTGCAGGATCTGTAAGCCAGTAAATTATGTATCAAAACCTAAAGTCAAACACAGACAAAGGGTAGAACACAGAGCCTTTAGTTTCTGAATCACTGTTTGTCTGGATTGTGTCAATAATCTCACGTTTGTGTCCACAGGAACCTGATGAATTCTACGAGGGAATAACATTTGAACATTTTCTCAAGGTGTGTACAGAAAAAAAAAACACTCTGATATATACTGTATGCTATGCGTTTGCTAAAACTGCTTCCTTAGCCAATAAGAAAACTTTGAAAATGCATAAACACTTTAAAGTAGGATTTAGTTTGGATTATACAGAACTGCATTGGAATGAGTTTCCGTTTTAACTCATGTCAGGCTCTTTTGCAGTTGCTGGACGGCTTTGAAATTGAATCAAGAATGAACATTCGCTTTTTGAATATGGACACGCCAACCCTGTGTAAGTGAAGTTGGTACACTGCACCATTCAGTGACTTTGGGGAGACTGATGGCACATATTACTGTAGTTATAACAGCAACTATTGCTTGTTTCCCACACCAACCTTTACCGCTTGCATTGACTGTATGCCTTACTACTCAATAACTATGCAAATCCAAAGAATATATATATATATATTATATAAATGATGGGTGTTTAGGAGTAGTTTATTTGACTGTAAGCAATAATATTAGATAATCAGTGACAACAATCAGGCTGGTAGTAGTTCGACAGAGCAATAATCAGCATGTCTGGTGTAACAGACAGAATGACTATGCATGCAAATATGGATGCTAGATGAGCCTTAACAAATGTTAATGCCATAAACCAGTAACTCTAAATAATCAGGTATATATCGGTTTGTCCAAGTATCTATATGTGTCAAAATAGTATGACAGCAACTAGAGATGCCTTCACACTGACACTGCAGAATATGTAACATGATGCATGCTCAGTCTGGACACATTTACACAGTAAAAAAGAAACAAGCAGGTGTGACTTCAGTTCACGATGTGCATTTCTGATGAAAAAGGAAATGGGAGTGCTGTCATGCAAGATTAACTGCTTAAAGGCAGAATCTGATTGGCTCTAGCTTCATAAGAAGAGGTGATGGGCTGTAAATTGTAATATAATGTGATTTCTAGTCAATCAAAAGTTATAGAGGTCAGTTTACATGAACCCTGGAAACATAACAACCAGCAGGGTCACACCAGCTTTTCTCAGAAAAGTCAATGTTTCCTAAAGAGAGTGAATGACTTGACAAGTTACTTGTGGTCTCTGTGGTGTGTGATCTCACTGCACCATAGTATTTTTAATCAGCAGACTTCTCTATAACAAGAGAAGAGACGGAGGAGCAGTGTGTTTTGAAGAATGTGGGAACAGATTATTCGGCTCACTCTTTATTATGTTTATGTACAGTTTAGATTGTACCTCGACGCTTTGACGTATGTTGTAACTTAGACATGTGTTTGTTTTATTCCAACATATAATACAAGTGTGAACAAAGTCTTTACAGCTTCATCATATCAGATCTTTCAAGAAATATTATCAGTCCTATTACTTCCACTTTTTGGTCAAAACACTAAGAACAGTAATCTCATGTAAGCCTTTTCAAGAAGGCTCAAAATAAGTAAGATTAACATAAGTGGGTTATAAATGGGCAGTGGGAAGAAGATCTATAATCTTACAAATCTTCTCTACAGCATGAAAAGCTGCAGCTCGTCTCAGATTATCTATACTGACCTGCACTGACCCCACGGCTTCACATAGTTTTTTTTCCCTTTAAGTCCCCAGCTTTTGGTGTTGCTGTACAGTCGGGCACCGATCTCTATTGTATGTTGGATTAAATATATATTTATATTTATGACATATCCTGAGCATGCCAAGTAGCAGCACCTGATGCACTTACACATTCCAGTCAACATCTTCAGTGGCGGGTGTATACTGCCCTCCGCAGGTCATAAACGTATAAAACATGTCAAGTCACAATGAACTTGCACCTGATTCATTACATTTTCTACACAACTACAGATTACATACGATGTATGATACTGTGCTTTTGATGATGCGTTTGGGTCATTTTTATGCAGTTTTTCATCCATTTAAATTATTGCATTTGTCATTCATACAGTTCATGACATTATATCATTAAGGCCTTTACACTGTCCATATTTTTGCAATAAAATATGACATGAGCCTAACTGTGGTTCTGAGTTTTTAATTGTTTGACAGTCACATTGTAAACTCATCAGTTTGTCTATATGGCCTATTTCTAGAGAAATTGTGCCACACGTTGTTTCCTAGTGTAAAGAATCCCTGAAACTATAAGTGTTTAACACTTGGTCAACTACTGGTATTTTCAGTGCTCAATGCAGCTCATATAGTAATGAGTTTCTTCACATTGGAAGGAAAGTGTTACATTTATATTGAGTCTAAATGCTGCAGAAGTTAGTATGTGTGTATAGTAGGTTGCATCAAGCTTTACCAAGCTCATGGTATTTTTACTCTCACATCTAAATAAGGAATAACTTGTCACCCGACAGAAAATTATATAATTGACCTTGGAAACAGTAGTCTGAGAAAAAATGTTGCAGGTTAGCAGAAATCATCACAATCCCATAGTATTTTGCTTTAGATGACAGGCGGGTCAGGAGTTGCAGCAGCTGCAAAAGAGTCTTCAGTCTCCAGCCTCGTTGGGTTTGACACGTTATTCCCTTTGTGGCCATTTAAATTGTGCAGGTTATCTTTTATTACAATTTCAGCCAAAGAAAATGGAAAGCGAGGACTTTATGAGTGACCTATCAGACCCTGTAAAGCATTAAGTGGGTTGTGAAAAAGAATAAATAATGTAGACTGAAGAATTGGTGTTGTCCTGAGGTAGCCTCTGGGTTTGTGCTTTAAATAAAGCCGAGTTATAACGAGGAACTTGATTCATGACCTAGAGTGAATCCCCCATCCACTTCCAGTTTCCTGAAAGCTTGTGATCTGAGGAAAGTTTAGTTAAGCATTACTTCATTTCAACACATATAGTTGGTGTTTGTGGTCTATATACGTTAAGATGACCAATTTGTGCGTAGTTTCGGTTATTCGTCATCAGTTAATAACAATTGGGGTTTTCTGCAGAATGTCATATTCACACCTATCGCCTCCACTGATAGGATGAGATACATGTGGCCACCACATACAGTTATCTGACCAACACCGTCCCACACCCACCCACACCTTGTGACTGACTGGCCAGACGGCCCGCCAGTGTCATGAAATCTTTCCTATCTGATGCAGCCTTGTGTTGAACACATGCGTCACTCAGAGCTGATATCAGCTCAGTCAGCGTCTCAGCAGCTTCCTGATTTTCTTTTTAACTCCTCTTGATCTGTGTAGAAAACAACACATGATGCTTCCAACATGAATTATACTGTTTTGGTCTTTCTTTAAAACGTAATCATCATCATCAACAGAAACTGTTGTGTTGATCCATATACATCTTGTGTACATTATCAATGCAGCCTCCCAAAAAAATTCACAGTTCAAAAATTAGTCCAGCAAGTTATTTTTTTTAATAATTATGAACAGTAAATAAGCAAATAATTTTACATCAGCAAAGTAGAACCTTACATAACGTATTAGATATATTAAATATACATAACTTGCTCAGAGATAAACTTTGCATTCTTCATCTTTTAACAGCATCCCTTCTTCTCAAAAACACAAAAGAAAATAAATAATAAATACCATAAATAGGCTCCATTACTCTGATGTACCAGCCATCTTTAAATTCACTTTACTTTTTAAATCTTTATCAAAAAAATAATAATACTGTCTAAGGTCACCCTGGGGGGGGGGTCATCCCTAGAAGAAGGGTGTGTTTATCTGTATCCTCCTCCTGCAGACTTTGCTCCTTATAGTTCTCAGTTCGACGGAGATGTTTGACAGGAGCTCTTTGTAGGTTTTCAGCACCACACAGCCGTAGACCTTCTGCTGGAACACGTTCTGAGGCGGAGGCAGATCCGTCGCCCCCCCTGCTGGCTGCGGTACTGGCAGGTTTGGGAAGAGGCTCTGATAAAAGTTCTTTATGCGTTCGGCCAGGTACTTGCTGCGAGCGCTGACATGGTCGAGCTTGGTCAGCAGCGGACTGGCGGGCAGCTGCAAGTCTGTCTGCTGCTCGTACACCCGTTTTAAATGCGGGACGAAGGCTTGGACGTGTGTGTAGATGCTCGCTATCCTCTCTGAGGGCTCCAGGCCAGAGATGTTTGGGTCAGGGACATTGTTCACCGACACCTTGCAGAGGAACTCTGGCAATTCTCCTTGAGAGGCTTTCTGCAAAAGCAAAAAGAAAAGGTATTAAAAACCATCAGATTAATCAAATCACACATCTTGTGTGTCTAGTAATGAAAACACAGCATGTAAAACACTGAGAAAGCACATGGGGATTTCACCCAGCAAAATTAGATATAGCTCTTCATGACTGTACTCACATATGTTTTGATTAGGTCGACAGATTCCTTCTGTGCAAGTCTGGTGAGCTTCAGAGTCTGTTGCAGTGAATTCCCACATTGCTGGTTTCTGCTCGCTGCCACAGTTCTTGTTGAATCAACAGCCATTAGCAGCAGGACAGAGAGTAATGCTGAGGAGAAAGGAACTGGTCAGTTATGGTTATCCTACATCACATCAGTGAGGGGAACTGTATTTTAAAGCCACGAGCGGCAAGTAGCAGAGGTAAAAATAGATTGTCCACCTAGCAAACATTCAGCATGTGAAAACAGAACAACCGCAAGTCTGCTGACAGTTCAGACATTTTATACAACAGTTTAATGTAGTTATAATGTGATTCTGTTATATATTATGATATGTCATATCGCTCTCTTAAGATATTGAATAGATTCTCCAAACAGATGAAAAAGCCATTTACTTCACTGATGCAAGCACAAAATCTAATGTGTATGTGTTTTTTAATAAACTGAAGATAAACTGTAACTTAAGTTTGAACATTTGAAACTCATCAGTCAGTCAACAAGCAGCTCTAAAGCAGTGAAAATGATACCAACAGCAGCAACATGCACTGTCAAGAAAAGATGCAATTGTGTTTAATTGTCTCCTTGATGTCTCAATAGAATGAAATTAGAAAACTTACTTGTTGCCAGTTCCATGAACTGTTGAAAATTCATGCTCTTTACATGACCATTCATTCTCCACTCGGTATCGCAGGCAATTTGCGCAGACTTGTCATAATCACACTGCTGTAAAACTTTTTTAAAAGACAGAAACCACACATTTGTCATAGGAGGAAATGACGTGCACTTTGTGAGGCAACCAAATTTCCCAGAATTTCCTCCTTCTTTTCAGATGTGCAGTTTTTTTTTTTCTTCCCTCTGCGCTGGGCAATGTCCCTACATGCCTAAACATATGACAGGGCATGAAGGGACAGTGTCTAATTGTTATATTTATTATATGTGTGAGAAAAAACTACTAACAGCACTTCCTTTTTATGTGTGCATGGAGACATATACACGTATCTGGTATATTTAAAATCACTTGAGGAACATTAACCTGCTGAATTTAGAAAAACTGTGTCAGACGTGCATGAAAATAATTGAAGCGCTGGGGTCAGCCTACCCTTTGACACAGTTCACTGACATGCTTTTTTTTACCGCCCTCTAGAGAGTGCGGGTGAGAAGGTGAGAACCTGGTGGGAGCTAAAAAGTAAAAGTGAGCTCACTTGCAGTGCACCGAGCTGCACAGCGCACCTTCTAAAAGTAGCATCTTCAATTCAGATATAATTCAGGGACTTATATTTCTTTCTTTTTTTGTCACTTGTATTGAATCAGTGACTTATAGTTCAACAACAGCACCACACCCCTGCAGCCGTTGCTGCCTGGATGCTGCAAAATCCGCCCTAATACAGTCAACAAACTCTAAAGCTGACCCTTTAGAAAGTGGAAGTAACGGCATTGAAAAGAAATTTCCACCGCCCTCCTGTCTTATGATAAACAATTCCACTTAATTGTATCATTACAACTGTAACAGCGGCTTCTCAAACCGCTCCTCTTTCTGCCGCAGTGTTTTCATGTGAGCATTTTGCAGGAAGCTGGCAAGGTCACAGGAAATGCATTTCTCAATCAGAAACTTTTACATGTGCGTAAAGAGGGGAGGGTCTGCTAGCTGAAGCAGGCAATACGCCACTGTCATCTCACCACGACTTTAAGCCTCTGTCTGCCTGGGCTCCCTGTTGCAGAGGATGAGTTCATGGTGATAATGTAAGGGGTATTGCATCCATCAGTCCTGTGATGTTTTTGGGTAAAGGAAGGAGGAACTTGAGGAATGTGTAAAAGATCATAATAACACAAAGTGGGGTTTTCATGTGTTGTCTAATCTCATCAACGTCATCACTATCATCACAAACTTCTATGAATGGTGGTCACTTCTGCTTGGAGACACCCGGTGATGTGTTTAGTCAGCCGTCTGCATCACAGGGTTGATGGGAGGTCAGTCAGCCTGCAGGACACAAACACACACACGCTATCTGTAGAAGCCATAGATAAACTTTATACGAGCTCGCCGAGAGCTGACACGATCTCCATGCCTTTTTCTTGTGGTAATCGCGTCTTGGTTTAAAGCATCCCCATCTCGGTGTTGTATTGTAGTGAAACCACTGTCTACTTGAGAAAAGAGAGAGGGGGAACTCGACACACCACAGCCCTGTCAGCACTACTTCAGGTAAAGGCTAACCACGGAGTCTGCTATCCTCGGGGCTTTCCAGTTGCCCCAGGGGATTAAGAGAGGGGTTGTGGTGGAACGGACGACTGCTGCAGATGGCGCCGCAAACGTTGACATTTCAAGGAAACTACGGCTGGATTCCTGCCAGCATATACAGTAAAGACATGCCAAAAAAAGAGAAAACCCGCCAATCAACACCTAAATCAAGCAAGATTACCCATAAGTGTAAGGAGGCTGAGAAGACGCTGGACGCTCTGCAGCTCAACTTCCCTCACACCTCTTGTTCCTATTTCAAAGTTCTGGTTATAACAAGTTATCTTTGACCTGCATGTGTGTGTTTAGATCTACAGTAAATCATATGTGAGAAGAAAAAACAAAAACAACCTCCAATCAACACAATGTAGGTCACAGAGGGCACGCTTGCACCAAGGAAAAGCAAAAGTGACAATACCAACCTAGACCGCATAACAAAGCATTACGTGGAAAGGCAACCACAAACAATAAGAAATGCACTGTCAGAAGATGCAGGATGTTGACTGAGACTCCTTTTTTTTTGTTCAACAGAATCTCTTTTATTTTGCATTAACTGCACAGGAAATGGTGAATAAGGTTGTTTAGGAAAGTCCCCTTTATTCTAACTAAATACATCTTTCTATTAACTTAAAATTCACACAAATTGTAAGGTTCATAACTGTTCTGAAGCCCTCTCAGGCAAAAACCTTACCCAAGCACCCCAGTAGCACTTTTATATGGAACCATTTGTCCACAAGGCTTCAGTTATATGTGACCAGACAAAAGGCCTTACTGCATATGAGAAACGTTTTTCATCAAATTTCAGAAAGTTTGTGAAAATGTAAAAGGCTGAAAAATCTAGAGGAGCCACTCAACTTCAGAACACACTCTGGTCAAACATAACAAATTCAGAATTGAAGTTTCTATGTGTAAAACAAGAGTATTTCAGTTCTATTACCATCACAAATTATACTTGAATGTCATTATTATATATACCTCCATTGAAAATACTTTGTTCATTCAGGGGACATCTTCCACCTTTCAGCCCTGTGAGCAACATGACTGAACATTAATACAAGTCGTGGCTCTGAAATGAAAAGAAAGAAACAGGTCCTGAAATGCCCGTCGAACAACCGACAGGGTTGCATTCAAGACCACCACATTAAACAATGTTTCAAAAACTGACCCGTGATAAAATAGTGTTTATTTTTTCCATACATATACTTCATTTTTAGAGGGTTTTCACTGCATGGGGTACTCTAAATATGTCATGAGTGTCTGAAAAACTTAGTAGTGTTTTGACTCAGAGGGGGTTTCAAAATGCTTCATGTTTACATTTTGTAAAAATCAATCGTCTCTCCAAGACAAAAAACTACAAGGCTAGGGTGGTATTAGAAATTAAGCACCAAACAATTATCTTTCCATTCATTATAAATGGAAACATTGTGCAACCTGTTCAATGACCATAATGAACATGGCAAAAAATATGTAAATCTGATCATTAGACACTAATTACTCAAATGCAATCTGGACCCACGTGTTGTTGTGTTTGTTTTTGTAGAGCCGCTGATCAATAAAAGATCATCGGAATGATATCATAAGAAGTCTGTGGTTCCATTCACCAGCATTTATACAATCTGAGAGTCTAGTGATTTGACTTAGCAATATATTGAGCTATTGTATGACCATATCTCTATATTATAAAACAAAAATGAAGCAAAATCTTTATCGTTAAGCTCTGTTATCAGTAATAGACCAGTGTCTCTGTATGCTCTAGCTATATTCTCATGTACAAATATTCATATCAAAAGTTATACAGCACAATTCTCACCATTTTCCTTTACAAGAACTTTGATAAGTGAACATTAAATGATTCACAAGTTTAGATGAAACCAAAAACAAAATGGTGCCGGCCTCAGTAAATAAAATATAGATATAACAAACACATAACTAAAATCTGCTTCAGGCACAACTTAAATAAAGGCATTTGTGAAATTATCATATCAAATATGGCGCTTATGTCCAGTATCCATAGGCCTAAAACAAAAAAATGCTATGACCACTTTTATTTACAAACAGCTAAAATCTCTGACAGATTCATGCTTCACTTCACAACCTGAATTTGTCCTTAAAGTGCATGCAATAATAAGCAGTTTTACCAAGTGGGATCTTGAGTTGTGATAAGATAAACGGGTTGATCAAGCTAATGCCAATTGATCCTACATATCAAAGAAAAGAAAAGGTAAGAACTGTCGCCTAGAAAAGTGAGGGACCACAGTATACTGTATGCATAAGCACAATATGGAAGTATGACCAAATAAAAATAAAAATGAATAAACTGACTTTATCCAGTGACCCCATACAGTAACATTCACATTCAGAGCATTAAATGAAATCAAATAAATAGAACAAAATGAAATAAGACAAATAAAAATAAGACAAAGCAGCTTAACACCACGGGGGAGTCCGCAGCTCACATTCCACAATGTCCCTCCATGTAACACACACATTAAGCATCATATGAACATGATGAGTTTCTACTTAAACATATCAAAGTGCCCATTTTACTAAAATTTCCTGATTTATTCATTTCATACCAAAAGGAGGAAATGGCATGGAGGAAAGAGTCTGTTATTTTTAACACATAAGTTTTGAGTTACACTGACTAGGTTTGATTTTTATTGACATGTTGTTGTAGGTTCTTTTGTTTTTACTTTCCCCCTTTCAAGTTTCACAAAAGAAGTTCTCATTGCACGTAACACCTCGATTCAAAGATGCAATATCTAAGAGAGAAGAAAAGCAATAGAGAAAGTTATCCAGCTTTGTCACCGTGGATGTGACGAACGGTCGAGTGGACATGAAAAGGGCACGGATATGTTGTCCTCTAAAGATAAGTCCACTTTCATCTGTTGTCTTCTTTGGGGAAGTCCAGAGATCCCAGGCTTCCGAAGCCGAGACTTCTACTTTCTGTGTCAAAACCGTTAATTTCTCTGTCCTGACGTTCCAACAAGTGCTTGACCCTTTCAGTACGCTCCTTCTGAAGTGCAGCCAGTTCCTCTTCAATCTGCAATCGAAAAACGTGATGCTAGTCATTTTGTTATGGGGACACTAGATTACTCTTGTGTGAGTCATGCTGTTAGTAACTCCACCACTTTCAGACTGAATGGGAGCTCTCCTGACCTTTGGCATCACCTCTAAGGATGACCTGATTAGTCATTATGCCAATCAACACTTGTTGTAATGCAAGAATTTTCAGTTTTTCCTCATCTGCAGTACTGTACGTCATGGTAAATGTACATTTTTTGTTGGTTGCACAAAACGAGATGTTTCTCTAAGCTGAAGGTGTCGAGCTTTTATAAAATGAGAAAAGCTAGACCTGCTATAGCAGCTCATTGAAGCTGTACTAAGAGATAACTCTGCTTTACGCCACAAGCTATCATTAGCATGCTAACAATGCTTTCAATGAATATAAACATTACAACACTGAGCAGGAAATGATGTTTTCCATGTTCAGTATCTTGGTTGAGCATGATGCTAACATGATAGTATTTGATGGTAGCTACAAAACACAAATAGCAGCTAAGGCTGATGGGAATACCACTATTCATAATTTCAACAGCCCGAGGGAGACAGAAATGTATATTTTATATTTCATAGCAATCCATCGAGTACTTGTTGAGTCATGTCACCTAAAATCACACATCATCCAGCAGGTGATGATGTTACTGTAGATGCTTGGTGTCATCCTATTGGGACAATGAATTATCTGCACAAAATTTCATAACAGACCCTCTCACAGTTTCTAAGATCTGGACCACAGTGTTTGACTGACAACAGACTGACTGGCAGATTGGCTATTGCTTTTTCCATTAGCATTCAAGTATTTGAAAGTATTGATTCTTCAATTACAAGACTGGGAACTACGGGACTCCTCACAATGGAAGTGGTAGTAAACCCAGTGTCAATAACTCAATAGTTATTTGAGGCCTTTTTAAAGAGTCCTCCAACACCAGCCCAAGAACAAACAGTTTTGTATTGATTCATTTTAACAGATTTTACTGTAAACTTCACAAAATGTACATTTTAAGCTACAGTTGTGGTTTCATCGAGGAGAGGTCAAATAGTGATTTTGTTTGGCGCCAACTGGCCTCTAACTGCCACTATAATAGCACATCAATCTAGCTGCCTACCTATGCTGAGGTAATTTCTGTATAGTTTGGTATTGTGCTGCATTTATATCAAATATTTTTGAATGGCTTCCATCTTTAATCTACCTTCTGTTCAAGGTGCGCTCTGCGTATGGAGACCTTCTGCTCAAGTTTCTGCTGCTCTCGCTCATGTTGGGTCTCCATCTGTGACTTGGTTTTTCTCTGGTAGGCATCCAGGAGCTCCATCTCTTGCTTCAGCTGCTGCTTCAGAGCTTGGCACTCTCTCTCCTGCTCTGCCTCTAATCGCATCTAGAGACCCAGCGAGACAGAGGTGGTCACAAACACATTAGCAACAAGCCCAGGTTGGGCGCTCATTTGTCAAACTACAGGCCAACAACATTTAGCACAAGCTTTAGCATTAAACAGCAGTCCACTGTTCTCGAATGTGTAATGGAAAAAAACTGATGCTCGTACAGTGGCGACTGTTACCATTATGGATGTCGAGAAGGACAAATGTGTTGCATGAATAAATATACAACATACAAATGATGAATGAGGTCCACTTTTTTTCAACAAGATGCTTCTGGGTCCTCGTACCGCTTGTGAAGCCATCATCTCGTTGATGCTCTGCTCGTACTGCTCGGCCAGTACAGCCAGCTTCCGCGTCTGCTCCTCTTTCAGGCTCTTCAGGATGGACTTGTGGTCGCCTTTGGGGGAGACTTCCAGCTGATGGTTCCTCAGAGCTTTGTACTGCTTGTTCTGCACCTTGCACGTATCTTGGAACTGTTTCTTGATCTGCATCTCCAGCATCTGCACAGGGTTGAAAGACATCACTTTCAGATGGTAAAACACAATCAGTCAAATGGCACAAACCTGTTTTAACACTGGTTCTTTTTGAGATAGAGCCAAAGTAAATCCTATTGTATAATTAGAAAAAAAACAGTTGTCTTCATTTGATTGACTTGGTAATTTAGTTAGTAGGTCCAGAGAGACCTCCACTTTGTTCTCAAGATACCCTTCCATGTGGAGTAAATTATTTTCAAGTTGTATTAATAGGTAAATCATTAATTAAGTATTTGTTTGCTTGTTTTTGAGTATTTCAGTTTGGAGATTAGCTAACCTCTCCCCTAAATTGTTCACATCATAAAAACTACTGTCCATTAAGGGGGCATATTATGGAAATATCGCTTTTTGAAGGCTCTTTAACATATTTTGGGGGGTTTGGCTTGCCTTCCGGCCCCCCAAAAATTTACTAAAAAAAATGAGCTATTCCCTCAAATGTCTTCCAGTGATGTAACTAGTTTTCAAATTTGCATAACCCCACCCTTACCTGGGACCAGTAGAAGGGGTGGGGCTGGGCAAGCAGTGGCTGATTTGCATTTAAAGGGACAGGCACTCAACAAGCTATTCTGAACAGGGCAGTTTTGAGCGGATGAAAAGAGCCGTGATGTTTGATCCTTGGAGTATTTTTACCACAGCATGTCACAGACATGTCTTTAAGACACCTTGGAACTATTTTAATTTGTGGAAAAGGGGCATAATATGTCTCCTTTAATATTTAAAGAGAGTGGAAATGTTCAAATTTGTTAACAATATCACTGCAATGTTTTGAAAGAAGCAGTTCTCATGGCAACATGGTTGATGCTTTTCTTCAGTTTTCTATCTGTAATTAGAATAAGAATACAAGGTACACTTCTGATTTTACCAAATGTCGGAAGTACGGGAAGATGCAGAAGTTTGGTACCTGCAGAGTTTTAATTTCAAACCCAGCGTGTAATCTTCCTTTTAGCAGCAAACTTTTCTTGAAATGAAATGATCTGCACATCTCACTCTCAATAACCACATACAGTACAGTGGCCAAAACAAGGCTGCACGTACCTTGAGGTTTCTGGGCTGCTGCCGCTGCTCCAGACTGTGTTTCCTGTGTAGTTCTCTCTGCCGCCGGCCGTTGTACTCCTCCTGGTTTTCGAGCTCTGTCTGGTGCTGCAGCCGCATGAGTTCAACACGCAGCTTCTGTAGCATCTGCAGCTGCCGGCGCTCCAGGTCCTGGGTGGACTCGTCCTGCCGGATCATCAGAGCGTGTTCCATCTCCTTCTGGGTCCTCTTCTTGTTCAACTCCTGGGCGAGAAGTTTGATGGAGAGGGGATGGGGAAGATTAGGATTGATGTATTTATATGTATTTGTTATTGTTCTTTTAGCCCTGAATGCACTTTATATTTTATATTTGTATATTCTTATATCTATCTGTGCTTTTTTAATGTATGATCGGTGCTGTGCTGCTGCTGGAACCTCAATTTCCCTGAGTGTAACCTCCCAAGGGATTAATAAAGTACTATCTATCTATCTATCTATCTATCTATCTATCTATCTATCTATCTATCTATCTATCTATCTATCTATCTATCTATCTATCTATCTATCTATGCAAATGTTCATAAACAATGCTGGACTAAGCCTGCTTTTGATTTGATTCATGGAGAAATCTCAGTAATTTCTTTTGACTTCCTGTGAGCACTACATTATTTTTACACACCTATGCTGATGACACACAGCTTTACATTCAAATGCAGAACAGACAATAGTTCATCCGGAGTGGTAAGCCACCACAGGTCCTGACTCATTTCATGATCAGTTCAAGTGACATATGACAACAACTTTAAACATGAGGATTCCTTTGTGGTCTTTGTTGCAAGTGAGGTGGTTCATACTTTATCTGCTGTAAAAATCTACATTTTAGTTTAGTCAGTGTACCAATGCTTCATCTAAACGATGTTTGTTCAAGATCAAAAAATGTTTTGTAGGATGTGAATGAGTGAATGAATCCAAACTCATCCATAAAAAAGGAATTAAGCTTTTGTAATTGTTTTTATCATCTGGTTACACATAATGTTATGTAATGGCATGAAGTCTCTGTACCTCTCTCAGCTGCTCTTGTTCAAACTCATGCTTCCTGACCAGACTCCGGCGTTTTAGGGCCCTGCAGCTCCGGTCGTAGACCAGCCTCTGCTGGGCCAGCAGATGAGCTTCCTCCTCAGCCTGGGAGCGCTGCATTGTTTCTTTGTGCCTGGACAGACGCTCCTGCTTCTCCTCCTTGGGTGTGCAAGGGTCTTCATTCATCTCCTTGAAATAAAAAAAATAACAGAACAATGTAAACAGAGCTGGTGTGATCAGAGGAAAATCCTGTCGGAAATTGTCAGAGAAGGCTGAGAGATATGACGTGTAAGTTCACAAACTTTGTGGCTGTGTTTATTCAAGACATTTACTTCTTTGATCTTGTCTTTGCAGAGCCTGTACTCCTTTTTCTGGTTTTCTAAGAAAGTAGTCAGCTCTTTCTTTTGCTGAGCAACAATCTGTTGCTGGATCCTCCTCTCTTCTGCTGCAACTGACTTCATCTGTGAAGAGACATCAAAATATTCAAATTACCACCCAGAGATGCCTGAAGACACACTGTTTGACTTAAAGTGAATGAAATCACTTTGTAGTTTCTACCTCATTCATAAGTAACACCTGCTGTGGTGGCTTTACCTCTTTGTCTGTTTGAGCAACATGGCGTTTGGCCAGTCTTTCCAGCTCAATGTAAGTGTTGTTCGCATGTGTCTCTAATTCCTTCTGCAGCCGGAGCCTATGCTCATCCATCTCGGCCTTTAGCCTGTTCTCCAGGGCGATCAGCTGCTTCTGGTGCTGCCGCCGCATGCGCTTATACCCAGACATCTGCTCCCGCAGCTCAAAGTCCTGCTCATGCTCCTGGATCTACCTGATGACCTAGACAGAGGAACACAGGAGGCAGGAAGTAAAAGACACAGGGCAGGCAGACAGAAACAACTGCCGTGGTGGAGAGAGAAATAAATGAAGAGGACAGCTGGTGAGTGAGAGGCTATGGCCTAAAAACACACCACATACAGTGCAGTGGTAAAGAACAATTGTCACAGAAAAGTAATCAGTCTGCAGATAAGGCAACTACATGTCCATGCTGAGCCAAGAATTTAAAAATGGGTTACAAATGATACAGAGGTCTAATTGTAACAGAGGCTCTGTTGTTGAATCCCATTTCAAATTCTGCATAGAGTAACTCGTGATAAAATCAAGCAACATGAATTAATCACTGAATCACTCCAGTGTCCTTTCCAACAAGCAACCGATGTCCATATGATGTCATGATTAGGATCAAAACCCATCTGTGAGACAACAATGACTATGAAAAGTAGATGTGGAAATACACCTTTTTCTTTTCTTTTCTTTTCTTTTCTTAACGAAGTATGACAAGAAGGAATTCTCAGTGGTAATAGAAAGCAGGCAGAGATTTACATGGAATACATATAAATGCAATGCACACACATAAAAGCAGAGGCAGAGAGGGAAGCTGAGGATGGAAAAAATGACATCCATTAACAGGATCTGGTTGCCATGACTACAGATGTACAGCTGAGAACACAGACACCCCTTCCCTCCCCTCCTCACAACCCCCCCTCCCCCCCAGCACACACACACACACACACACACACACGTACACCCGCACGCACGCACGCACGCACACATACACTAACACACGCGCGGATGTGTGTGTGTGCGCGCGCGCGCACACAGATACACACACACACGTACTTTTTTATGCAAACGGTGGAGAGAGGGAGCTGCGTACCAAAGATGCTGATTTGATGGTGGCAATGTGTTCACAGATCTTGCAGTCGAGAGACCGGCTCTTGTGAGAAGTAGGCCGCAGCTCTGGCCTGGTGTCCCTGTGCACAGCCTCATCCCTCACGCAAGCATGGTCCTGCAGGGGGGGAGGAAAAGGAGGAGATAGTAGGGCTGGGTGCTTCCCAGGCCCTCCGCACTCGCTGTTTCTGCTAGAGCTGCTATTACTGCCGAATCTCCCTGAATGCAGCACACATCCAGCGTTAAATGCATCCTTCCCCTGCTTGTTTCCCCGCTACTGTCTGCAAGTCCTTCCTAAGAGAGAAAAGGGCATTGCCAAACAATTGCAGGCACCACCGTAAAGGCAGCTACTGGATGTAGTCGGGTTTTTTTTTTCTGGCGTCCCCCTCTTCCCAAAGAGGAGGAACCAAATGGCTCCGGTGGATAAGGGTGAATTATGCAATGCCTACCATTGATAATCGGAGAAAGATAGCACAGGGATGTATGTTACTGCCACTCTTCTTTTCCGTTTCAAAATGCAAGAAATGTTTGGGAGGAAAAATACTTTTCCTGTGTTGCCATGATCGCATGTGGAACCATTTTTAAAAATATTGGAATCAGATAAGGCACATCCAAACATGGTTTTTCCTCGAATATGTCGCTTGATGATCCGTTTGTATTCCACTCGAATTTCTGTCCTACATTTACAGCGCACTTGGTCATGGTAGGTGGTTCTGGTGCCTTCTATTCATCTCTTTCCTCTGTCCCTCTTCTACACTCCCCCTTCCTTTAAAGAGACACCGCAATACTACAGGCACATCTCAGCAAAAGCCTAAAGTTAGGCTATTGAACATCACACACTATCACAATACATAGAAAAAATGTATCAATAATGGAATGATGTCATTATTATTAGGCCTATTATTATTATTATAAATCTTTTCAAAATTCCCATTGACATCTCACGTCATACAACGTCGGTTTATAGTGAGGTACGTCATCATCATTATGTTCATTAATATAATTATTGATGGTATTGTTGTCATCATAATTAGTTCTATTAGGTTATCATTAGCTATTATTTTCCAAACTTCTCTTCACCTGGGAGAAATAATTTAATCATCATCATAACATACTCTCTTTTCTTTTCTTTGTTTTTGCAGGAATGATGAAAC
Organism: Trachurus japonicus; assembly: GCF_045865225.1. Classification (NCBI taxonomy): domain Eukaryota; kingdom Metazoa; phylum Chordata; class Actinopteri; order Carangiformes; family Carangidae; genus Trachurus; species Trachurus japonicus. Next base: position 15,944,177 of record NC_140918.1, read on the forward strand.
AGACTTTGTTGAGTTTAGTTTTTACACTAATTGCTTCATGACAACATTTCAATCACCTTTATTCCCAGTGTCTCTCTCCATGGTGCTGAAAATGAAATAGTTAACAGTATATGTGCATATACTGTCACTCCCACTACTGCTACATCCCATTGGTACACATTAGCAATGTTAGCATGCAGTACTCCTAGAAACCACTGGGAATCACCATGGCAACCACCTCATCCAGCCTCCCAACCACCTAGAAATTTGCCAGGAATACCTTAGTGACCATTTGACAACCACATAGTAGGCTACAACCCTATAGCAACCTTGCAGAACAACCAGCTCACAACTACCTTGAAAGACCCAAACAACCTAGCCAGATGTTATAAATACTCCAGAAACCTCCTAACGACGAGCCAGTGACACCATAGCAATTGTTCCAAATAAAGACAACATATCCACCCAGCGACCACCAACACTCTCCTACACAGCAGAAGTGCCTCAATAAAAGTTTCATCAAAGTAATTTTCCTTTGGGCTTCATGCTTAAAGTTCCTTCTGAAGGTTTTTACTTCTCCTATTTTATGCTCTGTGTCATCCAGCGCACTAAGAAAAGGCTCCGCTGGGGTTCAGGTTTGCTTCTCTTGGACATTTGCTTGCTGCATAACATTTTAGCATTAGATTACATATTTAAAATCACTGTTATTCATTCTGCATAAATCCCATTGGACCTTGGAGATATTGCCACAGACCAAAGTGTACAGCCTAGACACTGTTATATTGTGAGTTGTATTTTTGTAAGACTTCCTCAGTGTGTTTGTTTGTGCTGTTGCTGGGTTCCTCTGTTCCTGAGCATGTTTTTGGCTTCAGGCCTGAAAGGTCCAGTGATGTAATGTTTAGTGTACATGCTTTAATTCTTGCTAGTGACTGTGAGCTGTGTGATGGATGGAGAAGGGATGGCAGATGCTATTTGAAGCATCTGTATATGAGCATCCATGATGATTGAATTTGCCCTGAGCCATTGTAATTGGAGATTGTTGGCACTTTGGCCATAGCTATTGTCCAAGGTGATTGCACAATATTTTAAGTTCTCCTCTATTTAAACTGACACATCAAGGGAAGAGGTGAAAGAACAATGAAACTTTGGCCACAGATGGTCACATGGTTAGAGCAATGTCTAACCTTTTGTCTTACTGTCTCTAAACATGGACAAATGAGCAGATAACCATTCTTTAACAGAGGATAAAATTCAATCAAAACATCATCACTTCATGACCACTCGTTGGATAATCAACAAACGATGCCAAGAAAGTGAACAAGTAATCATCAGTTCAAACAAGCCACACTGTGTTTTATCATACCTTCTGTATTATTTTTTTCATTACAGCATTAATCCATGTGATGGAATATAGGACATAAACAATAACTTAGTGCAGTACTCTATGTAAACACTAGATGTCACTGCTTACTTTTGAATGATGTGGTCTTCATCAGACGAACTCAGCACGATTCACTCTCAACCCTTGCAACTTTACAAAAACTATTATTTCGTTCATCTATAGGCATTTTTCAGCTTCACTTTCCTTTGACATTTGCCACCACATGTCTCACATTTACAAACTTCACTACATGCAAAGTGATTTTAAAATATGCATCAGTGGTAAGTGGCTGATTATGTTGTCATTGAGATAAACTGTTTATATGAGTAAATAAACTGACACCAGAAAAACAAGCAATGGATGAACAAATAGCCCAACAATTATTAAACTGGTTCCTACTAGTCCGATTATCTGCATATAAATTATGAAAATTACAATCTTTTTATTCATATGGCAGGAGCTGTTAAATACATTTGTTGAAGATCATATGACATCTTCATTGTCACTATTCTTCCCTGTTATACAGAAGATGTGATGACATTGCTACCAACCCTGTTCTGTTTGAAATGCCATGCCATGCAAAAATGATTCCTTCCTCATTCCTCACTTTCAAAGTCAGTTCTGTTTTACTTTGATGAGTTTGCATTTCATTTTAAAACCAAAAGTAACTACGTGGCATGGTGCTGTAGCGGTGATCATGCATTAGAGTAGCACACAGTATCTCTGAAAAACATGCCTGTTGTTGTTACAGTAAATCTCTAAGTTAGCTGTAACAAACTTTACTTTTTTTTTTTTTTTTTTTTCATTTTAAATGTCAGTGCTACAAAGGTTGCTACAACGCGAGCTACATCTGAGTCTAGTTTCAAGTTCTGCTCAGCTGGTTTCACTTTTCACCGTCCTGCTTCTGTCTGGTCTGAACGGGTATGACAAGCTCGTTATTGGCCGGGGGGGCGCCGGTGGACGTCCCGGGAACAGGAGCCTCTACGGACAGGACTCCATCACCAGACAGTGATGAGCTGATGTGCTGCAGGTCCACCCCCTGTGGCAACCTTGAACATAATGAAGACAGTTACTTTTCAGCAACCAACATGTCAACACAAGCTAAATGAAGTCATAGCATGTCGCTGGGCTCTTTGTGATGAGGCAGCCTGTTGCTCCAGGATACTTCATCATCATCATGTGTCTTTACTGACCTCTGACCTTATTAAAGTTTACTGTTTATTTCAGTGTTTTTCAACCTTGGGGTCGGGGCTCCATGTGGGGTCACCTGGAATTCAAATGGGGTCGCCTGAAATGTCTAGTAATTGATTAAAAACAATTACTGACAATCTTAAACAACTGTATTCTATACTTTTACTTTATCGAATATAAATTGAGTTCAAATAAAATGCAGCATATAAAAATATCTGAGCTGGTATATCTTGAATGACAGGATCACCCAAAATTTGTGATGTCAAAATGGGGTCACGAGCCAAAAAAGGTTGGGAACCACTGGTTTATTTGCTTTAGTGGCGTTATTTATAGAGTACACTGCAATCAAAACAGTGATAACCCAGTAACCCTCCCCATATTCAGAGATGACCTACTTATATTTGCGGGTGAAGCATCTTGAAACTAATCCATGCTCATCTTGCCTTTCTTCATGATTTCCTTGATATGAAAAACAGAAATAGTGAGAAAAAAGACATTGTTTATAATATTATAAATTTGGATGTTTTTACATGTATCAAAGAAGGTTGTGTGCAGTACCTGATATTTGCAGATAGCCCTCCTTGGTTGTGATTGCAATCTCCTCAGGTGAGAAGTGATTGACATCCAGGTTGATCCTCCAGCTGTGTTGCCCCGTCTGGATCTCCGACACTCCGCTTGTGACTTGTTTCAGGTCCTTTTCATTCTGACCTCTCAGCGGAGGCAGGAGGGGGGTTTGTGCGTACCCTGGCCACGAGAAAGATGCCATTCTCTTCTTCGCCCAGTCTAGCCAGTCCAGATCACTGGGTTCCAGGAAAGGAGGGAGGCCAAAGTCCTGCGCGAAGATGCGGCTCGGCTGAGTCCAGTTTGGGAAAGGATCCCAGCTGACATCTCGACGGAAAATGGGACGAGATAATGTTTTATTTTGTTCACCCATCTCCCTTGAGAGTAAGCTCAGAATGAGGGAGACTGATGTTGAAACTGCAAAGTCTGTAGCTCCACCCTGACAAGCAAGTCTAGATTGATGACCGGGACATTAAACAATAGGGCAGCTGTATTTTTATTCTCAACAGAAAGTGAGCACGAGGTTTGAGAAAAGGGCTGATCTGGCATCGGTAATCCTCCACTCACACACTTTATATACCCAGCTGATTCAACACTTGTCCAGCAGTAAGTGTGATCTAAGGGATGAGAGCATCCTGGTATGTCCTGATGATCTGGGATGTTGCTCCTCCGTCGCCCTGGACCCTGAGGTGGATAATGCTAATTATTTGTATTTATATCTCTGGAGTGTCTGTGGCAAGTTGTTGGTGAATGACTCTGGAAGCAGCAAGCGGACAGCCTATTCAGCAGTGGCCTCTGCAGTCTTGTCACATACTGGTGCTCTTTGTCCATAGAAATCACGGCCTTGTGTTATGTGAGGGAACAGCACGTACATTCGGAGTCACACAGTAAACAACTCCGGGAATTAAAGCCAGTTTCTAAACCCAAGAAGGAAGAAAAAACTGGAGACCAAACAAACATTATCATGTGATCAGTGTTGGGGACAAACTATTCAATATTTTAAGGATGAGGACGTGTTTACATCCAGGACAATGTGATGGATTGAAGGACTGACGCAGTGGAGGGGTGGTGAGGAATTTGTCGAGCTACATCCTCATGGGTGTTATGTTGTACAAATAATGAAACGAGCTGTAGAGAAATAAATCAATGAGCTATTCACCATCAGAGAGGAATGATATGTATCACTGAGGCAATATCTGTTGCCTTTCCACCAGCGCTCATCCGAAACATTGGTCAAAGGTGTCAACTGGAGCAACACATGGCGGACATACAGCGTCATCAAGCAATTGTAGTAACTATAATACTTAGAGTGATGCCATTGTATTGTCATATCCAGTTACATTATCACCAAGAGGAGGTAAAAGTATGTGGACACAACAGGTGTAGTCAACCAAACCTCCTGTTTTTTATTGGTGCTCAACTCCTCTTAACATGATAACATTTGCTTTCATATCGTGCCTTGGTATCTGATGAAAAGCCCATCAGTGAGGCCATAAATCCTACTGTATCATTAGTGCACGTGGTGCAGAGTAAATATGCCGGACCTTTATGGTTACAAACTGAGGTTCTAAAAAGAAGATATCTTTACATAGAGGTGAGGAGAGTGAGGTCATCGGTTCAGCCACACCACTGCATGTTGTCATAATGGCAAACTAGTGTCTGTGTACTTTGCACTTTACTTTACATAACAATGGAAAGTAACTATAATTTTTAAATTGGACCAGCAGTTTTTTCCTCTTCATGTTTGTGAGTTATTGTCACTTCTAAGAGAAACATTTCCCCAAATTCTGGTTCAATTTGAATAATAGAGGCAAAATATAGAGGTTAAGATCTTAAATTCCAAAAGTACTAACAAACAAGGATGAGATTAAAATTCTTGTAATAATTGTTATGAATATCCTTTCTCTGTTATTAATCATAATCCTCAGATTAAGGAAAAACAATCCTAAAGTATGAATATGCTCCATAAATAGCAGGAATCTGCTTTCAGATCAGTAACAAGAGTCATTAATTGACACAGATGTGAAGCTGAAAATGGTTGTATTAGAATAACTTTATTGTCCAGCAAATTTAAATATAAAGAGTTTAACAAAAGCACTTGAGGACAATACACAACAGTACATACATCACAGCTTTTTTCCTCAGTGTCTATGACTTTAATAATAATGGAGTGCTTAACTAGTTACAGTGAGTGGCAAGAGATGTTACTCTTTAGCTGGGCATGGACTTTGCTCAGCTGTATGATGTTTCAATGTGTGTATCAAAGTTTTTCGTTGGAGGAAGAAATGCTTGCACAGTTTTACAGTCGAGAAAACGTTGTGCTTAGAAGGCCTCAATTTTTTGTGTCTCCCCGCTCCTCACTTTTCTGAAATGAGAAAAAAAAGAAGAGGAAGAGAAAAAAATAATTTTCATTTCATAGCAGGAAACTATAAAAAAAAAACTGTCATTCTTCAAACATTGTGTCAAAGTGAGTGGATTCATTTTAGATTCTGGATACTTCACCGAACCTTTTCTGTTTCCTGGCAGCGAGAACGATTGCTGTTATAATAAGAATGAGCGTGGCTCCTCCGATGACTGATCCGACCACAATTCCTGTGATATTAGCTGAAAAGTAACAGAGTTGTTTTTAAACCACAGCAGATCTTAATAGAATCAAAACCATTTACAGTATTAAGATCAAGCAGGTTTGATTGGATTTATGGATTTTGCCTTTTGCCTTAACCAGAATCAAACTGGTGACATCTAGACCACCAGGACCCTCAAAGCTTGATCTAAGATCTAAGATGTTTTAGTTGTGTGATTGTTCTCTTGCCCAACTTTGTCACATATTGGATTAATGCACTTTTACTCCACTGTCTCTCCTGGATAGTTTAGCCATGCCAGCTGTTTGCCACTACTGGTGGCAATGTCCTTCCAATCTGATCAGCTTGTGGGTTCAGATTGAAATACTAAAACGGACCAGTTAGACAGATTATCAGTTTTGTTGTTGTACATGTCATCAAAAACTACTTGATGGGTCACCATGGAAATCTTTTTTCTGCAGTGGATGAACTATAATAGTAATCCTTCAACTTTTTGTTTAGCACAATCAAGGGTTAAGTTGAAAAAACAGTATCACCACCACAGGCTGATGGCTCGTACAATTGATCACTGAAAGGTTAAACCTAAACAGATGGAGAAAAAAAAAGAAAAGAAAATCTCTCCAAACAGGCCTGTTTCTGTGAAGAGGTGTGTTTATCAGAGGATTGTAATTAAACCTCAACAGAAATGACTGATAATATGTTAATGTCCTAATAAGGTGGCGATGGCTGCTTTGACTAACCTAGAAAACCTGAAAGAGAGACTGAATCACAGGTCTAAGTGAATGGATGATGGATATTCAGTGGAGGTATCGTATTTCTAAACTGTTCAAATTTCTAATTTGCTGTATGCATTTATACTTGAATCAATAGTCAGTAGCTCTAAGTAGAAACACTGAAGTTAAAAAGGTCATGAAAGTGACTTTATTTTCTGTCCATTTCAACACTTCAGAGCTGATAGGATAGGTCAGCATGCTCCCACACACACACACACACATGATTTGTGAAGATAAAAAATCATTGGACAGGACTGATTTTGTTCATTTATGCATACGAGTCACGCAGCTCGTCTCCTCTCCAGACCACAGGCCGTTCTCCTGGCACATCCGCTCTGTTGATCCTTTGAGATTGTAGCCATCGTCACAGGAAAATTGAACTTTAGCTCCTTGTAAATATGTTGTCCCCTCCTTCTTCCCATTACTTGGTGGTGCGAGCCAGCCACAGGATATCACTGTGCAGAATAACAACAAGTGACAGTGTGAAACCAAATACCAAATCTTATAGATAGAGCTAGACGTTTTACACTGACCTGGCTTTAGATCGTCCACAAGAGAAATGTGACTCTGGAAAGACGCCTTGGTGGCATTTCCCATTCTTGGACTACGGCCCACCAGGATGTCGTACCTACAGTAGAGAGGGAATGATGAGAGACACAGCTGTCGTCAAAAAAATGATCTCACTGATAATTCAAATGACAAGATTTTCCATCAAGTGGCAAATTGAGTCATTTGAAAACAAGATATCATGATATTTTGTTCATGTGTGGGTCGAGCTTTATAAACTCTTCTTTTATATTGACTATTTGCCTGGTTAGATGATAAATCTGGAGTCAAGACAACCAGGATGACATCGCAGGGACATTGTCCGGGTAATTTTGCCTGATTACAATAAAGATTAGTTTATTTAATTATGAGCTAATCTGCAGATGTTGTTGGAATTTGTTTGATCACATACCTACAGAACTCAGATCCCTCTCCAGAGCATATCTTATCTGCCTGACCGTCCAGTGGGTCATCTGGACTATTGGGGACTAAGAACACTGGAATAAAAGTGTGGTCATGTCTGGGAGCATGAAAATATGTGTCCAGCAGATATTCAGAATCATATGTGAACAAGGCAGATCTGTTGTATACAGCCCCTGTAAGGCAAAAAAAAGAAAGATGCACAATTACTAGACATCATTAAAAGTACTGAATTTTAAAAGTAAAAATGTGACTAACATTTCATAAAACGAGACAGATATCAACTATGCAACAAGAACCTGCATGAAAATAATGAAAGAGAATATGTTTTCCCACTGTGGAAGGTTAACATGAAGAGGACATGTCTGTAGCAGGAAGCAGAACGACAAAGAAATGAGCAAAAGGACCTTCAACTTTTGCGACCAGTTTTAAAAGCTTCCTGACTCACAGTCAAGATACTGTCGACTGTGACTGATAAGTAACTGAAGTCAACATGCCCAAAGTCCTGACTTTTCTCTTTTACAGTAAAGTTGTTTTATTGATTTGGCATCTATCCTGCCATTTCAATTGGTTGACTTTGATCCTCATTATGTCAGTGATTTTTTATATTTTCATCACATAATTCTCGGTGAATGAATATAATTTTCTGTGTGTTTTCACATGTGAACCTCACATAAAATGTAGGTTCACATTACATCACATTTTGAGCCGATAATAAGAGGTTTTATTGATTTCTTACAGCTTGCCCCGAAGCTGAACAGCTCCTCTGGATTGCTGCGGTTCTGCACAAGTTGACCGTTGCTGAGGACGAGGTCGTCGCTGGCGTCCCCGTTCATCTGTCCCAACAATCCCAGAGTGCTGTCTTTGAACAACTCTGGCAAGAGCACAGTTGTTGTCATGGTTCCTTCTCTCAGTCGCACTTCCACCCCGGCTCCAGAGGGGAACATCACGGTCACATTTGACGGAGTAGGAGAAAACACAAACACACCTGGAGGAGGGATTTGATTAAAGTAAAGTCATAACCAGATTACATCAAGAGCTAACTTCTTGAGAAGACTAAGAAAATATACGATAATAATAACACTGGCATCAGGATGATTACACCAAAGAATCTATTAAATCAAATACAAGGTTTTTTTCCCTACCTGAATCATTTGAATACAGTCTCTTAAAGCAGAAGTAAGTGATATATTTGTGTTAATATAAGTCTTAAATAGTTATATCTTCCGACAGCAATCACTTATATAGAGTGTTTGGTCTGAAACACGGGTCTGTCCCTCTGCTCTGCTCTGAGCCGAAGAGAAAACATTTATCGTATCCTACAGTTTTTATCCAATGAGGAGAGAGAACGGCATGCAGGGCTGTGTGTGCAGCCAAGGGACGCCGTGAATGTGGTGACGTAGGGACGAGGACTGTTATGGTGCGTTCAAGGAAACTCGTATTTTTCCAACCGTGAAGTGGTACCAGTTCGATCTGGTACGAGTTCACCGGTCGGAAGTTACGAGTGGCCGTTATAGTGACTTTCACCGGTAAAACAGGTCGGAAAAACACGAGTGGGTTGCCTGGAACGCTACAAAGTCGTAAGTTGTGACTTGAAGCTGTAATTTACGATTTCAAAAGCCTGCCTGGAACGCAGCATTAGCGAAAACGACCGGACCACTTACTTCTGCTTTAATGTTAAGAGATTTGAATTTGTGTGTTTTCAGGGCTATAAGATGTGGCCACGTGATACAAAGCAACAGGAACAGTTGCAAGGAAAGAGAGGCGGATGGTGACTCATCAACCAGAAGAAGAAAAACTGAACTTCCCATGGCATCATTTGGCCTGGTTTATAATGTGGTGGGGCCAGAAGCAGGCCTCCAATGTTTCTTGAGGTTTTCAAGAGATCCAAGATTGGGCCTGTATCTGTTCTTGTTCTCTTTACGCTAACTTCACACCCAGATAAGGCTGATCACAATGTCACAAAATGTCATGAAAAGTCAAATCATAAAGGAGAGTCGGGGGGTCTCACCATGCAGGTCCATCCAGCTCTGCTCAGTGAAGGAGAGGGTTTTTTGATTCTGCAACACTTGGAGGCCGGTGTGATCGCCGTTGAGCCGCACCTCGACAACATCAGAGGCTTCTTCCTTCATGGCCACGGATGATAACATTGTCGCTTTTATTGTTTCTGATAGTAAGAGAAGCGGATCGATGAACTTGGGAAAAGAAACTGTTGCAACACAAGCAGTATGTATTTTACAAGCAGATATGCAGGGTATTACTATTTAGGTGCAGCATTCGAGTGATGATTATTGAGAGAGATTGTGGTTTTCTTAAGTGGCTCACCGTTCACAGGTTCTGTTCTGCCCTGGACTGACAGATTTGTCAGTGTAGACTTCACCAAAGTGTACTCCCCTTTGCCGTTGAAGGAGTAGCTGACACCATCAAATGTGATGAAGTGGGGATCTCCAAACACCACAGCTGGACGTGCATATAAAACATGATGACTTACAGCAAATAATAACCTGAGAAAGCAAATCACATGTCGTGTGGTTGACGTTGCCCTCACCTGAGCTGGGGGAGTGGTAGCGCCTGCAGTCGCTGGAGGGCCTGTGTTTGAAGTAGTAGTTGCAGTTGTCTGACCACAGGCAGCAGTAGTAGAAGCTGAGGACATCGTAGACCCAGTGGGACTGCCCGGGAATCCGAGGAGGTCTCCTGTAGGGAGGGGAGCCCCAGTCGTGTGCTCTGTCCGGGGTGCTGCCTCCGATCGAGTCTGCTGTCAAGACCTGAGCTCCGGTGCTGTCATAACAACACTGTTGTCCTGCTGCGTACTCAGGACTGTTGACGCATTTCCCAAAACACAGTGTCAATCACAATTGTGAACTGTGACCAAAAAATGTGAAAGCATTTTAAACAGCCATGTTAGCAGCTCTGTGTGGCTGCTAACATGAACCTACAATAATAATTTGGTAACACTTTACTTGACGCCTATCTCTGTAACGCATTATTAGCTAATAATAATATAATGAGTTATAATGCAGTTATAGCACTGTATAACTACAGTTATAAACACTCATAAATGATCATAATGCTTTATAACAATAATCGTAACACACTATAAAGCATTTTATCATGACTTATAAGGTCAGGTATTATAATACGTTATAATTGTTAGTAACTCGTTGACAATGCCCACATCGATAATGCATTATAAATATAGTTATAATGTGTTGTAATTTGCTTATAAACATGTATAACTATCATTATAAACATTCATAAATTACGATAAGGCTTTATAACAATAAGCATAACACATTAGTATGGTATAGTATGGTTATAATGCAGAGAGATAGGCATCAAGTAAAGTGTTACCAATAATTTTAATATATGCTAAAAACATAAAGTTCATGCATGGGAATTACATTATTTTTGTAGGTAAAATAAGGTTAATTTCAATAGACGTATATTCAATTCAATTCCAATATTGTTGGGATATTTCAATATGTAAAAAAATGCATACATCTGTATTTTTCACATTAACTCCACTGTAACATCAAAGTTTTAACTCATATCATTCAATCGTTCAACTTTGACACATATATTTGAGTATGTACAGTAATGATTATCTGCTATTTGTCCAAATGGCTCCATTAGCCTTTACTCATAGCCTTCATAAATCAGTTTAAGCATGTCTAGATGACCTAAAGTATATATGTGTGTGTGAGTGCACAGAAGATAAGGATGGTATTTACTGCTAATAATGCTTCCATCAGGGTGGGGTAGTTATGGTCAGCGTGGGCTTCTCATGAAGGTCATAGGTAAGTGAAGAGATAACAATAAAAGGCAGGCAAAGGCTACAAAGTGCAGCATGAGAATGAAGAACATGCTTTTCTTATCCTCTACATTTTAATTCTAGGCAATAAATAGTAATAATATAATAATGCAACTACACTGGCATGTGAATATTTTGTGATTGTAATTTTGTTTTTGCTTACAGTCAGCAATTTAACACATCTATGTTCATTACATTAAGTGGCAGGTTGTTGCCTCTTGGCCAAATATCACGGATAAGCGAGCAGTCTGTGATTGTAAAATAAAGCAGCACTCATAAAAGATCTGTGTATGATGTTGACACTCCGTCACAGCAATAATTACAGTGTCAATCAAGGACTCACCTGGCTTGTATGGCCCTCACACAGTGAACACTCCCAGGGTGATACGTGCACACGCTCCCTTTCTCTATGTCACAGCCATAATCAGTCTGAGGAGAGAGATACAGTTTCTGTGACTGTCACTGACACTGAGTTCATGCATACACAACAAGACTCACATTGGTCTGAGAGAAATATGAAAAGTTTAGATTTAAGTTTAATGATACAAACTCAATTTCTGGTTCGAATCTGATTCGTGCTTTGAACTTGACATATAAAACTTTAAACCAAGTAATTTCTCAAATGCGTAGTTCTAAAGAAGCAAAATCAACCACTTGGTTATTCAGTTTCTTGTCCACCATCTGACTGTAAACAAAACAAAATGCTTCACAACATAAACCACAACTAGATCTGTGTTCATCTAAGATTTACAATGAGAGGAGAGAGAGCTGCTTGACTTTGAACTGATAATGTGTGATAAGCATCGCTGACACATCAGATAGTACACATAAAATAGTAGTGAGATCTTTATCTTACATGTGTTGTGTGTATTATTGATCTATGTATGGCCCACACAATATGAACACACCAGATACATGTTTTGTTTTGTTTTGTTTTTAATTTGTGATTACATGATCAGGTAAACTCAGTCAATTGGGCAAATGACTCTTTTTTGTATAATCCACTCAGCTGCCGTCTCAAAGTCTCTGTCTGATAGTTAGTTTATTAATTCTATCATTTTATTATTTGATTCTGTGTGTTTTTGTCCCATAGTTTCAGCTTTGATTCATTATTATTATTAACAGTTCTAGCACATTTATCTACCAAGACAGTCTAACAACTTTATTCTGTCTGTGACTGTTGTTTGTACTTTCTTATGTGGATGTTGATTTAGTTTTTTAATCATTTAATCTTTATATCTAGGCAGTTTCAATTGATTGCAAGAAAGCCTAAATTTGTTGCGCGCCACACTTACGTGAAACCTCCCGGTGTCTGCTCTGGCTTGAGCCAGGGTGCAGGGGCAGTCTATGATCTCATTGAGGAAGTTGGGCAACTCATTTTCCAGCTTGTCCCAGGCTAAACATTTATCCAGGGCCCAGGCAGCAGAGTCCTGTCTGAACTTCTCCTCCAGATGCCAAGCTAAAGCATGATCCTCAGTCCATGCAGCCTGGACGTTCCTAAATATCACAAATATCAGCCGTTAGACTCTTTTGACTTAAATAATCAATCACAAGAGCTGTTGTTACTCTTATTTATATTACATAGACAGTGCTACATACATACCACTTGCCATCAGGGTAGGAACTGGGACTGACACGCAGAGAGCCGAGCTCCCAGCTTGAAAAGCCCTTCTCTGCTGGTTTGGGCAAAAAGCTGAAGGAACCATTGTTGGGCTGATCCTTTGCAAGTGAGTACAGATACTCCCACTTCCCGCTCCAGGAGGATGAATAGGGATGTCCTACAGAGAAGCATTTTACAAATTTAAGTGATGATCATGATCATGTGAGCCATGAAACTGAGGTCGTACTCACCCGTCTCCCTGTATCCCCAGAGCTCGATGTTGACCCTCTCAGCTCGGACCAAAGAGGTGTTCCAGGTCATCTCAAGGATGCCTCCGACACCAGGTGTGCCATAGTACTGCCACTGTGTCGAGTTGACCAGAGTCGCCTTGAACTTAGAGTCTAACTTGCCAGTATGTACTGCAGAAACACATTTTAAAACAAATGAATCAAACTACATGTTGGTATATTTTTTAGTAAGTGCTTTCATGAGAATTTGCAGAAAATAAAAGTACCTGAAAGCCACGATCCAACTCTATTGAATGTAGTGCCATTATCTGAGGAGATGTCCAGAGGGATCCATCCTGTTTGATAGAACAGTGGGGAGATGCAGTGGCCTCTGCTGTTCTCATCCACATATCCAACAGTATCGGTCTCATGGTTAAACCTGCGATTATAAAGCGTATCAAGATTTTAGATTAAATAGTCATTTGAATATGGAAATAAAAGATAAAGCAAAACCAAGCTGAACAGGTTCAGGAACATGTAAACAGGGTATGGAGGAAGGTTTTACCTGCATACTACATGGGAACTTTTATTGAAGGTTGCTTCAAGTACAGTAATGTCTGTCCCACCAAATGAGCTCCCAGAATATGGAGAGATTTCCACACAGTAGTCTTTATAGTCCGCACAGCAGTTCTCCAGAGACTTACATGTCGGGTGACATGAACACAGGCTCAGGTTTTCCCCACAGCTTCCTTCACATGTCTGACCTGTCCAAGAAGAAGGTCTTTAGTGAGGAGTCTGGACTGTGCCACCAGTTTTATTTGCAATTCATACAGCTAATTATTTCACTGAATTTAATGACACACAAAATATATTTTCACAACACAAATGATCAATTAAGATCGAAATACGTGTTTGTTTTATGGATTCATAATTTATTTTTCAACCTACACAGTGTGTGTACAATGTATTTTTTATACATTAATTTATATATATCTGAAAATGTTCAGATACCTCCTTATGATTGCTTTAATTTAAAGAGACACTCTCTCTGTACTGGTCCAACCAGAAAACAGCAGTCTGGGTATTTATTATGTAAAGTTTAGAAGATTGTTGGAACTTACCAAATGTCCTGCAGATACATGAAACCAGAAGTACAAATATTAGTACAGTAAATCTCTCCATGGCTGCAGAGTGAGATTGTTGAGCCAAGGTCCCTGTCACACACTCGTGGCTGCTTCTTTATATACTCAGCATTTTTCCGAACCTAAACCTTGGCCCTTTTATCAGGGTCATTTACAAACATGTGTTTAATCATCAACCAGAAGTCTTTATTGATTACATCTTTAACTTTGTATGACCTCACATGACTAATTATGACCATTTCATGCTTATCTCAGCCTAGCATATTGTAATCAGGAATATTGATATGACTTCTGTAAAAACACTAAGGAGGTTCTAGATGAATAAAATAACCTTTTGTTAAGAGAAAATACTCCTAGTTAGCACATGACACATCACATGAACTGATGAAGCCTCTTGGATGAGAGGTGAAACGTCTTCCTAGACAAATAACTAAGTCCAGTTGCTTTCGATTTAACCTCCTTTGAAATACTATGACCTGGAAAAATAAGAGAAAAAAAAAGAAAAGAAAAAAAAAAAAGGCCTACTTAAGTTAAACAATCATGAATCATATTCTGCTCTGTTTATTTACCCAAGCCTTTAGCACACAAACAAGCTAAAAGTGAAGTGGCAATAGAGAATATTTATACAGTAGCAGTAATTTATATTTACACACACCTTCAGAGTGTGGCCACCTTCACCCAGTGTTAGCGGGGAGCGGCTCCGGGCCTCCCACCCTCCCCTGACCCCAAAGGTCAAAGGAATGGGGACAAAGAGCGAGAATGACTCACAGGTCTGAAAATAAAAAGGCCAGTAGGTGGAGCTGCTGTCATCACAGTGTCACAGCATTTTGTCAAGCACCCATTAAACAAAAGGAAAAACCCCAGTCCACTGTGGTTTAGCATGTTTTAATGTAAAGGTACAGTATGTGTGAGGTATAAACACTGTTACTTTCATGGCTGCACTCATAGGTAATGTTTCTCTCTGCTACTATAACCTAGACAGGATTTCAGGTATGTTTGATACAAAAACATAAGTGCTTCTCTTCATAATAAAGATGGGTGATGTCCATGAATCTGAGCTGTAATCAGATTGTTCACATGATGATAATTCAAAATCCACAAAGAGCCTCTGATATTGTGGCTAGGCTCTGACACAAGCACGTATGAGGGGATCTACACTACTACAGTAAGATATTGGCAGTAATTGTGAATCAATAGCATCTACTTTGCCGTAATGAGTACAAGTTCAGGTGACATAAAACAAAAGCTGTTGGCAACAGCCGCAGTGCAGGATTTTACAACGAGCATGGCTGTTGATTCAAGAGGTGCGGCTCTGCGATGCACATTACAGGCTTCATCATCTTGACTTGGTTCTTGTCGATTCCTAGAAAACACAAAGAGCTCAGTCAGGATTTTGCGGCGTTGACGTTAACTTAACATCGTCTGAGCTTTACACTCACCACCATCAAGTGGCCGTTCTTCGCCCTGTAGACCATGGACTCCTGACCGCTCTTGAAGTCCACGAAGCCCTCTCTTCCAGGCTGGATGTCAAATCGCACACTACAAGTGACGATAACAATTTCACTTTAAATTCTCACTCGCTCACTCTGTTTTTAGATTCACTCTTACTTCATTAAAAATGTCAGATCGTGTACCTGCCCTGGACGACTTTGATGAAGTTCTGCTTGTTGGTAACGACACACAGTTTGGTCAGGGCCTCAAACAGGTGGTCGCACTGCAGGACCAGATCCCCCTGGATGAAACAGAATCAGAGTTTATTGTCACGATGTCTTCATTAACCGTCGACAACAGCGTGATCGGTCTATTGTACCTTTTGCTTGATGTCATCACACGTTACATGAAGGATCAGGAAGTTGTCGCTCAGGTTGCTCACCGACACACCTTCAGAGAAAGAGGCGTAAGCTTGTAAAGCTTGAGTCACACAGGTACGTAATGGCAAGCGTGTATCTCTCTCCTCATTAAGTCTATTAGTCTAACTCATTACCTTTCAGAGAGCTGTAATCTATCCGCTGCTTGATCTTGGTCTCTTCCACGAGGTAGGCGGCTTCCTGTGTGAAGATAAGCTGCCGGAGACGAGGCCTGAAGCCGTTCCTGTCGTACTTCACCACTGGCACGCTGTACTGTGGGCAGAAGACAGACTCAGCTCACTCACGGTGGATGAATTGATTGATTTTTAATGCAAAGTCAGTGACAGTGTAGGTTTACCTTGATGTGCTCGTGCCGTATCATCTGAATCACTCTGATGCTTATGTCTTCAGCACCTTCAGAAAAATAACAGAAACTACTACATGCATAATCAGATTTTGGAATTATTGGTTAAAGGGATAGTTCACCCTAGTCCGTCCAAATCTCGCGTGATTCGCAGTAACCGCACTGACGCCGGCGCAAATCACGCGAGATTTGGACGGACCAGGAAGAGGAGCTTCGAGAAGCTTCCGCTACAAACAAGCTTAAAATATAGACTTATTTAATTTTTTTCGGGACAATTACGCAATTTGGGGCTTCAGCACAAGACGGACATTACATACGAGCATCATGGAGGTATTTGGATGTTTTTTTGTGTGTGTTTTTTTACGAAGAGCTCCGGTGTCCCTTTGCAACCGTTATATGGACATGCACTGCTATGCCAAGACCCCCTGTAACTCAGAGAAGCCACGGAGGAATCTGAAACTTCTTCCAGCCCTTAGTCAACATGAGGGTGAGTAGATAATGAGCGAAATATCATTCTAGGGTGAACTATCCCTTTAACTGAAAACAAAACTCTTATCAAACAGGGAAAACTCCACATCAACTGCGATCTGCAGTCTTCACAGGCATAGAAATTATTGTGTTTTATCATGCAAGCATATAGTAAAAAAATTAAGTAAAAAGTATAAAGTATTATTAAGTAAAAAAAAACACAATAAAAACCCTCCTGCAGTCTTACCTATCCTGGTGTCCAGGAACGGTCTACACACACTGAAGGGGTAGTTTTCTTTCTTTCCTTTAAACATGGAGCTCGCCTGTACTTTTAACAGAAGCTGGGAACATGGAGACAATGTTAAGATACATAGTATGATATATACATAGGAATACATGTATATTCCTTATCTATTTTATAAATTAAACTGCATCCATAAATAAAGCACAAAATAGGAGCCACTGGTTTAACTTTAACTTTGGCGTGGCAGAGGGTAAGTTATTTTAAATGTAGAGTATTATTCTTCTAATGTGAATATCAGTTTCTACACTGTGTGTGCTTAACAGGCTGCAGATTGTACCTGTGCTTTCCTCTGTGGAGTGATTCCTCTGACGTACTTCCGAACCATGCAGCGAATGTAAATCTTCCTCAAGAGCTGGGACACCTACAAAAACAAACAAAACAAAACAAAGGTTTTACATGAGCTGTTTGACTTTACATCTCTCCACATCCACACCGCCCAGAGACAGTTTGTAAATAGTAAATGGACCATCACTTACCTCCTGCATTATGGGCGGAGGCGTGAGCCAGCAGTCCCTCTGCAGGACGGTACTGGGGAGGTTTTCCCTCAGACGTGTGAGGTAGTTCTGTCTCACATACGCCAGGTACTCACTGTTCTCAACGCAGGCCGGCTCATTTCTGGTCATGAAACCTTTAATGAACCTACAATAAATACACACACAGGTTTCAGACTCTTTAGTCATGACCCGACTGTAATTATTATCATCTTCTTAAACCGCAGAACTAATTTCTGTCATGGTCTGTCCTGAGTTCCTGTTTTATTTTGAAGTTCTTGTCTTGTCTTCCTGTGTGCGCCCTCTGGTGATTACCCAGTGTGTTTCACCTGTGTTGATTTAACCACCTGTGGCTCGTTCCCTTGTGTATTGAACCTGTGTGTTTTTCCTATTGTCCTTTTCAGTTCATCTGTTGTTCTGTTTCTGTTCCCTGTCGTCCATGCTGCGTTCTTTCTGTGTCCTAACCCTTTGATTTTTCTGTTTAAGTCCTGGACTTCGGCTTGACCCTTAGTTCTTTTCAGTTGTATGATTTTTTTTCTCACCTTTTTAATAAATTCCATTTGTTGCCTGTTACTTTGAGTTGTCTGCATTTGGGGTCCAGTTTCCGGTAACCCCGACAGTTTCATCGTGGTGACTTACTTCTTTATGACCTTGACAGCCCAAGCTCTCTTTTCTCGCTCCTTCCTGGCCTTCAGGCCTCTCCAGCAGTTCTCAATCTTGGTGGCTGTTTGGATATGACAAGGAAACAAAAAGTAATATGTATCTAAGTCAACATTTAATCATGGAGGAGATTTAAGTTTGTGCCTGTAGGAAGATGTGTTGCTGTGTCACCACTGACCAGCTTCTCTCTGTTTCTGGAAGTCTCCTTTCACCCTGTAGCCTTTGTACTTGGCCTGAATCCTTGTTGCTGCAACAGAAACAGTTTCACCCTCGATGAGCTTTTGAAGCTTACTTTAGTGTTACAAATTGTTTTACACAACACCATCTCACCTAGCTTGTGTTTGCAGACCTGGAAAGCGTCTTCTGTTGCAAACAGAGTTTTAGGATGGCGGATGAAAATTTTTGTCCTTGAGGGAAAGACAGTGAGACGATCAGTTCTGTATTTCCTTCATAGTTGATCAGCATTGACGGTGACACATGTACATCAGCATCTGCTCACCTGCCCATCTTGTATTCGTCAGATTTGTAGCCCAGGTGTTTCACCAGGCGGCGCACGCCTTCTGCTGCCGTGCCTCTCCAGTTGGGCCAGGTGTCTGGACACAGAGGCTTGTACCTGAGCACACAAGGAGAGCACACAGCTTTGTGTTTGACACCGGAAGCAGCAGCCATGACAGAAATTAAACCGTGAGTATTTATTTTCTTTTTTTTATGAATGAAAACAAGAACAGTGAAATACAGTTAGGATAATAAGTATTTGATCCCCTGCCCCCCAAAGAAATGGATGGTCTATCGTTTTTATGTTCAGTTTATTCTAACAGAGAGGCAGAATATCAACAAAAAATCCTCAAATAATATCATCATATAAAGGATATAAAATAATTTACATTTGATCAAGTGAAGTAAGGGCAGAAATCAGCAGGGAATGAACTACTTATTTTCACCACTGTAGTTTTATGTGTTGAGATACCTCTGGAGGAAGATGTCATATTTACGACGGTAAGCGAATCCAGCTCGTCTGACCCTCAGGTGCTCCATCAGCCCCAGGTACTTCACCTGATGCCTCACCAGCACGTCATCAAAACGTCCTGCAGGAGACGCCACAATGCTAAGTTGGACTAGATCATGGGTCAGACTTGTCTGGTTTGACTCCATGTGCTTGTTGTCAGCTGAATATACGCAGTTCGTACAGTGGATGTTTCTCTACCTGGCTGCTTGGCTTCATTGGGTTTAATGCAGCGGACGTACCAGGGCTCTTTGGACATGAGGATCTCTGTCAAGCCCACCAGGCTGCTCTTAAACTGAGTGACCACCTGAGGAATCACAGGAAATTGGCAGAGGAATGAGAACTACCGGTTTATTTGTGGTCATTTTATAAATAATGAAACCAGTGGGTGATGGTTGAACACGACGTGAGTCATTTCTTACAGTTTCAGGTCTCCTCTTGCTGTCCGGTTCAGTGGGAGGAAAACAGTGCTTGATGATGGCGTTTTTGGACTGCCGCATGACCTTAACAGGAACAGGAAACCTCGGTCATCGCCAAACATTTTTAAACACATCCTTATAATGCAATGTTAGAACTGAACGCCATTCGTTTTAAATATATCATCAGTTCTGTGTTTGTATTTCTGGAAGCGGTGGAGGACGTGAAAGGTCATGCAGTAAAATTAGAACCAATAGGGCATGCTTCATTTTCAAGGGCTCACCAACCAGTATTATGTGGTCATCACTGGTTTTAGACAAAAACAAATGAAGTGAAATTACCTCTTTCCCATTTCGATACAAGAGGTCATTGTTCTTGTCCAAGAATCCTGAAAGTTTAAAGGACAAAGAGAGCCTTTGAGATTCAAGACTGTAGATTTTGGAAACAAAAATATCAAATTCCCCCTCATACAAACTGGACTCATAAACAATCAATACAAAAACACAGCCAACGCCTAACTTGGTTTTAATATGACCTGTAGCATTCTGTGTCTAATGTGTAACCTTCTGCCACTTTTAAACTACATTTTGTAATTTTGCTGCTGATCCACTGGTAAGACCTGTTTATAATGTATATTTTAGTATCTTGTCTCACCAACAACACAATAGGTAACTTCCCCTGCATAGTGCAGCAGGCGGAAGTCTCCTCTTTCCAGTGTTTTCCTCGTCTTTTGATCTCCAAGTTTATGTCTGCAGGAAAAAGGAGCATTAATGTAGGGTCATTAGGATGTTGATGGTTGTGTTTATGCACAGTCATGTTCCTCAGCTATTTCCTGTATAAGGCTAACGTGTTGAACTCACGTCACAAAATGAGGGTGACCGCCGATCTTCTCCTCCATCTTCTCCAGAAAGGTGAGATCTGTGGCTTCTCCGGGCCGTAAACACTCCTCGTCCTACGTGAGAGGAGGAGCATCATGAGTTCAGCCATGTTTCACTTTTGTGGCAGATTATTGTTAATCATTTGATTCTTTGTCTCATCTTTACCAACAGTGAGATGATTCCTCTGTACCTCTCCTCCACAAGGTCGCAAATAATCTTGTTGTTGAAAAATGGCACTGGTTCCCACTGCGTATTGAAAAAGAAGGTAGTTTTTTTTGTTTTTTTTCATTGTATGTGAATTTCTTTGAAGACATTTGGAGCAGTGGGAGCCATGTGCTAATGAAAATGCAAAAAAATATATAGTGTCTTTACTTCAATCCCCTCCATCTCGTACTCCTCCTGCTCTGATTTGAGGGTCAGTTGGATGAAAAGCTGCTGCAGCTTCTCGTTGCAATAGTTGATGCAAAACTGCTCAAAGCTGAAACAAACCAAAGCCACAGTCAGTATCTGACCTGATCATTACACAGTTTGACTGTTGCAGAATAATGTCACCTCTCATTACCTGTTCACATTGAAAACCTCAAACCCATAGATGTCCAGCAGACCAATCACCATCTTTCTGGAGGAATCCTAGATTTAATTAACACACAGTCATGCTTTCAACTGCAGAGAATTCAGTCTCATGTGCTGACATTACTTTGCTGTTGTGAACTATTATTTACATCTGAGTCTTTGTTTGGATGCATGGCTCTCTTCCTGCAAGACAATTATAGAAAAGCTGATCTGTATCTTGTAATGTCATGTGATTCTAATTGTACCATGTGATCACCTTTAAGATGGCCTCTCGTAGCAACTTTTGTCTGACAAAGAGCACGTCACGTTTTCTAGAAGTCTTGAAGTGTTGCGAGTCTTTCATCCTGTTTTACATTACACTATCGACTCAGCACCTGCCCTTCCCTGCGGAGATGTGTGTGTCTTTCATTCATTTTTTTTTTTTTTTGGGGGGGGGTTTACATTACTTTAAACCAATAAAATCACAATTTAGAAACATAATAAGCTAAAAAAAATAAATAAAAAATCCAGATTTGCTGTTTCCTGTTAAATGATAGCCTCTGGCGTACTAAGATCTCGTTACACCAGTTTTCTTCCAATTTCAATAATGAGGCAGAGCCGGCTTGGCAAGATTAGGAAGAGAGAGCATCCCTTTTTTTTAAACTCACCTTGTTTGCCAAAGATTCATTGATCTTGTTGACCAGCCAGTTGAAAGTGCGGCCGTAGATGGCTTTGGCAAGGGCGTCCCTGGCATATACAGCATGCTCCACAGAGAACGGACTAAGCACCTTGAAGAGCAGAATGAGGGAGATATTGTAATCAAACATGAAGAATACATATGTTATACTTCAAATGACTTTAAAGGAAAGTCACCTCCTCTGTTCTGGCTTCAATCTTCCTGTGGGTTAAACCCTGTTGTAGCACCTGAGCAGGAATCCCCAGCAACTGTACAACAAATGCAGAAGAAAAACCCGACATGCATCAACAATGTTTCCACAAAGTCTCTACCGTAAAACTGCATGAACGGACATGAAGGCACACGATGACCTAAACCATGTGCAGTTTCACCTTTGACACCCAGTGCATCTCCTGGTTGCTGTTGAGAGTGGCATATCCTCGATTATCTGCTTCAAACTTGACATTTCCCAGGTGGAGAACACTCGCAACGATCCCAAACAGGTGCTGCATTAAAAGCAGAGAGAGTTTCCAGTTATCACATGTGGTTTTGTTCGATATATAAATGTTGATATGATGATGTTTTATGCAGTGACTGTTCTACCTCACCTCAATATCACTCTCGTTGAACTCTATGACAGAGAGGGCTTTCCTCACTGTCCTCCAGTCGCTTTTATCGTTGATAGAGCTAACTTTGGCACAATCACCCTGAAGAAGACAAAAGGAACAAAAGGTCTGATTCAAGATTATCTTCTTTTTATGACACAACAGATGTTTTTTGTTTTTTTCTCGCACTGACCTGCACCAGATAACTGTAGTGCTGGCAGTTTCTCTCCAGGCCGAGCCAGCGGAGCAGCTCCTCCTCCCCTCCCTCCACCAGCTGATAGAAGATGTGGAAGTTTCTCTCTCCGTGGTTCTGATGGACGACACGGGACTTCTCCAACAGGTAACTGAGGATGTGGCCACCAACTGCCCCCCCCTGATGGAGAAAGGTAGGACGAAACCTCTAAGTTTGAACTAGACGGGAGCCATAACGCTTTCTTGAGTTTGTGATTTGCACCGTAATGCAATGTGAAGAGGATATCTCAGTTCACCTGGTGGTCAAACTGGATGTCCATGTACTTCCCAAAGCGACTTGAATTGTCATTCTTTAGGGTTTTGGCATTTCCGAATGCCTGAAAGACATAAAACAAAAGATGATCAAAATGTTTGATCAAAATGCTCTCAGGAGGGTTGTTGGTGCATGTGTGTCCGTGTCACTGACTTCAAGCACCGGGTTGGAGAGGAGCAGTCTGTCTCGGACGTTGTTCAGGAGTCTGGTGCTTGGACAGCTGACGGCGTAGAACTGGAGGATTTTCTTGGAGGCCTCGGTCTTGCCGGCCCCACTCTCCCCTGAGATCAGGATGAAGTGGTTGTTGAACTCAGACAGCATCGTGCGGAAGACGTTGTCAGCCAGAGCATAACTGGAAGCACAGTGTTTGTGTCACATTCAAACCACATTTTGACTTTTACCATGTCACAGCATCGTCCTACAGTACGTGTCATGAAATCTCCTGAAGGTTTCTTCTATTATTTAAAACCTTATTTACTTGTCATAGCTTCAGTTTAAACAGAGAGACAGAGAAATGGGGAGTGGCTTGATCCCTATAGCTGAATGAATCGTGCAGAAGATCTTGCTTCATTTGTATTTTCTTTGTACCAAACAATAGTAATGTTACAGTCGATTAAAAGTTGAAAATAACAAGATTAAGAGGCTATTTTCATACTAGCAACTGCATGAGGCTATATATGGGCACAATGGTGCTTTTAATGCTGACATCGTCATGATATCATGCTTACAATGAAAATGCTGAGGTGTTCCATGTATGATGTTTACCAATTTTACAGTAATTGTTTTGCATTTTAATATGCTAATATTTACTTATTTCAATAGACGCAAAGTCCAGTAGAGGCTAATGGAAATGTTATTAACTGTCTAGTTTTGTCCTCATAAATCTACGTATTCATCCTGAGGGATATGAAGAAAAGCTTTAGAAGTCTGCCCCTTAGTCAATAGGGTTAATCAATCAAGGGACCAAATCTTACATATGTGGAGGCAGCTCAAAGAAGTTAACTCCCATGTAGGTATCCATCTGCTTCTTGCTGTAGATGTCCAAATCTTTATACGGGTTGACCGACACCAGGAGAGTCCCGATGTAGGTCTGCAGAGAGAGACAAGGAGAGGAAGTCATGGTCTGCAACTCTTGCACATTTGATGATGGAGGAGATTGTTTTTCTTCAAGATGACATGACATTATAAAGGCCTCCAGCAGTGCGGTGTGCATGCATCATTCGACTGATAAGTAATTTTGTTCCTCTTATCAAAAGCAATAAGTTTGGTTAATCAGTTGTCATGACCTTACGGACAGCGGTGACCTTTAGAGTGCTCACTCTGCAAATGAAAAGAACAGGAGCTGCTGTTTCAGCAACCCAAGGTGCCAGATTCAGCAGAAACAATGTGTGAAGGCCTTGTCGGGTTGAGGGTCGAGGGCACGAGGTTTAATTAGAGTGTAAGAGAACGACTGCAGCGTGGCTATCCAAAATTAAACCGCACAGGAAAGACTCACGTAAATGAGATTCTCATGGAAGCGCTTCCTTAAGTTGTCCAGGAAGGCACTCTCACTCGTGTAGGCGTCCAAGAGAACAAAATCCTGGATGCCCACACGATCCCGGGCTGTCAGGGAGGCCTCCATGTTCCTCAGGATCCGGTTACAGCGCTCCTCCAGACTCTGTGTAGCAGCACATGAGTGACATAGCAGGGTAGCATGACAAAGCTCTACTTGATTCTTACAGATATTATTGTTATTTTTGACTTTTTCTGTCAAGCCCAGGCCTATATGTCCCATCCTTTTCCTGTTGTGTCCTGTTTGTTCCTTAAAAGTTATCTGCTTTTGTTGAAATTGTCACTCAAGAACACACACACACACACCAGCACAAAATTATGTATCACCTAGGGTATATATTTCCCAGAGAGTGACTAATTTCCTGCTTGTCTGTCCTTATATCTGTGACTTCCAGTCTGAGCGGGTAGTGGCCTTGGCTGCATCCTTTACGCTCAGGACAAACCTAAATTCAGCCAGCACTATCTAATCTGCTTGTGTTCTCTCTACAGAGCCATCAGTCATGTCCAAGACAAGGACAGAGCCAACACCACGTAATCCACTTATTCTAAAAGCTCCATAAAACTTCTCTTTTTAACACATATGACAGTTCACATGGGTCTCAGTATTGTAATAAGCCTAACTGACTCAAATATAAACTAGTACAGTAAAGTAAAGTACAATCCAGAAGTAATTACATTCATCATACACTGCAGCATTTACTCTGCTACTTAGACAACTGACAAAGCGCCAGGTAAAATAATCAGCAAACGCAATGCACTTTAATTACGACGCTGTGAAAGAGACACCCGGTATGATGCTTCAGTAGCTTGGCTCTCATCACTGCCAAGATGACCTGTCACCAAGTGACAATCATCCTCCACAATGAAGCCGCTGCTCTACTGACCCACAAATTCACTGGAAAAAGTTGCAACAATAAATCATGTCCTGAAAAATGCATCAATTTAATTAATTTAAATGTCCCACAAGGGGAGGAAAAGTGTAAGAAGTTACCTGTCCTGAAAGTCCTTTCTGCGTGTGTGTGATGCTCAGTGCCAGTTCTGAACTGAGCATCTGGTTTTATTGAGGGGAAAGGACAGTAGTATGACAGGAAACACAGATTGATCTGATAGTTTCAACTTCCTTCAATAGGAAACCATCAATTATGTCGTGTGGGTGTAAGAAAGGAAACAAACCTCATTCTAAATATGTATTTGTGTGTGTGTGTGTGTGTGTGTGTGTGTGTGTGTGTGTGTGTGTGTGTGTGTGTGTGTGTGTGTGTGTGTGTGTGTGTGTGTGTGTGTGTGTGTGTGTGTGTGTGTGTGGAGAGATAAATCAGATGTTTCCTGAACACATACATATGTTTGAGTTGTGGTCTCCGTTTACTGAATGACATTTCTGCTTCTTTATTTTTTTCCTTTTTTCTTTTTTTTCCTCATGAAGTCACTCTGAAAGCAAAACTGGATATAACACATCGCTAAAAAGAATATTTCTTAAATTTTCCTTTGCCCTGCAAACAGTACAACCCTGTACAATAAATATATAACTTTAAATTTTTTCCTTAACCACTTCCCTCGGTAGTACATAACCTATAGAGACTCAGTCGGACAACAAAGTATCAACGACTGGTCGCAATGCTCCCTAAATAATAATAAACCTAATATGAACATTAGAAGCAGACGTAAGGTGATTACATCAAATTAATAATAAAACTAGAAACCAAATTCTGACTTTCCGGTAACACTTTACAATAAGGGTCCCTTAATTAAAGTTAGTTAGTACATTATTAAACATTAATTAACTGTTTACAGATATATTAACAATCATTGTTATGTATTACTTAGGATTAGGAAACACATTCATTAATGTAGCCTATTAGTAAGCTCTTAATAAATGTTTACTACTCAAAGTTAGTTAATAAATTATTAAGTTATAATAAAATTTCAATAATGTAATTAGTTATAATTATGTATGCATTACTCAGCATTAATTAACACATTAGTCTATATATGAATGCTTAATAATGTATTAACATTAATTAAGGGACCCTTAAGGGACCCTTATTGTAAAGTGTTACCGACTTTTCTAATGTCATCACCAAGGTTGAAAGTTAAAATGCTGGTTTGTGAGTCCGACACTTGAAAACAGCCTTCTGACATGTCAAAACAAACGGTAAGAGGTCAAGCAGAGAGCACCTGGTCTACTTTCGGTCGCTCTGCCCTATTATTGGCACACTGTGGGCACAGAGCGCAGGGCAGAGATTTTCTGCCATTCAAAGGAAATGTGACCTCTGCTGAACAATTGGCAGATGGGAAGACAACACTGTGCTGTTAGGGTGATGGGAAAATTTTACAAAAGCAAAGCGCCACGAGGTAAGAGATGACAATTCTCTTGGCAGCACTGGCATTTGGGGATACGAACTGAGGGAGTGGAAAGAGCCTTTAAGATTTAAAGGGAAAGACGTACAAGACACTGTCACACGTTTAATGTAACACACACGAAAAACATCCAAATTGAACAACTGCTGTAAACATCAAATTTTGATGTCGGGCAACGGCGGAACAGGAAAGTCTATCTGACCCGGAGACCATCACCCGAGAGGACACTCCATTGTCCCTGTCTATCCAGTATGGTGCGGGATCCTGTTACGCAGTCACAAAGTGGCAGTTAGGCTCCTGAAAGAGATAGCACTCCTCGTGGGCCATTGACTGACACCACACATCACCCAGGGCAACACACATTTAGGGGGCTCCAGGTGTCTAGAGAAACCTGAGCGTCAACAGGCCTCCATCACGCCAGTCAAGTACAGTACCTCCCGTGTTGCTACTGTTTCAAGCTAACATAACATGCAACCGGCTCATTAACCTATGGTGCTTAAATCGTAGCATCGATAATTGGCTAAAATGTGTTAGTTTACTTCTGGACCGAAGAATCTAGTTAGTTTTTAATTAACACAACATTCATTATTTGCAGTGAAATAAGCTGAAAACACAACATTCACACTTGCGAACCATTAAAGTTTGCCATTATCAGGAGTTTCTTCATCCAGTGGCAACATTAGCATCGAAATATCTGGTCCTTTAACTGTGAAATTCTTCAATCCACTAGCCGCTAACTTAGCCCTTTGTTTCTGACCAGCTACTATATAATGACTTCATCAACTGGTGCAGCCAGAAATGCTGGTCAGAGGTGAGACAACCAACAGAATATAGGTGCCTGCTAGAAAAACCAAAACAATGGGCTGAAAGAGGCTCATCAGAGCTGAAGGCTTCCGCCGAATCAGGTGATACTACTTTAACATTAGGCTACATGTAGTCATTTGAAAAATATTCATCATCGTATACTTTAAAGCCACCAGGCCGACTTTAAGTGAAACTGATGAATGGGTTAAAAACAGATGTGTTTTTTATTTTATTTTATTTTTTATCTTTCAACAAATAAAATGTCTAAAAGAATAGTCTGAAAGTTGCTACCATCACATACAAATGTAAAATACTGGAAGAACAGTAACACAACAGATGTCCAATACAAAAGCCATGGCTATGTAATTACCTCTTTTTCTTCCAAAGCCCTGTGTGTCATGGTTGAATCAGTCTTGTTTGATGACCCTGATAAATCCAAACTACTCAGAACTTCAGTCTTCAGGGAAACAACTCAGACAGACAGAGCCTGTGACGGCGGCTTCAGTCTTCTCTCATAGCCAAGTCTGTCCCAGTCAGCACAGACGTTTCACTGCTACTACTCTGTCTCCTGTGCTGCCCACGGCCCCTGATTCAAATATCAGCTCGGAGCAAGGCCCTGCAACTCGGCCCGGGACAGAGAGGATGAGGAGGATGAGGATGAGGATGAGGAGGAGGAGGAGGAGGAGGAGGAGGAGGAGGAGGGTGGCCCTGCTGCTTCCTGCTGGGCTGGTGTCCCTGCATTGTAGGTAATGAGGCAGTAATGAGCTACCTGGCTCTGGAGGCTCCGGGCTGGTTAAACATTCATGGAGCACAGGCAGCAAACGTTCATTCAGTGCTTCACCTGAGTGTCGAACAGCACTAGTTGTTTAAGGAAGAGAGTGTGTGTGCGTATGTGAGTGTGTGTGTGTGTGTGTGTGTAGTGTGTGTGTGTGTGTGTGTGTGTGCAGGCCGGTATGTAATCCAAGGATGTGGTAACTCAATCCTCCCGGAGACCCATCAAAATTACTGCACAGGTATTCAATTACTGATCTTTGATTAGACAGATGGATTTCAAACTAATTACGAACTGCTCATCGGTGGCACACTGATCAGATATGGACCTGAACTATATTTCAGATTCTCCTACGTCAGCTGTCACAGTAGATTAATTACAGATCAACACTCACAGGATGTTTGTCATTGTCAGTTCTTGTTGTGTCATCTTCAACAACACACTGAAGGTTTGAAATGAAACCTCAAATAATAATTTCCGTTATTATTCAACCAATTAGGCTGTGACGTGGTAGAACCGATTTCATTCATTATACCAAGAAATCAATTTTTAAAAAGTAGTAGAACCACAGAGGTAACAAGAAATTAAGGGAGAAAAGATCAAATTTTTTGTAATTTTGCTCCTGGCATCACAGTGTTGACAATCACCCCTAATGATGTTTTTTTTTTCATTTTTCCCTATGGTTCAGCTGGTTCAGTTGTTAGAGACGCGTAGGCAACGTAAGACTGTTTAAACTTTAACACCGGGCTTCCTGTAGACATCAAGCAAAGGCATCTTACGTTACTGCCTGAAGATTGGCCGCAAAACATGTGGTGACATAAGAGAGCATGGCCGAAGAACCGTCATTACCATAATGTAATTCATTATGCAAATAGAGAGGGATTTCTAGGATGCACTGTCTGAAACACACAGCCTCACAGTCCACCCATGAAACACTTGAATAGAGTTCACTCAAATACAGCGTCAATATCAGTTTTGCATAAAAATTACTCACTTAGTCGTGGGAAGAATTTACAATGTTGTGTAAGAAGTCATGAATTCTTACTTCTTGAGGTCATGTAAACAGTGATTATACAGGATGAGTTTTACTGTAAGCTGTTTTCTGTGATATCTGAGTTATGGTGCCACAAAGAAATCTTTTTTTCCAACATCTTTCTATTGTGAGACTTATTGGCAAAACACTTTTTTCTTTCTTTTCAATCAGCCAAACTTCCCAAATGCATAGGTTTTTCAATTCTCTATCAGCTAAATTAACAAAAATAATATAATTGTACCCTAACACACTGTACAGAACACAATCACACACACACACACACACACACACACACACACACACACACACACGCTGCAAAATCTCAACACCGTATAAAGAGTTAAACAATATGGCCTCTTGCTGTCTTGTTCCTAAAGAGTGAAGAGCGAGATGTCCTTGACCCACTGTTTGTCCAAATAAATATTCACAGGCTGAATTAGACCCAAACAGCTACACTTTCAACAGATCCATTATTGGGTGTGAGTGGACAAATGTCTGTCGCAGGGGCAGGACTGCGAAGGCCACAACAAGCTGAGGTTTTAACCGTCTCAGAAGTGGAGCATTTCATTGAACAAGTGGAACGACAGCTGTACAGCATCACAAAACCAACATCTGTACTGATTTCAACAACAGCATCAGACAACAGCAATTTTGACCAATTGAACAGCAGGATGAAAATGAAATGTATAAGATTATAATTAGATTAAATTAGTTATTAAATCTTACCTCTGAGTCCATGTTGTCGTTCATTATGTAAATCTGAAAATCTCTGCTGAGATTCTGTGTCGTTCTGTGAGAATCTGGCCGAGCAGCTGATGTGGTCAGAGGATGTGTGGACGAGGGATTGTACTGTATATTCTACCTGTAGTGTATTTATGACTGTCCCATAATGCAGCAGCCTCAGCATGTCCTCACCGTGTCCTACTTTTCTTTCATTTTCAGGTCGGCCTTGTTCACTTGCAGGGGTGCAGAGGACTGAGAGGCTCTAACAGCCACAGACAAATGTTCAGTTATAAAAGATATCCTCGCTGGGGCAAGAGCAATGTATATTTTTTCACATTTTGTGTGATGATTACTGTAGATATTACACTGTCAAGCAGTGCACACTTTTTTTATAATCTCATGCTACTTATCAGTTCAAATACACCACATTCAGGTTTATCTGATATCCATAGCTGCAAACTCACAGAAATCCTAAAAACTAAAACAGTTAAAGATGAAACCTAAACAGTGTAAGAAAGAAGCAAGCACTCTCCCCAAAAAACAACACTTAGAGGTGCGCGGCTAAAACAAGTGTAAGTCAGAGGAGAAAGTTTAATCAGTAAAGCACCAGGACAGGCAGGACACAGACGTTTCGACCGAGGTCTTTTAACCTAACCACTGGTCTGGCAATTTTCTCCAAAATGCATTCAAGCTAGCAGCAGGAAGTAGTTAAACTTGTGTAAAACAACAAAATAGTGTGACATTGTTGCCTTCGTATCCCAAATCTAATATTATACTATAGAATAAATCACAGGGGAAATTTCTGATATTTTAATAAGAGACTTTTTGCTGATAAAGCATCTGTACATAAGCAGGATGTTGAATACAAAAGATTTACTTGCCATATTTTTTTTTTTACATTTGGGACTAAATCAGAGTTTCTGAATGTTTCATGTTCTTTTCACCTCTGGATGTTTTTCTGTGTTTGTTTTTCAGTAATTTATTGTAATCTGCAGAGACTTGTTTGAGATACAGGGGGTAATGTCGAGTCACTGTATTTTGGTCTCATCTTAATGTAAATCATTTCACTCATGAGGGCTCAGCAGTGAAATCCCCTTTGTGAGCATGAACCTGTACACAACTGTAACAACAGCTGGAACACATGACACCAGCAGCAGCAGCAGCAGCAGCAGCAGCAGCAGTATGAGAGCACAGCCTGCCGTCAGCTCCAGGCTACAACACTTTTACTCACCTGTCTGTATCCACAAAGCTGCTTCACATGTACATGTGGGCTAAACAATGTAGCTGTGAGCAGTGTTTCATTCTCTTTAGCTCACGTGATTTGATCCTATACAATCTCCATGTGGTTACAGAAACACACACATTATTTGTGGTTCCTCGAAATAGTAAATAGATATGAACATCTGCCAGAAATGTAGCTATAGACAATGGGACTAGATTATTACAGTCAGCTTTATGGCTGCTTTTATTTATTTATAATTTAATTATTCATAATAAAGAAAACATATTGTAAATCTACCTTTAAAAAAATGATTATGGGTGTGGATATGTAAGACTGAAATATGTCAACTTAACTCTCTATCAAGACTGCACCGACTCCACCCATGAGAATTAGGTGTGAATGACCTTTGTAACCTAACCTAAAAACAAAAGCACTTCCCAGTCATTCACGCCTGAAATAGCCCAGCCTTGTGTCCACCTGTGGCCCCTCCCTCCTCCCGTCTGCAGGTATTGTTCTGTGATTGGGTGTCTCCCTCAGGTATGCTCTCGGGGCGGGGTTAAGCCGAGTTGTTGCAACAGGTTTGACAACAGCTCGGCGGCAGTGTGTAGTGAGACGAGCCTCCCAGTTTTCTCTGCAACACTGAACGGCTGACATGGACTTTTGGAGGAAACCATCTCAGATCATCTACAGGCGATTTAAGAACCGGGACCTAAGGTAAAACAAACAAACTCGCGTTTTTATTCCGTATTCCCTCTGTTGTTGTAGTAACTCCAATCCTACTGTTTTTGCATACTAACTAGACTGTTGTCAGACGGAGTATGATTCCCTCTAAGGCAAAATTATGGTGAGAAAAACGGTGACTTATTTCTCCTGCTGAATAATAACACCTTGATGTCTCCTTCCTGTGTGCTGACATTTAGCAGCAGCAGGACAGATTTGGTTAGTCCCAGCGATGAGTCTCAGGCCACAGACAATGAGATCTGCACTATATCCTCAACGAGAGTCCCCTCAGGGACCCAGTCCACATCCACAGGAGATGGATCTAACTCCAGGGGGGAAGGTTTGTACAACACCATCAGTTGTAGCCTACGTAATACAGTTTTTATTTCATTTAAAGTGAATGGAAAATAAAATCAGTTCATGCTGTTGTCATTGTTGGTGATGAATCAACATGGGAGCAGTGCTCTAAAACAATACATGTATATAGGCCTATACTGTATGTGTATATAGTACTGTCTATATAGACCTTTTTTTTTTGAGAAGATAAAGAAAATGGAAAGAGCAGTAGAATAAAATTTGCAAAATATCTTTATTAAAGTATAAATAGTATAATATGGAAAATACTGAAGTCCATACACCCCAAATGTAGGCTACTGAGTCAACTTAAGTTGTCTTGACAGCTGGAGTCACACATCAGCTCCTAGCACTGTTACTTTTTGAGATCTGCTAATCTTGTATGGTGCCAAATATTGTTGCATAGGCCTGTAGTTGTTTTGCTTTTCAACAGATCCTGTATACTTTACAGGTGAGCGTGACCTTACGCTGTCTGTCTTCGTGTTACAGAAACCTTTACAGTGGAGGAGGCTCTGGAGGCCATGGGTTTTGGAAAGTTCCAGTGGAAGATGTCTCTCCTCACAGGACTGTCATGGGTGAGACTCTTAAAGCACATGGACACGTCTTCTCTCTCTTATCACAAGTAGCTGTGCTCTCTGACGCGCTGCCTCCTCGTCTCGTCTCTCTGAACGTGCAGGTCGCAGACGCCATGGAGATGATGATCCTCAGCATCTTAGGCCCTCAGCTGCACTGTGAGTGGAGGCTGCCCGGCTACCAGGTGGCTCTCATAACATCGGTAAAGTCCTGTTTGGTCTTAATCTACAGCTTAAAGCTTGTTGGTTTAGTTTGTGTGTGTGTGTAAACGTTTGTTCTCAGCTGCCTTTGCCTGTTTTTGCCTCAGGTGGTGTTCATCGGGATGGGGATCAGCTCACCTGTGTGGGGGAATGTGTCCGACAAGTATGGCAGAAGAATTGTGAGGTTTTTTAATTAAATATCCAGATTTTTCATATATACTGTATATATTTTAGACACAGTATTTCATTTTTAACTTGTGTGTTTTTGTGGTAAACAGGGCCTGACCATTTGTATGTTCTGGACTCTGTACTACGGCCTGTTGAGTGCCTTTGCTCCGGTGTACGGCTGGCTCTTGGTCCTGCGGGGCCTCGTAGGCTTCGGCATCGGAGGAGCTCCTCAGTCGTAAGTTCTGCTTTCTTCTTACATGAAGCGATGTCTAATGACTCCTTAATGACTTGTAGCAACGACAAATACTCTGTCTCTGTTTAGGGTGACTCTGTACTCTGAATTCCTCCCAGTGAAGGCGAGAGGCATCTGCGTCATGCTGATATCGGTACTGTGGTAATTTTGTTATTAAAGTGCGACTCCTCGACTGTACTGCAGCATTTAATCTTTTAACCTGACTGATGTGTTCATGTGCGTCAGGCTTTCTGGGCGATCGGCTCTGTGTTCGAGGTTCTCCTGGCCCTGTGGGTAATGCCCACTCTGGGCTGGAGGTGGCTGCTCGGCCTGTCCACTCTACCGATGGCGATCTTTATCTGCTTCTGCTTTGTACGTATATGGTTTAATAGAGATCCCTAAAATAAAACCAGGTGGATTCAAACTCTCAGCTGAACTCCCTGTGTCACACAGTGGCTGCCTGAAAGTCCTCGTTTTGACGTACTGATGGGAAGAAGAGAAAAGGCCATGAGGACTTTACAACGCATCGCCAAAGACAATGGCAAAAGTGTGCCTCAAGGAGTATTGATTGCTTATCAACAGGTGATTTTGAAGATGTTTTACAGAGCACAGAGAGATCAGATCCAATGCTTCATTGGTGATGATGATTGTATTTTTTATATTTTACAGAAAGTCCAAGGACGGATCAAAGATCTCTTTGCTGCTCAATACTGGAAGACAACTGTTCTTCTGTGGTTTATATGGTGAGTTCAAGTGACACAACACTCTTTGTCCTTTATTATCAGAGGTAGTCATTGTTATCATTTTGCATCTTAAGACTTGTGTGCTTCAGTTGTACACGTCCTTGAATAAAACTTAGTTTGAATTAATTTAACACACAGTAAAGCCCAGCGAGTATTATGAAATGAATGGCTAGTTTTGTAGAGCACCAAACAAGATAATCGAGAGATGACTTTGTAAAGTCAGCCATGTATTTAATGCTTTAATTTCTCCTTACTTTGTTTCTTAAGTGATGTATTCATTATCTATTATTTTATCTGAAGGTTTGCGAATGCCTTTGCGTACTACGGGGTGGTGCTGCTGACAACGGAGATGTTGCAGAGCCAAGATTCATGTGGGGGTGAGAAACAGCTGATCCAGGTTGATCCTCTTTTAACCCTCTGTTGTAATCTGAGCAAACGCTGAAATAAAACTGCCCTCCTTCCTCATAGCGACCCAAGGCGCCAAGATTGAGCCAAGCTGTAGTCTGGAATGCAAATATCTGACGTCAGCTGACTACAAAGACCTTTTATGGACGACCTTGGCTGAATTCCCAGGTGAAATGCCGCCTATTAGCATCTCCTGGAAGCTGTGGGGTGTAAATTAGAAATATAATGTCATTTAATGATGGTGAGGCCAAGAACGGTGTTAAGCCCCTCCACACAGGGTGCTTCCTCATTTCTTCATTATCCTCAAATCATACTGTTGCAACATAGAAACTCAAGACCTGCTTAAGTCTTATATTCAGACATGTCATGAAGAAAAGACTTAAAGTGTTTCAGCCATGTTGATGTGTTACATCACCATCCGGGCCTGCAGCATGTAGCCTAAGGAGAGGCAGACACACATATATATGTTGTTTTAAGGAGTGTTTATCCTCTGTGTATGTTTACTGTTTGTTTTCCATATTTGTTTCAGGTATTTTAATTGTGCTTCTGGGAGTTGAGTATATTGGCAGGAAGAAGAGCATGGCGTTGTGTTTCTTTGTGTTTTCTCTGTCCATTGTGCCTGCATACGCTTGTGTTGGCAGGTAGGTTTGACTCTGCATGTTTTTATTTTGTCCTATTGGACCAAAAGCAGCTCGTTAAATCAATCTCCGTGTTTCTCTCTTTGTTCGCAGGACAACTCTCATGGTCTTCATCTTCATCGCCAGAGCTTTCATCTCTGGAGGGTTCCAAGTTGTTTTTGTCTACACCCCAGAGGTCGGTCTCCACACCTTTTCAGCACTTTTCGCATCAACATGTTTGCTCACATATGTATATAAATCCTTTTCCTTTTTTGTCATCAGGTGTATCCCACAGAAAACCGGGCCTCAGCAATGGGGGCGTCCAGTGCGATGAGCAGGGTGGGTGCCCTGATCACCCCGTTTGTTGCACAGGTAAGGAGGAGCGGCCATGTCTGTTGGTGCTTTGCATAGAAACTTTCTCAAATCTGGAAAAAAAACACCTAAACCTAAAACATATGTGTATATGTATATATGTATATGTGTCAGCCGGAGGAGAAGCTTATATAAATTGGAAGTACCTTTCTTCAAAAGATTTTCTAATATTTTCAGTTTTTACCTATTCTGTTTTATCCAATTCGATGTGAACACACTATTTTATATTTCCAAGTTTGATTTTCTGATGTTGAGACAATGGTCAGAAGACTAAAAAAAAAAACATGATTCACAAACCACAAAAGATTCACTGCAAATTTTGTACAAATCTTACCTTGGCCTTTAAAGGTAATATGTAATGAGAAGATGGCATTTTAACCTGAAATGGTGTGAAATTATAGATTATATGTAGCTAGTTTATGTTCATGTTTTACATTTTGCTTCTTAATCTGTAAGTGTAGATTCTAGCATTTTAGCAATACTACCTGTACTGCTGCCTGTGTGAGACTCTCTTTTTGTGTCAGGTTCCTCATGTCTGTGTTTGGGTTGTAGGTGCTGCTCAGAGCATCAGTGGATGTGACCCTGTCCGTCTACTTGGTTATTAGTCTCCTGGCCGCCGTTGCATCAATGTTGCTGCCCATTGAGACGTTAGGCAGGAGTCTGCAGGAGTCCACGTTTGACCAGGAGGCCGGAGGAGGGGAAGCAACCACCACAACCAGCCAGGCAAACACTTCAGCACCCTGCCCTGACTACGGTTAGATCGACCAGCAGGAATGACAGAGAAAGAAAAAGACTGAAAAGGCTGAATATTCGTTCGCCTCCCAGGATGCTGCAGATGCCGCAGTTGTCTCTTTAACTATGGACTGAATCATCTGAGCGATGATGGGTGAAGAGCAGCAGGGGACAATCTCATTACAGGCAGGGAGTGATAATTGAGGGTAGGCCTACTGCCCATGTCTAATGAGAGCGGAAGCACACTTGTGCCTGGGCTGGTTTGTTTATCCTCTCTTCCATTCAGGCCATGAGAACCAACACTGGGACATTTTGGAAAATGATGATGCACAGGCCAGACTCTGCTCAGAGCTACACATTTTTAAACCACCTGTAAGAGACTGAGGATTTTATTTCATTAAGTTTACATATGACTTTTTTTTATTTTATTTACTATTTTATTTATTTATTGTATGCAGCCATGCACCTTTTGTCCAATAAAATAATTTAATCTGCTTTAGGCTTTATTTTATTTTGTCAGTGTATCTCTGTATTGTCACTGACTCAGGAAGAGAGACGAGTCTGTTGTTGTGGCTCTTGATCAATCTAGGGTAAACTTACAATCATTAGGCTAGTTGATTAATTTATCTACAAAAAGTAAATCAAATAATCATTATGCGATTCATCACAAATAATAAAATCACAAAATGTGTTTCTTCACCACATCAAATGTGAGCACTTGATTATTTGTAGCCTATTGATCTAAATGACACTAAACTTAACATATTTTGGTTTTTAAATGTGAGTTGATTATTAATTATTAATCTGAAGATTAATCAATAATTAAAATAACCAATAGCCACAGCATTAGATTGGCATGAAGTTAATTGACTGTTATTCATTAAGGTTTATATAGCAGCCTTGTTTTCGTTAGGCCTATGTGAAGGGGTCTGAACATTTGAACAAAACATGACATCATCTTGGACTGTGGGAAATTATGACGTTATTTTTTATATATATATATATAATTTTCTTGGTGTCAGGTTTTGGAGACCAAACAGTTAACCCATAAGAATAATCAGCAGGTTGCTCGATAGAGGAAAATCGATGGTAATTGTTAGGTTTCATAACACGAGCAGAATATTTGATCCACATTTGTATTTGGGAGTTCTTAGTCTGGCCAGTCACCTTGACAACATTGGCCCAATGACAGCGCACACGCGAACTAGGCCAGCCAATCAGCGGCCGCCGACGGAGCTGCATGTCATTTCTGCCCCGCTTTGCAACCTGCACCGTGTTTTGTTGTTTGTCTGTCTTGTCTGCGCACCGGCGATGAAATCTCGGGCTCCGTCGTCGCTGCTGGCTCGCTACAAACGGAGGAAAACACCACCGCTCACGACTTCCCGCTCATGAGGACTCCGGCGACCGGGCGCAGAGGACGCACGGAGCCGCCGGCGGACCGACAGGGAAGGGAAGGGACCGGGAGCACCGCCGCCGGGGCTGCTGCTCAGGAGGAGTCAGGTGCTGCTGCTGCTGCTGCTGCTGGATGAGAGTCTGACTAGGCATTTTCTCCCCGGTGACAGAGACAATCTCAGCGGCGCATCTTCTCACATCCTCCTCCTCCTCCTCCTCCTCCCTTCTCCTCCTCCTCCTCCTCCTCCTCCTCCTCCTCCTGCTGCTGCTGCTGCTGCCCCAACCGCGACCATGGCCCTGGTGACTCTGCAGCGCTCTCCCACACCTAGTGCAGCATCCTCGGCCAGCACGACCAACAGCAGTGCGGGGGAGGTGAGTGGAAAAGCCGGGGCTCGGTCTTTGTGTGAGTGTGTGTGTGTGTGTGTGTGAGGAGGAAACGCCGAGAAACGCGCCTGGCGTGAGCCTGTTATCACTAACTACAACCTGGGTGGTGTTTGGATATCCTGCGGGGAAGGGTTGTTAACCCTACTTCCGCCGCCGCTTGCGTGCATTTATAAAAAAAAAAATAAAAAAAAACTTCACCTATTGTCGCACTGTTTCCAGCAGGGGACTTGTTTGTGGTCGCACTGTGGCAGCGGATTTGTAAACAAAATCCTGCAGCGGGGGGTCGGTGGATGAGGAGGTGGGAGGCAGTGGGGGAGGAGGAGGAGGAGGAGGAGGAGGAGGAGGAGGTGGTTGTGGTGGAGGGGTTTAGCTGTCAGAACAAAGTGCTCATTTTGCTGCTGCACAAACATTTGCAGCGTTGCTCTCAGGTTGTCCTCCCTCCTTGTTACTGGAGCTTTTATTGGCTCTAATGCAGCCTGAAGGTTGGGAAGGAGACTTTAAAGGGAAATGCTACCAATTTTTTTTTTTTTTTCCATAATGAACAATGCACCCCAGGACAAGAAGGTCAAATGTTCATCGAAAAACTTTGCAGAATGAGTGATGCCACTGAGGTGCACGGATGAGATGCAGAGGTGTGTCACCTCACGTGTTCATCCAGAAGTTAAAGCCTAGCTATTTGTATCTGCAGCGAAACAGGAAGCAATTGAATGTATAAACGTTGATCATCTGCATATGTTTTGACATCATTAGACAAACAGTAATAAGTTGTAACACAAACCGGAGTCGTGTTCATGCTCTTGACAACGAAAACAGAACCACATCTGAGAAACCACATCTTAGCAGCCACAAAGTCAACATTCGAATATGGAGCAGTGCCAGATTTGACATCCCAGTGAAATCATAACATCAGGGTTAGTGCTCCAGTTTCTAGTTATAGGAAAGTGGATTATGTGCTTCATAAGTAGGCCCGGCTGAGCCCAGGCACAAAAATAAGCAGTGACATTCCTCCTTTGATGATAAGTGGGTTTTTAATATCACTTTTCTTCTCACTGTTCTGCGAGAGTCGGCCAGAGCTGCAGGAAGAAAAAACAAGTGGATGGGTGTGATGTCTGGATGTGTTGTTTTGGCGAACTCGTGCTGTTTGAAGGTGTCCTAATGATTCAGCTGACGGATTTATGGGATGTTCAGAGCAGAGATCACAACACTGGCAGAGATGCAGAGGGCCAGCAGATGGCGTCGGACTACTTTGTTTCCATTTGACTCAGTCTTGGTGCTACAGTACTGTCCCTAAGGCTTGAACATCAGTTTGAAATGTACAAAGCAACAGAATAATTCAGCTACAAGAGAGAAAGGTGTTCAAAGTGCTCACAGAAAATGTAAAATATCTTAACACGGTGTCCTCACACATTATGTGTCAGTCGTTTAAAATCGCTTTGTTTTTGTCTTTCAGGACTTTGGAAGCGACGATGACCGGAAAAATAATCAGAGGTAAGAAATCTCACTGTTCTGTAGAGACGAAGATGAGTAAATACACTAATTCATTGTACTCTGTGTGGTCAGCGGTCCCGATTGTCCCGCTAACCCTGGATGAATTTGTAGTAGCAACTGTGAGAAATCCCCACAGGTATTATGTGTGAAGGTAGCATGACTGGAACCAGCTTGGGTGAGAATATTACCTTAACAACACAGTTTTCTGTATGTTTCCATGTTATTTCTGTATTTTTGTTAATCCAGCTTTTCGCACTTCATGTGAAAAAGTGAAAAAGTGAAAAAGTATAAAACAAAATTAGATTTTAGTGCAGGTTAAGGCTGAAATTAACCCTCCAGGTTGATTTATTCAAAACTCTTAAACTCCACATGCTTGGTGCCCTTTTGGTTCTGTGTTCATTTACATTAACACATTAATTTACATAACGTTAAGTCACCTGGGAAACTAGAATACAAGACACAAATGGGTAAAAAAATATGGTTAATAGTATTTAGGAGCAGTTCGTGGTTGTGAAAAATATAGTTTCATGTCCAACAACAGAAATACAGCAGAAAAAATGTTGAGTTATTTTTACTGAGAGTGTGAGGAAGCTGGATTTATCAGCTTGTAACTAAATAATGTATCAATTAAGTTATGTTCCAATGATCAATGGGCTTAAACAGTGCAGATAAACATCCTCGTAGCTAATGCAAGGATGGCATCCTGTACAATGCTTACAAATATTTCAATAGTTTCATCTTAGCGGCTGCTGCTGATATATTGTGTATTATTTGTTGGTGTTTCTGCAGCACAGTTGCATTTAATTGGCTCTCTAGTGGGAACAAGGTTTTAACAGTGCACAACTTACTGAGGACTGATTCAACGCTGCCTCTGCGTTGACCTTTTTGGTGCATTCACGGTGGCTCTGAAACGTATGTAGTCTTATTTCACCGTCAAAGGACCGCGCCGCCTCGATGATTAAAAACTCTTTTGGCCCGTGATGAGCTGCTCGTCTCGTCCTCGTCGGTCCTGAAGATTCAGTGATGTCAGCGAATCAGGCTCTCCAAGGGGCCGTACAGCATCAGTCTATTGTCTCTAATGGCCCTTAGTTTCTCACTGTTGTCAAGGAGAAAAAGCTGCTGATTAATGTGACAGACTTTCTTTCTTTTTTCTTTTTTTTTCTTTTTTTTTTGAAATGCTTCCTCTCCTCGGTTACATAACAAAGAGCACATCAACACCTGATCCTGCTCATTCACATAGCGTTTCTTTCATCAACGAGACGTCACAGTGGCTATGATTTGTGTCAGCAGAGCTCTGGCACAGGCTCTGTCATTGTGTTCACTGTGTGTGTGTGTGTGTGTGTGTGTGTGTGTGTGTGTGTGGGTGGGTCACTTGCAGTTGAAACAGTCATGTCATGCTTTGTCCGACTCAATGAGTAACATGTTTCTGTGGCTCGGTGATTCATCATCAGTGTGGAGTCTTAATTTAGGATTCTGCATGTCAAACTTGAGGCCGACGCCAAGTAAGCGCTTCCACCGCCTCCCAGCACTCGCATGAATGATGGCATTGTAGCTAGGAGGAGCGTTGCAGGAGAAGGTGGGGGGAGTGGTGGTGGGGGTGGTGCCGGTTGCTGAAGAAGAGCAGAAACGAACGCAGACGAGGAGAATTTGAGGACCGGGTCGGAAAGATAGAGAGAGAGAGAGAGAGAGAGAGAGAGCTGTGGGAGGAGGAGAGGAAGGACATGCCAAGACAAGAGAGCATGACAGGAGATGTTAAACAAGGATCTGCTGCTAGAGGAGGCTGCAGGTGTAGAGGATGAAGGGAAGATGAGAAGGTTTTTTTTCTGAGGACAGTGTGAATAGTACGTAGAGGAAACCAGCAGGATGCATCTGGT
The DNA here is from genome assembly GCF_045865225.1 of Trachurus japonicus. NCBI lineage: Eukaryota > Metazoa > Chordata > Actinopteri > Carangiformes > Carangidae > Trachurus > Trachurus japonicus. The sequence goes on from NC_140918.1 coordinate 15,985,874, forward strand.
CATGAAACCTTCTCATAAAGCCATGTTAACGGTGCTGCCTCACTTCGTGGATAAAGCCGCTCTGACTCGGAGGGAGATCTGTCGCATGTAAGTTTCCACACAGATATTAAAAAGTATATAGTGGTCGATTTTTATTTTGAGAGCAAATCAATACTTAGTGACAGTATATGGGACGTCTTGGACCGGTGATTAGTTTAATATAACAGCGTGAAAGAAGAGATTAGAAATGTTTCTCTGTATCATATTCATGCCTTTTCTCAAGCGTAGCCCCAGTTTGTTCGGGGAAAGTTATTTTTTGCCACTTTCATGTTTCCACTGCACATCCAGCTTTGTAGCTAATTTAAAATCGTCAGTCGTCTTGCGTCAATTTTTGAAAAGAAACAATGATGGCACGTAGCAGAGGAGCTGGAACAAAAGGCCTTGTGATGGTCCCACTCAGTCATACCAGGCTTTGTCTCTATGTGTGTGTGTGTTTGAGTGAGCGAGGGTGTGTGTGTTGGTCGAGAGGAGAATGAGACTGTGGTTAAACAAAGCTGCACCCTGTCCCGTGTGAGGAAAAGACACTAAAGGCTCTCCTCCTGCTCGCTGCAAGGTCACGACCCAGAGCTGCTGCATCCAGCGGGACAGCAGGCAGGACAGCAGAGTGCAGATTTTAGAGTATGGAGGCATAAGAACAGTTTATCAACCGTCAGCAAACCAGCCCGGGTGGAGTTGTGTTCATCACGCTGTGAAAACACAAAGCAGTAAAAGTCGCTGGATCAGGCCGAACAATGAGTCAGTCGATCAAGAAAGTCACATTAAGATGAATTATCAATTGCAGACTTATTGTTTTGAAGACTGTAGATGAAAAACTATTTTTATTTAGCAGTTTATTTACACAGACAGCAATGATTCAGTTGCAGCTTGATCTAGATAATCTCATCTACCAACTCTCTGTACATCTTTTGTTCATGTTTTTAGGATTCTGTCTTCTAATTTCAGGTTGTAAGGTTTTAAATGAGGGGTTGAGGATCTGTTTCTAAAAAAGAGGAAATGAGGCGTGTGTTGCCTTTGGAGAACGGCACCTGGGCAGTTTTTTAGTTCAAGAGATTGGTTAAAGGGATAGTTCAACATTTTGGCAAATTGGCCCATAATCCCTATAGTTTTAGCAGTAGGTTCGTTACCTTTATTTGTCGGTGCAAGCTGTTTTTAGAACGGTGGAGCAGAGCCGCGAGCTGCTCAGAGCTACGCTATGGAGGCTCATGGAATTTCTTGGTTTCCCTCATCAACCTCATCAAATACACAATCCAGCAACTTCAAAACACTCTCGTAATGCCAGCTCTGACCAGCTCGCGGCTCAGCTCGGCCGTTCTAAAAATAGCTTGCACCGGCAAATAAAGGTAATGAACCTACTGCTATGGCTATAGGGATTATGGCAATGGGCCAATTTGCCAAAATGTTGAACTATCCACATTCAACATTTTGAATTTCTTTCAGTTTACGCATTGAACGTTCATCCTCTGATGTCATAAGAAAAAAGAGGGCGATATAGAAGAAGCATGTATGTACAAATGAAAAGCCGGTATCTGTGTGATCTTCAGGAGAACTGATAATGTGGGGTTGCAATTTCTTGCCCTCTTCCCTGTTTCCCTGTCAGTTTATGACTTCAATCTGGCCGTAACCTGTCAGGAAGTTGTCAGAGTTTGATCTTTTCAAGACTTCAGTCTGTTCTTTTTTCTTCCTTTCTCCTTTTTTCCCTCCTCCAGCCTCAGCGAGAGCTTCTTCATGGTCAAAGGAGCTGCCCTCTTCCTCCAGCAGGGCGGCAGCGCACAAGGACCAAAGACCCCGACCCACCACAAACATGCAGGTAGGAACACAGCGCAACCACACAGAGACAAGAAGCTTTGTGTCTTTTTTCTTTTCTTTTTTTCTTTTTTTTGCCCATGTTCTCTGCACAAATGAGCTCCAGACAAAAGGAAAATTGTGTCAGCTGAGGTGGCGTTTTCCCCTCTGTGGGCTTGTCTGTGTTTATTCTCAACTGTTACCTCACTGGGTCTGACCTGAACTGACCCAGAGACACCCACAGTTTCAAACCAGGAATAGTTTGCTTCAAGCGATTTCAAATGAATATATAGACTGTTTTGACTAAAATGCATTCAAAAATAATGTCTGATTTTATATATCTCAATAGATTTCCAAATTAGGACAGTGCTGATGTCGTCATCCAGCTCAGACGCCTGTATTGTCTAAATTACTGCATATTTGTGCTGTGTCATCCAGACCTTAGTTGTTTTTTAATTTTTATATCAGCTCCAACAGATTTAGCCAAGTGATATTACACAATCACACTGCCGCTTCATGTCCGCACATCAAAGTGACGTTAGCGTCTGACAAAGTCCTGAACAATCTAAAAATAAACTACATTGCTCAGTACAGTCCATCAGGTTTATTTCTTTTAGATCCTCGCTGTTTGTAAAGTATCTGACATCTCTGTTGAGTCTGAAGTTGTCTGAGGACAAATCCAAGACAAAATCTTTACTGAGCTGTAACTCTCTAATTCTGTAGCTTTACAACACTGGCAGGTTGCAGGGTTTAGATTTGTCTTCATTAAGATAAATCTCCAAATACACTGTTGCTCATGAAGTTGGAATAATTTTGTTTTCAGACACTAACCCTCCTCTTTTTAATCCTATTATAAAGGTTAATTATGGTTTAATTTTTACTGTGATATGTTTGGAAGAGATTGATCGATAAAGTTTTGAGAGGATGTACACTTTGTCTATCAAGAATAAATCACATTGTCACTTTATGAATAAGATTTTTTTTATTTTTTTTATTCCAACTTTGTGAGCAACAGTGTTAACATCCCTTTGGAAAAAGAAAAAAAATCCAAGGAATGCACAGTGAAAGATGACTGGTTTGTAGGCGACCTTCGTTATGTTTTGTTTTTTATTCATAAAAAAACTGGGGAGTGTTATTTTTTCAATAGTGAAATCGGATCTGGAAATGGAAGTTTTAGTTACTGTGCACTGGTCAGTGGGAATCAATTGTCTTCACATCCAGGCTGTGACAGTAATCTCAAAGTGGTTTGTCTGATTAAAGCACATGTCAGAAAAAGAGACACTGAACTAGTAATGACTCAACTAGTTTCTTAACGGTTTCCTTTCAGGTGATTTACCTCAACACCTGCAGGTCATGTTTAAGATCCTCCGGTCTGAAGATCGCATCAAACTGGTTTGTATAATACTGACACTTCATTAAATAATAAGTCATTCATTTAATTATATATAATTCACAGAAAATTCATAATTTTCAAGTTGAAACTATATTTCAAAGGAGTGATTCCCTGATAGTCAGAAGTACAAGTTTCCTACAGTGTCTGGTTTTTGTTGCACAGGCGGTACGGTTAGAGAGTGGATGGTCGGACCGGGTGCGCTACATGGTTGTTATCTACACTAATGGCCATCAAGATACAGAGGAAAATATCGTCCTGGGAATGGACTTCACAGACAAGGACAGGTGATTATTCTCCCTATACCGCCTCACATTCAGTTTTTCTTTTTAATCTGAATGTGACTCATTAAATCCTTTCATGTTTCTCACCCTCAGTAAAAACTGCTCCATTGGGATGGTGCTGCCGCTGTGGAGCGACACCAACATCCATTTAGACGGAGATGGGTAAGGTTCAGTCAATCAGCTGGTAAAACAAATCAGATATGATGAAGGTTTTGGTTGTTGTTGTTTTTCTTCCCTGTAGGTTTTACTGCCCACTAGTGGCAGAGGAGTGAATTACACAATTTTTTTTTCTCTCCCCCTGTGAGAGCCGTTCTTGCTGACCTGTTAACATTGTCTCTGTGCGTGTACGCTGGAGGAATGTTCCACTGGTTTGTGGCCTGAATAGTCCCAGTGAACCAGCCTCGTCCAGTCTGTGTTTACATCGCCCCTCATCACTCTCCATCTCCCTCCAGACTCAAAACTGATCCACGTTCTCCTCTTCTCCTCCTCCTCCTGCTCCTCCTGCTCCTCTTCCTCTTCTCCTTCTCTTCTTCCTCACCAGAGGCTTCAGCGTGAACACAGCGGGGCGGTCACATGTCTTCAAGCCTGTATCTGTGCAGGCCATGTGGTGAGGAAATTCTTCATGTTCACCTGGGATTACTGCTGTGTGTTTGTGGTGTGTGAGATCGTTTCAGCACAGGGAGGTTTATACATTGTCCACACTGGAGGAATGTTGTTGTTTTTTTTAAGACTCTTAAATTACACATATCAAGAGCATGTGTACCTTAGGACATGGTTCACACTTCTCTAGTCTTTTTCTACATGTTCTTTCCTGTAAGGTGCCACAGTTAGCGTTAAACTAAATCACAATTTGTACATTTTTTTTAATTAGATGGCGACATGCAGATCCATTTTAAGCCTGTGTGCAGGGTGAAGGAACAGTTAAACACTGAGATTATCCAAATTTAGCTCAATTATGGGATCAAGTAGCAGCTCCACGAAACGGCTGAGAAATTACTGTGTAGACGTCAAGGCGTTGTGTTTGTTAACCTGGTGTGAACACTTTTCAGAACAAAACTAATTATTTGTGATGCCAACTCGATCTGTATCAAAATACACATTGGGCACAATGGCATGTTGTACACAGTATCGTATTGTCCCTATGGGTAGATGTGTATGGACATAAGCAGATTTTAACAAAAGTAAAGTAAGTGACTTTATGAATATCTAACAGTGGATGTGGTCAATGGAAATCAAGTCGACTTAACAGGCAGAGTGAAAGCACAAGGAAAATATTGTCACTGAGCGTTGAACTGTCCTTTAAAGTGAGTAGGAGCGTTCGGACTCAACCATCCATCTCATTTAAATATAGTTTGAATATTTACAATAATGATATTCTTGGTTTGGTGACATTCCTCCTTTAATTTACTATGTTCCTCACTGTGATGACGTTGCTGGTGCAGTGTAACTATTGGCCCCATTGTTCACGACTGTCACCACCATTTGTTCAAAGCAAAAACATCCTCTCTGTGGGAGCTCCACGCCACCTGCTGGTCACTTATCAGAATTACAACTAAGTAAGTTGCTTGTTCTTGCTGCTGATTATTTCTGGTGGTCAAACCCCCCCCCCTTTTCCATAGGTCTGCCTTGCAGGTCCTCCACAAAGCATGCGAGGTGTCACGCCGGTTCAACTACTTCCCAGGGGGCATTGCTCTCACATGGATGGCCTTCTACGAGAGCTGCATCACCTCGGAGCAGAGCTGCGTCAATGAGTGGAACGCTATGACCGATCTGGAGACCACGCGGTCCGATTCGCCCACCATGTTTGTTGACCGGTGAGACCCCAGAGAGCTGCAAGTGTAACAACAACAACAACATGTAGTAGCACCAGGATGTAGTGTTGTGTTGTCAGGCACTCACCTACAGTACAATACACCCACATCTGATTCAATTATCTCTTGTGCTGGAAGAGACAGAGACAAAGTTTTGTTGTGAATGGACCCACAGGTCCTGGCATGAGTACGACCATAGTCATGGAATAGATTAGCAAACCTTTTGACACGTACTGTTGTCTTTTTTGTTCTCTCTTTGTGCTCTTTGTTTTTCTTTGTGGAAACATTTTACACTGTTATGCTAATTTTCATTCAGAAGAAACCACTGATGTATTGACTCCCGGGCGATTATGATTATGTGCAGGCCGACGGAACGAGAGAGAACAGAGTGTCTCATCAAAGCCAAGCTACGCAACATCATGACGTTTCAGGACCTGGAGAACATCACGTCCAAGGAGGTATGTGCCAAAGTAACACATCAACAATGATGAAGATCTGCCTGTAATACTGTTCTCTGCACTGGAAACTGATACATTCTGGTGAATATCAATATCACTGTTTGTGTAAGAGTGGTTTCCAAACAGCTTGACACACAAGTACCGACTTGCCAAAAATTTACAATGGAATTGTGCACTGATGCGAACAAAACAAAAGTATTAGTGTTTCTTTCAGTGTGGGGAAAGTTTCACAAATTTTTCTTTTTGGGGGGGGGGGGGTTGTTTTTGATGCTTAGATCCGTAACGAGCTGGAGCAGCATATGAGCTGTAACCTCAAAGAGTACAAGGAGTTTATAGACAACGAGATGCTTCTGATCCTGGGTCAGATGGACAAGGCCACACTTATCTTTGACCATGTGTACTTGGTGAGTACGTCATTTTCCTCATTACATGCCCTTACTCAGTAAGTGTCACACTATGGTTTATTCCCTCCTCTATATAGTTTACTGAGTTTTCAATAGTAAATCTGAGCAATTATTCTAACAAGTGTTTCTGTGTCTTTACCTGTGTAGGGCTCAGAGTGGAATGCTTCAAACCTAGAGGAACTACGTGACTGTGGGTGAGCTGATGCACGCTCTCACATTTTTCAGATTTAAAGCTAAAAGCTGAAATCTCGTATAAGACTAAATAAATGCTATGCATGTATATTAATATCTAAGACCTATACACTATGAAAGAAGAGACAAATCCAAGCCAAAGTTTTGACTTTGTGTGCCATGTCTTAAAGACAGTGTTTGCTAAATTTTAGACTGGATTCTGCTTTTTTCAAGGTAAACTTCTGTGTCGCTGCATGTCTTTCCGTCAGTAATTGAATTGCTGCAGCAGTGATTCATCTCTTCTCAGTTAAAGCAGAAGAAAAACTGATGCATTGTTTCTTTGGTTTCAGAGTGGGTTACATCCTGAATGTCACCAGAGAGATCGACAACTTCTTCCCAGGGATGTTCTCATACCACAACGTCCGCGTGTACGACGAGGACGCCACCGACCTGCTGGCCCACTGGAACGACACCTACAACTTCATCGTCAAAGCCAAGTGAGTGAAAAATACAACCAGTGCCTCTTTAAGTGCATTTGACAGATATGTGGGAGAAATGATACAGATTATAAACAGGTTGTTATATATTATAAGGAGTGTCTGATCAGAGACTGTGCATCATAACTACGCTCCCACTGCACCTCGGTGTTTATAGATGGAGTTGTTAGTCATCACGTTGAAGTCGTCATAATTTAACTCGTCTCACACCAGGCGTTCTTCACGAGTATTGAGGCCGTGATCACACAAGACACATTTCTATCCTGCCCAAATGCAGGACACAGCTGTGGGTTGTGTCAGTAACAGAGACAGAGACAGAGCTGAAATGGTGCAGTCCCTGTGGTTGCTATGCAACTGTCTAACCATGCTAACCCGGAGTAAAAAAGGATGTTTATACAAATAAAAATGGAGGATCTAAAGTTAAAACATGCTACATGAAAATCATCACATTTAGTTTACTAATCTGATCAGCAGCTAGATCATCAGATGAGATTGTGATGAATTTCTCTCCGTCCATCAGGAAGAACAACTCCAAGTGCCTGGTGCACTGTAAGATGGGGGTGAGTCGGTCCGCCTCGACAGTTATTGCCTATGCAATGAAGGAGTACGGCTGGTCTCTGGAGAAAGCCTACAACTTTGTCAAGCAGAAGCGGAGTATAGCTCAGCCAAACGCCGGCTTCATGAGGCAGCTGGCGGAGTACGAGGGAATCCTGGACGCTAGGTAAGAAGTTCGATATTACGCACAAAACTGTAAAGCTTCTCTGTGACGTGCTCTATGTGTATGTGCGTTATGTGACGTGTTAACAAAAGTGTATTGCGCCTGCACAGCAAACAGCGTCACAACAAGCTATGGAGGCCTGAAACAGACGAGGAGGGGTCCGATGATTTGCAAGCCTCCGGCCACAGTACTGGTGGGGAGGAGACCCCAGGGCTCAGAGGGGAAGAGGCCTGGGGAGGCTGCGGGGCGTCTCCCTGCAGGGGCATGGGTCCGGAGATGGAGCCCCTTGACTCTCTTAACTATAATTACTACTTCAGGCGTTTGTCAGACTCTGCACTAGACAGTGAGCCCTCCACCCCGGTGCGAGGACCCCCTCTGCTGGGGATGGAGAGAGTCTTCATTGAGATCGAGGACGTGGAGAGAGACGCCCTCCTGGAGGACGAGGGTTTCCCCATGGCCCATTTAGCCCTGCCCGGCGAGGGCACCGCAGCCCAGACCTGCGGACGCCTCGACCCCCTGGAGGACATGAGACTGAGACTCGAGTTCAGTACTTTGGAAGAAGAGGATGAGGAAGAGGCGAAGAAAGAGGAAGCAGAGATGGCGGCTTTGGCTCAAACGCCCGGAAATTCTGATGGGAAGAGAGCAGGAGAGGAGGCTGAGAGGACGGAGGAGAGCAGGTTGGGCCTCGCCAACCTCAACACTAACAACAGCAACCGCCTGGCTGCGAAGCGCAGCTGCCCTGCAGCTTTTGACGTGAGTCGAAAAAAATATAGATTTTAAGTTTATTATATGAGAGATTTCATGTTGTGTTTATTTATATGTTTTTAAATGGCATTCATGTTAAAAACATAAAACGCATTTTAAATTCTGCATGCCACTGACCATATATTGTATTTTCTTGCACTCTTTGCTCCATTTAGGACAGTGCTAGCACAGGAAACCCTTTAAAAGTGAAGCCCTCCTATCAGTCCTGTAAAGACTGCTTGCGTCTGCCGCAAGGTCGGCGCTGTGACCGTCCAGCAGGAGGTCGTTCCCACCGCCTTAACCCTTCCCGCCACTGCACTGTCCCTTCCATATGCATAGATCCGCCGGGGACACATTTTGCTTCCACCCCACTTCTGCAGTCTTTGCCATCCCCTGCAGTCGTCCCCTCTAGCTTGGCCCAGCCCTGTGCTCACCTCTACCGCTGTGCCACCTGCGCCCCGGGTGTCCCGCTAGCCAACCGCCAGAAGCTGGTCTCGCCCATGAGCTGCGAGGAGACGCCTCCTGAACGCAGCTCAGTGGAGCCGGAGGACATGGATGAACCGAACGGTGACAACGTGGAAGTACAAATATCAACGGAAGGTACAGGGGCCATCGGCGCGACCACTGCTGAAGGTTTAAAGTTAGAGCCTGGTGGAGCAGTGGAGCTCCAGCAGCAGGCTCTGGCCCAGCTGCAGATGCCGGGACTGGGGAATTTGGTCTGGAATTGACGCGCCAAAGGGCGGAGCGGCTTGAAAAGCCGCCAAGCTCTGCCATGGAGGGCCAGCTCCCAGTGGGGGCCCTGCCTTAGTGGAAGAGATGGAAGAGGAGGAGGAAGAGGAGGAGGGGGCTTAGCACAGCCTCCAACAGGTACACTATGATGGCCGTGGGCCTTTAGAAGACTGTCGCTGTGGTGTCGCACCAGAAACAAAGCTCTGCTTTGACCTGTACTGTCATGTCCTGGCCTCAAGCTCCACTGTAACAAGCTGCAACAGAGATCCAGATGAGGCTGGTTGCTTTATGCTAAAAGCTTAAATGCTTCTGGCTGAATTGGGACTAAGGACTTTCTTGTGTCCTTCACTTTTCCATAAGACCGGTCTGGTCTCTTCCGAATCTGCCCCACCCACTCATAAATGATCTTCACACTTCCCCATATCTTCCTAGGTGGAGATGAGCATTATGCTGCCATTTTACTCTCAACAGACAGGTTTGGTGTATTCTCAAAACAGGAGACGATGGAGGTTCATAAGATCTAATTGTTGTCCCTGTCTGACTCCTGAGTTAACACTTTGATGTTGATGGAAAGAAAAATACGTGGAGCGACATGCTTCTGTCAGTGTACTGTATGGTTTTCAATCCAACTCATCAATAGTATCAAAAGGAACTCAATGAATGTTTGCCGTTGAGCCTGTTTGATTGCATCCCTCGTGTTACCACTGATAACTGAATCCTTCACTTATATTTTCCCCGCTGCAGCTGCTTTTGCATCACTAGAGGGCATTTCATGTGAAAGCATAATCATCAAAGAAGGATGTGAGCATATGTGAGCCTTTTTAATGCCTCTTTGAAAAGCGTCGTACCTCGGACCACAAGCATCTCAGACTGTTTTGGTCAAAACTTTTTGTCTCTGCTCAGTGGTTGGTTCGCCCTGACTTCCCTCCATTAAAGTTAATGTAATCATGTCCTTAAAGTGCTCAGTTTAGCCACACATGACTCTGCAGTATCACAAAATACTGAACAAACATATCCTCAACATGCTTAGGCAGAAAACACATGAAAGTTGGGTTAGATTTTCTTATGTCGAAAAGAAGGACAGAAGACACACTTTACATTTTTGTTGGGGGACATTACAGCATTCATGCTTCAAGAGATAATTCATAATTTTTGATGTCACATGATTTATGATGTAACCAAAGCCATATCATGTTGCCAGGTCCAGTTTTCATCATTTGACCAACATGTTCGTCTCACCTCCGTACCCAGTCTGAATGTGGGTAGTCATTTAACGAGGAGTTACCTTTTTGGTACTATACTGAAAAACCTTCCACTACCTTTCTCTAAACCTACAAATATTTTCAAAGGCACATTGATCGTGTGTAGATTAAGCACTTGAGCACAACTTTAGCAACCATTCACACAGTACACAGCCACATTCAATCCAAATCATTTAAGAACACAGGAGCAGACATAGAGAAATCATGAATGAGAAATCTGCCATCACTTTAAGAATATTCAAGAAATGTATTGCCTGTGGGAAATAAAATCAAAATTCAGTTGTTAGTTTTATTCCATATACACTGTGAAACTTAGAAAAAAGTATTCATTTATAAATTGGCAAGACTATTTTTCCTTTATCTTAAATACAGAAGGAGTAACCTATGAAGAAAACTGCAGAAAAAAGCTTCACAGGTTTCCACATCTCAACTCTTCTATCCCTGAAGTCAGTTAATTCGTCTTTTCCTCATTTGTTAGTTCAACTTTAAACATTTTTGTACATGCTCAGAAAGCTTGAGGCATATTTTTTAAACTGTTTTGTTGAAGTTCAGTCCAAAGTTGCTGTGCCACAGGGTGTTACTCTGCTAAATCCTCTGTTTGGTTGATGTTGTGTTCTTACTGTTTTTGGCACGCTGGGTGTGCTAGAATGGTACTGAATGATGCCTGTCTGTTTGCAGGAAAAGCACATGCAAGTGTTATGACTGTGTTTGAATATCTGGGTGCTTCAGAAGAAATGAAAACTGTGCAAAAGAATGAATGCAAATTATTTAATCATCTTTAATCATGGGGTTATATTGTATTTTTTTGTAGATTTTGCTTTTCTTTAATTAGATCAGTAGAAACTTAGACAAACAACAATAATGCATCCTCTGTTCCTTAACTGGATCCCAGGGAGCTGCAGGTTTGCTCCGCTAGTTAGATTTAAGTAATTAGGTTTTGCCTTTAACCTGTTCTTTCCCTCATCACGTGGCCATTTGAGCATGATGTAACATAAAGCACTTACACAAAGTTGTTGGCATCTGATGCCGCACACATCTAAAATAGATCCATTTGAAACTGAGGAGAAAATAGTTTCCAAAAGGTAGCTCATGAATATTTTGGCTAAAAGAAATGTTACAAAGTGGAGAGCTTGCTAAAGGCTGTCAAAGACAGATTAAAGGAATAGTTTGGCGTTTATACTTGTTTTCTTGCTAAAAGATAAATGACAAGATTTGATACGGCTGTCTTGTTTGTAAAGGTAAATATGAAGTTAGCTGCTGGTTAGCTTAACATAAAGAGAAAAAATGTGCTAACTGCCAGCATGGCTCTGTTTGACAGTGACTAGCACAACTAAAGTGTGATAAAAAACACATTGTAACTCGTGTTTAATTTACACATTAACCAAAGTGTAAAAAAAGAACATCTAGTTTTTCTTTTACAAGTGCTATTTGGCAGATTTGTTTTGCCTCTGGACAGATGCAAGCTACTGTAGCTAGTAAGCCAAATGGCCACTGGCAGCTTCATATTTACCATACAGGCAAAGGGGGTCGATATTGATCTTTTCATCCAGCTTTTGCCAAGAAAACAAACTTGCTTCCCAAAAATCTCAAATAATTCCTTTAATGTATTCTCAACATGATTCCAACCTAAGCCAGTTGTTCTCAGTATGTTGACGCTCTTGACAGGTGGGCCTGACAAGGGCGTTTGACATTCATGTGACGTAATGCATACTAAATCCTTGTGTTTGCGTTTTCCCAGACCACAGCACTATGTTGGGTTGTTTGCTTCATGTTTTGAATTTGTTTTTGCATTTAAGTGCCTTAACCTTGGCCTTAGCTCTGTCATAAAGCATCACATGCTTTGCAAAGTTTCTGTGAGTGTGTTGATGGTCTGGTTTTTTTGTACATTACTTACCCTCACTCCCAATAATAACCATGTTCCTTGCAATGTATAACTTGGCACATAATATAATGTATGCAAACACACATAAGCTCATGCACAGCAGCCTCCTCTCCCTCAAAACACACATACTTGATGGACTTCCATTTATTAATAGCCTATAATAATATTGTATTTGTTTGATATTGTTGAAACTTGTGGTACACTGTATTGGTTCAATAGCTGGCTGAAGAACCTTACTTGCTGGAATGAGAACTATCATTTACATTAAAACATTAGATAAGAAGGATTTAAGTCTCTGAAATTTACCAGTCTGTAAATAGTTTTCTCTACAATTTGCTATTGAGTACATTAGCTTGCAGATGTGGTCAATATTAAGAAAAGCACTGATAATGCTACTGTGTATTGAGAAATACTTATAATTAAGTTCTCGTGTTTGAAACCACAGCGAAAAAAAAAAAAGAGAAAGTATTTTGGGCCATCTCTAATTTAGGCAGATGTCTTCAGGCTCTATTAAAAATGGCAATGATTGTTTATTTTTTATTGCATTATTCCCAGGCAGCAGACATCAAACTGACAATCCTACTTAAGGGCCGGATGAGGACTTTGTGATGGAGGACATTAAGACATATTGTTATTTCAAGGGGGAGGGGCAGGCACTTATAGAGTGTATTCATAGAGCACAAGTCTGCCCCAAAGCATGAGAGTATGATGAGTGAAAAATACAGAACATGATAAACTTACCTGGGAGTAAGATTTTGTTACGTTGACTGTTTTTTGTTAACTTTTGTGTACTGTACTGTACATTGCCAATGTTCATGTGTAATGCACTTTTTTTTTTACATTTTGTTAAAATGATGTCCAGTCTAATGTTTATCATGGAAATAAACCATTTCCTCTGCATACTCTGTGTAATCAGTGGATTTACATGTACAGATCAAACATGATTGATGTGTGATGACACGAGAGACAAAGCATGTCATGAGAGAAGCCCTGTATCTGTAGTCCCGTACATCTGTGATGACTTGAAACGCCTCCGCCAGCCTCTAGCCTCTGACTTGCTCTTTAATTAAATGGACAGGGCAGAGAGCGATCTTATTGAGTTAGTCAAATGAAGTCTGTCTGACATCATGGGGCAGGTGACGGCTGGAGGAGAAGCTCTCCCAGAAAGACCAAAGTCTGACAGGACGACAGGCAGAGGGAGCATCATTTTAAAACTTCAACTACAGTAAGTACCTACCATTTCTACTGTACTACCGCTATGTTACTGCGACTATACTGTTTATTAGGTAACTTCTAAAACTGTAAACAATTGAGTTTTTAAAGGGATTTATCAATAGTAATAGTGTTGATTGGCATAGTAAATGCACAGTATCAGCAGGTCAGGAGACTTGAAGAAGAAATGTTAAAGATGAGTGAAAAGTTAACATTTGTTTCACGTCAAATACAGATGAACTTTTAAACACTATATACCTGTATTGTACATGGTCGTACTGTTTACATCTGTGGTTATGTCATTCTAACAACATTATAAAAGCCACAGAAATGTCTTATTATGGCTTACTACATTATATAAATCCATTGAGCCATATTTAAACAAGCACACTATCTTTGTCTTTTTTATGACTCTGTCCTGCCTTAGAGAATGTTATGAAAATGTTACTGTGAGATTAGATTATCTGTCTGAATATCATCCTGTTGTGCTGGCCATTTGAATTTGAGCTATATTATGTCACACAGTTACTGCTCTAAAGGCTTGGCAGTGAAGTATTTTTGTTGGGAAAAAATAAAGTCTAACTGAAGACCAGTTAATAATTTGTGTACTCTGAGTCACAAGTCTCTTATAAACTGTGTGCTTAGTATTGGAATCATGAGATACACAATGATGGGAAATGGAAACAGACAGAGGGAGAATGAGGGAGGGGGTGACACAAACCACTGCCTCCCACTGCTGCCATTGTAATGCATCCATCCCAGAATAACACTTTTGATACACTAAAGCTGCAAGTGCATGCATCTGTCGAGCACTGAATTATTCTGGGCTACATCATACCAGAAAACCAGAGCTGTGGTTCAACGATGTGAGCTGGTTAAAGGATTAAAGCTCTATTACAAGTATTGGAACCAGGTTTGGAAGAAGAGTATGAGCCGAGACAAACCAAACAATACAGATGATCAGGCTGATTTAGTCAGGACAAAGGTACACTTAAAGGTCTTTAAGGACATCAAACTTAAGCTCCGCACCAATTGAGATTTATTAGAAAACATCTTCTGTAGATTCTATGTATCAGGTATTGACAAAGCTGTTGATTTCAATTATTCAACTTTATTTATCCGTAACTTTTAACAAACTATTGAACATTTTACCAGTTACGTAAATGTATTTTAACCATTTCTTTCATTTTAACTACCTACTTTACCTGTTTATCCAAGACTATTCAAAGTATTTATACACTGCTAGCTATGTATAACCATTTATCCATCATTTTCATTTAACAATTTGAACTAGTATTCATTTTATTTATTCATCGTTTTTAGCTAACCATCCACTCTGCTGCAGAGAATAAAGAAACATTGTAGAAAAAAGGGAGCCAAAAAGCCTCAGGGGGAACAGATTTATTTACATGCCATTGGACAAGCATGTTCGTTAAATAGACAGGCTTGAAAAAAAAAATGAAGTGTCACTCAGCACCTCTGAGGCTTGAAATAGCTCAAGCAGCAGAGCGCATGATTGCAGATCAAGGGTGAAGAGGTTCAGTCACCTCTCTTTTCTCACTCACCTCTCAGCTGACGAAATCAAAGAATATTTAGGATGAAAAATGTTTATGGATAAACTTTAGTGTGTGTTTATGTAAAATACCTTAATGTAACAACAGTCAACTCGTGTACTGTATTTTAGCTGTTTATTTGCTACCTAAAAATACTCAGATTGCACATGCCACCTCGAAGCCTGTTGAGCTGTTTCCCCTTTGTAATAATCTCTAGTCCACCATCCATCAAGTTGGTGGTTAAACTCTCATCAAGCTCCAGACAAACAATTCAGTTCAGAAGTCAAAGCACTTGTGACTCGCATCACGTATTCCAGGTGACCTTTCTATAGACCCTGTAACCAAAACAATCATAAACATTCAGATAGTTGGAAGCGAGGCAAACACAGCACAAACACGCCTTGTCTCCAAACCAGTAATTGACTGTGCATGATGTCTCATACTGTGCTGGTTCTCAAGGAACATGTTTGGGAGAAAATGAGTTATAAAACCTAAAAATCACACAAGACAAGGTTTTGATGTAATTGAAAAGATTTATAGATCATGTATCTTGTAGAATTTAATGGATCACATTTTCGCCGGACATTTTATTTGACCTTGGCACCTGGCAGCTGACCTCTTATCTCACTTGTCTGTTTCCTTTTTGGCCTTCTGACTCACTGGCTGCAGTCGGACCAACTTTAATTATAGCCACCACAGCATTCCTTTCCAACAGAATAGGGAGAGATAGACAGAGAGGCCTTGGGAGGGCAAATGTGAGCTGTATAGAAGAATATACAAAAATAGAGAAAGATTCATGATAGTCCAAGATAGACGGCAGCGCCTGTTGCGTGATTTCATTTCACTGGGATGGGGAGGCAGGCCATCCTCATTACACCACTGTGTGACTTGCTTATAAATCCGCTGCTGTGTCTTGACATTTGTCTATCTCTTTTCCTAATGCCAAGACAGAACAACAGCCATGGGCCAGAAGCTGGAGAAGCTGTCGGAAAAAGACGAAGAGTCACTTGACAATTCAGACTGGTCTGAACAAACTGGAGAGACACAACAGTCGGAGACATCAGAACAATTTGAGAACCGAGATCAGGACGATGGCAGTTTTGTGACCTCTCCGAATATTGGTGGGATTAGTGGGATCAGTGTCAGTGGCCCGGTGACTGGGCATGAAGGGGAGCACACAGCCACTTCTGCACGTACAGACCCCCAAACTGGGCAGCCAATCAGACCTCTATGTCAGCCTCTCAACTCCAGGAGAGAGTTGGTGGGAGGAGACAGGGAGAGCCAGAGTATCAGTCAAACTGTAGACGAGTCAAAGACTGTCCTAAGCCCAACGGAGACCAGACAAACTTTAAACAAAAAGCAAGGCTCTGGGACTAAGGCTGTGGCCTTTATTTGGACCACAGCTATGGAGGAGCAGGAAAATAAGAAGAAATCTAAAACTGGCTGTAGCAAGTTTGGTCCAGACGCTCAAACCGTGGCTCAAACTGCCTCATGTGATCCCACTAATGAGGAGGACTTTGTGGTGCTTGAGAGGGATGAAACTTGGACGTCTTCTGATGGAGAGAGTAATCCTATTGGCAACAGGATAAAAACAGATAATCGCCAGTCATGTGTTAAAAGAAAAGTTGAGGTAGACTCTTCTGCTACTCACGGTGATAATAACCGTCCAAAATCTCCCAGGAATACCCCACAAGAAAAAGGGTATGAGAACAAAAGCAGACGACCATCCGACACACTTTCAGTCACCACAGACAGTGTGGAAGCACATGCTAGGAGTTCACCCGCTGCCTGTTTTGAGAGCGAAATGGGTCAACATTTGGCTGAAGGCAGCAGGTGTCAGCTAAAAGGAGTCAGTCATGTTGGAGCTGCCCGCACTGAGACAACTGGGAGAGGAAAAGCCGAGAGGGAGCAAAACTTGAATGGCCACAGCAAGGGGCAAGTTTCTACACACATTAAAAAGGAGCAAAGTCTGTCAAGGCAAAACAACGGCAGTAATGATTTGGAAAACACGAACAATGACGATGGTTCTTTGATTTCACAGCAAGAGGCAGGTGGGGAGAGAGCTGCCGATACAGGCCATGTGGAAAAAGTCGATCTTTCTTTGAGAGACTCACAAAGTCAAGATAAGGAAAGCCAAAATTCAAAATTAACAGCACAAAAAACAAAAGTTGAACAACAGTCATATCTGAGCAGGTTTGCTGGCGTAGTTTCTAAAAGAGCTAAAGCAAGCACTCTTAGTTCACGCACCAAGAAAGAGGACAGCCAAGCACTCGGTAAAGCAACAGCAGCAGCAGCAGACTCTCATCCCACAAAGGCTAAGCCCCCTAGCTCTGAGACACCACAACTGCAAGACAATTTCCCATTTCCTTTGGAACAATGCGATGTGATCCCTCCTGTTCCTCTGCCGGGGAATGAAGGCTGTGATGGGAAGATGCAGGTAGCAAGCTTAAAGAGAGAGAGTGAGCTTGTTTGCTTTTCTGCCATCATCACTCCTACACCTTTGACTCATCTGTTACATGAGAAAAACACAACCAGCGGAAGTCTACAACTGACAGAGCCAGACGCCATGTCCACCTCATGCGATTCTAAAGTTGAGTCCGTCCCAAACGAAAAGCCCAAAGTTAAAGGTCCACCTCCACCTGTCCCCAAAAAACCCAAAAACCCATTTATAAAGCTCAAAACTGCACAATTAATGTCTACTGATGCAGTAGATGCAAGGGTGCAAAGGAGAAAGAAAGATCATCTGCGATCTGAGGAAAAGGTCAAAAGGAGACACACTTTTCATTTTAACAAAGATCTTCCATGCATCCCTCAAACTAATCAGGATATGTGCCTACTGTGGGATGAAAGAGGCACCTACACCGTGCCAGCAAACATACGACGGCTGTCAGTTGACCTCGGCCCTTGGCAACACCTTTCACTCGCAGAAATGGACGAACGGTACGGAGATATGATCGACTATGACTACTGTACGCGCATCGCAAAGCTCTCTCCAGATGATGAAGAGCCGCCAAATCTGGACATGACGCAGAGACGGGTATTCCTAGAGAGGCGATCCAGATACAAAAGCTCGCCTCCACCTGTTGCGAGAAAGCCCCAAGATCGTTATCCTTCCTCAGAGACCTTGCACATGCCAGAGGGCGTGTCGGACATAGAAATCCAAAGACCAGAACCTGCTTATTCAGGGAAGAGAGAAATCTACCCTGAGCTCCTGTCTGAGCGAGTCAGCACACAGGTCAGCAATGACCGTGCTGGCTATGGCTTCCATAAGGATGTGACTGATCACAGTAGCGATAGGGATGCAGGAAATGGTAGTGAGGTGGGTTCCTACAAACCTGTGGCAGAAATTGTAAGAGAAGCAAATAAAATGCAGAGAAATCCGGGTCGGGTCAAACCTGAGGGACCCAAAGCTCAGATTCGAGTGGCCGAGCAGAGTCCAAGTCTGAAAGTATCCCAAATGAAGAATGCCTTCGATGTCCCAAAGAAATCCAAAGAGAGACCACCAGAAGTCCAACCACCTCCAAAGAAAGGTAAAGACTTTTTGGTTCATCAATATTAGAATTAGAGTGTGTTTTCCAGACAGTATACTGTAGTGTCACGTGAAAACTCCTGACTTTAACTTGAAAGATTAAATCAGTTCTCCATCGGTGTACGAAATCAATTACTTGAAGTCTAAAAATGTTGATATTCTGAAGATACAAAGTTGATGTTTTGGCACCTTCTGAAACGGACTGACTGGCAGTTATTGACATAAAAGCATACTAAAAAAATCTGGTTTAAATTATCAGATTTACTTATGGTATCACGCTGGATACGAGTAGATATGAAAGGTGGTGCTCACTGTAACACAGCCACATTTTCACATAGCACTTCCTCTGAGCTCCGAGAAGGATTTTGGCCCTTTTTTTACCTGCCCGGCACTGAACAACAGAGAGACAATATTATCAACTAGCTGGTGAACATGTTGGAGCATTTAGCCTTTAAAGAGCCGGACATTTCCCTCAGGAGTTAAAAACAGAGAATGAACATTGGACTTCACATGATTCTAAATGAATGGTAATTCTCTGAATCAGATGGATGTGTAATTAGGTAGCTCTTTGATAACACAGCAATAGTGTTCTGTTCTTTGTTTTCATTATATTACAATTAAAAGCAGCTGATTCTTTTGTGCTCAGCGAAAAAAACATCAACAACTCTACCAGTAATGGTAAAACAGTTATGTAATGTGTGACATTTAAACTTTTAAACCTAATTCTATTATGAGTCTTCTTCTTTTTCATGTCCGGCTGGGAGACTGATTTAATATAAAACAAAGCAGGGTTTCCCCAGACAACTTTTCATGCTGGAGAACTGGGACTTTGTAACATTTAGTTGAGGACAATAAGAAAAATCCATGTTTCATTTTCCCATCATTTAGTCAATCAGTCAACCAAGTTAATCCTGTCACCAAAGACTGTCTCTTTTTAATCTCAATCCCTTTCCACATCAGATTTCTCCCACACTCCAGTTCAGGGTAAACTATAGACTACCACTAGCTGTAAAACTGAGTGTTCACCTACCTCAATAACTCCTTAGAAAAAACTAATAGGTTATGGATAAGCAAAATAATACTCTTACTTTCTTCTACACCTCCAATCCACACATTTACAATTCAAACAAACAATATTCTCCTCAAATGGTTAAAGATTATATCAAATTAGATTAGACTACAATTCTTAATACTCAGAAACTGTTAAAATTCAACATCGTCTAGGTGCAAATCAACTTACAAGGATTTGAAGTTAAGTGTTTCTATAACCACATCAAAATTTCTTCTCAGCTGTCACTATACAGATTGTTGAGCTCAGTCACAATTTGAGAGTTTTATGTGAAAGCTCATTCTTGTTTTTTCTTTGTTTTTTTAATTAGGTGCTACAGTCACACGACAAGTGGGGAAAAACATAAACATAGAAAGACATAGAAAACAGCTTATTACAAGGGTTGACAAAAAAATATATAATAAAGCTCATTCTTGACCTTGATGAGGACTCTATATGGCTCAAACTTCAAAGTGTTGGAATAGACTTTGAGTTCAGTTTGTCTTGCTGCACACTTAAGGTCAGAAATCTTATTTTGCAGACATTCATCATGAAACACCAACTTCCTGACTAACCTTATTGTTTTCTTTGTTTAATTTATAGTCACAGTGTCAGTTGCTGGAGACAGGGAAATGTACTTAGCATTGAAATTAAGTTTATTTCTTAAAAACATACAGTATTTATGCCGAGTATGAGAAGATGTGCTCAGATTTAATTGGATGTGAATGTACAATGAAATTAAGAGAATGAGTGAACTATGAATTGGGCATCTGTTGTTATGACATTTTACACTGTCCCGTTCTGACCTGACAGGCCAGCTTGGACTTAAGTTTGTGTGAAGAGCTGTAGTCACAATCAGCCAAGGAGTGGAAATGTGTTTTAAGACAGCAGAAAAGGCCAACAGAGGAAATGGCAGGCTGGCTGATTCTCGTGAAAATTTGTATGGAGGAGGGGCTGGGGGGGTCGTCTTTATTGTGTTTGGGCAGGACAAGCTGGAGTGAGATGGGATGGGACAGGGGGGAGGGGTTGGGACCCTGAAAACAAAAGATGCTGCTGCTTAAGAATATGAATTCTTATTTTTTTGGGTCATCAAAATGAACTGATCCAGTTGGTCTAAACAGCAAAGGACACAAGGATGACATGGGGGAGAAACACAGTTTTCTTGCAGCCCCATCCCCAACCACAGCCTTGGGAAATAAAAATCTGGCTTTTTGGTTTGCGCATGTGCCGTAGCCGGTCGTCCTATTGAATTTAATAACGATGAGAATAGACGATTGCTAGTCTTCCGCAGGTGAGGAGCGGACTGGGGGATGCTCTATTCGTCAACCGGCATCCTGAAATACCAGTAGATTTAAAACACTGACTGACTCCGGGCCACACATTTGCAGACAGGAGGGGGAATAAGAGCCAAGCGGCTGGGCTTTCTGTTTTTTTTTTTCTTCTTCTTTCTTTTTGTGTGTGTGTGTGAGTGTGTGTGTTTGAAGACAAGGGATACTAGAGCAACGTCCTGCAGGATAAGGGCGCGCCTAAACTACCAGATTCATGTGTTGTGATTGATTACCCCCGTGCTTACGAAAATCTTGCATAGATTTAGGAGGTAAGAAACCCTACAAAAGTCTCTTTAACACTGTGCATTTTTCCATGTGGTCTGTCTGTCTGTCTGGTCGGGGCTGCGCAGCATCCATTTAGCCTGCTGGATGGGTTTAGAGAACGGGAGCAGCCTCTGAAACCTTGGGTGGAAATATCTGCACTTGCGTCAGCTGGCAGCGGTCCACCGCGGCTAGCAGCTAGCGGTTAGCTGCTAGGCTAGGCTAGGTCTGGTTGAAGCATGGATGCAAAACACAGCGGCGGTGCTAGAGGAGGGGAAATATTAAATGTTTTAACACTGCGTGCATAGATCTGTACGGAAGATAACACAGAGATGCGCTATTGTAAAGAAAATGCTCATTTTAAAGAAAACAGCAAATAGCCATCCTCCTCGTTCGCGCTGTTGCTACGTGTCGGCGGTTGCTGAGACAGGACCAGCCCCGGCACAGCTGCCGGCTGCCGGCCGGGGCAGTGCGGCGGAACACGGTCTAGGTCCAGGACCACCACCCGCCTCCTATAACGTTATACTTTTAACTCATTAAAAAATGTGTTTGTGATTATAAAACATTTGCACTGAACATCATCACGCTTTGTGGCCTTTTTTAAGTGAGAGAGTCACATCTGTGGGGCGTACTCACCAAAATATAAATCTGCATATCGGTCCTCCCCCTTGTGTCGGTTTAACGGTGATGTTACGTTAGCATTGAATAGCTAAGTAATCTTTCTTTTAAAACCAAAACCTCCACTCAGTGTTACAAACTGGGGGTGTGACGTGACTTTTAAAAAAAAGACAGTTTAAAAAATGTGCCACGACCCAACCAGCTCTTGGGTTTTGTAGTTTGTAGCTACTTGTTTCACTGGGGAGAAGGAGGAGGAGACACACCGAGCTTTGTGGTGGTAACATCGGCTAACGCTAGCCGCCAGGCAGCGACCATTGTTTCACGGCAGCACCGCGCGTTACGTGCAGCTGTTTGGAGATCAGTCGGTGTGTGTGTGTTCAGCTGCAGCAGCTGCACATGCATGCACTCAAAAAATAAACGTAACCTGATGATATTGTGATGAGCTCAGAGTGGACTTCATGTGATAGTGGTTGGATCTGTGGCTGTGTTGGTGTGTTGTGCACACCCATTTAGTCGCATTGTCCAGACAGACAGTGCAATAACAGACAGGGAGGAGGAGGAGAGGGGGGGGCACACTCCCCCCTGCAGGGCTGCTGAGTACATTTTATTAATATCAGAGAGGAGAAGCCACCATGCAGCTTATTGTATAGCAACTTAACATCTTAGTGTGTAACAAGGCCTTTCATTGGGGGCACTATGAGTCAGGCCACCACCATCATCATCATGATGCTCAGTAATGCTGCCCTGCTGTGTGCAGCTGGGTGGTGGTGATGAGGTGTACTCAGAGCAGGCTGCATGTTGTCATGTATGGCATCAACTACAGGCTGGCTGGCTGGCAGGGGCAGAAGCAGCTCGTCGTGTCAGATGCATATTTAAAGTGTGGGGAGCCGCTCCTGAAGGGAGCGCTAATACCAGCTGAAGGTACACGCTGTTCTGGTCAGTGTAAAACTGTTGTCCAGGCATTATGCAGCCCTGCGAGAACATGATCAATGTTTATGGCTCTGTTGGACATTGCTCTGCAAAGCCTTTCCAGGAAGAGTATTTGATTCATAAAAAGGGTCATGCCCAGTAATCCACCTTGAAATAGTTTTTTCCCCCCCTATCTCTGACTCGGCTGATAATAATAGTAACAGATGGAGGTGTTTTGAAGCTACATGTATGATGCTACTATGCTGCGTGAGAACTGGTAATGCAATTCAAAAACCTGCCTTTTAATATGAAAATACAATTATGTGTCCATATTAAAAATAGACTCTAGTCTGAGCAACAAGGCTATTTTAAAAAATGGGTAGCTTTAAATTAAAGATGCACGCTTTATTCAGTACTTTGCAAAACTCTAAAATATGTTCTTCTGTTGGTGAATGCTATTTTGGAAAAATCCATGTTTCTATATAAGATACAGAAGGCTGTGATTCAGCTTTTCCATTTTTATAATCCATGATCGAATGTGAAGAAGCAGGTGGTTTGGTGTGACGACAGACCTGTGGATAACCGGAGAAAAAATCCTGCAGCATCCTGTACAACAAGCTCAGTACGTCGCCTCAGACTGGCAGCTTAATTACCGACCTGAGGCGCTATATTTTCCACATAATTACACTGCGAAGCCTGTCACTAAAATAGTGACAAAGCTCCCTCGGGTATCAAAGAAAGAAGAGTTTTTTTTTAGGATTAAAATGGGCAGTTTCTACAGAATTTCCACTGTGTTTGGTTTTCATTTTCCACCTGCAGATCATCTAACCATGTCAGGACGCCAAACTGGAATCTGCTCTGGGAACATTTGTCTGCACTTGATGAGCGACTTCTGTTCCAAGTCTTACCAGAGTCTTTGAATGAATATACAGCCACAGAACCTGGCCCCATGTTCAGACAGGGAGATAAAGCACAAAATTGCAGGATTAGTATCATACATTCACTCAGGAAAAAGGTCGAACCTCACTAAAACCCACCTGAGTCTGCCTGGTCGACAACCATTTACAAAACTTCTTAGTGAGAAATTACACCAAGATAATGATGTAAACTGCAGAAATATGAGGCTCATGTTTTCCACTTTTCCAGTAGGTCGGTCTGATTTTATTTCCCTTGCATGTGAAGGAACAAACTAAGTCAGAGCTAATAAAGATAAACCTCAGATCTGACAGACTGTTTTTGACACTGAGCCAGATTTAACCCTCGGCGTGCTCGGTGGTGACAGAAGGATGCTCGTTTCGTCTCGTCTCTTTGGTAAAAATGGCCACTTTTTCCCTATTTTTTCTCTGCAGATATGTTGCGGCGAGTTGTGCGACAGAGCAAGTTCCGCCACGTCTTTGGCCAGGCGGTGAGGAACGACCAGTGCTACGATGACATCCGTGTCTCCAGGGTGACGTGGGACAGCTCCTTCTGTGCCGTCAACCCCAAGTTTGTTGCCATCATCATAGAGGCGAGCGGGGGAGGAGCTTTTCTCGTCCTTCCTCTACAAAAGGTGAGATCTCTGCTACTTCCTGTTGACACCAAGAGGTAAAAAAAAAAAGAGAAAAAGATGACTAACAATTTCCATGAAGACACTCACTTCATGAATAGACATTTATGTGTTCTCTATAATTCATAGTGTACCAGCCACAGCAGCAGTGTGAATGACTGTTTGGTCGCCCAGCGGGGTTGATCTGCTTAATGTGGTTCTTGGCCGAATGTACGGCATCAGTGTACCTCTGAATACAAACAGAACTTAACACAGGATAACACCAGAGAAGTGCTAAGTCACGGTGCAAATTACATTACTGTGTTATTAATTTAACACTGGCAGTTTCCATATTGAGAAGTCTGGTCCGTCTGGTCTAGACTGGGAGTCTTTTGTTATGAGATTTTGGTTCAGACATCGATGATGAACCATAATTACTTAAATGATCACCTGACCTTCCCTCCAGCGCCACCATGAAGTTCACATTTGTGGTTTTTGAGAGGCATGTTACAGGGATTATCATAAAAGTCTTCCATGCTCCACCTGGCTGAGGACTCTGTTATGCGATTAAAGCTTCTTTTTTTTTTTGTGGTAATTATTCTGATGGCCATGTTGTTGACCTCAACACTGAAATCAAAAATTGTGTAATCCCACACACAGAAGCTTTAACTAACAGGTATGGATAAGACTCTGGGTGACACAGTCCCTCAAGGGCCAAAATTGGATACAGAGGGTTTAAAGCTTATCTAGAGGTTACAGCAGTGTCATTTTATGGCCCTCGGAGCATGTGGTGAATCAATTCTATATAGGCTGACTGTGGCCCCGTCCTGCTGTTCCCTCAGGCTCATATTTGTACTAAAAACATGGATAATCAATGTTTAAATCTCCCTGATAGTAAAGGCATGTGATATTATGTATACAGTTACAGGAGCTAAATTGAGCACATGATAGTTTCAGAAGCGACCGGGTGCTCTGTTATTGTTTTAGGCTACTGGGTTAATTTGTTTTTATTATCACTACATCACGTCCTGCCTGTGGAGACGCTGCTACAGCTTGAGGACATTCAGGTAGATTCACAGATGTCCACACACCCGATGGGGACGGATGAGGCCACTGCACCAAATATACGTATGTTTCCTGTCCCCGTAGATTCAAGTTTAAGCTTAAAAATTAAGTTTTTTTGCAGAATAATGACGTCTTAGGGCCTGTTTTTGCCAAAATAGTGAACAATTGTTGTGTAGTCGTGCAGGCTTGAACATAATTCACATAAAAAGGACACCTGCCTCATCCCTGTGTGTTGGTCATTTTCATATCTCTCTGACGGGTATCAGCTTACCAAACTTTATTGCTCTGCTTCTGCTCACAGTCTTTA
The DNA here is from genome assembly GCF_045865225.1 of Trachurus japonicus. Lineage (NCBI taxonomy): Eukaryota > Metazoa > Chordata > Actinopteri > Carangiformes > Carangidae > Trachurus > Trachurus japonicus. The sequence continues at coordinate 16,011,400 of NC_140918.1, forward strand.
ACCTCTTTGTAACACGGCTGTCCTCTGTCTTCCTTCCAGAGTGGCCGCATAGACAAGGTCTACCCGACAGTATGCGGTCACACGGGCCCAGTGCTGGACATCGACTGGTGTCCTCATAATGACCTCGTCATTGCCAGCGGCTCGGAGGACTGCACGGTCATGGTAAAGACACGGTTCATCTCAGAAGCATCACATGAACATTTAACCCTGTAACTTGTAATTGTTTGGGCATGACATGCTGCATTAGGTGAAATAAGAATTATTATTTTATATTAGATTATATTATATTCAGAGCTGCCGATCAATTAACAACAACTAACTAATCACACAATTTGCTTTCATTTTATTTTATCAAGATAAAATCACAATTAATGTAACATCAACAAAAATGAAGTATATTTAAATTAAGATATAACTGTTTAATATTGTTTAAATCATTTTTAAACCCAGACAAATACAAACCATCAAGACCATCAAAATTAACTGTCAGGAACATTTCCATACACTTAGTAACAAAACCCAGGCCCATACTATGTTAAAGTGCCATTTGAATTTCAAAACCATCAAGGCCATTAAAATTATGAGTTTAGGTGGTAATAATCTCAAATTGCTGCTGTGTTTATTACCTAAATTATTAATTGTAGCTTGTTTGGTCTGATCAGAATCCAAACATTAGTGTCAATCTACTGTTTTTCCGTCGTCTCCGTTTCACTGTGAAAGAATAATTTCATTTTCTCTGCAGTTTCTTATTTTCTGTGTGTGTTGTTGTGTTTGTAGGTCTGGCAGATCCCAGAGAACGGGCTGGAGTCTCCGCTCTCGGAGCCCGTGGTGGTGTTAGAGGGCCACTCCAAGAGGGTTGGCATCGTGTCTTGGCATCCCACCGCTCGCAACGTTCTCCTCAGCGCAGGTAACCTTTGACTAAAGCCTCTGCCCTCGGACTGAAACGTGTGACCTCTCTGCCATTTGTCCAATGCGCCACAGCTGAACTCCAAATCTGAGCAATTATCTCAGGGGGCCCGCCTTCTGTTGCATCGCTTTGTGTGCTGTAAAAGTGCCGAAAATAGCCTTGGACACAGAGGTGTGTGTGTGTGTCTGTGTGTGTGTCCATTTTAGGGTGTGACAACCAGATCATCATCTGGAATGTGGGCACGGGAGAGGCCATGATCAACCTGGAGGACATGCACCCTGATGTTATCTTTAGTGTCAGCTGGAGCCGCAATGGCAGCCTACTCTGCACCGCCTGCAAGGACAAGAAGGTCCGCGTCATCGACCCCCGTAAGAAAAAGATAGTGGCGGTAAGTGGAAACGCTGAGGGGGATTTGGAGATGGGATGCTTGGGGTGTGGAATAATGTTTCCCAGAATCACAGACCCAAGTCCACAGACTGGCCCATCTGACAGGTGTTTTTTTTTTTTTGTCTGTTTTCAGGAGAAGGACAAGGCCCACGAGGGAGCTCGACCAATGAGAGCGATCTTTTTAGCAGACGGAAACATTTTCACCACTGGATTCAGCCGCATGAGCGAGCGCCAGCTAGGCCTGTGGAAAAGTGTACGTCACCATAGGGATTCTAATTTAACGGTCCAGACTCATCGCAGAAACACTATCACTTATCTGACACCAGGAAAATGTTAAAGTCACGTTGAACCTCAGGCTGTAGCTACGGCCGCCTGACGGAAAATGTTGTCTTCATCACCAGTCGCTCCTGTGTGGTAAACATGCTCTCTCACTTTTCACCTCGGTCTCTGAACTGTCGCGTCTGTGACACCTCGGCACCAGCAGGGGGCGACAAATACAAAGAGACATTTTAAACACTAGTCAGAAGGTGATTTCTTCCTATTCATTGATGTTTACAAGGGAGAGTGTAGCGTGCATTGAACAAAGAAGCAAATCAAACAGATAACAGGTACCTGTGCCATGACTTCAACTGCTGTATTTTGTGTCACCAGGACAACATGGAGCAGATATGTGTTCAAGAGATGGACACCAGTAACGGGGTTCTGCTGCCCTTCTACGACCCTGACACCAGCGTCGTCTACCTGTGTGGAAAGGTGAGATGCGTCATCGCAGGGTTTTGTTTCCCAATTTTACCAACTAGTTCATATTCAGTGTTTGTTTGACAGAGGCGGACCGCTTGGCCCGTGTCATTTAAGTCTTAGCATGCAAGATGACCTGTTACAGAATTTACAAAGAAGAAAACACGAAGGCTCTAGAAATGTGCTTTATTCATGGTTGAATTCATGTCCTCTGATTTATTAACAGTGCTCTCGGATCCAGTGATGCACATAACTTAGTTTTCAAAGTGGAAATCACAGCAAATATATCAAAAGCTGTGATCTCTAATGACCGACAGAATATAGCTTGCAGATGAATTTCCCTTTTCTTTAAGACCTGGCGTGTGAACAGAGTATCTGAGTTCTGCACTGTTCGTATAGTATCGCTCCACCTTTTTCTTCATGTCAAGTAACAAGTTTTTGAGAACCGTCCTCAGCCGCAAACTTTGATCCAATGAAGTGCTCATGAAGAAAATCAAAATACAGATCAACAGACATGGGGTTCCTCCTTTTTCTAGTTGAGTGTCTGATTCACACACTGACTGACTGTGTGGCGTGACTGTGTGTCCTCAGGGCGACAGCAGCATCCGGTACTTTGAGATCACAGATGAGGCACCGTTTGTTCACTACCTCAACACCTTTTCCACCAAGGAGCCCCAGCGGGGGATGGGATACATGCCCAAAAGAGGCCTGGATGTCAACAAATGTGAAATTGCAAGGTACTGTATTTACAGTAGTAGTGTTTCGGTGGGTTTTTTTTTTTTTTTTCAACCAGCAGTTCAAAACCTAAAGACGTACAGCCTGGCAACACAGCTTATGCAAATCAGGGAGGGAGGGAAGTGATTAATGACCTAATAGTTTCAGCTTTAGACATGACTGTAGTTTACTGTAAACAACTTCCCTTTTTCTTCACAGTGAATTTCAGTCAAGTTTTCACACTGACTTGCACACAATTTATTTCCATTTAAATGCACAGATGAATTCTCCTTTTTGAATAATGATAATGTGCTGATAATATGTACATTAAATATATAGATTAAACTATGCGGGATTTTTCCAGTGGCTGTGCTACAGTTTTACCCTAATTAAAAAGCTCTGGAGTTGTAGTTCAGTGTAGTTAGTACTTGGCCGCCGCCCCAGTGTGCCAGCTCTCGTCTCTGCTGCACTGCAATACAAATGCACTCCGCAACCCGCAATCTTTTATTTATGACAGTTAAGACTACACAAACATACACGTCCTAACATCGTATATGTTATATAACATTATCCACCGCTCCCTGTATTGATTTTTCACCGGCTTCGTTGTAAACAAATGCACATGGCAGAGAGGAGGGTTAGCAAAACAGCAGAAAAGCGACTGTACTTGCATAGTTCCTCTTTAAAGGACAATTCCAGGCGAATTCAACTCGGGGGTGTATTTTCCTATCCTTTTAGGTCTAAAAGAAGGAATCTGAAGATTTTCAGTTTAATCGCTCCTGTTTTGCGGTAGTTGCGTCTGTCCCCGCATCGCCACGGCAGCAATGAATGGGAGTGGATGTAAGTTCCGCTGTTTAGGCTGTTTCCAGCCCTCAAAGCCGCAATTTTTTTCCACAGACAGCGTCAGATGGCTACTCAAACATGCACCGAGAAGTTTATTTACTCCAAGCAAGCCGACATGTTTGTAAAACTAGATCTAATTCAAAGTCTCCCGGAGTCTCGCGCGAGACCCAGTTGCCGTGCTCGGTGTGTTCAGGTGCAGTGGGAAAAGCTACCGTTTGTGTCATAAACACAGGAATATCAGCTCTTTACTTGCTTCAAGTAAAAAAAACTTCTCGGCGCATCTTTGAGTAGCCATCTGACGCTGTCTGTGGAAACAAATGTACACTAGAAGCAAGTCAAGAGTTGATATTCCTGTGTTTATGACACAAGCGTTAACTCCTACTGCGCCTGAATACACCAGCACTGCAACTTCGGGCTCGCGCGAGACTCCGGGAGACTTTGAATTAGATCTAGTTTAACAAACATGTCGGCTTGCTTGAAGTAAATAAACTTCTCGGTGCATGTTTGAGTACCCATCTGACACTGTCTGTGGAAAAAAATTGCGGCTTTGAGGGCTGGAAACAGCCTAAACAGCGGAACTTACATCCACTCCCATTCATTGTTACCGTGGCGATGCGGGGACAGACGCAGCTACCGCAAAACAGGAGCGATTAAACTGAAAATCTTCAGATTCCTTCTTTTAGACCTAAAATGATATGAAAATACACCCCTGAGTTGAATTCGCCTGGAATTGTCCTTTAAGTTATAGACTCAGGTGCTATTTTGTTCCTAAATGATTAAAAATGAAGTTAACATGAATGTAACTACTCCTCCTGTTGTTTCTGTAGGTTTTACAAATTGCATGAGAGGAAATGTGAACCAATCATCATGACCGTCCCACGTAAGGTGAGTCCATTTCTATCATGTAATGAAGATGCTTATTTACCGTGCCATTTTCCTCCATTCACAGTTTTCAGCATCGTCCCTCTGACATGTCCTACCTCCTCTCTGCTCTCTCCGCCCGTCGCAGTCGGATCTGTTCCAGGACGACCTGTACCCCGACACGGCCGGCCCCGACCCCGCCCTGGAGGCAGAGGAGTGGTTCGCCGGCAAGAACGGAGGCCCCATCCTCATCTCCCTCAAAGATGGCTACGTCTCCACGAAGAACCGGGACCTGAAGGTGGTCAAGGCGAACGTCCTGGAGACCAAGCCGGCCACAAAAGCCGAGAACATCTCGACCGTCCAGAAGCATGTCTCCCAGCATGCGTCTCAGCCCTCAGTGGTGAGTGTTTGAACAATGGAAAACACCTGCCCCAGCACTTTATAAACATGACACACTTCCTGTGGTTTTTTTGCTCATGATAATTATTCCTTTAACTCCTGTTTATTGTCACTTGTGACTGTCATTATAACCAGGTTCTTAAAACACTGTTGTGATTGTGGGAGAAAAAAAACTGCTCTGTGTTATTGCTGAGGTTTGGACTCCACCAGTCGGAGTAATTATTATGGTTGGAATAATTCACAGAAGTTATGGATCAGCACATACTTTGGTATTTGGGTCACAATTCAGTGGAGCAGCAAAGGAAAATGTTAACAGCTCCAGAGCTTCGTTGCCTGCGAAGCCCCTGTTTATTTTCCCGGGATTAATAACAAAACCTGTTTTAAAGCAGGTAAAACAAACGGGCCATCGCAGACAAACATCTTCTCCCAGCAGCTCTCTCTGTGTGTGCCAAATGGGAATAAAGTCAAGTATTTAGTGGAGCTAACTCTCTTTCCATCTTTCACCAGAAAATGGAGGATAAACTGGAAGAGGTGCTCCGAGAGTTCAAGTCGCTCAGGGACCGCGTCATCCTCCAAGACCGTCGGATCGCCAGACTGGAAGAGCAGGTCGCCAAGGTCGCCATGTAAGACACGGGACCGCCGGTCGCGTTGGGGAGAATCGAATGGACGGTGGGGAGAGGGGGTGGGAGAGGGGGGGGTTGGGGGTCAACCACGGATCAAGATTCGGCTCCATTCAGCTCGGCCTCGTCCCCGCGACGAGTCCCGGCCCACATTCCAAGATGAACTTTTCTTTTTCCTCATCAAGCCTCCGGTTTCACACTTCGCCCCGACACACACTGAGAAAAGGAAAAACTCTTACGGATCATTGTACACATTTGAAGAAAAGACATTTTTGTTGAAGGAAAAAGTCTTAACTTTTTTTTTGTTTTGTTTTGTTTTGTTTTTTGACTGTGGTAAAAACATTCTCATGTGAAGTTTGTACTTACTACTCAAAAACTGTATGTAGCATCCAGTATTTCCATTGTTCTATTTTGTTTTGCCAAATATGACTTGTGTGCCGTTTCATGCACTGTTTTGCGTTTATTTTCTCTCCTGTTGTACATTCCAGTCACGACCTGGTAGATTAACTTAGTCAAGCTGGATTTTTTTTTCTTTTTTTTTCAAACAATAGCTGTTGAACTCTTTTTTTTTCTCCTCCCACCACTTTGCTCATTGATAACCATCTGATTTATGAATGTTGGAGAATTCCTTCTGAAACATTTGTTCCTGTTTTACTGGGATTGAAATTTACCATTGGGTTTTAACGGGAGGGAGGGAGGGAGGGAGGGAGGGGGGTGGGGTTGCATCTCTCTGGTGTAAATGTTGTGCAAATGTAGTGGTGCCTCTCGTCACTGTTAAGGGTCAAACTCAAAGTCGCCCTCTCCAGTGCATATTTGGTGTTGGGAAGGGACCACTCACCCAGCTTGTGTTTCACTGAACCCCTGACAAACAGTTCTGTGCACATAATAAAGATTTTACACATGAAAACCTCTCTCTTTATCTCTTGGACTTCTGTCAATACTTTAACCCTGCACATCAGTGAGAGCCTAATATTGTCTCAATTTATCTTCTGCCATTATATATGGAATTGGATTTCAGACTGGTAAAGTGTAGAAATCCTACTTTTTATTGATTGATCTATAGACTTGATTCAATGAGATGAAGTTGGGGCAAAAAAGAAAGTTGTTAATCTATCTTAGTCTATTTAAAGAAGTACAAACAGTGAGAACAGTCTCACCAGTTTGCCAGAGCGTTAGACGACATCTTCAAATAGTTTGTCATGACCAGAACACACTCGTTCACTGTGATAGGAGATAAAGAAAACCAGCATTGGACATATGCAGAATATTTTGCTTCCAAAATGCCAAAAAAGATGAATCAATTTTCAAAATCAAAATTGTTGATTGATTTTCTGTTGATCAACTAAAGCTCAAACTCAACCTTAGTTCCACCGAAGCCAACAAAAAACCCAGTCATTTCAGGAACGAGGTTGGGATACAGCATAGTATGGTGATATTATGTGTGGCAATAATGTTTGATACACAGACTCCAAATATTGATCTTGAAATAGAAAAAGTTTTTGGCACTAGAACACTAAAATTCATTTTTTTTGTCAGTCAGTCTGCTTGTTGCACAATGACACATGAGATGAAAAGACCAGAGAACTGATAAAATCAGATCTTGATAAAGTTTTTTCATCACAACATAATTTACATTTGCAGAAATGTAATAATTCACAGACACAGTCCTGATATATTATTACAATACTCAGAATATTGCAAAACTTTTAAATCTCAATAATATCAAATCCTGACTTCGGTGTTGTGATAATATTGTATCATGGGGCCTCTGGTGAGTCCGACCTCTGAGTTAGTTGTGAGATTTCCTGCCTGGTGGTGGTGCTAAGGCTGCAGTCCATGAGGTGTTGAATGATAGTAGACTATATTTAAATGTAACACCTCACTGTTCTCATTTTGCACTGACATTGCATCATCCCTATTAGGTGTATTAAATAAACTGTCATATTAAATTCAGTGGGGCAGAGCATAACCACCTTTTCAAAGTTATTTTAACAGCGTCTGGGTGTATTATTTATTTTACAGCATGACAACATTCAAAACATCGAAAACAACATTTCCCTTTAGAGTTTTTTTTTCTAACCTTTTAGATTTTGCTCGAAATGAGTCACCAGGACAGGAAGTGACAGTTTCAGACTAAAAGAACATTTCTGTTTCGTCACAAGACGAATGAGGGAGTCCGAACTTGAGTGTGTCACACGTTGTTTCCAGGTTAACAAGACATTTTGTCACCTTATTCTATAGTGTCAGTCTCATGCAGTTGATTGTCTGTCACCCACATGACTAACAGCTTTAAATCTTTAACAGAAGCCTGATCAGATGTCGACGTGCAGTTTACAGAAGTGAGTACTTCCTGCTGTTTAGTATAGTGGTAACAGAACATTAGTACACAGAGCAAACATGTTGTACACCTGAACACCTCCAGAGACTCTGAAAAACCTGCAAGGTAAGACTTTATCTTCCAATCAAGAGATATACGTTTTTCAAATATGATTGTTAAGCAAATTCAGAGCGTCATTTGTCTTTGGCAACAAAAAAAAGCCTCTGATGAAATTTTACTTCCTCACTGGTAATAGTAAAAGCTGCGTGTTTCAAAGGAAGTGTCTGTATCTGACTTATCTGCAAAATGTTACAGAGCGTTGTGGGGTTTTTTTCTTCTTTTTTTAAAAAGAGTGTGTACATTTCCTGTTTTTTTCTGTCAAGCAGTGTCACAGTCAACACGACTCGTCTCCAAGGATGTTCCTCCACAGAGGCTGAAATGAGCTGAAGTGAATTATTGTTGGTTTTTATCCTCATATCCAATCATCTGCTTCTCCGGCACTGAGGTAAGACCCTGACCCATTTAAAAACTCTGGTTGAAAAGCTCAGGCCTTTAGGGCAAAGATTACCTTGTATAATAATATCGGATAAAGTCACTTTTTAAAAAAATGTTGCCCAACAATATTTTGTTCTGTTACCAGAGGAAACGTGTGTCGTTTACCTTCCACCTTACATGCTAGTTGAATGGTTGTAAGTTACAGAAGACCTGTTTGTACAGTTTTTGAGATCAAAAATCTATATCATTAATTCATTTATTAATCATTATTATTTTGTATAGACTCCTTTTCAGGCAGCTAACTCTATAAACGTGGAGGTTCGCTGTATCTTTCTGTGAAAATGGGTGTGAGGAAAGACTCATGACTGTTTCATCATAAGATGTCACTAGCAGGCATATGACACATTGATTTTTTTTCCAATGTGTGTGTGTCTTTTTACTAGTTTTCCCATCCAAACCCCATGCTCTAGAGCAGTGTTTTTCAACCTTGGGGTCGGGACCCCACGTGGGGTCGCCTGGAATTCAAATGGGGTCGCCTGAAATGTCTAGTAATTGATAAAATAAAATAAAAAAGATTGCTAATTAACTAACTGCTTTTAAAGCAGTTTTCGCTAATGCTGCATTCCAGGCCGGCTTTTGAAATCGTAAATTACAGCTTCAAGTCACAACTTACGACTTTGTAGCGTTTCAGGCAACCCACTCGTGTTTTTCCGACCTGTTTTACCGGTGAAAGTCACTATAACGGCCACTCGTAACTTCTGACCCGTGAACTCGCACCAGTTCGAACTGGTATGACTTCATAGGTCGGAAAAACAGGAGTTACGAGTTTCCTTGAACGCACCATAACAGTCCTCGTCCCTACGTCGCCACATTCACGGCGTCCCTTGGCTGCACACACAGCCCTGCATGCCGTTCTCTCTCCTCATTGGATAAAAACTGTAGGATACGATAAATGTTTTCTCCTCGGCTCAGAGCAGAGCAGAGTGACTGACAGACCCGTGTTTCAGACCAAACACTCTATGTAAGTGATTGCTGTCGGAAGATATAACTAATATAACTAAATATATCACTTACTTCTGCTTTAAGTAATTATTATTCTTTTTAAAGTTTTGATTAAACACCACAGACAATCTTAAACAACTGTATTCTATACTTTCATTTTCTCAAATATAAATCGAGTTCAAATAAAATCCAACATATAAAAGCTGAGCTGGTGCATCTTGATTGACGCAGTGATGTCAGAATGGGGTCACGAGCCAGAAAAGTTTGGGAACCCCTGCTCTAGAGCCTGATACACTTGAATCTCTCCTGTCATTTCAGATCTTTGGTTCAACGATGATGCTCCTCGGTGCGAAGGCGTGTGTCACGCTGCTGTGGGGAATATCTGTTTTGTTTTCCATGGAGACCGACAGCGCCTCCATCCCAGAAGCTGACAACAGCAGCGGGAACTCAACAGCTGAACCAAACAAGGCGAACAGTTCACTCGCCACTGCAGAAGACGTAGCTCACAGTGAAACAGAAACGCAGACGTCTGTGGCCACGGTAACGACTCACAGGCCTGCAGAAGCTGCTGTTGCTACTGCCATGTCACCCACAAGGGAAACGGAGGAGGTAGCTGATAACACCAAAGGTGACGACACAACTGTTCTGTTTGTCACCACGGTAACGGCAACTACAGGCAGCTTGGGCCCACAATGGCGTCACAGCTCTGCAGCAGCGACTCCAGCTGCAGGTGATGCGCAAACCATCCCTGATACGACAATGTCAGACACAGCTACACAAACGGAGGGTCAGACGACAACAACAGGGTCACAACAACAACCATCCAGCTCTTCTGCTGTCATGACAACTCCCGCAACAACTTCTGCAGCTCCTTCAGCAACAACGGCCGTGACTTCACCGCCCCTTACGTCTGCATCTTCACCATCATCTCCCTTCACTACCACCGCTGCTGGTAACGTCACCGATGGGGCTTCACATTTCAATCAAACCCCCTCAGATGCTACAACCGCAGAGACGGTCGCTCCCAGCACCGAGGCAACCTCTGCGGTTCACTCTTTGTCTTCTTCGCCCGTCACAACTGAGCTCCCAGCTACGTCTCAGCCCGTTTCTCACTCAGGAACTCACACCTCCTCATCACAACTTCCTGCTACACCCGGGCCGAGGTCGACCACCACCGAGGCTCCCACCACCACAGCCTTAAACCACTCCTCTACCTCCACCTCCACCTCTGTCTCCTCTACCTCCACCTCCGTCGCCTCTCCTCCCACCACCACAGCCTTAAACGACTCCTCTACCTCCACCTCCGTCGCCTCTACCAACGCGACGGGAATCCTCATCCCTCGTGTTCCCAAGAGGTTGCCGATCCCAACGACCAGATCGACCCCCGCGCCTCCAACGACGACCCACGAGGCCACACAGACGCCGCCGCAGAGCACCGAGGTCCAACCCTGCTCCAGCAGAGGGGTGGTGAAGCACTGCCTCATCGCCATCGCCTCCTTGGGTGGACTGGCCGCCGTCTTCATGGTGACCACCGTCATCCTTTGCGCCAAGCTGTCGACAAGGAAGTACAAGGTCAAGAAACCTCAGCCGGCGACTGAGATGATGTGCATCTCCGCTCTGCTCCCTGAGAGGGATTACACCTCCTACACGAGGCAACGCAATCCCATCTCTAACGGCGTCCGGGTGTTCCCCACCGGTGGGGACAGCGATGAGGACGTGGGGGACAACCTCACCCTCAGCAGCTTTCTTCCTGAGAACGACCGCTATCTTTAGATATAATACAGTATATTTTATATTTAAGTGACATCTCTGTATCGGGCCTTGAGGACACATTGATGTCCCCGATGTGGAAACGTTTGCTGTTTTTAATAAACCAGTGCTTCCTCTTTGGTGTTGTTGGTTTAGCTTCGATGCACAACCTCGTGTCTGTGCAGAGGGAGGCACTGAAACCACAAACATGCAAAGTTACTGTTTCATCTCCACGAACCATGAAGCGAATCTGACATTTGAGCCGGTGGAGGTCATCAAATCTGTATTTTAGGCAAGAATGAACTTGTTTTCCATCATTTTACACTTGCCTTCCTCTGGACTCTTTAAGCCAGGATGAGGAGAACGATCAAAGATTTTTTTTTTTTTTTTTGAACATCCTGAGCTGAGCCCTGATGGTGTTTCACTTAGCGACAGGAGACAGGAAGGCCAGTTTCGTCAAGAGATTATTGTTCCTCACAGACACTGTTCAGTGTACAAGTGCTATTCTAGCAGCTGTGAGGCCTAATTGTATAATTGGAGTATTTTGAGCGATGATAAACTTTATGTGACTGTGCTTGCACGGGTGCTTGTGTAGAAATGCAGTTTCTGTCTTGGCATAATTTATTAAACAAGAGTCTTTTTCACTTTTTGTGATGTAATTTTTTTTTCTTCCTGCCTTTTACTTCCTTGCAGCTCTTCTGAAAAGGTACTTGTGTTGAGTTTCAAGGCAGTTGTTGATTATTTTTTAGAGCTCTTTCCTCCATTTAAACCCAAGAAAAGATTCATTCAAAAGCAGTGGAGGTTATACTTTTAATATGAAGGGATTATTTGGCAGTTCTCCTGTTGAAAATAGCGTTCTAAATTTGTGCTAAAATTGTCCGAAATCAGAGTTTAAATAACAAAAATATACAAAATAAACTGAAGTATGCTTTTTTATCCCAACTCCTGATGTGTCTCTGAGCGCTCTGTGGCCTTTATAAAAGGCTTTTCTTCTACCCAGGACTTGATTTCATATTCACTTCCCTTCCTGTGAAAAGAAAACAGAGCCCTGAATGCTTCTGAGGAACATGAAGCCATGTTGTTTTTTTCTCTTCTTCTTCATCTTCTTCCTATTTTTTTAAAACATCTAGCAATGTGCTGCTGAAACAGATGCCGGTGACTATCAACAGAGCTGAGACAAATGTAAACCAGGAGGATGCCGGACCTCATCTCGTGCTCCTGCTGACCATATAAAGCTATGACTTGCCCTGACTGATCACAAACATGGAGGACTTGCCAAAAATGCATTCACATTGCATACACAGTCACTCTCAGTCTCCGCTCACGCAAAGTCACACTCGTTCCCTAAAGTGGTCACACACGCCGTGTGAGTTTAATTGCTTGCCTGTGTAAGGGGGTAAAAAAAAAAACACCACATTGTTTCTGACAGTCTCCCCCCTTCTCCTGGCTGTTACACAGGAAACATTAACCTCTTCCTGCACTAGCCGGTCACTCATAGGAGCTGCTGTCTGACAGAGGTCGGCTGCTAGTCATCACTGTCAGAGGCTATACGGTTAAAGGGAAGGCCGAGCTGTCAGTCAGTCACTCCTGGAGATATACTTTAGATGAGAAGCTGCTGAGGATGATGGATGATGATGTTTGAGGGGTTGGTTTACGCAGCCATTAAGTATTTATTATTTGTTGTCTCGGTCTGGCACGTCCAGTTCGCCACACAGGAGAGTACAGGAGAGGACCCTGCCCCCACAGCACATTATAAACTCCTACCTAACAAGAACAATCTGTGTGCAGAGCTCAGGCACTCTGAGGGAGACTGGAGGGGGAGGAGAACAGAGGAGAGGCAGAAGGAGGGATTTGTCCTCATGGTTAACAACATTTCTTTTTTTTTTCCTTTTTTTTTTTTTTGGTGCTATCCAGACAAACCTCCAGTCTGAAATCTGAAACTGCAGAAGTGGCGTGGCTTCCCCGAGTATTCAGTGCTCTCTCTGCTGTGCCTGGTCTCTGTGTCTCAGTTCACTTTTTTTTCCCCAGACTGGTTTGTTTCACTTCATCAGAGTTGACTCCATTAGAGACACTTCTTCTGCTGCAGTGAATGGTGAGTTAAAGTATTTTTTCATTTCATCCAGATTCCATGTAAATTAAACTTTTTCATTGAACAACTGAAGTTTCATATTAGCTCGTGTGACACTGTGTTATGCCTTCAGAGCAACGTCCAGACTCAGGGATAAAGGATTTGTCTTTTTAAAGTTAAAGTCAGTCAGTTGTGAATGCTTAGACGACTCGGATAGACACAAAAAAAAAAATCTGCTGAGTTGAAGAGTGATTCCTTGTGTGTATCTGCGTGCATATGACTGCCATATGTGCAGATGTTCATGCATCCGATTGCATAGGCATGTGTGGTCATGTATATTTGGTCTGGGGGTGAGGAGGTGATTCAATTTGAAAAAAAAAGAAAAGAAAAGGAAATCCTGCTCCAGATGAGAGCGGATAGCTTCATGTGGTCCAGCTTGCACACAGATGCTGCAGAGTGGGGATGATAGTGTGAGAGCTGCGGCCAGGCGACACAGACTGAGCAGAGAGCTGATACGACAGAGGAACTAAACCAACTCATTGTGTTTTGATTTTGCCTGCCCACGCACTCAACATTTTTGAATTCTGCTACAGTATGTATGCTCAAGAGGTTCTTCTGATTTCATGAATTAAGTATAAAAGTTAAGGCTAAACTGGGGTAAAGGCTGCTTGTTTTACTTTGAGGTGAAACAGCAACAAGACTAATGACCAATTTATCTATTGCTTTGGTACAATGCAGTGAATCTATATATGTGTAACCTCTATATTACACCCTTATACAAAATTGTAATATGATTATTGCGGGAAGTGAACCCAGTGTATGGTGTCATGGTTGTTTTCACCAAATAGATTTTCATGTCTTGTTATCTTCATGTACAAAGTAGTTTATGAATTACGTCAATCCAGATATTAACATGTGGTTGTCAAAGCCAGAGCATTTAAACAACACTACTTACTTCCTCACAGGCTCTTCTGGGCAATAAAATCTAATAAAATCTATTCATAGTTATGTTTCACATACAAATTGAGCACAGGCTCATCATTTCCGGCCGCCATCTACTTCTGGAAACTTGAAAGAGTGGCACAATTTGAAAGATGGGCGACTTTTCTTCTTTCTTTTCCTTTCTTTCTTTTTTTTTTACTGAATATTTCTTAATCCAGATGTTCAGAAGTGTCTTTGAGGATTCATACCAGTGGTTTAAGTTGTTGAACAACTCACCAAATTTTTTCCAAAGCTGATTTATTTTCCAGAAAAACAGATGTTCGGCTCTTAACTATCTTCACATAAGGGGCTGGCATTTCAGACACTGACGTTTTGCTGTTATTTACAGATCCTGAGGGGAAACGATGCTCCCGATGGCCCTGCGCAAGATCGGCCTGTGTGTGGTGTTTTGCATCAGCAGCAGTCTGGCCACTCCTATACCTTTTCTCAACTCTCTGGAGGGAAGTGCAGATGAGGAAGACATTGAGAGCTTTACTTCCTCCCTGCCCACCAGCTACCCCTTCTCTAAATACCAAACCACACCTGCTGTCAGCCCTGCCCGGGTGGAAGCAGACTTTTTGGGTCAGGTGGTGAACTTCCTGGAGGAGAACATGCTCCTCATCCTTGTTACAGCCACTTTCCTCCTTCTCCTCTGCCTTATCATCTGTGGGGCAATCTTCATGAGCCGCAGGCAGAAGGTCAACGCCTACTACCCTTCCTCCTTCCCCTCAAAAATGTATGTGGACCACAGGGACAAAACCGGAGGTGCTAAACTCTTTAATGAAGTGCCAGAAAAGCCAGCTCCCGAGCAGGAGAGTCAGCCAGTGGACTCTCACAAGCAGCTCCAGGCCGACATCATGAGGGCTGCCAAGAGCCTGCGCACGCCAAATAAATCTGCGGATGCTGTGGAGGGAAGTGAACAGGACAGCTCTCAACCAGATGACAGCGTCCTGGAGCAGCAGCTGCCACTACCGAGCCTCCCCGAGGAGAAGGAGCCGAGCGAGCTCCCAGACGGCGGAGCGGCTGCAGAGCCGTCCTCCACTCCTCCAGAGCAGCCTCATCCACAGGAAGACGATGATTCACAGCAGCCTCATCCAGGCACGGATGACGCACAGGAGCCTTTGATTGGTCGGAGTCTCCGGCCCTCCTCTCTGCATATTCACAATGACTCTGCTACACTTCAGCTGATCGCAGGGGAGAAAACTGCCTTCTAAGCAACTATGAACACTGTGACCTGAGTTCACTCTCCTCCTCCATCCCACAGGCCGTCATTTGTGCAGAAAAACCTCGAACATTTTCTGCAAACACAGAGGAAAATGTAAAAAAAGAGCTTTCCTCTGCCTGGACATTATGACATTTTATAAACATGTCTGATGGGAGTTCCTTTTAAATGAGGTTGATGTTTTTGTTGTCGTTTGAAAATCCCTCAACTTTCCCGCATAGCGGCAGTTCCAGTAAACATTTAGTGGGACGGTCCCAGTTACAGCTCAGTTTTGGTTTTATGTAAGCACACTACAATTCATATATTCTTAATTCACCTCCTGAATTATAAAACCTTTTTAAATCAGAGACCATCTTGACATGTTTTTCCATTCATGAGGTGATGTCATCCTTTATTCTACACATTCAAAGCAGTCAATCCCAAATGAATCAAACACAAAGCTGATTTAGGATACGTTTATTGCAGACTGTGAAGGAAGCAGTACTAAATAGCTACAAATTACACTTAAAACCAGTGGACTTTTTTCATTGGTTCAAGCCAGTTTTGCTTCATTGCATATCAAAAGGTCAGTGCTTTAGGGTGCAGGAAGGATACTCCGACAGCTTTTAGCCTTTAATCAACTTCTCCATCACACCGTTTTTCAAATTTGCACTCGTCAAGCTCCAAATCTGAAAATATATCACAATCTCAAAAATAAGGCTCTGCTCTGTACCAACAACCCAAACAGTGCTCACATATTGTGCGTTTACGTGACAGGCTAAAAAGACGACACTTGCAGGGTTAGAGGACCACAGACTAAGCCTGGTGCAACACTGCTACAGAGGGTTGATGATTGTACTGGTCATCAACGGATTAGGTGTGCGTTATCAATACTGCAGGAAGAAGTGGAGCAGTGCTACTTCTCCTCCGGGCAGTGGGAAGCAAGCAGTGGGCTCGGATTAATTGCTGGCCCGGGCTGCCTCCTGCTGGCCGTCGTCTTGCTTGAGGCGATAGTCAGCCAGAGCAGCCTTGATGGCATCCTCTGCCAACACTGGGGGGAGCACAAAGGAATAAAAGGTTGAATATACATAAATATAAGGCTTTTCAACTTTTAAAAGAGAGTGCCTTAGATTTTTTTTACACTATCATACATTAATATGTAGGAGGACACTTTAGAAATGGAGAAAATCAATGGACGGATTCACTGAAGACTTACTGGAGCAGTGGAGTTTAACCGGTGGAAGACTGAGCTCTTTGGCAATGTCAGTATTTCTGATGGTCAGAGCTTCATCCACCTGAGAAGAAAACACACACATTGTAGCTCCACTAACCCATAAATCTCTTTACCAGTCCATTAAGCGAGGACAGAACTGTTCACTTACAGATTTGCCCTTCACCCACTCGGTGACCAGAGAGCTGGAGGCTATAGCAGAGCCACAGCCGAAGGTTTTGAACCTGGCATCCACAATCTTCCCCATGTCGTCCACCTCAATCTGTCAAAAGGAGAATTTTGAATCGCATTTAAAAAAAGGGACTTATATGACTCTCCTTCCAAAAAAAAACCCACAGGAAATGCCTTAGAGCAATGCTAAACTAAATAATTTAGCGCCATCTACTTGTTGAAACAGGAATGTGCTGTATCAGTGCTCTTTGTTTGGTTTGTCCACACTCACTGTGTTGTAACAGTTCAGCCCTGATAATTCTCTGTGCATACAAAAGGCTGTAATAATATCCATATTTGGTGACAAACGTACCTGGAGCTTCATCACATCTCCGCAGGCTGGAGCTCCCACCAGACCAGTCCCGACGTTCTTGTTGTTTTTGTCCAGTGATCCCACATTTCTTGGGTTCTCATAGTGATCAACCACCTTCAGACCGCAGAGACAGGAAACAGTATTTCAGACGAGCTAAAATGAATTATAGCTCACATGACAGCAACGTCCCAGAATGCTTTTTCCAGTCCAATACAATTAGAAAATAAATGTCTAAAATTCTGTACATCACTGTTATACAATTATATGTTTCCTCCATTACGTAAGAGACGCTGAAATAAACAGATTAGGACTGGATTTCATTGTCCTCCATACTCCTGCATCCTGCCCCTCTTCCCCTAGTTTCTGCTGAGTCACTCTGACCAAGACCAACACAAACTGCCTGAGCTCATGTCGCAGTAACAAGTACTACATTATATACACAAAATGTCATGTGTTTTTAAATTACACCAAGTCTGTGTGTTCGATTTCTTTAAAAACTGTCATAGCTTTTTGGATATTTATGATCTTTCAGGTTTTTATGACATGTTTTATGGCATTAATAAAACTAGATATTGTTGCTTAGTCTTAGGTTTATAAAAGACTTGTTTGGGTAAATATTAAATTGTGTATATTGTACAATGTCATACATATTATGTTACTATATAGCATATTATAGTATATTATGTTTAAACATCCAGAGAATACAAACCATCTCTATTTACAAGCATAAACCAACTCAACTTGAATGGTTTTGTGAATCCTCTGTCTCCCTGTTGCATCACACACTCGTGTCGCACAATGAAATCGAAACGTCTGGATGCCATTGTTGTGTTACATAGCTATAATATGTTGGACCGACCAGAAATACAAACTAACTCTTTCACAGGTGCGTTTACAGAACATGTACTGTACAGGCTGTGTGGCACGCTGTGCTCCTGACAGCCCTTAAGGCTTATTAATCGGATGTGATTCAAGTATCAAAGCTGTGGCAGTGCCAGCTGGGGCGGAAGATTAGTGATGTTATTCTAGTCTTCCACTTGCTAACAAGCCATGAGATGAACCAAATAATGTTAAACAATTGTATTTAACTCGCTGATGTATCCAACATACGACCAGTTTATCTGTTTTATCTACGTACATGGTATGTAACCCACATGGAAGCAGGCTGACGTAACCTTACATGGGACATTTTACTGAGGCAGCCTGAACAGGATTTCTACAGGATTCACAACACTTACATAAATATCTGTTTATAAAGGGATGAAATATTATGGGAAACCAGTATAGGTTAATACAGATTGGATGTAACTCCACATGGTTTTTCACTCTTTACCAGCAATATGTAATAACAATATCAGTTTTATAATAAATTAAATAATAGCAAAATGGAAATTCTGAGTAAAATACTCAATAAACACAGAGAAAAGTCCCATACTCATAGTAATAATGGATTACAGTAACTAAAGACAGATGATAAATGTTTAATTCATTTACAATCAATGAGATTTAATACTCCATTATGAAGCCTGACTGAATTTAATAATTTTAGGTCACTAAAACATGAGTTTTGGTTAATTGGTTAAACACAGTGAAGCCAATCACCTGCACCAGGATGTCACTATGTAACGGTATCTGTGACACCTGTAAACATAACGGCAGCTACTCAGCGTCTGTCAGAGCAGTAGTTATTATCAGACTGGATGTTTTTTTTTACCTTCTTGTGGTAGCAGCACTGGGTGATGAACTCCGGAGCTGAGACCCTCCTGGTGATGAAAGCCAGAGGACTGAGACACTTGTTCGCCACGGTGCCGGCCATGTTGAGCGACTGCAGGAATGACGCAGTTTTGAAAGCGGAGGAAGAGGCTCGAGCCTTTTAGCTCTGTCCCGGCTGGGCGCTACGTCACCGCTGCGGGGGCGGGGCCAACATCTGCGCATGCGCGGTTTATATAAACAAACGAAATGTAAACATCTTTTTGTAGGGCAGTTGCCAAAAATCTATCAGTAACCTAAACTGAGGATGGAGAGCAGTTTACTCCTGTTTTAGTGTCTTTACACTGAGTCCCGGTGTGAATCAGAATTAATTTGTGCTTATTAATTAGTTATAAAGCTCTGGATTAGTTGGAGATCATCAGGCAGGGAAGCTGGTTGGAAATAAAAGGGTAAACATCAAGGCAGTACTTTTCTCTTCTGCTGTCTGTTTGTATGTCTTTAACAAAAAACAATAAATATATGTTTTTTAAAAAATCAAGCAGTAAGCTACAACTACGGTGTTAAAAACACAACATCATCTGAATTACACAATGTAAGAAATGTAAAGATGTGGCTACAGTCAACATATATGAAGTTTCAAATGAAATTTGAATAATAGACATGTTTTTGTTTCAGTTCAAGTCGTTATGTCTTTTAAATACCTACAGACCTGCAAAGTACTGGTGTTAATGTATTCTGTAAGGTCACAGATACATGTAGGCTAGAGTGCAATATTCCTTTCTGAGGAAACCTCAAAAACCTTTCCATGGGTTGGGGCCTGTGGTTGTGGGGAGGACAAGTCTCTTTGAAAAATGTCATCGGCATTTTCTTCAAATGTGGAAATGGTCACAACACAAATTATGCAAGCCAGATAGTTCTGCTTCTGGTAAATATATGACTAGTCGTTTTTAACATCCTTTCGAGGGTAATTCTGATAAACAGATAAGAACTATTTTACTTCACAAATGAACAAGCAGGTCAGGTCATACAGGTACCACAAACGCTGGCTTGTCTGTGATTTCTTTGTGTGTGCTTGTTTTACGATATCAGTGAGTTTTTTTTGTGTGTGTGTGTTTGTCTTTTAACAGTCTATGGTGTTTGTTTGTTCGTTTGTTCGTTTTTCATCTTTGAAATGTTTTTTTTCTTTTGTTTTTATATAAAATAGTCAGTAGCTACACCTTTGGTTAATGTGAACCACCAGCTCATGTGAGCTGTTTTGACTATTTCTGTGGTTGTGTCATGAGGATCTCACGTGTAGGATTGCAACAGAGGGCTGTTCTAAGACTTAAAGCAGAAGTAAGTGATATATTTGTGTTAATATAAGTCTTAAATAGTTATATCTTCCGACAGCAATCACTTCTATAGAGTGTTTGGACCGAAACACGGGTCTGTCAGTCCCTGCGTGGTTTCACTCCGGTGCTCCGGTTCCTGCTCTGAGCCGAGGAGAAAACATTTATCGTATCCTACAGTTTTTATCCAATGAGGAGAGAGAACGGCATGCAGGGCTGTGTGTGCAGCCAAGGGACGTCGTGAATGTGGCGACGTAGGGACGAGGACTGTTATGGTGCGTTCAAGGAAACTCGTAACTCGTGTTTTTCCGACCTGTGAAGTCGTACCAGTTCGATCTGGTACGAGTTCACGGGTCAGAAGTTACGAGTGGCCGTTATAGTGACTTTCACAGGTAAAACAGGTCGGAAAAACACGAGTGGGTTGCCTGGAACGCTACAAAGTCGTAAGTTGTGACTTGAAGCTGTAATTTACGGTTTCAAAAGCCGGCCTCGAACGCAGCATTAGCCAAAACGACCGGATCGCTTACTTCTGCTTTAAAAGACCCATTAAAAATGTTATTTTACCATTTGCAATGAAACCAAACCCCATAAACTGCTGTCTCAGAACAAACACAAAATATGTTTTTTATCATTTTATTTAGTGGAAAACAGGCCGCAGACTTTCACTTGTCCCATTAAGGACATCCTCTGACTGTTTTCGTCATTTTCGTCAGTATCAGCATGAAGGAAACAAAAGTGAGAAGTGACATCCAGTAGCTGGCATTCAGTAAGCGGGGACTTGACAACAGTTACTTCCACATCAAGACAAACGTGAGTACTTAAATTAGTGTTTTTTACATCATAAACTAAAACAAAATTTCCTGAGAAAACTGTAAACTGTTACCATCATCTATGTTTATATATGTTATCACAATATTTCAGGAAAAGTAACAAGCATGGACGACATGGATTATATTGATGAGGATTACACTCCGGGCAACGACACTGAGAGCAACAGCACCACAGCTGGAGGACTGATCTTCAGCAGTCCTCAGCCTGTTGTGACTAACAGCCTGGTGGCAGTCAATATCCTGATAACTGTCCTTGGCCTTGGAGGAAACTCATTAGTGATCTGGATCTGTGGCTGGAAAATGAAGAGAACTGTTGTCAACACCTGGTACGTCAGTCTGGCCATTTCAGACTTTTTGTTCTGTGTGTTTCTGCCCTTGGAGATATTCTACAAAATAACCTCACACTGGCCTTTTGGACTGGTCTTGTGCAAGCTCACCTCCTCCGCCCTGTTTCTCAACATGTACAGCAGTGTGTTTCTGTTGGTCTTGATCAGCGCCGATCGGTGCATCATGATTTCATTTCCTGTTTGGTCACATAACCACAGGACAGTGCGAAAAGCATCTGGGATTGTTGTTCTGATGTGGCTCCTGTCCGCACTGCTGACGGTTCCTTCGCTGATCTTCAGACAAACCACTGTTCATGGCTCCGTCACTCAGTGTTACACAGATTATGAGGCCAGGTCTCAACACAAGGCGGTGGCGCTGACTCGATTCATCTGCGGGTTCCTAATTCCTTTCCTCATCATTGTTTTGTGCTGCTCTGTGCTTGGTGTGAAGCTCCAAAATATGACTCTGAAGTCAACAAAGCCTTACAAGGTCATGGCGGCACTCATCTTATCATTTTTCTTCTGCTGGGTCCCATACCACACCTTTGTTCTTCTAGAGTTGGACTTGGAGAGCTCCAGTCTGGACGTACTTAACACCGGGCTGAAGGTGGGAGCCACCCTGGCTGCAGCAAACAGTTTCATTTCCCCAATGCTCTATGTCTTCATTGGTAACGACTTCAAACAAACCCTAAAGAGGTCTTTGACATCAAGGATAGAGGCGGCGATGGCCGAGGACCTTCGCACAGGTGGTCTCAGTCACTCAAAGACCAAGTCAATGGAAATCATCTAGGATTCAATTGTAAACCTTCGTCATGGAGTATTTCAAAGTGGTGATAAAACAAGAAATCATATGTATTGCCATATTTATCCTACATAGTGTAGTCTATATGTAGCCCTAAAGATGTATTTCTTTATCACAAATTCACTCAGTTTTAAACCATACCAAATCTAAATGACACACTCATGACACCCGGCCATTTGGACTACATTGGTGAGATATGTATGGTGTCCCCCAAACAGGAAAATGCTCCGTAACCTCTCTCAGTTGTAGACTGGCACTGATGTCATTTCTCATTAACTTTCATATTTACAGAATTCCCATTCAGACATAATGTATTTTGAAATTGTTTTTATGCTTGTGAATGAAATGCTTTTATGATGATGTATAGTTTTGTTTTTAATTAGCCTACCCTATGAAACAAATTAAGTGATTTTAATTAAATGACATGTTTAATTGGTTTAATTTGCAACACATAATTTGGCTGTGATCATTTAAAGACAAATGTACCTGAAGTGAAATATTCATGTAACTGCATGTATTTTAAATCTTGTCACTAAGTGCTCTATGCATACAATTTATATGAATGACATTTTACTTACAAATGTAACCCAACTACTGTTGTATATCATTGTATTTTATGTTATTTTATATACAGTAATGTTAATAAACAATATCAGTGCGGTGTGTTTTAAGTTTATTGTTTTGGTTTTAAGCATTTGGTTGATCTGCATCATCCTCTCTGTTTCAGTTGCAGGAGGCAACTGTTTTTGCATACAGTAAAACTCAGCTAAATAGTTTCAAGTTGTTGCTAGATAGCAAAATGCTAAACTCAAGTGGGTGGAGTCTGTCTTTCAGTTTTCTCTGGGAATTTGAAATGTTTCATCATTTCAAAAACACAGCCATTACAAAAGGTCAGCTTTCTTAACCGGTGGTTTAAAGTTAAGTCACAGTCAAACTCAGTCTCAGTTTAAAGTAAAAACTAAACTTAGGTTAAAGAGAGATTTAAATATATTCTCTCTCACTAGTTTGATGCAACAGAATTTCAACTCAAACCACGATGACAAAAAATGAAATAGGCTGGTGCAATCCAGCCCAAAAGAATGAAAGTGCTGCTATGTGTCTTTTGTAAATGTGTCCTATCAATTTAATTTTCATTATGATATTCTGGACAGAGTTTTGTTTTTACCTCAGCCTTAACTGGCACATTGTCATATCATGTCTATGGTCATATTTATACAGCAAGTAGGCCTATTGAATGTGTCAACATTTTTCTCTGAAAATATATTTCTAATAGAGCTATTGACATGAAATTTTCACCAGATGTCGGCAACAACCCAAGTAATGCACAGATACAAAGAAATCCATAAATTAAGCAATGTGTAATAAAGTGAAATGAACACATGAAGAAAATGAGGCGCAAAAAGGTATGGAAAGCCAAGAAAGCAGCTGGAGTCTGTCAGTATTTAGAAAGTAATCCTGTCCCTTATCAGTGCAAAGTATTATCAGCTGGTTTAGTCCAAACTGACGCCTATAAATAAAGGTTTCTCATCATGACTAAGGTGTCACACAAGAGGCAGGCGGTGCTACCCTCCGCCTGCTCCTGACAAACCAAGCGGAGGGCATAAATCCCACGTCTCCTGACAGACCAAGCGGAGGGCAGCCGTCCAACGCCCGTAGCCGCGCCCCCTGCCCCCTCCTCGGGAACTACTACCGGTCCCTGCTGCGGATGTGTGATGCAACCAGCTGTACCTACTACACATTTATTTTCCTGACGGTTCACAACAACTTTAGGATTTCACCAAGTCAATCCAGTGTTGGACGACGACAGCGCGACTTTTGTTTTTACTGCTCGCTGTTGTGTTTCCGGTTTCACTCGTCTCCGCTGGTTAACGTGAGCTGCTCGGTAACGTAGCGTAGCTCTCCTCGGCCGATGGGGTTTGTTTGTTTGACTCCTCTCTTCTTGTGAAGGATTATTCACTTCAACTCCCCTCTCTCTGTCTCTCTCTTTTCGTCTTTTCACACTTGTGAAGACACCAACTCGACCACTGGGCCTCCCTCCTCCTCCATGAGCGTGTTTTGAGGCGCTGGGTGCCGGCGGAGTTTCCCCCCACCTGTGCCTTCTTGTTCCCGGATCGATCTGTAAATGGCCACCGCTGCCCCCCCTCCGGTCCCCGGCTGCGGCTCCAGCTCCACCGCGGCCACGGACACCACCAGCCCCGGGTCCAGCAGCTCCAACGCGGCCGACAGCGGCAACCAGGACAGCACCTTTGAGTGCAACATATGTTTGGACACCGCTAAGGATGCAGTGATCAGCCTGTGTGGACACCTCTTCTGGTATGTCGTTGTTATGGTTACTGTCTGTCAGTGACTCTCTTTAAGTTTTGTATTTGTATTAATAGCCCACCTGGGTCAGGGCTTCAAGGCCACAGGCGATTAGAGAAGGAGTCCAGATCCTCAGCTTCAATGAGACTGGTTTCAGTCAAGATAATCTTAATAAACAGGAAGTGTATAGATTTATATGCTGACCACCACAAACAGCAGCACGACCAAGCTGCTGATATGAGGTTGGTGTTATCTGTAAGAGTGTAACAGTGTAAAGTTTAATCAGTCGTGTCAGTTGTGTTCAAAGGCCTGACCTGAGACATTTTACAGGGATGCATGCGTGCATCACATACTAGGTGGAAAAATAAAATAAAAAATGTGATTGACATCTAATACATAAACTATGAGCAGTAATCTAGAGTCAAAATCCCACTTTTTATTACAGGGACTACTTGGTCACACTTGCTATGATTAATCAGAATCGGAAATACTTTGTAAATTCCCTGAGGGAAATTGTTATGTAGCAGTTCTCCATTCACACATATATTTAAAAATAAATATATAACACAGTATGGCCTCCGGTATTCATAATATAAATATATCCAGTCAGTTATCAATAATATGTTAATAGTTAATATGTGAAAGCATTTAAGAGTTAATATATGTAGAATAGTCTGTAAAAAAAAACCAAGTGTGACACAGTACATGTTTAAGTAAACATGTTTTGATCTTATCAACTTGGTTTCATGGAAATTTTCCAGTTCCTGCAGCTCTTCAAAAGTAAATATCCAACTTTTCAGGTCATGTGTTTTTTCTTTAAAAGCTCCAGGTCTGATTTCATTGTGTCAGTTTATTTACTCATTTTCAAAGGGAAAGTTTTCTTGTGGTTTCCCCTCTCTAGTAGCTTAATTCATGCTCGTTGTTTGCTCCTGATGCCATTGCTAAAAGTAAATGTTGTATTTAGTGTTTCACTAATCAAATGTCCTCTTTGTCCCTTCATGTCAACTCTCATCAACCTTCGCATCTCCTTTCAATCAGCTGGCCTTGTTTGCATCAGGTAAGTTGAACCTACTTTTTGTTTTTGTTCCCTTTACATAATTTTAAATGCTAATAACATGTTATCTCTAAGAGGTCTTTAGTTAGCATCTTAACATGTCTTTGTCTTGACACAGTGGTTGGAGACCAGACCAAACAGACAAGTGTGTCCCGTGTGTAAGGCCGGCATCAGTCGAGACAAAGTTATTCCCTTATATGGACGAGGAAGCACAGGTCAACAGGACCCCAGGTTGGTAACTTGTGTGTAGTTGGCCTGACTCCAAACTTCACATATTATGTTTTCAGTATCAATCTTGAAATAATATTACTATGGTAAATCTTACATTGCAACATTTTTTTAAAGCAAAACTTCTGGTTGCATTTTTAAACTGTGGTTAAACTGGCTTTTTCTGATTGTTTTGCAGAGAAAGAACTCCTCCTCGACCTCAAGGGCAAAGGCCTGAGCCAGAAAACCGTGGTGTAAGTAGCCTACACCATAATAAACAAATGCATATGATTGCCTGATCCTGTAGCTTTAGTTTCTTCTGTAGTTTCTAACTGCATTGTCAGCTGTTAGGTAACATCACGCACTCATGATGAAACATTACACCTGATGATGTAGATGCTGTGGTGCAACCCTGTGCTTTATTCATTAACAAAAGGACATTTCCCACTGGGATCTATTAGATGCTAAGCGCTGAGTTGCAGAAACGTCTCTTGAGAATGACCTCAAATTGCACCGCACATTGCGTCACGTCTTGTCTGTCTCTGCTGTATATTTAGCTGTACCTCAGATAATGTGAAGACGTAGTTAAACATTTAAAAATGTTCATGTTTCACAGGGATTTCAGGGATTCGGCTTCGGAGATGGCGGTTTCCAAATGTCGTTTGGAATCGGTGCCTTTCCATTTGGTATTTTTGCTACAGCTTTTAACATCAACGATGGAAGACCTCCTCCAGGTATGTTTTAAACAGATGTTTTACACATCTCACCACGACCACTCTTTATCTTTTATCAATATCGTACTAAATAACCTGTTAAACTCTTTCCCAAACAGCAGCCCCCGGGACGCCACAACACATGGATGAACAGTTTCTGTCCCGACTCTTCCTGTTTGTCGCTCTGGTGATTATGTTTTGGCTGCTGATTGCATAAAAGTATTGAAAGCCAAAAGATTTGAGACACTAAGGCACATCTGTTTGAGACGTGATTATGCCTCAATACATGTTTTGGTTTCTTCTTCTTCTTTTTTTTTCCACCAAGCCATGTGAGATTTGAAGGAAGTAGGTTTAATATGAAATAAAGACATGTGCTAATGTAAGAAAAACAGCTTATAACAACCTGGGTTTTCATTCTCACATTTTTCCACATCAGATATTTTGACTTATCTTAGTAGCAAAAGTACAGGGATAAAAAATATTTATCATAATTCTGTTCTATTAACAGTTCATTTTATGATCTACACCTGTGCTTTTCCCTCGGTGACATGTCAAAATGTCTCCCATGATACAGGTTTATTAAACTGTTGCAAAAGATTCCTACTGAGTTACAAACACTGAATGTGAGCATGTGTTTCCTGCATGCTGTCTCTCTGTTCACTAATGTACTAAACAATGTTTTCTTTGTTTTTAATCGAGCTCTGTCTGAGCTTACAAATTTCACAACTCACCAAAATTCACCAAAACCATTCACATGCTTTGTGGAATCAAAACAATGTCAGTCATTGTCTCTTAACTTTAGATGAGATTTAAATCAACTGTATTGGTGCGTACTGTCCAAGCAGCTGAAGGAATAATTTATTAAAAAGTGTTCCTCTCAAAGTTTCAACATTTTATTTTGTTTAGTTTACCATAAGTCACTGTACTTAAATGTAAAATACTGTATTACAGAGTTAAAATGAGGATTGGTTAGTTAATATGAAACCATTTCTCTATATGTGAATTATTCTATTGACAGTAAAGCTATGTAAATAAAGATCTTACAGATCATCTGTTTTTTTTTCCCTATAAAAAGGTGTAAATCTATTAGGGCTTGATTCTCGCATAAGCCTTACCCATCCAATTAATATGCAAATAAAGACACCAGATCAAAGTGGTGAATATTTTAAATGACTTGCACAATACTGAGGTCTGTTTTGTTTTTAATTCTGAATTATTGTTTCACATGAAAAAAGGATGTACTTCAAATTCAACCACTTTGTGCTGTAAAAAAAAACAAAAACAAAAGAAAAATAGATATTTTGGCCATTTCATGGAAGAGGTTTATAGAAAAGAGAATAAAGTACAAAAAAACAGTCTGTTTGGCTTAGTCCTGTGTTTCTGACTCTGTCTGTTTGTCTTGGGATTCCGACTGCGTAACGTTGAATTCTGCTTCATACATGATTTGCTGGATCTTTATTTTCGTCTCGCACCTTTTCTGTGGAGCGAGTCGCTTCAGAGCTGGGACGAAGCTCAGCAGAAACAGTTCGTCCTCATCCCGCGACCGGGTGGGAAACGAGGTGCCATTGTCTTTGACCAGCCATTTTGTGGGCGATGTTGTACTTTGAGAAGAAGAGGGCGAAAGCGACTCTTGCATCTGGCGCCGTTTCCGGCCAGTTTTGCTGGCGGGGGTGATCTGTGAGCTCGAAGGCAACTTGGCCATTACAGCCAGCTGCGCCATCTGTGTGTCTTGAGACAGTGAAGGAAGCTGTGTTACAAATGTTACTTGCGACTTGAGGTCCGGCTGACTGATGGGGCCTTTCATGATGGACTGCGGTGCTTTGACCGCCTCGGACGACGCAGTGTCTCCCTCTGCACTGCCAGATTCGTTGTCAGGGTTGTCGTGGTCTTCGTCGTTGGCCCCGCAGAGGTCAGCAAGCCCACTTCTTGATCCGGTGAAGGGTGCAATAAAATTCATTAGTTGTCTGTATTTCCACCTGCTCTGTACAATCTCGCCTTGCTTCTTGCTTTTGAGCTCCATTCGGATTTCCTTCAAGTACCGGTCCCTCATGTTCTTCCATTTCCGTTTGCACTCCTCAGCTAGAAAGTAAAATATCAGAGTTTAAGGAGCAAGAAATCACACAGATCATATAAGCATTGCAGAGCAATGAGGAAAAACACAAAGCGACCTGGAAAAAGAGGTATTTATTATGGATGCAGTTTACTTTCTGACTAAATTATTTACTCAATTACTTGACTAATGCATTGCTTTATAAAATATCATAAAATTCACATCTTCAGCTTCTTTTGATGGTCCAGCATCCAAATATATTATATTTACTTTACATTAAGACACACATAAGCATAAAAATGTCACACAACTAAGACACTGAAACAGATCGATGCTTTAGGATTTGTCTGGAAGATGACTAAAATTATGAATTGCTGCTCTACAAAACTGCAAATTAATTTAGGTCCACAAATTAACCAAATTCTCCTGTCACTGTTACTATGTATCTACTTTTAGGCTATGACCACTACATTCAGTAAATTCTTTGTAAATGCAGTATTTGTGCCAGATCTGTTATGGTGGATTGCATCAAACAGTATATATGGCCAGGGAGTGAACTGTTAAACAGATTTTCAGTATTAAAGGAGAATGCAAATTAGGTAAAAATGGCCTCAATTATAAGACAAAGACGGACTGAAGCTAATTCAGTGTTTTTGTTGTTTTCGGTGCATCGGTGCTGAAGGTCACGTTTGGTTTGTCCGTGTTTAATGTCGCTCCATCAGTGACCTGAGTCTGTGCACCTGATCACATTTCAGGCGGAGGGCCTCCGTGTCCCCACGCCGACACGTTGTCCCCATGGTTGTCCCCACTCAGCCCACCGGGGCAGCACCGGGGCAGCACCGCCGCCGCCGCTTCCACGAGACTTCGAGAAGCTTCCGTTTCTTCGCCGCGTTAACGAGCGAAGAGCACGCGGCTCGGACGGTCAACCGAGCGATTCCGCGACGCTACGAGCACATTTCCTCCTCTTCCTCCTTCTCCGCCGCTGCCGTCGTGCCGTGTTGGCGGCGGCGCAGCAGCAGGAGCAGCGGTCGGACTCGGAGCCGGACCGTGTGGTTGTCTGTGGCGGTGATGTGCAGCGCGGCCTAGGCGCGAGAGCAGCGGCGGCGGCAGCTAACGTTACCGCTAGCACGGTGCGCGCGGCTGGCTGCAGCCCCCACGCCGCTACACTCGCGCTTTAAAAACAGTTTAAAACAAACCACAAACTGCTCACAAGAGACGAGTGAGACGCGCTTACTGCTGCACACGAGTGTGTTTTCTGATTTATGTCTGTTTGTCCGTCCACGCTGATTTCAGCTCAGCAAATATTAACTGACTGTAAAGTTGTGATTAACAAAAATAAATAAATAATAAACAACCAAATACTCACAGGGCAGACCAAGTACGATGCTGATGTTTCTCCAGGCGTTTGACCGACTTTCCGTGCAGCGGTAATTCGGCAAAGTGACATTGTACAGCTCTGGGTAATTAAATACGGCCAATATTAACTTATCGTCCATTTTGCCCTACCGTTGTGTCTGCTGCGCGGACGCGGAAGCGGCAGAGTCTTCTCCCGCCTTTTCCGCCCAGCTGCTCAGCTGCTGCTCCGCTGCAGCCAGTTATCGCGAGTGGCGAGTGGCGGGTTGTCTGTCTGCCGCGCTGCGCCGCTCCGCCGTGCAGCGGCGGCCGTGGCGGCCTGCCGGCACCAGGGGGCGCAGGACCGTCCTGCTCTACTGTGGTTGGAAACAAATAGGAACTTGTCATTATGAAATCCCAGTTATGACAGTTATGTAAATGTAATATAAATGTCAAAGTTATTTATTACCATTATTAATGGTGATATTGTCATTAACATAAAAATAAAAAAACCAAACCAGCTGAATCAACCCTTTAACTCAGCATGAGCAACACAACAATGTGCTTATGGAAACAGTCCAGCATTTTTTGGGTGTGATTTAAATGGCTTTAATTATATTTAACTAAAAACAGGTTGAAGAAGCTTGCAGGGAAGTGGGCTGAGTAAATATGGTGTTGATACCAAGTACAGCTTGATTTCAGTAACATAAATCTATTCAAATATCAAAACATATGGTCACAGTGAGTCCATCTCAGGCTGCAATGTGATAGATCCAAAAGATCCGTCACACCCTTTTCATGGAGAAAAAAACAAAAACATAATGTTTGTGTTTACGCAGCTTTCTGCAACCACAAAGTTGTTTTCTCAATTTATTTCCACTCCTCAGGGTATTGCTATCTGAAAAGTGTTTTCTGAAGCTTCAATAGTTCCTGTGTTTTCCTGCATTAAGTGTGGAGAGACCCAGAGAGGAAGGTTGATTTCCTCCATTTCCCGGTCACACAACTGCAATTTCCAATTTCCCAGGAGGTTTTGGGCTCTGGTCCAGCAGTAGGCAGAGACACCAAGCTTTTGCTGTGCAGGGTGCTCTGCTCATTAATCAAATCATCTGTGTATTTTCTATTCCTGCATTTGAATTGCAGTGATTTGAATTGTACCCTTTCTCTGACCTGCTAATTGAGTTTAATATTTCTGATATCAACACATGACCTAGAGAAGGCATCGCAGTCGATGATAATTACACTGGAAAGAGGACATTTCTGCATGATAACCAGATTGTATTTTCTGGAGCTAAGAGAGACACAGCACAATTAGACAGAAGCAACTGTAATTTCTTTTTCAGCCTGACATGGATCAGGCTTTTGTCTCTGAGCTGGTGTTTGCCTGACTTTATCACAGCAAAGCTTTTGTTTTTTAGGCATCATAAAACCAGATGTTGTTCAATACAACCATTTCGGGTGCACCACTATTGTTCAGTGAAAACTACTTTAAATTAAAGAGAGCAGCGCATGCAGCTCCTCAAAAATCGAGGAAACTATAACAACCACAGGGCAGCGGTGCTTTCTTCGACTTTACTTCTTGCACCAAATATTGCTTTTACAACAGCAAAATGAACTTTTATCATTCTAATCCCCAGTAATGAATTTTGAACTGCTTGAACCAGTGTGGATGTGGTACAATTCCTTCTTTTGAGAGCCACAATAACCACAGATAATGATCTCACATGCTCCTCAAACTACATGTCAACAATCTGGACGCTATTAAACCCAGGTGAAAAGGATGGGATGGTGTTTATTGTTATCTGTTTTCAAAAGCCCTTATAAGAGGAGCTTAAGACAGATTGTGGGAATCCATTAATTCGTGTATGAAATCACAGGATTTGTTGAGGGGGGATGAATTTAACCTGTAATGGCTTTACCTCAGATGTGCACATTGTCAGAGGAGTCAGACTGAAAAGACTGCACCACACAGATAATACACATGACGCATGATTGTGAATACAAACCACACGGACGGGGCTAAATTCCCTTTTCTGGATGTGTGTGCTTATCTGTTTGGAGTAGTACATACAAATCTATTAGTGGCAAAATGAGTCATTCATTCATCTGCAATTCGCTAATTACTGGGTGTAATTAGTATGTGTTGTTGTCGTCCGTGCAGCCACAACTTGTGTGATTTACTGAACATGTCTGCAAACTTGCACAAGATCATGTGTCGATAAAGCTAAATAGGAAAGTGACATTATGAAATAAATTTAAGAGCTAATCCCCAAGTTCAGTATACACAAGTCTCTGGCCACACCAGAAACGTTCATCTTTAAATCCAGGTTTCTAATACCAAGCAATCCCCTTTTCTCTAAAACCTCAACAATAAGGATCTTAGGAGCTCTCCACTTCTCATTTTATGCAGTGAAATCTGATTTCTTTTGGAGAAAGGAATGAGGCAAGATTAACTGAATCTGCCGTCCTCCCTAACCTCTTCACAAAACTGGCCAGATTAGCTAGGAATTAAGTTTCAACCGTTTTATGTGTCTGGTCCATAGGGGGGATTATAGTTTTACTATTTTTTTCACCTCCCAATTTCACTATAAGGGTCTGACACACTGTTGTAGAGAGGAGAAGGAGAAGAGGAGCTGAGCCACGAGCGCTTGAAAAGTGCTCTGTGTCAATATCCTGTGATCAGCATTGTTTGTGCTTCATTGGAATTTCTTTGGACATGGACGGACTGATCAGGATGGAGAGACAAAAGTTTCCTTTCACTATTGAAAACATCTTGAGCAAATATCCAAACAGTAACGGAGACAGACGGAC
The DNA here is from genome assembly GCF_045865225.1 of Trachurus japonicus. Taxonomy (NCBI): domain Eukaryota; kingdom Metazoa; phylum Chordata; class Actinopteri; order Carangiformes; family Carangidae; genus Trachurus; species Trachurus japonicus. Next base: position 16,043,897 of record NC_140918.1, read on the forward strand.
ATGTGGGACAAATGGTGCTGGACAACAAGAGAATAAGAGTCCTGTTGGAGAGCAGACAGAGACTGTTCATCACGCCTGTGTTTGCTGCTGCTACTGCTCCCACTGCGGAGACATATTCAGAGCCGACTTCATTCACGAAGGTAAGACCAAACCGTTGGTTCTGTTTGCACCTGCTAACAGTAATACTTCTTTTCCTTCCCTAACCTTCAAATTGGACTTCTTCCCTGCAGCCTGTCAGTATGGATGGGCCCCAGCGATGCTCTCCAACACGTGCAGGCTGGGGGAGGCTCGTCGAGAGGAGCAGTCACCTGGTCAGGTGCAGAGGAGAACCAGACGCCACCGCACCATCTTCACAGAGGAGCAGCTGGACGCACTGGAGGAGCTGTTCCTGCAGAACCAGTATCCAGATGTGAACACGCGAGAGAAACTAGCACAGCGCACTCACTTAAGAGAAGAGAGAGTAGAGGTAAGAGTGGTGTGCCACATTCAGCCTTTCAGGTCACTGCACGTCAAATCACATGAGATTGTTGCAGCTCTGAGTCAGTTGTTTTTTTGTTTTTCGTTTTACAAACTTTTTCTATATCATGAAAAAGCCGGTCTGTGAAATGTTTTTCTTCAAATCCTATGTTTTTATACTGTTCCATCCATTATGTATATGCCATGTTTTTCCATTCAGATGTAACATGTTTTTTGTATGTCAAAACGATTGAAGGACAAGAAATGAACATTTCCGAAAGTAGTGATACTGGAGGTTCTACACACCCATACGTTTGCACTAATGTGATACAATCATTATCTTTTTTGCAAATAAAATCTCTTAATAAATTTGTGCCCATTTTTTAAGTCTCTATCACAAATAGACATGACGATAATGTGAAGAAAACAAGATGTGGGTGTGTATTTTGGTCAGTTTAATGGGACCAAAATAGTATGTGGGGTTAGGTATCAATAAAATATTTCCAGTCAGTTTTGGGACCCAAACTTTAAACAAAATCTAAACCAGTACCACAACCACTTTCTTGGATTCTGTCTGATCTGACTTAGAATGACGCATTCAATAAATATTACCTGTTAACAAATAACCTATACTGAATGTGAATAAACAAATACAAATACATGCTAATTTAAATAGTGTGTATTAAATACTGTTTAAATGCTGCTAGTTATTATGTTTGACAACAGTGTCTAATGCTGTATCAATTACTTAAATGAGGATACATTGTCATGTATATTACGTTGAAAGTAAAGTATGTAAAACACTGAAACAATAAAATTAAAACCTATATGACTGACTAACTTTTTCTGTTAGGTTTGGTTTAAAAACCGAAGAGCAAAGTGGAGGCGACAGAAAAGACTATCATTTGGCGTGGGAAACGCAGAAAACTGACATTTGCTACGCGTATATGGACACCAGCACTGAAAGGAAAGTGTGTGTATGTGTGTGTGTGACAGGAAATTTGCTTGCTATTGTTACCAAATATAGGCCAGTAAATCTTCTTTTTTTCCCCCCAAAAAAATAAACAGACATGAAGCCTTTATGTCAGTCAAATCACTGTAGACAGTTTTGTAAGTGTGAAGCTGGTTGGCTGAGCACCTAATAAGCTATAACACTAGAAAGGTGAATCTTGAGTCTGTTAACAGATTGTTCTAGTTTGTACAAGTTGGGGGGAAAAGTGCCCTTCAACAAATAAAGTTCTTTTGAAATAAATGGTGGAACTTCATTTTTATGCAATCAATCAAATCAAACTAATTTATCACATGGCATTCAGTGAACACTGAAGTTAGAAATTAAATTATTATTATTTTTTATCTTTTTACAGCCTCAGGTCAACTGACAGATCTCCATATCACTTAGTCAATTACCAGTGGTTAGTCAGTCTGGACAGTGAGTGAATCCTCTGACCTATTTGAGCCTTTTCCAGCACACTCAGCATGTTAGGTAATGACGACAGTGAGTGGACTAATCCATAATGATGAAATCTAATTAGAGTACAACTGGTAGCCTAGAAATCCATTATAGGCTACCTGCCATACTGAATACAACAACAACAACAGTTTTGGTGCTGGAACTTCAGATGCTTTTGGGGAGCAACGAGCAAGTGAATCTCACCTAAAAACACTGACACACACAGAAATTAATTACACTGATAAAAAATTAAAGTTGTGGTTGGATATATAGGTTGATATATAGGCTATAGGCCTACTTGTGGGCCGACCTGGAAGTTTGCATCAACCTGTTTCCCTCGACAAAAAACAGTGACATCAGCAAAAGTTTATCATAGGCTTACTTACACAACTTGTTGAGCACTAGTCTTCACAAATGAACTGCCACCACAGAAGCCATGAGTAAAAAACATGTGTTTAGTAGGCTACAGACCGACTTTTAGCCATCTGACCCCAGAGTGATTGGGGAACCAGAAGTGCTAAAAAAAAAAAAAATTAAAAAAACTACTTTAAGGGATTTTTTTTTTTTACACTCATTGCTGTGGCATTTTATTATTGGTATGCTGAATTCAGAAATAGCTACGCTCCAGTTTTCACCATACAATTAATGCAACAAGCTTTTTTTTTGAGATGCTGTAAATTGCGTGGGCGGGGCGGGGCGGGGCGGGGCGCTCGTGAACATCCGCTGACGTACTTCTGATTGTACGGAAGTACGTCGTTTGTACGCTGCTGCTGCTGCTGCTGCTGCTGCTGTGTTGTGTTGTGACCGAAACTTAGCTAGCATCGCTGGTCAAAGCTGGTTTTATCCTCAGCTGTTCATATCTACAGTGTCTTGGATATTAATTTATACCTTAGTGGTGTTCCTCCAGTAGAAAAGCGACTCCTTCTTTCCTCCAAGTCGTGGTTTAGTGGCTGAGCGGTCGCCGTTAGCGGAGCCACAATGGAGGGCAGCGCCAGCGTGAGGAAGGCTCTGTCCGGGACCCTCGTCCCCTCGACGGTGACCACCGTGGCTCTGCGGCAGCAGCCCGAGGAGACGGACCCCGGCAAGATGAACAGAAATGTGCTCGATGAGGAGCAGTACATTGAGGTAATTACATGTTTTTGGTTTCACGTGGTAACACTGTTGTGGCCTTCATATGGTATCATACAGTTGGGAAGTTTGTAATCAAGTTATTGGGTTCAAAAAATATTATTTGCTCTGCTCTATTATACGGAAAGACAAGACTGTTGTTAATTAATAGTCATGTAGAGTATTTTGGACAAAGTGCTAAACCAGAAAAGGCCAGTGTCTCCTAAATCACAGTCAGAAGTTACGACACACGTAATTAATAACTCACTAACTCTTTTTTTTCTTCCATTATTATTAATGCGAACATGTCAGATTGAAACTTTGTTTGTTTTGTTTACTTCATTGTAAGACTGTTGCTCAGTGACTGACAGATTGTCAGAATAATTATGTACTGAGTGAGGGGCAGGCAATATAAGACATATATATATTATATATATATATATATACACCAGGGAATAAGAAAGTATTGTGTTTCAGGTTTCAGGATGTTTATAAGGAAAAGTGAGAGAGAAAGAAAGTAAAAACGAGCAGTTGTGTTGGCACCCCAGTCTGTTTTAATAGACTAGATAGAATAATCATGATAATTATTTACAGATTAGTTATTTATGATCAAAATTATTATTGGCCTGTTTTGTTTTAGGACATGAGTAAGTCAAGTAGTAACAGTCTATCTATCAGCGAGAAAGTGACACTTGCATAGTATTAAAGAACATGTCATTATTTCCCAAGTCAATTGTACCTACTTGTGTTCGTCTTACAGAGTTTGGAGAAGATTATCCAGAGGGATTTCTTCCCAGATGTGACAAAATTACAAGCACAGAAGGACTACCTGGAGGCAGAGGAAAGTGGAGACCTTGAGAGAATGAGAGAGATATCCATTCGATACGGGACATCTCTGACAAAATCAACCCCGCGATCCACTGCACCCTGTGAGTATTATTCAAACGTGGATTAAAAGGCTGGTTTAAGAAAATTTGTAGTCACCAGACATTTGATCTGGTTGCCATGGAGGTGCTTACAACTGTGTTTTCCATTTGTCCTCTCAGATGTCACCCCAGCTAGCTTCGAGACACCAGTGGGCTGCGCAGCGTCTCCGGCCTCTACTCGTGGCGGTAAATGTTTAGATAGGGGTAAGTAATTCATCTTTAAATTGAAGAGAAAGTAATTTAACATGCAGCTTTACCTTTGTGTGTTTACATGAGCTCACGGAACTGTATTACACCTTTTTACATCTTACTTAAAGAGGAACTATGCAGGATTTGTAGCTTAACTATGCTACAAATTTCCCCTTAAAAACAGCTTTGGAGTCATTGTGATGGTTTAATAAATGGCTTACTTGTTACGAGGGAGAATGGAGGATCTCTGCCTTCCACGTGCCTGTCACTTCTTGCGTCTCTTGGCTGAAAACCAACCTGATCAGAGCCGCCGCCCCGATGTCCCAGCTCTCATCTCTGCGGCACAAACACACCCCATAACCTGTAATTTCTTGTTTATGACAGATAAGACTACACACAACATGACAGATAAGACTACACACATATACACGTCGTAACATCGTATAATATGATATATAGCGTTATCTACCGCTCTATTGATTGCCATTCTCGCCAGCTTCGTTGTAAACAAATGCACATGGCCGAGGGGAGGGTTAGCAAAACAGCAGAAAAATGACCGGACTTACAAAGTTCCTCTTTAAATAATTTCACGTACTGTATGATTCTTCTCTTCTCTTAGTCATATTAATGGATATATCTGACTGTAATAAATTGATATGTAGGGGCTTAACAGTAATTTAATCGTGTATCTGTCTTTCTTTTGTTTTTTAGAGAGCAAAGATGAAGACAAGGAAGAGAAAGAGCTGCCCGCTCTGGATCGTTTCCTCGCTAAGAATACCAGTGAGGATAACGCATCGTTTGAACAGATAATGGATCTGGCAAAAGACAAGGAGAAACTGAGGCATGCCTGGTTATATGAGGCTGAGGCTGAATTCAAGCAGGTAAGCATGTGCAGTGCAGGTTTTACTTTAATTCAAAGCAAATGCAAAAGGATTATTTACATTACAGCTGACTGTTTTTAGTGAAATCTTATTTCAAGTAGTTTGGCTGTGGCTTAATTGTTGATTAAAAGAATTTTTCCTGGTTTACCAAACAGCTTAAACTGACAGATGATGATTTTGCACACCCTCAGACAACAGTAAAAACAATCATAAACACTGATATTTTTCAGCGCCATGAGGAGAACCTAGCTTTACCATCGATGGAGAAGGCAGCACTCGAATGTGTGAAAGCTGGATTGGAGACATGGGAGTACAAAGCAAAGAACGCCTTGATGTATTATCCAGAGGGTAAGATATATATATATATACAGTATATTAAAAAGAAATCCTCAGTATTGATCACATATGGCTCAATATTTAAATGTATTTGTTTTTCACATTTTCCAATGAAGGTGTTAAAGACGACGATGCTGTCTTTAAGAAACCAAGAGAGGTGGTTCACAAGAATACGCGCTTTGTTGGGGACCCATTCAGCAAAGCTCTAAACAAAAGCCAGATTCAACAGGCTGCCGCTCTAAATGCACAGGTAATAAATAAGGAATGATGTTAAATAAGCAATGATGTTGCATTTTGCCTGAATGTGCTCCATACTTTTGAAGTGTAGTGCTGCTGAGGTTAATTTTGTGTGTGTATGTGTGTCCAGTTCAAACAGGGTAAAGTCGGCCCCGATGGGAAGGAGCTCATCCCCCATGAATCTCCCACAGTGAATGGATATGGTTTTGAAAGAACGCCTTCCCCTGCACCTGGTAAGTTGGTGTTAAAAATCCTCCTCCACCCTCCTGGTAACTTTTTCAACATGGTATAGATTCCTAAAAGCTGTTTTCATCCTCTCAGGTGTAGCTGAGTCCCCTCTGATGACGTGGGGTGAGATCGAGAGTACCCCGTTCCGTCTGGATGGATCCGACACCCCATACGTTGAGAGGAACCACGGCCCATCGTTTAAGGTGCTGAACTTTCAGTGGTAGCTGCTCCAAGGCTTTGTTCAATCAAAATGGGCTTCTATACTTGTCTTTGTTAAGTTGTAAAATATTGACAGGTTACATTTTGTTTCATGTAGATTCCAGAGCCAGGACGGCGTGAGAGGTTGGGTTTAAAGATGGCTAACGAAGCTGCAGCTAAAAACCGTGCAAAGAAACAGGAGGCATTGCGTAAAGTCACAGAGAACCTTGCAAGGTAATAACATTAAACTTTTTACACTTGATCTGCTCCTACAGGTAATACAATGAGAATTTACTACTGTTATGTACTCACCAAGCACCTCATCTTGTGTTTTGCAGTCTTACACCTAAAGGTTTGAGCCCAGCCCTCACCCCGGCCCTGCAGAGGCTCGTCAACCGGACATCCAGCAAATACACGGACAAAGCACTGAGAGCAAGTTACACCCCATCACCCTCACACAGGCTCATCGGCTGCAAGTCTCCCTTCGGTGGCCCGTCCACTCCCTCGGGAACGCCGACGTCGACGCCAAACAAAGCCAAGACCCCAAGCTCACAGGACCTTACGTCACTCACAGACGATCTGTTGCAGCTTCCCAAGAGACGAAAAGCCTCAGACTTTTTCTAAGCAAGAGGAGTTGCTCTCGACTGGAATTGTACAAAAGAGTTATAATAATGTGGATAACTTTATATATAAAATCTCCAGAATCTGTTTTTGTCAGATTAAAGAGCACAACTTTCCACTAGATAATTGTATAAGGAAATGTACATAGAACTGAACATTTTTTTAGGGATTAATTTGTTACATTTTTGTGCAGATGAGTTAGTGTAGCTCAGTGAAATATGGTGTCCAAACAAATCTGCTGCTTGGTGGACAGTTCTCCTACGGTGTCATGTTTGTAGAGAGCAAAGTTGATCTTGACAGAAAAATTCACACATTATACAGTCTGCCTAAAAAGCATTGAGCATACAAATAAAGGTTTTTTTTTTCACCTGAAACAAATGAGAGTTGTATTAATAGTTATAATTATAGTTATATCAAGTGTGTACATGTGGATATGAGGAGTTGGTTGTTCTGGCTGGTACTCAAGGAAACTAAACTGAACAAGCCTGTTACCTTATACTCCTCAGTCATTGTTAGGCCTGGATTAGAGACCGTTCTACTGTCCCACACGGCGCTGAATGTGCTAGTAGGCAGTGTTGACCTTTGACACTGTGAAGTTGCTCTGGGTGAAGAGCAGATATTTCCTCTATAAGGGGACCACTTGAATACAACAGATATCCATGTTTGACCAACTGAGACCCAGTCCAATATGTTCCCACCAAACCCATACAGACTTATTTAACATAACCTGGTAAGTGGTTGAGTGTGAGAGGCTGCAGCCAGGGGCTCATGTTAGAAAGAGGAATGAGACAGCACTTTGTGACATATCACATGATATATGTTGCATACAAAAGCAGGTTTGGGACTTTTGATTTTACATTCTTTATTCCCTCTCTTCACTCCCTTTTTGTAAATAAGATAACGATGTGATCAGCCCTGATGAAAGCAGATATGGAATTTATCATCGTGTAGGACAGCTGTGGCTCTGAATCACCACTGAGCTCTGTTTTTACATGTGGAAGTGTTTTTCTTCTCTTCTATCTTATGTCCTCTGTTTTATGGTTGTTGTTTTTTCTGATTTTTTTTCTTTTTTTTCTTTTGGCGTTTCTGGAGGTCTGTGGGCGACCATGGTAACCCTGTGTTTGAATTTCTATTGCTATGAATTTTGATTCCCAGGCAAAATTTGGAGACTTTTTCACTTGGGAAAGTGTCTTCATGTTTTCATGGTTTAACACTGGGACAGCAGGGGGAAGTCCTCATGGACTAACTTGGAACATGCCTCCAAGTCTGTTAGGGTGGACACTGGGATTGGGCCAAAGGTACACTCATTCAAAGGCATTGGTCATTTTTCCACTCGGGTTTGGACCAAAGCAAACAAACCATAGCTGTACCTTCACCTTAAGCGTGTAGCAGTGGATACAGTTTACATAAAAAAACACTGAATAGGTTAGATTGAAGCAGACTTTATACCCATAAAACAGAGTTAATGCAAACCAGTGTTGTTATGTATAGACAAGACGTGTCTATGTAAATGTGTGTGTATGGAAACCCTTTGTCCCCCTCTTCTTTGTTGAGCTCACTGGTCTGGATGGTTTCACAGTCAAATTCCACTCTCTTGTGTTCCTTCCTTTTTGCACTCTTCTTTTCCTTCATTTTGGGTCTCATGGTTTCTAGACAAAAAATAAATGCTAACACAACACAAGAGACAGTAATAAAAAAGATATTGCCTCATTCAGTTGAAGTGTTGAATGACATCTATCTGATAAATCCTTACAGAAAATATTGATTTGGAATGACACCTCGACTATGTGTTAAAGCCTATGTGTTAAAGGAGAAACACCCTGAAACTTGGATTAAATTATTTGATTTGGTAGTTCATAGATAGGAATATCAAAAACTGGAAACGACTGGAAAATAAGTGCATCAGGTGAGTTTCATTATGCTCCACACAATCCTATTATTCATCCCTTTTCCTGCATGGGGAGCAGGATTAGTTAGATACTAAATAACTATATAATAAACATATACATACAATACAATCAGTTCACATGAGGACACAAAAATCTAAGAGCACATTCAGTGTGGGTGCCAGATCCCAAAACTGTTCAACTGAATAATGACTCATCAGATCATTATCCCCAGGGCAATCAGGCTACACGACTCACTAATGTTGTATGTATTTTATGCACTTTGTTTTTAATATACTCTTTTTTTCTTACACACCTTTTTAGCCACCAGTATTAGCAAGCATTTTTATTTTTAAAGGTGCTGTTTGTTTGCTATTCTGTCTATTGTCGTGTTGTTTGAATGTATGGGCTGCTGGCATCAGGAATTTCCTTACGGATAAATAAAGCTTATTCAATTCAATTCAATTCAAAATAATGGAAATCCTTGATCTCCTTTTGTTCTTTGTCATTCACTGTTGCATAGACACAAGCGCGACAGCGGTGCTCAGGGAGTCTCTACAGAAACACTATTGTGTTTGAGTTCAATTTCTGTTACCTAGGCAACGGAGCCCCGAGAGTACTAATCAAAAACAGAACTCGAAACCAAGTTTTCTCGTCCAATCAGATGCCCGTCGTGTTTTGATTGACGTTCCTTTGAACCAATCGCGTTTATCGGTCGACTGGGAGTTGGCAACGTTCCTGCCTTCTCAGGTTAGTCCGTTGCTGGAGCACAAGAACGGTTACAACTCTTTTCCCCCCTTGCCAGTTCACTTGAGGTTTTGAAGTTTCCAATCTCGACCAAAAATGAGGGAAATCGTGCATCTGCAGGCCGGCCAGTGTGGAAATCAAATTGGAGCCAAGGTTGGGGAAATTTTGATAGTTTGAAAGTGGAGTCGCTGAAAAGTAACCGCAAGTGTTAAATTCGGTTTCAGCGGGCTGCTAAATTAGCTTACTTAGCGCCGCAGCTAATGATAGACCGGCTGTTTCAGGATCGGTCGTGCTAGCTCGTCGGCTAATTTAACCATTGTGCTTTATTCTCTATTTCCGACTGTAGTTTTGGGAGGTGATAAGTGACGAACATGGCATCGACCCGACCGGGACATACAGCGGGGACAGCGACCTGCAACTGGAGCGAATCAACGTGTATTACAACGAGGCAGCAGGTGAACTTCACTTTGCTACGGGCTTTTGTTTTTCCCGAGCTACAGAGTTAGATTAAATAATTTCTCAAGCAGGCAGTCAAGGTAATCCTATACCTCTGGGGTTGTTAGTACCGCAGGAGTCCTGCAGGGGGTCCTTGTTCAGAGAGAAGCCATTAGAAATCCCATAGGTCTCTCCTGACTCACCTTCCTGGTTACTGTATCAAATAGCAAGGAAGTCAAGGTTAAGTATGAGGGGTTGTAGAATATGTACCTGAGCATTATTAGCAATTATTAACAGTTCCTAAACCACTTTTGCAAATGGTTTTCCTCTTCTTTTTTTTTAGTTTGTTATTCTGTACTTGTGTATGACCTCAGTATGCTTCACTGCCTCGATGAAGCGTTCAAACGTCATTTATAATTGATGTAAAACTGTAGTTCACATCAGTTCAAACAATGTGGTGTTATGTCACACAGCAGACGCAGTCTTTTGCTTTGTTTTGTATGGTGAATGTTTCAAAAGGCATGTATGTGTTGGATAATAATATGAAAATAGTAATTATAGTGGTGGACGGAAACACAAGCAGCTTGTTGCTTGAGTGGTTGTTTCTGGACTGTGTCGGTTTTCTCTTGACATCACCTTTTTGTGCCTTTCATCACCAGGTGGGAAGTATGTTCCCCGTGCAGTGCTGGTGGACTTGGAGCCTGGAACAATGGACTCTGTTAGGTCTGGTCCGTTTGGTCAAGTCTTTAGACCTGACAACTTTGTCTTTGGTAAGAATTTAAATGTAAACATACAGTAAATCTGTATTTTTTTTTAACTTGGGCTGATCCAGCACTTTAATACTAAAATGATAAGTTTTCCACACCTCTGCAAGACTGTGATAGACGTCTATTTGCATTTTTATTTATTTGCATAACACAGGCCAGAGCGGAGCTGGTAACAACTGGGCGAAAGGTCACTACACTGAAGGAGCTGAGCTGGTGGACTCGGTCCTGGATGTGGTGAGGAAGGAGGCGGAGAGCTGCGACTGCCTTCAGGGTTTCCAGCTCACACACTCCCTGGGCGGAGGCACCGGCTCTGGGATGGGCACTCTGCTAATCAGCAAAATCAGGGAGGAGTATCCCGACCGCATTATGAACACTTTTAGTGTGGTGCCGTCACCCAAGGTACACATCATGCGCCAAAATGTCTTAAAGTTATTAACATTCGACACCAGATACCTCTATGCTTTCATGCTCATCCTTTTCCTCCCTTTGTTTCCACTCTTCCCTCCTCTCCCAGGTGTCAGACACAGTGGTGGAGCCGTACAACGCTACGCTGTCGGTGCACCAGCTGGTCGAGAACACCGATGAGACCTACTGCATTGATAATGAGGCCCTGTATGACATCTGCTTCCGCACGCTGAAGCTCACCACGCCCACCTACGGGGACCTCAACCACCTCGTCTCTGCCACCATGAGCGGCGTGACCACCTGTCTGCGCTTCCCCGGCCAGCTCAACGCTGATCTGAGGAAACTGGCCGTCAACATGGTGCCCTTCCCCAGGCTGCACTTCTTCATGCCAGGCTTTGCCCCCCTGACCAGCCGGGGCAGCCAGCAGTACAGGTAGAGAGGGAGGAGCCCGCTGTTTAGAGCCTGTATCGGACCTGCAAGTGCTTTTAATGCATTTAAAATAATTCTCAATTGAATCACCTCTCTCTTTCCAGGGCGTTGACAGTCCCTGAGCTCACCCAGCAGATGTTCGATGCCAAGAACATGATGGCGGCCTGCGATCCGCGCCACGGGCGTTACCTCACGGTCGCCGCCATCTTCCGAGGCCGCATGTCCATGAAGGAGGTGGACGAGCAGATGCTGAACGTGCAGAACAAGAACAGCAGCTACTTTGTGGAGTGGATCCCCAACAACGTCAAGACCGCCGTCTGCGACATCCCTCCCCGCGGCCTCAAGATGGCCGCCACCTTCATCGGCAACAGCACGGCCATCCAGGAGCTGTTCAAGCGCATCTCAGAGCAGTTCACCGCCATGTTCCGCCGCAAGGCTTTCCTCCACTGGTGAGTGAAAAATACTGATGTCGTAGATGTGTACTTACGCAGAATTCATACATAAACATATAATGACTGTAAAAGAAAAAAAATCAGAGGAAGTAAGTGTTTTCTTTTTATCTTTCAGGTACACTGGTGAGGGCATGGACGAGATGGAGTTCACGGAGGCCGAGAGCAACATGAACGACCTGGTGTCTGAGTACCAGCAGTACCAGGAGGCCACCGCTGAGGAGGAGGGTGAATTTGAGGAGGAAGGGGAAGAGGACATGGCCTAGGCGCCAACCTTCACCTTTCTTTTTCTATGCAAGAGCTTATGGCTGGGCACTATGATTCATTTGTTAGTCATCTATGTAGTAATTATGAAAAAAAACAAAAAAAAAACTACGTAAGTCAGCTGAATGCTGTTAAATGATAATAAAATATTGCCCAGCCTCAAAAATAGTTCAAATGGTTTTTAAATGTTTGTTCTCTTCTCACACTTTTTTGCTATCTTCTGTCGCTCCTTTGTAGTGTGTCTTTTTTCCTGTTTCCTGTTTTCTTTTCTTTTGATGGTATCATCTTAATGCCACCCCCCCACTGAGTGTCAGACACCCAACATCCAATATCAGTCATATGGAAAAACAGAAACTTGGGACATCATGTAAAATGGTAAGTTAACAGTTAACCTGTCCCTGGTATACACTTATGTCAGGAAATTTGATTTCTTGTCATACTTCACGGTCCATAGACATGTTGTCTGTCTGGTTTGTACTGGATCAGTTTGACTCCTACTGTCACAGCTACTGACAATGAGTTTTATAATGTTACATTAAAGGTGTAGAATTGACTTTAATAAAGACTTTTTGAATTGGTGCTAAACTGTGTATTGTTCCTTTATTTTTTTAAGAATATGAATTTATCCTTCCTCTTAAAGATAGTTCAATTATCACATGGTCATATGCCTCAATTAACCTTCTGTTGAGCTTAGGGTTTACATTTTGATGACTCATTTAGACTCCTTTAAAACTGGTAATTTAAACCCACATGAGAAAGCCCACGAGCCTAAAGTGAGGCCATTCTTCTTATCACATAGTAGATATGCATATAATGATAATATCCAGATCAAATCTATGTAAAATCAGTGATGGAAGTCATTTGACAGATAAAACATCTCATCCGATAACATCTAATGCCAAACACGCTCACTATCATTGCACACACACGTGATTTGGTGCCTACATTGTGTTGTTGCACGATTGTAACTTGCAGGTACTGAATCTTTTATTTTCTAGCTCAAATGTGTGCAGTTGTATGGCTGTTTTTATGTAAAACAATAACTTCTTATTTATTATCCTTTCATTTTGGCCTTCTCCATAAGAAAAGGGATACAAGAGTTTTATTTACGTGCATAAATCTCCAACATAATGACACGTGAATAGTATATCGAAGAGCTGTGTGCTGTGCTGTGTGCGGGGAAATGATCCTGATCATTTGAATGACAGATAACAACTGAACCACATCATGATATTAAGTTTTTTCTTCCTGGTTCCTATCTCTTCAATGTGCTTAAATTTGTTTTTTGTTTCCTGTAAGCTCAATAGAGGCAATGCAGGCACTTAATAACTGCTACTGAACTTACTTGTGGATGGAAATTTACAGAGAAATAAGACAAAGAAAATAAACTACTGACATTCAAACCAATGAATGACTGAAATTGTATCCTTTGTGGTTGTTAATCTGCATTTCAAAAGGTCAAAAAGTATTATAAAAGAGCGAAGGTGGGGTTCATCCGGGGCAGTTCAACTGTCTGTCACAGGGCCGGCACACAGAGACAAACAACACACACCTACGGTATGCACACTCTAGAGCTGCCAAAAAACCTAATGTGCATGTGTTTGGACTGTGAGCAGAATCCTGAGAACCTGGACAGATTCACCTATTCAGTGTTTTCATTTTATTTGAGGCACTTACAGAGAGAATAAGGCGTGGGTGATGACAAATTGAAAGAAACTAATGAGGAATCAGATGAATGTAGATTTTGCCACTCAGCACAATTTAAAGCATCTGAATAACACGTCTTATTTCTCTGCATGCAGCCTGAACTTCAGTGTGAAAGGAAAAGTTTGAAAACAAAATCTAACAAAGAATTAAGAACTCAGTTATGAGTGATAATAACCGTGACGGTGACTGTCAGGTTAATCTGCCATGACAAGATGAAAATCCTGTCAGTGATGTGTAACCTGTCTGCAGACTGTACAGAGCAGTAACAGTGAGGTACAGCACACTGTGTTAATGTATTAGTCCTGTTGCTAGCCTGTGAAGTGAAGTGTGCGTTGTTCATTTTAGACCTCGTGAACTTTCCTGTTGTTACCACAACTCTCCACTGGCCGGAGCTGTTTCTCAGGCGCACCGTGGTCATGGGCAGTTTATGGTCTCAGTTTCAACACTTGTTGGAGGCATTTTGCACATGATGTGTTTGGACTAAAATAAATCTCATCATATTCAAAGGCTCACATTTTATTCTATTTTATTTTATGAACGGCAGGGATGTAAATGAATATTTTTTAGCTTTGTAAATAATGGTAGAAAAGTAACAGCAGTAAAAGGGAAAAAAAGCACATTCAGTTATGTAATAGCAATACAAAATCATAATTTCTTCTGCTTTTATGTTAGAGAGTATTAGGGCTAAATAACTAATTGAATTATCAGTAAGACAGTTCACTGAGTATCAGTGTAAATGATGAATGTTTGTATTGCCTTATTTCTTTGTTCATTCAAAGTTTAAACTTGTACAGGCAGAGATGTACACTTCTTAAAATCTGTAACTAAAATGCACATATTAGAGCAAAAATGATCTGCAGAGACTATTACTAATGTACGACCTGAGTGAGCTCTGATCTGTGTCCTGCATTAAACTGTACGTAGCCCACTGCATGGTCTTGTCATACTATTGTGTGTTTACTCTACACACGGAAAAACTCCAATACAATCTGTTTTTTTAAAGACCAGAGGTTACAGCCTACTCTTAATCTAAATCTTTTTTATCAAATGAGGTTAGTGTGTTGTGTGGAGGAGTTGGTGCACATACTGCTTACTTTTCATTCTTAGGGGAGTCCTGGGTCATAGGTTCAGTTCATAATGAATAATGAATTAAACGTGGATTTGATTGAGTTCTGTGCATTACAAAGGCTACTGAGAGTTAACCTCTGATTTAATTTGTGGACTTTTAATGATAATGTTAAAACAGTTCTTGCAACCACATAGGTACAGTGCAAGGATTACTCTTTGCTGTTTGGCAGTGAAGCTTCATGCAGCTTAAGTGTAATAGGTGGAGGATAAACTCCACAGTGCTCTTATGCAAAAATGTGTTTCAAACCTCAGCGGAAGCTAATATCAGCAGTCTGAGTCAAGTGGGTATCATCTGACAGTACAAGGCTTTTTTACCACTAAAGTCCCGCTCTGTGTTTCCCCAGACAGTGTTTCCTTTCTGAGCTGCACTCAGCTTTATATTAACATCAGCCGAACTTTAGAGTGTACACAAGGCCGTATATATAAGTACAGTGGTTTATATTAGCACATGATTATTGATTTAAAGCAGGAAAAAACATCCTTTCTAAAGATACATTTCTGATACTCAAAATCAGTTTCTACAGAAGAGGATTAGGGCCACAGAGGTTTTTTTATTATGACTTTTTTTCCGGGAATTCTAAAAATAAAATAAAAAATCGTATGTGGTTCTAATCCTCATGCATAGGCCTACATTTCAAAACTTGAATGAGATTGTTGACAAATGGTAGGGATGAATGTATCATCATTTTAGTGAAACATTTCATCATTAATATGTTTATGCAAGCCGAACCCACTTGTGATCAGGACGTGATGGCACTATCTTAGGTGAATTAGTGAGCCAAAGAGGAAGCTTTAAATGCTGACTGTAATAACACTTATGAATTGCATTAGGATTTATACAACTTTCATTTCACGAGTAGATGAGGCCCAGTGGGTGTGTGGATTGTAATGGAGTGATGATGATTCATGATGTGCATATTGTTGCTATAAATCCCTTAATTTGCTGTTAAAGACATTTATAAGTCTCTCCCAGTTTCCTCACTGACTCACCCATTATGATAATTATCTTGCAGTTTGACCTTACAGGCTGTCTCTCAAAGTCAAAAAAGTTAGACTGTGCCAAAAGGGGAAGAAAAACCATAGAGACATGTTATTAGATCTGCATGTTTATGATTTTTTTTTTATTGCAAAGGTTTCTAGATGATCCCAAATGGCAAAAGGTTGAATCCAGTTTCATGAGTGTTTCAAATTGCCTATCTCGAATGTATTATTATTGAGTGATGGATGGCATGGGGGTCACGTCAAATAATAAACTGCGTCAGCCATGAGTCGTCGTTACGACCGCCACCGACCACGCAGTGATATTATATTGGGTTGGATTTATCACATAATATCTAATCGGGTACCAAACATACACATTGGTTATCAAGTGTCACCCGCCGGGGTTTAATCCGTTTGACTCCGCCCCCCCGGTAGCTCCTCCAGCTGATAGCCCTGTGTCTGTGTCTGTGTGTGTGTGTGTGTGCTGCATGTTTGGGATTGTTGTGATGAGAGGCCGCCGCCATCTTGGATCCGCGCCGCTCCACACCGAGCAGCAGCTGCGGCGCAGAGAGAAGCGGACGACGTCAACGGTAGCGCCAGTTAGCTACTAAACGTTAGCTGCTCGGCCAGATTAACCACAGTCTGTTTTTGTTTTTTCGTTTTGTTTTTTTCCCCCTCCTCCCCCTCTGGGCGACGCGACTATGTTTCACTTACGGTATTTTTTTCCTGCGTTAGTTGGTGTTTTGAATGTATAAACAGAAATGGGTTTAAACTGTGTAAAGCGTCTAACGTTGTAACTCCGAAGAGGGCGGCGGCGGTGCAGCAAGATCCTCGGTCTATGTTTTACATTTCTGGATAGAGGAGTTACTATGAATGGAGGATAAATGTTGCCTAAGGCTGACAGCAGCAGTTTCGTCCTCTTCTCTCTTCTCTTCGTCCTCACGTTAACGGACCCACCCCGGACAGGTAAATATAAATAATCCAAGTTGTTTTTTTTTCTCCCCTTTGCTTACATTACCGTGGTCTGGGGAAGTGTGAGGGGAACAGATTACAGCTGAGAGCGGCGGGTCCGGCGGTGAGGCCTCCTGGATAGACCACGGTCTCCGGTGGTTTTTACACCCGCCGATGGGCCACGGCCGCCGCCGCCGGCCAGTGTGGACTGCCGCCACGCTGCAGGCACTGGAGCAGTACATTTTCATGAAAATAGGCCAACTTAAACCAGCAGTCTGCAATCATTAGACCACAACACTTAATGATTTAACTGCACAGTTCACACAGCCTCGTTATTATTTTCAGGAAATAAACACTTAACGCTGTTCATGTTGTTCCAAATGCAGACCATTGCTTTTCTAGCAAGTAGTTACTTCTGACTCATATTAATATATTTATATTGAGGGAATAAGATGTTAATATCTGTGACATATTAAAGGTACATCCCAATAGTCACTGCTTCAGCTGTGAAAGTCTAGTGAAGTAAATGTTTAATAGATTTTATTGTTGATGTGGTGGTAAGAGGAGTGACACAGTTTATCCAAATATAAAGGTAGACTATGGTGTCTGTGTTTTCATACAATCCTTTTTGTTACAGTCACAGCATATAGTCATTGATTTTGGACATTTACCCTTGTCCTATGCTGTTCCAAATGCAGACCATTGCTTCTCTAGCAAGTGTTTACTTTTGACTCCTATTAATATTGAGTGAATAAGCTGTAAACATACTATTTGTTGACATATTAAAGGTGGGTACCTTCTTAAAAAAAGGTCTGTTTACCCTTCAATTCATCCTGTATCTGCACAGTTAGACATATCAAACTGATCAACACAGTAATGTAGTTCTCATGAGACTGTGTGAGTATGTTTTGGATTATCGTTACACTGACAAATCAAGATGATCTAATTCGTATCACAGGATAAATAATCACATGTCACAGGTGCCAAGAACTGGAGACAACACATGGCTCATTAGAACAATAGAAAACCCCCTCGACAAGTAAACAAAGCGTGTATTTTGTCTTGTGGACTAATCTAACTGCTTCAGACACAATATTGGCACATTAAAGCCTTCCTCTGGTATCACATTTGTCCCAAAATGCCAATGGTTTATGAACCAAACAGTCAAATGATTTTAGGTCACTTGCCTCAGTTGTTTTTCCTTTGACTAGACTGCAGCCCTCCAGGTATAGTTAAGCAGCAAGGATGGTCTCCTTTAGGTCTAGTCTTGTGATCCTGACAGTTGTGTAGATTTAATTAGCTCCTATCAGCTCAGCTCATGGATAAAATAAATGTATTGTTTGGCTCAATCCAAATGAGTAACCACTTGCCCGGAAAACCTATTACACACAACAGCACTGCAGGCCCCTTGTTTTATGTTTTTATTATTATTTGTGTAGAGGTTTGGCTCCTGGGCTTAGTAGGGTCTTTGTGGCTCATTTGAGTGTTGTTAATTATAATGATATTTTCAAAGGCAAATTCAGGGTTTGCTCTAATGTTTAAGAGTGAACAGAAGATGTTTTGTTTATATAAGTTGAGGGACTGATCTGGAAGTGAAGGCTCTGTCTGTCTATTTGAGTATTTTGAAATCACTGCGTGTTGTTTGGGTGATGCTGTGGCCTTCATGCCAGGGATCCTGCAGGGAACTACCTGTTTTCTTGCACAGGGTTTTTCAGGGAGGGTGTGTATGTTTGGTGATCATGCTGGTGCACATCAAGTGCTGCTTTCCCCAAAGCTTGAGGCCCAGAATAATCCTATTTTTTAAAAACATAATTCAATGAAAATGCTTGCGCAGCGGTAAGCATGAAACACGTCGCCTGTACCTTTATGCTTGAGCCGTCTTGCAGTCACAGAATCAGACCTTTTTTTAAAATCCTAATGGATCAGGAGACACTCACAACAACATCCAGTTGGTGCTTGATTTACCTGGTTTCCACAACAGCAAACTATACTGCTCTTTAAAGCTTCAGTTGGTAACAATTATTCAGTCATATTTGCTGGAATTGTCACTATATTCTGATGGTCAGACATTAAATGAGTAATTTAGGACAAAATCCAACTCCTCTGGCTCCACCTACAGCCTGTAATCGTATTTGCCAAAATCCACCGCGCCCGACGATTCTCCACCAGTCAGGTAGAGGGAGCAGGAGGAGCAGCCAATCGCCGCTCCTACACGTCGTGCTATGGATACGGTACATCTTTTTTTTTTTTTTTTTTTGGGTGCGTTCATGGCTACTTTGTGTGTGTCTGTGTGTGTGTGGGGCGATTGGCAGAGGTTCATAAGGGACCTGACGGAGTATTGTCTTGAAATTTCCGACCAAGTCGCGGAGTTTACTTTCACTTTCGTCAACTTACCAACTGGAGCTTTAAGGCTAAGGTTTAGGTTTTATCCAGTGTGCATAATGTCCATGTTTCTAATTGGCTTTTTAAGATTTGTAAAAGGAAAAAAGTTTGAGTTTAAATGTTCTACATCTACGGGAGAATGGTCAATTGATATTTCAGCATCAGTATCAGTTTGCCATGCAAATATCGTGACCCACAGATTTCAAATTTTCTTATGCTATCGTTAAATCCCTCCAATACTGCAAAGTTATGACACAAAAGCACAAGTATATACCCATGATGGGGCTGTTGGCTTTGTAGTTAGCACATAAGTATGTTCTGTGGTGAGCTCCCTTGATACGAAGACATGGATGTCAGAACGAATGTGGTCTTTAAAACATGTTGGTGTAGTCCACACGTACTGTCTGTCGGGGTGCAATGAACTACATCAATGCAGACTGTAAACTCAGTTTGTAGATGTTCAACACATCTAACAATGGTGAACATCTGGAAAATGAATTACAAAACCAGATCAACGTAGCAGAGTGCAGTGCATGGTGTAAACATGGTCCAGATTCACATCTCCCTTTCTCTTCAATGTGTGCAACAAGTCAACTGAACTTTGTTCATTGTCTGTGGCACTGGCAGCTACTTCATCACTGTTTGTTCTCCACAAAAAGTTGGCTGTAGTTTATCTTCTGGCAGGCATCATGTGCCAACAACAGTCAGATGCTTTTGTTCACCTGATCCTCTGCAGTTATAACAGTTTAACCTGCTCTGACCCAAATGGAGAGGACGGCTGCAAATTGTTACATATTTAGTGAAGTAAATGTTTAATAGATTTTATTATTGACGTGGTGGTAAGACAGGTGACACAGTTTATCCAAATTTAAAGGCAGACTATGGTGCCTGTGTGTTCATACAATCCTATTTGTCACAGTCACAGCATATAGTCATCGATTTTGGACATTTACCCTCGTCGTTATGTCGTCTTTCTAAAGGCACAACATCCATCCATTACACTTTGTATTTTTCTTAAAATGAGAAGTGGTAATTTGGTGAAACACCACTGGGTGATTAGTTGTCTGCACATAATTTCCCGTCAGATTTAGAAAAGCAGAGATTTGCTCATTGGCTCAATGAGCAAATCCCTGGCTTATTTGTTTGAAATAAGGAAAACACGATTCGACTAAAATATGTGTGAAGCATTTTGTTATTGATGATAAGAATAATTAACTAAAATTTGCTGAAACTCCAGTCCTGCCAAGCTCAGTACTTTCAAAACTAGTTTTATCACCCTGTCTGCTGTCGGCAATTAGAAGTTACAAGAGCACAGATTATTTCCTGCTGTCGATGTCACACAGCTCTGACCTTCTACATGCACCTGGCTCGTGAACAAGACTTTCTCACCTTGGCTGCTGAAATGTTTTGCTATATTTCTTTCCTGCTGCTCTGCTGTATCGTCAACCAGGGGAAAGTGAATGTGGAGGACATAAAAATGCTGAGGAAAATGTCAAGAGAGGACACTGCCGGTGCCATGGGAGCAGACAGATTTCACTCCCCTGCAGATAGATTTCATAATCGAAGCCAGTTAAAAAAATCTCAATTATTGCCCCTGGAACTCATTTAAATTAATTTGTAAATGACCAGTATTAGTGTTTTCTAATGATTTGCCTCATAGGTACAGCTCTGCACTTAAGAGCAGCTCTGTTTACCACTTTAATATTAACTCTGGCACATTAAGTGCTAACACAAACTTATGTGTTAGTGTTGACAGGAAATATGCGATAAACGTCTTGGTGATTAATATCTTTCTTGTTTTGCAAACCAAACGGCTTAGTTTTTCTAGGAGTTTGACCCGCTCTGACTTCCTCCACACACTGCAGAAAGAATACATTGGTTTTTAATGCGAGTTGATACAATGAAATGGACATGAATTCCTGTACCCACTCACTGCTTTTAACAGCGAGCCTCAGAGCTGATGTGAATCATCAGTGGCTGGAGATGATGCAGCAGCAGCGTGTGCACAAGGCCGGCTCACTGTGCCGTTATACTTCGGTGGGACTCAGTTGGGGTAGTCTCATTGTCTTTATTGTATTTTTCTGTTTGGTTATGTAAGAGATGCAGAGGGTAGCTAGTTCACTCATTTGTGGACTTCACATCACAAAAGCCAGAGAAATAGCCTCTCAGTAAGAGAGGAGTGTATCCTCCTTGCTCCTTGCTCCCACCCCATCTCAGTGATTCAGAGATGCTGCATTTGTCATTCATCATTAGTCATTAATAATGGGATTCTTCTTAGGCAGATGCATTAGTGCATCTCCAGCACTGATATTTGCTAAGTATACTAAGTGTGTGCATGCATGTCAACAAGCATGTCCACTACCTTGCATAGGATTTGTGGTGGTTAATTACCAGTGGTGAAAACAACATTATTGACCACCTTCCCTTAACCTACCGCAAGCTGTGAAATCTCTGTAAAATCAGAGGGAAATCGGAGCCTTTGTGCAGCTATGTTAATCAAAAGCTGGCTCAGGTAGTCGGTCCACTCCCAAGCAGCAGGATGTCCAGATAATGGCGAGGGGAAGCGCACTTCAGCTCGAAGCCTTTAGACACAGAGGCTGTTATTATCTGGAGATGCCCGAGCTGCGCCTTCGATGTGTAATATCTGATAACCTAAAGCAGCGGGCTGCTGGTTATCTGCATAAATTCTGCTCTCGTGGATTTTTCCAGTAGCAGCAGTTATCAGAAAAGCACAGAAGGCATGAATACAAATGTGTGCAGGCAACAGGTCTTTATTGAAGCAGCACTCGGATGCATCAGAGAGCATGAGGCATGAATTTTTAAGTCTCGAGCACATTGATGAGAGGCTCAACGAGGGTTAGCTTTGTTTTAAATAAGCAATAAGTGGCTAGATATGACTTGTATTTGAAAGTTAGCTTTATCGGGTAGCATAGCAAAGCAACGTGTCTTACTACAACGTGTATTATTTAAAAATCATTAGCTGGGATTGATTTAAAAACATGGTTATTGTTTTCCTATAGTAAGTTGGTGAAGGTGAGAGATGATATTTTCATCCAATTACAGTGTCTTATGAAGCACTCAAAGAAAATCGACTTATTGTCTGGAAAAGCAATAAGCATTTTTTTTTTCATACTTTCTCTTTCTCTAACTATTAAGATCATTCACAGACCCTTGCTAATGTATGTGGGATTCATGGCCTTTAATGTTATCCATCAACCTGACACACATTCAATCCCAGGAGACAGAGACGGGTCGGTAATGCGTCTCAATCCACTTAGCTTTAACTAAGACAGGGTGACGTCTGCTGTGTTGGACGGCTGCTAAGTGTGGGTGAACAATGTGAAGTTAGGTGGCCATGAAGAATAGGGTCAGATTCCCCCGATTTTAAAAATTTGTTTGTTAATTTATGTTTTTTGAGGGCCTGAATAGTTGTCAAACTCAACTTTTACACAGGCTGCATGAAGCAATTTGATCATAATGTAAGAAAAGTAATTGAAGTCTTGCTTGTAGTAGAATGAATTCACCAGTGCATTTCCAAGCAACCGGTCTTTTGCATCAGTCAGAACTCAACTCTTTAATAAAGATTAGTTTTAATCACTGCATTAAAGCCACTGGAGGCTCTGTGGGGTCACAAAAGTTGTTTTTTTGTTCGACACCAGCCGGTCCACAGGTGAAACAACAGTCACATTCTTGAAATAGCGCTCAAAATAGCTTTTTTTCTAAGTAAAAAAAATAGTGCAAACATATTTGTGACGTGAGTGGGTGGTCTAGGTACATACCACTACCACCACCACCTGCATCCAAGAGACAGATGGCTTATTGTACCCACTACTGGGGAAGCAACTGGGAACATCACTGGTCACTGAGGAATACCAGAGAGTTGTTGAGGGTGAAAATAAAGAGATTTCCTCATAGACGACAACGACGCACTGAGCAGCACAAACAGGATGAACGATGTCACTGACTTTGGACAAGTGCAATTTAAAAAATGCCCTCAAGTCAAGACACTGACACACAGGATAGTCACTCTATTGTTTCTATTTGTTTCAGGTCCGCGGCTAGCTCTGGCAAGATTATTGTCAGGTAAGCAAGCTGTATGTCTTCCAGTGTAGTGGCTGTCTGGTCTCTGCTGCTAGAAAATAAATCAGCTGCTTCAGTTTGAACTCTTTTCTTTTGTGCATAAAGCTCCTGTGATGGAAAAAATCCAACTGAAAACACCTGTGCTTGTTTTATCATTACTGTCTTTTATTCAGACGTAGTTTTCACTGGAGGAAGAGTCCTTTGTGGTTTTTAGGTCAGACTCCGACTTAATATTATATCATATAAGCAAATCTTCTTAGTTGTAATTATAGTGTCTACATGAATTCAATACGTTCATTCTCCAATTCCATGATCAATAACATTGATGCATGGACTGTTTTCCTGTAGACTGGGTCATTCATTACGTGACGCAGGCTTCACACAAACACAGGCATCTCTCAAGTTAATCACATACGACTTTGAGACCCACTTAACACAAACTGTGTTGCAGACGCATGTAAACAGACCAGAGGCTGACCCGTGTGGAAGTGAAACATGCGTCTGCTCTGCATCTGAGACTCTTCTCCTGTCGCCGCCGTTAAACTGTTATTTAAAGACGCGCTCACAAAACTCCCATTGTTTTTTGCTCTTCCTGGTCTGGTTTTGTTTAACACGATAAGCTACTCGACGCCTGATCAAACCTGCAGACATGACAGAACAATGTTCTTCTGGTGGAGTCACATTTCTGAATGTGTGTTAACTAATCTAAACCTATTGAGCTACTAGCTGTTGTGGATTTTCTTCGCCCTTTCTAAGCTCTGTTAATTATCTGTTTTTTCCTTTTTTGCTGTCTCTCTGTTTATTTATTAGGATCCCCATCAGCCATTACTTCATTATATGAGCAATGGCTATTCTTCTTGGGGTTCAGCACATATATACTAAAAACAACACGAAAAAACAAACTAAAACCACACTACAATTATCCAGATATTGAAAGAAATAGTTTGTGGTTTAAAGATTTGCAAATACAACACAAAACTTAAGCTTATGAAAAAACAAAACAAACAAACAACAGAACGGTGTATTAAATTGTCAGTGGAGCTAATGAGCTAACAGCACATACAGCACCATCAAATGTTTGGACACACTTATACTGTATAGCTGAAGTGTTTAGACTCAGATCTTTCCGCTAACTGTGGTGGTAGCGCTGCTTTTCTTTCACTCTTGTTTATTAATTTACTCCCTTCCCCAAAGTTTCACTCCATCGACGATCTCTTCCTCTTATCACCTGCCATAAAAAAACTGAAGTGCCCTCATTCAGCCCGCCGCTGCACTCTGCCTCAAAATGGTTTTCTCTTGTATCAAAAGATCTTATTCATGTGCAGGTTTTGACCCCGCGAACCCTCTCGTTGTATTTCAGAGCAGCGCTGCAGCCCCGGGCAGTTTGCCTGCCGCAGTGGAAAGATGCAATGTATCCCAATGTCCTGGCAGTGTGACGGCTGGACAGCATGCGAGGACAAGAGCGACGAGATGGACTGTCCCCGTGAGTATATCTCACTTAAGCCCCTTTTACACCCACTCTGTTACCTAACACCCATAACATGATTGATTTCTGGAAAGAATAGCAACACCCAGAAACCTTTTCACACTCGGCCGATTGGAAGAGCTCTGCGTACAGGTGTGAGCGCAGCCACGGCGCCTTAAGGACACACTGGGATTTAATCAAGCTATAGTCGCTAGTGTTCAGTGGTGCATGTGGACACAGTGAGTAGGTACAGGCCATTTCATTATACAACATTTCATTTAAGCCTAATATATAGAAGTGGTAGTGAGAGAACAAATGCAATTTAACTTAGGGGTGCCAAAAATAATCGTTTCAAAGATGCATCGACGCAGTTATGTCACATGATCGATTTTTGATGAAACTGTTCACATACAGAGACAGTTATTTATTTAATTTTAAAGGCAAAATGCCAAGATTCAAGTGCACCTTTTAAGAAGGGTAGGCCTTTTCTTTTTCTTTGTGTGTTCAGACTCCAAGGAGGAGTTCATTTAAATGGAAATACATTTAAATTATATTTTCTGTTTAATTCTATGTTATTATCTGACTGTTTATGTTAATTAATGAAAA
The DNA here is from genome assembly GCF_045865225.1 of Trachurus japonicus. Classification (NCBI taxonomy): domain Eukaryota; kingdom Metazoa; phylum Chordata; class Actinopteri; order Carangiformes; family Carangidae; genus Trachurus; species Trachurus japonicus. The sequence goes on from NC_140918.1 coordinate 16,069,208, forward strand.
GGCCATGTGTGGCAACATAGAAAATTGAGGATATGATGCATTGAAATGCATCGAGATGCATCGTGTAATCGAATTGTAGACTGGTGAATCATAATCAAAATTGAATCGTGTGGCCAGTGAAGATGCACGTTACTAATTTAACTGCAAAGTAGCCCAGTCAGATTTCTAATATGTGTTTATAGCACAATAAGAGCCCAAACACATGTCCCACGTTTACCAAGTCGTTCAGACCTGGTTTTAAGTCTGCAGGTATGGAAAAGTCCCCCTAATCCCCCCCAGTGAATCACAATGCGAGATTAGCTGCTCTGCACCGACGACGGCGTCACATGGCAGAAGGAGGCAGAGTTAAATTCCGAGTGGCTGCACATGTGTCTGTGTGTGTCTCTGTTTTTGTTTACTGTTTGTTGATCATAGATGTTGCAGCGCTGCTAAGCCTTTGACCGAAATCCTATTGTTTTCCCCCCCTCTTAAATCCTGATAGACCTTATCCCCAGATCTCTGACCGCATAATGGGAATTATTGAATGGATTGAGTCCAGCATGTGACCTCCATACAGCAGCGGTTGTGCTCTCCGTGAGTTAACGCTGTAAGCCTGCCAACAAAATAAAGGCAGGAATTGTTGGGGAAGCAGAAACTTCCTCTGGTTTGCTTTGTTTATCCACAGATAAAACAGTTGCCAACCACAAGTCAGTTTAATTTACAGTATGTTCTGTATGTTCAGAAGCAAATGTGTGGTGGTGGTGGTGTTGTTGTTCGTTTAAAACAGTTGCAGCCGATCGTTACATCTCTGCCTGTGTAGAGCGGCTGTGATTTCATAGAGAGAAGCAAGGAAAAAACCCACACAGTGTTTACACATGCCTCAGTGAGGGGCTATTGTCTGCTGAATCAACAGCACGCATGGAAATCAATGTTCTTGTTTGGGATTAGCTCTTTGTTGAATAACATGGCAAGGTGCAGCAATCCTTCACTCCAATCCCAGCCACACAAATGCAGAGGGAACTGTTCAAGCTTGTATTGTCAGCACATGAAAAGAGGAAATGGTCTTATAAAAAATCTAATTAGCAAAAAATTGCAGGCTGTATAAAAGTCGGCCATGTTGCAACTACAGACCCCCACAGTGAACAACACATACAGTATAGGACTGCAGAACTGAAACTGTATCTGTTGTCAAAGTAAAACACTGTGTCATATGATTATTTTTAATGAAATATTTCAAGTGTGAGCTAAAGATGGAGATAAGAAAGTTTTTAGTTCAGTTAAATTCTTAATTTGAAAACTGAGGCTCCTGCTTTAATATAACATTTTTTTTTATTTTCATTCATTTCTGAGTTAAATGCACAGGAGTACAAAGTTTATTTTGATTAATCAATAATAACATCCTACTTATTATTATAGGTAAAGTAAAATGTGTCTGTTGGTTATGGTATTGATCACTGACATTCGTATCGTTTTGGTATTTCTAGCCTGTCACCTCTCCCACCACATTTTCATGTGCAGACCATAGTAACACACACCAGATCCAAACCACTGTAAACTTAAAATGGCAGTACAAGTAAAACTGTCAGTCTTTAAAGACTTGGTTCTGCTTTTATCTTCCTCAAATCTGCATCTGGAGTTCCTCCTTGATCTTTTCTGAGTCTAGTCTAGTCTTTTCTAAATTCCTATTATTATAAGTAATGAACCTCAGCGCAGGAAGAGTCATTGATCGGAGACGCATTAGTTCACAATGACGAGTCCAAGAATACATGAAACATGAAACACAAACAGGGCTCTTTTTCCCATCATAATTGTGAATGAGGAAATACCAGACGGAGCTAGTGCAGAAATAAGCAGCACTGGCAGTTTATGGGTTTATCTATTTATGTGTCAGGCTCTCAGACAAATGAAAACGGTTTATTCTTGCCTTTAAACAGGGGAGCAGTCAGACAGTGGCTCATTACATCACAAGCTTTTAACAGGTTGCACAACATAAACAAATCTGGGCTCTTATTAAAAAAAAAATAAAAAAAAAGATCCGGAGAACTTTTTATAATAAATATAAAAGGGGACAAAACACGTCCACACATTTTGACTTTTTGTCATTTTCTTGCAGCTATAAAGGAGGAGAGGTTTCGTTTTGGCAACGATTATGACGACGAAGAAGACTTCCTCGGTGTGGCTCAGCCTGTACGCTTCAACAGTAAGTATCTCACTTTACTCTCACCCGGCATGTGGCATGTCGATCTGTGGCATGTCGATCTGTGAGTTATCGATTCTGCACAGCGATTGCGGACGCAGCTTTCACCAACCACAGCGCTAATGCATATTCTCCGTCCGCAGAGAAATGCCCCAGCGGCTGGCACCACTACGAGAAGACGGCCAGCTGTTACAAAGTCTACCTGAGGAACGAGAACTACTGGCAGGCCGTGGACACCTGTCAGAAAGTCAACGGCTCATTGGCTACGTTTGTGACCAATGAGGAGCTGCAGTTCATCCTGAAGATCGAGGTGGACTTTGACGACAAAGTCTGTGAGCGCAGAGACCAGTGCAAGTGAGTGAGAACCAGCTGTGTCGTCGTTCGAGTTCCTGAAAGAACCGAACTTCGCTGAAGTTGAGTCACAATCTTGTGACTTCCTACAAACATTTACCAGTGACCAGTGTGTGAAAAATACTTTCTTGTGATCACACTTAGTATCTGTTACAGTCTGTAGTTTCTGTGAAGAAAACTGCTGCACGAAGAAACACTTTTCTGCAAACGCTTTATCAATCTATTTTAAGAAATGCAACAGTGATTACAGATAAAATGAGGTTACACACATTTCCTTTTCTGTTTGTTTTTTTTCCCAGTACCCAAAATTTCTCTGAACAGAGTCTCTGCACAGTAAAATTAAATAAACATAAATCATAAATACAAATGCCTATCAAAACATAGGTAGAAACAAAACAGAAAAAACAAGACAAAAAGTAGAGGACAGGGTGGGGGTGTAACTTTTCTGTTATTTCTGACCCCGTACATGTCCATGTCCAACCTCTGCTCTCTCATCCTCCCGTGTCTTACACACTGGAGACCAGATGTTACATTTCAACTCCACTTTCTGAACTGAAATCAAAGACTTTCTCTTATTGACTTCTCTTGATGTGCTACAGTGTAGAGTCGAATGTGTCAGCCTGTTGAAGTGTAGGTGGGTCTGATATCGATTGGAGGCCATCTAGTGGCCGAAAGTTGTATTTTCTTTTTTCATCCTCGTAGGGATCAGTTGATGCTGTAACTTTCAGCTCTTTCTGTTTGTTTTCAAAGGTTTTGGGTCGGTTACCAGTATGTGATCACCAATCAGAACCACTCTCTGGAGGGCCGCTGGGAGGTCGCATACAAAGGTATCACATTTGTGTTTGTCTGCCTCTTTATAGACAGAATATCACAATATCAGTGTTTTAAACTGCTGCTGTTTTATGACTCAACAGGGTCGATGCAGGTGTTCCTGCCCCCCGAGGGTCTGACCAATTTCGGGGAGGCGTCTCCCACCCAGGACAACGTCTTCTGTGCTCAGCTGCAGCGCTTTCAGATCAAAAGCATGAACGAGCGCGGCCTGCACAGTTGGCACGCTGAGAACTGCTACAAAAAGTTCCCTTTTCTCTGCAAGAGGAGTATGTGCTCACTTAGTCATTGTCCACATTCATCAAAGTAACAACAATATTTATTTAGTTTCAGTTGTTGTGTTGATGTTTTCCGCACTATGTCTTCAGGTTATACTTCCTTCGCAGGGCAAACGTGTGTGGATATAAAAGACAACGTGGTGAACGAGGGCTACTACTTCACCCCTAAAGGGGACGACCCGTGTCTGAGCTGCACGTGTCACGACGGCGAGCCGGAGATGTGCGTGGCCGCGCTGTGCGAGCGGCCGCAGGGCTGCCAGCACTTCCGCAAGGACCCCAAAGAGTGCTGCAAGTTCACCTGCCTGGACCCAGGTACTGGCACCTTGTCATTAAAGGGATAGTTGAACATTTTGGCAAATTGGCCCATTGCCATAATCCTTATTGTTTTAGGAGTAGGTTAATTACCTTTAATCGTCGGTGCAAGCTATTTTTAGAACGGCGGAGCAGAGCAGCGAGCTGCACAGAGATAGCCTACGGAGGTTAATGGGATTTCTTGGTTTCCCTCATCAAACTCATCAAATATACAATCCAACAACTCCAAAACGCTCTCGAGGACAAGTTGTGACCTGCACATTCACCACGCCATGAGATAATAATGGAAAGTTACGAGACAGAGTTGTTTTAGAGGTAAATTCATGCAAAACCACTGATGCTCGTTTCCGTCGGGGACACTTTTTCAGCTAGTAGTCTCTGCATTTGCCTCTAAAACAACTCCGTCTCGTAACGTTCCATTATTATCTCATAGCGTGGTGAATGTGCAGGTCACAACTTGTCCACCAGAGCATTTTGGAGTTGTTGGATTGTGTATTTGATGAGTTTGATGAGGGAAACCAAGAAATCCCATGAGCCTCTGTAGCGTAGCTCTGAGCAGCTCACAGCTCTGCTCCGCCGTTCTAAAAATAGCTTGCACCGACAATTAAAGGTAACAAACCTACTCCTAAAACTATAGGGATTATGGCAATGGGCCAATTTGCCAAAATGTTGAACTATCCCTTTAAGTCGTGTCAGTTAATTCAAATGAGATGTTGTATGTGCGACTTTTGCCGCTGCTTTTTCAAATCTTCCTACCTATAAGGAGAAACTTGTCAAACTGAGCAGCGTGACTCCAACAGGTCTTTTTAAACCAATAGAGTAACGTTCTCGTTTTGTCGTCTTCCCCCTCAGACGGAAACAGCCTGTTCGACTCGATGGCCAGCGGGATGAGGCTGATCGTCAGCTGCATCTCGTCCTTCCTCATCCTCTCTCTGCTGCTCTTCATGGTGCACAGACTCCGTCAGCGGCGGCGCGAACGCATCGAGACCCTGATTGGAGGAAACTGTGAGCGTCACACCACACACACACATGCACGTACACAACACGACTCTCTGGTTCATAGTAATCTGGTTATGTAATGAAGCTCTCTCATTATAATTAGTCTCAGTTGATTTAACAGCAGCACATGAGTTTTTATATTAATTTCAAACGGCTGCTCGTTGTGAACTGTTGCAGTCGTTTCACTTTGCGCTCTGTGTTTGTTTTTATTCGCTCAGTGCACCACTTCAACCTTGGAAGACGAGTCCCCGGCTTCGACTACGGCCCCGACGCCTTCGGCACCGGCCTCACCCCCCTGCATCTGTCTGACGACGGAGAAGGAGGCGCTTTTCACTTCCAAGAGCCTCCTCCGCCGTACGCAGCCTACAAATACCCAGACATCCAGCACCCCGACGACCCCCCGCCTCCGTACGAGGCCTCCATCAACCCAGACAGCCTCCTCTACGTGGACCTCGGTAGGCGCAGGGTCTTTTTTTTTTTGTGCAATGTGCATTTGTTCGCCTTTTTTACATACAGAGTCCAGGTTTTGAAAAGGGTTTAAGTTCACTTTATAATGGAGTATGATAATTTATAGGCTCCTACAGTATTTGTGTGCAGTTTACCTGAGTCTATATCTCATTTTGTCAGAAAGGTTTCAGAAGCCTGTTTTTTCTATACTCTTTGATTTTTGCCTCTTTTATGCAGTCCAGGCTTTTGAAAAGAGAGTGAACATTTATATTGCTGCTGAATAAATCTTAAAAACTGACTTACATGTGATTCCTGTAATAGTCCGTAGACAATCATAATCACTCAACTGTTTCACCGGTTTTAAAAATGCAGACTAAAAATCAAGAAAATCGGCAATATCGTAGAATCGCAATTTAAATCGAATCGGCATCCAAAAAATCGTAGAAGAATCGAATCGGGAGAAAAGCGTGTCGTCCCAGCCCTAATCATCATCATGCACAGAAAAAGAGTTTTCACTTCCTCTCTCTGTTGTCGCCCTCAGGACACAGCGGGGTTTCCATGGTGCCGAGCCAGATGAACACAATGGGAGACGGTCTCCAGGGCGATCTTCCCAACAACGCGTCCGGTCCCATGATGCCCGGCTCGGCGCTGGCCACTCAGGAGAGGGAGGACTCCATAGACAGCAGCACGCTCCTGGTGGGGCCCGACACGCCGACGGACGGCCGCGCCCCCGCGCCCGCGCCTCCTGACTGCGCCTCCCTCAGCACCGTGGTATAGGACTTTACCAGCCAGCGGAGGAAGGTCAGGAGCGCGGTCTGCGGACGGGAGACGAGTCGACGCAGCGCAGCGTTGTGTCGTTTAATCTAAAGACACTAAGAGATGAAGTTTATACAGACGTATCAGGAGGCGGAGCAGCCGGATGTCTGAGGCGTCACGGCGGCGACGGATGCCCTCTTTCTGAAGACTGCTCAGTCGGACTCTTGAGTGCTTTTTTGATTTGTTTTGTTTTTGTTTTGTTGTTTCTTTTTGAGACACTGGGATCTGAGGGAGCAGAGCAGACTGTTTCTGTACCGAGAAGAAAAAAAAACAAACAAACAAACACTACATTCAGGCTGAGGAAGCTGCACTTTTACTTTTAGCATGGACTCAGCGGAGCTTTTGAAACATCTCAGATTTGGCCCTGATCGGTCCAGAAGTCCTGATGTAAATAACCCCCTCAGGTCTGTGCCAGTCCAGTTTGTAATACTCGTGTGTTTCTGTCCAGCACAAGGCGAATAGCGACAGACGGACAGTGAAGCCAGCTTTTGTCCCTCGTCCGTAATTTCTTTTCTTTCTTTCTTTCTTTCTTTCTTTGCACCGTGCTGTCGTTTTTAATGGGCACATCTGTAACGATCACTCGACCTCCGGGCTACAAAGTAACGCTCTCATCTGTCCCAGCATGTCCCAGATCTCGATTTCTACTCGCTCATAAAAAAAAACCTTCTGTCTCTTCACTTTCTTACTGCTCCGACACATGAAGCCGTCTTCCAGGTTTATAGCGCATATTTGCAGCAAAAGATGTTTCGTAGTTCAGAGGTTTAACCCTTGAAAGAAGGTACAGTTAGATTCCTCCCGTAGGGTTTTTATTAGGTAATGCCAAAACAAGGCGTTATGTATCAACGAATGTTGTGGTACTGATGAATACTGAGTTTGGTATTGTGTTCTTTTGTTTTGTTTTTGTTTTGTTTTGTTTTTTGATGATAATTTATGACTGCAGGCTGTAATCTCGATTGTTTAATTGTGGGATAGACGCAGCCCGATCTCCCGAATGATCAGCGAGCGGAAGCAATGAAGCTTTTCAAATGTATGTGTGAAGATTATGGACGATATCCGGTTTAATTCAATCTAAAAAAAGAAAAAAGGAAAAAAAAGATTTATTTAAAATCATGAAGTCATTTAGTGGGTTAATGATGCAGGCAGCCCCAGTGTTGATATTTATCATCACAGGGGAGTTGTATATTTGCTAACTGAACCAGGTTTCGTGACTCCAGTGTTTTGCACGCTCATCTCTCGACTAAATCAGGTTTTGTTTTTTATTGTTCTTTTTTTTTTCTTTTTTTTGGAAGGTAATTTTTCAGTTGTTACATTTGGATGCTGCCCCTCCATCCCTGATGTGTGTGTTTGTGTGACTCTTCATACACTACTACATTTGTTGTCTCAGTTATCAAGCTTGTTTTCAGCTACTAAAGACGATGATGTCTCCCGACTGCAGACGTGAACCTTTTCTGTCCTGGTGTTGATTGATGGGTCTGTTGTTATTCTTGTTTCTCAGTGGGATCGCTTAAAAAATAAAAAATAAAAACAAGAAAAAAATTGTAATAATGGAAAAGTGTAAACTGTATATTTGGAACGAGTTAGACCCGAGTTATGACGACAATCGTTTGATTCACTCAAGGATGAATTTTCTAAGCCTGAGGGAGTCAGAGTCGACCCACAGCCACCAGCATTCAAACCGCTTCTGATCTGCCTCTAGAAAAACAGCTGTAAATGTGTCTGAATGACTGTGCACGTGAGTGTCTCATGTTTGAATGTACTTTATGTATAAATATTATTTTTCTTTGTGCTGAAGCTTATTTTCTCCATTTATTTGGCATATTGACAATCCACAGTGGATTCCCCATCAAACAAAATCTCATAACTTGTAGAAAATATAATGTGCATGTGTGTATAGGAGATGGTTTACTGGTTTGGATTTCTTTTGTTCCTCATCAAGCTTGTTTGGTTTTTATTTTTCAACCTGCTTTTTTGACCTGCAGTGCATGTTTTTATCTTCTGGCATGCTAAGAGATTTGTTGTTTTTTTTGTTTTGTTTTTTTTAATTTCTTTTTTTTTTTGTTGATGGAAAGTTTTAGCTCTACAGTTTGTCCTGTACAATAGGCTCAAAGACTCCTGCATATAGTTTAATATTTCCACATGCATCGAAAACCTGCCCCATGACTCCCAACAGCTGCATTTACACTGTAGTTACTGTGCAAAGACTATGGTGGTGTTACAACTAATTTCAATGGATTTGAAATGTTTTATGTATAATACAAACAAATGTTACATTTCATTGTCTTTTATTTCATAGCCTTTAAATTTTACAAAAATGCTTCGTTTGCAGGGAGGGGGTGGGGGGGCGGTGGGTTGTGTTTTTCTGAGGTAGATGTACATCTAATCAAATGCCAAATAAATTGCACCATGAAGGACGACTCATGCGTCAGTGGGTTTGAAGACATACTGAACTTTTACCTTGAACCTCATCAATCGTGACATTTAGCTGCTCTCTGACTTGGCTGAAGGAATTCCTCCACCAGCACTGACCAAATGTCAAAGAGGATTAAGGTGGGATGCAGGGGAAATCCCCCCATCCATCCCCCCATGACCAGACAGGTTGTGGGATAAATCCAATCCACAGCAATCAAACCAAGTCAGATAATTTAAAGAAAGCGGATATAGCGACACCACGGTGACTCATAAGGCAGCAGGCGGAGCGGAGATAGTGATACCCTGCTGGAGAGCATTGTCCCTTAAGAAAAGAGGCTTTGTTCACACACGGGCCGAGTAGTGACACAATCACATAATCTATTCCTGGAAGGGAGAGACGCAACACTTAACGCTGAGCTGCTCTGTCAAGACCATGATTGAATTTATGAGACAGTGGAGACATTTAAAATCACTTTAAAACCCTTCAGCCTTGAAGGAGCAGACAGGAGAGCTTCTTATATAAACCAGGTTGGATATATTATCTGGCAGCAGAACTACCACGTCACAACATGCGCCACAACATTAGTTCAATATTATATACTGTATTTTTTTATTTTTGGAAACATTTAAAACACCCGAGGAGAAAGTAGGCTATATAATATAATTTATGCCCCTCCATTTACTCACTCACAGGACTTTGATGTCTGGCTGTGGAGGACAAGGACAGGAGCTGAGAGGAAAAACCTAAAGGTTAAAAAAAAAAAAAAAAAAAGTAAACCTGATCTCACACAATGACACAGGTGGGATTTCCACTTCTTCTCCATCATCGGTGACGTTAAACTGTATAATCTGCTGCTCTGATTCCCAGGAGATGAATAATGCGTCTCGTTACTAGTCACTGGGCATCGATGCTGGCAGCAGCGAGGGAGGAGAGGGGAGGAGAGGGGAGGGGAGGGGAGGGGAGGAGAGGGGAGGAGAGGGGAGGGGAGGGAGGGGTGAGGCTGTCTGTGCATCAATGAGCCTGTTGATCAGAAGAAAATCAGAAAAAAAAAGAAGAAGAAGACCACCGGACTGGTAATGACACGGTTCACTGATCCGACCAGGAGAAAAGTAAACCTCAGCTTTCACCTCCGCTCCCATTTAAAAGCAGCACGTCGGCTCTGCTCCTCCTCAGTCTACCTCACACGCTGACACCTGTCTGCTGCCGCGGCCCCTCGGACCCCACCATGATCTGGACCGCTGCTCTCCTCATCACTCTGGTCGCTCACGCCAAATCAGGTGAGGCTGCTGCTTTTGTCTCCTGCCACATAAAAAAAACAATATTTCATATGTAAATCTAATTGAATTCAAGCTAATCAAATTAGACAGAAGAAAATTGATGTTTCTATTTGTTTTTATATTCCAGACGATTACTGTTACAATGAGCCACATTGTGGTAAGTGACATGTCAACTACTTCTTTATTTAAAACTACACAGACAGGAAATTCACGTGTGCACTAGAAAAGACTGAACTAAATTATCAAGTTATTTTATACAATTAAAGTCCTTTTTTGGTTTGAAGCAACATCTTCCTGCGACCCACGGACAGAGGTTTTATGAGGAATGAGCAGATTGTGAAAAGAGCGGAAAAGAAGGCGGTAACATCTGGATTTGAGTCATTTGAGTAACTGATACAAGGCTCAAGAGGTTAAATTGTTAAGTTTTCCACAAAAAAACTATCAAAACCAATAAAAAATACTTTGAAAATGAGGAAAAACAGGGAATTTAAGCATATTATCATGACAACTGTGCAATGTGAGGGTGGTGTGATTGAAAGCTCAGAGGGAGAGATTGTTAAAAGACATCTCAATTTAAGTTTCAACACAGAAAGCGACTTCCTCCCGACTCGAGGAAGAATTTGTGACAGCTACTAAATGGATCTTGTGGAGAGATTTGCTTTTTCAGCTCTTATCAGATAATTGTCTCAGGACCCAGTGAACTCATCACTTCTCTCCCATCCCGTCTCCCCTGCTCAGACCCTTACTCATGGGGAGACACGTTCCCATCATGCCACCCTCTACTTGAAGAGCACCACTCTCCCATCAACCTCGACCAGCACATGAGCAGAAACGACTCTCTGGGCTCTTTGCATCTGGAGGGCTTCGATCTGACCCAGACAGGCCACTGGACGCTGGAAAACGACGGACACTCTGGTGAATATCCAGCTGACACCGTCCTCAGCCTGTGTGTGTGTTGTTGTGTTGTGTGTGTCTCTGGGTTTTTATTTGTTTTATTTGTTCGCACTCTAGAGCACCACTAGTCTACCTGGGGTCCACATTTAAAACCATTTAAACACACATCTACAATCACAACACGAAAAAGACAAGTCAACAAAAACTTACATTAAATCTGCATAATTGGATTGTCATCTACATCAAAGAACGTATGTAAGATATAAAATAAAAGGGTAAAACAAATGAAAATGACAACAAGAAACCCTGCTACCCTACATAAAACCCTTTGTGTGTACCTATGTGTGTGCGTATGTTATTGTACAGATATGAAGTTCCAAGATATTTTATTTGCTTTTTGAATGTTAGTTTCTGTGTGAGTTTAGTTATTGGCAGTGGTAAGGAGTTCCATGCTTCCAGTGGTGGACAGTAACGGAGTAAATTTACTTGAGTACTGTACTTAAGTACATATCCAGAGGATTTGTACTTTGCTTGAGTATTAGATTTCTTTGGTACTTATTACTTACTTGAATACATTTCCAAGACAAATATTTTTACTTTTACTCAAGTTAATTTCTAGGAAGGATGAAAAGTACTTGTTACTTTCAGGTCTGCTCTTTTTTTCTTTTTTTTTTCTCTAAAATACTATTGAACACAAGCTGTGTTTGTCAGAGGAGGAAACCCTAACCCCTAAAAGCAGCACATCAGCTGGTTTCAAAGAGTTAATTCTCAGAAACAAGAGTTAAAAGGTCCTTAAATTCATTTAGAAAAAATTATAGTAATTCACTGATGTGAAAAATAAGAAATTTACTCTTACTTTTACTTTTGCTTAAAGCAGAAGTAAGTGGTCCGGTCGTTTTCGCTAATGCTGCGTTCCAGGCAGGCTTTTGAAATCGTAAATTACAGCTTCAAGTCACAACTTACGACTTTGTAGCGTTCCAGGCAACCCCCTCGTGTTTTTCCGACCTGTTTTACCGGTGAAAGTCACTATAACGGCCACTCGTAACTTCCGACCGTGAAGTGGTACCAGATCGAACTGGTACGACTTCACGGTCGGAAAAACACGAGTTTCCTTGAACGCACCATAACAGTCCTCGTCCCTACGTCGCCACATTCACGGCGTCCCTTGGCTGCACACACAGCCCTGCATGCCGTTCTCTCTCCTCATTGGATAAAAACTGTAGGATACGATAAAAGTTTTCTCTTCGGCTCAGAGCAGAGCAGAGTGACTGACAGACCCGTGTTTCGGACCAAACACTCTATGTAAGTGATTGCTGTCGGAAGATATAACTATTTAAGACTTATATTAACACAAATATATCACTTACTTCTGCTTTAAAGTAAATTTAAAAGCATGTACTTTTGGATACTTAAGTACCTTTAAAAGCAAGTACTTTTTTACTCTTACTTGAGTAACATGTCGACTGAGCTACTTTTACTTGTAACAGAGTAAATTTTGACTAGTAGTATTTGTACTCTTACTCAAGTACTGGGGTCAAGTACTCTGTCCATCTCTGCCTGCCTCCATTGATCTGTATTCTATTGTATGCTTCAAAAAGTTGGTGTTTGGTTTGGGAGGCGTGAACCGGCCTTGTGTCGCCTGTCTGGTGGCATATAATACAGTATACGAATCATGACTGTGTTTTAGCTGATTGTATTGGTACCAGTGGTAACAATGTCTAGGTGATTGTTTCTTTCTGGTTTGCCTCACAGTCGTGCTGCAGGTGGGCGGCGGCATGTCGGTGAGCGGCGGGGGTCTTCCAGATGTGTACCACACCATCCAGGTGCACTTCCACTGGGGAGGCCTGGCCACCAACGGCTCGGAGCACACGGTGGACAGACGCAGATACCCGATGGAGGTACAGTAGCCTACGGTCAGTAGAGACAGATCTGCACTGTCACAGTTTACAAACCTCCGGTAGCAGCAGCAGCAGCAGACTGGTGCGGAGTCCCTGATGCTGCCTCATGTGCTTTTATGTTTCAATCCAGATGCACATAGTCAACATGAAGTCCATCTACCCAAACCTGACAGCTGCGTTGGGCGACCCCACAGGCCTCGCCGTGCTTGGATTCTTCATTGATGTCAGTTTGTCAAATCTATATCTCATATAGTGTAGGTATTTTCATATATAAACACGCCCTGACTTTGTTTGTGTTGCAGGTTGTTTATGCAGACAATGTGCACTTTGGACACATATCACAGAAACTGTCCTCTGTAGCTTACAAAGGTTTGTGGAAATGGACGAAAAAATCTAGATCTAAATTTCTAGATGTCGTTTGTGATGTTGTAATCGCTGCTGCGTATCCTTTTCCTCAGGCCAAACTACTAAAATCAAGCCATTCCCACTGATGAGCCTTCTGCCCAAACACAACATGACTCAGTATTACCGCTACTACGGCAGCCTCACCACCCCTCCATGTTCTCAAGTGGTGGTCTGGACGATGTATGAAGTCCCCATCTACATCTCATGGTCTCAAGTATGTCTCTCCACAGTCATTTCAGATTATATAATAATATGGCTCTGTTGGGTTCAGTGTATGAATATAGGCCTAATGATTTTATATCTTCCCTTACAGCTGGCTCAGTTCACCTCTCAGATCTTCTCCACAGAGGAGGATGCAGAGCAGGTGACGCCTCTGCAGAACAACTTCAGGCACATCCACCCGACCTTCAGCCGCGTCGTCTCCGCGTCCAGAGATGCCAAACTCCTCACGGCAGGTGGTGGTGGTCGCCTCGGGTCGGCTGTGTCGCTGCAGCTGCTTCAAATCACTGTGCTGGGACTGGGAGGCCTCGTCTCCGGACTGTAGCGCTGCACCAAGTTCAAATCATGAAACACAACAAACAACCAAACAAAGATTAATTGTTTTGTTTTTTTCTTGTGGGTCAGCAAAGTTTGTGAGTGTGTGAGCAGTCACACCTGTAGAGATACTACAACTAATACATAGATATATAGCTATTAAAGAACAGGGCCGTTGCTAGGAATTCTGGGGCCCCTGACTTTTCCACTTTTTTTCGTAGACTACTATGTATTATCATTTTTTATTTAGCCTACTTTGTTTTGATGCTAATGCAGCATTACTATGAGTATCAGTCAGGGTCTTATGCAGAATAATTCAGTCATACAAAGATTAGACTACTGGGGTTTTTTGTGGGCCCAACTGGCCGCTGGGCCCCTAGAATTATCATCACCTTTCTCCCCTATACAACGGCCCTGTTAAAGAAACAAACTGTGAAGACAAGTACTGTAATATGAGGATGTATTATTGTTGTTTTAGTGCCTTACTAATAATGGTTAAATTGGTAGCACAAGTGCATTTATAACTAGGCTTTTTATATTGTAGCTAGTAGCTGGACTAGCTAACATGGGATGTTTTTCATTGTTTTTCATCACACTGGATCTAAATTAGTTCGTAGCTCGACAACTATTCAAAATAATGTCTGTTAATAGTTAAAAACAAAAAAAAAGGCTAAAGCCTAAAGTTTACTGTATGTTAGCTCTTGCAAATTAGCTATAAATACAGAGGTAGATGGAAATATTGTGTGTTTTACAAGTATTTTATCATAAAACGAAGTAATGGACCAAATAAATATTTTGCCTAATTATGGCATAGGGTGAAAAGGTTGTTTTTTTTTTTAGATGACAGGCTGGTGAAAAGTGTTAGCCACAACTGTGAGTTTTAGTGGCCTTAGTTTTATATATACTGTATATAATATTATCATATTTATCAAAAAACATTTTGTTGCTGTTGTATTATTTGAAACCAAACAGTGTGTGGGCGCAGCAACTCATGGCTACTCAATCTGTGCAGCTGTGAACCCAAACAAGCCTGAACATGAGTCTGGTCTGTTTACACGGCCTGTGTCCTGATAGGAGAACCACAGGTCTAATTAATAATATTAATAAGGCATCAAATCCATTCACCTTGACCTGTTATTTTTGCATGTTGGCTCCCTGACAAAACAAAATCATCATTTATAACACCTGTGCTTTTCCAAGTCAAATCTCTACTATTGCAAAACACATGATAAATGACTTTAAATAAAGTGTACTGCAATAAAGTGCATCCAACATGCAAACTTTTCTCTGTGCATTGATTTTGCATATTTGCCAGGATCCATTAGGCTACCATCAATGAACTTTGTGCAGATTGGTATGCAAATAGACTGTAAAACACCTGAGAGGAAAAAACAACAAAGACAATTATGCAAAAAAAACAACAAAAAAAAG
Source organism: Trachurus japonicus (assembly GCF_045865225.1). Lineage (NCBI taxonomy): Eukaryota > Metazoa > Chordata > Actinopteri > Carangiformes > Carangidae > Trachurus > Trachurus japonicus. The sequence goes on from NC_140918.1 coordinate 16,084,264, forward strand.
CTCAGACAGGTTGTAGATCTAGCACAACCCTGCAGGTTCACATAGGTGTGGAAAGGAAAATCTGTGTTTGTCAAATGTCAAAATTAGGGTCATATCTGTAATCTATATCCTTTAGTGAAACTTAATCCTTTAGTGAAACTTAAATCTAATTAATTAAACTACTTACTACCAAATAAACAGATAAGAAGAAGAATAATAAGACATAAATCTAATGGATTTTCAAGTCAAAACATTATAAGAATTCAGAGTTTAACTTGAGTTTGAGAGCAGAAGTGTAACAATAAAACAGGACATCAGGTCGGTATGTCATTATAGCAATAAATAAATCTGTGGTGACAAACGTAGCTGGAAAAATGACCAACAAAAACAAGAGAGCGCAGTCGGAGTGATAACATCTGACCAATCAGATCAGTCCCTGAGGAGCCGTGTGTGTTCGATATCACTCAGCAGATGGAGGCGAGTGTGAACTGGACACCCATGCTGTCTAAGCTCACTCTCCCATCCCATCCTCTCTGCTTGTGGTCACACCACACCATCCTCCTCCTGTCACGGCCTCAGGAGAACACACACACACACACACACACACACACACAAAGAGAGAAAGCAACACTGTAAAGCCTTTTCTGTGTGTGTGTGTGGATGTGAGTCCAGGGTTGGGCCAGCCAACGTGATGTCAGGCTGCAACCAAACACAACAGCAGCTGAATTCACTGATGAATGAATACCACGGCTTCAACCAGAGGAGGAAATGACGGGTGAAGTCGGCCGAGCGCTCTGCCCTTCGACCTGGACTGAACAAGCCAGTGAGCTCCTTTTTGTTCCCACCAGGACCCATAGAGTTTCCCAGGGTCTAGTAGAGATCGAACCAATGACTTTCCACTCACATGTCGGCTCCATTTAACTCTTTGAAGCTACCACTTCCTCTTACTTTTACCTCAGTTTTCCATTTGATTATTAACATTTATGTTCTGATCTGATAATCTGATCAATTAAAATTTAAGTTGAGTCCTGGTGGATCACATTTCAATATACTTTTTAATTTCAATATATTCAATAAGTCACCTCAGCCACTTTAAGAACACTTCCAAGTATTTTTCTATTTGCTGCTGTTGATTCTTGCATTCTTTTACTTTTATTTTATATGCAGTTTTTTCTTTTCTTCTTTATTGGAATACATGGAGCAGCGGACAGATCAATTTCCCTCAGGGTGAATAAAGTATCTATCCATCTATGACACCAAGCAAATCTCCTTACTGTACATGTCCTGTTTTCTTTTGCTCTAGTGTGAAACATCCTGAATGTGTTTGTGTTTGTCAGTGAGGAGTGAATCACACGACCTCCTCCATCAAACCAGCCTGACACAGAGTCATTGTTTGGTTCAGCTGCTGCTGCTGCTGCTGCCTTCTGCCTTCATTCATGAAAATCAGTCGGAGCACGAGGGGTTTGAACTCAGGTCTCAATGAATCGATGAAAAAACAAATCACTGTTTATGGATGTATGCAAAATCGCTTTATTTCCATTTTTTTTTTCCTTTTTCATACATTTGTTGTGTAATAAATAGACATGAGAAACGGGCTGAAGCTTCAATCCTCTTCTCATGCCAATTCTGCACCTTTTTTTTCTCCACACCGCAAACAACTTTTCATAGAATTTACAACAGAAAATAAAAAAAACAAAGCTTGACACAAGCTGAATTTCCTGCTACCAGCTCGTCGCTCACCTCATATGTTACATAGACCTCTGAGCTGTATTCACGTAGCAAATCCCAGGGAACAAAAATATATATATTTATATAGTATTCACAGTTACAGTATTTACATTTACATTTTAAGGATTATAAAGCAAATGGGCAGAAAATGAAGACGTTTCTACAAGAAACAATCTTTCAAAAAGGGAGGTGGAGACTTTTCTCTGGACACAGTGGACCTTTCCTTTAAATAAACAACCTTTGAAACCCTCAGATTCCTTTTACAGATCCCTGAAAATAGTTTTAAATACTCAATCTTCTGTTAAAAAAAAAAAGAAAAAAAAAAGAGAGAAAGCGACAAGAGAAAGATGCATCTTAAAAGTGTTACCCCTGTGAAGATAAAAAAGCTTTAGATCTTCTGTACAAGTCATCATTTACAATATAAACATCACTGGTGGAAAAAAAAAAAGAAAAAGAAGAGAGGAAATCTCCAGAATCGATCCAACTGAATGAAAAGCAAAGAGACTGACTTGGTCTTGAGGGCGCGGGGCTGATTGAAGATCGAAGAGGGCGTAAAGCAGAAGTGCAAGCCTAGAGTGCATTCACCGATAGTTAAAAAAAAAATCTTAATGAGTTTATAAAGAAAGAACGACCCCTGTGGTGAAGGGTGAGTGGGCGTCTGTCGGGGTGGGGGGGTCGAAGAAACACTGGTGGAGTAATACGTGTTGCTGCTGAGGGGGGGGGGGTCAATGAGCACAGACATGAGACCTCAGGTACGGATGAAGATGAGGATGAAACATCAGTATCATCATCGTCACCATCAAACACCCACGCTGGTGGGAAAGAAAGAAAAAAAAGGAAAGGCAGCAACTCTTTGTACATGCATGACACCACAGCGGCAGGTGAAAAGAAAAGAAAAAAACAAACAAACACTTTGACTGTTTCTACCTGTCACATGTCTTCTGCTCAGGTGTTCAAACAAAGACAGTTACACATTTATATGGCACTTAAAATGAGAAACAAACCTTCTTTTTTTCCCCCCAAAGCTGAAAACTCAATTTACCAAGATGCTGCAAGACAGGAGAGAGAGAGAGGGAGCGATTCAATTTTAAATCTTCTTACTCTGCATTGGTCGGCCTTCTGCGCCTGTGGCCTGCAGGGGGCAGTGCACACACATTCACACACACACACACACACACACACACACACTCAGATATGATGATAAATACTCCAAGTCAGAGGCCTGACACACTCAACTTTCTCTCTCACACACACACACACACACTCACATTCTCTCTCGATCTTTCTCTTACACACACACACACACACACACACACACACACACAAATATAGTGTCTTTGAAGGAAACACGCAAGAAGTGAACTATTTAAACAAAACTGGAAAACACTGGAATATCAGTAATACAAATTTTTGCACGTCATCTTTTCACTTTTGCATAAACTAATAGGAAGCAGCACGATCCATCATTGGCTGGTGAAAGCAGGTGTGATTTCCAAAGATTTCCAGATTTTTTGTGGCAGGATTTAACCTTTTTTTTTGTTTTCGTTTTTGTTGTCGTTTCATCAGTTTGATTCGTTTCAGAGAAAACTGGTGCGGAGGAGGTAGGAGCGAGAGAAGCATGGGTTCAGTCCTTCCTCCCGCCTAATGCCGGGTGGAAACATCTGCCTGTCTGCTCAGGTGGCGACCACGTCTTCTCCCACAGAGAGAGAGAGAGAGAGAGGGGGTTGGGGTGGGGGGGTGGGTCTTTTCCTGGTTGGGCTTTTGTGCGTTTTAACAGTGTTAGTAAGCAGCTGATCATGTGAGTCTGTGTTGTGTTTCGTAAAGCTAATGAGACGAATGTAGAACTGTACAAACCAGGACTCTTTGTGGAAGGAGCCGAGCTGAAAAATACTGTCCAACGTTGAGAGGAGGAGGAGGAGGAGGAGGAGGAGGAGGAGGAGGAGGAGGAGGAGGAGGAGGAGGAGGAGGAAACGCTGCACCAGCAAGTCAAGTGTTTTAAGTTCTGGGTCACTGGCATACATAAAAAACTATGCATTGTTTTGCTTTTTTTTTTCATTTCAAGAGCACCATAAATCGTAAACAATCTAGAGTTAAATATGTGAAGAGTTGCCGTACAGGAAGCCTGACCTCTCTCCAGACGACTTTGCAGGTTTCTTCTCCCTCGCTCCCAAACGAAACCTTCCCTTCTTCGGTTCCTCCTCGTTCCGGGAGTGTTGGTGTCGACTTTGTCCGAGTCCGGGGAGGGAGGGAGGGAGGGAGGGAGGGAGGAGCCTTGAAGAAAAGTTTAGGGAAAGCTCTTTGTACATCCTGTAGGAGATTCTCCGGACGTTAATTCAGCGTTCCTCTACAGTTCTCGGCCCCACACAAACACGGGATCTTCACATCCTCGATGGGGAACTTGTAGTCGTACGTGATCTCCTCGTTGACGTTGATCGGCTGCCGGGAGTAGATCACGATCTTCTTCTGAGACTCAACCGTGATGACCTTTGCGTAACAGTTAGGCTGAAAGAAAAAGAAATACAGCAAATTGTTTAATGGCTGATAAGTTGTGGTCATGGACAGTGGTAGAAGAAAATACACAGATGGAAAATACAACAATAGCAATATAACAATGTGTTAAACCCTGTGAACGGAGGCTTTTAGTTGTGATTTTGAATACCTTATTAAATGCTGGGTATTTTAATCTGCAAAAATCTCTTGAATTTAAAAAAGACATTTCTGCCCAAGATCTGTAAAACTAAAAACTTACAGAGCAGCGACAATAATTCAACCAATTTTTAATGTAAATTTAGCAAAAGAAAAAGTTTTGAAATGAAACAAATAAGGAAAACTGCTGTGCTACAATTTGTAAAATGTGTTCATTTGCAGGTTGAAATGTTCCCAATATAGTATGGTTTTTCTAAGAAAATTCAAACCCTGATTGGAGACTAAATCTTGTTGGAAAACCGCAAACGTTTAGAATAAATAAAACAACAACAAAAGAAAACACTGTCATGTACCAGTACCAATAACTGTGAGATAAATATGTAAAGTAAAAATACTAATATTTCCCTCTGAGATAGTAAAAGATAGGGAAACAGAAAAACTAACAGCAAATTCAGTGTTAACGGTGCTGAGGTGGAGCTCATGAGTAAATGTAAATGAACCACTGGTCAAATCATTTTTTCGAGGAGACGCTGTACAGCTGTTTTCTTACATTGCAGCTGTGGTTGATGAAACGGGCGAAGTTTCCACACTTTGTAGCATCGATGATGGTGTCGTGGTCGACGCGGAACATGTAGCTGCTGCCGATGCCCTCCTCCTCGTAGCGCTTCTCTCGCATGTCGGCAATCACCTGTAAAAACAACACGGTCATTTGTTGATGTCTGACAAGTTTAAAATGAAACTGGGGACTCAGAGATTAATTTTCAACTCTGTGTTCTTGTCTGGTTGTGAGGCTGTTGTGTTAAACCCCATTGTAAATCTCAATGCAATTTATCACATGATTTTTTACAGCCCTGGTTATCCTGAAAAGCAAATGTGCACTGGAGATACAGATGCATCTCAATAAATTAGAATATCATGGAAAAGTTCATTTATTTCAGTAGTTCAATTCAAATAGTTAAACTCAAATATTGTAGATTCATTGCACACACACTTTATTTCTTTTAATTGTAACGATCATGGCTTACATTGAATGAAAACCCCCAAAATTCTGTATCTAAAAAGATCAGAATATAGGGAAAAAGTTCACTATTATATTATATTTTTCTTTTTATTATTATTTTTGTGTGTAGTTGTTGTCTTGTTTGCCATGTACTGTCAAGGATGAAAATGTTGGAAAATAAAAAAGTACAAATCAAGTTCACTATTGTAACCTAACGGTGTCACACTCTAATCCGTTAATGAACCCAAAACTGAGCCTTTAAACGGTCTCTTAGTCTGGTTCAGTAGCGACACTATCACGGGGAATACAGCTGACCTCCATTATATTCTAATTTATTGAGATGCACCTGCATATTTTAGGTTAATAAAATATAATAAGTGTTCATATACACAGAGAAAACCCACTCCAAAGCAAACCGGTCCTCTGTCTCTCACCTGTCTGATGTTCTGTCCCACGTATTCGATCACCATTTCATCAGCAGCGATGGGCTCCTGGGCGAACAGACCCCAGTCGTGGATGTGCGACCTACAGAATCTGATTTTCTTCTTACGGAACTGAAAGAGGGGGAAAAAAATGGGAGAACGGTTGAAAACATGATGTAGTTTAGTTTTTTTCCCCCTGATGCAAACTCTTGTAACTGACCTTTTGTCGACTATTTTAACAACAGCTCAACATCCTGAATTTATCAGCTGTCTGTGTGCTGTTTTTTTTTCTATATTAAAGTCGGGGTGAAAGCAGGCGGTCCCGTTGGGGCAAAGTTCTGTTTGTTTACCTTCAGCTGGTTGAACTTGAGCAGGTCACTGTCACACGCGAAAGAGGACAGCAAGCGCCGCTGCTCCGACCGCCGCTCCGAGCCAGATCTGGAAGAGGCGTGGACCTGAGCAGGAATACTCATCCCCTGCACAGAGAAGAGACAGAGAGAGAGAGAGAGAGAGAGTTAGATGTGCTGCTTGTCTCTCATGTTTTCACGTGGGTAACTTAAGCATCTTCTCCTGCCCACCTGTGTGTCCACCGGCGGCTCCTCCGACTGCAGCCGCGTGCTCTGCAGGTACTTGATCTTGTCCTTCTTGTCGATCTTGTAGTATCCCTCGCTTCTGGCGCAGCCGGTCATGTGATCCCTCATGCCGTCGTCTCTCCTCTTCTTCTTCACCCCGGGGATGTTGGTCGGTGCAGGGGAGTCAAGGAGGAAACTGAAAACACTGTGCATCAACAGAAACTGGGCTACTTTGTTCCAGACAGACAGTTCCTCAGTTTCACCACCAGTGGGGGCTGCTATTTGATACACATACAAAACTACTTTAAAAAAGACAATAATATCATTATAATAATATAATATAACATATATCTATCTTACATATATAATATATTTATTAATATCTTTGATCTGTGTCTTTTATTTTTCTCTTTTGAGGAGTAATCTGTTTTGTAAAGTGACAGACATATACAGATGAATATTATAGAAAACCCAATCTGAGTTAATGAGTAGGTGGTCAGTAGTGAAGGATATAAGGGTGGTTGACCCAGAGCGTGTCGTTGAGCCAGTCGTTGCCGTTGTCCTGCTGCAGCATCTTGTCGTAGGTGACCTGCAGGAGCCGGACGTCCTCGTCGTCTATGCCCTCGTTCCAGATGTCGTACAGGATGGTCATCTCCTCGAACTCGGAGCGCGGGTTGAAGTACGGCCGGGGCGGCGTGGTGACGGGGGACAGGCTGACCAGCAGCAGCTCCTCCCAGCCCCTCCTCGCCCTCCGCGTGGGCTTCACGGCCACCGGCGCCTCGTCGTCGTAGGACAGGAAGCCGTCCTCGGCGGGCAGGACCGTCCGCGCCTCCGCGTCTTCTTCTTCCCGGAAGTCGAGGCTGGGGTGGTCGGGGGACTTGGAGGACAGCGTCTGCACCGGCAGGTCTCCGAGGTGTCTGTCGGCGGCGGCGGCGGCGGCGTCTGGGCACGGCGTGGACTCGGACGAGAGCTCCAGAGACTCGTCGGCCGCAGAGGTAGCCGGCATCTTTTTGCCCTTGGGTCGTCCGGGTTTCCTCTTTGACGGAGCGGTGTCTGATGGGACAGGGACGTCGACAGTGAGACCGGCGGGCAGATCTTCAGGGACACTGGCCGAGAGCTCGGCGCCGGCCGACAGCGCCTGGTTAGGCAGCGCGCTGACGGGCGGCTCCTTAAACACCGGCCTGTCGTCCAGGCTCTCTGAGGACACTTTCCTATTCAGAGTTAGTGCTGAGGGGTCGGGGAAGACGGGGGTGAAGGTTAAGTCCCTTCCTGGAGTGCGCGGGACGCCGGCGCTCAGGACGGGGGACTGGGCGGGGTAGGAGAAGGGGCTGCCGGGGATGTGCGGGGAGCTAAGCAACAGGCTGCTGCCGGTGAGCGGGGCGTCGCTTCCAGGTGTGATGGGCACCGTGTCCGTGCTCTGGGACTTGCCCAGACTGCGGGCACGCTCCATCAGGTCCCTGCCTGGCGTGCGGGGGATGTCTTCGTCTGTGGGGAGCCGGGGCCGCTGCGCGAGGTCGGGGAGGGGGCCGGGGGGCGGGTGGAGGAGGGAGCGGCCTTCTAGCGCCGGGTGAGGAGGGAGAGGCAGGTGCATTACGGACGTGGAGGCTGGTTTGGGGACAGGAGGCGTGTTTGGATCTAGAGGGGGCGGGGCTAGTCGGCCCGGGGTGCAGGGAACGTCCCCGGGCTCTGCTTTACCTTTGGGTTTGGACTCCTGGTCGCTGTCGGGCAGGGCGCCCGTGGGCGTGGGCGGCCGAAGGCTCGCTGCATGCTCCTGAGGTTCAGACTTCACCGCAGGAACGACGCTGTCTCTGACGTCTCGTTCTTTGACTACGAGACAAAAGAAGATCATTAATTAATTTAACCTGGAGTAAATACTTCAATATGATGGTTAGGTGAGGTTAGGTAAGCTTTATTGATCCCACATGGGGAAACTAAAGTGTGTCCAAGCAAATATCCGTCGGTAGAATTTCACTAAACTCTTGTATGGTGTCATTGGTCGGCTGCACAGTGTGGGAATAAAGGTTAAATCTAGTTCATACAAGCTGTCACAACATCACTATTCATCAATATTTATCGTACTGATGGAAATTTGTTTGGACACACTTTATTTTACCACCAGGTCAAAAATCAATCATACAGCACAGAGACAACAGACAACATAAACACAACAGACACACTAAGGCCGATGAAACATGATTGAAAAAGAGAAGGACATGTCCGATAAAACAAAAGTTATTTATAAGTTAGGTGCCTTTCTGAAGTGTGTCCTTCGTTTGTTTAAGTGATACTTTACCATATTAATTGTCTATTTATCTATGTTTTTTTTTTGTATGTCCTCCATTTGTCAGAGATGGAAGTACGTACAGCCCCACTGCTGCTTGTTGGTTAGTTGGTTGGTTTTTACTGTCTAATGTTTGTTTGTGAGATGGATAAAAGAAAGTGAAAGTGAAATAGCACAACAGTATGATAATATGATAATATGATAAATGATGAGACCCGTCTGTCGACTCTCACCTGCGATGCCTTGAGGTGAAGGCGGCTTCAGGTCCATGGCCTCCTCCTCCTCCTGCTCCTCGGGGCTCGGAGGTCTGTGTTTGAGCGCAACGCTGAGCTCCTCCTTGATCTTCCTGTCCTCCTTCTCCTCCAGGACCGGTTCTGCGGGAGGGCTCGGCGGCTTGACCTCCGCCTCGCCGCCGCCGGCCCCCTCCTCTTCATCGGAAGACGAAGACGACGAGGACGAAGAAGACGAGGACGACCGGGCCACTTTGCCTTCGTCCTCCGCCTCTTCGGCCGCCGTCACCGCTTCCTCGTCGTCTTCGTCCTCTGAGCTCATCTCGTACTCGGAGGAGTCCGAGCTTTCCGCGGAGGAGGAGCTGGCCTTGGACGAGGCTGAACTGCCGGCTTCTGTAATAGTTGTAATGATTTATTACAGGAAAGAGACTTGATAGAAATAAAAAAAGAGGTTTGTGCTGTTGCCAGATATTTAAAGTACCATCATCAGACGAATCGGAGGACGAGCTCTCACTGGATGAGTCTTCATCATCACCCTCCTCGTCGCCACTCGCCTAAGAGAGATTGATTTATAATCAGAGGAATTCATATTCATACACAAACAAATGTAAGTAAAAGTAGTGATTTTCCCCAACGCTTACTTTTCCTGATGACAGCCTCTCTGCAGGCTCGGCTTCATCCGGTTCCTCCCTGTCGGACAGAGACTCCTCCTTGCCCGAGGTGTCCAGCTCCTCCTCTCCCTCACTGTCGAGCTCCAGGGGCCGCGAATGCCGTCTCTTTGCGGCCATGCCGTCGCCGTCCAATTTAGAGTCGTCCGACGGGAGCTCAGCTGGGTCTCGATCCCGGTCTGACAGGGATGAAAGATGAAAGATGAATCAGCACCAGAAAAGAAAAGAGAGACTCACATCTTTGCTGCTGCGCCGACGGTAGAGAGTAGAGTTACCTTCATCCTCCAGCTCGTCGTCCACTGGAGTGGAGGGTCGGGCTCGTTTGTTGTCGCCCGCAGCCGCCGCCTCAGGTGGGTCCTTCCTCTTCACCTGAAAGAACACGTGAATATTAACTATCAACAGGCAGAGCAGCTGCTGGAGAGAAAAGAAGCTTCCTCCTGATACATGTTAAGGTAGAGACACATCTCAGGGCTTTACCTTGAAGGACGGCAGACGGATGGCTCCTCGCAGACCGATCCCCAGGCCCATTCCCTCGTAGCCCAGTCCCTCGCCCTTGTTCCAGTTCTCCAGCAGACTTGAACCCATTGTCTCTTTGGGTTTGGGTCTTTCTTCTTCCTTCCCTTCCGCACCCTTCACTGGAGTTAAAGACGCCTGGGAAAAACAATGCAACTTGTATTAAACCCTGGTCTGGAACAATACTCTTGAATTTCAGGATCAGGTGCTACAAACAAAAGTTTTTCTAAAGGTGTTTGGTTGTTTATTCATGTTTTTCCTTGAAAAAACTGAATTGCTTAATTAATTTGAGTATTTGACAGATCAATTCAGCATAACACAACCTGTCTATATTCTTGTTAAATGTTTACACATCAACTTTTTGTCCAAATCATTTTATAATTATAGGTGAAAAATCATAAGCTCCTGCTGCCGACCTGTGGCTGTACAAGGAGATTTGTTTTAGTTCAATTTTATAATTATCCTTTTATATTGATAAATATTGGACGACTCTTGTGGAAGCAGCCGGGCCACAGAGACAAGAGGTCAGTACAATTTTTTTATTATGTGCAAAAAGCATCAAGTTATCTCACTGTGAATGTTTATAATGAACATTTATTCTGTAGTGAAGACTGAATAATGTCACTGCAATCCACTGCTGTTCAATTAATTCATATAATATGCCCATAATAATTTGTTTTGGCGATTTAATTGACATTAATAAATCATCTAGAGTGAGTCCAGGTATATTTGTAACACACAGTCGATGTGTGTATGTGTGTGTAGATAGAAACTCTCCTACAGTGTGTTTGTGTCTTTAAAGGTGAACTGCCAGACTTACCTTCGCTGAGCGCTCCTTCTTGTCCCACCAGTCGTCGAAGGCTCTGAACGCCACCACCTCCACCATCTTGCGGTTGAGGTCCCTCTTCATGATGGCCTTCAGCTCCTTGACGATGACCAGCAGCACGCCGTCCACGGTGGCCTTGTGCGGATCCTCCTTTTTACTCTCGTATCCGGGAGGAGGAACAGTGGGGTTGAACTTTGGTATACTGGGATGCTGCCATTGTTGCCCGGGCGCCCCCGCTGCCGCCGCGTTGCCGCTGGCCGGCGCCGCCGCACCGATAGACAGCGGTGCGTACGGCCCGCCGAACGGCCCCGACGCGGCGCTGTCGATAAAATGCGGGTAGGGGTAGGGCCCTCGAGTCTGAGCGATGCGACTCAGCATCTGCTGCTGCATCTGGAAGGACATGGGCACCGTGCTCCACTGTTCCCACCGCAGGCAGTTCATCAGCTCCATCTGCATCAGCGGCACCATGCTGTGGGCGTAGGGCGCCATGTGCGGCAGCATGTGGTGAGGCACTCCCGGGTGAGCGGCCAGGTGAGCGGGATGTCCGGGGACGGCGGAGTGAGCGGCCAGGTGGTGGTGCGGGATGCCGAAGCCCGCTTGGTGTAAAGGCGGGAAGCCGGGGGGAGGGATGGAGATGGTCTGCATCGGGGACACGGCGGAGTTGACCACGATGCCCTTCCCGCACTCTCCGCCGGTGATCGGAGTCCCCGGCATCTCGTCGTCTGAGATTTCCATGTCTTCTCCCGACGACTGTTGAGCCTGCGTGTGAGGAGACAGGGTGTCAGCGCTGTGAGAGATGAACATCTTCAAGCCCTTTTCACAGGTCACCTGCTCTTTTCAGCTCCATGACAACTGAGCAAAACCCGCTCAGGTATAAAACTAATAAGTGGATCTTAAGTTAGGATTGCTTTAACTTTTACAATAGTTCTTTCTGTAAAACTACCTGGGTTAAAGCTATTTTGGGGGGGTTTATACTAAACAAACAAACAAAAAAAACTGAAATAAAGTGAGTTCTCAAATGCCTGTAAAGAAGCAGCCATACAAAAATGAAAGCATCTATTTTAGGAGAATAACTGTTAAAAGAATGAGTAAACAAGATTACTAATCTGATCGGGACATTTAAATAAGAGCACCAAATATTTTAATGCTGGCCTAAATTCAAAGTTTAGAAAGTTTAGGACATGCACTGACACAGTCAAACACAACTGACCCATAATCTTTGGTCAGTAGGTTTCCAAACAAAGTTGTTTGTTCAGGCATCAAACTGTGTGCTACCAAACCCGAATATCAGTGCAGGAATAATGCTGTCAAACATAACAGCATAACTCTCTTCCTTCTTTCATATTAAACAAGGATCTCTGTCCAAACTGCTGCAGAAATGAAACTGCGCAGAGTTGGCTCGGTACGGGGAGTGGTGTCGTTACCCAAATGACCTGTTTGCGCTGTTTGTTTTGTGATAACTCGAAATGTGAGACCAGAGACGCTGTGACCAATCCTGACTGTCAGGATCAGCAAAACCAGGAAGTGCGGCGTTGAATGGGGCCAACAGCCAAACTGTGTTTTCCTCTGCCTGAGCGCGTGCAGCGAGTGTTAGAAAGAGGAAACAAGAGTGTTCAATTCCCCAACAGCAGAGCAGCCCTCGTTTCTCCTTTCAAAGCACAAGTGTAGAAATACGACATCACAGGAAACTCAGGCAACACGCCCCACATCTGTACCTTTTCACTGATCATTCATTTCAGCTCTTCTTTTAACTTTTTTACTTTTGCATCTTTTAGTAGCTTATGCACAAACTATTGCTATTGTGCAAACACATAAAAAGGAATAAATGAGATGAAGTCATTAGACACACTACTTTTTGTTTTACCAGTTTTAAGATTGTTTTAATTGTTCACACATAAAATGAACAATGCAACAGCAGGCAGCTTACTCAAAAAGTCTTTGTGCTACTTATGCACGTGGTTTAGTGTGAAACCGGAACTTCCTTTCTAAGGCAGAACAAAACGAACAAAACAAAAGAGAAAGTTTACTACTACCACCTTACACTGAAACTAGACCTCACTTCCTGTGTCCTGTGTGTAACTGTCATTCACAGCTGTGCGTAAACATCAGCGCCATGCTCCTATCAGCTAATCAAGACGAGGATTACGCGCTCATTTGGGCAACATTTGGCACCTGAGGGTACTAAGAAGCCCCACACGTGGAACCGTGCAGTTGTTATTCTAATTGCAAATTTGCACTTCAATTCAAAAAATGTCAGAAAAATAAAGAAAACATCCGTCTTACCGTGTCCATCTTTTCAGTAGGAGTGTGGCCTCGAAAGTGTCCGTCCTTGAGGTCACTGTTGATCTTCTCGTGGACAGGTGAGCCGCCTCTCTTGATCAGAGAGGCGGTTCCGGGAATCGGCTCCTCGTCCTCCGAGTCCGGCAGCGGCGTCGGACTGATGTCCTCCAGACCTGTGCTGGAGGGACGGGAATTTTGCTGCCCGCCTTGAGAGCCGCTTGTGTAAGGGGGGATTGGGGAAAGCTGAGAGGACGAGGAGGAAATGGGGCTTCCCTCCATTCGCACCTCAGTGTCCGAGTCGCGCTCCTCCAGGAAGGGCAGCAGTTTTGTCCTTTTCTCTTTGAGGAGCATCTCGATGCGCGAGTCCAGGCTGTTGCGCTCTGGGTCCAGCGTGGGGGAGCCGGGCGAGGGGCAGTGTTCTGGCGTCTGGGGAGGAGGGGTGGCGGGCTGGGGCATGGGCTCGGGCGGGGGCTCGGGGATGGGAGGAGTTTCTGGTCTCTCCTTGACTGGCAAAAAGTCAGTGGCGGCGGCGGCCAGGGGCGGCTGCGGAGGTCGGAGGTACTCGCCCTCTCTTTGAGGCGGGTGATGGAAAGCTGGCTCTGAAGGGGGGAACGCGGGGGGCAAGGGGGCCTGGTAGGGCGAGAACGCCGACTTAAAGTTGGGTGTCGCGGGGCGAGGCGCTGTGTAGGTGAAGGAGGGCGTGGAGGGAGGGGGTTCGGGCGGGGTGAGTTGGTGCTGCTGCTGTTTGAAGGGGGCCGGCTCAGACGTCGTGCTTCGGTACATGTTGCTACGGTACTGAGGCCTCTCTGGTCTGCGGTTGTACGCGTCCTGGAACTTGCTCTCGTGTCTCCGGGATTTGTATCCTCCTCCTCCTCCCCCTCCTCCTCCTCCTCCTCCGGAGCTCTCGGGCCGGCTGGACTGGTACGCGGGCGTGGACTGCCGACTGGAGAAATTGGAGTCTTGAGAAAAAGGCGTACTCGTCTGGCGTGGGGTATGAGGGGTTCCCTGGGACTGGGGGGTGTCCTGCCTTAGGCTGGAGTAGCCCGTCTCCAGGGACAGAGGAGTGGTGGAGCTGCTGGGCGGTAATGTTGCTCCCACAGCGGACATGTTGCCCTCCGACAACCTGCGGATGGGATCCTGTTTGTGAAGAAACAAACAACGTGTCAAAAGCGAGACAACGCTCTATCATCAAACCACTGAGAACGACACTTAGATTGTCTCTAGGTCACATTAGAAGGTGATGTAAAACAGCGAGATGACATTCCCGACCGTATTAGCAGTTAGCAGTCACAGTTTGCACCTAAGGCCAAACTGGAGGATAAGAGTATCTAGGCACAATGCCTGCAGGATCTCATGCTACAAGGTCAAAGTGCACATTTTCAGTGGCTTTGTGATTTCACTTCACAGGCCAAAGTGTCCGGATAACATTTCCTCTGCTCTGCTCCACTATTTGCTGCACCAATAAAATGGATTACAGATTGGTATGTCAGCTTAAATCTGCAAATTGGTTCATTGTTACAAAGTAACACCACGACTCGGTAATCCCATTTCACAATAACATGTAACAGTTCTCCAGGCTGACCTCGCAAAAAAACAGAGAGAGTGCAAAAGTGTTTAAAGTGACAACAAAAAGACTGGTCGATACAATTAAAGGTTTTTTTTTTACCAGTAAGGCTTCTGCCAGGCTACGAGGGGAAACTTCTCTGGTCTCCTCTCCGCCGACAGGCAGGTTCTTCGGAGTGTAGCTGCCATTCATCAGGAGCTGGAAGTACCTAAGGCGATTCTCACCTGCAAAACAGTAAGCATGAGTTGATCTGCTGCCAAGACTATAAAACTGGCTTCATACGAGAGGGTTTCCATTCAAATCACAGTGTAACCAGCTGAACACAAAACTAAACATTTGTAAATGGGTAACATGTATACAGTTTCCTTAGAGTATACACTATTTAGAAAACATTGCACGTCTGCCTACCCATGAATTGTAAAATAATGATTGTTCAAGTACATATAGTAATCAGAAATATTGACTGCAAAGCATAGATGCCATAACAACCAAAACATGTCTTCATAAGCTTTGTACACTTTTATGTACTAAATAAAACAATCACAAGCTTCGCTCCTTATAAACACTTATTGAAGCACCTTTCTGACATTTAATGGAAAATAAATTGTGGCAATAAAACAAAATAGCACTTATGCAACCAAACAAACTGTACATAAAGCAACCGCCAACACTGCCCATTAGTTTTAACTAATTAAATTAGCACATGTGCAAAAATTAATCAGTAAATATTTTTGCATTTTCTAAAGAGGAATTAAAGTTGCTGTTGTGCAAAAACCAGAAGCAAAGACTCTGAATACCAACAACACTGAGTGAAAAACCGACAGAAATATCTACAATTTCTATTAAAAGTGACAGAGGATAAACAGTGAAGGTGGTGAGGGGAGGGGGGGTATGACAGGTTGGTTTGTGTTTGTTTACAGGTCTGAAATTAGGCACAGTGGGAGTACACAGCACCCTCAGCTGTGGGCTCGCGGGAGCAGGCTTACATTCAATGAAATTCAATTATCCCACGTTACCAGGCAACGCACGTAAATTTACACACGTGACTATTGCCCCCCTCTCTAATGATCAACAAGGCAACAATTCACTTTAAGTACACAAAGTGCTCCTGCAGCAGAAAACAGGCCCGATCGGGCATAAATGTAGGTTACGCGTCTTCCTCCTTGAATGAGTGAATCACTGTTTACCTTTTGGATCCAGCTCCACGTGGATGATGTTTCCCATAACAGACGTGTTGTGGAGCGACTGCACGGCCACCTTGGCGGCTTTCACGTTCTCAAAAACAACTTTGGCAATTCCCAAGTGCTTTTTGTTCTTCGGATTGTACAGGATTTCGACCTGCTCGAGTTCTCCAAATTTTTTGCACATGTCCGTAAGAAATCCTTCTCTGATGTTGTCGTTGAGCCGGGCGAACGTCACCTCCTTCGGGGGCACGGGGCCGATGTAACACTCGTCGATCTGCAATAAGAAAAGAGGTGAGTTATAATGTTGGAAGTGCTTTCGGGTTAATGTCTGCACCATGTGGGGTCGTTTCTGACAGCTGGGATAAGAAGGGCAGTGTCGGGTTAGTTACGATCGACATGCAAATCCAGAGAGTCATGTTAGAAAAAACACAACTTAAAGTCCAAAAACGGGGCATGCATTAGAGAGGTGCAGGTTATTTCGGTGCTTATCTGCCCTCTGACAATCATACTTGGACTCCACGTCCCACTGATGAGTGAAGGGGGTGTGTCTGCAACTTTTGACAGCACCCCCTTTCCACAAGGAACAAAAAATAAACTGGCACCATGCTGTATGTCAGAGCGTTGTACCTTAAATTTTGGCACCGGTAGATCCGTCTCTTTGTACTTCGTCCAGAGACGGCCGATCCTCGGGTCCCGGACGATGTCCACCGGCGGTATCCCCGGGTTCTGGGAGAAGAGAGAGGGAGAGGAGGAGGAGGAGGAGGAGGAGGGGGGTGACACACAATGCTGTTATCCATCCCATTCACAACTTCACACGCCACTAACTTGTTGCAAAGTCGTCCTCCTTGCACAAACCGTGACGCGTTGTTTGATTACAAACCAACGCCGTCCGACCGACAGACAGTCTTTTAGGATGCTGGAGCATGCCCGTGGCCGGCCACGGCAAACACAGCCACATTGTAACCTATCATGGAGGTCGGCTACTCGGTTACTATTGTAGCCGCTTCTCGCCCGCCGTCAAAAGGAGGGGTCCACTTACGGGCATGCTGAAAGTCTGCCCATCGTAGCGATACAGTTTGTGTGATCCCTTCTTCAGCGCCGGGTCGATAATCAACTTGTAACTTCTCCAGTGGTGATTCCGCTTCTCCGCCGAGCCGCAGACGGGATGACTGTCCATGCCGTTCGCCAAACCTGAAACGACAGGCAGCGACAAGGAGAGAGGAGCTTTCGTGAGGCAACGCTAAACACGGTCCTGTAAACCAGCCCCCAACATTGAAAAAAACAACAAAAAAAACACAGCCAAACGACACAGATGCATGACTTTGGTGGAAGGGGGGGTAACCCAAGTGAGAGCGAAATCGGGATCTAGTGTAGCCTATATCCCAGTTACGGAAAACACTAGGCATTAGGAGGGCTGGAGAAAGAGGAAAAAAAGAACAAGCTTACTTGAACTCTGCTTTCTGCCATGGTCTTCGTTCAATCTGTTTCTCTCGCCTGGCTTGGACATGGTTCGTCCGATCGAGTGTTTTTTCTTTTAACTGATGAAAAGACGAAAGAAATCGCTTTCCTCTCGCCGCTTACATTACATGATTTAGCTTGAAGAATACTGCCTCCTTTTCAGCGAGAGCCAACACATATTGTGTGTGTGTGCCTCTGGTCTGTGGCTCCTGTCTCTCCCACAATACACCGCTAGGCTTGCCCACCTCCGATGCTAGCTGCACTTTCGATGTATACTTATTTCCCTCCGTTGGTAATTCTGCGTTATTTATGCAGAAGGTGGAATTACAGAATTTTAACAGGCTCGATTAGCGATTTTATTTTCATATATAATATTATTTTGGGGTTTGTAACAGTCGCGTGCTGCTAAACCTCATAATCGTTTTTGTGTCGAATCTGCCGGCTGCATTTACCCAAATGGCAAACACAGGAGAGACACAGGGGGCAATCTCTTCTTAACTGCCACTGAAGGCTAATAAAAATGGATCGGTCGTAGTTTTTTGTATAGAAACCTGAATTTATATTAGAAAACGACAAGAAACAAACAGGGACTGCGCTGCTGTGAAGCTAAAATCGCTGACGGCGAGCTGTTTGGGTCTCAACGAGGATTTTTTAAATTTTATTTTTTAATATGAAGCTCGGTTATTATTTGTTGAAATTTACAGTCATGCTAACGTTAACAACCGTTGGAATGCGGCGGCTTGTTACATCTCTTTCTCTGACAGTTCGTCCAATCCGCTACAACAAACTAGTCCCAAACCTGTGATTCGGTCGGCTTTTACAAGCAAGCGCGGGGCTCTTTTATCACATAGTTTTAACAGTTTGGATTTTTTATTTATTTTTGATTTAACATATGTTTTCGCGAACTGTATAGTGTCGAATAAAGTGGGTTTTGTTTGACATTGCCTGGTGTTTTGTAGTGCTCGGGCAATTGGCTGGTTAACAGCGGCAGCACGGCGGGCCAATCAGAGCGCAGCAGCAGAGGAGCTGTCTGCTATTAGAGGCACGGTTCAGGAGTCCTTCAACAGAGAGCAGAGAGAGGGGGCCGAGCGCTCTCGGCAGCCATTTTCCTAAAAAACAGGACTCAATGGCCTATATGGGTTTCCTTTGTTCCAAAAGGGATCTTACACTTGATTTCCTCATCTCTCACGGACTATGATAAAACTATGATTGCTCCTTTTAAAGGACTGAGAAGAAGGAAGAGAATGTGCTGGATGTAATACCCTGTGACATTTTGAGCCTTTTTTCCTCTGCCTGGAATCCATCTTTGTCTTAACTAGGTCATGGCACACCCATACAATAGTATTTATATTTCTTAAGTGAAAAGAAACCAAATGTTGTGAATAAACAGCTTTATGGGTTTGAAGATGTTAGGTTAGGTGGGGTAAAAACACAGTTAAAGTAACTAAGTGTGTAATGGCTGATTGCTGGCATTGCACTTATGGCCTTGTAGGATATGAGTAGCAATGAGTAAGTTCAACTCTTTTATAATTTGACATTTTGATAATTTAGTAATGTAAATGTGAGGCATGCAGTTACTGTTATTAAAAGTATTTTTCTGTCAATTTATCTACTGAGCTTATCACTTTTATCACATAGACATTGTGGCATTTGTAACAGCCAGCTGTATTTATTATGTTCACTGGCATGCTGACATATAAGTATACAGCCTACAGTCCAGATTATGTACCTATCTGCACTTCACAGGACAGCAGACAGGCCATGGATAACTAATGGCCCGTTTGCAAAACAGTTTATTGTGCTGCCTGCAAATTTGACTGTTGATTGATAATCCCTTGGCTTTGATTAATGACTTTAAACACTTTCCTTTCACAACAGCAACGCTTAACACCCTGATGACTTGTGTTGTACCCTTCCTGCAACTGTGGAGACAACTTCAAGCACGGTTAGGTTTGTGCTGTCCATTTGCCATTTAAGACTATGTCCAAAGTGTAAATGTCGGCTTGACCTTGCTTCAAGGACATATTTAAATTTCTAAATAAGCCCAGTCTGTGCCATTTTTTTATTTACATTTTCTACAGCAGTCTAAAAAAAAATACACTGTTACGTTTAAGAGGAAACAGATGGAGGGAAAACTCTCATGGTGAAAATATTTACCTCAGCACTTTGGTGAAATGCAGTTAACAGGCCTAAACGCTGGGGCAGGAGGAATGTTTTCAGCTCCATCTTCGGATCCTTTAATAATGACATTAATAAGGGGTGGGAATGCGTCTCCTGCAAAGGAAGGAATCCATTAGCACGAATGATAGAGCTCTTTTGAAAACTTTTTGATCAGTGCTAGTCATTGCCTCTCTGCCAGCGAATATGCATCTTCAAGCATCATCTGTGTGGGCAATATGCAAACCATCTCCTCTCTCTCCTTGAAGACAGGATTGCAGTCAAGTATAACCTCTTTCATTTCGACATTTCTAGCTGAGCTACATCATATAAAACCACAAGGAAATGTTGTTTTTGAAAGGTAATGGATTTTGAGCTATTTAACTTAATTTAACAGTTTGTATGTTTACATGTAGTTATTCTCATAGAGAACAGACGACATAAACAATATATCGTGATTAAAATGCTATCAATAAATATGACTTTAGCTTAAAAAGCTGTAACCAACATTTTTTGATAGATGTTGTAAACTTACAGGTAGCATTCAAAACATGTAATCCAAGTCTTAAAACGAGCAAAATGAATCTTATTGGGAGAAATCTCGTATATTTCAGTGCTTCCCTTTGTCCGAAGACACCTTTTGGTGGAAATGTAAGCTACTCTTGTTCAATGGTTTCTCTGCTGTTCTCTTCTCAAAATGGCTTCTTTACAGACAAAGGAGAGCACTGTGCTGTAGAATGTTGCTGCGCCATAACTGGGTGAGGCTCGTGCTCTCGGGGAGAGAGAGGCTTTTTTTCTGGGGACAATTCTCGGTGATTCTCAGAGATTCAACGGGAAGTCTACACACCAAGCGACACGGGGATGATTTTTCTTGAAAAGTGTTATGTTTTACACGAACTATATATATATATATATATAAAAAAAAAAGAAAGATGAAAGGCAGTCGACAGTGCGTAAGAGGAAGGAAACGTTATTAAGCGCGTACAGGCTGTCGGTTGCTGGGCTGGCTGACTCGCCCTGGCAACGGCAGTAATCCGAGAGCTCTGGACGGTTGCCATGAGAGCTCGAGCGTGTTGCAGCACCCCCCGCACTGCCATATAAGGTCAACAGGAATCCTGCTGCAGCCCTGTAGTTTTGTATCTGGGTGAAAATAACACCGCGGGTGCTCGACTCTGGGCTTTCGCGTCTTCTACTCTGCTGCTCTCTCTTTGGCTCGACACAACAAAGATCGTTGCGTCGTCGTCACCGTGTGTTTTTAAGTGCTGTAGACCAGATAATACAAACAAACAAGATGCGATTCCACTGCTTGTTCGACGTAAGGAGCTGAAAACAGAGAGAGGGAGAGAGAGACTCAGAGATGGGGGAGGGGTGTTTAATCGTTTGGTTCTCCAGGTGTGCCACTGCTTTGTGTGTATTGCGCAGTGTTGTGGTGGTGGTGGTATGTGTGTGTGTGCACGGTGCGTTTGAGGACACAGGAAACCCCCGTTGTCAGTGTGTCAGAGAGGCCTGTTTTTCTAGATATCCACTCCTAGCTCCGGCTGCCAAGAGCGCGCATTCCTCCATTTGCAGGTCACAAGGCTGCAGACAGAGAGACAGACAGACAGACAGGCAGGCAGGCACTACGGCTCTACTCTCTCAGACTCGATAGACCACCACCCTGAGTGTAGTGAGGGCAAGATTGTGATGGTTTTTATGTATGTTACCAAAGGCGAACATTTGACATTAGCTAGGGGATTTGCGTTCAAATCCGTTAATGAGGTTATTTATAGGCCTTTGTTCAAAAAAAAAAAAAAAAAACTCCTCCCCGGTGGGTTGCGCCATCCAACACTGCTCGCCGCTGACAGACTGGAATATTCCACACAGAGGATTGGCCTCTCTCTTCTGCAGGACAGCTGTCTCTCTGCACGGCGATTAACTACTATTTTTGACAATTGCTCTTTGTTTATTAACTGATGAAAATGGGGCTTTACATGTATGGATATTTTGTACACCTACAGGACAATTAATATCCTTTATAGGGTTATTCATATGTTGTACTACCAGTTTCACCTCGTGAGTCAAACAAGCACTCTCTCTTTTTTCTTTTTTTTAGATTAATATAGGCTGCAGCAATTTTTCATAGCTTGTGCTGCACAGTGCAGTATTGTAAAAGCATAGGGGGCACATGAGAGTGGTGTGTGGCTATTTCTCTGGAGTCAGACAAACCAGGCAGGCAGGCAAACTGCCACGTGCACTCTTTCTCTCTGTTTCTCATTGTATTGCCAGCCTTTCACTCTGACGGATTGTTTCCTGAATCCAATCAGGTATCCTCTGCGTTTTGTGATTTTTGATTATTTATGGGTAGACACTGGCTTATTCAAGGATGTTTTAATGCAGATTGGTGGTACTGTATTTGTTGTATCTAAAACAATAGCTCCTCTTCTCTCTACTTCTTAATCTTATCTTTATCTGCATGTTAGTGTTATCAGTAGTGTAATATTCCACAGTATGGTCTGTGATTTAGTCTCTTTTACTTGGTAATACTATCATCTGTCTGTGTTTTTTTGATTTGACTTAAATAAATAGACTGTACACTCATTTTTGTTTTGTTGTTGTGGAAACTGAAGCAGATTGTTGTATTTTTTGATGGATCCACTGAAAATTACATTGGGCCTGTATTTAAAAGATAATTTTATCCTGCACTGATATATTGGCTACACACTACACTAAAATACACAGTAAACATGGTTGATGCTGCAAGAAGACATGGCTGTCGGAGGTGGAATTCTCATTTAGTTGTTAGGGTATGTATGAATATGTTTTCAGGCAAAATACTTGAAAGATTACATGATGTCTCTTAAAATAGACACAGTGAAGGGCAGTGTCAGCTTATCCTCTTAAAGGGACAGCTTGCCCAAATTTTCTGCACTAACAAACTGCATCCTTTCTCACCACTGACCACTGAAATATAACCCTTCAGTCTGACCTTGTAGCCCACATCGGTTTGAGCTTGGGCTGCCTTGATGACAGAAAATGTCAATCATGAAATAATCACTGTGGTGTATTCTGATTATGCGCTCCATTATGACCCGCTTTTTTCTGACAGCCTATAACCTACCTACATATCTATTTAGCATTAGAGCATCTTTCCAAATTGTGTATCAAAAATTTTATATTATTGCATGCAATATAATGTAATGTCTAAAGAACATGTATCAGAACAAACTGCATGTCCATTTGGTAAATTTTTTTAACTTTCATTCCTAGTCCAAGATGTTGTTGAAGGGAGATCTCAGCTGATGTCGTTACTCAGAGATTATTTTGTCACAACCTAAAATAGCTTGTTTCCATTACTCTCCGATTAAAAAAACCATCTTGTAGTCATGTGGCGCTGTACAGCTAGGTGACGCACAGTATCCTCTAATATTATCTCCATCTCAGTCACTTTATTTTGCCCATTTCATGAGTTTGCTGCTGGATCTATGTACATTGCACCCTAGGCCGACAGAGAAAAGTCAATCCTTACGCCCAGCCTGTGATGTCACTGCCGTCTTCAGCCATACAGACTGAACAGAGGGTGACTGACATCTTCCTTGTAACTACCCCCTGGATCCAAAATAGTTTCTTAAAAGGCAAAGGCATTCCTTGTAAGTAACATATGATACGAAACATAATCTAAAGCAATTTAAATCAATGTCATATTTAATCATTCACAAATACATCTATATTCTCGCATTTCTTTCTTGTATACTGGTATTTATAGGAATATTCCATAAAGATTCAAACTTCCACACCTCACAATGTAAAGGGTTGGCAACCGGGAAAAAAAAATTCACACAGGTGTTGTATATTTAAAGGATGTGGTTTATTACAGGTCATCATTTGTCCTTCATCTATTAATCAAATAAAGTTGCTTCAATGCTTTCTACTTGTGTTTGTTTCTGTGATAACAAATTCAGACGCTCTACTGGAGATACCAATTCAGCCCATTCACTGTCACCAGAGCATCTCACAGGCCACACACATGACGTCACGGATAACAATCCAGACATCTAACAGTACTGATTAGGGCCTGTTTGAACAGCCCTTGTTGATCTTTTCTCAGAAATAGGACTGAACAGTTCAAGCATTTTCTCACACGCACTCTTTTGTGCATGGAGGCAGTGCTTCACATCAAGTACACACCCATAGAATGAAAACGGCGAGCACATGCAATAGAGGAAGTAGGAGCAGCCAGACTCAGATGCTCCACATGTGTAACTCAGCCGCAGTATTATTCATATACAGACATGTTGCTTCGGTGAGAGGACCGACAGTAGGACGCGTAGGGGGGTCAATTGGAAACTGCTTCAGCGAGGAGACAGGAAGAGGAAGTGGTGACTAGATAGAGCTACCTGGTAAAACATGAGGGTTGTCTGTTCCTCTCTCCCGACACTGCCTGCAAACCACCTCAGCCTATCCAAATGTAGACTCATCAGTTTCTACCATGTATTTAACCTAAATCTGGAGGGAGTATCTTCAGCCTCGTCCTACCTGGCACCTGTTTGACCTGTTTGGAGGCAAAATGACACAAAACGGTGCTGGGCCTGGTAATGGTACCGCCAAGAAAGGAGAAGAACTTAAAATTGTGATTGTTGGAGATGGAGGCTGCGGGAAAACATCTCTTCTCATGGTTTATGCCAAAGGTGACTTTCCAGAGGTAAGAGGTGGTTTAGTGTCCCATATTGTACCTCATCTCCTGATATTGTATTATCCTTTAGTACCCAAGTCATTTCTCACCTATGTAATTGAGTAAAACCTTATTTAGTTCTGTCATTACTGTGACCTGAATCCATGTATTAAATGATTGGCTAATTTAATAATGTCACTTGAATTGTGCTGAAATGACAACACATGAAATAATATGTCAACACATAGCTGTATTATAAAATCGACATATTTCTCTTGTGTCAAAAACAGAAATATGCACCATCAGTGTTTGAAAAATATGCCACCACGATAAAACTGGGAGGAAAAGAGATAAAACTCAACCTGTACGACACGGCCGGTAAGTTTCCTCATTGAAAATCACCTCCAACAATCAGTTCTCAGTGTCAGAGCAGAACTTTTTTTTCTCTATAATGTGAAAAGAGGACATTAGTGTTGTGAGCATGACGAGCAGTAACCACACACACTGTGTCCACCGGACTGAATATAATAGAAACATTGTGCAGACAAAGAGCACACGTACTGACTCAGATGTCAGTGTTGATGTGACCGCCATAGGGGGCATTATTTCATAGTGGTCATTCTTATGTTAAAGAAAAAATAAAATTCACTGTGGTTCTTCATTCTGTCTTTATCAAATTAATCTGTCTTTGAGAGACACAGAGGAAGTGGTAAAGGTCACAATTAACGTCAGTTTCATCAAAAGCATCTTATAGGAACCAGGAAGCTGTTTTGCATATTATTCTTGTTATGCAGACAACATTTTGTAGAAGGAGGAATCCAAAAAAAAACAATTAGATTCAATAAAATCTTCTGAATGAGCTTTTACTTTATATATTATATTATACTCCCTTATATGTGACTGTTATGTTTTGTTATTATCCAGTGGATCACCTTCAAGTTCAACAATACTTTCTAAGTATTGTTTGAGGAAAAAAAAGTCAGCATAATTCATTTCAGTTCAAATTTAATTAAATACTGAATGTATCCGGTGGAAATAATGTCTACTTTTGGCACAGGAGAGTGTCATAAAATGGCACCATCTTGTATTAGTGGTCCTTAAATAATTCTCAGTTGACCCTAAAGCTGACATGTATTTTACAGCCTGCTGTGTTTCTGTGTGACAAAACCTTTATTTCAAACAGTTTTTAGGAAAACCCATTATAGACTACTGGCAACTTATCTTCTGTATAACTGCAGCAGAGTTCCTTACATAAACGGAAAAGGAAGCTGAAGCCAGGATGTGGGTTTTCTACATCTACGCCAACCACCATATGTTGTATCTTGATGTTTTAGACCACTTAGTCCTGTCTGTTGTCTGCACTTTATTGGCGTTTCCTTTTCACACTTGTGCATTTTATCAGCTAACCCATGTTTCACACCTTTGTTTATTCTCAGGACAGGATGACTATGACAGACTTCGACCGCTTTCATACCAAGAAGCCAATCTGGTCCTGGTCTGCTTTGATGTGACCAACCCCACCAGCTATGAGAACGTCCTGATAAAGGTAATCATTCTGCAGTACATCAACAACGGCCGGGCGAAGACAAACAAGAATGTCACTGCTCGACTGGTGTTTCAGGTTTGCAGCTCAAGTGAATGTAAATGATTGTCAGGAGCCCGGTGTGTTGATGTTGGCTGCATTCCTGTAGCTATGATTAACTCACGTGGCCATGGACATTGACCTTATGCATGCAGGTACTTTCTCTGCTCAGTAGCCACAGTGTCAGAAAGCTGCCGACAGAAGAAATGTTATTGTAATGTTAAATAAAATATTGTGTTGTATCTCGGACCGGTGTGTGAGACATTGATTGATTTATTTCTAATGCAGTGGTTCCCAGAGGTGAAGCACTTCTGTCGGGAGGTACCGGTCATCCTGATTGGCTGCAAGATCGACCTCAGGAAAGACAAAGAGTGTTCAAGGAAACTGAAGGCCTTGAACCTGGCTCCCATCACTTACATACAGGTAAGACAAAGAAGAACAGAGTAAGACATTGACTTAGCTATGAAAACTTAAAGGGATAGTTCCACATTTTTGGCAAATTGGCCCATTGCCATAATCCCTATAGTTTTAGGAGTAGGTTCGTTACCTTTACTTGTCGGTGCAAGCTTTGAGCAGCTCACGCCTCTGCTCCGCCGTTCTAAAAACAGCTTGCACCGACAATTAAAGGTAACGAACCTACTGCTAAAACTATAGGGATCATGGCAATGGGCCAATTTGCCTAAATGTAGAACTATCCCTTTAAGGTTAAAGGGTGTCGTCCTTAACCCGAACCCATAATCATATTTTAACTGGACTGGAGTCCCAGTGCAATAACAATATGCATGTCACAGTCTAATTCCTGGTGTTGGTTGTAGGGTGAGGAGACCCGGCAGCAGATGAATGCAGAGCTCTACCTCGAGTGTTCAGCAAAGTATCAGGAGAACGTGGAGGACATTTTTCGAGAGGCCACCAAGAAAGCTTTGGCCTTTCAACGAAAACAGAAGACCCACAAGAGGAAGAAGAAGTGTGTGGTTTTGTAAAAGGACTATAATGGCTTGAGGACTCCACCCTCCTACGTGGTTGAGCACCACAGGTGAACAACTCGCACAGTTGAATGTTCAGTAAGTGAAGTGTGCTCAGTATCTGAGACTGTCTGATGTGGAAATGGCTGGCACTCTTGAAGTCTGAGCCCCAGTGAATCAGACACATTTACCGTCAAACGAAAATGATGCAACAGGAAAGACAATTTTGCAAGTTGCAGCACAGAGATTTTCGTGGTGTTCGAGCTTGAAACGCTTTTGGTTCATGTTTTTTTTCCACTTATTTTTTTTAATACCTTTTTTTCTAATACAAACGTTTGTACTGTTTATACAATCTAAAAGTATATTTATTGGGAGAATATGAACAAATAGTTTTTATAATGTCAATTTAGCTTATTAACATTTTAATGCATGTTCAAGATCTGACTGAGACACCCTGGGTAAACAGTTGTTGAAATTCAGTTAGTAAAGACACTGTAGCTTTAACAATACTGAGAAGAAAAAACCCAACAAGGTTAGTTCATTTCCAGTAAAGAAAAAAACTGGGCTGGAATTTGTTTTGAAGCTGCATCAGCTACAACAGGGCTCTTATCTTTACCTACAGCGCCCACTAGTGTCAAAAAAGCAAAATGACGCAGTTTGTGTCTGACTGCACAAGAAACATGAAGAGCTCTTTTTTTTTAATTAGGTGTTTATTAATATTTTTTTTTTTTACAACAATGTACACAGATAGAGAAATTGCCAACTGTCTCTTGTCACTGATCGTTTTCAGGCACCAGTTACAGTCTTGAAATGAACAATGAAAACATTATGTAACATCAGATACATCATAAAAACGAGGAATTGTTTTGTGCATTCTGGCAGCGCTCACATCAAATGTAACATTTTGGTCTGAAACTGAAACATGATTCAATTTTCCCTCAATAAAAAGTGAAACATAAATACTGTGATTCTCTACAGGACCAATGTGACTGCATTTTGTGAAGAAAAAAAGAAAGAAAAAAGATGCCAAAGTCTTTGGATTTTCAAAAAAAAAAAAAAAGAAGTAGAGCAGGGCATTTACTTTTTTTTTTTTTTTTTGCTGTGACAGACCAGAGGGAGAATAAGGCAACAGAGACCTGACACCACTACAGCTGTTCGTTTGAACCCACCTGACCTGACGCTGAAAAAACAAAAAGACTCTTGTGTAATAATTTCAAACAAGCGTGAAATGTGAACCAGACAAAACTACAGTGAGCTAGAGCAAAAGCCCCAGAACTGCCCATTACTTAACTAGTACACATATTTAATTTACTATGCTGATTGGAAAAAAAAAAAAACTAAACAAAAACAACTATCATCCAGCACATCATTGATCATCATTGTGTATCATAGTTTTACAGTACAGGTGCCGATAGCAGCGGTTTGATCATAATACATTTCTGCAACATTGCAGAACAAGGTGGGACCTGGTGGGCAGTCATGACAAAATCAAACACTGTGGCTGGACTTCAAGTGTTTAAGCTGAATTTTAACATTTGCGATAAAATTGTTCACCGAGCTTAAAGCTCTCTCTATACCAGTATCAATGTAGATCGTTAGTAAAACAGGATAAACCTACACATTTACTACAGTTTGTTAGCATTATGTTAATGATTTAAAAAAAAAGCTGACAGTGCTAGGAAGGAGCTCAGTTGAGGTGTTTTTATCGAGACAGTTTGTATGTGTTAAAGTGACTTAGCCAGATAACCAAACATAAACATTTACGTCTGCCTGAAGGGAATAATAGTGTTGAGTTCCCTTATTATCCTGAATCTTTTTAGGAAAAAAGAAAAACAAACAAAAGAACAGAGCAGCCACTGACTGAAAACAACAACCTGGAGGATGTTTTTGCCCCCCCATGAAACTTAAAGTATATCTGGGCAGTCCAATATCAGCTTCATGTTTGTTTGGTTTGTTTTAAGTTGAAAGACCTACGTTTGATATTTATGAGAACAAAAGTCTAGTAAAACAACCGACTGGTTAGCAGTGAAACAGCACAACACGGAGTTGAGGACTTACATCGCAGTGCTGAGGTGAACACGTCCAAGTTTGTTCGAGCCAGAGACAGTTTGACTGTTCCTACTTCACAGAAGTATGAAGTACGTACATGACAGACGTTGGGTCTTCAAAAGGCAAACTATATTCTGCTCTTTTCACCGATGCTACCTGCCCTCTTTTAGTTGCATATGATTTGAACAAAGGCTCTCAGACGGATTCATGCACTGACACAAACAACAAAATTTAACGCATCCTTCCCACTCACTTTTTTTCCTTTCTCTTTTTTTGTTTTTAATGTACAATGTAAAGCGACAAACTGTTCATCTATGAGGTGAACAACACTGTGTGTGTGTTGGGACCGACTTGAGCAGCAACATCAACGACAACGACGAGTCATTAGAAAGCAAAAAGCCTGTTGGCCAGGTGCTCTGGCTGGACGCCGCTGCTGGAATCAGAGCCTGAGAGAAAACAGTGGTTTCATCTTTGCTGTCTCCTGGCCCGACCGTGCTGTGGTCAGTCTAACAAGCGATTGTGCGTGTTGCTTCGGAATTACTGGCCGTTGGATGAATCTGAGGTGTCTCTCCGCGAGTTTATGTCTCAGTCACTTTTTTGCACCTTTTCCTGGTTTTTTTGAATTTTTTGGTGGACAACTTTTACCGTGGTGAGGAAATTTCCCAGGAACAGGACGAGAAACGTCAGTGCCAGCATAAATACCTGGGAAGAAAATGAGCAAACAAGTGTTTTATTTCAAGACGAGCTGTGACAAGTTATTTTATAACTGTGACCTGTAGTTGAGGACATGCCGAGGCAGGTGGAGGTAAAATTCTTAAAAACACTACATCACTTTAGTTTTTCATTTTAGTTTATTTGTGTCATATTAATCATCCATGCACACTTCTGGACAAAACCTTTAAACGTAACCAGCCAGCGAATCATTTAAACTCTCATTAGAGCGTCGATTGTGAAACTGTGAACTCGGTTGGCAGGCAAAATGCATGGATTATTCTATAGAGGAAGCCTGTCAAACTAAGTGGTTTTTTTAAAACTCTGCCTCGACACGTCCTTTGACATTTAAACGATGGATCTGCAAATGCAATCCTTACCTGCCACTCCTTACAGTCCTCATGTCCTGCCAAGCGAAACAGGGTCACTGAGTTGTACAGCTGCCAAAACTGGGGAGGAACAGGAGGCATTATCTTTCATGAAGTTGTCGCAAACTCATCTCACAAGCTAACTTTCACACATCCTTCTTCTCATTAGGTACAATCGCTATCAAAAAAAGCATATTCGTTGGACTAACTGAGATTTAAGTGCATCTGATACACTTTAAATTACAAATGAAGAATGTGTCGTGGCACTGCTCGGTGAGCTTCTATGATCATGTGCAATGTCCTCGTTCTAGAGAAAACTTTTGCTTCGACTTACATGGCCAAAAAAGAGGAATGGCAAAAGAAAAGTGAGGCCTCTCCACATCCAGGACTGAAATCCCTCTGCAGAGAAACAGAAGAGCTGGAACAGTGACCTCAGGACAACACGACACAGAGCACTCCACAAACGATCGGCCTTCTCTGACATTAAAGACCGTCCACCGAGACCTTACTCAAATTACTCCGATATCTGCGTGCCAGCACTGATGTTAACAACTGTCTCCATCTCACCTTTGCCCTATTTTTTTTTCCCCCCCCTCCTCCCCAGACACGACGTTGCAGATGGCTCAAGAGTTCAAACCAATGAAATGACTAGCACCCAGAATAGCTTACAACTCACCCACTGTGAGGTCCAACTGATTCCTCTCTCCCAGAGCTCGCAGCCGGTATAAGCAGCCGCTCTGGTAGTAGTACTGGAGGAACTGAACAAAGCCTGCGGAGCAAATGGATGAACACAATTTACAGATTACTGCAGGGCCGACACGAACCGATCAATGAGGTTCAGATGACCTGATTCATGCCTCAATCACCAGATTAACACCAGTTACCTTCCCCCCATAAAACTAAAATAAATAGAGGCCTGTGATGTGAAGCGTTACACATTGAAATGGGGTCGTTCTGTCCTCAGAAACACAACAGGACTATAGTCACACAGTCTCATTTTAGGCTGAACTTGACAGCTTTTCTTTCTTTTTTAAACTATGACTACTATTTTGACTTTTCGTAGAAAGCTGTGACCAGAGACGTTAGTTCTCACATGTGATAAACTAGAAGATGACTGTAACCACCAGTATGTGACAGACTTCACTTCTCTATTCGGGTGACAAGACATTTTCCATCCACACAGGAACATTTTTGCACTAAAATGTATAAACTCATCTCAACTCAATGTGTAAACGTCATCTCCAGACATCAAGATCCTTGTGTCTCGCTGCCTCCAAATTTAGTTACTGTCATCATTGTTGCACCAGACTAAATACACTCTAGACAAATGTCATGGACATTTCACTATCGCGTGACAAATGCGTTGCAGGTGATCCTTGACCTACTCCGGCCTCAGTGCACAATCATTAGTTTCATAAGGTGACAACACCCAACATGGGAATATTTAAGAGGAAATGCTGAGATAAGCAGCTAAACCCAAAAAAATAAAATAAATATCATCCTAAAACTGAAACAATCAGTCAAAGAGTTGATGGACTGAAAATTAACAGGTGAGAATTTGCTGCTTTCTTTTTCTTTCTTGTGGTAAGATGAATCTGTCTGGTTTTGGTCTGTTAGCCAGACAAAACAAAGCATCTGGAGTGTGCATCACCTTGGACAGTGAGAAATAATATTTGGCATGCTTCACCGTTTGTGAACTTGGCAGAGCAACAACAACAACAACAACAACAGAAAGCCTGTGAAATCCTGTGTTTGCTACAGGGTGCTCATAACAAAAGAGTGACAACATGCTTCATTTTAACCTCCTGCCACCACTGTAACCAGGCCCAGCATAGTGCTGAATGTAATACATTATTTCAACAGAAAAAAAAACTACTTATGGGGATTTGATGTGAGTCAACACTGTCTAGACATCAAACAAAAATCCTAGTCTCAATCAATTTCAGTGTTACCCTTTGTACCCTCAGAGCACCGCAAACAGAATTTTACATTTACCGGTACATAGGTTTTGTAAAAAGATATCAACGACTTACTCTGATAGATGGAGAAAGCAAGAAACTGGCTCCTGAACATCTGATACATGGGGCCCTCTGGCCTGTGAGAAGAGACGAGGTTAAACAAGGATTAGATTTAGACTAACCAAGCAGCCGTTCTTGCTTTGGTTGTCACCAAAACTCACCAGGTAAGCATCACACCTGACAGAAAGGTGGATACATAATGATGAGACACCCACCAACCTTTGATCCTGGGGAGCAGAACAAATGGAGTGTATGAGTAGACGAAGAACAGACAAGCACTTCAGAGAAAATCAAAACTCCTATCTTGAATTACAGAGATGTAGAAGAAGCTGAGTCTGAATTAACATCACAACACACCTGGAGCCGTTGCTCATGAGGATGCTTTCCCTTATGGTCAATGTGCAGTAGTACCACACTAGCAAAAAGTTGAAGATTTCATCAGTGACACTAAAACAAATAGAGAAAATAAAATTGTTAGCCACTCTTTAATAAGTATAAGAAGAAGCAGACACTTTATTTATATAGCACATTTCCTGAGAGAGGCAAATCAACATCAGCAACAACGCTTGAGGGGAAAACATAAAACTCACCGACAGTTGAGAAAGAAGAGGCAGGTTATGGCTCCAAACATCAGGATTATTGTCATATAAAGCTTGAACTTCTCATACTCGTCTTTGTAGGCAAATCTATGAGGAAAAAAGAAGAGGTGAAGAAAATAAACCAACGATCACAAGCAGATCCAGAGTGTCTTGTCAGAGCTCTTGACATACTTTGCCTGGTTGCTGAGAAGCGTTACGTTCACATTGCCCAGGACCAAATTTAAGTACAGACTGGAAATAAAACAAAAGAAAACATCCGCATTAATACATCTGAGAAATAAAACTGATGGTCTATGATGAACTTGTGGCATGAAAAAGCACCGACCCGTTCCTCTTTGGCAAATACGCTTCCATGTCAAAGAAGACATTTTCTTTATCTTTGATTTGTGATTTGATGTCCGTTATGAGATTCAGGTCTTTCTCATCACACCCCTTTGCGCACCTGTAATCAACAGATGAAATAATGATGAGAGGAAAAGCGACCGAGAGGAGGAAGAACTCCTTAAAAGGGATAGTTCACCCAAAATTCAAATTTCACTCATTATCTACTCACCCTCATGTCGACTAAGGGCTGGGAGAATTTTCAGAGTCCTCCGCTCCTTCTCAGAGTTACGGGGGGGTCCGTGCAGCAGTATTTGTCCATAATGGTTGTGAATGGTGCTCACTTTTCTTCATCCAAAAAGACACACCAAAAAACATCCAAATACCTCCATGCTGCTCATCTGTAATGTCCCTCTTGTATTGAAGCCCCGACATGAGAAATTGTTCCGAAAAAAATTAAATAAGTCTATATTTTAAGCTTGTTTGTAGCAGAAGCTCCCAGTGTCTCAGTTCACTGCTCTGCCTGTGTCATTTGCACTGACCGGCGGAACAACTTCTCATGTCGGGGCTTCAATACAAGAGGGACATTACAGATGAGCAGCATGGAGGTATTTGGATGTTTTTTGGCGTGTCTTTTTGGACGAAGAAAAGTGAGCACCATTCACAACCATTATATGGACAAATACTGCTGCGTGGACCCCCCAGTAACTCCGAGAAGGCACGGATGACTCTGAAACTTCTCCCAGCCCTTAGTCGATATGAGGGTGAGTAGATAATGAGTGACATTTGAATTTTGGGTGAACGATCCCTTTAAATCGATATAAAATACAGTATCTTTCTCTGTTTATATTACATGTGTCAAAATGAAAGATGACAATTCAGTTACTGCTGATGAAACGGTAGCTGTTTTTGCAAAGTCTGTAACTTGACAAAGACGTCCACAAACAAAAACATTTTTTCATGGGGAGCACAGACACACACTGTTCAATTCAATTGAAGAAATCTATTAACCCTGCCTTTACTACTTGTCTTTTCCATACGGGGTGATGAGTGAAGTTATCATAAACAGCTTCCTTGCTGACTTGGCTGCACAATCATTTCCTTGAGTACCGACAAAACATTATCAATTTTTCTTCCTCCCTTTCCACATGACTTAGAAGGGACACTGTAAACAATGAGCATGTGGGAATGCCGTAAAGGAAATAGGATGCAGTTTCTACATCGGACTCAATTGTTTGATTAGCTAGACTGTGCACTCACTATATGGTAACTTAAGCAAATCATTTACTAAAATATAAGAACAGAAATCTGGATTCTGTGCTGAACAGGATACTTACTTTCCCAAGCTGTACCGTAGGTCTTTCAGGCATTTCCTCTGCTTACTGATGGAGCTGCTGCATGTTGTCTGAAGATTGGTGAGCTCCTCAAGTTTTTGTCTGTATATTTTGTGAGTTTCCTAGGGATCAAACAAATACACAAAGTCAATAACGAAGATTTGTAAGCCTGCTGACTCAGTGAAATGGACAACAGCTCATTTAAATGTACATTTCTGCAAGAGAACTGCGGTCACAAGTGAATCGAAACAAAATGACAAGTTGCTACTGATGGGTGATTACAGTCTACGCAGAAGATACATTGAGTTGTTGTCACGCTCTGCTGAAACAATTATTTTAGACAGTGAAAATACATGTTGTTGCCAAGCTTTAAACATTTTCAGTGGACAAAACTGAATAGAGTCTCTACGAAGTGGAGATGAAAACGCTTCGTGCTGTGAAATCTCGTTTGACACCCTTCCTTCTAAATACTCCTATGTGGTCAAATACAGGATATAGGCTATCTCGGGTTTCATGCATCGGAGCTGACCAGCACCAGACTCAAGCCTCTTCCCCTTTGGCAATGAGTGTGTGGAGGAGAGGACGCACATCATTATCAGCAGACATAGTCCTGTGGCTTGAGGTTAAGAAGTCATGCCTATTCCCCCTTCCCAAGACTGATTTGCACAACCACATGAACCCTTGACATCAGTCTACTTCCTACACTCAGTCTCATATCTGATCTGTATGAGGTTAAAGTGTCAACCTTTGTTTAAAACTCCCACAATTAAGATTGCATTTCAACATTAAAATGGGAGAAGTGGCCTGAACAAACCTGTTTTGTGCACATAAAGACAAAATATACTGGCTCATGCATGCATTATACTAAACTCTGGGAAATGTTTAATGGAAGGTATGAACTCTTTACATGAACCACTATCCTTTCTGCTGTGACATTGTGCGATCCATGCTTTATGCTGCTTTTCTATTTACAATATGCATGTCCCTGCACAGTCTAGTTACTCATGATACTGTTAACATGCATACAACCATTTTAAAATAGATGTATGATTCTAAGGGTTTAGAAAAAGTCTATCAACAATGTGCACATGGGCAGGTCTCTTTAAAACCCCACAGGCACTAGAGTTAGCAGAACTACCCTGTAAAGCCAGAGATGTAAAAGATATTAAATCTGGACGGATAACACTACTTATGAATGGAAAGCTGTGTCCATGCAGGTGAAATATCTGGCATCAGTTACTCATCAAAACGTGTGAGCTTCATTTAATAATAATAATAAAGAAATATCCCTGAACAAGTGACAGTCACCTTCATCACCTCCCTGAGGAGCAGCTCCACATTTTACATTGTGATGGCATCACAGACACAGACCCACGTCTCAGCTGTCTGGTGCCACCATGGGGAGAGAGGGGTGACACCACACGGCGCCTGTTTTGCACCTCAAAGTACCTGGTTATCTTGTCAATACTGCCCCCATCACCTACTACTTGTATTGTTGTTTCAAGTTAGCCAGCTAGCTAAGGTGAGCTAGCCGTGGTATTGATGCACGGGATGGGGGGGCATTCAGTGACCAAGACATAATTTACTCACATAAACCAACAGCAACAACCAAAAGTAATCTACGACTTGTACCTAACTCTTGCTCTAGTCGTTTGAAACATGTATTCAGTCGGGCTGAACTACACTGTACAGCTAAGCTAAGTTACTGTAGCTGCTTATTAGCCGCATCACTAGCAGCAGCAGCCAACCTGCTGCTAACGTTAGCGGCTAAAACTCAGGGACGTTACAGTTTAGTCAAAAAAAATAAACAAACCCCCTCTCTCTGAAACATAACCCGTCTCACAGATGTTGCTACAAATACCGCAGTTTTTTTCTTCTTTCTAGCTCGATGCTGGAATTAAGGTTGATCTGAGAATGAATGGCGAACAGGAAAGAGGCAGCCAAACTAACGTAACGTAGCCACTACACAGTCAGTGCTGTCAGTGCCATCCACGACACACTACATCCAACAAATCCAACCACAAGCGACGGTAGATTTAGACATTTGTGTTGTTGTTGTTTTTGTTTAATGTCACCTGTAACTGTTGGTACTCCTCATCGATTTCCTCCCACTCCGTCTGGAACTTCGGTTTGGACATTGTGGTGCAGTCGCGGATGAGGCGAAGAGGACGGCAGCTGCCTGACTCCCTCCTCACTCTGACTACTGACTGGCTGTTCACGGCTTCACGCAGACCCTCTTTTAGTTTGGACTGCACTGAGCATGCGCACATCGTAAACCGCTGCCAGGACAACCGATGAGCTGAGCGTATCCTGGAGACGCAAGTGAATATAATTAAAAGAACATAAATCAATGTACATAAAATGATTGTTACAAATGGTGGCTGATGCTTTCAAATATAGTAAATCATTTTAAAATCAACTTTATATTAAAAAAACAAAAACTATAATACACGCACAGTATGCACCATTCTGTTGCTAAGTTACAAGAGTGTACACACAAACATGACATGACCCCAGCGCGTTCCTTGGATTGATTCAGTAGCTGCTTGCGTTGAGTTGAGTTTACTCGCGGATTGAGTTTAATTAAGTCATCCGCTTGGAAATATCGCTCAGGTACGAGTCATTTGCTCTGATTTAGTCACTAATTTTCACATCCTAGTAATTTGCAAGGTGTTAAGTTACAGTGTTTCTTTGACTCCCGCATGTGCATTTGTCGTTTTGTTTGTCTCATCAGCAATTGTTTTTGTAAAATCAATAGGCTAACACATAATGTAGTAGTAACATACTGAGAAAAGGACGACTGTTGATATACTTTTAGCAAAATGTTATCATTTCCCATTATTATCAGACTCTTTAATACAGAATAGCCTAATAATATTAAAGAGTTGTACACCTGCACTAACAGATTTTGATCTGTATAAATCTGTATAAAACTATAAGGAGACATAAAAACATACAATTCAGTTAGTGCAGGATGAACAATTGTGCAATGTAGTGTACAAAGTGCAGGTGTACAACTCTTTAATAATTAATTAATTATCCTTCCTGTATTTTTTATTCTATTCTATTGGAGCTGCTGTGACACAATCATTAATGCATTGCAGATTAGTGCAGGAAGTATTCTATTCTAAAGTTCTATTCTATTCAATTTTTTTTTACAGTATGTACACATTATGCATACTGTTAGCTGCCATTGTCTTACGTTTAGTATTGTCAGTTTGGGGGCAATAGGTTGAACTGTAAAGAATCATGGGTCTAACATGTTTTATTTTTATGCTTTAGGCAGGTTTCCATCAAGCTACCTCCAGCCATGCCATATGTTAAAAAGGGAAGCAAGAAGATCTCAATCCTGCTGGATATTAAGTCCCAGAAATGTGGAATGAGGCACACAGTCTTCTCAGTCAGAGGAAATGAATACACTGGAGAGTGGAAGGACAACAAGAAGCATGGTTAGACACTGTGTTGGGATTTGTGACATTTGTGAACACTTGGTTGTGAATCATTATAATGTTTGTTTACAGTATAGCTAAAACGTTTGTGCTTTTTAATATCTTCCAGGAAAGGGGATACAGGTTTGGAAGACACGTGGTGCCATTTATAATGGAGAGTGGAAGTATGGAAAATGCGATGGGTATGGTACCTACAGTGTACTCCTCCCTGGTACAAAGCAGTATGAAAGGAAGTACTGCGGGAGATGGAAGAATGGAAAGAAGCACGTAAGTGATAAACTGCCATTCATGATAACCAAACATAATTACACTCTGTGATAAGTTTTGCTTCACTTTCTTTCCCTTCAGGGTTACGGGACGTACTTCTATAATAATTCAGCAGTGTATGAAGGGGAGTGGGCTGAGGACCAGCGGAGTGGCTGGGGAAGAATGTACTACGAGAATGGTGATATCTACGAGGGCGAGTGGATGAAGGATAAAAATCATGGACAGGGCATCATCCGATTTGGTAAGCAAACATTTTCAAACCAAAGATATGACTATGATTTGTTGACAAAGATGGTCAATTTTAAAACTTTTCCAACTTTGTCCAAGCAAATGGAAACTGGTATGAAGGCGGATGGCAAGATGGCAAGAAGAGCGGGGATGGAAAGTA
This sequence comes from Trachurus japonicus, assembly GCF_045865225.1. Taxonomy (NCBI): domain Eukaryota; kingdom Metazoa; phylum Chordata; class Actinopteri; order Carangiformes; family Carangidae; genus Trachurus; species Trachurus japonicus. The sequence goes on from NC_140918.1 coordinate 16,122,468, forward strand.
CTACCACTCTGACAAAGGCCAGCTCTATGAAGGCTTTTGGGTGAATGGAGTAGCAAAATGTGGGACCCTGTCTGATTTTGGGAGGGATGAAGCCCCAACCCCAACGAAGTATCCCATTCCACAGGTACGTCTCATGGCTGTGGCTATTATTACAACCACATATTCAGTTTAACGACTATACTTTCCTTATACCTCTCTCACTGCTCTCTCAAAACTTACCTGGCACAAAAGCAATAATCATGGACAGCTCATGCTGTATTGTGGATTAAAACATGACCTTATCTCATCTTTCAAGATACACCTGGTGAATATGCAGTTGGTGTTAGAGGAGGCCCAGTCAGCCTATATGGATCAGTATTGATGAGCAACAACAAGAGGAGCAACAGCAAGTTTCCACCCCATCATACACACAGACAAAAAATAAAAATGGCATGGCACATCCTGTGTTTTCAGTTTGTCAAAAGGTTTCCAACCAAAAGATTTGTTCTTCACTGTGATGTAAACCAAAATCATCAATTACTAATGTGCTAACTATTTTTTAATGTTAACCCTATCAACTACCAATGCTGGTGGCCAACTAGCCTATCTGTAATCATAATAAAAGGCTTGGTGCTTCTGCCACAACAGTTCAGATAGGGTTCCTAATTTACTGTTCAACTATGTATATGATGAAAAATGGATAATGTTGCACTTGATTACTAAATTTACTACATTAGGCATGTTTAGTGCCTATACAAACACACAACCAGAGACCGTCAGATTTGGTCATACCATGAATTCAGTATTACCAGTAATATTATTGGGATATTCAACTGATAAGACCTCATATTTTTTTTTACTACACATTCTGTATGTTGGATTCTGATGATGGTTGTATACCCTGACAGTCTATTCAAACTTGTAAACTAGACACACTTTGTTATTGAATAAGGAAGTTCTGGTACTATGCTCTGTTCATTCTTAAATAGTTTATCTCATCATTAAAAAAAAGAGTATGTGCTCCCGCAAAAGATGCAGATCTCTTCTCATCCCCATCCCACCTCAACCTTTTAATTATGATCCTAAAGTAGACTCTCTGTTTCCCAAGACCTCAACCTCTAAATGGATTTCTAACCATTGCATGAACCTTTACGTCCCCCAATACAGACCGCTAACTCAGATCATTCGGAATAAAATCCCAAATGACTTAGAATAAACATCAGTTTGACGGAAAAGCACCCCATTGGCACTAAGAGTGAATGATGAAAGAAACATGCTAATTCAGGGTATGTGAGACAAGTGCAATGCTCTGGATTTACAAAATGAAGCACAGGGGAGCACTGGTGTCTATATCAACAAGTACTTCCCCTGTAACCTCTGTGGAGGAGTTGTATTTTCCTGGGACCTGCTCAGCTGGTTATAGAGCACACGGATAATAATCTAAACAGATATATAGTCAATATTGATATATTTTCAGCATGTATTCATTACTTTCTCAATTTGGAATCTTTGCAAGTCGGTAAAAAAAAGTTTTTATTTTAGCATCAGCCTTTGCTACAATATGTCAGCAAATATATTCAAATAATACTGTAGTTGTGGCAGCTGTTGAGTCAGTCTACACAAACAACAGGGATTACAAATGCACATTGCATACATTACATATACACTGTGAACAAGATAGAAAGTTAAATACTTGTGGCTCACAAAACACAACAAGGTAAAATATCCTAACAAACAGTGGTCACTGACAAACAGTTAAATAGGTGCAGCAGGCAACAGACAGGATTCCAAGTTATTGTTCAGATATCTCTGCCATAATGTAAGAGATACGGTAAATCAAGCAACTATGGCAGTTAAGACTCTCCAATTTCAAGTTACATGCATTATGGCAGATTTATGAGTTCACAGTTAATCAAACGTCTTCTAAAAAATAATCTTTTCACAAAAGTAAAATTCACAACAAAGAGGTGAGATTTACAACTTCATTCCCGTAGAAAAATAGAAGCCTATAATGTGGCTTCTGGCTTGGAGAGATCCCAAGGAGTTAAAAGTTCCCCCGTAGATGTGTACACACGTCTATGGGAAATGTGAGCTTGGGGACTGCAAGATGGAAGATTCCCCTCTGTTGTCAAGCTCATTTTGAAGCCTGGTGAGGTTAGACAGCTCCTCCAGCTCCTCAAACTGTCGGTCAGTCTTGTGGCTCACCAAAGAGCGGTAGAAATGCACAGCAAAGACAATGAAGACTAAACCAAAGGGGACCATGATAGAGGTGGATGTAATGGCAGCTGCCACACCCGATGAAACTGTATTATTGCTGGACTTGTTGGGCTTCACTGGCAAAAATTTTACCCAGCAGAGTAGAACCACCTCGGCTAGAAAGAGCAGCGTCCCGATGACTGTGGAAAAAGCCCATGCTAGTTCAATGTGCCGGTGCATTCGCTCATGTGGAGACTCCTTCACAGAATTCAGGTTGTGGACATTGCTGACCGCCTCAATATTGGGCAAAATGCAGGTGCTGACCATGAGAGCGAACAGATGAACAGCCACAAGGACGGTCGTGCAGGCACTGAAGGCGATGAGGAGAGCAGGTGGGTAAGGATAGCTGTTGTCCAGCTGTACTTCCACCATAGCCACCTGTCAAAGGAAGAGACCAGGAAATACAACTTTATACAACTCACTCCAGTATCCTGCTGTAGGATGTGACAGATTCATTCATACAAAAAGTGAAAGCATAGTGCAACAGACAGCTTACCATTGCAAATCCTGAAAGCAGGGCTGATGTCCGACTGGAAGCCTTCAGCTTAGCTCGACTCAGGTACAGCTTTCTCCAGGACAGTGCTTGCAGTGAATGCTCGTTCAGACTCATGTTTTCCGTTTTAACCGAGGACAGGACGAGCAGCGCTGGTGTAGTTAACCTAGTTACTCTTGCGGGAAGCAACAGAAACAAGCATTCAACATGCTAACAGTGTACACTTGCAAAACATTTACCCTCAGCCAGCTGACGGAACTGCGGAAGCTATTCTTTTTTTCCCCACCACCAGTCTCCGGCGTGCCTGCACCTTGCATTACCCACAAGCCTGTGCGCTCAGTGAACAACATCCGCTACTGAGGAAAAACTGTTGGCTGCATATTTGCTCAGTAATGGGGGTTGTTGTTTCACAGCCCTTGGGGGGGTAATAGTAGCGTATTTACCACCTTCAATGTGCGATAATTGTAACATAAATAGATTGGGGGAAAAAAACTTGAACGGTTGAATGCACTATTACCCCATTCCACGTCATTCCCGCCACGGCCAGTGCATCTAAAGTATAAATAATGTTAAAATGAATGAAAAGGGACAAAAGCAGCGGTTCGTTGGGAACTAGATGCTTATCGCTTGTTTTACTTTCGCACGGCAAACTGAGCATGTCGCTAACAGTTCGTCACAGGGAATGTTGTTTGTTCTTGGCACAAACAAATAGCATGTTGTCCGCCAAATGCATGCATGATGTTTCCTGGTTTGTAAAAAAAGCAGATGAGAAAAAAAAAACCCCAATGGGACTGACATGCAGTGACGCTGTCCTACAATGTTTTGGTTCCTGGCGATGACGTAATACACAAAACATGGTTCCCTTGTTTTGAACCTGAAAAAGCGTGTAAGCTAAAGTGCTCCTTTAAACTTCGCCACGCACGAAGATGCTTTCCCGAAACTGAGTCGTCTTCCGGACAAAACATTCACAAAAGAGACGATGGCTCAGCCCGCGGAAACGTGTGCTGAATCTGGACGCAGGCTGGTGTGTAGCCCATAACCATCTGCCGTGTTAACGTTAGCTTATGAACCGAGACTGGCAGGCAGCAGCGAGCTAATTAGTGAGCTAAAGGCTAACGTTTGCAACTGTACCCGTTAGGATGTTTGTCAAGTCGGTTTAACCTGCTCGAGGCAGGGTCCCGCGAGGGAAATCAATAGACCTGACATTTTGTGCTTTTATAACTTATCTTTGTCTCCATAGTTGTTCGGCGAGCCGTGCGTTAGTTAAAACAAGATAAACCAACATCCAAATCAGTGGAAAACCTGCAAAGATTCACATTTATCGCCAGTTGATAACGTACCAAACAAAACAGCTGCCTTCTCCCTGGACAAGTGTCGTTTAATAATTATTGTACTTGACGTCACAGTTAAGGAAAAATGAGTCTACTGCTGCAACGTATGTACTGTTAAAAAAAAAAAAAAAAAAAACTCCCCCCTCATTCACAGGGCTGCAGACTGACCCTAAATGGGGGCATTATGCACCTAAAATTTGAGACAGCACAAGTAAATTTTTCATCTTCTTGCACATGTGCATGCAGTAAATTTACCTTAGACAGGTGAAATGTGCAAGGGGCGACTCAAAAAAATAAATAAATCTGTTATCTGTCATTACAGATGGCAGGGCAATGTGTGTGAGGATCATGAATGAAAAGGAAATGTGAATGTTTGCCTTGCAAGTTGATTTATGTCCCTAAATTTTCTGACCACGCCGCTAAATTAGGGGCCACTGTGCTCCTAGTAAAAAAAAAAAGTTTGTCTGGAGTCCTGGTTTAGTTTTAAGTTTGGGATGAAATAATTATTCAGTCACTTTACACCAGTAATACGGTGTGTTTGTGTAACAGACAAGGGCCTTTGTGGCAGTGAGCTCGCTCTGCCCTGCACCAGTGATTCAGTTTTGTCATGTTAATCATCTTGGTTTTCAATGGCAGCGCTCCATCTGCCGGAGGATGTATGACGAAAACGAGGATTTGTCTGATGTTGAAGAAATCACAAACATCAGAGGTTTCAGCGTGGAGGAAAAGCTCGCCAGTGACAGTTACAACGCAAACTTTGTCTGCCAGATGGAGGGTAAAGGTAATGTGACACCAACATCATATCCACCTTTGATCAGCGTTTACTACTGCTTGTCATTGCACTGCAAGAAGACATCTATCCATGTTGTTGTTGTGTGTTGTGTTGTTGTTTTACTACCAGTTTAATTCTGTTAATGCCATGGACTAAAACAGGCACTCACTGTCTTGCAGACTTCACTTATGAGTATGTGCAAAGAGAGGCTCTCAGGGTCCCACTCATTTTTAAAGAGAAGGATGGACTAGGGATCAGGTGAGAAGCCACTGACCTGTTTATAGAAAGTTATAAAGAATAATATTTGACAGAACCTGCCATATATTCTTTTTTTTTTATTGTCAGTGCATGTAACAGATTAACTGATTGTCATTATACCTCTCTTTGGTCTGCACAGGATGCCTGATTCAGACTTTACAGTGAGTGAAGTAAAAGGTTTAGTTGGTAAGTTGAAAGCTACAGACATCACACACATTAAAGCTAATATGTTTACTGATGTAGCAATTACATTTTGGTGCATCAGAAAGAGAGATAGAATCCCAGCTGCCAAGCCAGAGATTGGGTGGAACAACAACTGTATAGGTTAGTGAGTGACCGAATAGTGCAAAAATGATCATTAATAATAATTTAAAATCCAAGACATGCCAGATAAGAAATCTCTGCAATAAAATAGTTGCCAGATTAATCACACTGATTGAAGACACTTGCACCACAAAAGATTTGAATTGTCCTCAGAGTGCCATATTGTCTCATCCATTGTCATATTTACTATGACAACACAGTGTACAGAGGGGAAATACATGTTCAAAAACATGTTCAAACAGCCTATAATGTAACTACAGTAGGTCTGTCCTAAGGTTTAGACTGCGAGTTTAAAAGTCTGTGGAAAGAAGAGGAAGAAAATGTTAATAAAAAAAGCTGCTGTTTTGTAAGATATTACATATGCAAAAGAAAGTAAGCACCAAAAATGTTATGTTATGCTTAAAATAATCTGACAGGTGGATGTAAATCAACAATGAAATTAAATGTCATAGCCGTAGTATTTTTAAATGACATTAATGATATGTCTTCTTTCACCAGTATCACAGTCTTTGGTTTATGTTAGTGATTTTAACTGAATGAACATGCACACAACTCTCTCACATGTTGAAATAGACAGTAAGACAGTCTTATCATTTTTCTTAAACTAGGTGTTTGTTCATGACCACTTACTGAGGGGCTTTTTATGTAATACTGAAAAGTCTATGTTTCCATTCAGTATCTTGCATTTGTATCTGTTATTTATATATTAAACATATTTATTAGACAATTTACCAGCTACAATAATTTCTGAATATGCCAAAAGTCATCTGTATGAAGTGAGGCCTGATTGGAGTGTAGTTGCGCCCCCTAGTGGAAGAAATTATAAATAATCTGTATAATGTGAGATGCTGCAGTTGTTCATGTTGGAATCTGTCCATTGTGAACAAAACACATTTTCTGTGTATAAATCTAAGATAACAAAGATAACATGTGCATGTTTATTCCACCTTGCAGACATATTGTATTACATGTTGATGACAGGGGAAGTGGTCACCAGTTCATTTCATCATGTGTCCTGGTGGTTCTTTTGCAGGCAGTCGTCGGTCTGTGGATGTCATGGATGTGAGCACACAGAAAGGCTCTGAAATGAGCATGGCTCAGTTTGTCCGGTATTATGAGACGCCAGAGGAGGAGCGGGACAGACTCTTCAATGTCATCAGTTTAGAGTTCAGCCACACCAAGCTGGAGAACCTCATCAAACGACCCGTAGTGGTAACACAACACACACTCTCTGTATGGTGTTGTGATGTTGGTTATATGAATGTGACGAACCTGGTGCCATCTTGGAAGAAAGTTTGACTAACAACACTGATCGCTAAGCATACAGTTTTAAAGGGATAGTTCAACATTTTTGGCAAATTGGCCCATTGCCATAATCCCTATAGTTTTAGGAGTAGGTTTGTTACCTTTAATTGTCGGTGCAAGCTATTTTTAGAACGGCGGAGCAGAGCCGTGAGCTGCTCAGAGCTACGCTACGGAGGCTCCTGGGATTTCTTGGTTTCCCTCATCAAACTCATCAAATACACAATCCAACAAGGCAAATGCAGAGACACAAAAAACTGCCCCAGACAGAAAAGCGCATCAGCGGTTTTGCATGAATTGACCTCGAAAACAATTCTGTCTTGTAACGTTCGGTTATTATCGCATAGCGCGGTGAATGTGCAGGTCAGAACTTGTCCACGAGAGCGTTTTGGAGTTGTTGGATTGTGTATTTGATGAGTTTGATGATAAACCAAGAAATCCCATTAGCCTCCGTAGCGTAGTTCTGAGCAGCTTGCGATTTGGCTCCACCGTTCTAAAAATAACTTGCACTGACAAGGTAACAAACCTACTGCTATGACTATAGGGATTATGGCAATGGGCCAATTTGCCAAAATGTTGAACTGTCCCTTTAATTTCTCTCACAGGTGGATCAAGTTGACTGGGTGGACAATATGTGGCCTCGTGATCTGAAACAAAGCCAAACAGAAGCCACCAATGTAATCTCAGAGATGAAGTACCCCAAAGTGCAAAGGTATGGGTGATCCCAGTTGTGTTTGTTGAAGTGCACATCTCCCTCCCATCTGAATGTCTCCATGACTGTAGAGGGCTGCATGCTGTCTGTGTTTTCCACCTCCTGTAAGTGCTCTTGATTGTTGCTAGGCAGCAGAGTTTTTGATGGTGGAGGATGGTTTATAACGGCTGTGGTCTGACTGCACAGACACCTCTCGGCCAGTCAGCTGTCAGCATTGGTACACAGGAATCAAAACCAACCGTGATGTTCCTTTAAACCTCAGTTGCTGGTATTTCCACCCTACTTATCCCTGTCCGTCCCCGTCCTGAGCTACATTACATTCTTATTATATTAATTGAATACAGTTCATTGAAGTTAGATATGTGCCTGTGTAGGTCAGGCCAGAGGAGAAAAGACTGACTTTTACTGATATTCATTAACAGATTTCCACCACCATTTTAGTCTTTTTTCTTTCTTTCTTTTTTTTCATAAGCCAGCTGATGCTTGCAGGCTTCCCCTTAAATTGCTACTTGTCACAACATTGCCTGAAAGATTTCTATTCTGCCTTTAGGTCTCTTTTAGGATATAATCATTCTGTCATAAAGCTGCATAATATATAAATAAATTTCTTTTGATATATTGTACAGCCTTACTTATTTACTTACCTATTTACCATGCATCATTATTAGTTGTACAAATGTGTAATTCATATACAGTACATTTTGCAAATAGAAACATGTCACAGAAATTTGCTATTTTTATAAGGGTTGATTAATTATTTATTTATTAATCAGTAATTTACAATTGATTGCATTTTGATAATGTATCTATGTGTATATTGTGTTTTCTAAAAGCATAAACACCAAACAAGCTACATGAAGTCAGTTTGGTCTCTAGCTTTGATTTGATGGGGATTTTGTCACAGTTCAAGCACCAAGTGCAGAGAAGTATTAGCGGATAAATTTATAATGAGAATAACTGTTAGTTGCATTTTGTCATTTGCCCTCGGTTTGTCATGCTCTTTCATGCAAATGAAATTATTATTATAGAGTCAAATGTGCAATTGTGCCTATAAGCCATTCTTTGCCCTGGCTGCTGTGTCATTGTTAGTTCAGAGTGACCTGGTTCGCCTTACAAGTGATGACACTGCAGATGTTTTAGATCAGAACACGACACGAAGCTGACAAAAAATGATGCCAGTGATAATTTTTAACATTTCTAGACAGCAACCTGTTCTGCTTGATTATATTGACAGCTCATCCTGGAGAGTAATGAGGTACAAGTTAAGAGATGTACTGTAAATCAACTAATTTGACGCTAGCTGTGGCTTGCAAAACCAAGACAGAGATGACATGTGTAAGCAGCAGTGCACTAAAAAAGAGCCGAGCTATATCTATTGTTACCACATCATATCACATCCCATCATTAACTGACCAGTCTTGACATTTGCTGGTCAGTCACATAGATAATGAACTCCACTACTTGTTCATACTGTTACAGCTGACTGGGTCAGTGGCTCTATTCTTTTTTTAAATTTTATTAAAGAAACGGTCACATCATCTCTCAGTGGGTTACACAACATAATACAGTGTAAAGATTTCCTTTTTTAATTTCTGTTTACACCTCAGTGCACAGACTTTTTTCAGATAAACAAAGCTAAATTGGTGAATCATTAATGTCTTGGAGCGCTTATCATTCTCCAATTAATTTCAGAGGAATGATGTCCTATTGTGAACAATTTTCTATGCTGTAGTGCCCCTGTGAGTTGTTTTCATTGGTAGGTAATGTTTTGTAAAACACAACTGGGATTACTGCTGTCTTCTAATTGGATGAACTGTGCTTTTCTTTCATAGACTTTTTTAAAAATGGATTGCAGTCTGTTAAACCTGGAGATCCTTACTATCTACTTTGTACAGTGCATATCTTGTAAATAATTGAGTTTTTCAATTTTCTCTTCTAGGTATTGTCTGATGAGTGTGAAGGGCTGCTACACAGATTTCCACATTGATTTTGGGGGAACTTCTGTGTGGTATCATGTGTTCAAGGGACAGAAAGTAAGTTCAGTTTATTTTCTTTGTGCCTTCACTTAGGGGAAGAAATGAATAAAATAAATGTCTGATAACATTTCTGGAAACCTAACCTGGTCACGACTGTACAAAATGACCTCTAAATAAGGATTTCTGCCTCTCCTCAGGTGTTCTGGCTGGTGCCTCCCACCTCTCATAACCTTGCCCTGTACGAAGACTGGGTCCTGTCAGGCAAGCAGAGTGACATCTTCCTGGGAGACCGAGCTGATGGATGCCAGAGAGTGGAGCTTAAGCAAGGATACACCTTCTTCATCCCATCTGGTGTGTTGGCATGGTTGTTCTAAAGTAGCCAGCAGGAATAGATTAGCAGCCACTTGAATGAACAGAGATCCTAAGCTTTATCTGAGCATTATACACTACATTCATCTCTGTGAGTTTGCATGAATCCTGTATAATCCTTATCTCTTTATATAAGTGTTTTACTTGTGCCTTTTTTATTTATTTTTTAATATAATTAAGGTTGGATTCATGCTGTCTACACTCCTGAGGACACGCTGGTGTTCGGAGGCAACATACTGCACAGCTTTAACATTCCTATGCAGCTCACCATCCATGAGATAGAGAACAGGACTAAGGTGTGTGGCAGAGATCTGATCTGCACTGCAGTACACTGAACTCTACCTGGGATAAGTTAATCTCCTGGAGAACCAGGGGAAAGAGACGAAAGAGTTAGAGGTGTGATGGAGAAGGAATTAGTTTAGTTTGGATTGTAAGGGCAGAATATCTGGCAGTGTCGAAAAAACATACTGAAAAGATATGTAGGGCCCAAAGGAAATTCTTACTTGTGTGTTTATGTACCGGATTCCAAATTAAAAAGCCTGAAATAGTTTGGGGAGATGCAAATTATTCTTTCTGGGTTATTTCTGGATCATGTTTACTATTTTATTTGTGTAGTTCACTGACCTCTTCAGTGTTGTATTATTTAAAAAAGAATAATAATACAGTCAGTTTGTTTGTGTGCACAGTTTCTGCAGTGTTGGGGGGAAAACATATTTATATTTACATATAGTCTTAGCTTCTTTATTCCTTTACACTACTGTAGTGATGCATTTTCTGTCTGAAGTCTGTAAAACATGTCAAAAACAGACAGAAATCTGCCTGCAGAAATCCAACAGCACCAGTTTTAATTACAAGACATTTAAGAGATCAGGTTACTACAAAAAGCAAACAAAGACTAAATTACCCATGGATTATTGAGTGCATGTAAATACACGTTTGTTTGTTTTTGTCTCTGCTTTCAGGTTCATCCCAAGTTCCGCTTCCCCTTCTACTATGAGATATGCTGGTATGTCCTGGAGAGATACCTGCACTGCCTCACCAAACGCTCCTACCTTTCTCAGGAGATGCGCAAGGAACCTGTTCTAATGGGTCAGTGAAATTCAGTAATGCAGCCATTTTGTAATATCTCTTGTGCGTCTTCAGAAACTCCTCAAAAACCCTGTACTGCAGTTGTAATTAGCTCTCTCCAGTTACTAAATCTCTTGTTAGATGTTAATAATGAATGACATTTCTGATCTCCATCTGTCCTGCTGCATTTTAACAGTCTCTCCAGAAACATTATCGACACACCCTGATTTCTAGGTGCTCTAATTCGATTTGTCAGCATTAGCTCTGTTTTAGTGCCTTTAACCAAACTATGAGTCAAGACCTGTGAAGCCTGTGAGGTCATTAGATTTTAAAGGGTGGGTTATGGTCTGTGCACTTGTCTTTGCCCATGCAAAGTGAGAAAATACTCAGTCTTCTCATTTGTGTTGGTTCTGCTGGAGGGAGTCCAGCTAACTCTTGTTAAGCTACGAACATACCCACAAATGTAGGAATATCCTCCCAGCTGCTTCTAATCTCTCTTTTTAAAAGACCTTGCTCATTACTGTTGGACGTATACAGTAATTTACTCTGGTGCTCTGCTGTTACCAGATGGTATTTTATCTCTGCACCTGGCACTGCAAAAAAAATAAGTGTGGAGAGATAGAAAACAAGTAATTTCATAATTAGATTTCTCTCTTATTTTGTCCCTTCAGACTATGAGACAAAGGCAAACACAGAGAGCCCTTCCTCTGACTCGCGGAGCCAGGACATGAACGAGGACTCGTGTGAAACTCAAGTGAAGGAGGAACAGGGTGAAAAACCAGAGAGGGTCGCTCAGGATGGCCCCTGTTCTCCAGACAACGGGAGGGGCCAACACCTCAAAGCTGTTTTATCTGTTGACTCGGAGGACAGCTGTAATCCTGGCTCCACTTCTCTAGATTTCCCCAAAACCCCCTCCGACTCTCCGGCCTCAGAATCTCAGAATAAATGGACTCATTTGACGGAGTATGAACTGAACGGACTGAAGACACTAATTGAGAAACTGGAGTCACTCCCTGAAAATAAGAAAAGTGTCCCAGTGGGACTAGAGAATGCACAAGCCCTGCTGGAAGACATGAAGGTAGATAGAGAACAAGTTACAAGTTAGTTACACACATGAATTTACAAGACATATGATTCAAAAAGTAACATTTTTAACTTCCTCTGTGGCTGTTTAGGTTGTCTTAAAGGAACATGCGGATGATGACCCCAAATTAGCGATCACTGGACTTCCTGTGGTGTTCTGGCCGAAGAAAACTATAAAGGTAAGAGTGGGTCAGTTGCATCACAACTGTGTCTTTCAAATTAAGTTGCATTTTACATTTTATACACAATTCATTGGGGCTTTTTCACATCTTACAACTGAAAAATCAGCTTTGATGTTATGCACCTGTTGCTTGGCTTAAATATTTGAACTTTTCATCTGAGAATTTAGCTCTCGTATGGGAGGATGTATGTTGAAGAAATCGTCTTTGTAGTTTTTAGTTGAGTGTAATAGTGCAATGTATTTTGACAGTGAGAGAGAGATGGTGGTGGGGATCACTCTCCATAGTGATGGCTCAAACACAGTAGTGGTATAAAATACTTTTGTGTGATGGCTACTGCTACAAATCAGCTGCTGAGAATACAGAAATACAATTTTAAAATATGACTCATTGCCAGAAAAGCTTATGTATTGAATTTTAATTAGTTTAGTTATGGAACTGTAGTATTTATATAACTATAAGTTTAGTATTACTACTTTATGAAGTTACTCCAGAATAGTTTTTATTTGAAGCAGCATCAGGTTGACCCAGTTTATTTCTCTTTGATCTGTTTTCTCAATTGAATCATAATACAAACGGGCAGTGTGAACATCTAGATTCTGTCGCTTCCACCTATACATTTCACATTATTTTTGCTCCTGTTCTTCTTTGAATTTCCTGTTCCTACCTCTCTTACCTTCGTCCTCACTCTCCTCTCATTGTCTCATTAATTTCAGCCCCTCTTACTCTCTCTCCCCTCTCCTGCTCTGACACTCATTGCACTCCTTCCCTGGAGCAGTAGATGTACTTATTTGCATAATTTTGACTTAACTGGCTGCAGTATTGCTTAACGAAGTATATAATGAGTTTTTTTTTTATCATTTATTTCTCCCACCCCGAAAACACATTTGTCTACATGCTGTGTTTTGTTTTCACGATTTAATTTGTCCTCTGGATCACAAAACAACTGTTCAAGTGAATTGTAGATAACAAAAAACATTGATTAATGTGAACAGCAAGTACAGAGCAACTGATGCTGACCTACACCTCACTACATCATGGCTTTCATGTTTGTGGTCACAGTTCTAGTTTACCAAGCTCAGACTGGTGTAAGGATTTATAATTACTGGCAGGTATTGTGGTTATAATGGGCAATTAAAAGGGACATTTCAGCCATATTCTTAGTATGTAAATACAAATTAACAAATGTATATTTACATACATAACTGGCCTGCAGTTTCTGTCTTGACTTGATTTCTGTATTATTTTCCCTTTGTTTTAATTGAGTCTTTTTCCTTAATGCCAGGGTTAGAAAGCCAAAGCCATAATTATAACTGATAACTGAATTGGGTATTCATTTGCATTGTTCTCTTAGTTACAGTGCATTATAATCAAGAACAGCACTTGTCAAAATGTGCAGAAATAATTATAAGGGTGGTGAAGAGTACAGTTCGTGTGCTCAGCCTGTATTGTACGTCAACCAAAAAGAGGTTAAGTTTAATTAGTAAAGTGTTTGCATGCACCGCAGTATGACTCTATTGTATCTGTTTTGTGTTTGAGATGTGGTCCATGCTTTATTTTCTGTGAGTCTAAACACCGCACGAGCTGTGTAACAGGCAGAGAAGCCTCAACAGGGGGGAGAGTGGGGTGTGTTGTATATGAATGTATGGAGGTGGTTTCTATTGGTCTCGTGGAGCCTCTGGATCACCCCCCGCCCGTCCCTCCAAAGGCCAGCTGCTGGTCGCGGGGCCTCTTTGTGTTTGCCTTTTGTAATGAGATGCCATCTGGCTCTATTGGCTGTGCAGAGCCTGCTCTCCTCTTCCTGTGATACTCATCATGAATATGACAACACGATTCCTGCATTTTCTCTTTTCATTGGACGGAGGCGGACTACCCCGGTACATATTCTGATGCACTGCAGCCTCCCATTGGCCCCGTGCTTCCCGGCACCCCTCCTCTCTTACAGGGAGTCAATCCATATTAATGAGGCAGGCTTGTCTGTGTTTCCTACATCTGCTTGTGGTATTGTGGAGCTTTGGAGCAGGAGGGAGGGCTGTAGGCCAGACAGCAGTAGCAGGAGTAGAGAAGGAGGAGGAGACTGCAGCCATGTCAGTTTGCTGTGAGCTGGACGGTGTGTGAAAACCAGCCATGGCCATGTCGCTGAGCGCTGATGATGAGGACTACGACTCAGACTCTGAGCAGGTTAGCACATCAAACCCCTGCAGGCAGGCATAGTGAGGCCACCAGAGGAATGCTTGTGCCAGACAGATCAGCGTGCAGCATCACAGGGCAGCGAGGAAATGGAGCTACCTGGAGAGAAATGCATTGATTCAGTCTACCTACTGAGCTTAGTGTTTGATTTTTGCCCTTTGTTTTTTTTTAGGTTTTTGTGTTGGGCTCGCGTGTGTGTGTGTGTGTGTGTGCATGCTTGTGTGTTTTTGTCAGGTAAAGCCAGCAATCAGGAGAGGGCTGTGTTTATATAGCTCAGAGCCTCAGGGCTGCTATTGGTTGTTTCAAAGGAGAGAAGCAGAGGAATGGGAATTCATGGAGATGCAGAGGATGAATCTTTGATGGTTTGATTGCAAAAGCAGCAGATGGGCAAAACAAAACAAAAGGTTATTGTGGCAGTATGTGTTAATGAGAGGGCAGTCATTAAGAATTTTCTTCTTTTTTTAAATATTGTGCAATATGAATGTCAGGTTGATGAGATGAGACTTGCTGACACAGAAAGAAATGTGTTGTTAATTTGAATGTTTCTCTGACTTTACTCTGCAACACATCCCTTTACATTAATGATGTGTATTTGGATTTAAAATCATACATTGACCACAGATGACTGAATCTTTATTTCTTCTTTTTTGACAAATACCGTCAGACCTTTTCAGGTCTGTTTGTTTCAGTCTTGTGTGGATGCACCTGTTCTTGGTGTCACAGCTCAGCTATTTGAACTGCAATTAAAGAAATCCACAGCAGGCTGAGTAGCTGTGAAGAGTTTAGGAAGTGTTGCCCAAAAGCCAAACACACAGTTGAGCTTTTAAGCAGCAATCTGAGCAAGTTGTGAATTATTTGAACTGCCATAAAAGCTGCTTATACAGCCTCCTGTCACCATCTTGAAACCAAGGTGTAAACACTCCAAGGAGTTGTTGTTGTTCCAACTGATACTATTTATTTATTTATTTGCAGTTTTTTAATCCACAGTCTTCACTGCTTCCGAGTTACAATACACACCGGAGCCTTTTGGTGTGTAACTTCTTGTCTTCTTAGTGAAATCTGGCCAAAATCCTACATGTTGTGCACCAGAGCAATTGCATGATGTGCAGCATCAGCTTTACAACATATGCCATCCCTAAAGCTTAACAGGAAAGTAATCCCTCCTGGAACTTGTGAACCCATTTTATTGCCAAGTTAATTGTTTCTATGCATATTCCTAGACAGCATAAAGGGGAAATAAGGCATTTAAAAAAAAAGAAATGTAATAACAAACGTGTCAGTGATCTGTTCACACCAGTGTTTACCAGACTCTGAGGTGTGTTTCTTTCTGCTGCGACCGGCTATCTGATTCAGGATTTTTTATCTGCTTTGATTAAACAATTTGCCCTGTTGTTTTCTGCAACCTGTGCTCAGAACGTGCTGTCCTCTGTGTGTGCTTAAGGTGATGTTAAGCACACTCCAGTAATTGATTTCCACTGTTCTCCACAGTAGCTGAAGAGTTGCCAAGGCTGTGTCGGTGAACATAAGAGCCCGTCTCTCATAACGATTCCCAGCTGAATGCGCTTTGAGGAGCCAAGGAATTACTAGTTGGTCACTTGTACTGTCCTTATTACTGTACAAAGAGGGGACATGCGTACACTAGACAACTACCGGTGGCTGAACTCAAGTCAGATACGAGCTGTATCATATCTCCCGATCAGGTAGCTTAGATATTGTCGCAAAAAAGCATGTGTACCTGAGACACAGGGTAGTTACTTAAACTGAGAGGCATAATATTGTTGTTGACCTAGTCTGTCAGAGGGATATCTGCTTTTGTGATCACCCCCCTCAGCAGCAGACAGTAGGGGGGGATTTAGAGGGGGATTTAGGGGACAATATGGACAGCTATCTCAAATCGTCTTCCCCTCTATCATTTTTGATTCAATCCTCTCACATGCAGTTCAAGTCCCAGGTGTAACAGAGCAGCAGCGAGGACACAGTATGTATACACCACAGCGTCTGACTCCCTGTTATTAAATGTGCAGAGTCTGGCATCAGCAGATTGATCATAAAGTGAGACCTTCAGTTTGACACATCGTACCTGGCAGGAGCAGCGTTACAGAATACGGTGCTTCAGCTACAGTGCGGGGTTTCTTTTTTTTTTTCCTGGGATATCTGGTCTCATTTCAGTGTCTGTAATCCTCCTGAATACCCCCAGAACAGAACAGTACAGTACAGTACAGGCTGCACACGCCCAGCCCCCCCCACCCCACCCCTCCTCCTCCTTCCCCAATATTTCACTCTAATCCTGTCTGGTAACCACACATCCGAATGCCTATGTCAGTCTATTTCATGGCTGTTGTTAGAATAAATTATTGTAATATGGTTAAGATTGAGGCTGCTTTCTTTTTCTGGTAGAGGGTCTCATTACAGTTCTTATTGGTTACAAGTCTCCGTGTCATAGACTGTTCTGTTAGGGAACGGGACGTGGCTGTTGCTATGCTGACGCTAGGAAAATCTGCACTGCCGATGTAACTAAAGAAATCTGATCTTCATTTCCAAGAGCTGCAGTGTTTCTCACTCCCCGTTCCCGTTTATTTCATCTCACCCTCTGCCACACATCTCCTCACGTGGCACGGTTGGCAGCATTTTGACATGTGGTTTTCATGTTAAAAATACATTGTTGTGGTTTGAGGTTCTGAGCTTGGAAAGGAGCAAAAACATATATAACACAAGAAGAGTAATGATTCAGATCAAAGGCATCTCATCTCCATTACCCACTTCTATTAAATAGAGCACATTTAATGTGCACTGTTATAAATCTGTCTGCACGCCCCCTAACACAGAATAATGGGTCCTAGTGATCCATGTGTGAAATGTAGCCATAAGTGCAGCTTCTCTTTGAAGTAGGAACATGCAAGCAAGTGAAGTGCTAAATCTGGAAGACGCCTCTGGGGACATTCTTGATGTGTTTGTTTTCTCCTGGATCTTGTGCTATAACAGCCATGAAAAATGTGTTAAAACACAGCACGTCTTGATCAGGTTTGTGTCTGAAAATAATACACTGTATCTGTATTCACATAAGGATGCAGGTGCTGTTTCCTGTTTTATTTTTTTGTTTTTATTTTGCATGTGTTTTTGTTTGGAATCACTGACCCAGAATCAGAAAGAGCAGAGAAAGGATCTGGCTGTACCACCGACATGGAGCATATCACTGACCACAGCTGAATTCAATCTAATGTTTTGGTCTTTCTTATTATACAACATGATTGTAAGCGCTTATTAAAGAGCTACAGCACCATTACTAAATGAAATACAGTGCAATTCAGAGCTTAAGATCGAGGTGCTCTCATGACTTCCTTGTACTGATAAATCATAATTAATTGGTAAAAAAATATTGAATTAAAAATTGATAATTATGTACAATACATGATTTATAATATACGCTTGGCTGACTATTTAGTATCTGGTAAT
This sequence comes from Trachurus japonicus, assembly GCF_045865225.1. Classification (NCBI taxonomy): domain Eukaryota; kingdom Metazoa; phylum Chordata; class Actinopteri; order Carangiformes; family Carangidae; genus Trachurus; species Trachurus japonicus. The sequence continues at coordinate 16,140,213 of NC_140918.1, forward strand.
TTGAGGATCCCAAACCTTTAAGTCTTGCGAATGCAAACATGTTGCCTTGGACACACATACATGCTCAGATATGCTTCATGCTATTACTGTATTGATTTTTTGTATGTACAAATTCATACATTTATTATAATTGAATACATTTATATTTCTTCTCAATATGTAGCAGAATAACATTGATTAATACACATACAACTTAATGAGGAAGCTAATTAATCAGACCTATAGATGCTATTTATTTAATATAGTATATCTGTTCTCTGATGTTTGTTTTTTTTGGTACCTGACACTGTATCCTCTTCATCCTTTCAGCCTCGGCCTCCCAATCGGCCGAAACCTAAGATGGCAGCTTCTCCTGCATCAGCAGTCAAGCTGTCAGCCAGTCGGGGAACATCTGGCGCCAGGAGGAGAAGGACCCGCTGTCGGAAGTGTGAGGCATGCCTGCGGACGGAGTGCGGAGAGTGCCACTTCTGTAAAGACATGAAGAAGTTCGGGGGGCCAGGCCGAATGAAACAGTCCTGTATAATGAGGCAGTGCATAGCAGTGAGTTCCTCCTTCATATTGTTCCCTGTGGATTTTTTTATGTGATAAACAAATAGTTCAGTGACAAGATTGAGACAACTTCTGTGTCAGTGTGAAGCTGCAGCCATCAGTCACTTAGCTTAGCATAAGGACTAGAAACAGGGGGAGACAGCTAACATGGGTTTATCCAAAGACAAAGAACCAACCTACCAACAACTATGAAACCCTCAAATTACCATGATATGTTTTATTTGTGTAACATACACAAAACCTAGGGTTCAGTTTGACTGCTTTCAGTCTTTTAAGTGCATTTCTCAAAAACTAAAACCTCTCCTTTAATTCTGTGAAACTGGAGTTTTTAACCTGGCTGCTAGGGCAGAAGGAGGTGAATTGTTGGGTGAATTGTGTGGTTGCTGTGGTAACTCTAAGTGATTGCTGGTTCCTATTTTTCATTTGTTGCGGTGGTAACACTGGTAGTAGTAAGAAAAGCAAGCAGCAGCAGCAGCAGCAGAAACAGAAGGGTTAGCAGACGGCCATGTGTAGTGTGGTTGTATGTTTCAGCACCACGGACAGAGACACGTAGCGAGGACTGGGTTTGATTGTTTCTGCAGCAGACAGTGTGTAGACAATGAGATGCATTCAGTTTGACAGTGTGGCCACTTGGCTTCTGCCTCATTATCCCACACTCATGGTCTTCAGCTGTTTAGCAACCGGTGGTTTAATCTGCGCCAATATGCTGAACCCACTCTTGATGCTCACTTGCTCCGATGCAGAGCTAAGTATATCCCTCGGTTCATCATCACCTGCTGTGCCACATGAGTAAAGCATCTCGTTTGCTTAGGAAGAGACGAGAATCTCTAAACAAGATGGGAGTTACAAAGCATAACGTATTGGATTTGAGTGAATATGATCAAATAAAAATGAATAAACCATTTTTAGAGCAAGTTACAGTAAAAGAAACACAATTTATTCTACTGTATATAACCTGAATCTTTAATATGGGAATACACTGAGCCACATTTTAAAAATCAAGTGTCTTGATGCTGTTTAGCTCACAGGTGACACACATAAAACACTGCTGATAGCTAATGCAGCGATGTGATATGTAAGTGACAGAAAAGGAGGTGTGGTTTAGCCAGTTTAATCACAGGTTTGAGCAACAGGAGTTGTTCTAAAAGAGGAGAGTGACTTGACCTTATCCTGTCCTCGGTGTTTTTGTCTCCAGCCCGTCCTGCCCCACACAGCGGTGTGTCTCGTCTGTGGAGAGGCAGGGAAGGAGGACACTGTGGAGGATGAGGAGGAAAAATTTAATCTCATGCTCATGGAGTGCTCCATCTGCAATGAGATTGTTCATCCTAACTGTCTTAAGGTAAATTACTCAGTAGAAAACATGTGCGACTGGAGAGTGTTTTCTTAGAGTATTAAATCTGTTAAATCGTCCCTATGTGCTTCTTTTTGTTCAGGTAAAAGATTCAAATGGAGTCGTCAACGATGAATTGCCTAACTGCTGGGAGTGCCCAAAGTGCAACCATGCTGGGAAAACAGGGAAAGTAAGCATCTGTATAGGCTTTGTATGGTATGAGTGTGAATTGTGTAAAAAACAAAACAAACTGAGAACAATTAATGTGTCTCAGGATCTCAGAACTAGTAAAATAAAGTTGTGCTCTCTTTGTTTCTAACCTTTTGGCCTCAAAGCAAAAAAGGGGGCCAGGTTTCAAATACGCATCAAACCTTCCTGGCTCGCTACTGAAAGAACCGCGCTTAAACCGGGATTCAAAAGAGGAGCCCGACCCCCCCATGGTGGCGACAGCGACCGTTACCGCTTTGACGACCACGTCTGCCGTGAAGAGAAAAGCAGAGCGGGAAGAAGTCCCCAAGAGGAAAGACGAGGAGCCTCCAAAGAAACGTCCCCCCTTGCTGTCTCTGGACGGTCCGCCGCGACCGAGGATCGAGGACAACCCGCTGAGGAAAAAGAGGAAACTTTTTGACACCAATGATGAACCTGTCATTGTGAAAAAGAAGGTAAGACAAAGTGGAGAGAGGTGGCTGCCAGGTTGCCATCATTGTTTGTATTGAAGTTAGACTTTAGTTGGAAGTGAACAGCTGTGGTGCGTCCAGCAGGTCGTAGTGCAGCAGCAGAAAGAAAAAACCCTGAGAACAGAAGAAAAGAACTGTGCGAAAATATTGTTGCTGCTTTTGGGTCACCGCTCTTGGACCAAATTGTTTCCATTTTAAATTAAAAAATTTGATTGAAATACATCAGAGTATCCGCAGAGCTCCCTTAGACATCTGGAAAATAGGAGAGAAACTGTAAAAATCAAACATGAAAAGCTTTAATTAGTATTCTCAGCTTCACACTGATAACCTGATAATTTTGCCTGCCTCAAAAATAATCAGTCTCGTTCTTTCACAGAAGAAGCTTTCAAAACCAGATGATCCCATGGCTCCGAAGCTGCTGCGTCAAATCAAGACAGAGAACGATCACGGCGATGACGATGATGATCCGGAGGATAATGAAGAAGACGGATTCCCGTTGGACAGGGTTCTTTTAAGAGAGAAAACCGAGTATGACGACGAGGACCAAGACGAAGATGAGGAGGAAGAGGAGGAGGAGACGCCGATAAAAGAAAGAGACAGCGGCGTGGACGACAAAAGCAAGGTCATGTTGAGTCCACTGCTGAGGACATCTGCCGCCAGAGAGAGCGACCACTCCTCGTCCAACTCCCCCAGAGCCGGGCCGAGCAGCGAGTCGGGAGACGCTCAGGAGAGGAGCTCGGCTCAGATTAAAGCTCGCCATCAGCGCCGACGCCTCCCCAACAAGGAGCTGAGCAAAGAGTTCAACCAGGAGGTTCCCAAGACGGAAGACTGTCTGAGCAACCAGAACCACGGTCCGGTGAAGACGGAGGACAGCCCGGCCAATCACGGTCAGCGGCGGCCGCTGAAGAGCGAGGACTCTGTGACCAATCAGAACCGAAAACCACTGAAAACGGAGGACACGACCACTAACCAGAGTCGCAAGGCTCTAAAAACGGAAGACGGTTTGGCCAATCAGAACAGACGCCCGCTGAAGACGGAGGACAGCCTGGCCAATCAGAACCACAGGCCGGTCAAACAGGAGCCCGAGAACGAAGTGGACGACCAGAAGCCTCGCTGGCCTCTCAACAACGGCAGCAGCGACCTGGGCGACTGGCTGCGACACCGGGGGCGGGAGGTGAACGGGACGCCGCGCGGCTACTCGCCCCTCGGCTGGAACAGGAGCAGCGCCCCCATCACGCCCATGTGCCCCCGGCCGCTGCCCTGCCGCTCGCCGCCCAAATGCATCCAGATGGAGCGCCACGTGATCCGGCCGCCTCCCATCAGCCCGCCGCCCGACAGACTCCCCCTCGACGACGGCGAAGCTCACGTGATGCGACGGGAGATGTGGATGACGGTGTTCGGCCACCTGACGCACAGAGATCTCTGCGTGTGCATGCGCGTGTGCAGGACGTGGAACAGATGGTAAGAACAGTTATACGGATGAAAACATGTATCCTAGGCTGCATCACACAAAAAGCGTTGCTATGGAGAGAAAAAATCGTTTCACATAAGAATCGCAATATTTTTTTTGACGATTTTTAAAACGATTTTTTTTTTTTTTAGAATTTATTATTATTATTTTTTTAATATTGTGCAATGTGCATTGTTCACCTTTTTTACATACAGAGAGTCCAGGTTTTGAAAAGGGTTTAAGTTCACTTTATAATGGAGTATGTTTATGTGTTATGTTATGTTTAATTTATAGGCTCCTACAGTATTTGTGTGCAGATAAATGTTAAAATGTAGCAGTTTAACCTGTCTATCTGTATCTCATTTTGTCAGAAAGGTTTCAGAAGCCTGCTTTTTCTATACTCTTTTATTTTTGCCTCTTTTATGCAGTCCAGGCTTTTGAAAAGAGAGTAAACATATATATTGCTGCTGAATAAATCTTAAAAACTGACTTACATTTATTTTTGGGGGAAATATGGTTCCTGGAATCATCAATCATAATCATTCAACTGTTTCACTGGTGTTAAAAATGCAGACTAAAAATCGAGAAAATCGGCAATATCGTAGAATCGCAATTTAAATCGAATCGGCATCCAAAAAATCGCAGAAGAATCGAATTGGGAGAAAAGTATATCATCCCAGCCTTAATAGAAGTCTTCCCCTGTGTGTGTCGACAGGTGCTGCGACAAGAGGCTTTGGAAGCACATCAATCTGAACCGGTGTAAGTCCATCACGCCCCTCATGCTGAGCGGCATCATCCGGAGGCAGCCGGTGGCTCTGGACCTCAGCTGGACCAACATCTCCAAGAAGCAGCTGAGCTGGCTCATCAACAGGCTGCCAGGTAAACACACGACACAATCAACCGGGAGTAACACTTTGTGTGCGCTTTGTTTGGGTTTCATCAACAGCCAGTGGAAGAGATTAGATGCAACTCTGGAAAGGAAATTAGAGTGCTCTCTGTGACAGTGTTGTGTGTTAAATATTACATGAGGTCGGGGACAAAAGGAGGCAAAAAGCTCAGAGATGTTCTATAGCCGAGCAGATCCACATGAGACGGATGATGTTGAAATTTTTACATAATTCTACATAAATGTTACAAAGAATAATGAATAGAAAGAACCCGAGGAGCTGGTTTCTTTGTTATGATGAAAAAATGTATTTGACAGGTAAATTATAGAGATGCAGGGAGAGGGTGAGTCACCTTGATGCCGCCTTAGTAACCATTAGCACATGCAGTAATTGACCAGAATTAGCCATTTATAAAACTGCAGAGTGTAAAATAGATGGTGGTTTTACTGCACAACCCAAAATATTTTTCTGACACTAATAAAAAAGTTTGAGTTGTCTTTGTGAAACTCTCTGAATATGAACCACGAGTGTAACATGTTCCCACATGGCTCCTCCATGATGGTAATTGTTTCCCAGGAGTCTCCTGAGTTTAGATGGTTTAGTTAGTTTGTGTGATTTTCTTTGCTACTTATTCACGTCTGTGCTGGATCATGTGGTTAATTAGATATGAATATTAACTGCATCTGTGTTGGTTTATTTTGTGACCTCAGATTAACTGAAACTCTGGAGACAGAAAACCTGGAAAATAGGACACATTTTCAAACCAGGCTGAAGAGACGAGATGAATCTGGAGTGTATATTTAGCTTGCTATGTTGCTGCTGCTGCTGGCGGCCACGTAGAAAACCCCTCGATAGAGCTGACAAAAGAACACGAAGAAAGCTGCTTGGTTTCAACGTGCTGACGTGTTGGGTGTCTTCTTTGGCGCCCCCGCAGGTCTGCGCGTGCTGCTGCTGTCCGGTTGCTCCTGGGTGGCTGTCTCCGCGCTCTGCACCTCCAGCTGTCCTCTCCTGCGAACTCTGGACGTCCAGTGGGTGGAGGGACTGAAAGACGCCCAGATGAGAGACCTGCTGTCGCCTCCCACGGATAACAGGCCAGGTACCAACCTGCCGTTCACACGCTCTGACAAAGCAGAGAGAAATCCTTTAATCCTAAAGAAACATATAGAACATCACCAGATTTAAAGGGATAGTTCACCCAAAATTCAAATTTCACTCATTTTCTACTCACCCTCATGTCGACTAAGGGCTGGGAGAAGTTTCAGAGTCCTCCGTGCCTTCTCTGAGTTACAGGGGGGCTCGGCGCAGCACTGCATTGCCACATGACTCACTTTTCTTCGTCGTCAAAAAGACACACCAAAAAACATCAAAATACCTCCATACTGCTCGTCTGTATTGTCCCTCTTGTATTGAAGCCCTAACATGAGAAATTGTTCCGAAAAAAAATCTTGTGCGATTTGCACTGCACAGGCAGAGCAGTGAAGTGAGACAGCTTCCGCTACAAACAAGCTTAAAATATAGACTTATTTAATTTTTTTCGGAACAGTTTCTCATGTTGGGGCTTCAATACAAGAGGGCGAGCAGTATGGAGGTACTTGGATGTTTTTTGGTATGTCTTTTGGATGAAGAAAAGTGAGCCCCGTTCGCTACCGTCATATGGCAATGCAGTGCTGCGTGGACCCCCCCGTAACTCAGAGAAGGCACGGAGGACTCTGAAACTTCTCCCAGCCCTTAGTCGACATGAGGGTGAGTAGATAATGAGTGAAATTTGAATTTTGGGTGAACTATCCCTTTAACATTTAATTTAAGTCAATTAAAAAAATTCACGCAAAGGCTAATTGGCCCAAACTGCCCAACTGAAACTTGTGAGTGAGTTTTTAAAAGAGATTTGGCAATTGAGCGAGCTAATGTTTGATTCTTGTTTTATTGTTTTAACTCCAGTATTGTTTCCACATGTTTTTATTGCTGGTAGAACATTTACTCAATGCTGGGATGTTTTTATGATGTCCTACACTTTTATGATGCTTACTTGAATTCTTCCTTTCTCTTACCAAGTTTAATTTTACTTACTAAGAAAAATATAAATACAGTTTTTCATTATTATTGTTATTACTATTATTACACTGAGACACATTACTTTTTTCCTCTGTCCGACCATTAACGCCCTTCCCTCTTCCTTCAGGTCAGTTAGACAACAGGAGTAAGCTGAGGAACGTGGAGGACCTGCGTCTGGCCGGGCTGGACATCACAGACACGTCTCTGCGCCTCATCATCCGTTACATGCCCTTGTTATCCAAGCTGGATCTCAGCTACTGCAACCACGTGACGGACCAGTCTGTCAACATCCTGACTGCCGCAGGGACGACCACCAGAGACTCGCTCACTGACATCAACCTGTCAGGTGCGAGCCTGTCTTTGTTGGCTGTAAATCTGCCTGCATCTGACTTGCTCCCTCACATGGAAACTTGAATTAGATGCACTGAAGTATCATCTCTTTAGCTGAAGGATCATATTGGTCCCTTAAACACAAATAACACACACACGCACACGTGAACATTTTATCACCTAAAACATTACTAGCAGGAAAAGATTTAAAACCTGAAAACACAGTTACATTAACACACCTACTTTTCTTTTTTACCTATCCTTAAGGGGATGTTAACGTTCAGTTTTTGTTGAAACTGTTTCAGAGAGGTGTCAAACGCTTTAGTTTGTATCGTTACTTGTTGTTATTCTGTCGGAGGCATTAAATATCATCCAAATTGATTTCACCCTTTATTGGAAAGGGCACACAATGCTAAAAATAATCAGATTGTACGCTTGTTTTCTCTCTGGGAGGCCATAAAATGTTAAAAGCCGTGGCCATTCATGGAAACAGCTGAAAGACAAATGTGTTTCGGCTTCCTGTCGGGTGCAGCAGTCTCCACATTTATTCCAAAAATACTGCTCACCACAGTGCGGCCTTTGGATTTCATGTCCTAGAATATCCCAAAGGGTTGATTAATCCATGTGTGTCATAGCTTTTTGTCAGTGCAGGTGACCCATTACGCATCATTTGTTCTTTTTCTTCTAACCCAATTTCTCCTTGTGCAGTCTGTAACAGGGTCACAGACCAGTCGCTGACCTATTTCAAACGCTGCGGAAGCATATGTCACATCGACCTGCGATACTGCAAACAGGTGACCAAGGAGGGATGTGACCAGTTCATCGCAGAAATGTCGGTCAGCGTGCAGTTTGAACTGATAGAGGAGAAACTGCTGCAAAAGATCAGCTAGACGCACGGGGACTGTGTGGGAGACAGTTTTGACATTGTACAAGCGGTGAAGCTACTGTCCACATGGAGGCAGCAGACGACTGTGCGCTCGTGGAGAAGCGGCACCGGGTCTCACAAACATCTGCAGACTACTGAACAGACACCGGGGACGTTGTCTGTCGCCGTGCTGCAAAGCCAGAATGTAAAAAAAAAAAAAAAGCGGAAACCTTGTCCAGCGAAGGCAATATTGCAAAAATGTTTTTGTTGTTGTTTGCACCTGTTCATAAGTTATTTATTTCTTTGTATTGATTGTTTACGTATTGTATCATGTTTAATCTTCTGGTGTTCATAGACTATTTTTTGTTCCAATGCAAAGTTTATTGCATTATAGAGTAATATTTTTGTATCAGAAAGTGTTTCATACATTTATGTGCAGAATTGACTGCACCAGTGTACAGTGTCATACCATTGAAGTTGATAATCACTCGGCATTACTGTTAAGCTCTTTATTGTTGAGAGGCAAAGGTCTGAAGATTTGTTGCCAAACTGTAGGTTGGTAGTTTGTGTTTGTGTGGCTGTTTTTGTATTTTAATATATATGTCGATGCGCGGTCTGTGATTGGACACAGGCAATGTGCATTTTGTTTTTCATATGACTACATACGGTGTTGCTCTGTCTCTAGAAGAAAAGTCTAAAGAGTTTATTTGCACTGATACGGTAAATACGAATACATGAATGTATTCACACACACTATACAGTGTACAGTGTATAAAGCCTATTTTTTCAGCACTAAAATGTTCTGCGAATTCTACTAACAGCTTCTAGTTACTGGGTTATATTATATCATATAAACACATACCTGCATACAAGGTGTCTGTTCTGTCAGACATCACTCTTTAGTGTCGTTGGTGCTTTGTGAAAGGAAGCGTCTTAGCGCTGCATGCAGAAAAGAAATCTGTTTACAACACAGTCAGTAGAGTTAGTAACTGTTAAATATTATAATCATCTGTTTACTCCTGTCCTTTAGCTGAACTCCACATGATTAAAGACTGGGAGTCAGAGCTGAATCATGCAAGAAATAAAGAATAACCAAAGTCCAGGAACAGGACGTTACATTCACACAAATCTTTTAGATGAGAACAGACAAGATAAGTGTTAACTATGAGTCTTTCTTTATACCGTACATCCCGAAATTCTTATGACCCAGAAATTTGAGTTCAGAATAGCGATGAGGGAAAATCTTCTCTATTATTTAAACCATATTTGCTTCAATATTTATCTCCACAAAGTTGATAAATTCAGTTTTAGGGCCAAATATTAGTAAATTAAAAATGAGGTAAAAGTTTTATAGGCATTACGTGTCCACACTGTTCAGGAAGAAACTGCAAAAGCATCTTTCCTGAAAGATTTGTGAAAATGTAAACATGAAAATGGATTTTGTTCACTCTTTATTCCTAATCACAGATTCAGCTGGAACAAAGGTTGTTTTCTTTAAAATTGTTTCTTAAAAGTTTTATTTTTTTAATGACTTTTTTTGTTTAAAATCATCAAAACCTATTGCATCTTTTGCATTATTTGGTAGCATTTTCAGAAGTATCGTTCTTACTGTGCGCCTCTATTCACCATCTTAATATTTGAAGTGGTACAGAAATCACAGATTTTGCTATTGGAACTTGTCTAATAACATTTCCGACTCTACGATGTAACGATTGAGTAGATTTGCATTTTTCTTGATCTTGAAGCGAAACTTTTTTTAAATAAAAAGTATTTCAAAGTTTTTTGCGTACCTTTTGAATAGCAGTTGATACACTTCAGTGGATGGGTTTACATTTAAATTGTACTTTGTTTGTTTTTATTAGACGACCATGTCTCCATGAAATATTTTAGTACATTACTGTAAATGTTCAGTGTACATACTGTACATGTAAAGCCTCTAGGAAAAGTTAAGTCAGCCTTTGAGATATTAAACTCATTTTAAATACCGAAACATGCGTGGTTTCCCTCCTTGACTTTTTGGTGACACCTTTGGTTACTGTGCTAACAGCAAATGGAAAATTTGATACAACAGTTTGATACAACCTGTATCTGTTTACAGTGAAACCAAACAGATATGCAGAGGTAGGCAAATGTGAATCCAGCACTTAATAATGAAAACATCTATGTACAATACAAACACACCGAGCGGCTAATGCACAAGATATGTAATTGAAAAATGGGGTTTGATTACATAAACAAAGATTATATGCTCATACTGGAATATTTCTGTTTGCAGATTACGTCCTATTATTTGGCAGGTGAAGACAGGCAACATGTCAGCCTCCGTTATGGCCCTGAGTAAACAACATCAACCTAAAATTACAAATGAAGAGCAGGGTTTTATCATCTGGTTTGTAGTACTGCATTTTATTGAATCTAATAAATTATTTTCTCTCGTTTACCAAAATAAAAAGGTTCAACATTCCAAAATATAAAGATCCAGGATTATGAGTGCTCATGATACCCTCCTACTCTGATAATACTGTAGCTGCCCATGAATGACATCTTTGAGAAACAGCAGCATCGACAAACAGACTTACAGAGTTACAGTGTTTGTTACAGTGCATGGTGTCAGTGTCAGGTTTTAATCTGAAGCAGACGACAACAACGGCAACAAAAAAAATCAATAAATAAAAAGTGCTAGAAAGCGAGACCAAAGGACGCAACTTTAATGGTGAGAGACCAACACGATCAGAGGACCGAGGAGCTCGTCTGACCAAAACCAGCAGAAATACATTCTCAAAAACTGTTTATATTTTTATTTTTAAACCCTTTGTACTGATTAGATTTTTAAATCATGTTGTCTCCCGAGTACATGGAAAAATATACATTTAATAACTTATCAGTAAACAACAATATAAACTATCTATATGCAATTCACTTAACAGCAATTCAGCTTTTTTTTTTTAAACATACCACAGGCATACTGAAGACAGATATTTTTTTTAGTGACATCTGAGTTAACTGGATCTCATGACAAGAAAACAAAGTGTTTCATTTTGCATAACAGGTTAAAGTAAACCAGGCTTCTTCTACCTCTCGCTGGATGTTTGGAAGGACACCTCGACAACATGACCAAAAGAAAGACAAAAAAAAAAGGTTGTGTAGAGGAAGTAGCACCTGTTACCTACCTAAGAATGGACATTGACGGACAACACAATCAAACAAAAGACACTTGGTAGACTTTAAATGTTAAATCAAATGGTATTGCTTGGTGGAAGTTATTTAAAATCAAAGAAGGATGATCAGCTTGACTCAAGGTCCGTATAATAGCTGTATCTTTCAGCAGCATCCCATGGTCTTCTTCACCTTGGGTCAGGAAATGTGGTTGAAAGCCAGGAAAGAAAAAAAAGTTAGCTATTTAGTTAGTTTTTCTTTTTTGTCATACTGCTGTTTCAAAAGGTCCAGAATCAACTTTTCCCGCTCAGTAGGTGTAGTAGGAATGTGAAGTACGGCAGGTGACCACACACCTGTGCGCTTTGTTTCCAGATGGAGGAAACACATTCACACAGTGAGTGTCCAAAGGTTTTTACAGGTACACACTTTTATTTCCTAAAGTTCGTCGGAGAAAAGAGAAAGAAAGAAAAAAACAAACAAAACTATCACACCAAGCTTTGCTGGTTATGAGATGCATATACTGTGAAGTCCTAAACCCAAATATCAATCAAAAAAAGGCATGACGTTTGGCACCATACACCCTCCTGTGTGAGAGACGACAATGAAGACGACGACGACGACGACGATGATGATGATGATGACTTGGTGCATGTTTGGATTAATTAAAGAATTAACATTTTCTAGAAACATGTTTTTTTTTCAGATATTGCACATCCTAAAGAACACTGAGGGAGATAACACGGTGTCATGTGGCATGACTGTGTAAACCATATTGACTCTAACCCTGGGATCTTTTTTTTTTTTTTTTTCTTCTTCGTCACACTGTTTCCCTTCAGCACACAGAAAGAAAAAAAAAACTCTCCCCGATCCACTTCAAGTATCCACGGCGGGACCACCTCCTCTCCTCTCCTCTCCTCTCCTCTCCTGTGAGTCAAATCTAAACAGAGAATGGAGAGTAGGAAGTGATGGCAGCTGGGAGTCTGCTGTGTGTTTAACAGAGCTAAGAGACAGAGAGAGTGAGCGTCCCGGTGCAGCTGATGATGGTCCACCAGGGAGGAGGAGGAGGAGGAGGAGGAGGAGGAGAAGTGGGACTGGGACATGAGTTAGTAAGAGGGGGATTTGGAAGGAGGAGGAGGAGGAGGAGGAGGAGGGGGGGGCAAACCGTGGTAGGCCAGAGGCAACAGTCTGGTTTCAGAGACCAGGAAGTTGCTGGCGCCTGCTGCAGCATTGGGCCCTGCGAGACGTCACGTCATGCACAGCAAAAGTTCATCCTGGGCGATGAATTCGGGGGCTCGGGCCACGACGTGCACGCGCGCTCGCTCAGAGTTTTAAGACTTGAAGACGTGCACGGCCCGCACCACGTACTGCCGGCAGATGGGGCACTCGCTCATCCTCTTCCCGCATTTGGTGCAGGTGACCATGTGGCCGCACTCCAGCAGCACGCAGTCGATGATGGCGTCCATGCAGATGCGACACAGGTTTTCGTCGGCCGCCAGCTGAGCTTTGACTCCATCTGTGGACAAAGACATGAAATTAGACAGTTAGTTAACAAAGTTTCTCTGTAAGGCTCGTTACGATGCTGAATGGGTTCAATGATGTTGTGATGGAAAAACTTCAAACTCCTGCAGTCCTGTAGCTGCATCATTCACCTGTTTGTCCACGAGCAGTTAATTCTCTCCTCTCCTAAATCTCTGCTCCTCACTATGTTACAGCAGCAAGTCCAAGTCTGTTACCTAATAAATGCCACATCTGTTACACAAAACTGCTTTTATTTGCTTGAGTTTTTGTCCAAAAAACAAAAATGAGTCACAGCGGTCTTCTTCCCCTTTTTCTAAATGTGTATTTATGACAATTAATGAACTATTGTTTATTGTTTTACATGTAAAGTTATTTGTAATTAATTTCTGTATTTCATTCTGTATTTCTATATTCTGGCTTGTTTCATTCTTTACTGTGATTTTAACACTTGTTTGTTGTGTGTGGACCCCAAGCAGAGTGACAACCACTGTGTGGAAGCTTAAAACTCCTACAAGAATAAAAAATGCATTTACATACACATTAGGACTGTGCCATTATACTGTGTCAATTCAATCTGTCATCTACCTGTGATAACCGAGCTAAGTTGATCCTCAGCTTTTAAACCGACACGGACAAAAATGTTCTTTGCTCAGAAAAAGCAAATGGAAAACTGAAAACTATATTTCCATGACAACTGGGGAAAAAAATCCATCTGCTAATGAAGATCATGTGATAAGGTAGAAAGCTGAAGAACAGCTACTCCTCCTGGTGAGAATGCTTCATCAGCAGCATTATAATAATTTATCTTGTGAAAAACTGGCATCAACCAGAGCCAGATCTGTAAAGTCATTTTACAAGTGCAGCTGTTGCTTTTACTTCAAGTCAAAGTTCAGAAATAAATCATAGGAGAATTATTTTTAAAAAAAAGGGTAAAAAATGTCCTCATATGCCACCAATCGATCATCTCTGGCCTCTGTGAGTTAAACGTCTGACAGCTCGCTGATCGGCTCACCGGCCTCAATTTGGCTCCAGCTGTTCGCATCTGTAAAAGAGCCACTGTCTGTTGTCCCCGCACGTCTCACTAACAGTGGGCTAAGTGGACTAATATGATCCTCGAGTCCTTCATATCAACAAGAGGAAGCGTCTAGGAAGCCTGTCAGTGTAATTACACCTGATGGAGGCATGCTGCCGCTGAAGCAACACGATGACTCATCAGAAGGTAAAAGCTCTTAGTGAGAGTGTTAATGACAGAACGAGAGGCTGTCCTGCTCAGTGAAACGAGACGATGCACACTGGAAAAGAAACACAGGCGACAGAACGAGGAGACACCGACTCAGACAGTGGATAATGACTTGAGTGACCATAATGACATAATATAGAGGATGACATAAAGGACCGAGTGGGTAAAAATGGCTGTGGCATGCCTTTACTGTTCAGTGCCGGCAGATGATTAGTGCAACGTACAATATTTGTTGATGGAGGAGATGCAGAGGGTGCTGTGAGGTGACCTTTTATACGAAGATTTCTTACCTCCATCTCCACTGTTGCACAGAGGTGGAGGATATGCAACCACTTTATAGATACGAATGGGCAGTGATAACAACAAAAAAATCTATTAGTTTAGGGAACAGTGGATTTGCCCTTTTACATAAAACAAGGTTGAAACATTGAATCATTGCATTTGTTTTTCAATTATGAGAGAAAGCCAAGTGCATAAATAAACATATACATATATTTAAACATATTTAAAGTATGATAAATAATCATTACCTGCAGTTATGCTCACGTTTTCCACTAAAAGAAAGAAGGAGAAAAGGTATTTTTAATCATACGAGAAGAGAAGTCGTGACGCTTTTTATAAATTTCAAATATAAAGTCAAATCAAAAGTGCTTACTGGATTTCCTGTTCTGCTCATTTTCTCTGTAGAGTCGATGAACTCGCTCCAGCAGCTCCCACTTCTCGCAGCAGCCGGAGTAATTGACAAAGTTCCTGGCGAGTATCTCTTTTAGCTGGCGGACTGAGAGGTTTTCTATCGCCGCTTCATTGTCCAGATCAGACAGCGAGGCCCTGATCCTCCTCTGTGTCGCCGGACTGACCTACACTCCACACACAGGGGTGGGGGGGGAGACAGAGCGGCGGCGGTCACTAAATGAGCAGCAGGACTTAACTCCTCACACAAGGACATGTCGAATACAAAAAAAGGAAAGAAAAAAAAAGAACATCATACCTCCATGATATTTTCAGTGGGCTCCAGGTTCAAGAGGGACGCGGTTGGAGTATCCTCATGCTCCTGTGTGGGTGGAAATCAACAAGCTGAAGTCAATTTACATCTGTTTAAACTCCCATAACAGCATTTCACTCACTGCTCAGCCTGTGCAAACACTATAAATCAAATGATGCGTAAAATGCAACCAAGACACCAAATCTAATTCCAGATTTAAAGCTACTGAACTGGAAAGAAACACAGTTGATGTCTTTGTCTCATAAAGATGATCACTTCCTATTCATAAAGAAGGTAGAAAAAATAAAAAAATTAAAGTGCACTCTGGTCCTTCTCCCATCTTTCTAGATCCCGTACAAGATGCCTGATTATAATTCATAATTTCCTCCAGCTCTGTTATGACTGTCAATCCCATGATAGAAAAAAAGAGAGACTTCACAGCGATCTGTGAGCTAATGTTTAAATTGCAACAGCTCAGATGTCTAATGAACAAATGGAGATGTTTGAACACTGACTCAGCTGCTCTTATCTCCGCAGTTAATTATTCTCTTTGAAGGTGGAGGTCAGGATGGAGCCAGATGAAAAGGAGAATAAATGGAGACATAGAATAGTTCAGATGCCGCAGAGCTCGGTGTCATCTCGGCCATTTCTGTACTCTTTACCCTTTTATCTTCCGGACAAAAGGACGCTTGTGAAGAGATGAAATATTCTATATCTGTATGATATCAATAGTCTGTACCATAAAAAATATAAACTAAGTATCTCCTTCTGTCTGTCTCTCTCTCTCTCTGCTTCAGTACATTCCAGCAGATTACCCACTTCCTCGAATGAAGATGTGTTAATAATGTATCCGTCAGCGTCGCGGTGCGAGACGCCTGCCCTCGCCCAGACATCATGCTTTCACTCAGACTAGACCCCTCAGAGACGCACACGCACATGCAGGAGTGGCGGTGGCGGCGGCGTCGACACGCCAAACCTCAGAGGAGGAAATTTTCTCTGACTTGATGTTTGAGCTGCTTCAAACATGTGAAAGTACTAAAGAGCTCTCAGAGAGTGCAGAGTCATGTCAGAGCGGCTGCATTTGTTGCTTTAATAATACAACTTATTCAGAAATGTTTCCGCTGCATCTAAATATGTCGTACATGGTGACTGACAATGGAAATGAGTTACGTGGGCCAGATTTATTAGCAACAGTTAATGAGAAAATATTAGATAGATGTTCTGAAACATCAAGATCTAATGACTTCTTCTGCCAAATATCATTAAAATATGAGGTCACATATAGAAACCTCCCTGGTAGAGTCTTTATACTATGTATAAAATATTAAATATACATCCAATAAGTCATGCTAATTCCTGTTTTAACTATAGAAAACCCACATGATACAGACAGACAGTCTGGTGGATTTCTGTTGTTTTAAAATGATGACATGTTAGATTTTTCTTATCTTGTCAATCACCATTTACATTAGACTATTCAACCTGTTCAAAGTTAGATAAGATTGATTGCTTAATAGTGCAGGGTTGCAAGGGGGGGCTGGAGCCAATCTCTGCTGGCTATTCAACCTATTCACTGTATTATCCACTGTATTTTTATTATTGCATTTATTGTATTCAGTATATTTTATCCTATTTCAAAGCCTGACCAGGGACAAAGACTGCAAATTAGCTGAAGCAGTCTTATATGCATCACATTTTCCATTTTCTATGGCAATGTTGTATGTATTGTCCCTGTTAAATAAACATAAAATCGTAGGTTAGAGTCTCCAATCAAAAGAGAGAGCATGTTCTTAGACTGTGGGAAGGAGCCAGAGAACATGCAGACTCCACACAAAGGCCCGATGTGAGGTGATACCACTGTTTCATTGTGTTGCCCCAGCTTGATTACTTATATATTATTTATACATATTTATATGATCTTTTTCAAATCTGAAGAGCAGCTTTCATAGTTACCAAATCAACATGCCAAACATCTATTCAGAGAAAACTGGAAGGAATTGGTTCACTTTAGGTCCACCAAAAGACTACATACAACTGCACACTGCAGTAGGCCTATATGCTATATGTTTTCTTGTTTGATATAAAATCTATTTGGACTTGCAGATTGCTGCTGCAATTTGGATGTCCTTTTTGTTTGATACAAATGAACTGCAGCTACACAGTAATTTTCTTCCTTCTACATCCACACATTTGACAGAATAAATAACCCCTGAGAATCATAAAGCCTTGATGTGGCACAAACTGAAGAGGAAAGAGAAAATCATACAGAGAGATTATGCACAGGGCCATGAGAGAGAGAGAGAGAGGAGCGATGTGCTGGAGTGTTTCTGTTGTTTAGCTGCAGCTGTGACGCTGTGGGGAGTTCTCAACCTGTGTGGCTCTTACATAACAGACTCAGCCCATGTAACAGACCTAAAAAAGGCAAAGGGCTTAAGCTGCGTGGCTGGCTGGCTGGTCGGAGAGAGCGAGAGAGAGCGTGCACAGACACACACATGCACGTAAATACACACAAACACTCACACACATGGAGCTAACCCAGCTGTTTGCAGCTGTCACGTGGACATGAGAGCATCCAGCAGTTCAGAGCTTTGTCAATGTCAGAGGAGGTAAACAGATCTACAGATGGAGCAGGTTTTTCAGGGAGAAACTCCTCATTCAGGACAAAACCACCATTCAGTGCCACAATAAATCAGAGAATCTCCATCATATCCAAACAAATGTTAAGAGCTGGCCAAAGATGTGAGCACTGATGTTGATATTGTTGTCCAAATGTGTATTTATTAACGTGGACACACATCACCTTGTTGTCGTCCAAATGTGTATTTATTATGTATGTATTTACAGACAGTTAGTATGTGTATGTGTTCTACCCTATGTGGTACAATATTTTATTCCATTGTTGTTCTTTTTAAAGGTTGCCTTGTACAAATTGGCAGAAGGATAATCGATGAAAACTAGCTTTTTAAGCTAATTCGAGTACATTTCCATGTGTGTTTTTTTTATAGGCTACAATGTTTATTAATGTGCATTGTCCCTTTCAAATAAACTAAACTGAAACTGAAACTGAAAACCACCATGAGACCAAAACAAAACAGTTAAAAAGGCAGAAAATAAAGGAAAGAATAAAGCACGAGATGAAATAAAAGCGTGACATCTGAAGCGATGCACGAGAGGGCGTTTGTTTGTTTGTTTGTTTGTTTTGTCAGTTGAAAGGAGTGGGCCTTCGCCTGACTTAAAAACAGCCAGACTGAAACTTGTAAATAAGTTGATTTCACCTTTGAAATTAATTATCTCGGATAGAATGAGGACAGATGTGAAAGAAGTATGGCATATGGAAATCAGTGAATGAGTGAGCGCACGTGTGAGTGTGTGTGTGTGTGTGTGTGTGTGTGTGTGTGTGTGTGTGTGTCTGTGTGTGTCTGCACATCAGACCTGGCTGGTGGTCCCTGAGCTGTCACTTGGGCTGAGCACGTCTCCCTGAGAGGCGGAGAGGACCGACTGTTCAGAGGTGGAGCGCGTGGCGGAGGGGGGCGAGGCGGGGCGCGAGTGGGGGAGGGAGTGCAGACTGTCTGTGTCATCTCCCCCTTCATCTTCCTCCTCCTCTTCCTCCTCCTCCTCCTCCTCCTCCTCCTCATGTGTGTCCTCTCCTTCTTCTTCTCCTTCTTCCTCCTCCTCCTCTTCCTCCTCCTCCTCCTCCTCCTCGTCCTCCTCCACCACCACGGCTCTGTGCGTCTCCCTCGTGCCCTGATGGCAGAGCACCAGGTCCACCAGGTCCTCCTTTTCCCTGCAGGTGTCGGTGGGGATGTTGCGCAGCAGCAGGTACTGGCGCAGGTCCTTCACGCGGAGCTGCATGAGCCGCGGCCGCTGGAAGGCCGTGCCGCGCAGCAGGTGGCAGGTCGTGCAGCAGCGCAGGTTCTCCTGCAGCACCGAGCACAGGGCGCAGAAGCTCTTCTTACAATCACAGCAGATGTGCTGCAGACAGACGGAGGAGAAGAAAGCGATTTGATCAGCAATTCCTTTTCTTCTGAGTCAAACAAAACAAAACAATTTCATCTTCAACGCTCATCATTTAACGAAGCTGTATTTTCCATTATTCCTAAGTAGGCCCAGATCTGTTAGCATATTTAACTCAATGTCACTTCTGATGAATAAATCAACCAAGCACTGATGAGTTTGACTGATCTGATCAGTAGAAAATAGGTCATGTGATGGAGCCGAGCACAATGCTGATGGCATTGTTTTCACCAGCCCACAGTTTTCCTTGCAAGATATTGTTGATGAGGACTGAGTGATAATCCATGCAGTATTATCATCATTAATTATTATTCATTGGAATTGCTGCTGAATAATTAAATTTTTTTTTGTTATCACTTCACTGAATGATTTTAGGCGAATACATTTTTCTGAGCAAACTGGAGTTTAAACTCAGCTAAACTAGTAACTGGGGTTTTTGTTTTACATGTGTGAAAAATGTGTGCATGTGTTTTCCATGTAATGCCATATCAGTCAGTAAAATGAATTATAAGCCTATAGCTGAAGTAAGCGATCCAGTCGTTTTGGCTAACTTCCTGTCAGCCGATGGAGTTAGCAGTCCCCGCCCTCGTCCCTACGTCACCACATTCACGCGCATCCCTTGGCTGCACACACAGAGAGGACCGCCCCTTTATGCCGTTCTCTCTCCTCATTGGATAAAGGTTGTAGGATACAAGGAAAGTTTTCTCCTCGGCTTACAGCAGAGCAGAGTGACTGACAGACCCGTGTTTCAGACCAAACACTCTATATAAGTGATTGCCGTCGGAAGATATAACTATTTAAGACTTATATTAACACAAATATTCCGCTTACTTCTGCTTTAAGCCACAAATGCTCAAATATTTCCAAGTTGTGTCTTCTCAGGTGTGAAGATTTCCTGTTTTTTGCTGTGTTCTGTCATTGTAAACTTAATATTTTTGGATTTTTAACTTTTGTTTGAACAAAACAAACATTTTCAAGACCTTGTTAAAGGGACAACGAGGAGTTTTGGAAAAGCGAAGCGTTTTCACACTACATTTATGAGCCTCCGCGCACACCGTAAAATTCTTTTGACCGGCGCAAGACGGACTCATGTTTTCATTCATCAATAATTAAAGTCAGAGGTTCAAAGAGGTTCACATACCGTCTTAGTTCCGACCATAAACGGCGATTCAGCTACGTTATTCTCATGACTCGTTGCGAAACTGAAAGTAAAGAAACGCTGGTCGGCTCGACCAGCATCTCCGCCACCACTAATAGTAACAAAATAACGATAGAGACAGAATGATATATTTATCGAAAATGGGCCCATTAACAAGTGTGGGTAGCGGAGATTCATCCACATTAACGTGAGACTTTTTTATAACCGATTAGAAACTCCTCGTTGTCCCTTTAAATGTAAAAAATAAAATAAAAAAAGAGACACAAGAGAGACTATAAACTGGCAACACAAGTCCATCACAGTGATTCACCCTGTGTTCGCAGTTATTTTCTAGGAGAGAGTAAAGAAAAGAGAAATAAACTGTCTCTAGCTGCTGGTGATGTTTGACATTTTACAGACTTAACACTGTCTCCTGATACAGAGCAGCGGAGTAGATTGACACTTCAAATGGGCAGGAAAGCAGGTCGACCACGGCTGTAAACATTTCCTTATCACTAGGCCACATAAACAGTCTGGTCCAGCAGAGGAAGATTTTCCAGCACAACAGCTACTTTTCTTCAATCATTTGCTGTTAATCCCCTAGTGCGAAAATATCACACTCGCACACAAACGTGTGTCTCTGGGGGAGTTGACCTGTCGTCAGAAAGGTAGCTGGTGTGTGGATGATGATAGAGCGATCTGAAGACCGGGGGCCACTGCAGCACTCGGTGCGTCCGACTGCCAGACAGACACACTCTGCCATTAAACTCTGACACATGCAGCTGTGCAGAGACCCTGCAAATACCAGCATGAATATAATATGATGCATGTGGCAGTGGGTTTGCATTTTAGCACATTCATCACAGCGTGTGATTCACATTGGTGACTTTGCGGTTTTTAAGTGGTAGAATAAGGATTACATAGAAAAAGATTACAACACTGAGAATTCTCCATGACCTTTTTGCACTTATTTAAAATCCTGACTAAATGACAAGTGTGCAACCAGCATTTTACTGTTTATTTAAGGTAGTTCAGTGGTACCCAATCAAAATACCAGCCCTTCCACAGGGTCATAAATTAAATGTGAGGGTACCGAGTCAAAACCAAGACCAAGACTTTGATGGGGTCGAGGCTGAGTCAAGACCAAGACCAAGGGGGTTAGGGTTGGTTTAGTCCGAGTAAATATGTTGTTGATTCTGAGACAAAATCAAGACCTTGACCTTGAACTTAGTCTTGGTCAAGTACCACAAAACGTGGGAAACTTAAATGTTTCTATAGCTTTTCTTTGTTTGCTGCTTTTTTTGGTTAAACAGTGGATACTGTATGTTCACCTCTTTGATCAAGACACACTTATGTAAATAAAACCAACCAACTGAATTGTAACAGCAGCTAATTTCTAGCAGGAGTCCTTGTGAAATCTTAAAGCAGAAGTAAGCGATCCGGTCGTGTTGGCTAAATTCTTGTCAGCTGATGGAGTTAGCAGCCCCGCCCTCGTCATGGATCTATTGGTCCTCGTCCCTACGTCACCACATTCACGCGCATCCCTCGGCTGCACACACAGAGAGGACCGCCCTTCCTAATGTGAAAGTCAGTCACCACAGTTGACACTAGTGAATTAAGACCTGTTGTTGCATTAACACTCAGGTCAAGTACATCAAAATTGTATTTAAGAACAGCAGTTGACTGAATGTATTTAGATTTTTTACCATTGAGACTTTAAACTCGCCTCAGATAAATTTTCAGTCACAGTAAACCTACAGGCTGCAGGCTGTACTGTACATGATCACCCTGTACCTGTTTGTGACCTCAGCCTTTAGCCTGAGCTTTTCTTACCGACTCTATTAATGGCTCTGCTCACTCTTAAAGAAGCTGCTGTACGCTCAGTCAGCCTCCTCTGTATAGATAAAGTGCATAAATAACCCTCATGCACTGAGTTCGAGAGATTTCAGTGCTCTGACCTCACAAAAAGAGGCACATTCATGAGTTACATCCTGACGGTGATGCAGACAGACAACACATGACCTTTAAAAATGTGAAAAGGGATGATGTTTGGTCTTATATGGGGAGACTCTAATGTATAAGGTGGAACTGGTTCACATTGGTGGGCAGGAAATATCTCCTAATGTGTGTTATCTCACAGTTTTTAACACCTAAAAAGGTTCAGCAAGGGACTCAGTAATTACAGATGTCAGTGTTTCCCTGAATGCACCATGAATGAGGAGTCCCTCTCACAACAGCACGCAACCATTACATAATTCTGTCAAAAAAAAAAAAAAAAAATGCTGAGTAAATGTGTGATGTGAAGGATTACTCAAGCAAGTTCCCAGCCTGTTCTCTGACAGCTGATTTTTTTTTTATATTGCACCGACACAGAGGGAGGAGGAAGGGAGGGGGTCAGACAGCTGTTACAGGCTGAACACGGAGTTTGCTTTGAAAATATTCAGTGTTTATGTTCAGTAGGGCTGGGACGATACACTTTTCTCCCGATTCGATTCTTCAACGATTTTCGATTTATATTGCGATTCTACGATATTGCCGATTTTCTCGATTTTTAGTCTGCATTTTTAACACCAGTGAAACAGTTGAATGATTATGATTGTCTACAGACTATTGCAGGAATCACATATAAGTCAGTTTTTAAGATTTATTCAGAGGCAATATGTACAGTATGCAATATATATAATATACTATATTACTCTCTTTTCAAAAGCCTGGACTGCATAAAAGAGGCAAAAATAAAAGAGTATAGAAAAAACAGGCTTCTGAAACCTTTCTGACAAAATGAGCTATAGACTGAGGTAAAACTGCTACATTTTAACATTTATCTGCACACAAATACTGTAGGAGCCTATAAATTAACATACACCATTATAAAGTTTAAACCCTTTTCAAAGCCTGGACTCTCTGTATGTAAAAAAAAAAAGGCAAACAAATGCACATTGCACAATATATATATATATATATATATATATATATATATATTAAAAAAAAAGATTTAAAAATCGTCAAAAAAAATATTGCGATACTTATGGGAATCGATTTTTTTTCTCCCACCCCTAATGTATGTAGCATGTTTTTTTATTGGACATCATATGCCTCATGTCCCTGAACGCCACCCCCCGGCTGACTGTGTGAGAGTGTGTGCGATCCTGTTTACCTTGCGTCTGAAGACAGAGAAGGCCAGTCCGCAGGCCTTGCACAGCTGCCCAGCCGCAGCGCTCCCTGAGCTGGTGGGGGGGTAGGTGGAGTAGCCGGCGCTGGGGGCGAAGCGGAAGGGCCCCGCCCCCGCTCCAAACCCCGGCTGCTGTGCCCGCACCGTGCCCGTGCCCATCACCTCGTTCAGCAGTCCGCAGCATGACGCCCACATGGACGATGCCCCTGCCTACGGAGCACACACACACACACACTTATAAAACTTTCATCTCACACAGACGTTTTGTGGAGCTTATTAAATTACACCTCTGGCATCATCAGAGACAGACGTGTTACATTTCTTCCACCTTTTTATCCTTTTCACAGCTTTAAGGTTGGAGAATCATCTTAATCCCTCCTCTCTGACAGCATCATATGTATTCTGCATCAGCTTCTTCCAGCTCCTCATTGAAACTAAATCGTGTTTCTGCTTAGTGGAATATTTAAACCCTGAGCTATGGTTTTTTTTTAAAGTTTTTATTGCTGCACAGCCCCATCAAATGGAAATTATCTACATGACTTGCGAGTCATTTTATTCACATTTTAGGTTGACATATTTGGTTGGATAAAAGGAAGTTTGTATATAGTACAAGTAATCTATATCAGTATATGCAATAACAATCCATGACTGAATTAATCTTAATGTCTATTATTTTCATATTATACAGGAAAACAGTGTGGTTGCTGCATTATAATGTATCATTAAATAATCACCTATATTTTCCCTTTATACGTAAAAAACTGCTATTATCATGTCAACCTTAACATAGCACTGTCTTTTACTCTTTTATCTCTGATTGATGATCACATCTTGTATTTTTTTTTGCAGAATCATATGTAGTTAAAAACAATAAAAACTTAGAATTTACTTTATCGTCTTTTTTTGTTTTACACAAAAACACAATGTCAAGTTATTGTGAAGTTTTTTGCAGCATTAATGTCTGCAGAGTTCCTCTCCAGCTGTACACAGCTCCAACAACCTCCACCATCAGGGTAAATAAAACAGCTAGTTTATTGCCTGAGAGGCAAAAATCCAAGACCAAGAAGTCAAAGGTCAAACGATTTTCTAGTGGTTGCAAATCTTGAGATCTGGTGAAAATTGAAAACAACTCAGATGAACATTTTTCTAACTCAGAGCTTTTTCCTGTCTGGATTTTGGTGATCGTGCAGTGTGAGGATTCGGCCTGGTCGGCTTTTAGTGAAGGGATCAAACTAACACTGTAAAATTTCTATTACTCCTGTGTGTGGATGGAGATCTAGATACATATTATTTTCATATGCTAACAATTCAGTGTCAGTGTCCTGTATGAAACTACTCTGCTCTGCGTTGCTTCTCACTTTCATTTCTCACCTTTCTGCATATCATCACACTATTAGAAAATACACGGTGTCATCCAGGCCGGTGCCTTATAAATTATATCATAACACCCAGAGAGACTTAAAGGGAGATTCTTTCTTGTCGAAGTGTTAAGAGAGAAGAAAGAAAAAGAGTGAATGAAAAAGAGAGAGAGATACTGGACAGCACATTATTGAGAGTGCTCTTTTAGGGTGTTTGAGGTTAGAGATAATTAGACTGAAGTGGACTCTAAAAGCTCCTATTAATGATGTTCTCCAAAGAGATCCGCGGGTTAAATTTCACAGTGACTGCATTATTTTATACAATCTGATAAACAAATGAGCCAAGTGGACGATGAAGAGGATGTGTGAGGAATCCACATGGAAAATATCCTGCTGCAGTCAACTGGACGTCACACTGCCCGCAAACAAAAGTTTCAAGTTTGAGCATCGAGCAAGTTTTTTTTTTTTTTTTTTAAAGAAGCGAGAGCAGAATGTGGTGAAGAATCGGTGGGGATGTGTTTGCTGACCACAAGACGGGCCAGAGACAGGGAGCAAAGATGGCGTGATGGGAGCCACGGCTCCTTGGAGCATACTGATGAGAGGAGGAGGGAGGGGGAGGAGAGCGAGGAGAGAATATGTCTTCTGTTGTTCGGCCCGGCCTGCAGAATCAATAGCTGACATGAGCATAATGTAAGCCCTCTGTGTGTTCCCGGCTCCGTGAGGAAAACAATGGAATTCACAGGGTCCTGCCACATCTCTTCTTAAGGCAGCGCTCTGCTCCGACTTGTCACAAACACCCTGTGATCTGACCTCACCCATCTGCTTAGGGATCCGTTATGTAATCCCATGCAGGAACGAGGAGGCACTACTATATGTGGAGTCACGGTGAGAAGAGGGAGGAAGGTCTGAGTCAAAGGGGTCAGGATGTGTTTACAAAGTTCACAGCTTCGACTGATTTCATTCATTTAATGGTTTCTCTCCTGTTTATCTATCACCAAACTGAAACAGATTCATCTTTTGGTTGACAAAATGAAAAAAAGGAGAGTTCATCGAAGCAAGGTGACATGATATCTTTAAAAACCTTACAAACAGAGAACTGAGGCACTCATGAGGGTGATACTTAAAAACGCCTTTATTGATACAGGGCTAATCTATTAAAAACATGCCTACGCGTTTCAGCCAAACTGGCAAATATTATTGACTGGCCTTCGTCAGGGCAAGGATGGTATGTTTGTCATCCTTGCCCTGACGAAGGCCAGTCAATAATATAAAGGCGTTTTTAAGTATCACCCTCATGAGTGCCTCAGTTCTCCGTTTGTAAGCTTTTCCTGGATCTCCCTGACTGAAGAGCACCTGAGGGATACCCTTTTTGCTACACCCAAGCAGCACTCCATGCACTGTGTTCTTCTTTAAAAACCTTGTTTTGCCTGAGTAGTGGTGCAAAACCTGAAAATGTTCAAGTTACTGCAACATACATTTGAGAAAATCAGGAAAGAATTTCTAATTTCAGGTGTTGGATGCTCCAGCTATTTGACATTAATGATTAATTGATGTTTAATCAGTTATCAATACTTAATTTTCTGTTAATCCCTTGTCTGTTTGTACTTTTATGTGTCCTCTAATACTGGGTTAAAATCTACCAAGAGCTGCTCACTTCCTCACCATGCACCCCCCCCCCCCCCCCTCCTCGCTTTATGCACAGAATACGATGCATAACAAGTCGAATTATTTGCCCGAGGCTCAAACTTGACCTGATGTTCAACTGCTAAAAAAGTCTCCCAGGTTAGAACCGGCCTCCCTCACGAGAGGGTGAAAGCTACTAAGAAGAATATTGACTGCATTTACTGCGGGATGAGGAGTCGCTGCAGTCTGCCCATGAAATCAGTCTCATCTGGCCTGGAGCCAGCAGCACGAGATCCCTCTGTCACTTCAATTAGCACACTGTAAGCTCTGCAGGCAGGGAGTCCCAAACAAACAAGCGGCAAGAGCAAACATCACATGTAGGCCTAGTACACTGCTTTTTTTTTTTTTTAGCAGCAGCATTTGTATTATCTCCACCGTTTGATCACTTTAACTTTACCTCTGGAAATACTGTGTTGTTGTTGTAATGTATTTTGTCATCGCCGTCAGGGCTCGGCCAAATAATTGAGCTATTTCTCACAGTGCTGCTGGAATGTGATCAGCAAACAATCCAGATCCAGTGTGTGTGTGTGCAAACAAACTCGAGGCCACCAAGAGGGGAGCATCAGCGAAAAGTAACAGTGGCACAGATTTAAATAGTAAAATAAATAAATAAATAAATAAACAAACACAGGGGGAGGGAAATCAGCAGCATCCAGGGCCTCGTCGTGTTGATGAACGGCAAACTGACCTCATAAAACGATCTGGTGAGGATCAGATCTCAAAGACGCCACCGACACACTGACAAGTGGAACCGTTTGGGACGGGACCAGATGTGTAGAGTCTAAAATGGGTCATGTGGAGCTTGAGAGTGTTTAAGTGGAACCGAGACGAGGCCTGAAATGGAGCAGATAACACTTTCTCGGTTCCTCTGAGCAGGTGACTGAGAAGTTCACTTTAACAGACAATGTGGGGGAAAAAAAATTGTTCCAAGCATAAGCAGATACGGTCGACTGATGTGCTGCATTAATGTCAATTCAATCCAGTGAATTTAACACCCTGAAACCACTCAGGTGCCGATGATAGTCCAATGTTTACACTGCATAACCAAATCACAGCAGCATCCACGGTTTGATCCTGACCGGGGGCCTTTGTTACACATCCCGTGTCTTTGCCCATGTTTCTTGTCTCTCTACACTACGACATCAAATATTAGTATCAATCAGTGACGCTCACCGCATTGCAACACCATCCGCCTCGTCCTAATAGACCTGTTTAAAGGGGAGCTCCAACAATTTTACCCATCAAAGTTTGTTTACAGGTCTCGCAAGGGTGCCGCTCCGTGTGTGACAAAAGTTGTTTAAAGCCTATGAAATTGCCTCCAGTGGCTACAACAGATGACATCTCTGGCTCTGCTTGCAACTGATCTCAACTCTGACTATGGGAATGCAACGCTATAAGATCGATGGAGGAGAGCTGCATCTGTGTGTCTGTGTGTGTGTGTTGCTGTAACAAAATCTCTGACGGTTGACAAATTCTGTCTCACGGCATTCATCAGCCCAACCCCCAGCTTCTGCATTTGCAGTGATTTAGCGATCAATACACAGACACACACTAAACTGGGCAGTATTATGAGGCTTTCAGTGTAAACAGCTGTGCACTATTATACTTTTTTTTTTTTATAGAGCGCCATTATTCACTATCTCTCCATCACCCTCTGTCTCTCCCTCACATCTCATTTCCTCTCTCTGCCAGGTGAATCTCCTCCTCCTCCTCTTCCTCTGGCATCAACTGGAAATGTCACAAACTGTGCGAAAAGTGAATTCAGAAGCTCGACTGTTCAGAGAAATGCTATCAGAGAAAATTAACTAATATTTGTCGGCCCCTCGTCATTTGTCTGAAGTGATAAGACTCAAATGTAATATTTCATTCAAAGTGCACATCACTCAAACGTGGCCTGGATGTACATGATTCAGTGGCGTCTGCTGGAGCCTGCAGCCGTCAAATCCACTGGAGTCTGGAGAGACATGCACATAAAACTCAATCGGCTACCAGCTAAGTTTGGATTTGTGTCTGCAAAATAAGAGATTTACACAGTTTACTCCAAGGGCAGAGGATGACTTGCGGAGGATTTAGCCTGGAGAACATTTTTGGTGCCACAAACACAAACAGATATTGACTGCTGTGGAGACTGTCCTGAAATATTAAAACACAACTGGACTGTTTTTTTTTTCTTCCCACAACCAGCAGAAGGAATCTGCCGTGCCCTCCGGCCTCTCTTTATAGCTTTAGACTTCTTCATCCACTTTAGGAGTTAGCCCTAAGTGAGCTTAGCCTCATCTGGAATAAAGTATGATCCATCAGTGCTGCATCTTATAATTTTACTGCAGAGATTTGTGAGTGTTTGCGTCCATGATGTACAGCGTGATGGACGACAGGGAAAATGAAACGGTAAGAGGATTTTGAATGGAAAGTATATCAAAATCAAACATTCATTTGGAAACATCATGGATCAAGTCATAGGTCCATCCCTGATTAAAATGGCATTGATAACACGTACTGTATGGATCCTGCAGCCTGATCCGAGATGTATGCTTACACAATTCAGCTACGGCCCCGTCTGTGCCACTGGGGCAGAAAAGCTGCTTTTCAATATAAAGCAGATTAATCAATAAAACACAAAAATAATGTGCCTCAGGCAAATTAACTGCACTGTCCACCACCAGGGTTACACACCTCCTCAGTACGGAGATAATCATTATTCAAATGTTTGACCTACATGCAAAACTTCACTGTGCAGAATGGATCTGATCAGTATCACAGTATTGTTTCCACTTAGTAAGACAGAAGCCACTATCATATCTCATGAGCTCAAGTTGTTCAACATGTAAATCTTATAGTTAAATGTATATAACTTAACTTTTTTGGACATGTATGAAAGTGAAAAGGTCAAATAACAATGTTATTGTTCAAAATGTCCGACACTGGCAGAAAACCTAAGCAGAAGATTATCATTACTCCAAATGCGAGATGAAAGAAATGTGAAAAAACAACAACATCACCTCAATAGACCTGTCCTGAAGTCCACACATGTTTAGATGTGAAAGTAATGGTCCGGTCTGACCCGAGCGCTCACGCATTTATCTTACATCTGGTGCTTGAGGGAACTCTCTGTTCCTGCACACACAGTGTTTCACCATGAAATGCAGTGGAGCTGAAGTCTGACAGATTAAATACTCGGGTCAGTGTCCTGTACTCCAAAGCAGTGCAGAGTATTTGAGTAAATTCTGTATTTTATGTTGCATCTCTGGCAATAAAAGATATTTAGATTTCTGAATCAGGCCCTATTAAAGCGATGCAGCCTCCAACAGAGACACAGCACTCTTCATGTTGTGTGTACACAGCACTAATGATGATGATGATGATGGTGGTGGTGGTGGTGGTGGATGTGGTGGTTGCAGTGGTAGTCCTCCTGTCTAACCTTTCATCGCCACCAACCTGCCGCCACCAGAGCACCAATGACATCATCGCCATCATCTTCATCATCACCAGTCCTCCTGAGCTCGAGCTGCCAGACAGCAGCATCACCTTTTCCTCCCTCTGTGTGTGTGCATGCATGTGTATGTGTATGTGTGTGTGTACATTGGTGTGTGTGTTTGTTTGCTGTGCGGCAGCCTGCCTCTGGCACACACACATACACACAGAGGCAGCTCCAGAGCCTGACACAGCTCGGACCTGAGAGGTGATCCTCTCCTCTCCTCTCCTCTCCTCTCCTCTCCAACACCGAGACGTCTCCCAAACATCCCCGCGCTTCCTCACTCACTGACCGCAGTCTTCTATCTCATTAGAGCGGATTAAAGCCTGACGATGAATGGACGTCGCTCCAGCGGCTTTAGTCCACTGAACTATCACACTGTGGGGTCAAAGCAGGCTCATTAAAAGGCTACACACTGTACCCAGTGTTTACCCGAGCGACTGTGGATGGGGGGGGATAGCAGCATTTCAAGGCTTTGCATGACCACCTAAATAATAATCATCATCATCATAATAAAATAAAAAAAATCAGGCTGACAGAGCAGGAATAGCAGCGACAGCAGCCGGTGCAGCATTAAAACGCAAGCCTGTTGATCTAATTACAACTAAGTGCACGCAAACAAAATGAATTGACATCAGGATGGAGGTATTTCCTGCCTCTCTTGTGCAGCATCGTGCGCAGAAATACAACAAATCGGCTCCTACATGAATCCCCCCCCCCCCCCAAAAAAAAGCCCGTCACAGAAGCGCAGGCGGCTCCACGTACCTTCATTGCACCTCCCGTTTGAGGAATTTGCCGAGTAATGTCAGAACGACGACCATTGCAAGTGCACACAGGGAATCAAACCATTACGTCTTCCCTCTCTCCGACTGCCTGTGTGTGTGGAGTAAGCATAACGTAATGGCCAGCAGAGCCGCAGCCAACCACAGCGCGCACACGGCCGCTGGTATCTTTAGCAGCCAATCCGCCTTAACACATCACCGGGAGTGGGCGTGCGGTGCCGTGCATAAAGACTCGTGTGAGAGCCACTGACAGACGCATCATGCCATGTTTCACAGGCTCGGTTTCACATGTGTATCACCAACATTAAAGGTGCTAAGTGGCGAGCTCGGCTGCAACAAACCTCAACACACTGGGTTCCAGGGACAAATATAACCCATCTATTATATATCTATATATATGCATATCTAAATATAAACATCAGCTTGAGGCTTTATTTATTTTTGGCAGGGTCTTGTTTCAATGAGAGGAAGCTGACACACTCATCATCAACGCATCACCACATGCATTGTGTTATTCCTATCATGGTTTTTATAGCAAAACTAAAAGCGTCTACAATCTTATTTACCGCCATGTTTGGCTTATGTGTGCGTGCATGTGCATAGGCTGCTGTCTGCAGTCAGGAGATTAGAGGGCTTCTCCACCATTACACCACCAGTACCCGCCAGCAGCCCGCAGGGGGCAGCAGATAGCGCTGCATCATCATTATTATGATCATGAGCCAGACGTCATGCAGAATTTATGAGTTATTATGTGGCTGCTGCAGCTGTGCAGGAGACAAAAGATCTGGATCAGGATTCACAATGATGTAAATATACAACATGAAGCTGCTGCAAGAGTCATTTCCGGTGGATCAAACAGTGACCCCGTTGATTTTTACTCTGCACAGCCACATTAAAAGATCTGTTGGGGCCCCGGGGCCAGCAGCAGCAGCAGCGACACACATAAGAGCTTTAGAAATGGCCAAAACAGTCCCCCCGCAGTGCTCACACATCAAAGTTGTGTTGGAGCATGGAAGTGTTCAAAGTCTTTCCCAACATGTGGGAAATATCGCCAAAGAAACAGTTGGAGTAGATGTGGATGTGACTTTACTGTAAAAGGCCAGTGCACACAAGTTAAAAAGATTTTGCAAATACAGTGCAGGAAAATTATATTATGAAAACAAAAGTCAAGCAACATTTACTTCTACAGTCAGTGTCCTCTGATTCTGTGATAGCTAGCTGTCAACCAGTCGTAGAGAGAGAGAGAGAGAGAGAGACTCCCCGAGCTAGCTAGCTGTCAACCAGTCGTAGAGAGAGAGAGAGAGAGACTCCCCGAGCTAGCTAGCTGTCAACCAGTCGTAGAGAGAGAGAGAGAGAGAGACTCCCCGAGCTAGCTAGCTGTCAACCAGTCGTAGAGAGAGAGAGAGAGAGAGACTCCCCGAGCTAGCTAGCTGTCAACCAGTCGTAGAGAGAGAGAGAGAGAGAGAGAGACTCCCCGAGCTAGCTAGCTGTCAACCAGTCGTAGAGAGAGAGAGAGAGAGACTCCCCGAGCTAGCTAGCTGTCAACCAGTCGTAGAGAGAGAGAGAGAGAGACTCCCCGAGCTAGCTAGCTGTCAACCAGTCGTAGAGAGAGAGAGAGAGAGACTCCCCGAGCTAGCTAGCTGTCAACCAGTCGTAGAGAGAGAGAGAGAGAGACTCTCCGAGCTAGCTAGCTGTCAACCAGTCGTAGAGAGAGAGAGAGAGAGACTCCCCGAGCTAGCTAGCTGTCAACCAGTCGTAGAGAGAGAGAGAGAGACTCCCCGAGCTAGCTAGCTGTCAACCAGTCGTAGAGAGAGAGAGAGAGAGACTCCCCGAGCTAGCTAGCTGTCAACCAGTCGTAGAGAGAGAGACTCCCCGAGCTAGCTAGCTGTCAACCAGTCGTAGAGAGAGAGAGAGAGAGAGACTCCCCGAGCTAGCTAGCTGTCAACCAGTCGTAGAGAGAGAGAGAGAGAGACTCCCCGAGCTAGCTAGCTGTCAACCAGTCGTAGAGAGAGAGAGAGAGACTCCCCGAGCTAGCTAGCTGTCAACCAGTCGTAGAGAGAGAGACTCCCCGAGCTAGCTAGCTGTCAACCAGTCGTAGAGAGAGAGAGAGAGACTCCCCGAGCTAGCTAGCTGTCAACCAGTCGTAGAGAGAGAGACTCCCCGAGCTAGCTAGCTGTCAACCAGTCGTAGAGAGAGAGAGAGAGAGACTCCCCGAGCTAGCTAGCTGTCAACCAGTCGTAGAGAGAGAGAGACTCCCCGAGCTAGCTAGCTGTCAACCAGTCGTAGAGAGAGAGAGAGAGAGACTCCCCGAGCTAGCTAGCTGTCAACCAGTCGTAGAGAGAGAGAGAGAGACTCCCCGAGCTAGCTAGCTGTCAACCAGTCGTAGAGAGAGAGAGAGAGAGACTCCCCGAGCTAGCTAGCTGTCAACCAGTCGTAGAGAGAGAGAGAGAGACTCCCCGAGCTAGCTAGACCAGTCGTAGAGAGAGAGAGAGAGAGAGAGACTCCCCGAGCTAGCTAGCTGTCAACCAGTCGTAGAGAGAGAGAGAGACTCCCCGAGCTAGCTAGCTGTCAACCAGTCGTAGAGAGAGAGAGAGAGAGACTCCCCGAGCTAGCTAGCTGTCAACCAGTCGTAGAGAGAGAGAGAGAGAGAGACTCCCCGAGCCAGCTAGCTGTCAACCAGTCGTAGAGAGAGAGAGAGAGAGAGACTCCCCGAGCTAGCTAGCTGTCAACCAGTCGTAGAGAGAGAGAGAGAGAGACTCCAGGAGAGAGCTGGCCTCTCTGTCACAGAAGCTCCAGGACAGAGACAGAGACCCCCCAGGCCTGACAGGACAGCTAGACCCACACCCAGACCACAACCAGGACCCTGGAAGCTCCACTCAGAACCACCGGGACCAATATGCTCCCCCCACTCAGAACCACCAGGCCCAAGAGGCCCCACCAACCCAGCAGCTCCCTTCTAGTCCACAGACCAACACTACACCCAGACCCCCCCCCAGCCCTCTGGTGGACTCCACCCCTCGTCCATCCAGTCCGGCGCAGCAACCAGACATCGTCATCCTCATCGACTCCAATGGAAAGTTCTTAGATGAAAAGAAACTGTTCCCCAACCACAACGTGTCCAAACTGTGGTGTCCAACCAGCCGCCAGGCCCTGGAGCTGCTGTCGGTGGAGCAGCTGGGCTCCCCCAGCCACATCATCATCCACACCGGCACCAACGAGCTGAGGACGCAGCAGGACAGAGTGTCAGAGTCCCTCAGAGGAGTCATAGAGAAAGCCTCCAGCACCTTCCCCACCAGCAGAGTGGTGGTGTCCACCCTGCTGCCCAGGAGAGACTTCCACCCAGACACCATCCACAGGATCAACAGCAGCGTCTCCAGAGACTGTGTCCTGAGGCCCAACGTCCACCTGGCCCACCACCCCTCCCTGGACATCAGCTGCCTCTATGACAACGTGCACCTCTTTAAAAACATCGTCCCCGTCTTCGCCCGGACACTGAAGGACGTCGCTCTCAACCGAGACCAGTCCACCCCCCGCAGAAGGAGCAGCTCGGCCCACAGCCCCCCCAGACCGCCATCCAGACCACCCAGACCTCCCAGACCTTCCAGACCTTCCAGACCTTCCAGACCATCTCCACGGAGACCCCAGGGCAGCTACGAGCCCCCTCACACCTACCCAGAGCCCCTCCTACCCCCAAGAGCCCCACCCCATCGCCATCACCAGGAGCCAGGCCCCGGCCCACTGAACTACAGCCAGGTGGTGAGGAGAGCAGCAGACCCCCCCCTTACCCTTCCAACCCCTACCCCCACCCCTACACCCCCACACAGCCAGCTGAGAGACATCCAACACATGCTGAGCCTGCTCTGCTCCCACCTGATGGGCCAAGTACAGTAGACAATCATATCTATTATTATTTATTTATTTGTTCATTTTTAAATATTATTATATTATTAGATTGAAACGAATACCTAAAATGCATTAGAATTAATCTCTTCATTGTCAGTAGGATTGGAAGTTTATCTCATTTTAACACTGAATGCATCATTTGAGATTTATAGTTAATGAATTCTAAATCGTTTGTTATTTCATGTTGGAACATCCAGGGTCTGAGGTCCTCGGCTTTTGGCCTTAAGAGCAGGACCCCAGACTTTAATAGAGAAATAGAACAATCTGATATCATTGTGTTGCAGGAAACTTGGAATAGAGGAGACATGCCCACTGGTTGTCCTCTGGGGTATAGAGAAGTGGTTTTTCCATCCACGAAACTTAAGAATGTAAGCCAAGGCAGAGATTCAGGGGGGATGTTGATCTGGTACAAGGCAAACCTCACTCATTCAATAGAGTTAATCAAAAAAGGAAATTTTTCAATTTGGTTCAAAATAAAAAAAGAGGCTGTCTCCACAGACAAAGACCTATTCCTGTGCACAGCCTATATCCCCCCATCAGAGTCCCCTTACTACAACGAAAACACCTTTACCATTCTGGAAGACGAAATCAACTATTACCAGACACAGGGAAACGTGCTGATCTGTGGTGATCTCAACGCCAGAACAGGCACAGAACCTGACTTAATAAATACACATGGGGACAAACACATACCTGGCCAGATCAACATCCCCCCTCCTCCACATCAGCACAGAAACAATCTAGACAAAACAGTCAACAGAAATGGGCATCAACTGCTGCAGATGTGTCGCACGCTGGGTCTGTACATAGTCAACGGTCGGCTTCGAGGGGACTCCTTTGGTCTCTACACATACAGCTCTCCTCTTGGCAACAGCACAGTAGACTATAGTATTACAGACCTAGACCCCTCCTATCTAAGAGCATTCACCGTCAGCCCCCTAACGCCCCTATCAGATCACAGCAAAATCACCCTGTACATTAGGAAGAGCCCAACAGACCCCCATGTAGCAGAGCCCAGCAGACTCAACCCATCCAAACAGCCTTATAGGTGGACAAGTCATAGCAAAGATGACTACCAGAGAGCCATCGGGCACCCAACTATCCAAATGAAGTTGGACCATTTTCTCTCCACCTTATATCCCCACAATAAAGATGGCCTCAATCAGGCTGTTGGGGATATCAATGACATATTTGACAAAACAGCACTTCTGTCCAATCTTAGCAAACCTCATCATCACAGTTCAAACAAATCTACTCATGAAAAGTGGTTTGACTCTGACTGCAGGTGTCTGAGAAAAACACTCCGTAAATTATCCAATGAAAAACACCGGCAACCTGACAATCATGAGCTCCGCCTTCGTTATTGTGAATCATTGAAATTATACAGAAAAACACTAAGCACTAAAAAGAAGCAACACGAACAGCAACTCCTCGAAGAAATTGAAGAATCCATTGATTCAAATAATTTTTGGAAAAAATGGCATTCATTCAACAAATCACACAAAGAAGAATTGGCAATTCAAAATGGTGAAATTTGGAAAAAACACTTTGAAAATCTATACAGTACAATCACTCCGAATTCAGCCCAAAATAATCTGCTAAACAAATTAGAAACTCTTGAATCAGTCGTTAAAGACAACCAAAACCCATTAGATCATGAAATTAGTGAAGAGGAGCTACTGACCAAGATCCAGGCCCTGCAGCCAAGGAAGGCAAGTGGACCGGATCGCATCTTAAATGAAATGCTTCGGTTCGGCAGCCATAAAATCAAGACTGCCATACTGAAATTATTTAATATCATCTTGAACATCGGTCATTTTCCAGACACCTGGGGCCAAGGGATTATCACTCCAATCCATAAAAGTGGAGACAAGTATGAGCCCAACAACTACAGAGGCATATGTGTCAGCAGCAACCTGGGGAAGTTGTTCTGCAGCATCTTAAACAGCCGTCTGCAAAACTTCCTCAGTGAACATAATGTCCTGAGCAAGAGTCAGATTGGATTCACTCCACAACACAGAACCACTGACCACATCTACACCCTCCACACCCTCATCCAGAAACACGTCCACCACAACAAAAACAAAATCTTCTCTTGTTTTGTAGATTTCAAGAAAGCATTCGACTCAATTTGGCATCATGGTCTGTTTCTGAAACTACTAGAAAAAGGTATTGGGGGAAAAACCTATGATATAATCAAGACAATGTACATAAATAATCAATGCGCTGTAAAAATTGGAATCATGGAAACCGACTTCTTCCCCCAAAGTAGAGGGGTGAAGCAGGGCTGCAGTCTCAGCCCCACCCTGTTCAATATTTATATTGATGATTTGGCCAAATCCCTGGTAGAGTCAGACATCCCTGGTCTCACCCTCTCTGACACTGAAGTCAAGTGTCTACTCTTTGCAGATGATCTAATCCTGCTCGCTCCATCTAAGGAGGCTTTACAAAAGCAATTAGATCATCTGCAAAAGTTCTGTCAGACCTGGGCCCTGACCATTAACCTGGACAAAACCAGAGTCATGGTCTTCCAGAAACGACCCAAGTGTCAGAAAGACCAACACAGGTTCCTCCTGGACTCTACAGACATACAACACACACACAACTACACATACCTGGGATTAAACATTACAGCCACAGGAAATTTCAATCTGGCCATTAACGATCTGCGAGACAAGGGCAGAAGAGCTTTCTGGTCCATTAAAAAATCCTCATGTATTGATATCCCTGTTAGAGTCTGGATGAAAATATTTAAATCGGTAATTGAACCTATTATACTATATGGTAGTGAGGTGTGGGGTCCTCTTGTAACCCAAGACTTTGAAAAATGGGACAAACACCCGATCGAAAGCCTGCATACCGAGATTTGCAAAAACATCCTCAAAGTCCATAGGAACACCCCCAATAATGGATGCAGAGCTGAATTAGGCCAATTTCCCCTTTTAATTCGGATCCAAAAAAGAGCAATCAAATTCTATCAACACCTCAAAGCCAGCGACCCCAACTCCTACCACCACAAAGCCCTGCAGTGCCAAGAGGAGAGCAAAGACAGGAGTCCCCTCAGCCAGCTGGTCCACAGGCTCAGCTCCACCAGCACCGAGCACCAAGACCACCCTCACACAATCCGGCCCCACCAAATTATAGAAAAACAAAAAGACAATTACATCAACTATTGGACATGTACAACCAAATCCCAAAGCAAACTGCAATGCTATTTGGCCCTAAACAAAGAATACTCCATGGCAGATTACTTGAGTTCAGTAACTGACCCCAGACTGAGGAAAACCTTGACTATGTACAGACTCAGCGGCCACAGCCTGGCTTTAGAGAGCGGCCGCCACAGACAGACCTGGCTGCCCAGAGACGAGCGCCTCTGTCAGCTCTGTCCACATAGACAGGTAGAGACAGAGCAGCACTTCCTGCTGCACTGTGACGCATACACACACATCAGGACACAGACATACACTAACATCACACTAACAACACCCAACTTCACCCAACTCTCAGACCAGGACAAATTCTGTCATTTGTTAGGAGAACAAAGAGCCACTGCTCTAGAAGCAGCAAAATATGTTTGTGCCTGTCACAAAAAGAGAGAAGAGCTGCTCAACATGAGCTCCTCTATATGAGCAGCTGCTGCTGCTACTGTTGAGTTTTACCTGCTAAATGATATCTACACTGTTTGTTTATTAGTATCATCTGTATTATTATATTATCTGTTTATTTATTTATATTGTATGTTTATTTTACCATTTTTGTAATGCTTTGGCAATATTGTAATGACAGTCATGCCAATAAAGCTTGTGAAATTGAAAATTGAAATTGAGACTCCCCGAGCTAGCTAGCTGTCAACCAGTCGTAGAGAGAGAGAGAGAGAGACTCCCCGAGCTAGCTAGCTGTCAACCAGTCGTAGAGAGAGAGAGAGAGACTCCCCGAGCTAGCTAGCTGTCAACCAGTCGTAGAGAGGAGAGAGACTCCCGAGCTAGCTAGCTGTCAACCAGTCGTAGAGAGAGAGAGAGAGACTCCCCGAGCTAGCTAGCTGTCAACCAGTCGTAGAGAGAGAGAGACTCCCCGAGCTAGCTAGCTGTCAACCAGTCGTAGAGAGAGAGAGAGAGAGACTCCCCGAGCTAGCTAGCTGTCAACCAGTCGTAGAGAGAGAGAGAGAGAGACTCCCCGAGCTAGCTAGCTGTCAACCAGTCGTAGAGAGAGAGAGAGAGAGACTCCCCGAGCTAGCTAGCTGTCAACCAGTCGTAGAGAGAGAGAGAGACTCCCCGAGCTAGCTAGCTGTCAACCAGTCGTAGAGAGAGAGAGAGAGACTCCCCGAGCTAGCTAGCTGTCAACCAGTCGTAGAGAGAGAGAGACTCCCCGAGCTAGCTAGCTGTCAACCAGTCGTAGAGAGAGAGAGACTCCCCGAGCTAGCTAGCTGTCAACCAGTCGTAGAGAGAGAGAGAGAGAGACTCCCCGAGCTAGCTAGCTGTCAACCAGTCGTAGAGAGAGAGACTCCCCGAGCTAGCTAGCTGTCAACCAGTCGTAGAGAGAGAGACTCCCCGAGCTAGCTAGCTGTCAACCAGTCGTAGAGAGAGAGAGAGAGAGACTCCCCGAGCTAGCTAGCTGTCAACCAGTCGTAGAGAGAGAGAGAGAGAGACTCCCCGAGCTAGCTAGCTGTCAACCAGTCGTAGAGAGAGAGAGAGAGAGAGACTCCCCGAGCTAGCTAGCTGTGAACCAGTCGTAGAGAGAGAGAGAGAGAGAGAGACTCCCCGAGCTAGCTAGCTGTCAACCAGTCGTAGAGAGAGAGAGAGAGAGAGACTCCCCGAGCTAGCTAGCTGTCAACCAGTCGTAGAGAGAGAGAGAGAGAGAGACTCCCCGAGCTAGCTAGCTGTCAACCAGTCGTAGAGAGAGAGAGAGAGAGAGAGAGAGAGAGACTCCCCGAGCTAGCTAGCTGTCAACCAGTCGTAGAGAGAGAGACTCCACGAGCTAGCTAGCTGTCAACCAGTCGTAGAGAGAGAGAGAGAGAGACTCCCCGAGCTAGCTAGCTGTCAACCAGTCGTAGAGAGAGAGAGAGAGACTCCCCGAGCTAGCTAGCTGTCAACCAGTCGTAGAGAGAGAGAGAGAGAGACTCCCCGAGCTAGCTAGCTGTCAACCAGTCGTAGAGAGAGAGAGAGAGAGACTCCCCGAGCTAGCTAGCTGTCAACCAGTCGTAGAGAGAGAGAGAGACTCCCCGAGCTAGCTAGCTGTCAACCAGTCGTAGAGAGAGAGAGAGAGAGACTCCCCGAGCTAGCTAGCTGTCAACCAGTCGTAGAGAGAGAGAGACTCCCCGAGCTAGCTAGCTGTCAACCAGTCGTAGAGAGAGAGAGACTCCCCGAGCTAGCTAGCTGTCAACCAGTCGTAGAGAGAGAGACTCCCCGAGCTAGCTAGCTGTCAACCAGTCGTAGAGAGAGAGACTCCCCGAGCTAGCTAGCTGTCAACCAGTCGTAGAGAGAGAGAGAGAGAGACTCCCCGAGCTAGCTAGCTGTCAACCAGTCGTAGAGAGAGAGAGAGGTTCATAATTACGGTGGCCCTGAGGGCTCAAAGCACTGCAACTTAAAGAGGAACTGCAAGATTTTTACTCAACTATGCTACATTTTTACCTTAATTAAACAGCTTTGGAGCAATTGTGATGGTTAAATAAATGACTCATAACTTGTTATGAGGAAGAATGGATGCTCTCTGCCTTCCACCTAGTGTCTCTTGGCCGGAAACCAACTCTACAAGATCAGATCCTCTGTCCCAACTCTCATCTCGGCAGCACCACAACACAAATGCTCCCCGTAACCTGGAATCTCTTGTTTATGAGAGATTAGACTAAGCAAATATACACATTGTAACACAAAGGATAAATATTGTTATCCACCGCTCTGTGGATTGATTTCTCACTAGCTTCTTTGAAAACAAGATGGCCCGGAGGAGGGTTAGCAAAACAACAGAAAAGCGACCAGACTTGCATAGTTCCCCTTTAAGAAAACACAAGCAAAGAAACAGATTCAGAAAACTTCACCCGAGCCAAAAAATTGGCTAAAACTAAGATAATGGTATGTTTGCAATATCTTAATCATGTGACATAACATAACAAACTCAAGTTAAGAAACACTGAACAAAAGCACACCAGTCTGGCAATTTTTGTGTCCCCAGAAACGCTTATTCTGTTGTGTTGTGAGTTTTTGCAGGGCATTTGTGTCTTTGCATGTGTTTTTTTTTTTTTAAATTGTAGCATTGAGCTCTCTTGGCCATCATACATAACGCCTGTTTCTTTGGAAACAGCCAGTGGATACTGTGACCTCAAGAGCATCACATGAAACGTTGGGTGAATATGCCCTTCAACTACATGATACAAGTAGCTTCAACTATAAGTTGAATAAGGAGTGGGGGATTATGTTTGAACTATGAATATTTGTTTCTGTTACTGCCAATAAAAATATGAAAAAAAATAATGCAACATTTTTTTTGAGTGATGATTAGAAATTAAAGCAGAAGTAAGGGATCCGGTTGTTTTGGCTAACTTCTTGTCAGCCGATGGAGTTAGCAGTCCCCGCCCTCGTCCCTACGTCACCACATTCACGCGCATCCCTTGGCTGCACACACAGAGAGGACCGTCCCTTTATGCCGTTCTCTCTCCTCATTGGATGAAGGTTGTAGGATACAAGGAAAGTTTTCTCCTCGGCTCAGAGCAGAGCAGAGTGACTGACAGACCCGTGTTTCAGACCAAACACTCTATGTAGCCTAAGTGATTGCTGTCGGAAGATATAACTATTTAAGACTTATATTAACACAAATATTCTGCTTACTTCTGCTTTAACATAAATCTAAGGCAGAGGCAGGATGACAGAACAAAGGAAATGTACTGAGTGAAGCCAAATAAAAAATATAAAAGGAACAGAGATAAATTTACAGCATCACCCTTGAATGCATCCTGCAGTGGTTGGTCAGCACATGGTTGTGTGTCACCGTCTTAGTTGTGTCACAGAGGGTTTGCAGTTTACTGTCCAGACCGGACATAAACAAATCCCCCACTAAGTTGGGGTTTTGTTTATGTCACCCTTCTTTTTCTGCTTTTCCTTCATCTCTTTTCTTCTCTTCCTGCATGTTTGTTTTTCATTTGGTTTGTTGTTTATCAGGCTGTTAAAATACTTAAAACCCCATCTGTTTCTCCTTCATCAAGGGAAAATCCAGAATCTGTGAATCTGCAAACATTGTTCAGTTCAGAAGTTTAACCACTGGACACAAGATGTCCCCTATACTGTGTTTGTACAGTATCGTGCATGCACTGAATTCAGATTTAACGTGACCACAGGTAAGTTACCATTAGCTTCAGTAGACGTAGACCTCAATCTCTTGGTATTTAAGATAAAACAAAAACAAAACAAAACAGGGAAAACACACACTTTCTTCCCACAGTCCACCCTGTACTATCTGTACTTTCTCTTTCCCACAACTGACTCCCATGTTCACTGCAGTTGCACAACTCAAGTCATTTGAAATAAGATTCATCGTCTCTGTTTGTAGTTATGTAGTTATGTATGACTGACCTCATCCTGGAAATGTAATGTTTAACGATTACAAAAACTTACTGGAAAACCTGTCTTTGCAGGGGGAAACCAAGTTCTCTCTCATTCACTCAGCAATAAATGAGAATTTCAGTATCAAGATTTGTTTGGTTGTTGTGTGATCAGATGTCTTCACAAATTAAGTCTGGATGAAAAGCAGATGACCAGTTATAACTTTGTGTTTGAGGACCATTTGGCTTGTAAGCCTCCGGGAGAGAGTCCAACATGCAGCTGTTTCCAGGATTGTGAAACTTGAGTTTGAAAAAAAAAGAAGAAAAAAAAAGACCTCCCACTGCCACTCCCACACACACTTAAGCACACAAACACACATAAAAGGCATGCTTTTCATATAAATTATCTGCTTCTTATCTGCATCTCTTGTGCTGAAGCCC
This sequence comes from Trachurus japonicus, assembly GCF_045865225.1. Taxonomy (NCBI): domain Eukaryota; kingdom Metazoa; phylum Chordata; class Actinopteri; order Carangiformes; family Carangidae; genus Trachurus; species Trachurus japonicus. The sequence goes on from NC_140918.1 coordinate 16,182,743, forward strand.
CCACATGGAGCGAACATCTGGAGCTGCTCTGTGCGGCCAACAAGCGCCACTAGATGGAGCATGAATGCTTTTCAAAAGAGAAAGAGAGTGAGCGCTCAGCTGCTGTCTGAGAGCTTGAGTTCACATTTACACTTAGAGAAAGAGGTCAAACTATTCAACATTATTGGCACTTTGCAGACGATGAATAAAAAACATAGCATTATATTTCTGCATTGGCGTGTAACCTGTTCTTTTGCCTCTTTCCCTCCTTGCAAAATTGCCTTGCCTTGCCTCTCTTTATAGCAACTGTGTTGAGAAGTACTTCATAAATAAAGTTTGTTCACTCACTCAGTCACTACACACAGCTCTTACAGAGCACTTGTGCAAGCCTGGTAACAAACAAACAAGCTCTTATTTAATTGGAGTATTGAAAAATCTCCATTTCAAAACTTGGATTTACATGTAGTTATACAGCATTTTAATGTTGTTAGTGCTGCAGGTGGAAAGTGGAGAAGTCTTCATTAATGTTTCTAGGTTGGTAGTAAATCTCTCATAATTTAATTTTTTTTTTTTTTTTTTACTAATAAGAGAACTTGTTCATCGAGTTCTAGTGACTTTTTATTTATTTATTTTTATTTATTTAACCTTTATTTATCCAGGAAGTGATCCACTGAGACTAACAATCTCTTTTTCGAGGATGTCCTGGCCAAGATGAGCAGCAGCACAGTGTGCATGAATACAAACAGATTAACAGATGTATTAACAACAAAATAATTGATTACAATCGCCAAAAGAATTCAAAAAATCAAATCCTGCAGAGCTAAAAGCCACAGATGCGGTTAGTGACTAAAAACTCAGATATTTTATGTTTAAAACCAGAGAAAGGCTTAAGAGACCCCATCTTCAACCTGAGCTGCATGTCATCCCAGAACCAGGGCTGAAGAAAACATGCTTTCAGTTCAAGTTTGGGGAATTTCCAAACGACCTCCCTTTTCCAAAATTCGATGGAAAAGTCATCTTTACAAAATTGTGGTATCAAGCTAAAACAGAGCAGCTATTTTCATGGTTTTTCAGGATACTGTATCTGTTTGTCTATTTTGATAGTTAGTCCTCAGAAAGACATGTTGTGAAAACAGAATATTTCCCTCTTCAAAAGCTACAGTATATTCAACTGTGCTGTGATTACATTTCTTGAGTGTATACACTTTATCTCCCACAGCTGCACACGAGCCACTGTTTATGTCTAACAAACCACACAGACATGAAGCTTTAACCGTCTGTAGGTTTTTCAGCGTCGGCTACAAACCAGAACAGGATCCTCTCTGTCATTTGACACTGCTCTGTTTTGGAAGGGACAAATGGGGGTGGAAGATGGATGGCTTCGGGCTCTCTTCCCCCCTCCCGCAACTATGAAAACGCCTCGCTAGCAGAGCCTCTACAAGTCAGCAGGATGTTGATATCATTCTGCCTCTGACAGGTCCATACAGGGCACTATTCTCATCCTCGCGCAGTATTAAATGCTGACATGGAAACCAGCTGCTGAAAAAGCCCAGAGCCATCAGACTATCTCTAATGTGTCCCCCGGAGCATTAGAGTAATTACTAACCTTCATCGCTTTATATAATGTCTAAATTATGTCTGATGGAGGTTCAACTATACAGAACAAAACTATTCTCATCAACATAAAACGTAAGATCAACTCGAAAACTTCCACTGATTGAGTATGTGCGTGTAATATGTGCATAAAAGGCAAAGATAATCCAGAACAGAGTGTACAAAAACATGACAAATGTCACATATCCAGGAGGATGGGAGTGGGAGGCATGGAGACCTCGTTCTTAAAGGTGCAATCATCAATTTTTCTACACTAACAATGACTCAAATTGGCTGCTAGTAAAGTGAAAGAGGCTGCTGGTGCTGATGCATCCACAGAGAGTGATCACCTGCATCCTCAGTTCACCTCAGGTTTGGTGTTTTCCTGAGGGTCAGCTGGGCCTGGGATTAGCTCCACCCCCCTCGTGACCGTACATTGATGATGCGTAGAGCCAGAGGGGGGGATTTTCCTGCGGAGAGATTTAAAACCAAGAAATAGCCACAACAGTGTTAAAGGGATAGTTCACCCAAAATTCAAATTTCACTCATTATCTACTCACCCTCATGTCGACTAAGAGCTGTGAGAATTTTCAGAGTCCTCCATTCCTTCTCTGAGTTACGGGGGGGTCCGCGCAGCAGTATTTGTCCATATAATGGTTGTGAATGGATACCACTTTTCTTCGACCAAAAAGACACACCAAAAAACATCCAAATACCTCCATACTGCTCGTCTGTAATGTCCCTCTTGTATTGAAGCCCCGACATGAGAAATTGTTCCGTTGGTCAGGAAGAGCAGTGAACTGAGACACTGGGAGCTTCCGCTACAAACAAGCTTAAAATATAGACTTATTTAATTTTTTTCCAAACAATTTCTCATGTCAGGGCTTCAATACAAGAGGGACATTACAGACGAGCAGTATGGAGGTATTTGGATGTTTTTTGGTGTGTCTTTTTGGACGAAGAAAAGTGGTATCCATTCACAACCATTATATGGACAAATACTGCTGCACGGACCCCCCTGTAACAACGAGAAGGCACGGAGGACTCTGAAACTTCTCACAGCTCTTAGTTGACATGAGGGTGAGTAGATAATGAGTGAAATTTGAATTTTGGGTGAACTATCCCTTTAACTCCACATAAACACTGATGTTACTCTGTATCTGCTGGGTGGGTAAATAAGCAACTCCAGCTTCCTCCCACAGTCCAAAGACATGCTCCGTAGGTTGATTAGTGACTCTGTATGGGTGAATGTGAGTGTGTGAGGTCGTTCCTCTCCACATCGTTCCTCGCTGGTGAACCTGTGCAAGATGTACTCGGCCTCGGCCTCGGCCTCGGCCCATGTGCCAGCTGGGATTGGCTCCAGCTAGGGATGGATGGGTGATTGCAGAGCTGCCATCACAGAAAACACAATATCAGTTAATGCAGGTAACAGTTTACATAATCAAAAGTGCCATCAGTAGCTTTCAGGATAAAACCTTTGAACTAAAACATCGCAATTGAAAGTGCACAGTGCTTTTTCTTCAGATGTGGCTTATCTACAGTCAAATGATAGCAGATTTCTGCTGCTTATTTCCATTTGCGTCAATGCCCCAGTAGTGTTAAGAAAAATCCACACTAGATTAAATTGATTCAAAGCATGTTTATTTTTTTTTTGAAGCAACAGCAGGCAAATTTCACTTTCAGTTGAAAAGCGAGCTATGAAGACAGAATCAAATAAACATACAAACCATTTTGTCATGGCAGTGATTGGTATGAGGGTCGACGGTTAATCTATCGAATCGAAAAAGCGATAAAAACATTTACTTCAGGATGTGAGTGACTCATTGTGGTTTTATGTCAACAACAATAACCCATAAAAAAAACAAAGTGTGTGTATTCAGGGACGGAGTCGTCCTTAAAGTGCAAATGAGTAAACATTTCATTTTTACGATCAAAGGTAGTAATTTACTCAGCATGTCCAGAAAACACTCGTGCATACAGCAACACGCTCTAATTAAGCTCTCATAGACACACACACGCACACACCAGGCATTCAGTTCATTAATATCCCTGTAAACACAAATAACCAGATTTTCATGAATAATAACATGAACAAAAGAATATATAATAACAGCCTGCATTGACATCTGTAGATGGGATAAAGTGTGGGCTTTTGCATGTGTCAATTTTATAATGTGAAATTTACCAGGATATTAATGCACATAATGACTCTCTGCTCTCGGTCTGTGGAGTCGGATGTTGCACTACAGTAAACAGTCAAGCCCATTACAAAAAGAACAACAACAACAAAAACACCACAAAAAGATGACCACTACATAATATGTACAAAAACAAAACAAACAAAAAAAGAAACTTGCAGTTTAATTCATGCCACCACAGAGATGTATATGTGCAGACTGGAGCACCACAGAGGGAAGAGAAGATAAAAGCGGAGCTGAGCCGTAACTGTTTCACAGTCGATCCTGTGTTATGCCTTTAAACACCAGAGTGGGCTTTCCCCTCTCTTTGCTTATGATCTGATTCATAAATAGAATCACTTGCAAACCACCAGTGGACGAAATTATCTGGGGCTAGTCCTATTTACTGGGAAAAAAATAGATCTCCTGCTCACCATCTGTGACTGAAGGGGCCTAATGAGACCCGATAGAGGCAGTAATCAGTTCATCAGCCGCTCACGCCCCAAACACTGTGTGTGTCGTCTCCATGCCTGCATGTGTGGACCCGGCTGACGCCTCCGTCTGTGCAGCTGCAGCGTCGGTATCGTAGCATGTACTAAAGCATCAGTGCGTGAAATTCAAATTGAAGTGGATTCAACATACTGTAGTTCATTAACTTAGCTTTTAAAAAAATAATTCCTGAATAAATGCTGTGCCCCAACAGGAGAAAAGTGGAAGCTCACTGGAGCTGAGTTCAGACCAAAAGTATTTATATCATAGCAAAAAAACATCAACTGAAATTAAACTGATCGATTTCTTAAGCAGGGTCTTTAGTTACTTTGATTTATTCCGACTTTTTCACGGAAATGGAGCAGCAGGGGTGAAGTTGTTAGCGAGGCCAGACCAGAATATCAAAATGTGCCTGGAGAATATGAATTAGTAATGCTCCCCCTGTCCTCAACAGCAACTGCTGAGGTGCCCTTGTGCAAGGCACTTAACCCCCAGCTGTTCCAGTGGATGGCGACAGATAATGGGAAGCTTCACAAAACTTTAGGAACATAGAGCAGTGGAAAAAGACAGCAAGCCTGTTCAGTTCAGTTCAACCTCTCCTGGATAGATGATGGTGGAATCAATCTATATAAATATATTCTCGCTGTCTGTACAAACACATGTCTGTCTGCAGTCAGAGCATCCAGAGGGAAACACAACACAGTTACTTATTTTTAAAGTTGTTTTCAGAAACATGTGGTTCACTGGAAGCATCTCCTGCCACAGTGACACCTGCTAACACACGAGGCTAGACTTAGGGTGAACAGTGATACAGAGGGAGAGAAGGGGGCTGCCAGAGGAAGCCGCTCCAGGCGATCACCTCCCACAGAAATGCAGCGGCACATTTTTGGACACATTTTCCTCTCCGAAGCCCCAGGCCTGAAGCTCCAGCCTGTCCTCCTCCTCCTCCCTGTCATCTTCCTCTACGTCTCCCTCCTCGTACAGACTGGGCTCTTCAACGGAGGTCTCTATGTTTGGGTTGTATCTGCCGAACGCCTGAGCCTCGCCCGACTCATAAATGGTGGGGAGGCTGCTGCGCAAGCCGAAGCGTCGCCGCAGGGCCACGAGCAGCGGCTGCGGCACGGTGAAGATGTCCACGTTGTTGCCCAGGTCGATCCAGGCCAGGCTGGGGAACTTCTTGGGGTCCTTGACCGCGTCCGTCAGGTCTTTGAGGACGGCCACCGTCAGACGGTTGCCGTTGATGGCCAGTATGGTGAGCTTGGGCAGGCCGCTGAGCTGAGGCAGCAGCAGCCGTAAGCTCTCGTCCTGCAGCTCGGTGAAGCTCAGGTCCACGGCCGACACCGAGTCGCTGCTGCTCTGGAGGTAGAAGGCCACGCGGTGGACGTCTCGACCAGACAGGGGGATGCCCGACAGGTTGACCACGTCGCCTGACAGCTTCTTCTTCAGGGTGGTCTTCAGACTGTGACAGAAGAGACAGAACAATGTTAAAATTCTGTTCACAAGCTGGATCTCGGAGGGACAAAGTGGCCATCTGTATCAAAGTTAACTAATTCTTTAGCATTAGAAGTCACATATGCAAAAGTGTGTGAAGACAAACAATCTTTACATAATGATGCTGAAGTTATTGATTCATAAGGCTCAGTAATGGGGTATCACACTATCCCACAAGTGCAGGGAAACTGCAAAGTATGCAAAAACAGAAACAACATCCAACCAGTCCAGTATAGTGTGTAGCAATCAATAATGTAAAGAAGGGCATTTGCATTTATATGTGTCTTGGTCTGAGACCCTCAAGCAACAAATTTTAGCTCTTGGGCTGAATGTCATCCTCTGAAAAGCACCATCTTTTTTCGTTCTCCGGTGTCACTTCCTCTCTAAGCCAGCACTAAGTCTCTAAGTACAAAACAACCATCAAAGACAATAAATAAATAAAAAAATGATTGGGAAATGGAGTGAAAAAAAGGCAAAAAAAACATGTTGCCCATCCTGTCTGAGCCAATTAGAAACAAATATGTCACCTTGTCTACAGCTGGGGTTGTAGTTACACCCCCGGGACAGGTGTCATTTTGAAAACAGGGATTCAGGGGAGAAGATGTGTCCCTTTCTCAAATTTCTTTTCTTTTCTTTTTTTTTTTAAAATTAAGCCTCTTGTGTCCGAGGTATTCTGAGTGGCAGGAGAATAAACCACCAGAGCTGATCAGTAAAGCTGTAAAAAATGAGATAATTCACCAAAGACATCCAAATTGTCTTGTTGCAGCCAATCACCATTATGTAAAAACTGTCCAAACAGTCGTATGGCTTTAGGACGCAAGAGTCCTTTGAGTCAATACATGCATCACTGAAAATAAGAAAGAACGTATTTTAAAGTTTTGCAATTGTAATTTTGCAACCAGCATTGGCATTAACAGCTGTTTACTCATTAGTCCAGAGCTGTCATGGCTGTTTACAGTGGTAGAAAACAACCCTCTTCATTATCTGCTGTTCCTATCTCGTATGTTTGTCGTTTGTCTGCTGAAGTTTGCACACTAACCAGCTAGCATCCTGTCTGTCCTGAAGTTAGTAAACAGCTGTTCATGTCAATGTCAACCTTACAAATTAGGTCCTTTAAAACTAGGTCAGAATTGCATTGCTGTCACCAGAAGTTGCTGTGAAACACTGAATTGAAATGTCATACTTTGGTTAATGTATTTTTGTAATAGATAATAATAACATGGTGATGTGTGGTTGATGAAGAGAGCTGGTGAACAGATTAACCCAACGAGGAGATTAGTTTTCTGTTGTTTCCAGTCTTTATGCTAAGCTAAGTTAGCTCACAGCTTCAATATTTGATATACAGTACACACCACGTATGAATTTTCATCTAAGTCTAAGGAAGCAAACATTCATGTTTTATCCCATAGATGTGATATTTCTTTGGAGATGTTGAATCAGACACAGAATGCAGACGAGTGGACAAACTGTACTGTAGAGGCAGAAAACTAGGTGAGAAAGGAGAGTGAGAAAGGGAAGTGATCATCTGTTTCAGTGAAATGACTTCAGACAACAGGTGTGAGGTGAATCCGTCTTAAGGAGAAGCGCTCCTATAACTATCACGCCTGTCAGGTTGGATCATCGTATCCCTCTCTGCCTCTGCCAGCGCCGGGGCGACGGCAACGAAACAAAATGTTCTCTCTATAGCAGAGCGTAGTCAAATATGCATAAGAAGTATAGAGCAGCTGCATGCATGCATGTCATGGCAGCAGTGAAGTGTTAAGAAGACGGAGGCTGCTGCAGTCAGTGCATTAGAGCCTTTGTTTCTACTGGAAGAAGTCAGTGTGAAGACATCTGCCAAACAAATGACAATGAGGTGTAAGCGTGGGAGACTTTGTTTAAAGAAGCTGACAAACAGGGGAGAGATGTTGTGTTTATAACTGGCCTAAGGTTTATCCTCTCTTTGTCTTAGTCCTGTCTGCCTTTGCTCGTCCCCCTTGTTTCCTCAGGCACACAGAGGATTATCTCTGCATCTCTCTCTCTCTCTCTCTCTCTCTCTGCTCTCTGGTCTGTCTGGGAGCCTCATAAATCGGCCGGCTGTGCTCTTTTACATCAGTCACCCTCTCTGCTCGGTTAAGGGAAAGAAAAAGATCTGTAACACACCGGGGCTGTGATTCGCAAGATTATTGATTCCAGGAGTAGGGCTGTAATTCATCTCTCCCTCCTTCATATCCTCTCTCTCTCTCGCTCACTGCCTCTCACTTTCTTTCTCTTTCTTGGACTCTTTTCTTTTTTCTCCACATTGTAATCTAACTGTCTCTGAAGCTGTAACACCTGCATTCACTCTTTCTTCTTGTGAATGACTCACTTGAGAGGTTGTGGAATTAGAATTCTCCACTGGCCACCGAGATCTAATAATTCTGCACAGATTAAAATATCAAGATCAGTTTTTTCATGTGAAAATGCTTCTGGTATTTTTCTTTCAGTTCAGCGTCATGGGGCTGTAACTCACAATTGTCTGTCATTTAAAAAAAATAGATGATATTTCTGTGGCTTTAGGGACTCTAAGGGCTCAACAGTATAAGGAGAACAGTTTATTTTATTACCTTTTCATAACCTTTCTAATCCTTTTACACCTCCAAGTCCCAAAAATGCACAAGCCATAACCTTTAGATGTGTACTATCTGTAAAGATGGCTTCGTTTAGAGGGGATAACATGCAACAAAGCTGTCAGAAAATAGTGAAGTATGTTCACCATCATCTCTTCAGTCAATTAGTGACGACACGAACAGTAAATCCTCAACCTTAACAAGCCAAACCAGGGACTGTTCGACCTCCTTAGCTTGAGAAATTCCTCAAACCAATTGAGTGATTATTGAACTGATGTTTCATCATTCATTTTCTGTCAATTTGATGAATGGATTCATTGGCTGGATCAAACATTGATTTTAAATGTATTTTCTCAAAGTCCTGGCAAACTCTGACTGCATCTGCGGCTTCTTGGCTCATTCAGCCCGTCCTGTAACTTCTGCTGTACCAGTGTGCAGCTTATGCACTTTACTGTAATGAAACTGATTATGGGTATCGACTTTTGTTCTCTCTGACTTATTTATAGGAGGGTTTTCCTGCTTCTGCTGGAGCCCTGTCCTCTCACCTGTGTGCTCACAGTATGTCTGTGTAGGAAGATCTGTTCCGCAAGACAAAGTCAGGCCGGGTAGGTCCTGCAGCTGAGTGGGTGGTGCAGGAGGAGGAGGATGGGCTCTAATGTGCTTTTAATGAGGCAGTGTAAAGAAGGCTTCAGACTTCCTTCCAAATCTGCTGCCTCCCAGCTCCAACCGTGGGCGCGGATCCACCCACGGGCTGCTCGGCTGGCCGCAGGCCCGAGGGCACAGCTACAACTTCTAAAGCCACAGTGTAAACTATAGTCTGTCACCGTGAAATGATAACAACACAAATACCAAAATGTCTCATCATCTCCCTCCCTCTGATGTGGCTGCCATGCTCGTAGGCACTGGTGCTGCACATCCTCTTGGACCAGCTCGGATGCAAACGACTTCAAAGCACAAGTCAACCCGCATAAACATGATGCGAGACAAGAGCGTCCCCTGCACGCGGACTCATTTAAAAGCAAACAAGTGAGGCAAATCCATCTATTGACATCCTCAGGAGCAACTGATACAACAGTGCAGGGATCTAATAAGAGCCGGTTCTCATGTGTCAAACTATTGGCTGCTTAAATGTGGGTTCAGGCGGGCGCTGTCTAATTGCTTTTCATAGCCTGTCTTTCCTTAGGGATGTTGTTAACTTTTACGCACTGAACAAGGGTCCTTGCTGTTCTATAGTTATGTAAACCCCAGAGGTAGGAAATAAAACATCTGGGGTTTGTGATGTTGAAATGGAGTGCAGGCAAAGAGACTGAGCTTCCAGGAAAAGGTCAGAACACAACCTGAGGACGTGTCTTTTAATGAAGCATCTCAGAGAGTGAGTTTTGAAGGATGTGAAGAATCAGCGACTCAATCTGTATTTTAACTGCACTGGACGGAGCGGATACTGGATAACAAACCTGCAGCGGCTTGATCTCCAGCGATGACTTTAACAACTGCACAACGCAACACAACACATCTGCTCTAGCAGCGTCTTTCTACACAATATACAGTGTTTTAACATGTTCAAATACAGTAATTATAATAATGTTTACCTGCTACATTGTCTAATATTGCATTGCTTTATTCTTTGGTGCAAAACATCTCGGCCAGGCTAAAAGCTTCACCATTAAAGGTCATAGCAGAATCATTGATTTCTGCATCCACACTAATTTGGTAACCATGTCTAGTGCCTCTCATTGGCAGGTTAGACTCCGCTCAGTCTCGTCGTCTCCCCTGATGTTACAAAAGTTAAGTGCTCATTATCAGCGTGAGTCTGCGGCTTTCCCCGCTTCACCGTGCTGCTATTCAATTTCCGCACGAATGCAACCAAACAGTCCCTCCACGCTGAACCGGAAAGAGGAGAAGAGCCGGAGAGAGGTGAATATTTAAAATAGGGGCTGGGCCTGTGAGTACTCTCTCCTGGATTCAAAGACAGTAGCATTTTTACAAGGGGAGTCTTACAACCTTTCAGTATACTGCCACCAGGGCGAGAGTTAAAAGCAAATGGCAGAAGAAACTTGTAATCTGCACACCCACATGAATACATGTTCCCCTTCATTTACTCTCATGAATCAGTAATACATCAGTAGACGGGGGGGAGTGTTAAGGTTATATATAGATATTTATCTTCATTTACTGTGGGATTTACTGTGTAACAATGGGCTGTGTGTGTGTGTGTGTGGCTTTTTATCCCACTGTGTACAGGATTCATAAGTTTTAGGGCAGGTGGTTAGCTTAGCTTAGCCTGGTGGCGTCTGCACAAAATTCACCTCTAAAGCTCAGTAACATGTCACATTTATTTGCTCTGTACAAAAATCCTGTAGAATGTATTTATTTGTCACTTACGACAGTGATATCAAGGTTGTTTAATACATTTAAGTAAAAAACAAAACAAAACAACTGTTGTGTTTAACTGTTGATTAATAAATGAAAATAAAAAGCAAGTGAAACTTTAAAATGTATGCCCTGATAGTGCAAATAATCAAATGTTTTTGCGTTTTTCTTTCTTATATTTTGGTGAGGTTAAAAACTGCAAAGATCTGGATCAACTGGATCTGGCGTGTGTTACCGAGCAGATCAGAGGTAATACACAGTATTTCAGCTGAGGGGAGAAACTCTGTAACACAAATTCAGATTTATTTCCTGCTGAGCACGCAGAGAGACACTCAACTCATTTCAGAGGAATGAAATAAAAGGCACTTGAGAAACATTGGATGTGGATGCCGTTCCACAGACCCTGTGGGATCAGTCAGATCAATGTCTGCTTCATCAACGCTTCGGTCTTGACTTGTTTATTCCTCGGATCGATTCGAGCTGTTTTGCCTCCAGGCATCTGGATAATACATGCGCAGGAGTCTGGCTCAGCCGTGGGAGATCCTGCAAGGATCTAATGTACAAGCTCATGCTTGGAAAGCGGAGCCGGTGAAGGACGGCTCCATTGTTTCATCTGAATGTGCCTTCAGGCCTGTGGCTGCGGGCTACAGTGCTCAACGCTTCCTCAACCAGTTTGTTTGACTCAACTCAGTTTTAGCATCAACTGTGTGACTCTCATGCCTTAGGACAGTTTGGCTCTTGTTAATGAGAATCCTTTACAGTCACTCTAAGCAAAAAAAAATGTAGTTAAATATGCCATTTTCTCAACTATGCAACTGTCACATTGATATTACGGTTCTGTAGAAAATGCACTGGGAGACATGAAAGTGGTGATTGCATATAGTATCCAGTGTCCTCTAGTTTCATGGGGATAATGGCACATTTTCTGGGAAGGGAAAAAATAGACTCAAAGGATTTGGATTTGGATTAAATTTCAGTGAAACATTTAGCGGATGGGGTGATCAAGGCTTCCTCCATTGTACGTCGTCAATGGAGCAGCTCTGGGCTGTGCAGCGTTTTGACAACTCTGATCAGTCACTTGGTTCCTTTTTTTATTTTTTTATTTCAAAGTTCGGGGGAATGTAGCAATGTTGATGTCAACAGGGGGTGAAGGGAAAGCGGTGATAGGAACTGCACGTGTGCCTTTAAAAAGAAAAAAGGGTATCTATCTGTCTTAAAGAGACACAAATCATTAAAAAACAGAGACCAAGTCCCCGAAAATACTCCAACTTCTGAAAAGTTATGTGAAGCCCTGAAGATGTAGTGCCATTACAGATGTGAAGGTGTCGCACATAAAAGGATCTCTTGAGTGCAGAGACTCTTAATCAGCTGCTATCTGCTGCTCCTTCATACAACTCTCATTGGACATGAATATGGGACACACACCAAACAGGAGAGACATTTTCTTCTTTGTAAAACACAAACTACACTGAAGCAAGAGGGAGAGCAGCGAAAGGTGGAGAACACGACCTACAGTACACGACGAAGACAGCGAAGGAGCAACACGTCTGTAAATCTCACTCTACGCTAAAAATAACACAGACATCCCAACATGGATGTGACATGGATTACTCTTAATAATATGTGACTTCAGACCGAAGGTAAAAGCGCATTTGCGCCGTTGTGCCAATGATTATGAAACCTTCTGGTACAGAATGTACCATAATGCAACAGTGCGGCGTGTAAAATGCAAAACGTACTCCACGGGTGAGCTATAAATTCACCCATGATTTGATTTGATGTGACAAACTGGATGCTTAGGAGAAAAGAATACTGCGACAGAACACATAGAAAACAGTTTGCATTACATAACGGTATATCATGGAGGAGTGCGCCTGTGTCTGCTATACTATGTCAAAGCACAGTTATGAAACCAGCATTAAAATGCAGGGGCTCCGAACACAGGCTGTGGGGCTCGATCGCGGGGAGCGATGTGTCTCAGCCTTAAAAGATCGAGACCCACAGATCATCGCAAGTACTGTACGACAACCTTTGTTTCAGTTATTCTCAAGCAGATACAGCCTTATCTCAGATATACAGTTAAAATCCAATCAATGAGAGGTTAAGAGGAGTTAAATCCCTGGATGAAAACCAGGGAAGTCTGGAAATGTTGTTATTTAAAGCAGAGCATGGCTTACATTTAAAAAAAAATTTGTTAAAAACACCGTCAACCTTGTGTTTACCGATCAACACATTCAATCGTTCTAATTATTTCTTTATGGCCCATGTGCCCTGAAGACTGGAGCGATGGATACTGAGTGTCTCTCCCTCCTCCCCCTCATCTTCCAGGATCTCTGTCTGTTCCGCGGGAAGCCCCTCAATTATTCATGGACAAGGATGGTGGCTGGATCTTTACGTCTCTATTAAAAGTGGAGGTCAAGAAGAAAGCGGATCAAGCAGACTGAGAGTGCACCATGCAGTCAAGTGGAATACCCCATAATGTCTGGGTCTGAAAATATGACTGGAGAAAGCAAACTCTTTCCCAAACTCCAACATCTGGGATTCTGCTCCGATTCATATTTTTCCCGTATTCATTCCCAGTGTTGTCAGATTTCTTTTGCCCCTCGCCTCAGGAGTTGACCTTGTGGGTTATGCAGAGGTCAGACATATTGAGTCAGAGCCTGTTCACCTCCAGGGGGGTTGACTTGGATCCAGAAATAGGTCATACACGTTTTTAAAGGCAGATGACACATGGCCCAGTGTACAGATGTCACATGTACAGTAAATACATTAAAGAAAACTCATCTCCGCCTTTTTTTTCCCCGGCGAGGCACAGCAGCTGTTTGATAGAGGGCGGGTGTAACCAGATTAAAAGGTGACATCTTATTATTGTTATCATTATGGGGGTTGAGAGGATACAGAAATACAGAAGTGGAAGAGTGAGTAGGAAATGACTGAGTTAAAACGTGATTCAGATACATTTACCTACAGTAATGAGCACTGGTTGAAAAGCACAGACTTCATAACACCTACTGTAGGCGTAAAGTTAATGCATGCTGTATCATTATTTCCCAGTTTCATTCAAGCAGTCACTTGGCCAACAGATCAAGACTTCCTGGTCGAATAAAGGTTCAAGACTAGCTACAGTAGCATCACTGCTTAAAACTGAATACGGACATGTTTATGCCCTCTGAGGTTTGAGGCCATTTTCTCAACTTTTACATATTTTCTTAAATTTATCTTTTTAAGATAGGCTACTTGCAGATGTAACAATACTCAAGTGTTTTATGTCTAAATATTAGGACCTCCGCTGTAAGCACACTGAGGCCAATTTCAATTTGTCTTAGAACACTGTATAAAGAAATAATTTAGGCCAAATGCTGGAAATTTGAGGTCTGCTTTTTGAAAAATTTCAAATCCCTTGTGCTTGAAATAGGATATGAATACAGTAATAGATGCATGTAGAAAACAAGTCTAAAATGAAATGTTGTACTTTTTGAGCACAAATGTTGTCATTCTGCCATTCTATTTTCACCAAATGTCTCATATGTGAGATAAAAGAAGCTGAATATTGACTTCAAATTACATATAAAGCTCATAGCGTGCGTGCAGACCTCAGGATGTTTAAATGACTTGAATGAACCCCGGTACCTTTCTGATCATGTGGCCCCCCACCTAACGGCTGTGGCCCTAAACAACCGCGAGTGTTTATGCCAGGGGCCGGCCCTGAGTAGAAATTAGGTCAAAGATGCCCTCTTGCTGTGGAAGGAAGCGAAAAACAAACAAAAAAATAAAAATAGATTTTTCAGGTAGACTTTAAATAGGCTATGTGAGTGTGGACATTAGTTTGAAGCAGCAGGAATGAACTTAAAGGCCACCAAAGATTCAATAGTGAGGACAGCAGAGGTGAGAGGTGTAGTGCCTTGACAATACTGCTGTGGCCCTGGAAGGATCATGTAAGGGAGAGGGCCTCAAATTAACAGCGAGGAAGCGAAGTAGAAGGGATTTCTTTAAAGATTTGTGCAAATTAGCCTGAGCAGAGCGGAGAGAAACCAGGGAGAGAATCCCAGTGAGCACTCCTCTAGTGATTAGCTGGTGAAGAGCCGTCGAGGAAACCAGGGATAGAAATACAGTCATTGAAATGCAGCTGAAAAAAAGTGGTCATAAGCATCCAGAGTTTTACACAGACGTCTTAAAAACTTTCACCACTCAACTGTATGTAGCTTTAGTCAAGATGCCTAGACGGCTAATGCTTTAAAGCCAGAGTAGTATGATTCAGAGGTGAGAGGATGACGTGAGGTGCCGCTGGAAGAAATGAGGTTTTATCCAATGAGCAAAGACACAGAGTAGGTTGTTATGTCGTTGAAGTGGAAATGACAGTCGAACACTGGAGAGACGGATTTGTAAGCTTGGCCTGGATGAGCCATGATGCAGGTCACAGTCAGCTGTGCAGGGCAGATAAGGTCCTGTTGGTGCAGTATGGGACGAAGTTGTTTCAGCCTCATTCTGCATGTCAGCATCTGGGATTTGAAATCTGAGCAGCCACAGGGAAACACTGGATGATCTGATCGCCGGCGATTGCTATAAGACTGCGAGGGAAGCTCTGCTTCCTCTAAAATGTCAAAAAATAAATGTTGTGTTTACGTTTCATTGACTAAAAATGCATTACAACATGTTCAACAGCTCGTTTAGAATCAGCTACTTATCGCAGGTCAACTGACGCAATTTTCTCCTCATACGTTTCCGTAGCGTCACAGTGCATTAAACCTCTTGAAGCTCAGTGTCCATTGACTTCAATGGCGCAGAATAGAGTTGTTTTTTTTAACTGCAGCTAAACTAGACGGTCATTGGATAAAGTTTGTCTCTTCCACGGATGCTCAGCTTGTCTGGGAGTGACTGGAGCAGTGGGTTGTGATCCAGCATGATGATTGGAGGATCTGTCTAAAGGCTGATCCCCTTTTTGACTGAGAGCGATTTTGAAAATTGTTCGAGTTGTTCGAGTTCAGTCCCATTGCAGATTTTGCAAGTGAAGTCGAGAGACCAGCTGCAGCTCTTGGCATTTGCTTTGAGATATAGCCTATTTCCATTGTACATATCATACACTTGAAATGAAACACAGTTATAGTGTATCTTTGTTTCGAGTTTAACATAATTGTCACATTTCCTTGTTTGAGTTTAATATAGTTTTGTTAGTTCATTCATTCACCGTTGGCCAGGTCTGGTGGTGGGGAGCATGTTAATTATAATAGATGAAAAGTTGCAGTAATATTGCTGTTGCTTTCCAGCTCTTGGTCAGTAAAAAAAAAGAAGGTCACAATATTTTTTTCTATTTCACAATATTGCTAACACTAGCTTTACAGCAATAGAAAAATGTTTCCAGTAAATGTCATCAGAGGAAGTTGTTGGATGATCAAACAGCTCTGGAGTATTAACTGGACATTGAAGCATCCGTTTGCTTCACCTTGACACGAAGAGCCAACATGTTAGTGCAGAAAAGATTTGAACAGAAATACAAAACAGTCAGCTACTTTCGATGTCAGAGCGGTGTGATGGAGGGTGTTTGAGATACTGTTTAGGATCCAACAGGGATGTTTGAATTATCTTGTTGGTTATCTGGTTGGCAGAAGTCAGTGTGGTGTTGTCCCTGGTTCGTCTTGTTGAGACGGGGTTTGAGGCGAAGTCTGATGTGACATCAAGAGGAAGTTTAGCAAAGAGACAGTTCAGAGAGTTCAGAGTGAACAGTTCAGTCTTGACTCAGTCTTTCTCGTATTAAGATTTCATAACCATTTCATTTTTCATTGCTTGCACAATGAAAATGATAAATATAAGACATAATGAAACTGTCAACATGTCAAAACAAAGACATGAGGTCAAATAGCCAGACGTGCTTTGGGAACATTTGTAGTATTTCACAGAGTATAAACTGTGCATCATTCAGTATGATGAATTTTCAAACATCTCTTGATATTATTATGTTATGAGATGATGTTTCTTGATGGTGTAATCAGCAGAGCACTGACTGTTCTGGCTTCTTGTTTTCTGTGGAAAAGGTTTGTTGTTTTAAATGAACTCATATGAATACTGATCTACCACTTTTCTATGAATGCAGACTATTTGTATTTTTGGCAGCTGGTAAAGAAGTGTTTGTTACGACGTCGTCAACAACCCACCCGTGTTCGGTAACTCTTAAGCTTCATGTGAAGATAAATAAAAGTGTTGACATGTCTTTTGGACCGGCTTCGCGGTGGGAGGAGAGGCACTTTAATCTGAGCAGCATGAGGTCTGGGTCAAATATCAGGACTCAGGCAGACTATCAACGCTCACCCACAGCTGATGACACCTGCCCAAACAGCTGTCACAGCCACGACTCGTTTCGCTCTTATCATCAGTCGGCACGACCTGCACGACCGAATATCAGCACTTAACCACATCGTGCTGAACAATGTCTTCTACTGTGAGTCAAATAAAGCAAAAAAAAAAGGGCCAGATGCACATACGGTAGGTTTCCTTTCATTCCTTGCAGCCTCGTCACGATATGTGAAGATTCGACTTCTTGAACCACAGTCATTTCTTTAAATGTAGTCTGTAAAAGCTGTGGTAAGCATCAATTATTGCCTCGCAGTAAAGACAAGCAATGAACTAGCATCTGCAATTGGAAACTAATCTCATCAAAAATGTGCTGGAAGGGCAATTTTAGTGCAATAAAAAAAAAATGAGCTTGATGAATCTGAAATTCAGTACCAATTACAACAACATTAAGAACTCCTCTGGGGACTCAGCAGTAGTGTACATCTCAGAAACCTGGCACATGCAGCTGCAGAGGAGAGAAAAAAAGAAATTGCCCTGATAATACATTAAGTGTGGCACACTTGCTTTGCAGTTACACTGTTATAGAAGCAAAGCAGGGTGGATTAATAAAGCTGGAGTTATGATTTATGTGTTATCTCAGGGAGATTTGCAACCAAATGCATATATTTCATGAAACCAATCCAATTTGAGGCACGACTGGAGAGCAGGCTGCAGCAGATCTCCAGATTTATCAAACAGACTTTCCAGTATCACTTTACGGAGAAAATACAGTAAGAACATAAGCATGCGACATAGATTATGCTATAGCTAATCCTTTTCCATTCCTAAATATGAAGAGATCAAATTCTCGATCGATTCGAAGCGAGGCAGGGAAAAGAGGGAAATACACGACTTGTAATCGGCAACCTTGCAGTGATTCCTCCTCCTCCCCCCAACCCCCCTGTTTTTTTTTTTCCCCTTTCTGTCTGACAGAGCGTTTCCCCAGAGCCTCAGCTCAAACTGCAGAACCGCTCTGTGTGGCAACTGTTGAACAAAATGGACCCTCAAAAGAAGGAGGGAAAAATCCCACAGGAAAGCAGGAGAGGAAGAAAATCAATGCACGGGAAGGATATTTTAAAAAGAAAAGGGGGGGAGGAAGAGGAAAAATGAGAGCAGGAAGGTGAGGGAGACTGAGGAAGAGAGAAAGGAAGGGAGGATTGAGCTGCAATGACAGGATCAATAACAGAAAAGCATCTGAAACCATGTAAAATGTGTCCTAATGCTTCATCTGATCCAGAGACGTTCATTGTGCTACACACAGGCTGGTGTGAGTCCCACAGTAAAGGGCTGCTGTCTGGATGGCTGCAGTGGAGGCTGGGAGAGAGACAGGGCTTGTTAATGAGCACACTGGGAGAGTCTGCCTTGTTGTTTTGTTGAGTGTTATTTCGAAACATTGCAACCGAGAGACTTGGGCGGGAAGTTAACTCAAGCTGTCAAAAAATCTTTCAATCTGGGTTAATTGCTCAGGGAGAGGGAGTCCAGTGATTATCATTTCTGTTTTTTTTTTTTTCTTCTTTTCATTACCTCTCCACAAAGGCAACTACGTACATGTAACTTAATTTGAGCCGAAGAGCATTTTTTACTTGTTTACACGGTGTTTCCACAGTTGCTCCAGTCAGTGTGTTTTCCTTTGGTCTTTCTTCGTTTCAACTCAAGCACAGATAATCAGCCTCTAATGGCTCAAGTTCAGATCTGTTCAGACTATTCACTCAGGCTACTTCTCTTAGGTTCTGGTTTCTGCAGATTATTTGTAGAGACAGTTTGGGAGCTCATATTAATGATGTGGGATAATGGCAAAAAAGCACTCTGTTGGAATCTATAAAAACAAATCACATTGCTCATGGGTGGTTGGCTCTTTTTGTCAAGTAGAATCAGGGAGGAAACCGCTTTTGTTGCTGAGAGGCAAGTGTGAAAGTGGACGAATTATCTTAGTGAAGCTTCCCAATTAAACCCTGACATCAATTTAGTTTGAGAACATGGTGGACTAAACTTTGATGCATTCAAGATCTCTGTGTTATATAAATGCTGTAAAACACTGAATCTAAAGAAAATATGCACATGGCCTATTATTATATTCAGATACCGGTGCTTAACTTTCAATAAGCTGTCACGACCTTTGTGATGTCACAACGAAGCACCCTCCCTCGGCTATAGTCCACCTGGACCCACCATCCAATTCTCCAACCTTTGCTGCTGTTTTAACTTCTTTAACAACACTACACCAAGTGGTCCGCAAGCTACAAGACAGAGAAATGTCAACTAAACTGCACAGTGACTGGATAAAGGAATCCAGTGTAGCATTGGACAACTTACCCAAGGATAGTAACATTACAGTCCAGTGGATAAAGTGAACTTTTCTAAAATATCAAATAAATTTAATCGCAGAAAAAGGTCAACCAGTCAAACAGAAACGTAGACTGACATAAAATGCCCTGAGCTAGAGCTCTAGAGAGATGGTTTTTGGTAGTTAAAAGTGCAAATATATCTTCTTATGGATATCAAAACTTCAGGTAAAACTGCAGAAAATTGTAAAATATAAGTGAAATTGAGAAAAGTAAAACACTTTTTTTTATGAAGAAAAATACAATGGACAAAAGGAAATCCATTAAAGGCACAAAATTGAGAGGCGCTGCCACAACGCATCACTCCACATTTTTAATCAATTTCTGTCACCTCAGGATTTTCTTCCATCAACTTTCATTGGCATAAGTTATTTTTATTCAAAGAGATTTTCCTCGGGGTCGTAGGCCAAATTATTTCACCATCAATAAACAAATGACGGATGTGGACGAATTAGGTTCTGACCAATAACAACACAAGGCTGGAAATTGAGAGAAAACAATATATATGTTGATGTTTAGATAAACCTGTAGCAGCCGTAGCAACGATGACGGGAACAGAGTCAGGTGACCGTACAGGGCAGAGGTTGGCTGGGTTGACACAACACCAAACTATTGGAACTGTCCAATATTGTTTTTTTATCATCTAACCGTGACCTTATGTTAATTGTTTACCATGATGACAGTCACAGTGCCATTGGTCCCCTCCTCTGCCAAGAACCTTGGGGTTATTTTTGATAATGATTTTAAGTTTGACAAGCAAATCAGCGCTTTAGTCCGAGACGAGCTTTTTCCACTTGCGACTGCTCGCAAAGACAAAGGTAATCCATACAGTAATCCATGCTTTTATTACTTCTCGTTTAGACTATTGCAATTCCCTGTATGCTGGCATCGACATGTTTTTAATATGCAGATTGCAGGTTGTGCAAAATGCTGCTGCACGCCTACTGACAGGAATAAAGCGACAGCATCATATTACCCCAATTCTCCGCACTTTACACTGGCTTCCTGTCACTTTTAGAATTCATTTTTAAAATTTTACTTATTGTTTTTAAGTGCCTGAATGGCCTGGCGCCGCCCTACCTGTCTGACCTTCTTGTTCTTTACCATGGTCTGCTAATCAGCTGCTCTTAACCACACCGAGAGCAAAACTAAAAACGAGAGGAGACAGAGCATCTGTGGAACAGCCTACCTCTGCATATTAGGACTGTACAAACACTCGAGCACTTTAAATCTCTTTTAAAAACTCATCTCTTTTCCTTGGCATTTTAGTTTTATATGTCTTCACTCTTGTTTTATTGTCTTATTGCATATTTTACTGTAGCTATATTACCTGTATCCCATCTAGTTTTATTGCCACTAGTTTTGCTTGTGTGTTTTATTGTACAGCACTTTGGACAACCTGGGTTGTATTTTTAAATGTGCTATATAAATATATATAAATAAATATTTATTGTATTGTATTGTTATGACAAAGGTCATTTAACTAATATCTTATCCCTTCCTGACCAAGTCATTTTTGTGCCTAACCCCAAAGTGAACCATAACCATAGTGACACAGCAGCAGGACCGATTTGAGCTGCGTTCAACAGGTGAAACACTGACTTTTATCAGATTGTCCTTATGCTATCGCTGTCCACAATTAGTTCTTCATACTGTACCACCAAAATAACTTGGCATTACATTTCCATGTGATGGATACTCCTCCGCTGCCACAGGAGCAATAAGAACGTCAGGCCAGCATCAGCATCAGCATCAGCAGACTCACAACCACTCATACGTAAATATAATGATACGCTGAAAAGCAGAGAATCAAATGATCCCGTTGGCGTTGGGAGCTCTTTTCCACCTCAAAGACGGCGTACAGTTGAAAAATGATGTCACCACATATGTCAGTATTGTAAATCCAACCACAGGGCAGTTTACTATCTAGACTTTTGTTTTTAAAAATCTGTTTGTCTTTGATGCACAAAATCCCCCTGAATCCTGAAAGAAACAGCAAGTACCGGGAACAGCTAAGAACAATTTTAACATCACAAGAAAAACCTAAAACCTAAATAATGCATGAGGACAAAGGTAACCTTAAAACCACTGGAGGAAAATCTTCCTAGAAACAGACTGAGGACTCTTCCCAGACTTCCTCTAGAGCGTCTAGCCTAGCGTTTTGGAGCAGGTCTGTGGAGGATTATGATTGGCAGTGATGCTCGTGGCGAGGATGTGTTTGCTGTGGCAGGAGCTGTCGATCTGAAGACTGATGGCACAGCAGAGAGGACACACTCACCAGGCCTGAGACTTCCTCCTGGGCACGCTCTGTCTCGTCCACTTGGAGTGAGGGGTCAGGTGGTAAATGAGCTGCCTGCAGATCTTGTTGGTGGACTTGGAGGAGTCTGTCTCCTGCAACACACACACACAGACACACGCACACAGGGCAGATGACGGACAGCGTCTTCAAAGATAGTTTATATCATATGACAAAAGGTTAAATGGCTACAAAGCAGAGGTCGTCTCTAAATGCTGCGTGTCTGCTCCCTTTCTTTATTCTTGCAAACTACTGATGTTGTGATTTTCGCTTTGTCACACAGCGTTTCTTTTCTTGTCCTTTGAAAAACAGCTGCTTCAAACATTTCCTGCATCGAAACATTAATTTAGTTTCCCTTTTGCCTCTGTCTTCCTCCGCGTCTCCTCCTCCTCTCTGCCTTGTCTTTTCTCTCTTCCTCCTCTGTCAAAAGACTTTAAATGGAATGGGTTGCGCCGAGCGGGCTAAATCTAATTAATGGTACAACACGACAACAAGAAAGAGGCAATGTGGCGGGAGGAAGAGAAAAAAAAAAAGAAAGACAGGGGCAATTTACCTTAAGGCGATTAACCATTCCCGCCGCCACTTCTTTTCTTGGGCGATAAACAAACATGCCTCATACTTCAAAACGTTCAGTGCTGCTGTTTCAGCCACTTGGATGGCTGAACACGATGTTACAGCAGCGCATACTGATTTGCTGTGTGAAAGTATTATTAGAAAACTGTGGTGTGGAAGAATCAACAAAGTCCCTAAATGTGCAGTACTGTAACTGTCAGCAATGAGCGCATCGGAAGAAAAACATTAATTAAATGAACTTCCTATATGTGATGACCATGAAATTCAAAATACTCATAAATTACCAATCCTCCAGCTCTCAATATGTCCTTGAAGATATAATATAAGTAAATCTCAGAGTGGTGGAAACCACAGGGGCTGCCAGGCCTTAAATCCAGCTCACTGCCTCTCTACATCCTCGTCACGTCTGACACCGTATCCCTCCACGGGTCGCAGGCCAGTCAGGAGAGCATCACCGCCAGATACTCGCTCCCCCTCCCCTTCCTCCCGGGCTTTCCTGATTCTCACAGGTGATTATCATCTGAACTTGGTGAGTAAAAGCTAGACCAATGTGACTTTATCTTAAGGCAACCCATCTTTCCCTAAATCAGATAACGGCAGACTTTTGATAACTGTAATGGCCCCTGGGTCTGTGTTATACAGCGTCTCCGAGCTGCTTCTGTAGCGTTATCACCCTCATACTTGAGTTTCAAATGTAATTTGAATTTCAATATGTCTGATTTGTATGCCAAGCTACAAGCAGATGAGCCGACTCTCAGTTTGGATAAATCACAATTTATATATTAAAGGACCAGTTCTTGATTTTATTCAGTGGGATCCACTTTCTCATAAGAGTGAATGGTTAAGAGCTCTCTGACCTTCATATGCATAATTGAAGAGTTTTTGATAATGAGGACAAATCAGCATTCAGGCCTGTTGTACTGCTGAGTTTATGAGTATTACTAACTCACTTACTAAGAACAATAAAACACATTATTAATTCAATATCAGTCTTTACCTGCAAACAGATTATAATCCTTTGTTTTGGTTAATGCTGCTGCACCAGCCTTTTATTTTTGCGCCTTACCTTTAGGGACCGTACAAAAATTATTAGTTTGGTTCATTTTGTGGAATAGCAGGGCGCTAATGGGGATTATTCATGTTTTCTTTGAACCCTTCCCTTGACAGGGAAAAAGAAAAACCTGCAAGTCTCTCAGCACCACATGTCAAAATAACACAACACCGTAAAATTGGTACAACCTGTTTAATCGTGTACCTTCTAACTTAATGAAGCTTTTCCAGTGCAGGACCAATGCACACATTAATAAAACCCCCATACACAACCAGAACTGGCAACACTATGCTGTATGCAGCACAAATGAAAGTTGTCTTTTTGATGTAACTGTTTCTATAGGAAAAAAATTCCAACACACAAAACAAAAATGACAACAACCTCCCCCTTTCTTTAGTTTTCCACAAACACTGAGAGGTGTGTGTTTCTCGACTCAGCAGACTTCACATCTCCAGTAAACTCCAGCAGCATCAGCATCACCAGTTTGATCCCAGTCGCCACCTACCATCTGTCACTGCCCTCAAAGCGTTTTCACAGCCAGCGCCAAGGCCACGCCGCTCCACAGGCCTATGTGTGGCCGTGGCCCCCGGCCCGGCTGACCTCAGTGCGATGACCACCGGGCAGCCGCCCACCTTTTGCAACCAAATCCAGATTATCTCACACACCTGCTCGTCCACAGCTGGTTGCCCATTTGCCACTGTGCGCTGAAAGAGCACATGAGCAGCGGGGAAGACGCGACCGCGCAGTGCACAGCTGCAGAGTCCAACCCTGACCCGGCACCTCCCTTTAGCCTCACCATTCATCCGTGACCTCTCTACCCCAACAGACACGCAGGTGTCTCTCTTTCTAGCTGTGAATCAGAAGTGCTTCTCATTTATCTTCTAGATTTTCCACCAGAAGACTTCAAATCAGAGCGATAAGAGAAACGTCACAGAATCCACCGTGAACTGTGGCTAAAGAGGAACTGAAAATGTTGTAGAAGACATGGTGGAACCAAATATTAAATACTAAAATGTTTTGCAAAAAGGATAAGAAGGTACTAGTTGTAACTGTGGTTAATGATTAATGTTGCTTCTGTTGTCACACAAATGATGTAAATGAGTGTTGTCCTATTTCATAAAGTCTTCTGGGACAAGATGTGTTATTAATTTAATGACTAATATGCACAATGGCAAGACTTCCTGCACGGTAGGACGGCAGAGATTAATTGTAATTTTACAGTTGTTGCGTCTATCAACTCCATATATACCGTATAACATCTACTGCATGTCTCCTGGAGGAGTAAAGGATCTACAGATGCTGTTGTTGGACAGATTTCAAATCCCTCCGAACAAATGTTCTTGGTCTAATATCAACAGAACTAATTTGATTTGACTTAAAATGATGTTATTTCCCCTGTAAAACATGATCCAGCTTAATCTGGGAATAGGATGCACGGCCTCTTCATAACATAGGATCCTGCATCAAGCCATGCATAGTAATCCATTGTTTCCCTGCTTCCATCATTGTGTTTGCAGAAAGTGACAGTTCATTATTGTCACAACAGCATGACAACAAACATGACACATGCACCGAAGCGTGGCCAATAAATGTGGACATGTTGCAGCTTTTCTCTTCTCTCTTTCGAATCCTCCTGTTAGTAGTGTTGTAGTACTCGAGTCTAAAGACCGGTCTTGAGACCACATCGGTCTTGGTCGTCGAATCGACTACATTTTTACACGGTCTTGTCGATATCCGTCGAGCTGGACTCTGGATTTTTTTTCACGACCAGTCAAGACCACAGCTGCAGTGACATGTTTTTTTTTAACCACAAAAGTCTCTCTCTCTCTCTCTCTCTCTCTCTCTCTCTCTGTCACTCGTTCACTTTGGTTTATATAATGTAATTCAATAACTTTAACATGATTAAAATTGCTCTAGAAAAGTACATGCTTGTGTAGCCATCTGAAAAATTGTTTGTACCGGTGCTAAAAGTGTGAGACCTCCGCAGGTTCTGTGCTGTGTTATTCTGTTCAATCAATTAAATATAGATTTGATATAAAATTATCTTTTCTTTTTAGCTGAGGAATTATGTAAATATCAAGCCACGTGATAAGTACTGGTACTGAATACAGTAATGGTCTTGAAAATGGTCTCTAAATGGTTTGGTCTCCGTCTCAGGTTAGGTGGTCCTGACCTCAACACTACCTGTTAGTACAGCTGCAGTCTGTTGTGTTTTCTGAACAGAGACATGTTGTTTTCTGTGTTTCCTACCCTCTTTGGACACTGCAGGTCTCGGGCCAGACTGAGCAGCAGCTCGTGGGAGATGGGGTCCACCAGGTTGAGAAAAGCTGCGTTCTTGTACAAGATGTCGTTGAGTGACGTCCCCTGGAGGCCCAAGTCCTGGGAGAGAAGAGGAGAGAGGGAGGTGACTTGGTTAGCTCCTCCTCAACATAACGGCACCTACTGGATAAATTTCATCATTAGGAAAATGTGTTAAATTGATTGATATTGATTAGGGGTTCCCCTTGTCTAATTTTCTCGTTCCACTTGCAGCATTGACCACAGGTCTTTCTATCCACCTTCTAAACCACCTGAGGACTACTTTTTTTTTTTTTTTTTTAAGTTAAATGCCCTTCGGTTTTCTACCTTCAATATTCAGAATTCATGGGCCAAAGATCGTGTGATAGTGTGAAACAGTTTAATAAAACCAAGAACCAGGACACGTCCCCGGGGGTTGATGGTATTTGCATCATCTTCAGGCCTTTTTCTATTTGCTGTGGCAATATAAATACATTGAAGCTGAATCTCCAGGTGAAGCAGATGCTGACGTGTCATTAACAGCCTGTGTTTGAGACATAATGTTTTCAGACACATCAAATGGCCTCCCCAGCATGCAGCATCCGCCACCACCACACACATACACATACACAATTTATAACAAGCTAGATTAAAGAAGCAACACCAAACTGCAGAGAAAACATGAAACTGAGCAGATGAAACAAAATATTAAGGAGATTAAAGGTTTGAAGAAAGAGGAAAAAGAAAATCTGATGAATTATTTCTCCTTCTAATCCACAACAACTGGTAAAAGATGATTTCCTCTGCTCATGCATGTTGTTATATACAACTCCAGTAACGTAACAGCTGCTTTCTGTGTAAAAGGAACTGATTCAGTGGATCATCATCGCTCCCCTAGTTCATAGCAACGAGTGTTTCATGTCGTGTAAAAACTGAACGAGCTGAAGAGTAAATACTGTCGGCTCTATAGGAACCGCAACGCTCTTCAAATAGCAGGCTGGAGGGTGACGCTGTGTAAAACACGCTCTATATGCTCTGACAGCCCTGACGCTTCAGGGCGCAGTGGAGGCAAAGTAGAAAACTCCCATCAGCATTTTTTTTCCCTCCTCCAGCTTTTGAGTTGATTTATTACAGCGGAGCAGAGCTGTGGGATTCCCTGACGCTGGGCTATCCTCCAGACCCGCTCTCCCTTCAATAAACCTCATTTAGCACACGGTGGGTACCACATGTGTCCAAAATAGGAGCGGGAATTGAAGATTATTTTGCAACACTGATGATGATGATGATGATGTGTTAACCATGTAGTGCAGCTGTGCCAAATAAAAAATCTAAAATACACACTGAGATCTGATGCCACGGATTAATCTGATTGCTACTCATAAAAGCATGAAATGTTTTCCTGCTTGTCACCGACAGGATGCCTGTATACACATGACTTCAGATCCCAACTACAAATGCCCCTGTGAAAGCTGCATATCTAATCTGATGTCTGCCTCATCACAAAAAAAAGTCTGAATAAAGACGCCGAGCTCAGAACATCATCCCACACATGCAGTTCATTAGAATCCAATTAAATCTACTGCACAGTGCGACAAATCCAGTCCCACAGTTTTCTGCCTCAGTGGAAGAAACATGTTGCAGCTGTCAGGTGATGGACCCTCCAACTCTCACTTGTTTATTTCTTTATTTATGTGTTTTTTGGATAGAGGGAGGGATTAAATGTTCTTTGGTAAAGTGACAAAACGACACAATCCAAGGTGTGATGTCAGAAGTGCACGGCCGCTGTGAGAAAACATGAAGCTGTTTTTCTTAAAGTTTTCCGAGACACAAATGCTCAGCCAGCCAGCGGCAACAATGCCTTGGCAGAGGACGAGGTCAATAAGTCAGCTTAGTCAGATGTGACAGGACGTATGACGAGTAGTTTCTTCTTATGCGCGCCTCCAACACATGACTATTTCTCCAGTTTTTTCCAGTTTTCAAATCTAAACGAGTATTTTATTGAAATATACTTTTTTTAAAAAGTGAGTCTCCAATGCTCACTCAGGATTTCAAATGAACACTTAGCTCCAGCACATGAATTTTCATCAGATATTTGTGCAGTAGCTGGAGGCCATGTGCACCTAGTGCCAATGTGCTTCTCTGCTTTCTGGCTGAGAGTTGGATGAGAAGATTGATACTGTACCACTCCCACAGACCAGACAGTGCCTTTATGCTAAGCTAAACTAAACTAAGCTATACGCTAAGCTGCAGGCTGTAGCTTATCGAGTGTAGACCATAGCCTACTGTATGTGAATGGTTTCAATTTTCTCTTGTAATGATTGTATTTTGTCAAGCTGCTCTATTAATGTGCATCTATGTGAAGCATTTCTTTTTTTTACTTGGGTCCTGGTCTTTATGTGAAAGTAAACACAGGAAATGAGGCAAGTGAAGAAGAGTGGGAGGACATGCAATGGACCCAGTGCAGATTTCAGTCGGAGATTATAAGGTTGCAGGTTTGACTAAATTAACAGCTGCATAGTGTTGCACCTAAAAAATGTGAATTAAACCTAATTAGTTCTTCTGTTTTTAAACCTTTGCCCCAGACTTAACAAAACAGCAACAGCAGCAGACTAATTATGTGATTCTGTCACGAAATATCTAAAGTTGAATGAGATAGAGAGATATAAAATATGCCTGTTGTGAGTGAGCGTCAACCTTCATACAACAAGGTATTTGTGCAGAAGAGCAAGCACTTTAATTAGTGTCTTCCCCATTGCTGCACATTGGTGACTCTGTGTGCATGCTGCAGAGCGTAACTGATATGACTATTTGCTGATTCTTTGTTTACTAATGAACATAGAGAAGATCCCAAACTAATTAACTTAATGGCCCAGAAGGCAGATCTGCGATGGAGATGCAGCGTGGAGGTCGAAGTTATTGGTTCCTCTTTGTAATGACTTCCCTTTTTGTGAGGGAAACATGCTCCAGCATCCATCATCTCAAGGTGATTATCCCCAAATCCATCCGTCCCTGGGAGGAAAAGCCTGCTTTGCTGCTTAGGAACAACAACAGGAGATCTCTACTGCCAGTTTTTTTTTTTTCTTCCAGTCTTGAAGTATTATTAGTCAGACACTTGGCTTCGGCTCCAACAACATACAGCAGTAGCAGCACTCTGGCTTCACCTCAGTGAGCGATGGAGAGAGGATTCGTGCTCCGTGAGCAGTTTAAATGCAGAGCTATGGAGAAAGCTGCTCGTACTCACGACCAACAAATCTACATTTTGATCTGTAAAATCCTTCCTCCAGTACAAGACACGTCTGAGTGCAGGACTGCTTTAATGAATACAGGAAGACACATTGAAGTCTTACACGAAGCTATGCCTGAATTTTATCCCTCCTGCATCACACGAATATGCTACATAGAAGTTTAACATCATCCCACACCTACGTTATTTCACTGTAAGTTTAACGTTTCAGAGCAGATTCACTCAGAAATCAGTTCAGTTCTGACTTTTTCAGACACGCGTCGCTTCCCATCAGCATTGTTTCCTGCTTTAATCTGCACACATCTGTATAATTTATTCTCCGGCACTGTACAGATGGGCAGGGAGTTTTCATGACAGGGGGCCCCCCTTGATCAGAACCGCTTTTGTCTGAACTTCAAAACTGTTCGCCTTTGATCAATGCACAGCTACCAGGAGGCAGTGGAGAGCTCAAGCTGAGCTCTAAAAACTATTTCTTTATTCCTGTTCTCTCTAGTTTGGATAGGCTAAATCCTTGGAAAGCAAGGATTAAATCCGGGGTAGGTGTTACACTGGAATGTGTAATAGATAAGACACAGAGAAAAAACCTTACCCTATAGCTGGGCTATTGTTTGGAGCTCAAAGGTTTGGACAACGCTGTGCAACAGGGATGGATTAGAGCTATTTAATAATATCATACATAAATATAAACTGAGCCTTCATATGTGTTCAATATCTAACATCCTCCTTCAAGCAGAGAATGGTTAACAATTGCCAGGAAAGAAAACAAATGCTGCCCATTCATTCTGCTTATTTACTTAAGATTTTCTTTTAATCCTTGCAGCCTTGTCCCTAAAAAAAGGTTTTGTTAACAAGAGTCTAGTATATCATTTATAAATATGACAGACTAAGATCAGGAAGGTCATTCAGATTCGCCCCCTTTTCCTTCCTCTTGCACGCTTCTAGTATATTCCAAGAGGCCAACATGAAATGCACTGTGTGTTGTTCGGAGCTCATTGAATATTCAGAGCATGAACCAGCTCCATGACCATTCCCTTTCAGACAAAACAGGTGGGCGATTTAGACAAGCATCTCAACAAATGAGGCATTGTAAGTGCCACTCTTTTCCTCAGAAATATTAAGAGTCCATGCTGTGTCTTTGGCGTGCCCTTTATGTGTATGATAACTGTGTTTATTAGAAGCTGCACAAAGGTACATGATTAAAGGATTTTAACTTAAAATAAATAAATAAATAAATGAAAATACAAAAAAGACCAACACCTGCAGGTGCATGTGTGTGTTGGAGGTTGTACAGTTGCTCCATCCAGCTACTGTGATTATCAAATCTCCAGCTGGTTCATTCAATCACTTCCTGTCAGATTTACTCTAATAAGGACACAATATAGTTGGATAAAGTGCTGCTGCATTATTCATGGTCTGAAAATAAAGGGATGTTGTGGAGAGATTCTGGCTCCCTGGCAAAAAAAAGTGTATCAAAGCATCCATGTGATTTGCAGATGAAAAATAAACTCATAAACTCATGTGAGTAAAATAAACTTTTTTTCCTTTCTTGCTCACGTGTTTATATGGAGTCTACTAAATCACGTCAGGAGCAAAGTTTAACGTGAACTGGCAATAAAGTCAGATTGATGTCGCTCCCTTACCTTCCTCAGCAGTTTGAGCACTTCCCCCGCCTGCTCCATCTTCTGCTCCCGGAGAAGCCTCTGGATCTCCCGGATCCAAGCCACACGTCTGACATAAGGGCTGTGGTTGTTTTTCCGCAGCATCCCTGGGAGCTTGTCGGACTTGAGCATCAAGGATGTAAACAACAAGTCTCCGCTGCCTCTGCCGCCACTTCTCTCGCTCTCTCCGGGGAGGTCATTTCTCTGTCGCCTTCTCTTGGACAATTTGCTCTCCAAATCGAGACTTCTCTGTCTGGTCAACTTAGAGCCCATCACTCCTGAGAGGATGTGTCGGTGGGAAGTGGTGGCGGCAGTGGTGGTGGTGAGAGAGATTTTACAACATGCAGCCAAAACATCACACTTAACTTAGCAGCGAGATGTGCCGAAATGCATCAAACCTTTTTAGGATGGGGGAAAAAAGAGAATAAATAGTGCTGCAAAGTTTCAAGCTTCGTCACAACTGTGGAGCATCACCATAAATAACACTGTGGCCGCCCGGGCTCGCCGTCGTCCCCCCCTTTGCTTGCATCCAGTCCATGCACTGCCTGAGCACTCTGGCATCCTTTGCTTTACTCGGAACTGGTGCGCTCCTCAGCCAATCAGATCGCGATGCACTGCACAGCCCGAGAGTGAGACTCAAGAGAGGAAACTGCTCCCAGCTTAGATTTTCTTATCTGACCCCACATCATAAAGCGCAGGGTGTCAATCAGAGAGAGTAAACCCGTTTAATCCTCTGTTATGCAATGATTTCTATAATCTGGTAAAATAGATAGATAGATAGATAGATAGATAGATAGATAGATAGATAGATAGATAGATAGATAGATAGATAGATAGATAGATAGATAGATAGATAGATAGATAGATAGATAGATAGATAGATAGATAGACAACAATGGACTGCAACTGTGCATTCACATTCATGACAAGTAGAATGGGCATTCTTCCTCCGATGAGTAATAACACTAAATCTCCCCAGCTGAAATTGCTAAATAGACTCCAACTATAAAGTACATCCATCAGCCGTGCAGACCAACTGTGAGCTGAACAATTGGGAAGCCCATTAAATCAGTTAGAGTATTGATCAAGCCCACGCAGATGAGCTGATAGACAGATGCAGTCATAGCTGGAAAAAAAACATTTTAGAAGAGTTTAAAACAAGTAGATTAGTGGTGGCGTGTCTCTGAAAGGCAACAAAACAGCAGCTGCACCTTTAACCCCAGGGTCTCACAGAGGTGCTATCCTGGGGGGTGTGACATCACAGCTGGATGTGGCCACAGGCTGTTTTGCTAACCCTCCTCCGGGCCATGTGCATTTGTTTACAACGAAGCCTGGGAGAAATCAATCAATAGAGTGGTGGATAACATTATATACTGTATATCATATTACGACGTGTGTATATTAGTCTTATCTGTCATAAACAAGAGATTACAGGTTACGGAGGCGTGTTTGTGTCGTGGTGCCGCAGAGACGAGAGCTGGGACACTGATCCGGCATAGTTGTTTTTCAGCCAAGAGACGCTAAGTGGAAGCCAGAGAGCCTCCATTCTCCCTCATAACAAGTTACAATACATGCCATTTATTAAACCATCACAATTACACCAAAGCTGTTTAATTGAGGTAAAAATGTAGCATAGTTAAGCTAAAAATCCTGCATAGTTCCTCTTTATACCATATTCTGGTGCCTTATGTGTTCCAAAAAAGCATGATGTTAGCTTATTACATGCGTATCTACCGTATGCATTTTCAGCATTTGCAGTTTAATCCGTCACCATGCTTGAATGAAAATTATCTTGACAGACAATATTCATGTGCTTGTGTGCAGATTTAAACTGGTTGGCTTGGCTGTAGCTTCCCTTGCTTTCAGTGTAAATGATGGAAGACAAAACCCACAGACCTTGTTATGTGCAAAAACATATTTGACTGTCACTGTGGAGGATACCACCTCGCTTTGTCTAACTCAGACCACTGAACCCTCATATTAGCTTCTGATTCATTCTGGGATAAATTTTTGCACCTCTGGAGGCTTTTTTTCTACCAGTATAAACAGGAGGTAAGCAAAATCCGGTTTCACTTCAGTGCATATGGGACAAAATAAGAAGGAGATTTCCTCCAGACAAAGAGACGTTGACATCAGAGCAGCCGAACTGAGACAATTTACAGACGACACACTCATTTCTCCACTGTCACTGACAGAGCTGTATCGTGTTCACCAACAAAAAAAACATCTCATCTCTCAGAGAAGAGAAATGAGTTTGGGCCCAGGATTTTTCAAAAAAACTTAATCCACTCTCAGCTCTGCATAACACAACAGCGAAGTCTCGCAACCTGCTTACATCACCAGACAGACACCACCCCCACTGTTTAGGGGGCTTTAATAGGTAACATCACCTTCCAGACTGAACAGAAACTGTCGTGAGTGAGCAGAGTACAAGAGCAGTCCTTCAGCACCTGGTTCATCTCCATCGTGCTTCTTCTAAAGTCTAATGTCTCTCTGTGGGTTTGTCTGTTTGGATTTAGGGATTTAATTTATTTTATTGCCCACTCTCTCTTCACTAGATTCTTGCATTTTCTTTGTTTCGGATTCAAGCGGGGTTTTGTTTCTTATAGCCTAAGTGTTAGAGAATAATTTTACTTACCTAGATAGTTTGTGTAGTTAATAGTCAGTCCCTCTGTGTTATAGTGGAGAGCTATAAATTAGATGACGTTCTGTCAGATTACTGCTGGGGTCAGTTATCTGCCCTACTTTCTCTTTTAGGAACATGCCAAGGTCATGGTCCCTCTTTGGCGTCTTCAATCTCACTCTCTGGCTGGTTGCAGACACAGTTGTAGAGTTAGAGGATAATGCTCACCGTCATGGATGACACTTAGCTGGTGTGAATCCTTATCTTCATGTTTATGCACTATAGCCAATTGAATGTTAACACATCTCCCCTTTGCTGTCTCGGTCCACCTTTCTAGTATAAGAATCTGAGCTTTGCTGTTTGACCCTTAGAAGTGAGGTGGCCTCACGCACTTATGTTGTGCTGACGACTCTTCTGTTCTTCTCGATCAAGCCTAAATAAACTCCTTCAGCATTAGACATACAGGACTCTGGTACTTCTTCTTCTTCATCGGCATCACCACAAATTCCTCCCTAACCATAAGGAAAAGAGAAAAACAGCACAGCTGTCCTCACCACCTCCTTACATTGCCTCATTTTGGGGATTTATGGGCCACCAGCCTTCATGGACAGAGGTTTGCTGAATCTGGTTCTGCACCATGACAGCATTATCGTCGCTGATGGCAGCAGACAGCAGGAGCTGCTCTTCTGGAGTCTCTGAAGAAAAACACACCCAGACAGCTGCTCAGGACCCGGGCTTAAAAGTGATGTAAGTGACGGTTGATGGGGAAAGCCGGTTGAAGAGGACATTTAAGAAGTCTGAAGAAACTGCTGCTGCTGGTGTGCACTGTGCACTGAACATTTTATTTTGTACACACACAGTTGCAGTGAGTGTGACCCTCGGAGACCTCGGATGTTTTGGGGGAGGAGGAACGCTTCATGATCTTTAATCCTTGGCTTCCGTCAAGTGCAAACAAGCAGTTAATTCAAGGTGAATTACAGACCCATTGGGATGATAATAACAATAGTTACTCATCCTGCTGGTGGTTTGGGGTGAGGTGGTCCGTCTCTGAGTAGTGTCATGGCCTGAAGCCAGACTCCATTCTCCTCATGCCTCCAGCATAGGAAGTGATTTATAGACCCACGTTTCCTGCTGTTTGTTGTCGTGCCACTACAGCACAGATGGGTATGACATATACTATCAGGCCTTGTCATGTATTCTTTATAAATCCAAAGTGACTGGAAAGGACAAGAAAAGAAGGGAAGAATGAGACAAAAAATGACAACACAAAAGCTGCTTTGTGAGTGGTACAAGTCGACTTTGTCTGCATTATGCACAAGATAGAAAGAACAAAAAACAGAGGATGAGTTTTGCTCTGCATCCTCTGAATAAAGGGAGAGAGAGCAACTGCTGGTTTTACACAGAACTGGATGCTCAGGTCAAGATGTTTATTGCATACCTTAGCATGCATTGTCCATACGTCATTGTCTGCAAAGCTATAGATACTGTATTCAGTGTTAAAAATGTCACTTCATTGAATTATTAAACCAAACTTTTGTTTTTGAGCCTGAGTCAGGCTTCTTTAAGCAAGAAACATGAACTTTACTCCTAAGGAAAAAAAAGCCATATTTTACAGGCCGTATAGCTGCACAGACACGTGCACTGATTTTCCCACATGCTATATCGCTCCATAGGACTCTGTTTGCAATGGAGCTTTGTCACTAACTATGGATATTTAGTGCAGCTAAAGGGCTGCAGCTGCAAAAACACAAACATTAACTGTTGGTGTTATCACAGCTGGAGTCGTCCAATTCAGGGACCAAATGAAGGAAAGAGAGACTTCATTTGTCTCGACTCCTCAGACGGTGCTATCACTGTCAGCTATAAGTGTTGCCAGGACTTTGTGGTTTTGAAAGCTAAACATTTGCACAATAATAGACTTTTAATGGTTGATTTAGTAGAAAATGACTGTGCAATGCTAACCTGAATAACCTATTGCCTGGACATTTGATCGTGAAACAAATTCAAGGCTGACTCTTCTCTGATTGCGTATGCACCACTCCTCCTCGAGCACCTTCAGACCATCTGGAGCTTGAACAAATTAGATTTTTGAGCACTTTGCCCCCCCTCACACCCGCCACCCCCTATTTTCTCTGTGAAGCTTTTTATTGGTGGAGATTCTTAGGGGGCGGAACGGTCTGGAGGTATTAGAGGCTCAATTCAAAAGTGACTTTAATCAGCGTGAGTACGGTTTCTATTACCTGCAATAATTGGCCCAGAGATCCCATGTCAGAGTTGAGAAAGTCATCTGTCCTGTCCCCGCTGCCCTCCACCTATTGGCCTGGCTGCTTATTTAACTGACCCTACTCATCCAGCTCTGCACCCCTTCACACACTGTTCCCCCGCAGTTTGTTCTTCTTTCTCCCCTCATGGCAGATGTGATCTTCTCCCTGCAGCCCTGAAAGCCTTCAATTTCCTGGTGAGGAGGCACTTTATTTAAAACTTAAGATATCAAAGGTTTAGTGAGCGGTCATGCCAAAGAAGAAAAAAAGAAAAAAAAAACAATATTTATGCCAGGGCTGTGTTGCATTAGACCTGTGAAACAGGGCCCTGCTTTATCATTTTGTGTTCACTACCTCGAGTCATATGTCATCTATTTGAAATGAACTACCAGAAAAGTGTAGGCAGTGATAGTTAATCTTTGTCACAAGTAGGTTTAAGTATCACTGCAGATAAAGAACCATTCATCCTGTGGATTATTGTTTCCTCTTTTGGTTTAAGGTCATGCAATTGCTTTGTGGTAGAATTAGAGAGTTATGTGAAGATTGGCAACAGATGACTAATTATTCGAATGATAACTTTACGTCTTCTCAAGTTGTTTTTTTCTGTCTTTGTGTGCACTTTTTCCCCCCACTGACATTGCAGGATAGGTGTTTTATGATGGGGTGGGTTAAAGTTTAATGACTTTGTGATAGTTACTTATTGAGAACTACAGAAAGGCTATTACCTATCAGCTGCTGCAGATCGTGGGAAGCGCATACACTGGACAGCCTGTTGTCGAGGCCTGAGGGAAGCTACGGTAAGACAGAATATATATTATTATTTCTTGTCTATGGTTTTGAAAAGTTCATCTCAGTTGTAAAGGTTTAACAATCTGAATCACAGAAATTTGGTTTCAGAATTTCCAATGTTGTTTTACTTTGAAAATGTTGTTTTACTTTGAAAATGTTTGTTTTAATTTGAAATTATTCAGTTTTGCACTTTTGCACTGATCAGGTGATAAATGAGTATAAATGGCTGTGATTTGTGACAGAAGCTCTTGTGCTGTAGCTACAAATGAGTCAATTCACTTGCCTCTTACATAATCTGGTTTCATGATAGACCAAGGAATGACAATAGGCTTTAGGGTCTGACTCTGGAGGTTTTATTAAGGTAAAATACTCGGGACTTTGTCTTTGTCGTCTTATTGGCTGCAGAGAGCAGAGTCAGAAGGATACGCTAACCGCCTCAAAGTCAGATCATGTCACATTTATAAAACTGTTCTGTGGTGTAACGTATGATTCATGAAACTTAAAGTTAGCCCAATAATTTAGAGGCTTTTTGGCCAAAACCTGAGATACAATAAAATAATCATGTTATATGTATAGGCTACATTATTTAAAATATTTGTGAACAGCTCAGTAGGTTTGACAGAGCAGTATATTATCATATATGTACCCTTATATTAAATCTACCTTTGTTTGTTCATTCAGATGGGGACATTAAGAAGAAAAACTCTAATATAATAATGTCAGACATGATGTCGCCATGAAGCTTATGTATTAGCAAATATTGAATGATGTAAATTCCTACAGCATTTGTTCTGTTGAATAAGAAGCAGTGTGGATTTAAAGATGTCAGCAGAGGTGAAGTGAACTTTTTTTCAACCTGAGAATAAAACAATTTATAGAGGGAGGGGCCGCCATAATGCTGCCCACAGGGCACACACACAGCTGTACTTACCGTGGCTATAGTCTCGTGGATCATGGGTGAATCACCTGGAGATATTGCGCTGTTGGTGTACGGGTGAATCTTGATTCCCTCCATCTGATTCTTCATCTGTCTTTTGACCTTTCTTACCTACAGTAAACCACATACAAAACTACACATTATATACACTTTAGTATAAGTGAAATAAGGTGATGTTCAGCTTCAGTCCTATCAGGAGGAAGGGAACAGAAAAAGTCTCTCTGGAAAATAAGATAGCACAGAGTAATACTTGTCCTGATTTTTGTGACAGTTAGACATAGACATGAAATTCAGCACTACTATTTTCACGCATAAAGAATAATTTGAAGTTTTCTGCCCATTTTCCAGGTCATATCAAGTTCCTATAATGCATATTTCTAACACTGCAGTCTAGTTCAGTGTTTTAAGTCTGATTGTCTGGACAGATAAACCTGTTTATATTCATACATTAAAAGATACAAATGATGCAAATGTTTGTTTTTTCTTAACAGGCATTTAATTTATTATTCACTGTTCCTGAGCTGCAAAAATGGTCAATAAGACAATAGTTGTGGCGCTGGTGTTGCTGGTGTTGGCAGCGGTTGCTACTTTTGTGGGTGTCTTCTTTGGCGTGGAGAGACGGAAGAACCCGGGCGAGCAAGTGCACCTCAAGGCAGCTGTGGCAGCAGATGCTGGGCCGTGTTCAGAGGTCGGCAGGTGAGAGCTCGCTTCCACAACCTGAAGCCACCGCACACAGATTTATACATGCACGCAAACGCACTAAATAAGCAAAGACACTCTGATGCTGCTCCCATATGAAGCCATGCCCACGCACATAAACAAAAAAAAAAAAACCTTCATTTAATTTATGCCTCGCTTGAACAAGGTGTTCAGTGTAAAACCTAATCCTCCACCCCTTCCCTTCTCTCTCTTATAATTAATTTCACCACAGAGACATACTGTTAAAGGGGGGATCTGCAGTGGATGCCACTATAGCTGCTTTACTGTGTGTTGGACTCATGAATGCTCACAGTATGGGCATAGGAGGAGGACTTTTCTTCACCATCTACAATGCAACAACTGGTACATGCACACACCCACACACACACACACACACACACACCAATGATCAATCCAACCCATGTAACTTCCTGCTAATCTGGATACCAAATGTTTCCCCCATTGTAACCTCTGCACAGGTAAAACTGAGTCTATCGATGCCAGAGAGACGGCTCCACGCAATGCAACAGAGAACATGTTTGGGAACAGCACAGATTTATCCCAGAAAGGTAATGTTTAACTTTCTGCTATCAGAGACGAGAGAAAAGAAAAGGAAGGGAAGTTGTTATCAGACGATGATATGATGACCTTGTGATAGTGAGAGACAAAAGAAAGATAAGTGCCCTCCGTAATGTTAAAATACAAACACTTTCTGGACAGAAACTGTTGCAGCCAGCGTACATGCCCGAATAACTTGTGCAGCACTGACAAAAGGCTCTGTTTTCTTTGGTTTGTGTGGCTGGTAGGAGGTTTGTCTATCGCTGTACCAGGGGAGATTCGAGGTTACGAGATGGCGCACAGGCGACATGGTAAACTGCCCTGGAAAGATTTGTTCCAGCCGAGCATTGAGCTCGCAGAGAAAGGCTTTCCACTGGGCAGGGCACTCGCCTCTGCTATGTCCAGACACAAGCAAACCATCATCAAAGACCAAGCTCTGTGGTGAGAGGCGTCGACTGGGCATCAGGAGTAGAACTGAAGTGTTTGTCTGTGCATTTCTGTTACATCTTCAAATGACTCTTTTCTTCTCTTTCAGTGAAGTATTTTGTGGGAAAGATGGCGACATCCTTAAAGAAAATGACACCATTAAATTCACCACGCTTGCAGAAACCTATAAGAAAATAGCTGAACAAGGTCCGGATGCTTTCTATGAGGGAGAGCTGGCTCAAAACCTTACGAACGATATTCAGGAAGCAGGTACTATAGGAACCTCCTATATACAGTATTGTTCAAACAGACGGGCTTCATATAACCTGATCCTACTTTCGTTTAAAGTAGGAAAAGGATGAGTGTAGATTATATAACCAAATAATATGACATCACATATCATATTATTCAAAGAAAAGCTGCTGAATTGAATTGAATTTAATCCTGCTATAAATAGTAGCAATAGCAGGTTTCCACTTTTGTGATTTATGGGGGGAAAAAGTTGCCAGAGTGAGTCATCGGTTTAATCTGCATTTTACAATCAAAACAGCTCTTTGTGCAGATTAGATCACGTTTCTGTGCCCACAAAGCAAAAGAACATTACCATTATCATCATTATTGCTACTGCCATTATCACAGAAAGTCATTTGCTGAGAGGACTTCAGGATATGTAATAAAATATATAACACACACACACACACACACACACACACCTCATTCTGCACATCTAATTTCCATGGTAAGGAGGATTTGTATTTCCAGTTCTGTCCAAGTGTGCATTCACAGTGTTTGTCAATCCGTGTTTAGGCGGTATCATCACAATGGAGGATCTGAGGGATTATAAGCCTCTCTTGGATGAGAATCCTTTAAGGGTGACTGTGGGGGAGTACATCATGGCTGTTCCCAATGCCCCCGCTAGCGGCCCTGTGCTCTCACTGATATTAAACATCTTGAATGGTAAGCCTGGATGCTTTGTCCAAAAAAATCACCCCGAGTGGGAGAGAATGTGCTTTTTTAAATGTGAGCTGTCTTCATTTTGCCTCACAGAGAAAACTCCTCTGTGAGCAGCAGGTTGATCTACTCTCAAAATGAAAAGATTTGCAGACATTAAGTTACCCTAAATGTACATTACACAATAATGTGGAACACTATTCATCTGTTACGACTGCAACGGCTGTCATGACTGTAAACAAAAATGTTACGAAAGGAAAAGAGTGGATGGTTTTATTCACACATATCCATCTGTGATAGTATAGATGGACGACATTCCCATCAGCCTCAGCTGCAGTTTGTGTTTAGTGCTAATGAGATATTACTATGCTAACACGCTAAACTAAAATTGTGAACATGTTAAGGATGAACAAATAAACTAATATGGACAATCTTTGTAACAGGAGACACAGAATAACAACATTTCCTGTCTTTACAGAGTGAATATTTGATTGTTGGTGCAGATACAAATCGACAGTGTCTCACCATCACAAAGCAATAAGTTATTAGAAGATGATCAGGTTTAAAACCTTACCTCAGGGTGTTGTGTTTGTTGTAATTA
This sequence comes from Trachurus japonicus, assembly GCF_045865225.1. Taxonomy (NCBI): domain Eukaryota; kingdom Metazoa; phylum Chordata; class Actinopteri; order Carangiformes; family Carangidae; genus Trachurus; species Trachurus japonicus. The sequence goes on from NC_140918.1 coordinate 16,223,043, forward strand.
CAAAAGTAATCTGCTGCATGTGTCATCACACCTGAGAGGCTGATTAGACAAGTTCATGAACGTGCTGCCTCGTCATACGTTATCATCTGTGTGTACACCGTTATCTCTCTGATGTGTAACCGTGGTAAATCCATCCTGTCCACGCTGAAGACACGGCCGCTCCGCTCTCCTGTAACTTTTCAGTACAGTGACATTTTCTGCCTCTGAGGATTAGATGAGAAACTTCCTCCTGAAGTAATTAATCTCCCTGAACCTTTTCCATCCCTCTGACTGACCACCCACTCACCGTGGCCCCCCCTGCCCTCACATACTAACACTAATCTCAACAATTTACCTCTAATTGGACACAGTTGAGTGGCGGTGGCTTCACTCACACATCCCAGTGACTCCCCAAAAACTTTCATCCTGCTAATTTGCCGTGACTCCTGTCTCTGTCCGACAGCTGAAACCCATCAAACCAAAACTCTCTGCTTCCCTGAGCCTTTCCCCTGGTTTCCCTCTGTGGCTGTCAGCTCAGGCTAATACCCACAGCCAGTGCACAGCAGCTTTTAGACTAAATAAAAACACAGGAACAGGCAGGGTCAAGGTCGTTTTAGCTGTCTCCTTCACTAACTGAACGCCCGTGTGAATGAACACAGATGAACGAGGCCGTGGCTTAAAGTTACTGACGACTGTTGTATTTTCTACAGGTTACAACTTCACCTCCGATAGCATGTCGAACCCAGAGAAGAAGATCCTAACCTACCATCGCATCGTGGAGGCCTTTCGTTTTGCTTATGCAAAGAGGACCTTACTTGGAGATCCAAGGTTCCTCAACATCTCAGATGTAAGATCATGGCTTAAATTCATTTAAAGGATCAGTTCTTTTATTCTTTCTTTCTTTCTTTCTTTCTTCTTTTTTTTTTTTTTTACATTGGATTGTGCAAGTGAGCTCCAATTAGGAAAATGACCACTGAAACTGAATCCAGTATCTGTTTGATATTGAATACTTTCAGCTCTTTATCTTCTAGTGAAAACAGCACTCTCCTTTGGCTCTACATTTTTGAACCGCTGAACTACTGTATTCCTAAACAGTGCCCCCTACGGAGAGCGATGTTTACAGTACACTGTGCACCACAGCTGCAGGTCAACTGAATGGATCACAAAGCAGTGTCAAAAACCATGAACTATCCCTTTGTCAACATGGTTTTAGTTTCTGAGGAATCTTTAAAATGTTTTAGAGAGAGAGGAGGTAATCAGATAATCTCAGATTTACACGAAGCTTCACATGTATGACATTTAGGTTTCTAATTGTTTTTACAAGGACAAAAAAAATCTAATAATTACCCTAGAAAAGTTGGAAATCTGCATATTTGTATCCTATGTCCAACAGTTTACGTGTTTATACTATTCATATGTTTTGCTGGCCATATTTTGAATGGGAATGTACTTGCAGACTTTCACAGAAACCTGCATGTGCTACATGTTTTTTTTTTATACCAAACAGAAATAGTGTGAAATAGAGCACTGGGGACCTGAGTATACAAATGTAATTTCTAGGAGACCAATTTGGTTCAAGGTTTTCATATTCAGCTGCTCTGTAGCGTGGGTATAAAGAAGCAATTTGTCTTTAGAGAAATCAGTCATGTTTATGTCCCACTTTCTACCCCAAAGCTCATCCAGAATATGACTTCGAGTTTCTACGCTGATGAGCTCCGTGGAAAGATTACAGATGAAACCACACATCACATGAACTACTACGAGCCAGAGTTTTACCTGCCTGAAAACCACGGGACGTCACACGTCTCTGTGGTGGCAGAGGATGGAAGTGCTGTGGCGGCCACCAGCACCATCAACCAGTAGTACGTCCTGTGAACTGGCAATGATGAATATTATTATAAATAGTTTCTAGTATGTTTCTCTAATCCCCCCCCCCCCCCATGTTTTTGTGGTTGTTGTCTTCCTGCAGTTTGGGCTCCAAAGTCATGTCAAGATCAACTGGGATAATTCTCAACAACGAGATGGATGACTTCAGCTCCCCGCTCATCACAAACGGCTTTGGAGTGCCTCCTTCACCCAGCAACTTCATCAGGCCAGGTTAGATTAAGACCAACACACACATATGTACACACACACACAACGCATACACTCACGCACAGGAAAACAGTCATCTAGATTAGCTTTTCAGCAGTAGCCCGATGATTAAAGGTCACACAGAAGTCGGTATCCTGTAAACTTTTAAATATTGACACAGATCAACAGCGAAGTCGTCAGTGATGAGTCATGACAGATCTAAGTGATCTAAATATATATACAGTATAGCCTATATATAAAAACATGTTAATCTTCAGTCTAGCCACATAAAAGACACTATTTGTGAGTTTCCAATGTGTACTTGCTGTGAGGACATTTTATGACCTCTTGTCTTGTACATACATCAGTGACTGAAGTTCTTGGATAAGGACAATCAGCTCCACCTGCTACCAGTTAAACTCAGACGTAGCCCCTTTAAAAATACCCACTTAAATACAATAAAACATGAAAATGGGATGAGTACTTTTTATACGTATGACTTCATATGAAACTTACTAACAATTTATTTCTATTAAAAGGTAAAAGGCCCATGTCATCTATGTGTCCAACCATCATGTTTGATAAAGAGAACAAAGTGAAGATGGTGGTCGGAGGCTCAGGAGGGACGAAAATCACCACTTCTATCGCTCAGGTATAAGACTCACGGTGGCTCAGCTGCTGCAGTGTCGTATAAATCAGAGCAACACTTCTCAGCTCTTTGAATCACCACTGTCTGAATTTTTTTTCCCGTTTTGTAGGTGATCCTAAATGCCCTCTTCTTCAACTATGATCTGAAGAAAGCCGTGTCTGATCCGAGGCTCCACAACCAGCTGAGTCCCAACACCACTGTAGCCGAGCCCGACTTTGACAAAGTGAGTGTGACACACAGCAAATAATACTGATATATATGACTAATAGCAGGGCTGAGCGGTGTGTAGCGAGACCATCCTTCACCCAAAAACCCTGCAAACACAGAACCTGTGCACCTGAGTCGAGTCCGACACCAGGGACACTGTTCATTATGTTTAGCTTCAGGGATGTCTATTATGTAACAGGGAGAAAAATAATTCAGCTCCCGTACAGTAATAGTCTAATTTATGGTCTGGCTAAAAATAAGTATATATTATTATTATGTATGGTTTCCTCTGATCACAAAATAAAGGCAATTTACTGACTGATTAATTTTATGGTGTAGCTACTAAAATAGTTTTTTCCCCCCCACATTGTATTTACTAATACAATTCACATACATCAGCTTTTCTAATCAGCTCCTGTTGTAGCTCAGGCAAAGATAAAAAGGTGCTGTAAAGATTTAACTCCTCGTGCTCCTTCTGTGCAGTGTGGGGCACCCGTCTGTTTCCACTGCAGCATAATGACTTAAATTACAGCCTCGACAGCGCTTAAGTCTGATTTCAAAGGACAACACCAGCCAATTAGATATTCGTGTTTTACCTTTGTGCCAGGACAAATCATTCTGCACATTTAAATATGAATTGTTCTTTCAAATGAGAGAACTAAACCTTGATTTCACTCAAGTGCGGAATAATTAGCTGCCTACAAAATACTAAATAAGATCTTGTTTCCACCAAACTAGGCCTGAATTCTTGTTTGCACCTTTGTTACTGTAGCATTCAACGTAGCATCTTAAGATTCAGTTTCCCTTGTTTTGCATGTGTGTCTTCATTTGTGCTCCTGTTTACAGAACGTCCTGGACGGTTTGGCATTAAAGAACCATGAGACGGAGTTTCTCAAATCAACGGGGGCCGTGGTGCAGGCGGTGGTTCGCCGTGACGATGGACTCCACGCTCAGTCAGATCCTCGCAAGTGGGCGTACGCCGCAGGGTACTGAGGTCGTAAACGCACCTCTGATTATGCAAAGAGACTGTAGCTGTGTGAACCTTGACTCCAGTGGTAGCTCAGAGATTAGAGACTTAATAAAGAGCCAGAAACAATCGTCAGCTATCTTGGGCACCAATTGTTCTCTCATTAAGAGAGAATCATGTTCATGTACTTCATAACACGCAACTCAGATAAGAGAAAATGGACCTATTGCTTGTTATGACCTTGACAACAATGTGCCTCAGTCTGAAATTGAATATCAGCTCTTGTGTCTGCTGTATTTCTCTGTCACCACATCTTTCTATGTAATTAAGAAATGCACAAGACAGAGGGAATTATTGTGAAGTAAAGCTTTTGCTGCAGTTGAACGTGACCGTAAGAAAACAGAGCTACAGAGCTGACTGTTGAAATCATTACTCACTGCAGAAACGGTGCTTTGTTTACACTGTGTCTTTGATTTCTATATCTATTTATGAACCACTTTTGTAAATCATCAGCTGTGTAAAGCCGTTTCCTATTATTGCTGACCATTAAAGAAACACTATGTGACGTCTACACTGATTACTAACGACTGAACTCTTAATAAAGGAAGCATCCACGGAAAAAAACAACAGTTCATGTGACAGCAAACAGAGCTGTTGCTAATGAAATAATGGACCACTGTGTAACACCTTGGGGACAAACAGTCCTACAGCACATACTTAATGACTTACAGTAATTTCCCACAACCCAGAGTGCAACGGCCTGTGATGACCTCATAACAACATTACAGCTGTCGCTGCTCCCTGTCACCACTGGGATTCAGGGCTGCTCTTCACTCAGCTGGGATCTAAATGTGTTACATAATTACAGAAATGTATAGAAGTGTAAAATCACAATGCCTTTATCAGGGATTAATGTTTTCTATGCTTTTATCCAACTGGTATAGTAGATGTGTTTTTAGTTGATGAGCTTTCTTAATTGTGGTTTGATTGACAGATGTGGGCTCCTCACATAACCACAGGCTAATGGTCAATTAGAGTCTACAACATTTATGCTGTTTGCTCAGCAAAGGTCAAGAGGTCACAAGTCATTAGGAGCTACTGTCTGGCGTCCATGAATATCTGCACAAACATTTATACCAATCCATGTGGTAGAGGTCGCGATATTTCACGGCGTAAGTGACATTTTTGACCCGCTGGAGGCACAAAATGAAACATGAGGTGATCACTTACTGTAGGGTCCAGTGTGTAAAATCGGGGGAAAACCCTGATATCTAGCGTTCAGATTCTAGCTTGATTGCACTCACCCCTCCCGTCGGCAAAGTGACGGTGGCCTCCGAGGACAAAAAAACTTGTTTCTGTTGGTGCTGCCATACAGACATGATGGTGGCAAGATGGTGACACTCTCTAAAGCAAGACCCTTGCTAAAAGAATAATTATAAGGCTACGAAAACCAAACAAATTTTATTTGATAGCGATTATACACTTATAGAAATATATTCATGGGTAGTATACAGTAATCAGATTTTGCTAATAAACCCTGTGAGTTATTACACACTGAACCTTTAACAGACTCAGTGATTCCTCAACATTTAATAGAAATTCATCCAAAAGTTTTTGAGCTGTTGCCACACATATAGAAGCACATTAACGTGAAACAATTAACTCAGGCAGGTCACTGAAGTTGGGGTCATTTTGCCTCAGCCGTGTCATTCATAATGTGCACTAGATGTGAATTTAACAGCTGACTATATCCAGACATGTCTCACTCTGCTGCAGCTTCCTGTCCCTGGATGTTTTTACTACGTTGTTTTAACCCAAACCTTGTGTCTGTGAGTTTATCAGTATAGGATTAGTTGAGTCATTGTTCGTTTTGCTAGTCACTGAGGGTCAGTTCAGAAGGGTGTGTTATTATGTTTCTTTTGCGCACGTAAGCACACGTCTAAGAAAAATTTCCACTGCTATGTGCAGGGGACAATAAAGGTTTTCTGATTCTGATTCTGATTCTGATTCTGAAGGTCAGCTCTTTGACGTATTTCAAGAGTCTATGAAGATTTAGCTTTGATTTATGCATTTATGCAGTGAAGTTATGTATTAACGTTTAAGAACAAATCTGAAATTTATAGCTGTTCTGTTAAACAAAGAGGTTTGTCAAAAGTTGTTCCATTTCAAGGCTCTGGTTTGGTTTTCTCGTCTGAACAGCAGCTCGTAAAGTCAAAGAAAATAGAAGAAATGAAGAAATGTGGAGAAGGAGAGGAGATAACATGAACCAAAAGTCCACAGTCCACTAGGCCACTATCCTTCATGTTAATATTACAGAGCATGCACCACAGTCCCCCAGTTGACGAGGACGCCTGCAGAAGTCGTATGAAAAGATCTGTCGTTGTGTTACCTTGCGTGGGTACAATGATTTTAAAGGAGATGGAGAAATGAGTATTCAGACTGGAATTTTCCTTTAAGGCCCAATTAAGCATGTTCTCACTTCCACATACTGTAGTTATAATGAAGTCCAGAGTTATGCAACTCAGACAGGCCAATTTACTCACCCTCTAGGTAAGAAAAAATAATCTCCAGCCTTTATACAGTATATCAAAGTCTACGTAGTTTTAATTCCTCCCACTGCCTCGGATGGTGGCATCACGGTGGTTTCAAATAATGATGCACACATGTATAAAAACATTTTGCTACTACTGTTGAGCTGGTTTGCTTCATCAGGGGACATTGTGCTTTAAAGTGTCCTCACACCGGAAGTGAAAAGACTCATCACAGGATTATTTAACAGCTTCTGCTGTGACTGAAAGACGACGACTGGAGAGACGTTTTATGCATCATTTAAAGTGATGCTCATTTTCAATTGCTGGTACTTATACAAAGAGGGTGATATCATGACACTAAAGCTACGAATCCACAGCTTATCCACATTAACCCATTTGTCGCACAACAAAGACAGTGTTGCTTCAGACAGAGTAAAATTTGCATGTTCTCATAACTCACATCTAGTAGCTCGAAGGGAAACGGAGCAGAATCCACTTAAGAAATCATCACTAATTCATAAGTCTCTCCACTGAAATGTATCTCATTACTGCATCTTTTGTTTCTGTGCTGCTCTGGAATAAGGCAAACAGGCAAATATGAAGTGGATTAGTGCTGATCTCACTAAACTAACAACAAGAGATAAACATTTAAAGAGCTGCCGTTTGCAGAGGAAAGCGTGGTGTAGGTGTTTGGGGTGAACCAGCAGATTCACATACATAGTTGAGTGGCTTTGGTGTGGATGTAGTTTTATTGTGACAACACACATTCACAGTTAACAGTAGTATAAAAAATACAGGTGTAATTATTTTTACAAAACATTTTGACATTAAAACAAAGAGGAAAATACGAAATGACTTGTTGATGGTGTAAAAAAATAAACTTGTGTTTTTTTTAAAACATATTTCTGTTCAATGTGAATCTATCTAAGTAATTTAGCATTTCTTCAACCTTTAAAGAAAGATCACAATGCGCTGTAGGACCTGAATGAAGCTGCTTCACATTCAGTAAAAAGGTCACAGTAAAAAGTTTTCCCAGTTTGGGCAATTACAACAACCTGCAGCCTACAGTATGTGTCAGTCGGGGCGTCACTGTGAAGGACTAACATGGCTGGTATACAGTAAACAGCTCCTACATAGAATTAGATGGTTCAGTCAGATAATTCATATTATGAGGGTTTTGTGTTACACAGGTTTGGTTACAGTGGACCACAGTATAGATTTTATGGCTCGCTGGACAACGTGCTAATTGTGCGTTAGTTTGCGTTATGGAAGTAACATCAGTGCTTGTGTATGAGTGATGACTGGCTGGATTGAAAATGTGCATATACCGTATGGATCAGCTCAAAGGATCCTTCCAGTTTATGGCTTTTACTCTTGTCCGTTGTGTCTTTACATCACCATTGGTTTGTTAATTGCTGATATCTGGCAACAAGGCAACAGTTCTCAAAAAACATGTGACACCAGAAACAGTAAATCTGTTCAATCTGTTTGTAAAAGCTGTGGGTGGCCAAAGTTAAATGTTAGGAATGTCCTCCTATTCAGACAAAGCTACAAGTGCTTTCTATAGAGATTTCAACTTCACATGCCCAATTTGTTGTTGAAAACTGAGATGCCTTTGACAAAGTTAATATGAGGGCATTGGGTCATTACGCAAAAATCCAACTCATTACCCACAACAGTTTAGACACTGACTTTGTGGGGCAACTTTGACCTGATATTACTTGCTGTATTTGTCCAGAACTGATTATCACCAATATTTCTGGTGCAGAATTTTTCCATCATTGGTATTTTCAATTTGCTGAGTGGAAACCTGAGTGGATTGAAACCTAAAATATATATGTGTGGTGGAGGTGAGAAAGTTGGTGCAAATAAAAGAAAGGGATAAAGCAAAAGGTGACAAAGACCAATAAAAAGAAACTTGGCAAATAAGACATTAGGTCCGTGAGGACGGTGACTTGAAGAAGAGACTAACCTTCCTCAGAGAAGTGCAAGAAACAAACATAAACACTGCATCTTCACCACATTTTTTTTTAGATTTAACTGATGCTCCTTCAATTACTTCACGGCACCCGACTGGAAAATTAGAGTTTGTCTCCACGAGGCCAGTTCTGAATATTCACGTAACAGTTGTGCGTTTATTTACACTTTCTCTTTCTCGCTTTTCGTCTGTAGATTTAACCTTTTGCTTTATCTCTAAACAATCTGGAGCCCCTGGAGCCAATTTCCAAGATCTTTGCAATTACTCTGGTGGGCACAATGTGTCCAGCTGATAGAAATGAGATAATAAACTGGGATTATCATAATTACCTGTTGCTTTTAAGTTCAGGAAAGAACAGCAGTTCCACATGGCTCACATTTTGTTTTCAGGGATGTGGCACATTCATCGCTCTTTTAAGGCAAAAAAAAAAAGGCTCAGTCAGTCTTACGGGCGGTTTTAGTAGTTAGTCCATCAGGTCAGTATCCAGACGACACTCCGATCTTCCTTTTGTCGGACACGGCAACAATACAGCCTTTCTCCTTCTCTACAGCGTTGACTACGTTGAGGAAGAATCTCCAGCTTCCTGGTTTGTGTCCAAGATCAATGAGGTTTTTTTCTACAGTCTGAGGACACAACACAAACACATATTTATTAATAATTAATTTTCAGGTAAAATAAATATGTCTGCCCTAATAATCTCTATCAGAATCATTGCATTTATGCACATGAATAGAAAGACAGTCTAGTGAATATGAGTGGCATTAATAGACAGTGAGGATATGTAAATACTTCACCTTGTCAAAACCATCCTCAAAATTTACATTATTAGTTGAATCAACAAAAACTATAGGAGCAGCGACGGCATCTTCCAGATTCATCCCCAGCCACAGGCGATTTATTATCGTCTGCAAGAGCAAAAGAGAATCGTGTAAGGAAAACAAACGAGAGACTAGACACACAAGTTCACAAACTGAGTTCAACTGAGTTACCGAGGCCACTGCTGGGGTGATCAGGCTTCCTCCTGATCCACCGATCACAAGGATTCTTCCAGACTTTGACTCCAGTATCACTGGAGTCATTGAGGAGGGAGGCTGTTCACCTATGACAACAATTAGACCCAATATTAGACTGGACACAGACTCAATGTCTACATTCATTCAGTAATGTCTTAAATTCAATTGGCTTGGGTTGGAAGGCTGTGTTTATGTCTGTGACTTCACCTGCCCTCACTGTGTCTGCTCTCTTGCAAAAGTCAGACAGCTCATTGTTGAGGATGATGCCGGTTTTTGGAGAGTAAACTCCTGCTCCAAATCTACAGAGCGAAACACAACACAACACAAGACGTTAGAGCAAGGAGATGAATATCATATCATAGTATAACTGCCTATGACAAATCTTCTGTTCAAGGACTCTTCCTGCTCACAATTCGTTTATGGTGCTGGTGGCAGATACAGCCAGTCCATCTTCATCCAGGACAGACACGTGTGTCGTCCCAACGTGATCGGCGGAAGGCCTGATACTGTAGTAGGAGTTGTCATGGGTGCGGTTTGAAGAAATCATTGCTCTGGTGCGTTTGATGAAGGAGGATTCCAGTAAATGACGTGCACCCTGAAAGGAGAACATCGTGATGAGACTTGTCTCTGAAACATAACCCTCATGAAAAAGTGTTTTTTATACTTTTCACACTCAGGTTTTTGCACAAGCTTTAGACGGAGCAGTCAAATGTTACTTTTCACTACACACAACTCTCTCTCTCTCTCCAGTGGGTTAGAGTTAGCATCCTGTCTGTGGTTCGGTTCAGGCAGCAGCAGCACTGTGGTTAAGGTTAATAAAAGACTGTGGTTTTGGTTAAATGTAAACAAACACATTGTGTCATTATGAACTTTTTCTTTGGCCTATATATTTTGGAAAAAACAAATGTTGTGTGTGAACATTTTACTGATGCAGCAATGACACATTCATGACTTGACAAATGTGTAAAAGTCATACTGCACAGTAGAAAACATAATCTAGTTGCAGTCTTGTTTCCTACAATATATATACAATATGTATATTGGAGTAAACATAATGTCTGTCTGAACTGTGGCTTCATCAGAGCGTTTTCTCTGAAACTAGCAGAACACTGACTGCATTAAACTGCAAAGTTGCAGATCATAAAACAAAAACAATGAGCTGAAAGAGTTCCCAACCTGTTTGGCATTGAACAGTGGATCATTAATGCTCCTCTTTTGACCATTAGCAAATTTAACTGCCTCTATGAAATGATGGTACATCTGGGTCTTCTGGTCACCATGTAGAGACTTTGGACTCAATGAAAACTCTGCAGAAAAAAGAAAACAATAAAATACAGTATGTTAAAAGTTTTTTTTCATTTCATTTCACTTTTTTCATTTCATTTCATTCAATTGCAACAGTAGATCAGTTCAAGAGCATTGTGGAAAAGTCATACATGTAGCAGCACATCAAACCTTTCATCAGCCTGAGAATGAAGGCGAGCAGAGCGCCCCCAGCAGGCGGCGGCGCGATGTGCATTTGAGTGTCTCCTAGAGGAACTGCCAATGCATTCTCCTCCCGCACCTTGTAAGATGTCAGATCTTCCATTGTCAACGTCCCACCTACAACAAACAGTGGAGATAGATCACTTGTTATTGTAGATGAGTCCTATTTCCTTTTTCTGTCCATTCAAGCGTAGAATCCCAGCCGGTGCGACCAGCAGTGTGTTGTCATTGCACCAACCTGCAGCTTGTATGTCTTGGATTAAGTCTTGTCCGATCTTGCCAGTGTAGAAGGCATCTGCCCCTTGCTTTGCAACAGTTTCCATGGTTTCAGCGAGTTTAGGAAACTTCAGGATGTCTCCTGAGCTCAGAACAGTTTTGTTCTTGTTGCAGATAATTTGCAGAGAACTAAAGAAAAGTACCAGTGTAAAGGGACATATTAGAATATGATACACATACAGCACATTTTAAAATGTATCTCATGCAATTAATAAAACGTCAAAACAGATGATTTTTACTGATCCACATGCACATGCGTACTTTGATACACACTCTTTGGGCTTTTCACACTACACCTACTCCTCGGCTGACTCCTTTTTAAACTGGGCATTTGAGAAAAGCAGCATTTCACTCCAACATATAAAAAAGGTGAGTGGGGTGAGTAAACCCTGGTCCTGAATTGTTGCTCTGTGTGAAGCTCAGTGCTGTTAGAATATAACATTTCATTTCCGCTAATCCAAAAAGTCTTCACGAGCGCATCCACCCGGCCACACTATTACACAATGTGAAATCCTGAAAGCTCAGAATTAATTGTTAACCAGGGAGTTACATAAATGTAGCATGGAATGAGTTAAACTGAGGGGATTTATAGGAGCCCTTTGCTCCAGCATTTCTACAGTGACACACGGATGAGAAAAGGCTCCAGTCAGCGTCACAGATCCTTTCAGTTTATCAGTTGCGGCCTCACACATTTCTTATCAGAGTGACTACAAGGCAAAGTGATATCTTTGCTGACAACAATCACTTTCTGGAGACATTAAAAAAAAAAGTCAGAAAGTGAGAAGCTGTACCATAGAGACGACGTTTCCATGAACCTTTTCACTAAGGGGAAGCTCAGGAGTTTTGCCAGAAAAGCTGGCAGAGGGATGCCCTCCCTGGCCAGTTTGATGGTTGGCTCAAACAGCTTTGCCCAGGGCAGCTTCCCATAGCGCTTGTGAACTTTTTCATAGCCCTTCAGCTCCCCAGGAACCCCGATCCACTGGGGGCCTACAAATTGAGAAAACAAAGTAAACCAGTGTTCCTAACTTCAGGTGGTAAATGTACAGAGGATACAAAGACGAGTGACACGGATCAAAGAATTAAAGATAAAAGCTTTTAAATGTACATTCAGACATGTATTCATACAAACTAATAGAAATGTGTTTACATAAATAGAAATCATAATGATTTTGAGGTGGACAATAAGATGATGACATAAGATTCAAAAATCCAGATTAGTCCAGAAGTAAAGCAGGTCAGTAAAACAATGAAAATCTGTCAAAATTGCTGATCACATTTGAACTGGTCTATTAATATTAAACGTAAACTACAATAACTGAATGAAGAAGTGTTATTGCACATTAAAGGACCACTCTTCCTACCTGTGGAAAAGGTGAATGTCTTTGGACAGTCATTTAATAAGTTACGCTTGAAACTCTTTGGGACGGTCTCTCTGAAGTTGAAGACTTTAACGCTGCCTGAGAAGAGATGAGATCAATAATCATCATTTGAGAAGAAATAAAACACCACGTGACAAAAAACTGAATGTGAAAACCCACCTGATTTATCCCTTATGGTGAATATGGACCCTCCTCCAATCCCCATGCTCTGAGGATTCACCACGGACGTGCACAGGAGAGCAGCAATGGCGCCATCTACTGCCGACCCTCCCTGCTGGAGCATGCTCCTGGAAAACACCGGCTTCCATCAGACTTATGGGAAATGTGTGATCTCACAGTCAGTCATTAACCCCCTGAGATCACGCTCGCTCAGCCACAAACGCACAAATTCACACACTCATTCTCCAGTATTCGCATGATGTCTATTTGGATCTCAAGGTTTCAGTGTGACGTCTAGACTGAATGACTGCAATGAGGCTTGAAACTGCAGGAAAACAACTCACTCACTCAAGTCACTTTTCTCAAAAAACGATTACTCAGGACTTAGAAACCATTTGTTGCAATTAACATTAAAACAGAGCAGAGCCTTCTGAAACCTTCTGAGAAAGAAACCCTGAATGAGTCTTTTCACCAAGAAGCTGGCGCAGGATCAGATGTGTTAACTGAGCGACAACAGAAGGCAGTGTTGGGAATGTTTTGGCCCTGTGTGGGCTAGTCCGCCCATAACCTTTAAGTATGAGAGGGGTTCAACAGACAGAGAAGAGAAAGGACCATGCTACAATTTAATCTGAAGAATCTAATTAAGGGCATCTCATGTGTGGGCAGACGGTTCAGACCGGTTTATGCCTTTACACAGGGGATGCTATTAGTTAATTAAGTTTTGAGTTGGAACAAAATCAAATATAGATTGCACATTTTGCATCAATGGGCCTAGGAAATGAAACAATTAGTACGCAGAGTGTGTTTGTTTTTGTGTGTCCTGAGTTTGGGAAAACTCCCAAATACTGGATCATGTCTCCGGAAACTCTGAAACCACAGACAGCATATTGTTTGTCTGCATCTGTCTGAGGAAGTGATAGATAAATGAGACAAAACAAAGATTTGTGCTTTCCTTCTGCACTGGCAAGCGTTGCAAAGATAAATACTCAGATGAGGCTGATTGGCTCAGTTCTGACTGTTTTAGATAAAAACAGGGTTTTGCCTTGTTGCAACATTGCAGTCCGGCTTATCAGTATATTCAACAAGTTAATCTCACATATTTCCGTCCTGAATCCTGAGCAAATTAGACTTTTGTTGAAAAACACTGTCTATTTTAAGGGTTTACAGCTAAGACTCTACTTTTTGTTTTTACATAGCTTTATTTTTTACAGATGTTATCAGAGGTTTTTCATCCCACTGGTCTTCAGAGGAAAGAGCGAGCAGGATCAGCACTTTTACTCAGAGTGTGGACATGTAGCCTGTTGCTTTAGTGCATCTCTGTGAAACCTCATACCATGAACTGGGAAATGAACTCCTGAAATCAAGACCCTGCCTGCCAATGAAAACAAAAGCCGGAAGACTTCCATGCACATTACAGTAAAAAGAGAAAAGAAAACGGGATGGAGGAAACAAAACATCATTTCTTTCTTTCTAAATTTAGAGATAAGGTGATGATAGATGGCTGGAGTTGATATGGTGGCTCTGCAGTGAATAAATGAGAGGACACCAGTGACAGAGCCAAGTCTCTTCACTCCTCATTAGAAAGACTGACACTGGTTAAGTGGGCATGGAAACCTGGTTTCACCCCACGATCACATCCAAGTGCACAGGAAACAAATCAACAGGAGGAGAGGGGGGATGAGGAGGCTGTCCGCACACACTTCTGCAGGTATTAAATCTATTCTTCAAACAGAGCCAACCAAATCTCTTAAACTGCTTATCCCATTGCTCAGTTCAGCCTTTTTATCTCCACCACCGGGAGCAGCAAGCACTATAATAAACTCATTGCCTATAATAATAAATAAATAAACCTTAATTAACTTCCAAATTACACAAATACTGCCAACTTTTGTTAAGATTTTTTTTTTCTCCTCTCCAATGAAACTTACCTGCCAATGTCAGAGCACAGCTTGGAGTCTGCAGCCACGGCCGCGCGCCTGAAGCTGCCGCCGGGACATCCCGTGTCCACGAGCGAGGCGATGCACAGACAGATGAGACACACCGCGCAAATCAAACCCACTAAGATGAAGCAGGGCACGAGCCAGGATTTGTATTTAGCCATTTGACTCTCTGTTGTGGATGTGGATGTGGATGTGGAGGTATACAGTAGCTACAAACTGTTGCTGCACCTCTGCTGCCGCTCACTAACTGTCCACGCACGCTCAATGAATATGTTCTAATCCTCAACGTGGGTTCACCCCTCCTCCTCCTCCTCCTCCTCCTCCCTCCACCTCTCCTCTCCTCCTGCTGCTGCTGCCCTGAAGTGAAAGTTGTTAGGAGGAGAAGAGGGGGGGGTGACTATACTGCCTAAATAAGTGGAGCCATTCACCATATCGCACACTCTCATCCCAAATACAACTGGGAAATAACCTTGACGTCACGCGTTTCCCATTTATTGACTCACTGAATTCCCAAAAAAAACCTTCAAAGGAGTTGAGAGGGATATTTGTAGAGGATGCATGGCACAAGTCTTACCGGATTTCACAAAATCTCGTCAATTTTACTCTTGTGTAACACTGATTGTTTCGTTTTCCTGAAGCTCCACTATATATAAAAAAAAAACCCCGACTGAGCCACAATGACCAGGAAACGCGTCCCGCTCCCTGCTGTACCATTATGTTAGACGTGAACTCAGTGTCAGTGACACGCTGGGAGCCGGGAGTCTTTAAGTTGACGCCTCACAGATGCTGAAATGCCTCCAAACTAAACAGGGACAGGGAGGGATCACGCCAGACTGATACATGTAAAACACTGCCTGTGTCTCGGCCATCTGAACTCTTCAGGCTGTTGAACTTAAAATAATAAAACATCACGAAACACTCACAAATATTTCAAATGATTAAAAAAAAAAAAAAAAAAAAAAACTCTTCTTATCGACAGCTTCGTATGTGTACTCATAATCATCACTGAACACTGAATGTTCTCTAATTATGTGCATTGTAATGTGGCATTTCTATAACAACGAGCTGTAATTAGGGGCTGTAATGATCTAATATATGTATAGGCTGGAGATAATCAAAATACCATGAGCACAAGTATTTGTAATGATTTATTTTACAAACTAAATAAATCATGCAATATACTTTTCCTTTTCACTTAATTTCTGTTCTGTTTCTGTTGCAGGGGATTTACTTTGTTTTTACGTATAGTTTATGTGAATGTAAAGTTGTAAGAATGGAAATTTCAACTGTATCAACTTTGATTATTTAAACAAAATTTTACTGAAAATGATTCAGGTTTAAATTCCATTGCACTTATTGACAGTAAGTTTAGCACATGATGAGTCAGAATAAATAAGATGGAAGTATATTCAGATCATTTTAAGAAACCGTACTTTCCCATCGCGAATCGACAATTCAGTGTTTTGTGCTGTAACACTTCATCAGAACAGAAACTTGAAAACTGAACTAAAGTGTCAGTCAGAGGCTTTTATGCTTTGACTGTGTCCAGCCCTCTCCAGTTTCCAAAATTACAGCCCTCCTTTGTCCTCCTATAAAAAAAAAAAAAAACATCACAACAATGGGCTGGTATTAAAAAGGGGAAGCTGCTGCTGGGCTCAGCTGATACATGTAGCCTACATTACATTTACTCATTTGGCCGATGCTTTTATCCAAAGCAACCTACAAGTGAGGGACATCAATAACACAAGATATAATGCTTTTATCTTCCCACAATAAACTTGTCATATAAACTCCTGGAGCTCAAATTAAGGCATCCAAGCTTCAAAGACATTTCAAGTAAATGATGGCATTTTGAGTAAAAAATAGTGTAGAGAAAAGCGCTTTTTTGGGTGTGAGGATTGTGAAGTGTGAAAGAAAGTGCCAGGAGCGATTGAATGAAATGCACCTGTGTCTCTCAGTACAGCCCCAAAGCTGTTACAAGATCAGAACTAAAACTGGATCTATTATCTATCTATTATCTCAGTTATTAAATGTATTATGTCTTCAACATATAAATAGAATACAGATGTGACTGTCCTACAACCGGTGAGTCACAAGCGAAATGAAGTGCAGACAGCAATAAAGTCAAGTTGGTGCTAGATGACTGACTCATTGGATGTGATAACATCGTGACCCCAGATTCACTTGCACTTGTCATATAGTCATGTCATAATAACAGAGGTTTCTTTGTGTTTTTGATGTCGCAACACACTCAAGTGCAAATCTCCAGATTCCCCAGCTAGCCTTAAGCTGCAAATGGTATAGTGGCACAGGTCCATAATGGGAAACATGATATGACGATAACAATGCTGCCAACAGCTCATTCTCCAAACTTGACTTGCTTTATGCAAGCTGGAGGATGAGGGCAAAATAAATAACATTTACAAAGAAAACCACATCACTCCACCCAAACATCTGAGCTTTAGCCCTGCAGAGAGACGTGGGAATCAAGACTGAGCATGTATGTCAGTCAGGAAGGAGGAGAGTGAACTTGATAACCATGAGCTAATTGCTTATAATCACACTATAGCCTGTGGGAAGAATAGTCAAACACGTGACTTATTTGAAAAACCTGAATCTGCTGTGTTGCAATGGCGTCTTGCCGGATATCACTTTCGATACCTTGCATCGTTCCTTATGATGGTATGTTACCTCCAGATGACACCACATCTGTCAGATTTCTTTTTGGCCAAAATTCCAAACTATTGCTTTCTGCTGCAGGGCTGTGGCTATACAGCTCCAAGGCTTCATGGGAAATCAAACAAGCAATCACAATCATGATATTTACACAACTGAATATATAAACTGAGGTGATTAGGGCTGAGGCCTGAGTTCAAAGTCTGGGCTTGGAGCCTTTAGTTTATTTAGAGATGGCAAAAGTACCCAGATTCTTTACTTGAGTAGAAGTAAAAGTACCTGTGTAAAAAACGACTTAAGTAAAAGTGAAAGTACTGATCCAAATATCTACTCAAGTAAAAGTAAAAAGTACAGGCTTTGAAATTTACTCAAAAGTAGTATTAAAAGTAAAAAGTATTTCTATTGCACGATTCACTGCAAAGCAAATAACCACATGATAATTTATCTTGAATCCATTTCATCAATGTTATTGTTTGAACAAACATTGTTCACATAGCCTAAGTTTACCTGCCGGACACAAGATGTATTCCTAATCTACTTCACTATGGTCAGTCGTAGGCATTTGTATTGTACACTTCAGGTTTACACATCACACTTATATGAACATTAAATTTTGGATTGGCTTCTAAACTGTGGTGTCAGAAATCATGCTCATATCCCAATTAACCAACTTTTTTACACACATAAAAAACTCACATCAGGCAACAATTGTTTCCCACTGTACAGGTGGTGTGAATGGCACACCTAGGGACTACATATGAAAATAACTACGCTTCATTAGGCTATCTGGTACAATAAATACTTCTAAAAGTACAGGACAATTCTACTTAAGTACAGTAACAAAGTATTTGTACTTTGTTACTTGCCATCACTGCTCTGTTCTCATGAGGTTGTTTATCTCATGCTCTTCCTTCCTCTCTTCTCTCTCCCTCCCACCCTGAGTCTGGTCATGCTCAAGGTTTCTGCTTTTTAGAAGGAAGTATTTGCTGGCCACCGTTGATGTGCTTGACCATAATGGGAAATGTTGGATCTCTGTTAATGCGATAATGAAGGGAAGGTCTGCTCCAGTGAGTGATAACCCTCTATAGTGAATTGGCACTAGATCAATAAAAATGGACCTGACTGGACTTCTGCCAAATGAAGATACATGTAGCCATCCCAAACAAAAACAGGAAGTCCGTTGTAGTGAGAGAGGGAGGGAATCACAATGGGTGATCCTAAAGCGTTCTGGGTGGACTGACCAGGAGCCAAGGAGGACAGAGACCACAAACAGCAGCTCAGGGCACAAACAAACACACCGTCCACTGTGGGGCATCAGGGCCTTCACGCCACGGAGCCGTTAGAGCCTTTAACTACGTGTGGCTCCTCTCGCCCTTACGGTCAAAAGTGTGGCCGTCACCAACCGAGGTGCTGAATGCGCCCTGGCAAAATTGGCATCGACCATCGCTGTCCAGGGTGCTGACCCTCACACGAGCCACACGAGTCCAGTGGTTTGAGAGTTACAAATGCAGCTGCAATCTTTTTTTGTTTGTTTTTTGGGAGGTTTTTCTTATCTAAGTCATCTGTCTTTGCACAGAGGGAGAGGCCGTACATGCTGCAAGGCAGTTAGAGGCAAATTTGTGCTTTGGTCCATACGAATAAAACTGATTCAGCTTTACCTGAGGTTGTGCAGATAAACAACAGTGCATATGTGCATATATATATATATATATATATATATCCTGTCCAGTGCTGCCTCTATGGCCAGTTAAAACATCGACACAAGGGGGAGATGGTGTGTATATTTTCACTTATTAAGCTCTCTGCTCTTGACATCCAACAAAACATTATCACCTGTCTATACATTTGGTGGCTTTATTTGGCACCAGTTTCAGACGAATGTTTAATGAATTGGTGACTCAACAAAGCTGATCAAGATTTATAAGTGAACATACAGCTACTCTTTTTCTTTCTGTGGGACAAGTGTGTGCCGTTGTCATATACCATTAGTGAACAGCAGAGATATTACAAAGTAACTAATGACCTTTACATGACCTGTAAATATTAAACCTAGCCAGAAAACACAAGTATGTTAATGTTAATTAATGTTGCATTAGCTTAGTGTCACAGCAAGATGACCTATGTCTCTGCTGCTATCATAACAGGATGCAAATACCTACAGTACGGCTCTGCAACCACAAAGAAAATGTTCAGTAATTTAGTTCATTTCAGTTGTTTAGTTAAGTTCAGTTGCCAGTTGATCTCAGTGAAATTTAAGTCATTGTGTTTTTTGTTATTTCACTGTTTGGAGCGCACACAGAACAAGGTGCAAGGGTATGTTCTGCACTGTCGTTGTGTTCCTATAAATAGTGCATATTCATTATTCTGCCCGCCCTGTGTCATCCCAACCCCCCAACTTGCCTATGCCAGCTCTTGTTCACTTGAATCCTCCGTCCTCTTTGAGCGCTGCACCTCTACGGTGCTTAGTCCATGGGACCTTTCACTCGCAGCACTTTTTTCCCCCCACTTTCTTTTTGGAGCCCGTAACCTTTCCGCCCCTCAGGAGAATGACTCATGACCCTGGACGGTCACTCGTCGGTCATGTCTGCGCTTTACGAGCCAATCAGAGATGATGGATAGATGAGTGACCAAAATATTTCTTTTTCTTTCCCTCTGAGGCACAAATATTTCCCAACGATTTTCATCAGGCTGAATCACCCCCCGAGGAGCACAGAGAAAGGATGAAATGAAACAGGGCAGCGGAAGTGTGATGGAATAAATTCAGGATGATTTGGATGACACACCAATCATACACTACAAAGTTAATGCAATAAATCTATGCCACTTTGTATTTGCTGCAGTATGCTATCCATAGACAAAAATATCATAAACATATCAGGAAAATTATTGATACTCAGTAAGCACATGCTATAAGGTAAAACCTTATACACCTGATTTCATTCATAAAATAAAATATTTGAAAATTGAATCACATTTCCCATTTTTGATTAATTACAGATTGATTAATCATGGAGTAGATTCGTACATATAATTATCATTAATAAAACAGTCTCACTTCAAAAACAGAACCGTGCCTTGGTTTTTTGCTTTTTGTTGTTCAATAATAAACATTCACTAGTAAGATGTTTGGAAGTGAAAGTCAGCTGCTGCGTCTGGTGACAGTAACACTGCACTGTAAACCCAGATTTTTTTCTAATTAAACTTTCTGAGTGATCATGACTTATTCTTTTATGTTTTTGAAAAATCTGCTATCATTACTAAAAAAACATTAGTCTTTTGTACTATTTAGCTGAAATATTCATTGCACTAATCATGTTTAGTAGAGATAACTTGGTATGTTTAAGTTTCATAAAAAAGGGGAGGGGCCTAATTCAAACACCTGCCTGGTCACATGACTAGGCCAGCGTAACGGCAAAGATAACCGGTCCTTGGTAACTGACGGTGAGTCTACGGGGCTCTACACCTGGCGGGAGGAGCACAGGCATGGCAGCAGACGGTACCTGACCAGGATGCAAGCTTACTCCAAGTGGAACGGTTAGTATGTAAAATAACTACTGTAGCCTAGTTATCTTTGTGGGAACTTGGATATAACTTGTTTGCGTAGCTTTTTTCTGTGTAGGCTAATGTTACTGTTTGAACCTGTGTTTGGTGTTAATGCATGCTCATGTTAGCTTAGTGTTAACAGTCTGAAGAGGCTCACATAGCGGCGTGCGCGACTTATTTCCGTCAATTTACACGGTAGGAAAGCGGTTGAACCGCTGTCGGGGCAGAGAGGTGTAGCAGGGCTGCCGCTGTGGAGGTGTTTATGTTGTGGACACCACGAGCTGCGCGCAGCCATTGATCCACTCGGCCGCTCCGTAGCCGCTCTCTTTTCTTCTCTCACTCACTCTCTCACACACCTTGTCTACATGCCGGTCTCCCCTATAACACAGACGCCGGTTCGGTTCTATTACTTTATTGTATTTAACAGTGACATTGCTGAGCTGAGTTGTTGAGCTAAATGTTTTCTTGTTTTCTATTTTTACAGATCCTTATGCTGTGACGATGCTGTGGAAATGTAAGTATTATGAGTTTATGTGTGAAAAAAGTGGTTACCTGTCCTCCTTGAGTTATTTCTATCCAAGAGAGGGAATGTTGGACAGTTTCTGAACAGATTTCACATCAGACCAGTGCTTGTCATACACATTATGTAGGCTACTTGGCTACTCATATCTGCTTCTTTATAAATTGTGTTATTCAATCCAATCATGCTTGGTTGGTTAAGTTTATCATTAGGCCTATTTGTTTTTCATAGGCTATTAGATATCTAACCTATGTTATTGTGTTTAATCCCTCAAAGATTACACAGCCAACTGCGATCCGGACACAGGTGCTCAGAGGGCTTCCTATCAACCTTTAGGACAACCCCACAAACTTCTTCAAAGCAGGCATTGTAAGTAAGCTCTTGCTTTCTTATCATTTTTACCATTATTTATTTTTCACGACACTCTTATATTGATTAAAGTTGTTTTTTAAACGAGTAATGTAATGATTGTGCTCTTCTTTTATTCTTTTATTAAGGACACTGATGATGATGATTCCTTCCGTGACCTTGATGTCGGGATACTTGTCATTGAGCGTGCTGGGCTCACATCTTTCCAGCATCTCAGTCCAACCTCGTTGAAAATCATCATTGGGGGAAAGTCGTGAAAAGACAACATTCATGATCTGCCAAAAGCAATCTGCTTTCTGTTTGGACTCACATATGCACTCCATCTTAACTACCCCAAGACTATGAGGCTCACATTTCAGTTCATCAAAGAGGTATTGCTCTCATTGGGCCACACTGACCTAAAGCCGAAGCTACAGACTCTGAAAAATCAACTTGCAATGTAAAGGGATGTCAAGTCTATCGTAAGAAGCTGTTGACTGCATTTTGTTATTGCCAAAACAAGTTTAATAAAACATGTAGACAAGAATGTACTTTTGTGGTTTTGCTTTTATTTTCTTAAATAATTTAATCTGTATAGTTTTTTTTTATTAAACAGATTTTATTTTACTCTTAAAATAGTGGAGTAATTGGGCAAAGGAATTGTTATGGTAAAACAACTTGGAGGTTAGTGTATTCAGCTTAAAGTGGATATATGTAAAGCAATTGCTATTAGTAATGTTTTTAAGTTTAATCATCTTGGAGGTTAGTGCACTTAACTTTAAGTTTTCAGTTGAATAAAGGAGCAAAGCAATTGATATTACTAATGATTTTAAGTTAAACAAACTTGGTATTAAGTGTATTGAACTCAAAATAACAATGCCATCCACTCATTTTTTTAAGTTAAATTCACTCAAGTTTTCATCAAACATTACTCAATTTTTTTAGGGTAACCGGTTTCCTCAAATTTTTTAAGTACACTCAACTTATCCGGGTTAACAGTGTGATTGAACCGCAGCAGCGCTCCATTTACTGAGATGAAACCATTATTGGAGTGGGTGGAAATTAAGCAGTTTAAGCTCAAAAGGAATTAACAACTCCCTCATACAGCTGTATGTGGCTGATGGGGAAAAAAGCACATGAACACATCACCATGTCCTTTATACTGTACTGTACCCTCCCACCCAAGGAAATGGATTCTGCTGTCCGTCCAGTGTGACCGTTGGCGAGATAAATGATTAATGATTAATGACTAAAACTATTTGATTTTCAGGTGAAACAAAGCTGCGGGTGAATGATTGACTTCACAGTTACAGTTACAGTTAATAAATTGCCTGCTGAGATAAAGGCGTTGTAGGTATTTGGATCTGGCTACTTCCTGGGCCGTGATTGATGAGGTTTAGTACAGACACGACTGACCTATTGGGTTCAGTCCTGTTCTCACTTTCACACCCGGATGATCTTCTTGACAGCTGAGGACATGCCTGAAGCTGAACGATCATATTCATATTTAAATGTTGAAACACACTGAACAATGGAAATCATTGTTACTTTATAACTGGTATTACTACGTAGGTTGATCTACAACAGTCTTATATCGGTCGTCATGCGACTGATTCATTCTGTTTTGCCAGCAGGAGTTCTTGGGGACTTATTGGGGTGTGAAACCGTGATTATAATTACATCAAGGAACCAGATGTGACAGATGTTGGGGTATGTCTTTAGATTATGATGATAGTTTTGATTTATGAACGCAGACAAACATTTTACTGATCTGACTGATCTGCTATGTAGAATGAAACCTGTTTACCCAGCACTAGACAATACACCTGCTGATACACATTTTTTGTTGTCTTTACACAAATACATGTGAATTTCACCAGTGCAACACAGTAACCGTGAGGATTAACTCCATCCGTGGTTTTCCTGCTGTGATGTGTCATGCAGGCTCTGAAAAAGTTTGGAAACCTGACTTGCCTTCCAGTGTAAGTGTGAGTATCATTTATCAGCTCATACAGTAAGTCCATTACTCACTGAAATGACCCCGTGCCCAGACACACAGTCAGCCGCTCTGACCCCCTCTTACACTGAAAATCACACAGAAAGGAAGAAGGAGCCACACGAGAGGATGTTAACAGGAAACCAGAGGAAGGCGCTACACAAACACAGGGGAATTCTAAATGTGTGAGGTCAAGTGTTTTAAGTGTTTCTTGAATTTTCTTGTGATTCATTTAGCACTGCAAAAGCGAGGGACACAAATTAATACAGTACAAACACTGGCTCTGCCACTTATTATAAGGATAATGACCATAATAACGCTGTCTCTCTCTCACTGCTGTAGGCTACTGATGCTTTATGATTACAACATATCAGACCTGGCTGAGTCATCTCCAAAACCATAATGACAAATATCTTCATTAGTTATATAAGATGGTCTTTGAGCTACACTGTAAGGAATTATAGAAATTCTTAAAGTTCATGATTAAATATTTAATTATTACATGATGTGTTGTGGTTCACTGGGGGGTGTTCACTTAATTATTGGATCAGCCCTTTATCTGAACTTGAAACTTGAACTGTGATCCTGTTTGCGTTATTTGAGTATTAATATTACATCTCATTAGAAAAGTGGGCAAAAATGTTTCGATGACTCAGATGAGGGAGCCCTTTCTTCACCTCGTAGCCCCCCAGCTGCTGCGTGGTTAATTATTCACCCCCATGATTAAACTTTCAGAAGTAACAAACTGTGCCAGGGGGGAGAAGGTTAAAGGGGAGTCAAGATGTGCTCAGACAGCTCAACAGTCACGAAGAGGGGGCGTGCAGGATTATTTATTTATTAGTTGTTTTGAAAACTGCTCCATGTCCCTGTAAAAACAATGCAGCATCCGTCAGTTTTGTTTGCATTTCTACAATAAAACTGATGCTGAAGAATCTGCAGATGTGCAACACACTATTAATATTGTCTTGATATATTTATAATTGACGACATGATGTCTTCTTTTAATTTCCTGATTCCCATAATTACCTACATTAGTTTTTGTTTAAAAAATGCATTTCCAATATGAATGTTCATATTCAGTTATACTCTGTTCAAAGGTGTTAGAGTTATAGTTATACAGTAGGGGGCCTGTCCTCAGCCGGGGTCCTGATATGCGGCACCATTGTGACGGCTCTGGTGCTGCAGTTTGAAATAATGAAATAATAACGCCCCAAATTAGTTTTTTAAAATCCATAAATGCAAAGATTTGCAAGACTTTTATTGATGTTTACAGTTCTTCTTGACCTGAGACCTGAGAAGACGAGAAATCAGTCTCAACGCAGAAGACCATGTGATTCAATAGAAAGCTTGAGGGGATGCACAAGTGGGCATTGAGGCTGGATCATTTTGTCAAAAATGGAGTTATTATTAACTCAAGACTTCAACTATATGAGCCAAAACGTCTCTCTGCCTGCTGTGTGCTACCACAGAGCAGCAGCTGTGTGCTTTGCAGCACTTGCCATGAAAGTTGGTTTGATCATCTGACCCTGCTGAGAGTTGGAGTGGGTGACGTCGGGATGGGAGGAGGGGGTTTTGGGGGGGATGAATGCAAAAATAGAAAATGACATGGCCCTAAAAAACATACTTTTGGTTTTGGTTTTACGTTTCGAGGCAATGAAATTTCTGTGACGCATCTTTTAAATTTTTTTCTAGTTTTATTGACCCTGATGTCACATTGTTTTTTTTAAGGGGTTATTTTTGTTTATTTCCGCACATCACATTTCCTGTTGTTTTTCCCCTCTCTTTCTGTCTCCACGGACATTAAATGGGCCATATTGCACCCTGAGGCCTGTATGTCCCCCCCCCCCCCCCCCTGCAGCCCAATGTCTACAGAAGGGGAGAGAGCGAGAAAAAAGAGGGGGGTGGGTGGGTTACATGATGAGCAACATATGAAGAGAACGCCAGGCACTGGAATCTGGTTCATAAACAAGATTCACACCTCTCGTAGGAATGATATCTTCCTAAAAAAAACCCCAAAAAAACACAGCTCTGTGGTTGAGATTGAAACATTTCTCCATCCTGAAAAGGAAGAGTTTGTGGACATGGACGTGTGGATATGAAGCCAGTCAAGGGACTAGTAACAGGGCTACACCTGATTAAGGCAGAGCATGGTAACAGTGGCTCAGCAGTGGTGACACTTGCCAGCGCTTGATGAGATGCACAAAAGGATATAAAAAGGTAGCAGAGGAGTTAAAGCAGGCTGATGTTGAAAGGGGGGGGGGGGGTGATGGAGTGAAGATACTTTGCCTCTCCCTGGAGCAGGAGGAGACAGAGACACAGATGTCAGAGAACAAAATTTCCCCAGAGAGACGAGGGCAAAATCTGCTCATTTCTCATCCTTGCGCTGTGAAACGCAGTTCGTGAGAGTTGGAGTGTCTAATTGGCTTTGCATATTAACATCATTATATAGTTTTTTTTGCCCTGCATCCCTGGACATCTGCTGTGAGATTTATGACCCTGGGTGTGCAGATGGGACGAGACTGACGGATTGTCACGCATTTCTCTTCAGTGTTTTTCCCTTTTGAACTTAGCCGTTATTTGTTTATTTATCTTTTAGTCCACGGTCAAATATTGCATTAAGCTCATGCCTTGGTACCCATAATTACACCCAAATTACACAACCATGGTGTTTGTTTGTGTCGGAAAATAATTGAGCGTGAATCTTATTTATCTGCACCAGTTCAAATGATATAAATGATATAAAATGACCATTTGCACAGGGACTGAAAATGACCTATTCATTAGACTGTTCACTATATAAGTGCCTATGTTTCATTTTAAATTGAGCTCTCTGTTTTAGGAACATAAATATTATTCTAATTACCTTGAATATGAAACATTAAGTCATACAAAAAGGTCAGTTTTTGGCGTCCAACATGGTCTACATTATTTTATTCTAGTACACTTCTGGTGATTTTCTATTCCAATATTGTTCTGTTTTGAATGTCTCAGTGCTGACTAATGAATAAACTGCCTTGGTGTTAATTTCCAAAAGGTTATGTTACTATTTATATCTTTCCAAAAACCTACTAACTACAGAAGTGTGTAATATTATTTCACTTGATCCAACTCCAGTTTCTGCTCATCTTTTCATTCATTTGGTTCATGGGTGTAGCTACTTCAAAGTGGTCTGGTGTCATTGAAAATGTATTTATCCCCAGAGAACATACAGATACACAATCTGACAGACCACTGTCCACTGGCATTAATGTCACAGCAGCCACTTGTTGAGTTGTCACCGGATATGTGGACCCACATATCTATCCGGCAGCAGTGAAGGTGGTGTAAAAGACTTCTTTAATAAATGCGTTTTCTGTGCAGCTGATTTAGAGATACGCAGGCACGTGTTAACTCCCTCAAACGCTTAGAAGAAGGAGATAACTGCACATCAAAAGGCTCATTATGCCACAAATGATCCGCGGTGACGTGGGTCTTAATGAACTTTACGCGTGCGGGGCGCGTGCGACACGCTGCAGCGCAACACAGTGCTGTCATCCAAAGTTAGCGGAGCCCCCCCGCGAGGCGTCAGACTGACCAGACCATCAGCTCCACTTCTCATCACAGGTGGCTGCTGCTCCCAACTCCACTTCATCACCACCATCATCATCATCATCATCATCATGGTGGTCGGGTGTGTGGATGTGGCTTAGAGAGGTGAGGGGGGGTCCGTCTGGCTGATGCTCGAGCACCTGCACGTGGCGGAGGACTGCCTTCTTTTCCTCTACTCGACCTCCAGCCTCCAGCAGAGAGATCTCACTCCGTCTGTCAAGCGCGAGCGAGAAAAAACCAACCAACGATGAGCTCCTCTCTCCCAAAAAGCGAGTCGACCACTTCTCTGCTCAGATCGTCCGGGCTCAACAACCGCCGGTCCGCGCACTCGGATCACGGTCCCCACGGTCACCGGAGTCACCGCTCTCACCACCACCAGCATCAGCATCAGCATCAGCATCATCAGCATCCTCATCATCCCACCGGAGCTGGAGGCAGCGAGGACGCAGCCGGCTGGACGGAGGACTGCGAGCCGAGCGCGCGGAGACCCCTCTGCCAACCCAGACACACCGGCGACCCCCGA
This sequence comes from Trachurus japonicus, assembly GCF_045865225.1. Lineage (NCBI taxonomy): Eukaryota > Metazoa > Chordata > Actinopteri > Carangiformes > Carangidae > Trachurus > Trachurus japonicus. The sequence goes on from NC_140918.1 coordinate 16,250,873, forward strand.
CATGTTCCCACCGACCACCACCGGGTGCAGCGGAGCCATCACGCTCACCGGCAGGCCAGCCTGGTGGCGGACGACGACGGCTACGCTCAGGAGGACGCGAGGCACAACAGGACGAGCCGGCACCAGAAGGAGCGCGGCAGCAAGTCCTCCAGGTCCAAACCCCCTCCCCATCACCACCACCACCACCACCACGACCCCTCCAGAGGTGAGCTGCCTCCCGCGGCGCAGCAGCAGCAGCAGCAGCAGCAGCAGGGCGGCTCCGGCTCCCGGCAGGACAGGAGGACCTCTCCAACTCCGTCTCACCAGCAGCAAACACCGGACGAGGCGGCTTTCTTCTTCGAGCCCAGAGAGAGGGTCGTCACCGGGTCTTCCTCCAGCCTCAACTCTGACCCACCTGCGGCCAGCGCACCTGTCCAGCCCGCGTCCAGCCGCACGGCCAAAAGACGTGGCGCTGCAGCCGCCTCTGAGCATGACTCTACTCTCCATCCCATAGTGAAGTCAGTCTTTGGGCAGGTAAGGAGGCTCATCTAGAGCAAATTACTGTAAAACTTTTTGGAGCAGCACTGAACACAACCCAAGATAGATAAGATCTAAAATAACCTCACTAGCACACCACACTTTGAGCCAAATTTAACTGAAAATAACATTTAAGCATTTCTATTTTTCTAACTTCAAATGCAACTAAAAACATTTTTCAAAGTGTCCGCTCATATTAGTCAAACATCATTAATCACTGTTAAATAATGTGGCTGTAACAACACGCAAAGGGCAAAAATTCAGACTATAAAGTTAATATATGATCAAGAGCAGCAGCAGCAGCATGGATCAGGGATTCAGACTGGGAGCATTTAGCTGGAAACTGGGACAAAGTTTAACTGATCAGTTCACAGTCATTCAAATTGTCTGAAATGTTTTTTTGGTCCAAGTTTATTATTTCTTTTTTTTTTTAAAAGAAAAACTGAAATATAATTGATTAGAAAACCACATTAACATACAATTATGCCAGTGTTGCCTTAAAAAAAATACACTGACAAGATATTTTTCAGCTCGGTCGCATTTCTTTCATATGCAGTGGTGCGTTAAAGCCTCATCAGTAATGATCCTCAACCCAGTTTCACTGTAAGAAGATGAACAGATGTGGGAGAGGGTGTCTAATGAAAGACCCCTTGACTACATACACAGCTGGGAGCAAAAGCTGAGGAAACAGTGAGTGACTACAACTTAAAAAAGAAAACAGCTAATTTACAAAGTCTATAGAATCACTTTAATGGGATAAAAAAGTCCAATATTTGATTTCCACACGGCTCCCAGTACAAGAGAGGCCAGGTGTGGACAGGTGTGGACAGCTGTGGCGGTGTCAGTGCTGCTGTCATTAGTTTCACAGGTGGAGGGTCTCGGGTGAGGGGATGGCAGATGGATGTCAGAGGCCACACGTGACTGGACCTCTAGTCGCCCCCAGTCGAGCACATTAAAAATGGATGTGTGTTGTCAGTCCAAATCTGATATCCATCACTTTCATGACAGGGAGGGGGTGGGGTGGGGGGCTGCAGTCTGTCATGCATCCCAATATGAATAGTTGCTTTCATTGTATCTGCCACCTGAACAACAGCAGGGGGATCAACTTTCCCTCAGTGTGGAGAGCTTGTCATTCATACTCACACACTCACACACACACACACACATGGACACACAGGTAAGTGAACCATGACACTGATCCACATTCAGGTGAGAGGTTGGGATCAAACCTGTGATGGGTGAGGGTCGCTGGTATAGATTAAGGCTGTATCTCCTCTTCCCTGCATCACCTGTTCACCTACTAACACGTCAGCTCTCTATAAGGCGCCACACTCCCCCTCCCCACCCCCCACCGCCAGTTATACTCAGACGGCAGTGTCCCGTCTTTTTTCTTGTTTCGTTGAAATCCTTCTTTCTGTGTTGATGATAAAAAAGCTCAAGAGGAGACAATTACCTCCCAGTGTGCTAATGTGTTCCAGAAATAACTCCTCTCAATCCAGGCCAGAGCTTCAATCAGTCTTAGGGGTTCCAGTGAGGCAAAATCCATGCAGCGGTGTGCTATATAAAGTCTCCAGAGCTGCTGACGTGAGTGGAACGAGCAGATTGAGTTTTTTTTTCCCCCCTCCGAATCAAATCTATGAATGATCTGATAATTTTCACCTGGACTTTTATTAGTATTTGTCATAAAACAGTGAGCACAGTGTTGTATTATTGTATTGTGTATGTCAGTAGTTTTGCTGACTGCTGCAGCGTTTGGCAAGATGAATTAAAAAGGATAGAGGAAATAAAATATGGCATTATTCATCAGAGTTCAGTCGAAACTATTGTGAATTAATATTTTGTAAATGAATCACGTTTTTGAGCGCGGACAAGTTTCTGTGCAATGAAGTCACATCAGACTCAGCAGCTGTCTGAGTCAAAAGGAATTTATGAGTGGACTAGAGTTGGCTGTGCACATCAAGTGTGTGTGTGTGTGTGTGTGTGTGAGAGAGAGAGGGGAAGTCAGAGTGAGTGAGTGAATGGTGCACGTGCGAAAAAAGAAAGGGAGAAAATGACAGAGGAAGCGAACAAAAAGCAAGGCAGCTTGTGCATGCTGGTTTTTTGCACCTGCTCAGCATCTTACCCCGGCTGTTTCATTTTAGTGACCATGCAGTCGGACTAATGCGACTTTAACGCTCCTTGAATATTTGTGACAGCACAGTGCAGAACGCAGGGTGAGATCTCACACTCACGCACACGCCACAAACTGGTTTTTGTATTTTTTTTTCTTACGTAACATCAAGATCTGCATACAATCCCAACAGAACTCGTTCGTTGCCAGTGGAAGAAGCTAAAAATAGCCCATCAAGACCTGATTATGAGAGACTGGAGGAGGGCAGAGTGTTTCTTCTTCTTTTTTCCTTTTTTTTTGTCTTAAAAAAATAATCAAATCCTTTGGCAAACATGCTACCTGACAGAGCACATTTGAGAAACATAAAATAGCGTGTTTGCAGCATGAAGAGACAGGCTTCCTCCATACTTGCAGTTTATAATCCAGCCTTTCATATTCATAAGATGAATCATGATTACCAAAAAGGCTAGTGTGGGGGTTAGAATAAGGACAAATGTGTTTTTGCAGCTCCATGTTCATAGATAGGTTGTGATGCAGTGATTCATTTCAATGTGAATTTTTTTTTTTAATCTTTAAAGCACCGTGAACTAAACTGTCATTATTTCTGCACATTCATCTCTTTAAAGTATCCAGGTTACACCAGGCACCTTCATCAAGGACAAAGCCTGAGCAGCTTTTTTTTTTTGTCCCAATAGAAATTTTGCTTCTATTTTAGGAGATTCTCAACAATCACTGCTTCCCTCTAAATTGCATGACCTTCACTGCCCTTTTTCTGCAAAACCCCACACAGGAATTCAGACCTGTTATTAAAAAGAGATCCGACATCTGCTGCTGAGACGTTATAATGAGGGAGATGATCGTTTTCTTTTTGAATTACAAATGTAGCTTGCAGGATGTGTGAATTAGCCAGCAGAGGGAGCACGCGCCGTTCGTACTAGTGGGTTTGAACTCACTGAGACTGTGAGTGAAAAGAGGCAAGAGAGAGAGAGAGAGTGGAGTTGGGGTGAGGTGGGGTAGGGTGGGGTGGGGGGTAAAACAGCCCTCTGTGTGTCACACAAGTGCGCCAGGAAAAGTGAAAGGGCAAGGAAAGAGAGTGAAGGATGTGAGTGAACGGGATGAATCAGGAGGGAGGACAGAGAGTAGAATAGGAAGAGAGGTACTTCGCTGGAAGACCTGATGATTGTTATATAAAGCAAACAGTCATCAGCTCTCACTTCCCTGCTCCCACCTGACAGCTCTGAAGACAATGTGAGGAAAGGTGTTAAGATGCAGATTAGCCCCTCACTTCCGCGACTGGTTTTTCCTGCCACTCATCTCGCGGTGTCAGCCGCTGACGTTTCCTGTCTGTCGTCCCCCCTCTTCTTCTTTTTCAATTTGCCCTTGGAGAATCTTTCTCTTCCCTCTTCCTCCTCCTCTCTCCTCTGTGGGGGTCACGCTGACCTTGATGACATCTGAGAGTGGATGAAAAGACAAAAGAGGAGGGGAAATGAGCAAAAAGAAGGAGAAGGATCTGGGTGGAAACGAGAGAAAGACAGAAAGAGAGCAGCAGCAGCAGCATCATATTCACCACAGCATATGCCTCCAGTATGTCTAGAGTATCGCAGGCTATTTATAGGCTCAGATGGATATTTTTATATCTGTGCTGGCATAGGAGGAGGTAGAAAATTGACTCTTTGGTTAAATCCCTTTTTGAGATGAGGATTAGGCAGTGAAATGCGAGAGCCCGAGAGCACAACTGCACATGCTGCAGTGTTTCGAGTGTATGCCTGCGCGTGATGATGCTAAATATTTATGAAGACCTGAGGCCGAGATAGGAAAAAATCAGCGAGAGATGCTGCGAGACAGAGGACGAGGGACAAAATGAGTCAGAGGAGAAAAAAAACAACAACAGAGCTTTAATTGACTGAAATGAGACTCGTCAATATTTCTCTCCATGCTGACGCACCAGACCTTTAGCAGCTGTTCCTGCATGTGCTCCCGTCTGAAATAAAACCACAACACCCAAAATACCAGAATATAATAATCAGCATGGAAGTTAAAAGGTGTCGCAGCTATTCTGATGTGAATGAATTAATCAACTGTAGGATTAAAACCCTGACGTCTCAGCCCAAGCACAGGAAGATGACGCAAGTGTGCATTGTACGCTTTTTTTTTCAAACCACTGCCTTGACGTCCTCTGATGACGACAAAATGTGCGCACACAAAATAAACTCATGGTCACTGTATAGCATATGTCCCTTTTGTCTTTGCAGCTGGATAAACTGCAGTCTAAAACTCAGTAGCTTTACAGAAATGCTTTATTTGACCATGAAATGATCACATCTCATTCTACTGTGCGAATAAAAAGAAGCATGTGGATCTTAGAAAAGAATAGCTCTTGGGATAAATATATATTCTTAAAAAAAAAAAGTGGATGATGAAGAGAGGCTGAGCTTGTTATTACATCAGTCCCTTCCTTCCCCCCTTCTTTATCTCCCAGCTCATTTAACACACTCGATGGCTGTGGATGAAACAGGAGTCTAGCTGACCTCAAAATCTTCATTAAAAAGCAAAAGGCACTTATTAATATTTTCTCTGGGAACAAGCTTCCTGGTCTGACTAGTGCACACATATACATTTTTTTTTTTTGCCTTGTTTGCGTAAGGAATATATTGCAAGAGTCTCACACTATTGTCGTAAGTCATGACAGTGATTTAACCTTATGAGTCAGTGAAATATGATGCCCCCTCCCAAAAATATCCCTCTGATATTCAAGGCCATGTTGTCAGCATGTAAGCAGTTATGTAAATGTTTTAAAGTCAATTGTGGGCATCTGAGTGAGAGAGATTGTGAGGGAGGAAGAGAAGGATACAGCCAGAGAGGAAGGAAGAGGGAGAGAGAGCGAGAGCGAGAGGGGTGAGATGGATCTCATGCCCGTGCACACTATGGTCTGACATTATGAGAGCTGACGGCTCCTGTGTCTGACGTCTGATGTGTTCTGAAGTTCACAATGAGCCTCCGGTGAGAGGCCGGGTGAATCATCCGCAGAACAACACAGAGGAGCCGCAGAGATATTGAATGGGAGCAAGATCTGAGACGACTTTGGCGTGAATGTGTTTATTAAAATAGCAGAGAATGGACAAGGTCAAACAGGAGAGGGGGGGGGACGAGGATGTGAACGCTACTGGTTAAAACAAAACAAAACAAAACTCAGCATGTGGGTTTATTCTAGATGTTGTTTGTCATTTCAGTCATCGAGGGGAAGACGTACTGTACTCAGACAATTAAAACCTCCGTCTGCACACAATGAGGTTTTGCTTATTGTTAACTTGACTTCACTGTGTGGAAATGATGTTTGTGAAGAGTCTGACGCCACGGGGCTGTTTTCACACTCGTCCGCTGCAGGAGCAACGATTCTCTGTGTGTCAGCTCAAATCTGAATTCAAGATGTGAACGTGTGGCATCATGTGTAACATCACAAGTAGAAAACTTGGCACAAACAGTATTTGTATACTCAATGGATGAAGACTAATGAATTTGAAGAATGTTTACATGTAAAAACCATAATAGACATTGACAAGTTATGTGAAAGTAGAAACACCACATTATAAACTGTTCATTTGAGTAGGAGTTTGTCAGAATGGCCTGTTTTATTCAGTCTTTCAGCTGCTAGTCGCTGGAGCTAGTGAGGACATTAAAAGAGAGTTAGATCTTTGAATTAATAATGTAAAAAAAACTGAGGCAGGCTTGACTGAAAAATGTTTACACACATGAAAAAATGTGTTGATTTCATTTACTAATTTGCCATCAAACAGTGACGAGTTACACAAGCGGCCAAATGCTCCAGTCACAACAAATGTCCACTGCAGCGATGAACACTGAGATCAGCGTCTCTGTCTGGTCGTCAACACCTAGCTGTCACCTTTTAGACTTAGTCACACATCACAGTGTCCTATGCACAGATTTAAGTTGTAAGATTTAAAGGAGGTTTTAATATTAGTTTTATCTTTTTTTACATTCAACGATTTGGCTTTAAGACGCATTAATTATTGTTGCTGATGTATAAACATGGATGCAGCAAGAACTTGTAACTGTAAAATAATCGCAGTGACATAAAAAAAAAACTAAAACTAAAAACAACAAACAATGCACCACTTCCCTCTGAGATGTGGTTGAGCGTAAAGTGGCATAAAATGGAAATTGTTAAATTTGTGTTCAAGCACACGACTTGAATAAATATACATTTTTATCTTTTGCCACGGGTTTTAGATTGGTTCCATATTTAGAGACCCCACTTCTTCTGGCATCATGCTCGACAATGAGTGTGTGTGTGTGTGTGTGTGTGTGTATGTGTGTGTGTACGAGGAAGGCTGAAAGAGAGCATTTGTTTGCCTGCGTCTGTGTGTGTGTGTGTGTTTGCAATTGCACGTGCTGGGTTTGCACTCTGGGTGGTTCAGCACCCATTGTCATTTCTTGCACATTTTTGGCTTTGATCTGAATCCAAGCCCTTCAAGCTTAACATGACTTTGTAATGCTCCTATGTCTGCGTGTGTGTGTGTGAGAGAGAGAGTGTGTGTGTGTGAAAGAGAGAGAGAGAGAGTGTGTGTGTGTGTGTGTGTGAAAGAGAGCGAGAGAGAGAGCACAGGCTGGATGCTGAGAGTAGAGTAGGGAGAGATATGGTAGAGTAGGGGGAAGAGAGAGCGTGTGTTATATTTTTAGCTCCACAGCCCCACATCCATGTGTGTTTAATCGAGTGTATATATGTGTGTGTGTATGTGTGTGCGCGTGTTTGGATTAGTGTCTCCAGCATCTTGCTCAGGGGAAGGTAATATGCTTGTCCGAACGCGCTTCTTCTGTCACATTCGCATAGATGGTTTAAAACTGTGGAGTGAGTGAGAGTGAGAGTGGGGTAGAGGGTGAGGGAAAAAGAGCAAGAGACAGACAGACGGACAGAGGGAGAGAGAGAAAGAGAGAGAGAAGGAGAGAGAGGGAAGAGGGTAGAGGGAGGGAGGGAGGGAGGAAAGACACTGTAGGAGAGAGGATGGAATGAATAAGCAATCTTGCTTTTTCTACTCCTGGCGCTTGCATCTCGCTCTGTTCACATGCATGCTTCCTCTCCCTCGCTTCATCTCTGTGTTCTTCTGATCTGTCCTTTGTTCTTGTTTACATATTTCCTCATTTGTCTCCCTCCCCTCGTACTTCCCGGCGTCCTTGCCTCTGGGTATACCTTCCTGCGCACTCCTCCGTCCTCTCTCCCTCCTCACCTCTTGTCCACCTCCTCAGATACCTCTGCTCCGCTCCCTTGCTCCCCGCTGCACCCCACCCCCCCTCCCCCAAATGTCCTCTTATATTAGTCAATGACCCACTGAACCCTCTTTTCCCTTTCTAATCACTCCTATTCCCATGCATGCCCGGAAACATATGCAAACACACATGCACACACGTGCACTTACACACAGGCACACAAACACAGACACAGTTAGAGAGAAAACATAAAACAAGACGGATTTTTTTTTTTTCTTGCAATGGGCAACTCTGTAAAGTCGCTTAAAATTTTCACCAAGAAGGTAAGGTCCGCTCTGAGGTTTTTCTTTTGGCTGTGGTCTCCTTGAATCCTCCCTGCATGTTTGTCACATGGTGTTGTCCCCCGACCTGACTGAAGGCTATCTGACTGGACCTGGACTGGTGATCTGACTGGGTTTGGGTTTTCAGACTGTACTCAGCTGTTACTGTGTTTTGTGTTGCCGGAGCCCCACATGGTGGGGGGGGGATAAATGAAGGGTTATAGTAATTGAGAATAATGTATACTATATGTATATTAATGCAGGGCTTTGTTGACTTCCTTTAAATCTCATTGCACTGCAGCATTAATAGGACTTTTGCAGCCTATTGTGTGTCTTTTGGGATATAAGTTCTCTGTGTTTTTTCGATGCATGCCTCCATTCACCTGGAAACCCATCTCAGCCGTTCACGCAGGTCAGAGGAGCCGGTTGATGCGGCTCGTGCTTGACCTGTTGGCAGAGGTGAGGTCAGCGAATTTGGATCATCATGTCAGCAAACTTTAGAGTCAGTCAGATCACTCAGCGATGCCAGCCGGAGGAAGATGCTACAAGTTACAAGCCTGCACCTGCGGGATGTTAAACCAGTCGGTGGAAAAATGTCGCAAACAGGTGTGTTTGTTTTTCCAGCTGTATCAGGCTCTGTCAGCTCTGTGCACCTCTGGCTTTGAGTGTTTCTGAGGACGACGGTGTGGATGCACAGTTGAGGGAGGACGTTCAGGATCTTCTTTTTTTTTCTTTCTTTCTTTTTTTCAAAACTCGAGATGACAAGAGTTGGTTCATATGATACATCTCTTACATCTGCTGTCCTTATTGTATGCTTCAGCAGACTCTCTGTAGCGGGCAGACAACCCCACAAATAGATTTCCCTTCACAGCAGCTGCACATCCTTGAGGAAGCACAATATCATCAAGCAACTGTTGATGCCATCTGTGCGAAATGGGATGGGGTGTTGGAGAAGTTCTTGCTTGACTACAGCCTTTCTCTCACACTGTTTTCTTTTCTTTTTTTTTTCCTTCTTTGGGTTATATAACTGCTAGCGCGTGGCTTCATAGTACTTTTTTCTGGCCCCATATACCCGCAGACAGCCCTGCTCCATGCATCACTTGGTCAGATTACCCAGTGGGCATCCCGCTCCTGTGGTGGAGGCTGTAGGATTGCACGAACTGGCATTAGGACTGGCATGGCAACAGATGGAGTGTGAAGGTCATTTGTAGAGCATAAAATAGAGTTTGTTTATGCATTTAGTATACGCACGCATGTCCATTTTTCAGTCTGTACGCATGCCGATGTCTTACGTTTGCTGTAATAACAGACACATCGACACTAGCTTACGTCTCAGGGATTTAAAGCAGCAGCAGAAATAATGCTTCCTGGGTAATTTGCTGTGACAGTGAGTCCACTCCACTTGCTCGTAGCAGGGATGGATGTTACATTGTGGTAATTGAAGACCTGACCACTGAGAGGAGATGTTGCTAATTTAAACTCTGTATATCTGCTTGGCAAAAATGAGCAGCGGTAATCTCAGAGCATGAAAACAAGAGTCCATTTTCTCGTCATCTCCAGTGCATTTAGCCTCATATTAGGCTGCCGCTTCTTCCAGTTCAGACATTAGTCAGAACAATGGCTGAACCCTGTCTGACTTTAGAGGGAGCATTTCTGTCCACTGGCAGCGAGCGATTGCCTGTTTTTAATTAACCTGTAGCTCGCTCTGTAATTGGGATGACTGTTGTCAGAGCAACTTTTGCCCCCTGGTTGATTAGCTAATTGGTGATTATAATTAAATGGTTGGTTAAACTTTTTGCCTTATCTTCTGAAAAACACCATTATTTTGCAATGCGCACATAAAAAAAAAGCCTCATCCCTCTTGGAAAAAAATGAAAGTAACCATCGCCCCAGTGGAGTCATCAATCTTTTTGATTCCTTAACACCAGTGGACACTGTGTGAGTACTAGTGATGAGATGACTGCTAACACACCGAGGCTGTATCATTAGTGGGGATCATAATGCTGTCAGTTAAAAAGACAAACTGGCTATTTAAAGATGAATCTGGTTAATTACAACTTAGATCTCAATTTTCACTTGGTTATAAGAACACTGTACTCACCAAACACTGTGTTCAGGATTAAAGTCATGTCATCTCTGTATTAAATACTACTACTACAGTGGTTCCCAGCCCTTTTCGGCCCATGACCCCATTTTGACATCACAAATTTCTAGCGACCCCGCAATCATGCGCCAGCTCAGATATTTGTATATGCTGCATTTTATTTGAAATTGATTTATATTTGAGAAAGTGAGTATAGAATATAGTTGTTTAAGATTGTGTTTAATCATAATTTTAAAAAGAATAATCATTTGTTAAAAAAAATATAGTTTTATCATTAATCTTTTTTTTTTTTAAATCAATTACTAGACATTTCAGGTGACCCCATTTGAATTCCAGGCGACCCTGCGTGGGGTCCCGACCCCAAGGTTGAAAAACACTGTACTACTATATAGTTTTTTCACCAAATAAAAACAGGCTGACCAGGGTTTTTTATTATATTTGTATTAAACATATGCCTACGTTTCTTGTCTCTTCCTGACAATCACTTTGGTAATTAAATCATTATCATTGGTAGGAAAATGTGACTGAGACAAACTGATTAAGGAGCAGTTCTATCAGGTGGTCAGGTCGAAACGGTCATTGTGTTTTTGTTATGATGACATAATCTATTAGCAGCCGTATGGAGGCTTAGTGCTGCTGTGCAGGGCGGTGACCAACAGGACAGAGTCATAGATGGCATCAGTTGCTTGTGTCAGGATATATCACGCTTTCCTCTGACTGAGGTGCTTCCCCCCACCATGACTGACCTGACTGAACCCCTCCCCATGACTGACAGCCATGTGTCAGTCATTTGATTTTGAACCCCCCCTCCCCTCCATCCCAAGTCCATGTTGGCTCCTTGTTCGCTCCGTGCTGCCTCAATCTGAGTCACAGTCTCTACCCCTGTCTTTGCCCCTGCTCCCATGTCTGGCCCCCCTGCCCCTCGGATGCTGCTCCAGGACCAGAAGAAGAACTACAAAGCAGTGCAGTCCTGTGAGGAGGGGGGCTCTGGGGGGGCCTATCTTGAGCCGCTAGTGGCCCTGGCCCAGAACGGAGCCAACATGCACAACGTACTGGGGCCTGCATGCATCTTTCTACGCAAGGGCTTCGCTGAGAGCCGGCAGGCTGTACGTAAGTCCAGACAATATCATGTGCATGCATGCCAAGAGAGAGAGAGACTAGCACACAATACAGTAACAGTACACACAATAAGTCAAACCTATTGTGAATGTATGCAGCAGTCACCTCTTACTGTAATGTCAGCAGTTACAGCACGTTAAGAAGCGTGGTGGGAAAGAGAAGATGCTATATAGTCAATACGACAACTTTAAATCTTTATAGTATGGATTCTTGTTGATAGCTAGAAAGCTGACTGCAAATGTGAGTGTGTGTGTGTGTGTGTGTGTGTGTGTGTGCGTGCGTGCGTGCTGCATGAGGCCGGATTACCCCTAAACATGGTGGACAGAGGATTATTAAATCAGGGTTACAACAGTGGCAGAAATGTTCCTCACCTCTTTGTTTATCTCCAGCAGTGACAACACAGTCGGCCTCATGATTAAAAGAAAACAGGGATGTTGAAATCTTTGGTGAACACAATTTGTTGTTTGACTGACTAAGCTCTCGGATGGTTGTTCTTAATGAGTGCAGTGGTTGAGATTGAGTCATTTTAGTTCAGTGGACTGGCAAATAAGAGTTATTGTTTACTCTGCACCTTTCCATTGTCTCTGTATATAGCCTACCTACATACTGGCAGAAATGCAAAAACATTTTATATCTATTTTGGGGGTATTGCAGAGTGCCAAGTATCTGCATGTCTTCCTGCCATCAGATCTTTCAGCAGGGGACGTCACCTCACTGATAAGCTCTTCCTCTCTGGCCGGAAGGAGACCTGCAGACTCTTGGCACTCTGTGGCACATAGCTTTTTTTTTTTTTTTTCTTAAAGCATCGTGTTGTGTAAGGAAAGCTGCAGATTGGCATGATATTTTTTAAAAAAAAGCCGTGTTTGGATCCTAACTTTACATTGTGCTCCTTCACAGGACCGAGAGCTGAGACCAGAAGAAATGGATGGTATGTTACATTTTAAATAAAACTGTGTTAAATAAGTTATATGATTTGAACATCTATCTCGTATTCTCCCCTGCTCTCAGAGTTGCGTGAGGCCTTCAGGGAGTTTGACAAAGACAAAGATGGGTTTATTGGCTGTAAAGACCTGGGCAACTGCATGAGGACTATGGGCTACATGCCAACAGAGATGGAGCTGATAGAGCTGAGCCAGCAGATCAACATGAACTGTAAGTAAAACTATATCCTTGTACATGTGTGTGTGCATGTCTATATGAATTATTTGCACTTTTAAAACTTTAAAACTTTAGCTTGAGCGTCACCATTTATCAGACAGTACAAATAAAGTTTTGTCCACTTTTCGTGTCTCCAAACAAACCCCGAACATTAACCCAGCTTCCTGTTTCCCCTCTGTCCAACAGTGGGAGGGCATGTTGATTTTGAGGACTTTGTAGAACTCATGGGGCCCAAACTTCTGGCTGAAACTGCGGACATGATCGGGGTGAAAGAGCTGCGGGATGCATTCAAGGAGGTGAGGGATGATGGCATGAGGGAAAGAAGTGAAAAATAGCAAAAACATTTCCAAGCAGGTTCAAAGGAAGTTCAAAGATCGGTGTTCAAACTGATGAATTCATGTGACTGACTCACAAATTCATTATGTAGAGTTTATCTTGGCAGTTTTAACTTTATGACCATGCAACATTAACAGCAGATTAGGGATATATGAAAGAAAAGGAAAAGATAGTTTTAATTATTGGAATTTTGTATTCAGTTCTAACCGTTGTGTTTCTATTGTGATAATTTGTCTCTGTTTTTCTTGATCTCAGTTCGACACAAATGGAGACGGTCAGATCAGTACAGCCGAACTTCGAGAAGCTATGAAAAAGCTTTTAGGACAACAGGTACAGATCTGTTGTGAGAGTATGCCCTCCTCTCTGAAAAGCTCTCTATCAGTCACTGTGTCTGTCTGAACATAGTTTTCCCTTTTAAATGTGAATAAACTCACTTTGATTCCTCCCAATCTCACCACTTCAGGTTGGACATAGAGATCTGGAGGACATCCTACGAGACATAGACCTCAACGGAGACGGACATGTAGACTTTGAAGGTAAAGGATGATATGCGATACATATACACAAGAACACATTTTACTTTCTACCACTTCCTCTCCTTTTTCCACACACATTTCAAATCCCAGCAAGGTGCTTGTCTGATATCCCAACACCATGCTGATAGTGAGGTGAGGGGATGAAGGCAGTAAGGTCTGTCTGTCAGATTATCTCCATACCAAAGGATTATGTCACCTCATAGATTACCCACAGAGGGAAAGATGCACGCAGCCTGTTAGGGGTGGAAATATCGGAAAGTGCTGCTGTTCTCAGCACTGAAACTATTCTTACATTTAGTTTTACATTTCCTCTGTTTTATCACCCGTCTATGATTCTATTGATTGTAGTCCTGTACTTGTCGTCTTTACCCTATTTTGTACTCTGACTCGTTTTATCATCTTGTTTGCTTTTTGTTTGTTTGTTGTTTTTAGTTTAGAAGTTTAGCACACGTATATTACACAGGTACATTTTAACTTTCATACATTTTAATTACTATGCTATTCTTCACTGCAATTTTGATACTATTTGCACGTGTAATTAGTAGTTCTTTTTAAAATACATGTATATACAGTAGAATGATGTATGTTATGTGATGAGTGTGGGAATGGATAAGATGTGTATTTTATGTTTTATCGACTCGGATGGTAATTCGCCTCTGTGCTAAATCTGTTGCACCCATCTTTTCGTTTTTTCCTTTTTAAAAATGAGTAATGCAATGTTGTAACATCAGATCGAATCAAATCAAATGATGTCGAAGCAACATTTGGTCAAGCACGATCAACAAAGAAAGTGTACATGTAGAACCTGGTTTACATTTTAAAATAAATGTATCTTGCCTGGCATCAAATATTTGACTATAGATTCAAACTAAAGTAGGTCAGTGCACTAGCTACTATATGTGAAATCTGTCTTTTTCTTTCATCATCAGAATTTGTGCGGATGATGTCGCGATGAGTTTGTCACACAGAGCCGAGATGTTGAAACAGAACGTGGATTCTCTGCCGTTATGGGAGCAATACGAGAGAGAGAAAGAGAAAGAGAGACTGGTGCAACACTACTGATGGATCTTGAACTTGTGAACTGTCAGAGAACAAGAGAACAAAAAACATATCAACCCTGCCCTGAAACTGCCACGCTGAAGCACAAAGGCTGACCACTAACAGTCAGGAGCAACACTGTTGATTATATGCTGCTGCTGTTCCTTAGAGCACAAAAAAACCAACAGCTGCATTTATGACTTTTACAAAGTATATTTTAAAAAAGCATATTTTTTTTCCTTTAGTAACGACATTTCTAATGCTGATGTGGTTGTTGACCCAGATGTTTGAGCTATTTTGCTCACTTGACACTTTCCTACTGTTGTTAATTATAGTAGCAATTAAGAGAGACATATTTTCAACTACAGCAGTATGCCAGCAAACACCCCACAAATACGACACATTCCTTTATAATGCCGAGAAGCACAAATACAATATTGCAATATGGAAATATTTCATGTGATCCTGTCAACGCTGTGTGTTTGTGTTTTGTACATACTGTTGTTCCTCTCCACCCTGAACTGTAGAGTTACTATCTCCCTTGAGACTATTGTCCAACCCTGGTTAAGGCAAGCCAATATTTGTTTTGTAATTATGTGTAATGTAGCACTGATGCTGTTCTTCTGACATTAATAACATTATGCCTATCTTACTGTGATATATATATACATGTAATTTTCAGTGTGTGCATAAGATGAACAGACTCCTTTAACTGCAACATTTCTTGAGGCTACGTACAGTGGGTAGCTAATCTTGACTACTGTGATTGGCCATTTTAACTACAGTATGATTTACTAATTTTGCATTCGACACTTACAATACACTAAAAGCGCTTTTTGTTGAGTTTGACAGATCATCTACACCTTAATCACAGCGGTAGATGATCAACAGAGTGTTAAACTACAGATGAAATGCTTTAATTATTATCAAAGAGCTCTGTTAATTTGTATTTGTCTATTCGGAGTTTTGTGAGTCTACTGGATCCTCAAGTGATTTTCACTTTGGTATGTTTTCACTTTGAACTGAATACCTCAAAAATCGATCAAACAATAAACCTCATCCATGAATTGCCCCTAGCATAATATTGATTACCAGTTCTTTTTACTGTTTTACCTTCATTATCAATATTTGTAAAGAAGTGGTATTAGCTTCTTTATGAAAAAAGCCAAAGAAAGTTTATAAAAAAATTTAATTTGAGTCTCAGTGTGGTAAATGCAGTATGTTTTTAGGAATATGCTTCATTGGATTACATTTTCAAAACGTCTGCTGGAAATGCCCTTTGATTCCTGGGGCAGCTAAATTATTATTGTTAATGAATGGACATGGGAGTATATGCATGCTCTGAGGTTAAGATATTCTTCTGAAAGGAAATCTTACTTTGTGATTTTATTTGTCTTAACTGTGTGAAACTATGCATGCTAGAAAACAACTGCAATTTGTAGCAGAACATATAAAAATAAAGGTTTTTATTGGAGAAAAACAGTGTGGGTTTGGGTGTGTGTGCCTTCTTGTATTATGAATCTACATTAAGAGGGACTTCTACAGCATAACTTAATATGGTGACATCAACAAAACAGCATGTCAAAACATTAGCCTAGGTAAAGTAGAGTCGGAAATCAGATTCAATACAAAAACATTAAACTGAGGAGGAGTTTGCTGGAAATTATTTTGAAAAGGGACCAAGAAAACTAAAACTATAACGAAAAGGTTTAACTCACACACAGAAACTTTGAAACCAAGGAGAGCAAAATAAAACATTTCAGAGTTGTTTACCAAGATTAAAAATCTGTTGAAATGTGAAGTGAGTCCATTACAAATTATGGATGGAGACAGATATGATTTTAACAATTGGAAAAAAGAATATGTACAAAGTTGTCATGAAATGTTCATGTTGTGAAGAACAAAGTGGGTGAAAGAATGGATGTAGCTACTTTCAGACAAAGTGGTCCAATAGTGCAGGGCCACATTTAAATACACTGAAATAAGTGATGAAGTGAATATGTATGTATTCACTCATGTTTATGCACACAGCTAACCTCCTTCACTGTCTCAGTCACCAAGATATTAGGAAGTTCAGTGAGAGCAGCCACTAAACATAGCGAACACCAACCAGCACAACGAATAAACTCAGGAGAAGCAGCAAAAACAATCCAGCCACACACATTTAGCACATGCAATAGCAGCAAGTTAGCCAAAGTTATCAAGCACGGTTCATCTGGTTAGCTATTAAAGTTACTTACACATGCAAGGAGAAGGTAGTGCTAGCCATGGTTAGTCCCCCTGTGCTCTGGTGGTGTGGGGTCTTTCGTAGGGACATATAGGAAATATAGTAGTAGTATAGTAATTTGCAGGTTCCCAAGTTTATATGGTTTTACGAGTGGTTCCCTCAGTTACCTGTGAATACCTGTACCGGTAGAGGGGGCGGGGCGCGGTGAGCAGTGGCTTATTTGCATTTAAAGGGACAGGCACTGGCCGCCGTTCTCAACAGGGCCATTTTTTTATTAATTTATTTTTGAAGATCTTATTCATCAATAATATTAATGTTGTTGGTCCTCCTAATGTGTATTGTCCATTTAAATACTAAAATCAAATTCAGGTCTAAAATAATAGGCTATTGTCTAGTTATGATAGACACAAACACATCATTTGATTGATTTACTTGTCAACTGCATTACTTCTCCAATTTTCTCCATGTCTGGTGTCCATCTTTTATCCTGATGTGTAGCCTATGTGTAAATATAGGCAATGGTTAGTGCCTGTTCAAGTTCCCTTGTTCATCAGCCACCTCCGGTGCAGCTACTTGAGGACCCGCTCTGAAGACCTCCCTTGGGCCAATAGGCTATTTAAAGGGATAGTTCACCCTAGAATGATATTTCGCTCATTATCTACTCACCCTCATGTTGACTAAGGGCTGGAAGAAGTCTCAGAGTCCTCCGTCCCTTCTCTGAGTTACAGGGGGTCTTAGCGTAGCAGTGCATTTCAAAGCAACGGTTGTAAAGGGACACCAGAGCTCTTCGTAAAAAAACACACACAAAAAAACATCCAAATACCTCCATGATGCTCGTATGTAATGTCCGTCTTGTGCTGAAGCCCCAAATTGCGTAATTGTCCCGAAAAAAATTAAATAAGTCCACATTCCAAGCATGTTTGTAGCATTAGCTCTGTGTCTGTTGTCCGGTCTTCCGCTGCCAGCGCGCATGCGCAACCAGACTGAGACTCGAGTCGGTCTCAGTGCGAACTTTGCGCATGCGCGCTGGCAGCGGAAGACCGGACAACAGACACAGAGCTAATGCTACAAACATGCTTGGAATGTGGACTTATTTAATTTTTTTCGGGACAATTACGCAATTTGGGGCTTCAGCACAAGACGGACATTACATACGAGCATCATGGAGGTATTTGGATGTTTTTTTGTGTGTGTTTTTTTACGAAGAGCTCTGGTGTCCCTTTACAACCGTTGCTTTGAAATGCACTGCTACGCTAAGACCCCCTGTAACTCAGAGAAGGGACGGAGGACTCTGAGACTTCTTCCAGCCCTTAGTCAACATGAGGGTGAGTAGATAATGAGCGAAATATCATTCTAGGGTGAACTATCCCTTTAAGTGCACAAACACAAAGGACTTTTCAACCTACGATCGAGACTATGAAGTGGGTTAACTTCAAATGACAAACATAGCTTATAGATGGATTTTAACAAGAAAATACTTGTTAAAACTCTTTGTGGAAAGTTCAATAAATGATCAATATCATGTTCAATATCATGATCTGCTGATACCGACCGCCCACTGCCTAATTAACCACCAACAATTAACCACCAGTAAGTGGAGTACCGGCACTTATTTTTTTCCACTTAAAGCACTGTCCTTGGGGTATTTTGACCAAAGCATGCCAGTCACAGACATGTCTGGGAACTATTTAGTTTGTGGAAAAGAGGCATAATATGTCTCCTTTAATGGAGTTGAAAGGTGCCTCCACCTGCACAGCAGGGTGGCGTGGGGAGGCCAACGTTTTATCAAGGGGCTGGATGGATGGTTGCTAGCACTAAAGCCCCATAATAAAGAGCAAAATACAACCCCACTTTATTTGAAGGAAAAAAAAAGCAATTATTAATTTGCATTGATACAACAATAACTTAATTTTGAACTAACCATTGATAGACAGTTTTCAATTATTTTTTATAGTTAGTTAGTTAGGGCATCACATAGGCTGTGTCATCTGATTTTTACAAATGTCAACAAAAATAGATTTGTTAATAAATAAAGATACAACATAATGTCTGATTAATATTCTTAGGCTACAAGAAGAAAAAAAAACCCATTTGAAATGAAACAACAGATTATTTTGATAAAGAGCTGGTTTTCTCGTGTCCCATGCTTTCCCCTGGTAACTTGCTAGTTCATATACTGTAATTATAATGGACACTGTTTAGAAACAAAAAAAATAAGTAATACAAGATAGTATCATTCTCTGAGTGACGATAGGAGCAGCATGACGTCCTCCCTGCCCACAGCGCAGTGACATCAGTCCTCAGTGGACACCTGTTGCCATGACAACTCTCTGCTGTCTCTCTGCGTCGGACCTTTGGTCAAACCCGGTCAAACCCGACACCAGTGTGTCAGTCGGAGCTCCCTGTCCTCCGGCCTTCACTGTCCAGATGGGAAGAAAAATAACACCTCACCGTCTGTCAGCTCAGCCTCCACCGACACAGGAGGATTACACAGTTAATAGCGTCAAATCCGGAGGAAGGTAGGAGCTGCTAGCTTCGCTGGCTAACACACAGTTAGCCTTTAGCTGGGCGTCAAAGTGAGTGTCCTCCTGTTAGCAGCTCACTTTTACTTTTACAAAGTTAGCATGATGTCAACCAAACTTGTCAACACGTCCTAATAACACTCAGCACGTGTCGTGAAGGTTTTATTCCTGAAGAGAAGAGACGTGAGAGATGGAGGTGTCCCGTGACAGGATGCTCACTCAGGTGATGTAGCACAACAAGACCTGGCAACGTCATATAATAACACGAAGCTAAAACATTGTAGATAACTGTTTATACTGCTTATATCCCTATGCATAACTATTATTTTTGCTCTGATAAGGTCTATGTGACATTTCATGGAGCACCTGTCTGATCTTCTTGTTGTACAAATCCTTTTCAATAAAGTTCATTGAGAGGGGAAAAAAAGTTGTTTGTAGATACCAGTAAATCTACACAGAGGCCTCTCACTATTAGCTACTTAATCAACTCTGAGAGACATTTGAACTATAATATAATATAACACAATCTGATATAAATCTTAAAATAGCGTTGTTTCTGACAGTTTGTATAAAAAATATTCCAGGTCTTAAACACTAAGGCAGTTGCTGTCAACTTACAATTGAAAGCAGCAGACATGTCCTCATTGTTGAGAAGCTACAATAATTGTTACTCATGCCGTCAGTGAGTACAAAGCTGAAATCAAGTCAAATTAGACAGTTTGAACAAGTCTCCACTCAGTAATAGAATAAGAGAGGGGCACTGAGTATGAAACAATATATCTGTTTGAACCTGTAGGTCAGTACTAGTTGCACATGATCTTATAATGATCTATCAGTGATGAAACCATATCCAGAAAGTATGATATTGTCTGTAAAATAATCAAAGTAATGAAAGAGAGCATAAGGATTGTAAAGTTTGCAGTTTTGCTGACTGATGTTGATATTTTGTGCTGTCTTTGCCCAACACAGACAATGAACATCTCCTGATCCACATGTCTCCGTCTGCTACAGACGGAGTCTTCAGGTCTGTTTGAAGACTTCCGTGTTACAGTGCGGTGTGCGCTCTCCTTCTCTGTGTAGCATGACTTGGTTTACACTTCCTGTTGACAACCTGCTGTGCAGGTGTCTCGGCATCTCCATCACTGTGTGCTTCACCCTGCTGTTTGTCTTCATAATTGTGCCAGCTGTCCTCGGAGTTTCTTTTGGTGTGCGCAGGCTGTACATGAGGACACTTCTCAACATCTTTGAGGTGAGTTGGGGGTCTATGTAATGTCAAACATCAGTAGAAGATTATGAAATCCACAGTATTTGTATCTGTTTATTACTGAACCAAGGTTTTAGTCAATTGAAAAGGTTATTCATGTATTGATTACACATCATACAACACATTTGATCAAATACTATCTCTACATTTCTACAGTAATATATTATTTCCCTTAGAGTTATTTGTGAATTAGGAACACATTTTTTGAAGTGTTTATCTCGCTTACTGGATTAAAAAAACACGCCATGCTGGACGGGACCCCTGGGAAGTCCCAGCTCAGAGAGAGGCAGTTAAAAGCACAGAACATGCTTGCATCTGTTTCCTCAGGGACTTAAGCTTTGGGACAGACCCCTGGGAAGAACAGGCTTTTAGCCGTGGGACTACCATCTGAGGTGGTAGATACTGCAGGGAGCTCTGAATCCTGGGAAGGATTTTTTAAAAGAGATTATTTCTGCAGCACTTGCAAAATGTTTTCACACTTTCCCAACAGAGTTGAAGGCAGTTGTCATAATCCAGTTGTTTTGCCCTTGGAATTGATTGTCAGGACTCAGGATAAAGTCCCGTTTGAGCCCCTGGAGCTGGTCAGTCTGAAGCGGCTGTCGGTGCTGTTTACGTTTGGCGCACACACCGAGTGATGGTTCTTTAAACGTCCTCGCTCCAGGTTTAGGTGGCACAAAGCTCTGATCCATCAAAATTGTGACCCATTTATGCTTGAGTAAGTCAGACAAAGGATAGAGGGTTCAAAGTGTTGAATGTTTCTGTAATTTCTCTGTGTTGTTTGCTCAGCTGCAAGCTTCTCAGAAAAAGATGTTTTCCCAAACCCTCTCTTCTGCAGAGCTGTAGTCTCTACGGATCATGTTGCCTAATTTTATCACTTTGATCATATCTATTGTGCCCATTTTCTCTTGGAATCATTAACCTTGATTGTAATTTGTGGGAAATTATCTTTATTCCTGCTCGTGCAACTTCCTATATCAGTATGTAAATCTTTAATTCTTGCTCTTATGTTGCTGTGTGTTTAACATGACTGTAAACATAGAAACTGAACTGAACAATCACTGAACATTGAATTATTCAAATCCTCTAATCTAATCAAGTGTTCTTGCTGTTTTTTTCCCCTGAAGTGGGCAATGCTACGAATGGAGATGGGAGCAAGGGAAAAGAATCAAGAACTCTATAAACCAGATAGCAGCGGTAATAATGTTATCAGCCACAAATACCTATTGTACATGTAAAATGTCTGCTATTTTATCTAAATGCACGTCTTTTTTTCTTCCTATTCTCACTGAAGGTATCATAGCTAAAGAACCTCCATCGTCTCTGCAGCAGGAGATCCAGGAGCTCCGTGGTTCAGCCGGCTGTCTGCGCTCGGAGCCGGAGTTTGAGATGGCCGACATCTTCTACTTCTGCCGCAGAGGCGTGGAGAGCATCGTGGACGACGAGGTGACTAAGCGCTTTTCAGCCCAGGAACTGGAGAGCTGGAACTTGCTGACTCGGAGCAACTACAACTTCCGGCACATAAGTCTGCGGCTCACCGTCCTGTGGGGTCTGGGGGTCCTCATCCGGTATGGAGTCCTGCTGCCGCTTAGGTCAGAGCAGCACACAGGCAGGTTCATCTCAGAGTACAATAGCTGTGAATGAACTGCTGCGGTCTGTAGTCAGCAGTTTGTTTTTTCTTTTTTCCTGCAGGGTTACTCTGGCAGCCACTGGAATAGGTTTGCTCCTAGTCCTGACTACTTTGGTGGGCTTTTTGCCAAATAGAGAGTAAGTTCAACCCAGTTCACATAATAAGTATACATGTAAAGTTAGGACTCTTAAATCCAGCATTACCTGTGCAATCATGTAGATAGCACCAGATATATTTTAGCCAGACCTTGAAGTGTGCATCAGTGCAGGGGGGAGTGCAGTGATGGTGACATAACAATAATGACATAATAGATAGATGAATACATTTAATAAATTCCCTAATGCTGTATCTTCAGGTTGAGGTCCTACCTGGGTGAGAAAGTTCATCTGATGTGTTACCGCATCTGTGTAAGAGCTCTCACAGCGATCATCACCTATCATAACAGGTACAAGATTTAATAATAAGCAACATCATCTCAAAGTTTAATTTATTGTATTACATTTATCAGCATTTAATTATGATGACTTACACACGTGTGGTGGAATCATGTTTTTTGATGAGGGGACAACTTTGTGTAAATGTCTCCTCTTCAAATAATAGAATCAAAACTTACAGAATTAAAATTTTGATCCATTTATTTATTTTTCTACATATAGTAATGTTGTTTTTCTATGACATGGTTGTGTGGAAGTTGTGTATCAGTGTCTCTGATAAATGTGTTAATTTGCAGCGAGAACAAACCACAGAATGGCGGGATCTGTGTGGCCAATCATACAACACCAATTGATGTCATCATCCTGGCCAATGATGGCTGCTACTCTATGGTACAGAAGTTTGTGTCTCTTTATGCACTGTGTTTCTATCAGCCTGTGTGTTCAGTCTTCATAAGGCTGAAAGCTTTTGAAAAACTTTACAGTTTTTATTGTATTACAGATGTGTACAGATGTTGTTTTTGAGCTGAGTTTAAGTTGAACTTGTCTCTCAGGTTGGTCAGGTGCATGGAGGGTTGATGGGAATGGTCCAGAGAGCCATGGTGAAGTCTTCTCCTCACATCTGGTTTGATAGATCAGAAGTCAAAGACAGACATCTAGTGGCCAAAAGGTAACACTGCACCGTCCGAGCTCCTGCCCATTGATCAGCAGCACTGCTGAGCAGCCAATAACCATCCTCATGGTATTCATTAGAATAAGCAATAAGATTGATGGTAACCAGTGTTTTACAGTGGATCATATTGTTCCATGGTCCTGTGATTCACCTCCGTATATCTTGTAACGATAAGGTGAAGTTTGCTTAATAAAGTTCATGGCTAAAAGTATTTTCACAAAGACCAAGTTTATCATCAATAGATTTTATGGTGACACAATGTCATACATACGTGCTACTGACTTATGCTAAATATACACATATTGTACAGTATTTATAACAATACCATATATGGTGCATGATCCAACAATCCAACAATGTTCCACTATGATAAACAGAATGACCATTAAAGGGATAGTTGAACATTTTGGCAAATTTGCCTATCGTCATAATCACTATAGTAACAGGAGTAGGTTCATTACCTTTAATTATCGGCGCATGTTGTTTTGAGATCCGTGGGGCAGAGACACAAGCTGCTCAGCGAACACAATGGAGGTGAATGGTACCGGCCCCCTGTCCCTCAAAACCCATCATACATACAATTCAATAACTCCAAAACGCTCTCGTGGACAAGCTGTGACCTGCTCATTCGCCACGCTATGAAATAATTGTACCAACTGCACTAACCAAGCTTTGTTTTAAAGAAAATAAAAAATACAGTATTCTTTATTGCTACACAGTTAACGGCATTTTATTCTTTTTACTACAGTATAGAAATAGCTACAGTTTTGTAAAACATTTTGGTGGATGTATCTGCTTTGTCGTTTCAGGCTTGGTGATCATATTGCTGACAAAACCAAACAGCCGATTCTTATTTTTCCTGAGGGTGTGTATCTTAATGTTGCAGAGTTAAAACAACACGTTTTTGTTCAGCATTGCTAAAAGATTTTCACACTGTGTCATCATCAGGCACTTGCATCAATAACACATCAGTGATGATGTTCAAGAAGGGCAGTTTCGAGATCAGCTGCACTGTCTACCCAGTCGCCATTAAGGTAGGAACTTTTCCCTCCTTTCAAATCATTTTACTTTTACCTACAGACCTTGACCTCTTATGACCTTAACCTTCCAGTATGACCCTCGGTTCGGAGATGCTTTCTGGAACAGCAGCAAGTTTGGCATGGTGAATTATCTGTTGAGGATGATGAGCAGCTGGGCCATTGTGTGCAGTGTTTGGTATCTGCCACCTATGAACAGAGAGGTGAGACTACCGTACATCACAACAAAATCACTGACAGAAAGTTTAGATAAGATGTTTTTTTATTTTATCTACTGGAGGACTGTCTCCACCTTTTCTCAGCCTTTTCTTTTTTTTTTTTTTGTCCTTGTCTAGCAAGGGGAGGACGCAGTGCAGTTTGCCAACAGAGTGAAAGCGGCCATAGCTGCACAAGGAGGCTTAGTGGATCTCATCTGGTGAGTCATTGTTGTATCTAAATGTCATAATATATCAGTCAAATTATAGGTGCTAATGGCTGTTAAAAAACGGGAAGGTTGCCAGTGGCATGAAACAGACGCTGATTCACAAAACACATTGTTAATAGCCTTTCAGCTTTGACAGGAATTGTGCATTATTACACCCTGAAGCTAATTCAGGAAGGCAACCCAGGTTATCCCCCTCAGGGTATTTGGAAAAGGTAACTAATAACACAGAATGAAGTGTGTGTGATTTAGGTTGTTTTTTTCCCCTGTGTTCTCAGGGATGGAGGGCTGAAACGTGCAAAAGTGAAAGATGCTTTTAAAGAAGAGCAGCAGAAACTCTACAGCAAAGTCCTGGTGGGTGAACAGGACCAGGACGACCAGAGTGACAAAAGACATTTAGAGGACAAAAACAACTGAGAATGAAGCAAATGACAGCAAGGACACGATGAATGTATGACACATTTTCATTGTACGTGATCAAAACATTTATTTTTACCAGGCTCTCAACCAAAGAAAAATATTTTGTAGTGTGTTTTTGTTTTGATATTTATGTTTTTATCATATTTATGTAATGTCTTGTACGTTGTGAAATTATATTTATGATTAAATTATGTGGACTTTTTGTGAATGATGAAAACCTCAGTCATTATTTAAGGTAATCCCAGCAGAGCTATTCAGAAAGCTGCTGCTATTTTAAGCATCTAGTAGTACTACAGGACAGTTATTACGTCACCAGTCAGACAGACTCCCTGGCAGTGCCAACACTTGTGCGTCACTTTTCTTAGGGTTAAGTGGCTCAAGGATCTATATGTGTCTTTACCTTTTAATCTTTACTGGCATCATTAACCAGAGATGGAGAGATCAGACACTTTCAGACTTTGTACTTCATATAAGACAGGACGATAGAGGGTTTCAGTTTGTTTGTGTCAAGTTTTTTCTGTAGAGAATGTGAGATTCGAGGTGATGTAAAGTAACTCCACCAGAAATTGTGCTTCTTACATGTTCCTTTTTTAAACAGCAGGAGTCAGTGTTCAGACATGGACCATCCTGCATATTGAGACAGGAGACCATTTAACTCCACAGTAAACAAATCAATGCACAGGCAGCTGTATTTTAGAAGTAATAATAATAATAATAATAATAATAACATACCCACATACAGTATTGAACAGAGAGAGAATCAATTCTGGAAAGGTTGCCAACCCATTAAAGGACTAAAGCAGACACAAACAAACACACTCTAAAGTATTTTGGAGTCCTTCGGTCCATCTGATCTGCAGGTGGAGGGAAACAGATACAGACAGTGGAGCCGCGGCCTGATTAACATTCAAACTGGAGCTGCGTGGTGAAACTGAATCCAACCATATGAACCCTATCAGCTGTCACAGGCCTGTCAGGTATCCCATCCTCTCCTCTCTCTCTCTCTCCGCGTCACTGAGGATTATCAGAGCAGAGCGGTCTTGTGCTTCCTTCCAGACAGCCCTGGGACTGCTGATTATCACTGAGCATGAGCATTGTGTAGTTAAACACTTAAAGCTCACTTCACCTGTACTGTAAAAATATATATATCAGGGAGGTTCCCAAATCAATCAATCAACCAATCAATCCGTTTTGTCCTTTGACTGCAGCTATTGTGGGATGATGCTGATGCACTGTGGCGGGCAGGTACGTGTCAGCAGCAGGGATCAGGTGTGACCTGTTAGGTTTCCAGTAAAGTGATTGTTGTGGCGGTGTGAAAGCGCTCAAGTCATGTAACCTGTTAATCTGTGGGCGTGTCTGTCGGTGTAACCACGCCCAATCAGCTGTTTCCTCAACTTCAGCCCCGAGATCACCGAAAACTTTTCCCTCTCCTCTCTGGCCAGTGCACACATGGTAGACACCACTGCGTCTTGTTTGCTGCAGTTGAACTGATTTGATTTTTTTTTTTTTTAATACCGCCAATAATCCGGCGACAACTGCTGTCAGCATGTCCTTGGCGGATCAGCAGTGGTGTCCCACAAGCGTCCAGGTAACGGTGCTCCAAGCCCGCGGCCTGAGGACAAAGGGGAAAAACGGCACCAACGATGCGTACGCGGTCATGCAAGTGGGTAAGGAGAAGTACCAGACCTCGGTGGTGGAGAAAAGCGTGGCTCCGGTGTGGAAGGAGGAGGCCTCTTTCGACCTGCCGCCGCTGCACCTCGGAGGAGGAGGAGGAGGAGGTGGAGGAGAGAAGGGCACTTTGCATGTCCATGTCCTGCACCGGGCCCTGGTGGGTCCAGACAAACAGCTGGGACAGGCTGTCATCAACCTGCTGCAGCTCAGTGAGGACAAAACCCGCGTCAAGACCGAGTAAGTGAACGCAGCACGGAGTAAAGTGGAAATACTGTGAAAGCTGAATTGGGATGATCAAGCAGTATCCTTCCTACCACAGACTGCAAAACCCTTAAAAACTACTCATGATGCAAACAGGTCCATTTCATGATAACATATTGCCGCAATATAATAATGGATGCTGCATACAGGTGCATCTCAATAAATTAGAATATCATGGAAAAGTCAATTTCCAGTAGTTCAAGTCAAATAGCCCCAACCAAGTATGGTGGACATACTTTTCAAAAGGCCAACATTTCCATATTAAAGATGTTTTTTTTAGTTGGTCTTTTGTAATATTCAGTCTTCATTAAATGCAAGTCATAATTATTTTAAAGAAATAAAGACATGAAATGTCTCATTCTCTGTGTAATTGATCTATATAATGTATGAGTTTCACTTTTTGAATTGATTTACTGACATAAATAAACTTTTCCATGCTGTTGAGATGCACCTGTATGTTGTAGCAGGTAAAGGTGGGCCTGATTTTAGTTACTCCATGCACTGCTGGGAAGCTTGTGGATCAGAAAGCACTGAGAGCTTATCCAACCTGAGGTACAAAAAACCAAATGACATCCAGTCTATGATCATAGAAGGCTTAGAAAAATTAGAAATTGCAAACTTAATATACAAGTATGGCTTAGGATGGCTTCCAGCTGCTTGTAAATGAGTTAATCATGGGAGGTGCAGAACAGACTGAGAAACTGTGATTGTCATCTTCACCACAGGGAAACAACTGGTTTCTGGCTCTGTCAGTCACGCAAGGCTTTATGGTGTTGTAGGACAAAACCATAATCCCTATTAAGTCCCTAATAATTACTAATCACGTTTTTTTCCCTTTGGTTTAATGCAAAAATTATGCAGCATCTGTGATAACACCGTGTTAGGGTCGCCATATTGATTTGCTTAATTCTAAAGCCTTCTTAAAACCGACTGTGATTTCCCTCATATGTGCGTTTTTTTTTCTACTCAAGTTAGGTATTCAAACACACACACACACACACACACACACATCTGTGCGTCACTACACAGACCTGCTCTGGTGGGTTTGACCTACGAATGTTGCCCACTCGCTCCACTGCAGCTTAAGGGATTTGTTTCCTCGGCTGCAGCCTTCAAGGATGCCAATCAGCATTAGTTGCTCAGGCGAATGAAGCGAGCCAAAAGATTCACTCTTTCATTGACTGAACTTGACAACGACCAATCGTCTTCCTCGTCTTCGTAAGGGATGGCAAGTTTGGAAAAACATCAAGCATTCAGATTTAAATTCTCATTACACAGCATCCACACACGACCAGAGGAGGTGAAGTAATTATATGATGCATCTCGCCCTGCCTTTGTAATGGCAGCCATCACATTTTACAGGCTTGGCTGGTGCCGCTGCACTAATGGTGATGATTGTACCTGCTCCTTTAAGCAGAAAACACGCTCTCTGCATGGTGAAAAGAAAAGATTAAGTATTTTAATCCATATCGTCCTTCTTATAAATTTGTAGATTTGCAAGATTTGTCATCCTGTCATACACCTGTAGTTTGGTAAGAAGGGAAAACCTTTGTCGCACTAAGCTGGTACTTAACTCCCACACCGTGTGACTGGTATTACAAGCAGTCTGCATACCAGTCTGTTTGTCAGAAATGCACAAACACACACTTCCTGCGCCCACCTCTTTGGCAGCTGTTTGTTGTTGTTTGGGTCTGTCTGCTCGCTCTGTTTGACTGTCATGCCAGGGTTAGATTGGATATTGTGGTTTTTGTTCATTTTGAGTTTTCCTTATGACTTATCACAGTAAAGAAAATCCATAGTTCAGGTAGATTTGAGAGCATGAAGTGAGCTGTGATTTAAATGCCACATGTCACTTATCTTCTCACATTGTTCTGCCTTCCTCTCTGGCTTGGCTTGTGACCAGATATCTTCCGCTGACCTGGAAAAAAAAAAAAAAAGGATGTTAGCCGAGCTTCACCTGGCTCTGTGCTGCGTGTTTTATCGTACATGGGTTTTGGATTTCGTGGTGTGTCATGTTTTTTGGCAGTTTGTCTCTCCCAAATCAAATATCATTTTCCCTTCAGCACTGCTGCGTGTTGACACAAGCGTAGAGTTTTATCAGGATTTCTTGTCCTGAAATGATCCCTATTTTTTTGATTAAATCAGTCATTATGTTTTAGCTGGTGTTGAGTAAACGCTCGGCTCGGTCTCTGTTGATCTTTCTGCGAGCCGGCCGAATGCACCTTGCCTCTGAGGGTTAAATCCAGCTTCAGCCTCACATTCCTGGCTGTTTTATCAACGAAAAACAAACCATGATGGCCTCAGGGACAGTCTACCAGGGTCAGCCTTACTGAAGAAAAAAACACTGTAGCTATACTGGCTTCTGAGAGACAAACAGTGCTAGTGTTTTCTGCCAGTAAGTCTACTGTTAAAGGAGTATCAGTGTTTTTTTCCAGCTCTGTGAAGCAATTATTCAGGTTTTCTCAGAACACATCTTTACAAAGGAAAGTGCTGCTATTAGTATTTCCTCATCAGTAATAGTAGCTGTCTTCACAACTGTGATAGGTCTGCATCAGCACTTGAGTCCGTAGTTGATTACATGGTTGTGTTCTCGTATTGATCACTGACCATTATGTCTTCATTTTAGCTTTGAAAGGACCTCTTTCTCTGTCTTTCCGCCATATTACATAATCTTCCTCAGCATATAGTGTTCACGGTTGCCACGGAGTTGAAGATGCTCACTTGGGTCAACACTTACGGACTTCTTGTATCTGTTTTGGTGTTAGAGTTTTAGAGCCTGAGGTAAATGGACTGTTCAAGTGTCCATGGTTAAAATTTGACGGAGACAGGAGGAAGAAAACGTTACAACATGTTGATATAATCCAGTCATGTAAAAACAAGGTTGTTTTCTTCTTTCTTCTGTTTCCCAGCAGGCATTTTGACTTGTCATAGCAGGTGTTAATAATTACCTTAACAATGGCTCTGCTCTGTCAATGTGCCATGACGGTCTGATAATGAGCCAATTTGTACAAACCCTAAAACTGAAGCAGCTGATTGAAACTCACTGACTTGTATTGTTTACACCTGTAGCCTACTTCTCTGTAGTGGGAGAGGTCACGTTGCATTTACATGCCTGTGAAAAAGCACAATTAGCTACAAAGGTATTATGACACCCACGGGGAGGCTGATGACGAACTAGTGTCTCCTCTGTTAAGAAAACCTGCTCGTCTACAAGAACCATAAACCACAAACATAACACCTCAAAATACTAAAGTCACAGGTTACACCCTGCACAGTGTGAACTCTAGCATGTGTTGTCATCAACTTTGGGTTAAGAATAGCACAGGTTTCAACCGGTAGTGTGTAACATCCATGGGAGAGGGCATTTCTATTCAGTTCCACTCTGCTTTTCTTTGCGCAGGCCTTCATTTCACTTCTCTGACTCTTGGATGTGGACTGATGTGATAAGTCCTGGGCAGTTGAGCTCCTTGGACATTATCACCGTTAAGTTGTTTCACTCACTCAGCGCTTCTCCCACTCATGCATCTGGACTCTGTGATAAGAAATGCTTGAGCCAGTCAGGGCATTGTCTTATCAGTGGCTCAGGCTTCACCAGGAAGGATGTGTGTGTGTGTCTGTGTGTCTGTGTGTCTGTGTGTGTGTGCAGAATGTCGAATAAATTTACAAAATGTTGACTCATGCGTTATCCTCCTGTGGTTCTGTCTGTACAGCAGAGCAGCACACTTTCTACTATTCACAGGGGTGTGATATTACTGTGTTTAGGGCATCATTAAGGTGTTGTGAAGTAAAAGCCTCTTTTTCTTAATTCCTCACCCTCCTGCACTTGCTAACTACCCCAACCAGCTAACACCCACACACTGTTGCAACTTCCCTTCTGATTAACTGAAGCGTCTTACTTCTCTTTATATGTATTTGTGTAAGTGCCTTTGATATCATCATCAGTGAGGCACGGTCTTGTGGATCAAACCAGTAGTTACATTACTGCTACTGCTGCTGTTGATGCTATTAAAGCCATACTATTTTATATACTGTATGCAATATAAATAATCTAGATTAAACCAGTTTTTACAAAATCACATATAAAATTATGAAGCTGATGATACCGAGTAATTCGTATGCACAGTTATTGTATTTGTTAGATATTAAAGTTACTGTATTACATTTCTTACTACTTATTTATGCCTCCCTTTACTAACTATGTCTCCTAACCATGACAATCTCCTCCTCCACAAAGTTTTTCCAACTTAAAACTAATTTTGTGGAACAACATATGATATTATCATAACGTGATGAATTATATTATTATGCTATATTAGGATTGAGGGGATTCGTATAGCTGTTTTACTTTGGCTGCAACACCACAGAACAACTAGATGAAATATTCTGTCTCATAACTTTGTGCCGCATAGAAATGCATCACTGTGCATAGGCTCAGGGAGGTTACGGATAATACCATCCACATCATGAATAAATGCATTATCCATCAAGCATCGTTGTGCTGGTGGACATTCATCAGGCAAATCGTGAAAAGGCTTCATGGAGGAATATTTATAATGTCAAAGGCTGAAATTTGCAAATCACAGTCCATTAGTCAGTAGCAGCAGTATAGGCAGAGGGGCAGTGACAGCCGTCTCCAGGAAAAGGCGTCTCCCTCCTTAGTTTGTTTGTGCCACAAATCTGAAGCATTCCTGAGAGAGGAGGAGGAGGGTGAAGCTCTTCAGGACCACCGGGAGGAACACACACCCGGGAGCGTCTCACAGTGCAGTGACATATGAACTTAATGGGAGTTGCATTGGTGTATAGAAAGCCACATGTACTGTAATGTCCCCTCATTCGTTTTTTTATCACCACATTTTTTGTGGTCAGTATCTGTTCATTTCGAGGTTTACTGTTGTGTTTCATTTTACTAGACAGATAATAAGCCACAGCCACAACAGACTATTTGCACACACATGCAGACACCCACACATAGCCCCTTCCTCATTTCCTCAGGAATTCAGATTTCAGTCACAGTTGTTTGTTCAGTGCTGAGCTGACCTCAGATTTCTGCCTTATAGGCACTTTTTACGCTGACTGTTCCTTTTTTCTTGTTCTGTTTAAATTGTTCTGAGACTCCTCTGTCGCTGCCGGAGCATGTCGCAGGTGCTCGGCCAGCGCAAAGTTGACACAGTCCACCGAGTAAAGTCTATTTGGCCTTTTTTATTAGAGCTGTTTGAGAGTAAGCAGTGATTATATTAGACTCCTTTGACGTGTCTGCCTAAATCTCCATGTGATTGTTTATCTAAAGGAACAGATCAAGGACGTGAGACCCTGCTGCAAAACTTCTGGCACCGATTCTTGCTCTGTGGCAGCTACAGTACAGTACCTGGAGCATGTGTAAAGAGGTGATGATGAGGTTAATAGCAGATCAGTTCCCTGTGAACCGGACTAATTAAAGTTTTTTGAGAGGCTAATCTGCTTAGATAAAAACTCCTTCCTTCAGGGGGGCGACCTGGCTTGTCGACTGTCTGCAGGATTAAATGTTTGGGAACGTATCGATGCATGAAGTCAAGGGCACAGAGGATCACAAGTATCACTGAGCCTGCTAAGTGTAGATCTATGCTACAGGACAGAAAGGGTGGGAATCACCAGAAGCCCTACGATACGGTATTATCACAAGACTTACCGGCTGTCTCGATACAATATTATTGAAATATTAAAGATACTGCTAGTCTGTTCTGTTGTCACTTTTATTGGTGCACAATTGGATTGTTATCATACTCACATGCTAAGATGTGGACTGCTGTACTACTACAAATAGTTAGAACAATGCAACTTGCACAAAACAGTTCTGCAGGCCCTTCAACATCACCATGGAAAGGTTTGTCACTAGTTTAATAACAGTAATTATTTAGGTATAGATTGTCACTGTCACACTCTCCATGTTAATGAGGTTTTATACTGCTTTTACTGCTTTTACCCCCAAATAAAAAACAAAACAAATCAACCTTAAAACAGTGTTATATGGCTGATTTACTATCAGGACCCATATTTATCAAGTTAGTATACAGCAATAGTCCCCATCTCACACATCTTGCACAATAAGAGAGAGTCACAATTGCTTGATAAATACGTATATGCCCTGAAAATACTTACCTAAAGAAAAAAACCTCAGAGGAAGAAGAGAGAAAAACGTTTAAAAAGAACAGAAAGAGGAAAGGATTTGGAAGGAAGAAGAGATAAATATTTAGTTATACTAAGTACAGCTAAGTATTTAAACAATGTAGAAATCATTGTCCTGTATTTTAGGCCTGAGGTCGGGGAGGAAAATTTGCTGACTCAATTTACTGCATTCAGCGTCTGCAGTATGTTCTACGGCTTGGATGACGGAGACATGTGAAGAAGGAGACACAGTGCAAGCATTCATGAATTCTCCACATTAGCGGCTGCCACAGACAGTACAGTATTATTATTAAAAACAAACTTTCCTTCTTGGTTGCACTTAGATCACCACAGACTTTCCTAAAACATTCAACTCACTGCTTAGTCACTTTCCGTTTTGCTGAAGGACTGATCATAGTTTCCACAGAAACCGTCCAAAACATGAGCGCTGGGATATCTTGGTCTTGGCTTTGATGATTCCTTTAACCTCTGAGTGTTTTAGCTTATGCTGTGAACTAGTTTGTGTTTAATTCTCATCAATATACAGTAACTCTGTGAGGCCTTGACAGTGAATGAAGTGTCCTGTCTAAAAGTACAGGATAAATGTAAACACCCACACTCAGAGTGCTTTATCATGCATGAACACTGGACCCTTCAATTCAATGTTGTTGTTTCTGGCTTTTAATCATCATTTTAATCATATCTTAATTATATGATCTCATGGTTATGAATAATTCGAAGCAAATTACAACAAAAGGTTTGTTTATTTGAAGTTTTTTTTAACTAACTAACTGAATAGTTGACTGCCCTGAACATCAGCTTAGATGATACTATATTTTTCACATTCAGTAGGCTATATTTACCATATACTGTGATCAGTACTGGATCAATCAGATAGAATATTCTCATTGAAATTCCAATATCAATTTCAACCATATAGCTCGGGCCCAGATAAACATACTAAATAAGTAAGAGTTGCTTATCTGTGAGTATCATACTGTTTGTTTTTCTTTTCGATTTTTCTTCTTTCCACATCAATTTAAATGATGTGGATGAAAAAATTAATGAACCTAGTTGAACTTGAGTTACTTCATAGATGAAATAGATATATAGATAAAAGATATATAATTAAGTTGCCACCTGTGGCCAAGTACTAGCCCGTAACAAGACAATACACCGTGAAGTCAGTAAATATAAAATAAATATACAAATGAGCAAAAATCATACTTCATTATTATTTTATCATAACAAACTGGAAACGTTGATGTTCTTGGTGTGAATATTCAAATATGACCAGTTCTGGGACTAAACCCATAGTATCGCTGAGTTGAACTTTACTCTTCCTATCATTGTGTAAAAAAAACAACAACAAAAACAGGACAAACTAACAATGAGACGTGTCACCTCCTATCACACATAAAGTACATGATCTTCTTGGGACATCCTCGTGCAAATATCTCCTCTTGGCAGATTACCATAACCACTGACTGAATGTTACCACTTTCATCCTACCAACCCTTAATATATCTCCATTATCATACTGTACATTTATTAATCCACATGCATTAAGGCAGCTAAAATTACAGATTTTTTATTTTTAGGGAAATGAATGTTTATCTCACAAAAAGCAAAAGAGGGTTGAATGTTTAATGTACAGAGAGCTATCACCTGAATCTGCAGCTTTCAGATCACGGCTGACCTGTTTGGTAAAAAAAGTTATTAAGTTAGTGTTTCTGTGTGTCAGCTGCCTCAAGTGGTTCGGAAGTAGAGTATTTTATTTGCAGCCATCAGTTGTTATCAGTCCGACAGAGCCATTAGTTCACATTTTAAATAATGTTTAACTAATGTTGTGCACTTATCGCTATTCTAACATCATGCCTCTCATCAACAGATGGTTCAAGCTACTGGACAAGACCGGCAAGGCGGACAAAGACAGAGGAGAGGTGCTTGTGGACATCCAGTTCATGAGAAACAACATGACCGCCAGCATGTTTGATCTCTCCACTGCCGGCAAGTCCCGCTCTCGCCTGGGCAAGTTCAAGGACAAAGTGCGTGGCAAGAAAAAGGAATCGGACACCATGTCCAACGTGGTCCCGTCCTTCACTCAGGTTCTGACGGACAGCGAGGACGAGGCAAACGGGGATGGAGAGGCAGCTGCAGGGAAGGACGAGAAGAAGAAGAAAAATAAAATAAAATCTTTGTTTTCCCCCAAGTCCAACCTGCAGAGGAACATGTCTCAGTCCATGTCTGTCCTGCCTGCAAAGAACTCCTCGCTGAGCGGCAGCCAGTCGTCTGGTCTGAACGTGGATTCATCTGAGGGTCAGAAACAACTCATTTTTAACTCGCTCAGCTCCTCAGTATTCACACTCTTTGTAAATAAATAGTTCATGTTGTTTTTTCTAATGTTCTTCCAGGTAAAAAGAAGTTCAAGTTCATGATTCACAAACGCTCAGGCAGCTCCGACAGCAAAGATTCCTCCTCCAACCAAAAACATGGCAACACTGACCAGAGCAACTTGTGCATCAACGGCAGCCACGTCTACTGCGAGGAGCCGCAGCCCCGGACCGCTCGCATCGGATCAAACTTCAGTCTGGCCAGTTCGGGCCACGGATCCATGGAGGACGTTCCTGACAGCTCTCCGCCATCGGTGGATTCATTCAGGGGAGTGAGGCAGTATTCACCCTGGACAGAATTGGAGGAAGAGGAGGAGGAGGCAGTTAAAGGAGAAAACACAACAGAGGATGTGGATGAACTGAGAAGGGAGGAAGAGGAAAGGATTAGAGTGGAGGAGGAGGAGGAGAGGAGAAGAAAGGAGGAAGAAGAGGAGGAGGAGAGGGTGAGGGTGAGGAGGCAAGAAGAAGCACTCGAGAGATTGGCTGAGGAGAAGTTGAGACAGGAGGAGGAAGAGAGAGAAAGGGTTGAAAAGGAAGAGGAAAGGATCCAAAAGGAGGAAGAGAGAAAGAGACAAGAGGAAGAAGAGAAGGTTAGGAGAGAAGAGGAAGAGCGTGAGAGATTAGCAGAAGAAGAGAAGAGGAGAATAGAGGAGGAAGAAAAAAGGCAAAGAGAGGAAGAGGAAAGGATTAGGATGGAGGAGGAGGAGGAGGAGAGGGTGGAGGAAGAGAGGAGGAGACAAGAGGAGGAGAAGTTAAGAAGAGAGGAAGAAGAGCGTAAATTAGCAGAGGAAAAGAGGAGACTGGAAGAAGACAGAAGAAGGATTGAAGAAGAGAAAATTAGAAAGGAGGAAGAGGAGAAGATAAGGAGGGAAGAAGAGAGGAGGATAAAAGATGAAGAAGAGAGGGTCAGGAGAGAAGAAGAAGAGCGTGAGGAAAGGAGGAGAGTGGAGGAACAAGAAAAGAGGCAACGGGAGGAAGAGGAAAGGATTAGAAAAGAGGAGGAACAGAGACAAGAGGAGAGAGCAAAGAAGGAAAAGGAAGAATATGAGAGATTGACGGAAGAAAAGAGGAAACTAGAAGAGAAAGAAAGGGAAGAGAAAATTAGAAGAGAGGAAGAGGAGAGGATTAGGATGGAGGAAGAGAGGAGGAGGATGGAAGAAGAGGAGGCAGAGCAGGTTAGGCGAGAAGAAGAGCGTAAATTAGCAGAGGAAAAGAGGAGACAGGAAGAAGAAAGACAAAAGATTGAAGAAGAGAAAGTTAGAAAGGAGGAAGAGGAGAGGATAAGGAGAGAGGAAGAGAGGATGAGAAAAGAGGAAGAAGAGAGGATCAGGAGAGAAGAAGAAGAAGAGCGTGAGGAAAAGAAAAGACTGGAGGAGCAAGAGAGGGAAAGAATTAGGGAAGAAGAAGAAAGGCAAAGGGAGGAGGAGGAAAGAATTAGAGAGGAGGTGAGGAGACAAGAGGAGGAAGAGAGGGCTAGGAAGGAAAGAGAAGAATATGAAAGACTGGTAGAAGAAAAGAGAAGACAGGAGGAAGAGGAGAGAATTAGAAAGGAAGAGCAGGAAAGGATGGAGGAGGAGAAAAGGAGGAGACAAGAGGAAGAGGAGAGAATTAGAAAAGAAGAGCAGGAAAGGATGGAGGAGGAAGAAAGGAGGAGACGAGAGGAAGAGGAGAGGGCGAGGAAGGAAGACATGGAAAGATTAGCGGAGGACAAGAAGAGAGCAGAAGAACAAGAGAAGAGGAGGAGGATGGAGGAAGAAAAGTTGGCGAGAGATGCGGAGGAGCGGAAGAGAAGAGAAAGTGAAACTCTGCGGCCTGCAGACAACACCTCCACTAATCCGTTCGATGAAGACTTTTCAAATAATCCCTTTGAAGAGATTCACAACTCTCCTACTGCACCTGAAAGCAGCACAGCCAGAGCCTCCACTGCCCAACAAAGGTCAGTTCACAACATCCTGCACTACTGCATCGCTCACATCATGACATAGACAGACAGTGTGTTTCAACATTATAGTCTAACAATCATAAAAACTCACCTCTTCAATAATTTGCCTTATTCCCTTAATAAATCCTTTTGGTAATTTAGCAGTAGGTAATCATTATCTAAGGATATATAAAACAACCCTCACCCCATCATTAGAGTTTTTCTATTATTTTAGAAACTACTGTGAAGCCATGGATGGCATAGCTCGAGCTAAATGCTAATAAGATCAACAGTTACAAAGCTATTAAGCTGATGGTTAAAAGGTAAAAGATTGACTGTGTTCATCAGTATGTAGTGTGTTAGCATTAGCATGTCAACATCTATACACTTAACACACTTGCTAAGGTTACTAATCATCATCCTGCTTGGGATGTACTGTACATTAAAGGGATAGTTCAGCATTTTGGCAAATTGGCCCATTGCCAGAATCCCTGTAGTTTTAATTGTCTGTGTCGGTGAATGTGCAGGTCACAACTTGTCCACATCGGCGTTTTGGAGTTGTTGGATTGTGTATTTGATGAGTTTGATGTGGGAAACCAAGAAATTCCATTAGCCTCCATAGCGGTAGCTCTGAGCAGCTCACAGCTTGGCTCCGCCGTTCTAAAAAATAGCTTGCACCGACAATTAAAGGTACATACTCCTAAAACTATAGGGATTATGGCAATGGGCCAATTTGCAAAAATGTTGAACTATCCCTTTAAGGTCTATGATAAATTTCACCTGAGTCTATAGCGTTCATCCTCTGGGGACTATGAGTTTTCTCCTACCAATCCATCTGGTTTGTTGTTGAACTACTCCAGTCTGAACCAAAGAGATGATTCTGTGCTGTTTCAGTCTCGTTGATGGATTTATAATGATCCACACAGTTGTTTCTCACTGTGTGGGTGCAGTCTCCAGATTTTTTGAAATAAACATTTCACACAGTCGAAGCCTTGTGGAGTACAACAGTGGGAAACAGCGCAGGTTACTGATGTTGCACCACAGTGATGCACAGATGTTATCAGCATCATTATCAGTGACACAACAGGATGAGGAACAAAGCACTGAAAGAGGCAGTGAAACTAAATTTGAATGATGAAAATGATAAAAAAGAAAAGAAAAAACGGGGTCAATTACCTGCACAGTGTTCATCCAAATGTTCATTTGTGACCTCATCTCCCGCTTTATAGTCAACGATACCACAGCAGCAGACACGTCTCATTTAAGTGCAAACTGAAGCTGCCAACATCATGAAAATTGCATAGCTGTGTTAATTGGTATGTGTGCGCAGACAAATACTGTAGTGTGTGTGTGTGAGGATCTGTTTCGTTTGGGAGCTGAGATTGGGAGCTCAGGCAAAGTCTTACCTCATTATATCAGGTGTCATGACCAGGAAGCGAAAATGACACCAAAATTTTGGCAATTACTCAGAGTTTGACGGCAGTGGATGGTAATTTCACAAAAATCAGGATGAGTTTAGTTTGATTACATCAACACATCAACTATCTTAGACTGCCTCTCAGCTTTTAAATTAGGAGACTTGGCTTCTCTTTTGTGTTGTTTGCTTTAACTTTGCAGCACAATGGTTTCCACAAGATTTTAATATCTTTTTATCTTTTTGTTGCACATCCTTGATGACTCATTTCAGATGATGATTGGAGGAACTTATACAGTGTCTGGTTTCCTCCGGTGACTCAAAGTCTGTTGAAACCTCATTAACTGACTGTCTCTATTCCAGTTGTGAGTCTGCTGTGTCATCTGCGAGAAGGAAGAAAGTCCCCACTGATGAAAAGGACCTGATTAGTGCTCAACGAGAGAAGCGATCAGCTCCTCAGCCTCCAGGAAGGAATCAAACCGAGTGTCAGAGGGAGCAGGATGTAGCTGCACGACACCTGGCACAGATGAACAAGCAGAGTAATGAAAAAGACATCAAAACTGCCAGCGTTCTCCCACAGCGCTCGGCGCAAACGAGTAAGTCTCCTGCAGATGCAAAAAGCACCCAGAGCGTGTCGCAGAGAAGCGCCACCAACGGTACTGCCAGTGTTGCCAAACACGGTAAACGTCAGGCCCCGTCCAGACCGCGCTCTGTGGAAGAAGAGCCGTCCTCTGAGCCCAAATCACACAACATGTCCCAGAGAGGTGGCTCAGAGGGAAAACACATGCCCGTCGTTTATGGCTTAAATCCCTTTGAAGATGATGAAGATGAACTTACAGTCTCTGATGATACAAAACCCCCTGGTGGTTCAGTTCAATGGCCTCCAGCTTCAGATAAAGATGCCGCCTCCCAAACAAAACTGAAACCTGCAAAGACGGCCCGCGCTCCCGCTCCTCCGCCTCCTGAGAAGAAAGACGCTACATCGAGCACTTTAATCCACCAAAACACTGACGGAGGCCGTGTTAAGGCTGCACCTGATAACGGTGCGACCCGAACAAAGACAGAGGCCACGATGCCCGGCCAGGGGACTTTACCGAAAGAGCCCCAGCCTGCAAGAGCACAGGAAGTGCCTCCTACAACTTCACGCAGGTGAGACGGCTCAGTCCCTTGGCAGCAAAGCAAACCCATACTTATGCAGCTCATCCATCCCATTTTAATTTATAGATCACACAGCACTAGCTGCAGATATCATGCCACAATATGTCTTATAAATGGAGAAAAGATCCATCACACTGCACATTTCTAATGTAGGTATTCTTCTATGATTCATCCTCATTTATTTTTCATCATTGACACTCATCCATCATTCATCTTTGCTTGTATTATTGATCACATCGTATCTGTGGATGAATTAGCTTGCAGTGCTAACCCCGCTGTTAGACTACATAGCTATATTTACTCTTTGATCTCAAAAGAAACCATACATCTCATAAACAAAGTAATGCTCCCGCATCAATAATCAATTTACTTCCACTCTTACCCCAACCGGCGCTCCTTTTCTTCTTTGTTTATCGTTACAGACTTCAACCTGTGAAACCCCTTAATCCTCTGGATGAACAGTCTGACTCCATGGTTCAAGGGGGAAGTTGTAAACAGTCCACAGGAATCCTTAATGAAGTTCAGGTGAAGGCAAAGGTATCTCTCTGTTTTTATTTTTCCAGAATCTAGATTTTCCTTCATGATCCAAGAAACCACATTAACAAAGTGTTTATAGAAATGCGTGTTAATCAAATGTGATCAACATTTGTGTCATTTCATTAAAGGTTCTGTCTTGTATGTGTTTTAATACACATATATTCTCTCACAGGTAAATGACACCGGACTGAAAGGGCCGTACTCCCAGCTGACCCAGGAGGAGCTCATATCGCTGGTACTGAAACAGGAGAAGCAGCTGTCCGAGAGAGACAGGAAGATATCGGAGCTGGAGCAGTACATCGACAACTTACTTGTACGTGTCATAGAAGAGCAACCAAGTATCCTGATGTCGTTGGGCTCTATGAAGGCGTAGGCGGAGATTCACAACGGCCACAAGTTTTGCTGTGGGACCAGGTCCTCACTGGTTTGGTCCCACAGGAAAAAAGTTTGCAATGTTTCCACAGCAGTTGATTTGAACCGTTTACAGTTCAAGTTCAACACATTGGCAAATGAATTACTCTAAAGAATGAAATGTATTTTGTAAAAGAAATCTTACAGAGTCTGTTTCAGCCACGAGCCTTTCAAGTGGGGGATTATGTCTACTCTCAATCAAAGATGTTAATGAGTATTATGCATTTTACATTTTTCTAAATACTTACTGTAGTACACTTTGCTACTGACCAACCTGTTACTATATTCCCTGACCAAACAAAGTGCATATTGTCTGTTTTTCTGTAGTCTGTTGGCTGCTCACTGCTATGTCCAGTATAAAGAGCCTTATTTTTGCTGTTGATATGCACTAGTTAGGCTATGTAAAGTTTCCTGCTGTTGCACTGAATGTCAAACGTTTACATGATCCTACTAACCCCCCAAAAAGCACTTTAATTAGGCTTATTAACACTGAATTGTTGTACCTGGTGGTGTTAAAAAATGCTAAATAAAATCAATTCTTATACAACTTGCCCATTTTGTGAGCTTCTCAAATTTTAACACTTCCCAACAGGCCTCGAGTCATTATCCGGGGAGATATTCTCTTTTTTTAATTATTCATTTTTAAAGGATTTAGAAGAGGTGTTTTTTTATTTTATTTATCTGTTATTGCTGTTATTTGGTTTCTGGTGCTTGCTAATGTCACAGATAATTGGCAACTAAAAAAACTTTTTTTGACATCAAATAAATCTTAGTTTATTTATCTTATCT
Organism: Trachurus japonicus; assembly: GCF_045865225.1. Lineage (NCBI taxonomy): Eukaryota > Metazoa > Chordata > Actinopteri > Carangiformes > Carangidae > Trachurus > Trachurus japonicus. The sequence goes on from NC_140918.1 coordinate 16,292,651, forward strand.
TGTTTTAGTTTTTCTTAAGAATAGATTTAGATTTTTAGATTTTTAACTTATTCTTATTATTTATTAACTTATTATTCAAACGTTATTTGTTTTTTTTGTGAGGAGAAAATGACAATAAAATCTTGAATCTTTAATTTGTCATGAAACTGTGATGGGACACACTTTAGTTGATGAATGGGAAACACAGGTCGATCTTTACCGGTGTTAAGAATTAATTTGACTTCTGTGTTTGTACAGGTTTGTACGACCTTGGAAAACAAAAAACAAGCGGAACCTTTGTCGCCGTGCTCGTTGTATCCACCCGGAAACATTTCCCCCGCCCCCCTCAGACCCGGCAGCGGCGTCGTTGAACCGTCGTACAGACTGTTTACAACTCGTTTCCCTCATGATACTCCCGTGTTTCAGACTAACTGGACGCCTGTGTGTTTAGCCTGGTCGTCTCTAACTAGTCGTCTCTCCGTCGAGGTTTTTTTATTTATTGCCCCGTGTGGTCATTTTGTTTTGAAGATGTCTCGTCCGGGTCTGAGCTGCCCGGGCTGCGGCTCCTCCAACATCGTGGACGATGACCTGTACTGTCAGGCCCAGATGGTGTGTGTGGACTGCGGCTCCGTGGTGTCCGAGGGGGTGCTGGCCAATGACCCGGCCGGACAAGGGGGTTCAGGTAGGAGAGGAGAGGAGAGGAGAGGAGAGGAGGAGGCCTGACATCATGACATGTTCGTCTCAATGAGAAAAACACTGCTGTGAAGTGAAGTCTGCAGACTTTATTCATGTGTCCCACACACAATCCCCTCTTTCAGGCTGTAATGTTGAGTTCATGTTCATGTTTATGCTCATTTACCACCATATACAGTATAGCACCCATGCTGGACTGGACCAAAGCAATTTACCAAACTATATTATACTTTAAATCCCACGGGTCCATTTTTTCTGAACTAGGAAAATCTGCTTTTATTTTTTGTGCATCAACCACATCTTCAAAATATAGGCTATTAATGATTGACACTCTTACTACTCCTGGGCATTTTAAGACATTGCTCTCAAATCCCTTCACTTCAGTGTGCACCTGTCTCCTAATCCCCAATCTCTTGTTTGATTTGTATTTTTCTGTTGTTGTACCTTAACGTCATTGCACTTGAGGGAAACCTCAATGATTAGGCTTGAATGAATGAATTCATTAAAGATGTTTTAAAGATGTCGATACTCACACAAGCCTGCAACCTAAGCCGATTGTGGTGGTGGTGTTTTGCACAGTAGTCTGTCTGTAGCCTACCGACTGTGTCTATTAATTTGTCCACCCCATTTATATCAGTGAGGGTGAGCTAAGTAACACAAACACAAACAGTTGAACAAATGACCATGAGGTTAAATCAGCTCTCTTAGACAGTACTCACAAACTGATCATTCAAATCTTCATGGAGGACCGTGTGGAGGGACAGGTGGATTTGACTGCACTAGTTTTCAGCTCAGTGTTTCCAATAAACCACCACCCACCTCCTTAAATGCAACACAATATAGTCCGACTGATGTTTGGGGATTAAAAAAAGAAATAATGTGTCCCCCTGGTTCGGATGAATATCACATAAAGTGACACTCAGCGTGGGGACCTGTTGCACGCTGAGTGTTACGTCTTGATTAAACTGGGGCCTGTGGGTAATACTGAGTATCAGGGACAGTGTTGAGAAGAGAGAATGCTATTTCCCATCACAATGAACACACACATCTATTTATTTTTTGTATAGCCAGATGCCAGGTTAGTGTTTTAGTTAGTTAGTTTTTACTTGTACGTTCTTGGAGTATTATCTTTGTTACATCTTTGAACTCATAAGCACCATCATTGTGTTGTAGATGTTCTCTTGACAGCAAAGGCGTGACTTGTCCAGCGTCGGCGTAACACGCCCTGAAGCTGCACCGGGATCATCATGGATCAAAACATGGGCAGACAAAAAGTCATTTAAATATACGCATCATGTAAATTATAATAACGGGCAATATGTAATAATTAGGGCTGCCACAAACGATTATTTTGATAGTCGACTAGTCACCGACTATTTTTTTCGATTAGTCGACTAATCGGATCATACGTAAATTGAATGCAAAACATACAGATTATCGCACCAGCATGCAGCTGCTCTTATATACCATCATTACAATTAAGATGATAGTTCATTAAACATTTAATGAAATATGCAGCTTTAACTGCAGCATAAAGTGCAAACAGCTGAGTAAAATAAGGATAAGGCACTGGCCTAAACAACACCAAAATAAATACTTAAGGTTTTTTAGGTTTTTCTTTCCTTCATTTGTCTCTGGCATTAAACATAGCTACATTTAAATAAAATGAGGTAGACACCTGAAACTAAGGAATTATTCACAATAATACAGTTTTGGTAGGCCTATCATTCAAATATAACTTGCTCAGTGTAAATAATATTCGTTCTGTTAAAAAAAATCGAATAGTTTATAAGACAATCGTCTTGTCTGAAAAAAATTAAATGTTCCCTTTTTACTGTCACAGAGGGAGAAACATGGAAAGACTCCACCAGAAAGTTCTGTGTGAAACTGTCTATTGAAAACAAGTGAAACTGAGGTGCAGCTCAAACTCAGCAAGTTGCAGACTGTGATGAGAAGCTACCGGAAAATATTGACGTAGTTTTACGCCGGGAGAGAAGACTTGCTCGTTAAGATGAGCGCTCATTACATGACCAGGACGCTGTGACCGGACGCGGTAACGTTCTAGTTCTCCAACACCGACTCTCAAAGTCCGCGGTTTTATTTTTAAATGAGGAACGGCTGTTTTTCAGTCCGTGATTTAAAACGATGGACCGGAGGTACCGCTCCTAGTAGCGCTTCTCATTTAAAATGACAGACGAGAGAGAGAGAGAGAGAGAGAGAGGGTGAGGAGCGGTGGTGGCGGCGGCGACGGTGGGGCGGGGCTACACCGGTGCCGCTTGATGAGGGACAAGACAGGTAGAGAGAGAAAAGAGAGAGAACACATATGTGTACTGAGTGAGTGAGTGAGTGAGTGCATGTGCGTATGTGGTGGGCGGCTGCGGCGACGGGTGCGTGTGTGGAAGGTGCGACAGCAGTTTTGAGAGAAAAACAAAATTAAAAAAACAAACAAACAACGACGCATCGACTATTAAATTAGTTGTCGACGATTTTAATAGTCGACGTAGTCGTGACTAGTCGACTAATCGTGGCAGCCCTAGTAATAATGCAAGCCCCATCTTAGGTCCTTATTATTGTTGAGTTGATATTGATAAAGTATAATATCACTGTGCTGCTGCATGATCCAACCAAATGTGCAATGAATCAAATTACCACCAGGCAACAGACGTGATGAATATGGAGCCTCTGAGACCTTGATTTGTAATCCAGCTCTGGGTCAAAATGAAAAACTTCAAAACTCTTGTCGGTCTTGTTACGGCACTGAGTCATCTGCTGCTTCACAATAACAACGATACAGACTGTGCTGCATCTTTAATGTAAGGTGGGATGAGCATTGATGTTTGGAGCTGTGCAAGTTAAAAAATTTCATCAGATTGCAGTCTACTCATTCATTGATTTCATTGTTTTGTTTTGTTTGTTTTTGTCTGTGTCTACAGTGTCGCAGCTCTTCTTAGACAGGGCGGAGTGTGAATAACATGATGAAACAGAGCTGCAACTATAATATTTTATCTTATCTTCAGTACAAATTCATCATCTTGCTCCATAAATTATTTAAATTTAGACAAAAATCAAACTTGTTCAATTAACTACAACACAACACCAAGAAAAGCAGCAAACTCTCATCTTTTTTTCTCACTTTAGTCTCTATATTGTGTTATGTTCCCTACTCAGGAAAAAAAAAAGTTTAAAAAAAATGCTAATGTATTGGTCGATAGCACGGTAGCAAGGCCATAGATGTGTGAATCTTTCCTTTGTATTGAATTACATTGTGTTTTTACATAGTCTCTTTGCTTTTTCTGCAGATGTCAGCTACAGCAGAACCACCGCTGTGGCCAGGAAGCCATGTGCAAACCTGATAAAAGGTGAAATCTTCTCTCCAAAGGCACTTTTTGCTTGTTAAGATATTGTAGAAGAATTTCTCTATACCTCACACATGCTCATCTGCCTTGTATCGTACACCTCCGCAGGTCTGCAGCGCTTGAAAGCCGTATGTCGGACTCTCAGGGTCAACAGTGAAATCGAGGATCTCTCGCAGAACTACTACAACCAGGCGTACCAGCACGAGAGTTTCATCAGAGTGAGCCTCCAGAAGAAAGAGGTCCTCACCGGGTGCTGCGTCCTCGTGAGCTGCAGACTGCAGAACTGGCCCATCACCATAGGAACCATCAGCTGCCTGCTGGACGCCGACGCCGCGGTGGTCGGTGCAGTTTATCAAGACTTGATGAAGGTTCTCAACATCCAGGTTCCGGTTGTTAACTTCACGGATGTACTGGAAACTCACAGTCACGAGTAAGTGAGTGAAAAAATGTTCCTCTTGAGTTATGAGCAGGATAAAATAGACCAATCAAAAATCACAGCACACCTGTCCAAACGCCATCATTCATTCTCATTTACCCTGTCACACAGATAAATCATAGTTTACGGTTGCAGCATTCAAGAAATTGTCCCTCATTATTTCAGACAGGGCTATTTTAACTTTAATGGTTATTACAGATTTTCAGGCTGCTCATGTCAGAGTTCACTGAAACACATTTTCAAATGGGAATCTAACTCAGGTTTCATTTAAAGTAAACTTTCTGTCTGGAGAGCTGTCAGCAGAGGATTCAATAACTCACTGGAGTCTAAAATGAACTGAAAACGTGTTTTCTGTCTGTCAGGTATAAAATGAATTCCCCACACATTCCTGAAGAATTTGCCGAGAACACCAAAGACCTGACCAAGCGTGCCGTGGCTCTGGTGGAGCTGGCGGCCGATTCCTGGATCGTGACGGGCCGTCAGCCCGTCCCCGTCATGATGGCGGCCATGTACCTGGCTTGGCAGTCGTTGAAACCCATCAAGAGCCGCCTCAAGTTCTCTCTGGACAAATTCTGTCAGATGGCCAAAGTGAACAAGTACAAACCTGCGGTGAAGAGAGTCGCTGAGATGAAGGAGGTGCTGTGTAAGCTGGGGAGGGAGATCCCCTGGGTCAAAGAAGCAGTGACTCCGGATAATGTCATGAGGCAGGTGGAGGATATTCTGCAGAACAGACACGCCCTGATGAGGAGGGCTATGAGGACTCACAACGAGGCTCTGGCGCAGCAGGAGGCCGAAGCTCTGGCCGAGCAGGAGGCCAGCTGTGAAGACTCTCCTCCAACTGCTCCTCCATCCCAGGTCTCCGATCTTGAGGAGACCTCAACTCCAACTCATCTATCCAACTCATCTATGTCTAAACCTGAGGAGAGCCAGGAGCCAAACTGGGGGAAGAGAGAGCTTTTTGCTCCCCCGTGTGTGATTCACGCTAAGAAGAGGAGAGTGGAGCGGCCGGAGCTCAAGGACATAACAGGTGATGAGGAAATCTCTGACAGTGAGATCGACTCATACATCCGCACACCCCGAGAAGCAAGAGACTTCGCTCTGACACAGAAGATGTTGTCCAGCTCTGAGGGTGAGAAATCATAACCAGTCACACGTGGACTTCCACGAGGCAAAATCTGTTTTTCTAAGCTTGACTGAAATTTTCATTTTAGGGCAATATCAATACCTTGTATTTTCATTTTGACCAGACTGATGGTAACATATTGCCTTATAATAGTTCATTCAGTAAAAGATTGTATCTAATTATTATGTGAACTGACTCAAAATGCATTTTCTTAAATGGAAGTATAAGAATAAAGAAATATGTTTCTCATTACATATGAATATTGTAACTGGAGTAGCAGCTGTGGGACATTTAAAACAACATTTTGACATGTCACATGAGGAACAACACAATGGTTACTATAAAACTATTGATAGTGTTATTATATTCAGTCACTTCAATTTCAGGGTGCTGGAGCTGCACATGCTGGCTCACTGTCACACTGCCTTGACTCACAGGGAAAACTAACAGATCTAGTCTTTGTGAATGTTATTAGATCGACCTGTTCTTTTCTTACTGCGACATGTCACCTGGAAAAAAGAAAAACCAATTACAGTATGCCAAGTCTCCAATAACAGTCTTCATTGTATTGGTGGTCTACATTGTAATGAGTTCTCCCCCTCCACCAGTTTCTGCCCTCTAGTGGACCCAGCATTCATGTCCAGAGCAATAATACTACAAGTAACATATGTGCACCCACTTTTGAGGAGAAATTCAAACTATAATGGTCAGAACTGTGTTAAAATTGTTTTATTTCACAGGATGTCGAACTATAGAATAAACACCATTCATCTACAGGAAGTAAATACCATTGTTGGCAAGAACCGGATATGTTTGGCATGAATATAAGGAGATCAGTAAATTCATTCTCATGATGTTTCCGTGTCCGAATCAGGCCTTAGTTGATATGCAGGACACATGTCCGCCCTCCCTGTTAGCTGATTAGTAAATACAGCTGTGCAAGTGCACTCTGACCAAGTTGGCTGTAATTTCATTTCATCTCCTTCCATCATGCAGCAACATCGATCTGAAGCAGAGAAGTCGTTTGGTCTCTGTGGTTTTTTTTATTCACAGTTTTCCACAGTGTGACAGCACAGGCTCCACATATAACATATACTGTTTTTACATGAAACAGCATAAACTATGGACACATTTACAAAGTGTTGTGGTAACGTTAAGTACACAAATAGTCTATATGTGGTCCAGAGAACCCAACACACTGCAATTTAAGAAAACATTTAAATGCATACATAAAAATTCTTTGCATGTGTTTTTTTTTGCACCTCACGTTGTCACGTTGAGGATCTTTTCTGCATTTGCAGCAGAGAGAGCTTTTGAGTTGGTCTCTCAGGGGCACCGTACTCACAGCCATTCAGTCACTGAATACATGTTGGGGGGAAAAGAGCAAATAAAAGGTGAAGGTTTTATCTTTTCAGTGTCAGCAGCGCCTCAGACCTCAGTGTTGTAAATAGCTGTCAAGATAAATCCGTTGTACTGCGCTGTAGGCATGAGACACACATAGAGAGAGGACACGGCTGTTCTGAACCTCTCTGGCCTTACAAACAAGTCTTGTACAAAAATTGAAGAAGTAATAGAAAAGAAAGCAAGAAAGCAGAGCACATTTAACCGAGCGTCACACGACAATGGCTTAATTTTACACAGTGCCACCGGGGAATAATTTGATCATTAATACAGCAAGGTGCATATTCATCAACCACAGGCTTTAAGAAAATTGAAGCCCAGGGGAGAGGAGCTCATGAATTTAATTTATTCCACTGGAGGAACATTACACTGACATTAGGACGGACATCAACGCCTTGGTGGAAATCATCACCGCTGTAATAACCATTTACGAACACAATCTGAACCTGGCTCATTTGCTCCTCATATCCAATAAAGCTACATGTTATAACATCACATGTACAGCCCTTAGTTCATATTTCTATCATCTTTCATTATTTTCTTTAGATATATGGCAACGTGATTATCTCCTTACAATTATTATAAAGGAAGCTTTCGTCAGTACAGATTGGATGTAAAGCTAACAGGATGGAGCTACAATGTATCACAGGAAAGACTGAAGAGGAATTCAGACTTTTCAAGCTCGTCCTTTACCACAGTTTTTCCCTCACAGCTTGGTTGATCTCATTAAAAACCATAGAGAGTGATATTTAAGGTGAGCATTTATCTTTTAGCCTCTTGGCCCATGCTCCAAAGTTTGGTCCGCAGTGAGTGACTCCAAAAATCTTCTTCATCTTTCTATCTAGACCATGTTACCTTTGATGATTCCTCCTTTGATTTTAGTGACCCTTCTCTTTGGCCATCCCACACTGTCATGGAAGAATTTCCAAAAAACCAGCACAGTGGTCCGTGACAGTATCCTAAAGTATCCCATATAGATCCCAAGGACTTTTAAAGCTGATTCTGACCTTTTATCTACAGTAATGAAACCACATCCACTTGTATAGAAGAAATATCAAGTGTCAGATTGTCACGCCATTAACTGGGTGCCTTAAGGATGAACCCCCACCAGGCTTGACTCAACAAAGCAACAACCTGAACCCCCAAATCCACTTTTTTACACAAGATCTAATTGCATGATGGTATTTGTGGATATCCATGACCCACTCACTGCATCACACTCCTCTGTTTCCTCCTAAGATTTCTTCTCCCAACATTTTCATCCACTCACAGAAAGAAATCTGACCTCAACAACCACTTGTGGCCAATAATAGGTCAGCTTTTTGTAGACAACATACAGTAATAATGACTGAAAAAGACTGTGAATGTTACTAGTAGTAGCCACTGGATGAACCACATTAATTTGGTGCCACTCCAAAGCTTTAAATCAGCACTCCACGCTGAAATAACAACAACAACGGATCCTCCTCAGCACTTGATTACAGGACCACACTGGCAGCACAGTGATTTGCAGGCACTCCAATGCGATGACGGCACTTGAACATCTTCCGTAACTCGGTGCGGAAGCGGTCGTGCAGCCACGCGTAAAGGAAAGGGTTGCAGCAGGAGGAGCTCATGGCGCACAGGTGGCACAGGAGTTGTATGAGTAAGAAGTAACGCTTGTTAATGAGGTGAATGTCGATGTCTCGCAGCACGTTGAACACATGGATGGGAAGCCAGCACACGGCAAAGGCGGACACCAAAAGAGCAACCAGACGAAAGATCTTCCTCTTGCGGGCTTGCTGAGCGCCCGCCTGGTCCTGCGTCCTGTGGCCCGGTGCCACGCAGTTCCTCAGTTTGACGGTGATGCAGAGGTACGAGACGAACACGGCCGACAGGGGCAGGACGTACGTGACCAGCAGCGTGCTGTACGCGTAAGCACGTCTTTCCTTCTCTTGGCCCAACCAGAACTCCTCGCAGATGGTGAAGCCTTCCTCTTTGAACTCCACGTGGTAGGTGTGGGTCACGGCCGGAGCCACCAGGCCGCAGGACAGCAGCCAGATGCCGGTGAGGACGGAAGCACAGGTCGCCACGGAGGTGCGCTTCTTCAAGGGGTGGACTGTTGCGTAATACCTGCAGTAGGAAAGACAAGGAGACAGTAGTATTTAAAACCCTCCTGTTGTTCTTCTGGGTCAAATTGACCCAATCTGTTCCCTTCCTCCACCCTTCTCTCTTTCCCTCCTTTCTCTCTTCCTTCTTTCCACAATCCTTTTCCCCTTCCTTCCTTCCCTTCGTCCTTACTTCTTCTTTCCTTTTTGACCCAATTGACCTGATCTGTTCCCTCCCTCCATCTTTTTTCCTTCCTTTTCCCTTTCCTTCTTTCCACAATCCTTCCTTCCTTCCTTCCTTCCCTTCGTCCTTACTTCTTCTTTCCTTTTTGATCCAATTGACCTGATCTGTTCCCTGCCTCCATCTTTCTTTCCTTCCTTCTTTCCACAATCCTTTTCCCTTCCTTCCTTCCTACCTTCCCTTCGTCCTTCCTTCTTCTTTCCTTTTTGACCCAATTGACCTGATCTGTTCCCTGCCTCCATCTTTCTTTCCCTCCTTTTCCCTTCCTTCTTTCCCTTCGTCCTTATTTCTTCATTTCTTTTTGACCCAATCTGTTCCTCCCTCCATCTATCTTTCCTTAATTTTTCCCTTCCTTGTTTCCTCCCATCTTTCCATTTGTCCTTCCTTCTTTCCTTCCTTCCTTATTTCCCTTCGTCCTTCCTTCCTTGACCCAGGAGGACAACAGGAGGGTTAAAAGCAGAGGCACAAGACCCATGCTTAGACAATGCCTGATTAATCATGATCTAATGCACGAATTAAGTTAATCAGTCACACTTAGCTCATGTGATTACTTACTGTGTAGTAAATCAGTCATAGTAGATACATAAATGCATCACAATGAGCTTTTTAATAAAGTCACACAAAGCAGAAACTGTGAAGAAAATCATTTAGATATGAATTCATTCTAAACAGTAATAATAATGTCGATTGTCAGAATATTGCTCCTTGCTGTTCTTATGCGTAACACATTTTGTGTATCTCTTGAGGTAATGGTGGGATGATCCACTTGCTTTGAATATAAAAATCTCAAAGTTGGTGTAGACTTTCAAAACAATGGGAATACACAGAACGACTGTGTTACAGCCTGGGTGAGTCAGGCTTGATGGCTACAGTCATAATTTCTAGTTTGGCAAAAATTACACCCCACTCGTACTCAGAGTTGATGCTTGAAATTGATTACAGAAAGAGGGAACTTTGGCTGTTTGCTGAGATTGGCCTCTTGTGATTTAAATGGCCAATTTGGCAGCACAGTTATGTTAAACAAACCTGCACAGACACTAAACTATAATTTAGGGTGATGGATTTTTCACTTCACACTTCCTCCAGCCCACAGAGATCCACCCACCTGTCCACGGCGATGGCAGTCAGTGTGAAGACGGAAACGTAGACCGTGACCGGCTGGATGAGGAACACCAGATAGCACATGGAGCGGCCAAACACCCACCCGTGTGGGTTGAAGGCGTACGCCAGAGTGAAAGGGACGCAGGTCACACACATGAGCATGTCAGAGAAGGCCAGGTTTCCGATGAAGAAGTTGGTGACGTTGTGCATTTTGCGGGTTCGGCAGATGACGTAGAGGAGCAGGTAATTCCCAAAGACGCCCACCACCACCACGAGCACATAACAAGGGATGATGAGAGGCTTGAACTTTTGAAGGAGGGCCACATCTGCAAACTGGGAGGTGTGATTGGTGGAGTTGCTTTGCACCGCAACCTCATAAATGTGTCCCTCTGTTTGGACGCCTGTCACAGACGGCTGTGTGCTTCCAGCCAGGCCGCTGTCATTACCCTCCATGGCTGCAGACCGTCAATACCTGAACTGTTCCAAATGCAATAAAAACAGGTTTGCAGCTGTTACAACAAAACATTAACAGCCTTTTTAAAGGTCAAATGTCTAAATCAGTGTATTCAAATGAAAGCAGGACACGACATTTACAAAACACAAGACCATTAATAATCAGGCTTTTACACCAACACATTCTCGCAGCAGAGGGCAAATATTACCAAAGGTTTTCTAATTATGAGGACCTCTGAATATGAATAGAAGAGCAGCACAATGTTGTGCATTAACATGCATATGGAAAATGTCAAATCTCATGCTCGTGTCAGCATTTAGAGGCCAAAAATGCAGTTCGATTGCTGCCCAGATAATTGTGTTTAGCACTTTCCACCATCAGTAAAACATGTCAATACATCTGAGATGCTTCATTTGATGCATTTTATTACAGTTTTTGTCCATTGGTTTGGCTCATTTCTTGAAACAGAAATTACATTCTCAAAATAACATGGACAAACCTCCAAACCACTTGGCAATTGTTCACAAATCTTAGTACATCTTTACAAGTGATTGCTGTGAATACAGGTAGCCTAACAGTTAGCACAATTTCCAAGATCTTGTTGATCTAAACTGATTGTTGATTCTCAGTCTAATGGTCGTTCTCTCCAAAACATCTCAACATCATTTCATTGTATAAGTCATCACATGCACAGTTTGTTCAATTGTCAAAATTAGTCAAGAACATAATACCTATTTATTTACAGCACTGTTAGGCTACATATGATATTCCTTGTTTTTTGATGTGTTTATATTACAGTATATTATGCTGTATACGTATACATTTTCTTTTTACGCTGATGTATGGAAGCTACTTTATGTGTGTGTGAGTAGAAATGGTTACAATTTCCTTGGCAGTATGAGTGCAATGTATGATGTCAAACCTTGGAGGCTACTCTTACCATAAAATCCTTTTTTCCCCCCTTTTCTTTCAGTTTTATACACAGTTTTATTCTGTTAACTAGCCAAAAAGAATAAAAAACATTGTCAATGAAGGACTGGGCTAAGACTGAGAGGTGGACATGAGGGATATTCAATGGTCCTCTGCCATAGTGATAAAACAAACATCTAAACATTTTGACTTGCAGTACTTAAACAATGCCAAAGGGACGATGCACTGACTATTTATAAGAGAAAGGAATTTGGTCCTAACAAATGAGTGAACTATTTTGGGAGAGATATGCACTTTTGCAAGTGAGCTAGTGTTATGCTGAACTATAAGACTGTTTTGCCAAATGATAGAGTTTTGAGAATGTAATTTCAAGAAATGAGCCAAACCAATGGAGAAAAACTGTATTTTGGGCCATCACCGCATGAGCACGTATAGAACAGTTAAGAAGTTATTGTAAGAAAATTAAAGAAAGGATAATTGTAACATAATATTCTCCTTGGTGAGAGGTTTCTAAACCTCTGATGACTTCAAATGACTTCAAAAGCTCTGGGATGATTTTCCATCCTGCTGATGCAATGTCAGAAATTATTACTGTTAAGCAGCATCATGGGGGCATGACTGATGTTCGACTATATATTGTCTCAGCTGTGTCTGAGCAGAAGCCTCAGAGACACTCTGCCATCATGGTCACATCTCTGAAGTGCAATATTGCTTGTGTACAATAATAAAGAACAAATACAACCCTTTATGATGTAATTGTAATATTAAACAAAATATGTGCCGGTTTTTGACATTTTTACTGTGAGTTGCTACATTTAAATACAGACAGACAGACAGAGAGAGAGAGACAGAGAGAGAGAGAGAGAGAGAGAGAGAGAGAGAGATAGATAGATAGATAGATAGATAGATAGATAGATAGATAGATAGATAGATAGATAGATAGATAATATTACATGTTAAAATGACAGTCTTTAGATTAAATAACACCTTGCAACCCTCAACCCCTGAAGTTAAAATCAGCGTCATGATGAGTTAATCCAGCCGTAGCTTGTAGTGTTGGTAAATGTCCAGTGAAGAGTCATTCAGTCAGCATCAGTGAGGGTGTTTTGCACATGATTTCACCTCAACATGTTGCATAATTTGTACCTGCTGCGTCGATAGGTCTCCATTACTGACACACAGGCTGCTAATTAGGATGACTCCATGTGACAGAAGGACCTTGGGACCTTTTTCCATATGACATTTTATGTTATATATAGTTGATCCAAAGCCCTACCACCGACAGCTAATCGAAATATTCATGAACAGTGTGGAGGAGAGATTTTGCTGAAGTCTTATCTGAGATATTGTCACCGTTTATTGGATTTTTTTTTTTTTTTTACATTTTAATCATCATCAGATTGTCTCAGACAAGTTGTCAAGATCAACATATGTTTTTATTTGAGCTGTCAACTTATATGACCTCAACTGGTAAAGGAAATGAATTATGTAATGCCTAATATAAATAAAAGGGCTTTTGCTCAGAGAACATCATCTTTTGATGCATAGTTACTGAAGGACTGCTGACTTTGACTTTCTTCAAGACTGAGGGCTGCTGCTCATCAGTGGAACATATACTTTATAAAACAGTGGTTCGAAAGCTTGTATATCTGCAGAAATGAAATGTTCAGACATTTAGTGTCATGAGCAACACAGACGCTAACTAAAACCAAGTGGTGCAGTATTTTCTTGGCTGTAACAGGGCAGGGGGAAAAAATCAACATATTTGTTCTTTTTTTAACCGTTTAATTGCTGTCAGGTTGATTTCCTCACATTCTTTAACAGTTGTTTGAAGAATATATATATAAGAAGCTTCTTCCCCACACTTATCTCCCACACCGGTATTTGCATAATCTGACTTTACTGAAGTCTAGATATAGGCCTTAAGAAGTGTTACATAACAGTGGCACATATATAGCAATTTGTACATCGATACACATTACAAAAGGAAAACATAACATGTGCATGAACATAAACCACCTTGTTACTGTTATGTGAATACTATGTCACGTAGGTTACAACTAAATGAGAAATCATGATTTTCACAGTGTGACCTTTGTGACAAATTAATATTATGCTCCTTAGTATTTGAAAGTTAATAATATTTCAATCCAGTCGTCAAATTTCTATTGTTTTCTATTCTGCATTTTTTTTAGTTGTTTTGATAAGTTTTGGAGAGAAGATGCTACCATTACCTATGAAAAAGAAGTATGTGAACAAAAAAATAAAAACACCAATAATAATCTGCCAGTTCCTCACCTGTATTGTTGTTTCCCAGTGTAAAGTGTGAGAGTATGAAGAGCGAGCGGACCTTCCTTGTTCACTTCTCCACAGTGAGTGAGCTGAAGCAGCTGCTGATTTAGAGTGAGAGGGAGAGAGAGAGAGGGAGAAAGAGAGAGAGGGAGAGGTGTCTGTGAAAATGACAGTAAGCCAATAAGATGGCAGAGACCCCAAAAGGACGAATGCCCGGGCTGGACTTGATGTTGATGTTTGATCTTGAACTGAGTGGGTTCGTGGCCAGAGGAGATGGATTGAAGGATGAAGACAGTGACAGTAAATATTGATTGTTTGTTGATACATTCACACGTCGATCGGCAGTAACCCTATGATTTAACGCCAAAGTGCTGTCATGTCAGCACACTGATTTCAGAAACTGTGCATTAATCATTGATCGTAGATGGAGTTGGTGTGATGAGAAATCTGAAGCTTTGGCACATGAAGAGGTAAAACAAGAGGCTGTGAATGATTAGTTATTTTGTGTGATGACGTCTCTCCAGACAGACATGGACCTGCAAATGAATGAGTTGACTACTATGCCTTTTCACCGTTTGCCCTTGAGGCTCAGAAAGAGATGATGTGACAGTGATATGCAGAATCACAACTCTCTGCGCCTCTTCTAATAAATGTGTGAGGGTCTCTGTTACAATAAACCTTGCTCTCAACAAAACCTATTGTATTGCAAGTGACAAAGACAGACTGTGGACATTTTTTCTGTTCCATTTAAAGCATCACCCCCTCAACTCCCACTTAGAAAAGTGAGTGCTTGCAGTAATTCCACTGTCCACAAACCTGATATAAAAATTTTTAAAAAAAAAAAGCTTTTAAAGTGCACTTCAATTTACAGTTACATATCTTTGTTGCAAATGGCAGACAAAGGCTGAGATATTTCATTTCTTTTTCTGAAAATAATAACAAAATGACCTTTTCTAGATGGATGAATGGATGAGTGGAAGTCGGGCTGCAGTTATGCCTCCGTTTCTCCCTCCTCTTAATTGGCGCTGGTAAGTAAGCACCCTGCACAACACTAGACAGTCATTTCAGCTGTGCAGCAGTGAGCACAACCTGGAAAATTTGCACAAAATGTCAGAGGAAGACACAGAGAGAAAAAGATAAACTGCCTCAGTCAGACATAGTTTAAAGCACTTTCAAAGGTATCAGCCTGGAGGCTTCAACCAGTCAGACTAAGCTGCCATGCAGGGTGCTGCTGGCCATGCCCACCAGTAGCAATTCATCCACATTTGATATCCATTATTTACATGCATCATAATAACAGTGCTGTCATTTTTTTTTTAAATGGAAAGGTTGCAAATAAGCGAGCACTGGGAAGATTAAAAAAAAAAGAGAGAATCAATTTGTCCTTATGGAGGCTGAAGAAATTCATCCACAGTTACCTCATCATCACAGATGAGGAGGACAGTGTTGTAGGAAGCAACATGTTTACTTGACAGAGCAGCGCTTTCATCCACAGAAGCATGACTGTGGCTGAAAGATGCTAGAAGATGCTGTTGACGCTGTTGACGCAAATATGTCCAGTGTGCGGTGATGAGTAGTCATGGAGATGGCTGCCAGAGCCATGCTGGTCTTCATTATTAATTTTTGAGTTTGTTTGGGAAAAAAAACTAATTTCACGCAAGTGGCACACTCGAATGTGCTTTGACAAATGAGAAACACAAATTGCATGAACCTTGATGTTTGCATGTAATCATCTCAAATTTAACTTGAAGTGAGTATAATAGGAGCTCTCCTGATGGCAGCAGGAAGGCAATTGCTCATCTTGGGAGAGTAAATACTAAAGCCTGAGGTCCATTATCGCTTAAATTGAGTTTTAATGTCGCTTGGCAGATGAGAGGACAGAGCATCTCTGGTCAAACTACAGGTGACAGTTTAGATAAGGCACAGTGTGTCAAGGCCTCATCAGTTTTAACTGCCTGCTTCATTGGTGGGTCCATTTATTAACTGATATCTTATCAGCGATATGTAATTTAAAAAACACATTTTGGGTTACCAGGGTTCCTGGCTGGTGTTTATCACTGTCATTACTTTGTCTGCTGGAGCACATTGTGGAGGTGATGGGGTTCATTTTTACACTCGAACCCACTGAGAATTATTACCTGACGCTGCAGGCTCCCCCAGGAGTGTAGCAACACAGCAACTTTAAGCTGATTGTTTTGGTCCGGACAGAAACTTTACTGTTACGGTTCACTCCCACTGCTCTCACAGCACACGCCACACAACACAACTGTTCTACAAACAATGCAACACTGGTACAGCTCCAAATCAGAGAAAGGGAGACAATGTTGAACTTGAAAGTTTAAAGTACTCAATTTCAGTGTCTAATTTTCATTTAGACACAAAACTTATGTGAATCACTGAGGAGGAGTCAATTAAACTAAAGGGAACTTAGTTAACTGAGTTGGATATCATATGTTATAAAATCACAGATGAGCATGTCTCATTGTTTTTTTTTAAATGTTTTTTTTAAACATGCGCTGGGAAAAATTTACCCACGAACATCAGACATTCAACAAATAACAAAACCTGAAACAAAAGTAAACTTTTATATATTTTTCCATTGATGACGTCTTTCCTTGACGTCAAATTAGGCTGTTGAAAGCCAATCTTAGCTGCCATGGTAACTTTAATTTTTGTCCTAATTGTTTCTTACTATTAAATTGTTAAACAGTCAAGTGTAGATAATCCAGTAATTTTCTGATGATTTATTACAAAGGCAGAAACCCAAGACCCTTAATTACATAACATGTCTCAGGGCAGAATCGACTCTAAGTGGTGGAAAGTTTTTCAATGGAACATTTCAAAGTGGAGAAACTCTAGACACTTTACTTTAGAGTTAATCATTTGTACATTTTGACATCCAAGCCTGATGCATGTTTTGTTTCATCAAAGTACGTCATTAATATGAACTCTTTATAGAGGGTAAGATCTATTAGAAAAATGTCACAAGTCATATAAAGAGACTAGATGAGTGACTGGAGCTCAGGACAAGCAGTTTCACACCATTGTGATGATTAAAGCCTTTATGACATTAGGATTATTTCTCTGATGCCTTGGCTTTAACCATCACTGTGGAACAACCACATCCATGATTCAGATTTCTGCTGTGAGAGCCTCAGTGCCACTTGGCTGCAGTTGATTGCTACAACACTGTGTGTGTAAAGTGCTGCTAACAACACATCATTAGATCACCAGAGGAGGTTGTTTAGACTGAACACCAAAGCAGATGCATATAGTGCTCTTCAGAGGAAGCTTTGATGCCTCTGAATCTTCTCATCAAGGAGGAGAGTCTCGATGATCAGAGTGTTGCCGCGTTGTTCCGCGTGAACAAACCCCTCCGGGACAAAGATCTCCATGCTCCGTCTCCTGGGAGGTTGTATCAATCCTTCACAAGACACATGAGATAAACAAACTCTTTCTTCACCATGAGAAGACAAAACTCATCCCGCCACCTGGTTTCTTCAGACACAGATGTGAACAAACACGATTAATGGCTGTTGACAGCTGGACTGCAGAACACTGAGGGGGGCAGAAACGATCAGAGGGGGGACGCACATCCTTCGCAGGCTGTTCCACCATATTTCAAAGGAAAAAGATTAATTTCTCATTTTTCGCTTGTGGTACCGCCACAGCGCTCCATATTTGAAGGGAACTCCACTGATTTTACACATGAACTTCAGTGTACTTCACAGGCGGCGGCAGCGGCGGCGGCAGCTGCACCTCGGCCTGTGGAAGCAGTTACGTAATGTCTTCCATGGCTGCACAGCTTGAGAATTGACACTTGGGGCTACAACCAATAATTTTATATTCACAATAATGTCACATAACCACTCAAATGACTAATATTGACAGTCCAGCATGCATTATAGGGTTGTCCTTTAAGCTCCCTTTAAGCTGTCCTCCCTAATTTTTTCCCATATTTTATGCTTGTATGTTTATTTTATTGTGCTTTTATCTGATGTTTAAACTGTAATTGTAATTGTTTTAATTGTAAAGCACTTTGGTTCAAGGTGCTATATAAATAAACCTGACCTTGACCTTGACCTTTAAGGGTTGCTGGGTGCAGGTCACCAGTCTATCTCACCTATGGTCAGTGTGTGCAAGTGTCTTTGGACTGGAGGAGGTTGGAGAAAACAAATGCAACGAAATGATATAACTTACAAACTCTATCCCAAAAAGTCTTTGTGTGGGTCATTGGTGGTCCGTTGTTATGCCCCATGCCACCCCCCATGGTGACAGTCCCACAGAGAATTAGCATCCGGCTGCCTTCATCTCTGGAGCACTTTAACTTCTCTCAGCTCATTTATTTGGTCTGCTTCACTCACCTATTACTCTCAGATCTTTTCAACCGTAGCGGGCATCAGTTTCCAGCTCCGCACTATACCTGCCCAGCGCCTAACAACAGACACACACACAGTTACTATAAATACACTGTTGACAACAATGTCTCAGACTTTTAACCAGACCTGATAGCGTGGTCCGACTCCAGCTGAGGTAAATGAGGGAATGTGTTTTGCATTGAAACGTCATCGACTGAGTTGTATTCCAGTCTCTCTCATGCATTTGGAATGAAGATAAAGGTATTCAGATCAGTGTGTGTGTGTGTATTATAGTAATAGATTCCATGTTTCCACTATCAGGTGCTCTGTTTGAATATCATTCATTCCCAGCAGCCTGCATGGGATTTGGATTTTGAAGCGTCGTCTTTCATTCTCTCGCCGTCTACAGATAGTTGGTGCAATATTTGTATTCCAATCTCTCCCACTTGCATTTACATGTGGAAATAGCAGCGGCTGAGTTTTGGATTCCATTGTATTAAACTTTATAACAACAGCCTTGGCCCTCCCTATGTGACTGTTTTCTCTAGAGCCTATTCCATATTAATATCAACAGTTCTCTGACCGACCGAATGACAGCCAGTCAGTCATTCAGTTCAGGCGGATCCATCCTCTGCCCTTGGAATGGCTCCCACTGTCACCCCCTTTTTTAATAAACAGTCAAGTTCATCTTTTCATCTTTTTTTATATGTGGAAATACATCATTTATTGTCTGTGTGGGTTGAGCCTATATTCTCCAATATGACCTACAGACAAAGTGACTGAATAAAGGCTCTTATGTGCATTAAATAGTTATTAGGTCACAAATGAAGTTACCAGAGCTCAATATGAGAAATGAGATAAAGTTTCTAGATTGCAACCATTATCTGTAGAGAAGCTGAGGTTAAGAGGTGACAGTTATTATTCTACAAAACAAGGACACTGACAAGAGCTCATTTACACATAAACCTCCCGTTTCAAGGATGAGACAGTCTCAGCAGTGGCTGTTTTCCTGCAGAGATGCAGAATAAAAAAAATCCCCCCCAAAAAATCCCATCTGTCATCTTAGTTTTCTTTGCACAGGGAACTCCCTTCCACCTGTATCACTGATCTCTTCCTGCATTATGCACAACTCTGTCAGTGGTCACACAGGCTGAGAAATCTGGTTGTTTGTCTGTGCAAATTTTGATCTCGAATGAAAAAAAAAAGAAATATGTAAAGCTTTTCTGATTATCTGTGTTGAAAATGTGTTTCTTTTTCTATTTAAACCATTTTAAGCAACAAATGACAAACACATAAGAGCTGATTACCTTAATTTTTATTCAGATGAAAGTAGTAAATGAATATGAAGGAGGCACTGAGGCATAGATAATTAATTATAATGAAGCGCTATTTCATCAAATCCAGGAGCTCA
The DNA here is from genome assembly GCF_045865225.1 of Trachurus japonicus. Classification (NCBI taxonomy): domain Eukaryota; kingdom Metazoa; phylum Chordata; class Actinopteri; order Carangiformes; family Carangidae; genus Trachurus; species Trachurus japonicus. The sequence goes on from NC_140918.1 coordinate 16,312,513, forward strand.
GCTTGGTCCCTTAACAAAGTCTCCTTTGTCTTTTTCTTCTGACTGATTTGAGACACATGGTGGACTGTAGATAGAGATGAATCATAATTAACCAAGATGGAGGAACTCTGAGTGGGTGACGTGACTGACACTTCTTTGCACTACTTGTATCTCACATCTGTTTTTTGTTTTTTTCCCACACCACTGACACCCAACACACTGATAACAAACGAGTCTCAAACAGGCTGCCCAGCTGTTGTGGAAGTGTTGATCATTATCGTTAGATTTGCAGCTTTGAGAGCACTTCAAGATGTTGAAGCTGCAGAGACACAAAGCACCAGGCTCTTCAGGAGAGTGTGACAGAAGCAGCAGATGGAGATTGAAGGTCTTCTACTGAGCCAGACATCTGAAGACCAACACCCCCATTGGATCCCTGCAGGAAAGCTAGATGCTAGAAAGCATTTCTTATTATTTAGGGGAAAATTCAGTCATGTATTAGCTAGGGCCTAATTACTCAGTGATGTGGATTTTTGGGTGTAAATATTCAAATTAAAAATTGTAGCTCCTTCAGTCTTTCTGGTTCTGGTCCATACCAATGAGCATAAACCTCTAGGTCATTTTCCGGCTCTGACTTTTCAACTAAACTTAATTTTCTGCCTTTTTATTTTAATATAAATTTTAATTAGTTCTGCTTTTTTTTCTCCTTGATCTGAGTTTTCTGTTGGACACCTCAAGGAAAGCCGCATCTTGTTTCTTTTTGAGGAACTTGTTTACAAACCAAAATGCAACATTCGTTTGGCAAGTTACTTCAAATGTCAACTCGGAGCGTGATTTTCGCTTGTTTATTCCCCTCGGAAATCAATTATACATTTCCTTCGGCTTGCCCTTCAGCTAGACGTGTAAACTTTGAACATGACATGACAAGAACTCAGAGGCCGACCTCTTACAGAGAAAAAGGAACTCACTCATTTGGCTCCACGTGTTTCGATGCTGCTTGTCATCCTCTGCATGTTCGTGGCTCAGCTGTTGTCACATTCACCTGCTGCTGTTGTCTGTGCTGAAGGTCAGTGTCTTGCTTTTCACTGACCTCAAGTTTCAATGATTGCTTTCTCTGCAACAAGCAGCTGTCAGCTCTTTGCTGCAAAAAGTACTGGCTTCAGCAGTGTAAGAAACTTGGTCTTGAGCAAGTATTGAGACAATTTTACATCAGAAAAGATGCAAATAAAAGTAAATTCCATTCATGACTTTTGCAGATCCTTATTGTGCTGACTGCAGCCTTACCTCATGTCTCCTTCCATCCCATTGTCTTGTGTCATTTAACTCACTGTCTTTCTTTGCTGTCTCCTGTCTGCCATCCTTTCTCAGACGCTTTCTTCCCTGTCTGCTCCTCCATGATTAAGCTTCATCCTGTAGATGTTGCCGCACATTTTACCACCTAAGTTTTGTCTTTGTGATCTTGCAACAGACGGAAACACAGCAGCCCCAACCTGTCCTCAGATGTTAGCAGCCTCACCACGAGTCAAATGTGGAGGAGAAAATGACTAAGTTTGTGTTAGTATAGCTACTTTGTGGAGGCAATTAAAATGAAACAATCTGTTCCTTCTCTGCTTGACTTCTTGACTATGTGCTGAAAAGTTTCTGTTTGGGATTTGTGTAAAACCTTTAATGAAGGAGAAATAGGGCTTTGAAATAGTGTATTGTGAGTGTACTGGACAACATGCATTAAGATGTAATGTATTTTTCCATGTATGTTGTTGTGCTCATCTAGCCAACATTCATACAGCTGTTATAATGGATGAGAACAGTGTGACCTTGTGCTCAGTACTTTCCTTGAATCACTGTTGCCCCCTCTTTGTTTCACACCTTCTTCTTCTTCTTTCTTACATTTATCAAGGATGTGTTCCACGTCACAATCCACGCAGAACATGTTTTTAATTAAGAGTGAGTGTGCAGACATATAAAGCGAGACACTTGAAACCTTGGCTGTGTTCGCATCAGGAATAGTTGATGGAGAAAGTGCAGTCGCAGGTCTGGTTCATTAACATGATTGATGTTAGTCCCGTTGAAATGTTCTTTTTGAATGTTTTTTTAAAAAAAGTATTTAATTACACCATGTTTTAGAGTGCGCAATGAAAAATCAAACCCTCTTTGAGTGTAATAAATGGACTTCATACGGTGAATTCAAATAAATGCAGGTGCTTGTAAAAAACATTTGCTGAACACGATGAGAGGCAAGAAAAATGAGAAAAACTAACTAATACCATTTTCTGGTTTTTCAACCTTGATCCATTTGCCAGTTGCCTTGAAAACCTCTGAACACTCAACAAGGGAAAACAGGTTACTGTCTATGCAATATGATGACTAATCAGTTTGATGTGGGTTTAGAGATGTTGTTTCTTCTTCCTGTGCTGTATACACAGCAGAGTGTGTAAAGAGCCTGTGGGATGAGTGTTTTGCTGTAAAGTCAGAATTGGTTTTATGTCTAAGTCTGTCTACAACAGATGCCAGGCTCAGAGGAGTCAGATTGATGTTGCCCACGGACAGATGAAAGTACTATTTGCAAAAAAACGCAGATGAGTTGATTTAATTTTGTTGTACCGGTCGCTACCTCTAAATGACCTCTCCGACCTGCACAAGCAGAGGTCAGTGACCAAAGCCAGACTGATCCTGGCAGATCCAGATCACCCCTTGCACAGAAAGTTTAGGTTGCTTCCTTCCAGACGCAGATACCTGTTGGGAGTTATTTTTGGTTGCTTCCGAGATGCAAGACCAATAGACTGAGAGATTAATTTGTCCCTGCAGTGATCAGGCTTTTAAATGACCTATGTTGAAAGTTTTTTTGGATTCGTTTGTTGTTTTGGTATGCATGTTTGCTACTTGCTGTGAAACAAATTAGGGGATAATAAAGACTCTTGAACCTTGAACCTTGTCATTCATCTTTCTGTTGCTGATTTGTGGTTGTGCATGGCTGTTCATCTGATTATCTGTGTCTGTTACAGCGTTTATGTCATTTTATGTTCTTGTGGAGTTGAGTCATATTTTTGCAGCTCTGTGAAAAAACAAAACAAAAAACATGACATTGAAAGTTTAACCATTCACAAACACATCTATCACCTGCTCTGCTGTTGGGAGTTATTTTGGTTCCACCTAGTGGTCACCTTGACTACAACTACTGCACATCATTTCCCAGGCTTATTGCTCTGTGATGGAGCTGGGAGTTTGTATGAGCTATGAGGCATCCTCTTTAAATTGATTAGAGTCAGCTTTACTGCCTCCCCAAATAAGGCTAGCATCCTGTTAATGTAATTGGGGCAAATGACACAGGGCTGACTCAACAAATGAGGGATTGCAGCTAATTAAGCAAATGGACTTAATGAAAATGTTGTGCTGTAACGACAGAGGGACCTGGAGGCCAATAACTTTCATAGTTTATGTTTTTTAAAGATGTCGAGGGTATTTATCTCTCTGTAGCACACGATCAATAGAAAAACACACCGACATGTGTAAAAGGTCACTGGACTTTGGTTTAATTGGTATTACAAACAGTAAAACAAGGCACTGTGGTCAATCAGTGAAATGTGAAGGCCATGGAAGAGAAAAAGATGAGACATTTAGAAGTTGTCAAAAACAAAAAAAGGACCCCTGATGAGGTCTGTGGGCTGGAGACGGAGCTGCTGTCCCTCTGATGTTTCTTTTACTCGCCTCCACACAGCTCCAGCAGGATTTTGCGGTAGTCACCGGACGTGTCTCCCTGTGCGGCAGAGAAAGATCTGTGAATCTTCACGATAACAAACTGTGATATTTTCACTTTATGAAAGCAGTTGACATTACTAAATGCTGTCGTTTCTTGGAGATGGATCTTTGGATGATCAAATAAAACGAAGGCAGCGATAAATTACAGCCTCATCACAGTATAAAGCTGCGTTAAAGCGTCACATAAACTTAGACCTGCAATTATCTTTATATCACAGTTGACGTATTGCAAAGGCTTTACTGACAGCAATAATTCCCTGCGTCTAGTATCCGGTGCTCACCTTGATGAAGGAGTACAGAGTCTTGCCATAGATCTTCTGGAACTGCGCCTTAATGTCCAACATGTCAATCTCAGCCCTGGCAACCATTATTCTGATGAGGACGCTGTCTGTGGTGCCCAGCCCCTGAGTAGACAGAAAAACACTTCATACTCTGTTCGACCTTGAGTCATGAGGTATATACTTGCCTGATGCACAGTATCTACTATTATTATGTTTAAACACAACTTTTTGTATATTCAGAGAGAAGAATCAAGATAATTAACATTAGGTTTGTGATATATCTTTTGGAGAAATGGACACAGGAATACAAAAAAACACTGGGGCTTTAACTGTATACATCTAGTTTATAAAATAGATTCCAGGAAAATGTATGTTTTTCTGTATATTTCTCTACGGAGAAACAATGGTAAGACTAGATAATGTGTACATTATACATTACAGTACAGTAGCATGAAATATTTACCTTCATTGATTTGTATAATCGCTCAGCAAAGAACGCTGGCCTGTTCCTCATACACTTCACTGCAACGCAAAAACAAATCCCAAAACATAAGATCCAGTGTTTTCATGATGGCCCATACCTTGGCACAGAGCTGCAGTAACAGAAATCTCTTCACAAATAAAAGGAAACACAGCACCACTAACTAAAGGCTAAACAACACCGTGCCCTATGGTTGAGAGTTTGGGTTGAGAGTTTTTTTTACTTTTTGACTTCTCAAGTACTGGATGTGTTTCCTCACTAAATACTTAGTACTTAGTAGACCACTTAACCTTACAGCAAATACCATACTGTCTGGAATTCACTGTTTTCTGTCTGTAAAAAGTGACTTGTGGGCCCTGCTCTCGTCTTGTCTGTGCTCATTTGAACTTGAATGTTAACAGCTTTCATTAACAAGGCTGAATCTCTATAAAGTGGCAATTGACAGACCTATGGCCAGGAAGACGTCCTCCAGACAGCCAGACATCTCCCTCTTAATGCTGTCCTCAATGTCTCGTCCAGAAATCTTCTGATACTCCTCAAACACTGAAGGAAATAAATGGGGGATTAGAACACATTTAAGTTATTATAATGTCATTAAATGAAAGAATAAATACATTTGAATGCCACACCAGTGTTTTATTATGCAAAACATGAATGAAAGTTGTTTCTGTAAAAAGAGTGACTTTTGATCCTTAAACTCAGGTTAACTCAGGTTATAAATCTCAATAGACTTTTACATGACCTTTCTTGTCACTTTTAGTATAAGATACCATCACATGACACACAACACACCCAGTGTTTGACATGCAATAAGAATACCTCGCAACAGATGGTTTCGGTTCCTCACACAAAGCACGGTCAGGAATTTAACCTCGTCTGTGCCCCATCGAGCCTCACCAGCCTCAAAGATTTCCTACACGTCACAAGAATCAAAAAAACAAAGTCATGCATAGAGTCATTACTTAAACACACACTTTTATCTACAGATCTCAGCCTTTACCTTGGCATCTAGGACGGCCTGGGCCTCATCCACGTTGTCACTTTCATCCCGTCCGGCCTGCAACACAGAAGGCAGATTAAGATAAAGTCAGAGTAGGGTTGCATTCTGCACAAGGCAGAAAGCAGAAGAAGAACAAAAACTGGTGTTTATGAAACATAAGTGATCATTCTTCCTTTTACCTTAAACAAACAAACAGAAGTTAAAAAAAATATTTCAGCCCAAGTTCCTATTAACATTTTTCAACTCTTCTCTCTTCCCTATTTTTTTTTTAAATCAAACTGAATTTTTACTGAAATTTTGTATAATCTATAATAATAACGATTCCCATGCTGACAGAGGTCATGGGCAGCTGTTTGCTTACTGTGAGTAAAGAGACCAACACTCTCTGAAACATCCCAGACGTGTCACCACACACAGCATCCTCCAGGTCTTTTCCATGTTCTGCCAAAAGAAAATATAACAAAATTGTGACACAATGCATTAGATACACTAACTGTTCAATTACGACTAGCAGGAGGCAGAAAATGACAAAACAACTGAACAGTAACCACATACTACATGACTATAGATATAAAACTATACACACTGGCTCATTAATTTTAATAGCTAATGTTGTTGTCTCCTGATCAATATAAAAACCAATATTCCAACAGAAACTGAAAGGTTCCAATATATCCATTGTGTTGTGATCTAAATTCACAAAATATAGTGATTTAACTGGTAAAAAAAAAAGGAAAAGAAAGATGCACATGTAAGCACTACCACAAAGCTACCTGCTGGCCACATAAAAGCGAATAAACAATGGTCACAGAGAGCTGAAATGCTTTTTCACTGCTTTTGTGCATAATTTATGCCACTCACTGTTTTCTAATAATGCTTTGTCAGTGCTGTACAATATCAGATGTCATGCACAGCCCATAGGCATTGGGGGGTTGGGGTGGGGGTGGTGAGATACCATGACCAGATGTCACAAATGCTGCGGTTACCTTTCTTGTAAAACGCATTGATGGTTTTTATTTCAGCGGTTGTCCTTGAAGCGAGAATATCAATGAGACAAGCCTCTTCAGTCCCAGCGCCCTGCGGTAAAATAGGATGGATGAGTTAAAACAACAATACACTGAATATACAAGATAAGGTTATTAATAAACCAAATTATCTTTTCTATATTGTTATAACTGCCCAGAAATTGAATTAAAACTGACCACACCTGCTCATATTCTCCATGTATACAGATCACATGTTGGTTTTCAATAAGAAATAACTTTCTATATCAGCTGTGTAGTGAATGTTACTGAAACAGGAGTGAAGTGTGTTGGAGACTAGTTCAGAGGAACTAGTTTATTAAACTAGTCAGTAACGAAGGCAGCGGGGTGGTGTATGGGGGATGGATTTAAAATAAAACGACCAAATTAAAAGCGCAACTGGCTGTTGTACTGTGCTATATCAGGCTTAGCTAAACTTTTTTTTAGGGGAATTCATGACAATTAGAAAAACACAAACTCTCTCTGGGTGTAGACAGAAGACGTGGCGAACAAACACTGACCTTCATTGCATTTTTCAGCTCATAACTATCATACACAGGTGCCAGCATCAGCAGACCTAGAACGACACTCCTGAAGTTCCCGCTGAGCTCGGACGACAGCTCGTCAGCCAGATCCTGCAGGGCGGGGCGGCAGCAGACAGATTAACACAGAAACACTCACTCACAGGATTTTAGTGACTTAAATCTGTTTATGTTTAGTTGCTGCCAACGTGGACATTCACACCTTCCTGCAGCAGGATGTGTGTGTGTGTGTGTGTGTGTGTGTGTGTGTGTCCACTAGAGGGTGTGGTTTCTCAAAGGGGAGGCTGTTCCACACAGCTGGCCAGCGTGACCACATGTGGGCGTCGTCATGTGCAACATGACTCATATTTTCTGCCTGAGCTTTGCTTTCCCTTCAGTTCCCTCACAGGAACTTGCAGATAACTTCATTGACCCCTCAACAGACACAGGGTTGTGAGCTGGTCATTAACTCGTTGGGTCAATACAATAAACATCCCAGACTTCCCCTTTTCATTAATATATTGATCCACCTAATAATTAAGCTAAAGAAATGTCAGTAGGCAGCATACCTCTGGGGGATACATATGTTCCGCTTTTCTACGGACTACAAGACCCGTCTCTGTCCTGGTGTTTGTTTACAGACTCTACTCATTTCTGCTTTATGGTTAATGGTTAACTTGCATGTTATCAGTGATATGTTAGCACAGTCGAACCCAACCTAAAGAGAGAAATGATGAGAGTGTACACAGTGGAATAAGAGGCTAAGAGATGACACAACCACTGCTGCTGTCAGTAGTCTCTTTTAAGGCTGCTTTTCAAATTCTTCTGTCATTCTTGTTTTGTTTTTTTTTGCTTTCACTGCTTATTTGTGATAAAGGAAAAGAAAACTTCCATTCAAAGTCAGCCTTTCAGAACAACTTGCTCAAAAAAACCCCCTCACCTTCCCAACAGCTTGTTTAAAGGTCTCTTTGATGCGCTGCCTTTGGGCAATAGTACGGTGCGATAGGACGTCGATGACTGCTGTCTCATCAGTGCCTGCAAAAAAAAGGAAAAAATAAAAGTCATAATACTGAATACTGTGAGTTTGTCTGATATTACATGTAAGGATTATGTGTCTATCCTATCCTTCATTCATGAGAAAAGCGTAGAGCACAGAGTCAGAGATCGGCCGGCGCTGCTACCCTGGAGACGATCCTAACACTCATTGTTTGTTGGCTCCTGCATGGAAACCATCTGTCTGCAATACAGCTCAAAGTAGAGTCAGGGGATGATGATTATGTTCGCAAGCGTTAACAACATCAACATTCCTCACCAACAATTGCCCGATAGAGAGAAAAGTGTGATTATTACTCACTCCTGAATGTTTAGGACATCTTTAGGTACATGTTTAATGGATACATACAGTACAGACATGCACACATAACATGGTTTCAGAACAGAGTGACCCATAATGAGGTTACTCCACTTTACTGCTTCATGCACAATCAGCAAAGTCAAGATTATATCATGAGCGAAGGGGAAGCTTTACAGCGCTACTGTATGTGTAAAGGTGAGTCGGAGTGAGGGGACGCACACGGAGAATGGATGCACTGTAACTAACTTAAAGCTGCCATGACAACGCCAGCACTTAGTTTTCAAACTTTCCAGTAGAGGAGAGGAGAGAGACCGAGGAGGAGAGTAATTATATTTTTGTTCCATGGAGACCTGGGCTTAAGGGCACAGTGAGATGTATCTTTAGCTTAATGGTGGTTTCTGGATGACAGAGGCTGCTGGACCACTCACCGGCTCCCTTCATGGCTCCTCTGAGCCGCTGGGCATCCGCCTCCGGGTCAAAACCAGCCGCCTCAGTCACGGTTCCACGGTTTCCAATCTGGTCAAGACAATTTAAAATTACATTATCACAACTATTTAACTGTTAAACAAATAAACAGAAACAAAAGCTGCTGACTGCTGGAGAGGATGTGTTTAGCTTGTTGCCAGCTCCACAGTGCAGAGTGAAAGCAGCACAGTACAAGTTTAACACTCCGGGGATATTTTCACATGGATATGTTGAGGTGAGACCGACTCACAAAGCTTGCTTCATACAAGTTTAAGTTCAGTTCAGTTGGTTTTAAAGCCAATAATTGCCAATTATACAACTAGAATGGAACTGGAATATTTAATAGGAAATAACAGTGTATCAGATAAATTACTATTTAAACAGTTATGTCCTCAAATGACACTGGAGGAGGTGACATTTAAAACCCACATAACATTATGGCAAATGGCCCAGCATAAGATAAATATGCACTGTACAGTTACTCATGTGTTCATGTGACAGAAATAGAAATGCGGGATAAAGATCAAGAGAGGAAAGAACTGGAGTTGAGCAATTTCACTTGAAATCCCTTTGATCAAAGTGTCTTTACACTATGGGTGTATTGCATTGTGACTTTTTAAATTATATTAAATTGTTAAACTGCCAATTGCATTGATGACAATGTAGTATCATAAGTAACACAGTGGGGGAGTTCAAACTTGAAATTTCATACCACAATGTGCATCTGTATAAATGATAAAGATATGACATCAGACCTAATATTTTACTTTATGAGTTGGAATATTGCTTTGGCAATATATACAACAATGTATGTCATGCCAATAAAGCCATTTGAATTGAATTGAATTGTAAAGTCAATATCACGCCAATAAAATATGAAACATTATATTTACTCGCTAAGCAGCCCTATAGTCAAAACAAGGACTAACAAAACAGCCCATTGTCCAATGCAGACTCTCTGCTGGTCAGGCAAATATATGTAAATGTTATTGTGGGGACAGCATCTATGGGACAGACTTACCGCTGCCATTGTAGAAGTGTGGAGAGTGTGGATGTCCAAACTGGAGGTGCAGAAAGCTACAAAAGACAACATAAATAATGCCAATATGTCAATTGCACAAGGGTAACACAGGAAGAAGAAATGAAGCGTAGCAACAGGTTGAGGGGCAGCAAACAGTCTGTGTTGAGTGTGACCCTAATTAACCTCTGATCAATATTGTATGCAGTTTGTCATCTCAGAGAAGGTCTCTGTCACACACATTTGCTCATGGGCTTTCTTCTGTTCCACTTCTGTGAAGGCTTCCCCAGAGTTAATCTCATTAAGTCGGTGTGTGTTTGGACACACCTGTAATTGCTCCACTGAGAGGTAAGATAGTGGAGGTTCTCTCTTACCTCTTTTCCTTCCACTATGGATCAACTTACCCACATCATATACCTGTCAAAATCAATCTAGTTAAAAACATCCACAGTAGACCTGGATAGATTACAAACCATTGTGTGGCTGAAGGTAGATTTACACTCAAGTGGAATTTAAGTTTGAATTTCTAACCAGACTAAAACTGAGACAGACACTAAAACAACACAAGGACATAATTGAAGCCTGTGTGTAAGTCAACAGCCACACCTGAGTGGTATGTTATGTCAATACAGGGTAGGGGAATCCAAACACACTTCATGTAAGGACAAACTGTTAAGGACAAAGTGATGAAATGTGCAAGGATGTAAACTTCTTCAGCATGAAGCAACAAAATGACATTTGTGCATATGTGCATACTGTAGGATACTATGTCATCTAAAATTGACCTGTCAAACTTTCTAAACTTAGCTAAGGTCTTCCGGTGAATGGCGTTTAATTCCCAAATGCATACAAATATTCAAATTTCTCAAAGAACAAAGTGTGCATACCGAAACTAAAACGTCAGCGAATTGACTTACAATTGAGCAATACTTGTAAAAGTATATTTGTCTTCTACTGCAAACTGTGAAAAGGCGTGTACACTGACGAATCGCTGCAATGTTATTATTACAACTGAAATGTATAGGCCTACCCCAGAGTCGTTCAATGCGTGTTTAAGATAATAAACAACAATGGAAAAAGTTGTAAGAAGAGTGAATCAGGAAGCAGAGCACTTTGTTGGTTAACAGTTAACTTGGCAGTGAGTTAGAGGGCACACCCTGCACCCAGAGAGAGAGGGAGAGCCAGACTGAGCGCTGCTCCTGTCAAATGAAACACCGCTAAACATGTCGACAAAATGAGTTGCAGTGAGCTAACCCACGCCTTACCTGTCCTGAAGACAATTTAGTGTGTCTGGTACCCGACAGGAGGGGAGAGCGTCCTGGCTCAGGAAGGTAAAGCTTTATACACTGTAGCGTCCCACCCACTTGGATGCAAAGGTTTTTTTTTTCCTTCTACAGGACCTCCTTCAGCTTGAGCGTGCACGCCCACGATTTATTGCTGCATTTAGGGATTATCGGAAAAAATGGGGAAAGCTGTGTGTAGCCTACTAACTTTATAATAAATAGCCTAAACTTGTAGAGAAATGGAAGATAAATAAACGATGGCTAAGATGAACAAATATACCCACTTTTTTTTCTTAAATTCTTTATTACTAATAAAGATAAATAAATAAATTCTTTATTACTAATAAAGAATTTAAGAAAAAAAAGTGGGTATATTTGTATTGGAAATTAGGCTATACCTTAAAACTGAGCAAAACATGTCAGCGTTTGAGTATATTATAACACAGAATGGAACAGGAAAGCCATGAAAACTATAATAATAATAATAATAATAATAATAATAATAATTATTATTATTATTATTATTATTAAGCCTTTATAGTAGTATAAAAAACTGACGAAAAACAAATAGTAATAGAAAACAAATAACATTCATAAATCACATTCATCAACATTCTTAACATGCTCGAAGGTGAGTAGGAAGAAGTAAAAAAAATAATAATTAAAGCCGCAAGCGGCGATGATCGGCCCTCGCTCGACCCATGCGACCGCGGGGGCCTGAGGCGTGCGGGGGCCGTGGCGCGAAGGTGAAAGGGAGAAAAAACCTGGAAGGAGGCCAAAAATGCAATGTTTCGTTCATCCACCAGGGGGCAGTCACCGCATGTGGTGTGGTGCGTTCAGGGGCGGCCCCTCATCACTCATGTGAAGTTTGGAGTGAATCGGACAAAGCATGAAGGAATTATGAGCAGTTAAAGGTTCGTCCACCAGGGGGCAGTAATGGGATGCGTGCAGGTGTGTTCAGGGTCAGTCCCTCATCACACATGTGAAGTTTCGTCAAAGACGGTTTATAAACCAAAAGACCTTTCATGACGAGTCAGCTTCCTGTATGCATGTCACGTGGGCTTCTGCACGGCCACGCCCCTTTAGAGAGACCAGAGGCAGTTTGGAGTGTATTGATTCCTATGGGACAATTTAATGTGAACACCGATTATGATCGGGCCTTTCTCCCCACGGTCACTGAAGCAAATTTTGGACTCATTTTTCACAAGCCACATCTCTTCTGAACAGTTTGACACCAAAATGGTAATTTTCAGACGGAGAGATCCGGAGAAAATCCACTTTGTTCAAGACCTGTCTCTGTCTCTACGACACACTCTCGCGAGATTTGGCACAGATCTCCTAGGCAACGTCAAACAAACGGCCGCGAAATCCCGTGAAAATGATTTAAATTATTTTTGGCATGCTAAATATTACTGTTAGTAGTGTAAATATTTAATGTTATCATAAGAAAATATAAATATCTCACTTTCATCTACCTAAAAATTGTATAAATCCACACACACGTTCACAGACGAGGTGGGGTGACGGTTGGCCACGCCCATTTAGAGAGACAGGAAGTGTATACCATTTCATATCATTGGAGCAGCCGCTCATGGAGTATCTTTCCATTTATTGAATATCTTTGGTTTCGTGGAAATCGGACAATGTTGATGTAAAATATGGCACTTCCTGTTTCCACTAGGGGGCGAATGAGTGAGATTGTCTACGAGCATATGGAAACGTTGAGGTCGTGACCCTGGACCTGTGTACCAATTTTCATGTTAATACGAGTTCAATAAAGCCATCCAAAGGGCAAACGTATTGTCATAGCGAGGAATGGTCGCCGCGTCGCCACACGGACGCCATTACTCGTAGCTTCACAGCGTTCATAATGTAGCTTCACCAACTGGTTCTGCATGTTTTAGAAGTGGAATGAAGTTGATGGGGCAAAGTATGTACATTTTCCAAATTTTAGTTCACTTCCTGTTACCACCGGGGGGCGCTGTGAGTTACGTGGGAAGTTAATATATCGGGACGTTCAGGGCGGAGCCATCCTCATGTCCAGCAAGTTTGAAGTTGATTGGATGAAGTATGTGGGCGTGAGAGCCACACGTATGGACATGGCGAGAACGCCAAAGTCTGATGAGCGCTGGCAGCCACGCCCTTTGACCTACGGACTCACGGAGCACAAGATAAGCTCAGCTAGGTCTGGAGATGTGGTGTAGCTAATTTCAACTTGATCGGGCGAATGCTGTGGGAGGAGTTAAGTTTAGGCGGGAAAAATCAAAACCAAAATGGCCGACTTCCTGTTGGGTTGAGGTCATGAGGTCAAGAGGATTTTTTGTATATCTGGGTATAATACATATCTGTACTGAATTTTGTGTGTGTACGACAAAGTAAGACGATGGCGATGCCATTGACACGTGTTTGTAGGGGGCGCTATTCGGTCATTTTGCGCCGCCCATGTGCGGCACCACCAAAATATCGAATTTCGGATCAGGCCGGACGTCCGGGCAAAAGTTCACGCATTTTCGAAGTCGGGAAAGGGGCCAAATTGGGGCATGAAGGCGACGGAATAATAATAAGAATAATAAACAGCACAATTTCAATAGGCCTTCGCCGGGCGAGTGCTACTCGCCGCTCGGGCCTAATTATATGATCCTCATCCTACCCCTTGTATCAATTTGTTCAGAGGTTCATATTAACGGAGTGTCAGTGAACGCCGCATGTGATGACCACATACGCCGCTGCAGCTGCGCTCAGAACTACAATTCCCACATTTCCGTCGGCGCGTCAACAGCAACAGCTAGGATGTTGCGATATAGCCTGGCAGCCAAAGATTGCTGTGGTTGCAGAGATTAGGCTGCTGGGTAGAAAGGAAAAAAAAACCCTCCATCTAATGTTTTGCTAGATGTCAAATTCTGCGGTTTGTCTTTCGTAGCAACCGTTGCGACGGACGGAGCCTCCAGTTTTTCCTGTCGACTCTGTCGCGCTTGTTTGTGTTGAAAAACGGGCTGCTCCGCGCTAATGCGTTAGCTAACTAAAAAAAAAAAAAAAAATCAGTTTTATTGTAAATGGGAGCAATTAGACAGCTTGAGGGGGAGCGATGTGGCAACAAACGGGCCGCTCCACTTGAATGAGGATGGAAATATTTTCTTGGGCAACGCTACTGCACAAGTTACACGTCGGATACATCGCAGGCGGAGTAGACATTATCTTCAGAGGATAACCTGGATAACCTTACACGAAATGTCATAGCGCGTAAGTAGCTAGCACTTAGCTAGCTTAGTAATGGCTGGACGAGATGGAGAAGGACCTAGTGTTATCAGCAGCAGAAGCAGCAGCAGCAGCAGCCGCCGACCATGAACAGCTGGATGGATAGCTAAAGAAATGCTTTCTCCTGAGATGCTTTAGCCTCCTGGGTGGTGTAATTCACTTACATAACAGCTATAGACAGTCGCAGCCGCTCTAGCTATCATCAAAACTGGCACCGTGTTGGCATTATTATTAAGCCGATGGGAAATTTGCCACCCCCCCCCCCTCAAAAAAAATCTGTGTTGTCTCCTCAACATCATCCTAAGTGATAAAAGGCATCGCTGCATGTTTTGAGAGGCTGCAAATAGACTTCACTCGAAGCGTCAGACTCGTCAGGTTCACGATCTGACCTGCATTGGTGCAATAATTCACTGCTGCACGGGGAGGACAAGACGGGAGGGGGACAATCAGTAACCTCCTGTGTTTTTCTGTGACTGAAGCCGCATACACTCCTCCTCCTCCTCCTCCTCCTGCTCCTGCCATTTCGACAACAACATGAGGAAGTTCTTTGATTCTCGTCGGGAGTTGGTCAGCTCCGGGCCTGGCTCTGGAGGAGGCGGCGGCAGCTCCGGGTCCAGCCATGCAGGCGGAAATTTCATTGGACGAGGCTTCACTGTCGGGCGACACCAAGTCACTGTCGAGGAGATTATTGCTGAAGGTGAGATGGGGTTGCAGCAGACCAGTGAATGCCAGTTTTGCTTTTTGTATTTCCATGCATGGTGTTGATGCATGTGTGTATCCTGCATATGGCTCAGGCACATGCCAGTAAAGGGATGTAACCTTATACCATCCCCACAGGAATGATGGAGCTTTGCATTTACCCCTGTGCATCATAGATACATCACTGCAAAGCAGAGGCCTGCTGCTTTCTCCTAGCAGCACTCAGGCTGCAGATCACACAACAGTTGGATTTCTTTATTGATACCAGGCCCTTTGCAGACACCAGAACTACATTACTGATGTTGAAATAGAGGCCTGCACTTGACCAAAACAAAGTAAATGTATTCACCATTTTGAACCCAGTGCATGCAATTCCTCCGTTTCTATCAGATTATTATTGAGAGCCGTAGTACATGGGAGTATACGAAATGTTTTGCACATTCATACACCCTAATGTTAGTACTGTGAGTGAATTGAAAAGGATGCTGCAGTAATAGCGTGTAGTAGCTGTGATGTACAGTATGTGCATATATGATTAACACAGCTCACTGTTGTTGAGCTCGTATTCCTTAACACTGTAGTCTATTGATTGAACATATGCTACTGCTCGTTTTCCTTGACCACAGACTGTGGTAATAATATCCAGTGTACAGAATTAACCAGTGCGTCAGACCACCAGCTTCAAAGGAAGACAGCGTCATACAACTGATCAGACTTTCTGCACTTACTGCACTAAACTGTATGCATCATAAGTGGATGCAAAACCGTCGACTTGTGCCCAGATTCATAGGTGTCTCTCCTGCACATTCACGGTGCCACAGCACCTCATCATGTGAGGTGTCAAGTTCAGTAAACGGTATAAACCTCAGTGTCTGACTGGAATTGATGACTGTCTCCCAACTACAACTCAGCAAAGTGAATTTGTGGGCTGAGATATACCAGATGGTTAGGCCTCAATCTAGGCCTCTGTGCAAACCCTGCAGCAATGCCATGACTAATACATAACGCTATAAGGCTGCACCATTTGGTCCTGGTCATCCGTATTGATGGAAGGCTGCACAGACACAAACTGCAACAGTTGTAGAAGTGATAAGAAGTGATCACGATGCTCTAAGAAAGCCTGTACGTTGATCATAGTAAGTGGCAACAAGCATGTTTTATTATTCAACTGTTCACTGTCAAAGTTTCACTGATGCAGTATGTCTGTTTGCTATGTCTCTTTGAGGACTGACAGCTTGACTCGGTCTCTTTCTCAATCCTGCAGGTGGCTTTGCTATTGTGTTCCTTGTGCGAACAAATCAAGGGGTGCGCTGTGCCCTGAAGAGGATGTATGTCAACAACGAGCATGATCTGCAGGTGTGCAAACGCGAGATTCAAATAATGGTGAGTTGAAGAGATTAAAACGTTCATCTGCTCACTCTCACTCTGGAGCTCATGTGGTTTTTGTGTTTTGGTTAAAACCCAATGTGACGTCAACAACATATCAAATGTCATTTGAAACTCAAAAGTGTGCAAATTCCCCCCCACACACAGTCACAAAGTGAAGGATTTTTCTCTGTCCGGAAAAACTGAGTGCTGCAGGGTTGTTTTCTATTGTTTAACTGGTTCTTGGTCAGCTTTCTTATTATTTTTTTTAGATGTGTTGTTTAGTGAGTTGTGGAGAACATGAATTTTTAAAGGACCTTCTAGTACATTGACAAGCTGTTATTTTCAAGCATTCATTGCTATTCTAGTCTTGCTGTTTAAATGTTCTCTTATAATAAACGATAGCTGTTTGCTAACATAACATACAAACCAAACTAGACGCGTCCCTGGTATGAATTAGCCGAACATAAGGGATCACATTCTGGGAAACGGAAAGAAGACTATTCTGGTAAAGCGCGACCTCTTGACTCATGCAGAAATGGGATTTATTTAGGCAGTAAATAGACATGTGGCCCACAACAAAGAGTAGTTTTTCTGTCAGCAGCAAAGCCATGTTAAAGTCCCACAGCGCTTTTGTAGCACGCGCTGAGTTCAGGGTCCGTTCACAGAACTCATTCTTTTTCTGTCTGAGGGAAACATTCAGGAAGGAAGGAAGGAAGCAATGGACGGTCTAGTCTCAAAAAAATGGCACATTTTAGAAACATTCAAGAGAACTACAAATAGCACATTGTGGAAATGTTGCTTATGAAACCAGTGCTGACATTTGGTTCAAAGATGATGTCTGATGTCATCCATGGAGTTTCTTTTACTCTCTCTCATACACACATACTCAGGCAGGAATAGACTGACAGCCCCCCACCTCAGCACCGGTACTCGGCATTTATTCATTAACTAGATTTCTGATTTTGAAAGGTTCATACTACATTCACCTCACATTGACCACACTGAATCAAAACCTTATGGCATTTAAATTCCCAGTGCGTGCTTTGCAGCAAAATGTGAAAACATTTCTCCCGTCACATTTTCTCTGTGTCACAAATCCTTTTGTTTTACCTAAACACTCCTAACTTATCACATTACCAGTCACATTGTATGGACACACTATGCTGCAGCTTATAGTTGCACACTGGCTTTTTAAAGCTTTCGAACGTGTGTTTGTGTTCCTGCAGAAAGACCTCGTCGGTCACAAGAATATTGTGGGTTATCTGGACTCCAGTATCACAGCTATGGGATCAAGGGATGTATGGGAGGTCTTCATACTGATGGACTTCTGCAAAGGTGAGTGAATGAGCCAGGGACATGTTGTGTAGAGGTTGGAGGGCACTAGTTACAGAATGAGTTTGTGTTACAGTATGTTTGAGCTGTTGAACGATTAAAAACAAACAGTCATTATGTAATAGATCCAGAACAACACCGGTGTTATAATAGGATAACACACCCAAGTTAAATTTCAGCCGTGCTCTACTTAGGCTAATAACCCATGTTTGTTTGTACTGGATCTTGTTCTGCAGGAGGGCAGGTGGTCAATCTGATGAATCAGAGGCTGCAGACTGGATTCACCGAGGCCGAGGTGCTGCAGATCTTCTGTGACACCTGTGACGCCGTTTCTCGCCTGCACCAGCGCAAGACACCAATCATCCACAGAGACCTAAAGGTGACACGTTTTGCCACTTATGTTGCTTGTGCTGCTCTGTTCTGCTGCATGTATAGGATAGCACAGGCAGGTCCATTCTCTGTTCACACAAAGGCGACACCTGCTGCGGTTCACCGTGTCTGCGGAAGAGCCATGATTGATTTGTTTGCGTGGAGTCGGGGTTGCGTTTAATTGTCGGTAGCTCTGATGGGAGGAAAGCGGAGAGCGTCGGTTGTCAAAATACACCAAACACTGCAGAGCCAAGTCAACTGCAGTTTAGCTGTTGCTTTAATTTTGACTGACTGTCACACAGAAGTTCTTAATCCATATGGGAAACATGACTTTTTATTGCAGTGCAGATTGCTTGATTTGCATAAAAAACATCTTGGACTTGAAAGTGTGTGTCAGAGCACGAAAGGAGCACGCCAATTTTGACGGTTGTGCGTCATAATGTGAAGGTTGACATTTTTATTCATCATTATTTCAAGTGCACATGTCGCGGGAGGCAAGAAACTCCACCACCTTCCACCTTAACACAGCACCGCCTGAGACTTGACGGTCCAAACTGGGTCACTCATGTATAACCGTGCTGCCTGTCTGCAGGTGGAGAACATCCTTCTGCATGACAAGGGTCATTATGTGCTGTGCGACTTCGGCAGCGCCACTAACAAGTTCCAGAGTCCTCAGACGGAGGGAGTGGCCGCAGTGGAGGAAGAGATCAAAAAGTTTGTACCTCTTTTCATCTGATTTGATCATATCTGCAGCTTTTATTCATTAGCGCTTCTTCTAGGTAACATTTTAATGAACACATTAGTGAGCACATAATGCCATTTGGCTGTTTTACTTCACTGCCACATCAAGAACAGGTCCTTTTCTGACTAATTTCTTTTTCTTTTTCTTAACCAATTTATTCCTTTCTTCCTTCAGGTACACTACTCTATCATATCGTGCTCCTGAAATGGTGAACCTCTACAACAACAAGATTATCACTACAAAGGCAGATGTCTGGGTAAGTGGAGAGCACAGATTTCTGTGATAATCCTGATAGGGCTGCATACACAGAAATAGTACAGATGACACATGCAGTATTTATCCAGTAACACCAAGCCTCCATTTCAGTGAAATAGACTAAAAGTGTTGATTACAGTATTGTGTTGAAGTAATACAGTTTATTGTTGTATTTGAATCTAAAAGTCAAAAACTTGAATGTTTTCAGAAGCTTCTGGTGTTTATAGAGGGAAAAGGGATTTTTTGTGTGACTTGCTGTGCACTATTGGTATTCTTGTTTAATCCTCTTCTCTTCTCTTCTCTTCTCTTCTCTTCTCTTCTCTTCTCTTCTCTTCTCTTCTCTTCTCTTCTCTTCTCTTCTCTTCTCTTCTCTTCTCTTCTCATCTCCCCTCTTCCCTTCTCATCTCTCTCTTCTCTTTGTTTTGGTGTGACGGGGCATGCATGTGATTGTCTTCTCCAGGCACTGGGTTGTTTGCTGTACAAGTTGTGCTTCTTCACTCTGCCCTTTGGTGAAAGCCAGGTGGCCATCTGTGATGGCAGTTTCACGATTCCGGATAACTCCCGCTACTCTTATGATCTTCACTGCCTCATTCGTTAGTGCCTCTTAAACATTAAATCATGTTTTTATCATCAAATTCAGTTTTGATAAAGGCATGCACTTATGATTGAAGTCTACTGAGTCTTTTCCCCCAGTCTTACTCTTGTTTCTTTATTGTGTTTTTCTTCAGGGTACATGCTGGACCCGGACCCGGACATAAGACCAGATATCTACCAGGTGTCCCACTTTGCTTTTAAACTAGCTCAGCGGACCTGCCCTGTCCAGAATGTGAAGGTCAGTCTCTCTCAGCACCAGGGTCAGCTGAAATATTTGGAATTGCTCGGCTTTCTCTCATGAGGAATTGATTTTCTTGTATTCAGTGGAATCTGCTGTGGGTTCACTACCTGACCTACATACACAGACGTGTTAGTTGTCACACTGTGGGAGGAAAATCTGCACTAATTCATCAAGTAGAAAATACTTAATAGCCCTGTTGATATCATTCGTTAGTAAAAGAAGTACTGACAGTGAAATCGGAGGCTTCATTGTAATATTTAGTCTGTGTACGACTCATTGATACTGTGTTTGTCGCCGTCTTTCTTTTGAAGCTTTTGCATTTTTCCCATAATCCAGAATTCTCCAATTCCTTCTAAACTTCCTGAGCCGATCAAAGCGAGTGAGGCCGCCGCCGCAAAGAAGAGCCAAACTAAGCCCAGGCAAGCATGACCTGCTTACATTGTATTACCAATCAGGGCTGTAGTAACACTACATTTTGCGGAAGTAATTAGGTACAGACAAGTATTCTGATACTCATTAAATAATTATGTTAACACCGTTTGCAATGATTAACAAGGAGTTTGACATCCTCCCTTTTGTTGCCAGACTGACGGATCCAATTCCCACCACTGAAACCTCCATCACCCCTCGCCAGAGGCCCAAAGCAGCCCATACCCAGCCTGCTGCTGGCATCCTACCCATCCAGCCTGCTGCTCTCACCCCTCGCAAGCGGGCTAATCTCCCTGGTGGTGCGGCTCAGCCTGTGGGTACGTACAGCGCTCCGTCTCCGTCCTCTCTGTCACAGGATAAAGGCTCCAAGATCTCGAATAAAGACACGAATCCCTCTAATCCTTTGCGCACATCCTGCAATTCTCAACAGGAGCAGATCAAGTATGCAGGTTAAGACTCATGTAAATTCAAGCCATCTAACCGCAGACCCAAGTAACCCTAACTTAAGCGATTATGAGATGATTTTCACCTCTGTGCTACTTGAAACATTGCTTCAGCTGCAGTCAACCTGTTACAGTTTCACCTGTTTCAACCCACTTAGGTTTTTAACAGATGATGTAATCCTCTTAAACACATTTTGTTTGAGACAAACATTAATTCAAATTCTACAAACCTATTTATGCTTGATCTTTACACTGTTCTGCATCCGTATTAAGATTCAAATACTTGAGAGTAACATGCCGTCTGTGTTCCTGTTACCATCCCGCAGGAGTGAGCTTAGACCTGTCTCAGCCGGCTGCAGCTCTGCAGTCACAGAAGGTGCAGACTTCAGCTCTGCCACTCATCCAGTCACAAAACAATTCCAGTCAGGCTGCTGCGCCGCAGAAGCAGGTACACACTGACTGAATTACAGTGAAGAGCTACAGACGCAACTCATTTTTCAGTATTGTATGCAAATGGACAGCTAACAGTAAACAGCTTTGTATAACATGATTAATGTCTAAATGTATCATGCTGAACTGTATGTCTGGATTTTAATGCGTTTATCAACCTATTTCAAGACATACTGTACGTAGCATTGATTTCTGGGAAATTGTTTGGAGCATTTTTGCTATTCTGTGACATAGAATAAATAATTAATCATTGTGAAAGACAATACAGGTTAATCTATGAGAAATGGCCATCAGTATCAGCCCTGCATACACATTTACAGCTGTTTTGGAAGCTGGAACACTCAGTTGTTTTTGTCCTGACAGTGGTTTGCAGATGTAACATTTTCAGAGACGACACATCAAAGTTGTCTGTGTTTGTGTGACAGGCCGTGCTGCCAGCTGCCACTGCAGGAGCGGAGACTGTAACAACAGCAGCAGCCGTGTCACCAGTGACCAGGGCTGATGTCCAACCGCAAGTCCAGCCAGCAGCCCAGCAGCAGACCACGCCTCCCTCTACGGGCAGCTGCACCTCCCAGCAGACTCCATCCAGCCCGGCCCCGCCCCAACGCCCAGCTCGACGCAGACAGGCCAGCCAGGCTCAGCCGCCAGCGGCTCAGCCTTCGCCCAGCAAACCGGCCTCTGGTCAGCCGCCTGTATCTCAGCAGCAGCAGACAGCACAGCCAGCAGCTGCCGTTGCTCAGCCTGCCTCCACTGAGATCAGCCAAAAATTAGCTGAGGCGGTGAGTGGTCTGCTGCTCGCCATGCAGCTTTATCATCATCATTATAGAGTTAACAGGCTAAATAATTTTTTTCTTCTTTTTAAATTGGCTGTTTCTATTTTAATCTTATGTGTTTTGCTTTCATTTCATGCCTCTTTTGATCAGACTCCACCTGCTTCTCCAAAGACAACCGAAGAACGGGGCCACCAACGCGTCCCAAGTGATGCCACAGCGACTAGCGTTGCCGCGGTTGACTCACAGCAGCTGCAAGGAGCGAATGGAGATGCTGCCATCAACCAGTAAGTGGCACATACTGGAGAATAAAAAACCTGGAGAGCAGCTCAAATTGTGTGTTTTATTTATGATATTTTCTGCGTCTCTCTCTCCAGATCACTTGCATCTCAGCCGAGCAGCACCCAGGCAGCTCAGGTCGGCGCTAGCGACGCAGCCCAGGACCAAAGCAAAGCTGGAGCCACTGTTCCCGCTGCCGGCGGGGCCACCCCCACACAGCCCGCATGGAACCCCTTTGATGATGACGACTTCTCCAACCTCTCTGCTGCAGAATTCAAAGCAGAGGACAAAAAGCCCAGTGGTAAAAAAAAAATTCAGTTTATTGTTTTCAAAGTACTTTCAATAACTAACTAAACAATAAATAACTAACCAGTATTATGTTACATCTTTTAAAAAATGATTTAACTAGACCTAGCTTCAGAAACTGAGACGACATCTTCTGAAGAGTTGATACCCGGCCTGCAGGCCTCAACTGCAGAAAATGAACCTCATGAAACTGGTACGTCCCACATCAGAGAGTCCACAGAGTCAGTGATTTTCTGCTTTTCTGTCTTACACATGGACCCAGACCCATTAAGACAGACCCTTCAGTGCCGTCATTACAAATTCATACTGTCCTAGAAACACAGGCCCCACGCACTTCATCCATTCCTGATGTTTCACCCTGTACAACAGCTGCATCATCTTATTTCATCCATCAAGCGTAGAATATGTCTCTTTGAACACTGACTTTCAACTAGTGTGATAGAGTGCAATTAAAATCTGGAACAAGAATGTGAATGTGATTTTGTTAAACTGTGGAAAATAAATTCAGTAAGTTTAAAAGGTCTAATATCAACAGAACATCATTCGTATAAACTATAAGCTGTTATCATCAGTTAGCATGCTAGTATGCTGACATCAGATTGAATCTGACAGTTTCCCACTTTACCTTACTGCTGTCTTGACGCCACATAAAATGCATAGTACTGAGTCTGAAGGAATGCGATCTGATATTAAACCTCTTAATGGACCTTGGTCCATTAATCTAGTAGCTTTATGAAGCTCTCGAAAGCTACGGCCATCTTTGTGCATCACATAAATAAAATACAGAGATCGGACAGTACAGTAGATTTAAATGACCTTTAATTTGAAGAGCTCAGACAGGACTGCTGCTGTTGCACCCGGCATATGTAGCCACTGACGGTGTTTTATTAGCTGACAAAAAGATGGGGAGATTGATTTGATAATATACTGAATAGGTTAATGCTGTTTCCTAAGCGGTTAAAAAAAGTGTTGTTTATTTTCATTCAGTCACTGGGCACGGTCGATCATTTTAAAAATATACTGTGGCATTTTAGGTAATGCATTAATGCTCTTTCTTGCTGACTATACACTATATATAAAGCTACTGACAGCTGATGATGACTCACCAGCTTCCCCCTACATTTTTTTTGTCTAATCTTCGGGCGCCATAACACATCTCTATGACATTTCTTTGTTTTCCAGTTGAAAGACCTTCAGCCAGTCTTGACGTAGATTCAGGAGCTTCACTGTTGGTCGTCCCAGATCCTTTCTGTACTCTAGAACTATCAGATACACCAGGTAAATATCTATGTAACCAAGTTCACACATATGTTGCATGACATACTGTATGAAAGTCATGAATGGCTTTTCCCTCCTTTGTTGCTATGGGGATTTTATACTTAAGCAGTTTGATGTATAGGGTTTGCCCTTTGCTCACCATGTTTCCTTCTTCACTGGCCTTTAGAGAAGCTGATTGAAGGACTCAAATCTCCAGACACGTCTTCACTCATGCTTCCTGACCTCCTGTCATTGTCTGATCCCTTCGGTGGCTCTGTGGAAGAGTCTGCAAAAGGTGTGTGTGTGTGTGTGTGTGTGTGTGTGTGTGTGTGTGTGTGTGTGTGTGTGTGTGTGTACGCGTGCTCCTCTACAGACAAGCTCTAAAACAACCCACTGTATACAGGTATTTGGGATCATATGTAAATGAGCAACTGTTTGCTAACAAGTTTGCCATAGTAACTTAAAAGCTGATATTATTTGAGAGTTGTGTTCCCAGTTTGAATTACAGAAGTTTGCGAAGAAAGAATCATATCAAGATGTTGGCTGTAGGGAAATTTGTCACAATTTATTATGGGGGTTTTTACCTCGACTTTGTACTTTGATCCAAGAGTTAAAATATAACAGTTTGTATTTAGTGGAAGTGTCTAAAAGTCACTCTATCTCTCTGTGTCCTTGTCTATAACTGAACTTTACCCTCTGTTGTGTAACAGACTCCCTCACAGCTGAAGACTCTCTCCTGGGTCTCATCTCTGGTCCGTCCGCCCCTCCAGCACCGAGCAGTGCCACCACCTCCGTCTCCTCTGCCCCCACTTCTGCTGCCTCTATGTTGGACGATTTCAGTCTGTTGTCTGGAGACTCGGCGCAGCCTAAAGGAGGTATGAGTCTTAAATTAGAGGAACTTTGCTTTTTCATTGGCTCACTTCTGCCTCTATGCAGCTATCTGCCAGGTGTAAAATAGTCACTTAAAAAAGAAAATACAGGCAAATGGCAACTGAACCCCCATGCTTTTCCATAAATGACTGGTGTGTCTGTACCATCGTGCCAAGTATAAACTGTTAAGGACGATATTTTCATCACTTCAGTGATATTTTTGTTCCTTTTTTCATAATGCAAACAAAGTAATTTGTCTAAGAAGACTGAATAAAATGAAGATAGTTCAGCTTTAATAGTGATGCACCAGAAAACTTTCATGTTAGCAGTAGTAGATGCTGTCTGTAGAACTGTGTTACTGCTTTATGGAGCAGATATGATTGGCTGCTCCATCAGTATTACTATGAATAATGCAGAAGGAGGGGATGCCCCATAAAACCAAAAATGATAAAATATACATTTCTCCATTTTTGTTCCTAATTTATATTTAGTTTTTTATGTAAAACCAGATACATAAACAACAGACAACAGCATGCATTTTACTTGATAAAGCTTTTGTTTACACCAGGATCCCAAAATCAGCTCCTGTAATAACTTTGTACTGCAAATGTTCAACACTGGGTGGCAGCAGAGCAGAAGCGTTTCCATCACAACTGAACAAATCCAATCTAATCCACATTCATCTTGACAGTGTGTGTCGTGTGTATCTTTGTAACCTCATAAACTTTTGGCATTAAAGGAAAAAGCTTCTATTGAACGAAGTCATCTGTAAAACTGTATTGTGCTCCCCACACTCAGAGCTCCACAGCTGTGGCTGAGTCGTCGGGTCTTGGCTGGTGAACGAAGGCATTTGACTGTTGCTGTCACAGCCTGAAATGTTTGCACCAGCTGCATGATCCTAATTACTACTAATCCCTCCTCATAATATCTTATCAAACAGACTTGTGTGTGTGTGTGTAGGGTGTGTGTGTTTTTTTTACCACAGGAGAGCACTGGATGTGCTGATTTTTATGGAACATTTTCATCATAGTGAGGGAAAACAAAATGCTTATCCAGGGTGTCCGCGGGGTTTTAAAAAGTATTAAAAAGTGATAAATCAAAAAAGCAAAATTTAATGGCCTTAAAAAGTGATAAATTTGGTCCAAAGGTATTAATTGTAAAGAATAGGTATTATTTTTTTTGTATTGGACAATGACTGGTTTTATTTTGATGAAATAGGCGTAATAAAATAAATAAAGCATTACTTGCTTGCGCCGCTACTTCAAAAAAAAAAGGAATGATAGTTGTCAGGCGGATAGAAGTGCTAGTGAATCTCTTCGGATTTTAGCGTGTGGCAAAACGTTTCGAATATGGGAAAATGCAAGTTTGCAGAAGACTTAAATTGAGATGACAGGCGCCTTGATGTAGCCTATGTGTGTGTCTATGTAGATGCACGTCACGCGCCGCACATCCGATGTGCTCTTTTTTCATGCATTCGCGGCTCACAGCTCCATGAACCTTCTACCGCCAGCCCGGTGTTTAGTCGGACCGGGTCCGGGTCTGCTCCGTTTGAAAGGGCAGGAAGCCCCGAAGCGCTACAGATACAGACACCTGCAGCAGCTGCAGCTTCTACTGAGAGCTGAGGTCAGATGGAACGCACGTGAGACACAGACCGACGGTGCAGATGTGCGGACATTGTTGAAACTTTTCACACTGATGTAAAAAAAAAACATATATATGGCCTACCACTGTGTTCTGTGACGGTAGAGACAGAACCAGGTATTTATTTAAAGAGTTAGTGAGGTGAGTTGGGTGAGGGAGGGAGGTGAGGAAGGAAGACGGAGCGAGGCAAACTGGGTGAGGGAGGGAGGGAGGGAGGTGGAGTGAGGTGAGTGAGTGAGGGGGGGGGGGGGGGGGCAGGTGAGGGTGGGATCAGGGGAGAGAGGCTGGTGATTGAGAAAGGCATGATAAGATATTTTATTTTTGATCAAATGTTCCTGATGACTTATGGATGATGCCCTGTTGTGCAACCGAGTCTCCTGGGTAATGGTAATGATGTAAGTAAGTGTTGGATGATAAAATCTATGTACATGTCATAAAATCTTTCTGATTGATACTTGGTGCAACTCGATGTCGTGGTGGTATTAAAAAAAATCTGAAGGTAGTGAAAAAAGGTATTAAATGGTAGTAAATTGACTCAAAGATTTGTGTATATACCCTGTTATCGTCCCTGGACTAAATTATATGTGTTTTCTTCATTTTTTCCACCCCATCATCTAAGACGTTTCTAGCACGATTGGAATTTTATCTGGTGAAACCAAACATCTACTTTTTTTTTTTTTCCTATCCTCTGCAGACTCGTCTCTCCTGATCTCGGACTTCGAGCCCCAACAAGCGAGTGGAGAAGCAGCCAATGAGGACGAGTTCGACCCGATTCCCGTCACAGGCCGAAAGAACTCCCAAGGTAAGTCTGCACGGAGGAAGCACAGGTGGCTCAGGATGAGATTAGATGCACCCAGGAGTGTGTGTATTGTGGGGTTTAGTAGCATGCTCATCTGCTAGATAATTAACAACACTCAAACCTACTGATAACAGGATCAGACGCCTGCGCTGTTTTTTACAACACCAGTTGAGAATGTTTGAAAACCAGTCGTAGTAAATGGGTAAATTCTTCCCTCTCTTCTCTCTTTCTCTCTCTTTTCTCTCTCTCGACCTCTTTCCCCCCTCTCTTTGACTGCTGTGTTTTGCTTGTTGTGACTCCTCCACTCCTCTGCTTCTCCCCCCCCCCCCCCCCTCCCCTCTCTATTTGCCCGTGTTCCCCCCCTTTTGTCTCTCCGGCCAGTTTCAGGAGGCCACTCGCGCAGTAACAGTGGCGGCTCTGAATCCAGCCTGCCCAGCTTGGCCCGCTCTCTGCTGCTGGTGGACCAGCTCATCGACTTGTAGGCGGGCCCTCCCCTCCCCCCCTCGTAGAAGCTGTAACACTGGATTATAGACTGGCATAGCATAACTGCAATCAACACTGTTGTCATAGCTAGCTCCCTGCAAACCCCAGCCCCCCCCTCTACCACCCCCCGCCCCCCACCCTGGCTGTCATCATCATTGTCGCTCCTCCAGTAGAAACGTCCTTCGCCTTTCAGTGCTTCTTCTTCTTCATCCCCGCCCTTCTCCGCCGTGTCAACCGCATTATCTGGCTTCTCTTCACCTCTTATCTCTCACCTTCTCACTCACGTTTTCTCTTTGTTGTAGCCTCTGCTCATCGTGTACTGTATTGTCCCATTGAGCGGCCAGTACTCTAACATCATCCTAACAAACCAACCATTACATCTCTCTGTCGATCAGGATATAATCTTTGCTATCCAGTTTGTTTGAACAATATCACATTATGTCAAATAGCAAAACAATAGAAGATCATCGTCGTAATGTACAATAGGCATAGTTATAAGTGGTTGTAGTTATTATCGTGCACAAGTGAATTTGTCGTTGTTTGCCTTTTTAAATTCTCCTCCCCAGATTTATTTGCACATTTTAAAGTAAAACCATGAAAACGTTAAATGACAAATTTGTTCAAATGAGGTCAGTTTATTTCTTCTTCAGAGGGAAGCTTATTTGAATTGTTGTCATGTAGCCTAATTTGCACAGTAGCATAAGTGTTACTTCTGTCAGCCTCGGGCTGGTGGGTGGAATACCTTTAGCAATCTAAAGCTGCTAAAAATTGGATTGAAAATATGAAATCAAATTGTGCCACAATCTGGAAACAAAGCAGCCATAACCACTCTTCCTTCTTCTCTGGTCTTTGGCTTCTGCAGCGCCCTCTGATACTGACTTATTGCAATGGAGGCAAAGAAGCAGGACACAAAAAGTTTCCTCGATCAGACTAAACAGTGAAGTGCCATAAAATAATCTGTGAAGCAAACCTCTGACAGGGAGAGTCCTGGAAGTTCACAGGATCTGCTAAACAATGAATATAAAAACAATAATAAAACATCTTATAAACGATGTCATCAATCCAAGGTGAATTTGTTTTCCAGACAAAGTGTACTTTAAAAAACAAGGACCTGCTCTCCTTTTCTGTTATTATGAGCTTATTCTTAATTGTATCCTTGAGGCAAGCAATAAGTTGCTTTTTGAATTAAATGACAAATCCTGGTCATTTAACAGTGTTTATAGCAGTGTGCCATACCGACAGAAAATGCATGAAATCATACTTTAAATAATCAACAGTAATAGGAAATGTTAGAAATACACTAGCTGTTATATATAGACACAACATTCATTCAGGTAATTTTTTGGCACTGACAGAAACAAACTAATGTGGCATTTAAAAAAAAAAGAATCATTCACTCACATTTTTCTTTTTAATATCAACACAACCATTAATCCCCCATCATGCAATCCTTCCTACATTCCTGTCATCTGTTTACTCCTGATTTATGTAAATAGATATCTGGACCCCCTCCCTGCTGCAGGCTCTTATCCAGACCACAGAATTGGTTATTCTTCCCGTGTATATATGAAGTCATTGTCATAAAGCTTTACTTGTGGAAGACATATTGCTTTACTTGTGAAATCTCCCATGTGTGTGTATATATTTACACATATGTACACACATGAGACGTTGTTTTCCTGTTAATAAATGTTAATATGAATAGAGTGTTAGAGAATGAATGTAAGAAATAAATATTAGTCTATAATAAAAAATATCTATAATTCTTAACACCATAATCACTGAATAATATTGAAGAATACTCTATAAATATTTCATTCCTCTTTGTGGAATTGTGTGTTGAGAAAGTTTTTTCTTTCTTTCTTGGTTATATCTACTCAATAATTGTCAGTACATTCAAATGTATAGATAAGAAATCCTTGTCTCCGTCCAACCTTGGGCGGATTAGGCTGAATCCCATGTCTTATTCCACCTTTGTGAAAAGAAAGTGAGCCTGTGTTGTGTTTGTTTACATGGACTGACGAAGGATTATATTTTTACAGTTTTTCTGGAGAGTGAGAGCGTAAACCTCATGAATCTCTTAAGTCCTGTTTCATTTCATCGCTAAACTAGAAAACTTTTTTCTGAAAATTGTGCTTTACCGGTTTTAGTGATCACAGAATTCATATCAAAAAGCATGGCAGTGTTGTTGAATGTTATGTTCATGTGTGTTGGTATACAGTGTTAATGATAAGTATGTATGTGTGTGTGTGGAGTCTGACTTGTTGGATGTGTTTTCCAGTAGCCTAATTGTGTTGTTGTTTGCTGCAAACATGGCGACGGCCGCGTTGTCATTAAGATCTCCTCTGAAAGCACAGGCCCCCCCCCTCCCTCCTCGCTCCCCCTGCCCCCACCGCCCAAATTCTCTCAGGTAGTCAGAGCTACATGACTCTCTCTGAGAGTTGGATACGTATTGGCTTACTGCTCCCCGGTCTCACTGTCCTCTGGAAGTCTGCGCTCCATATTACAGTCAAGAGAATCAGTCTGATGTGTGAACGTGTGAGGGGCTCTCTGAGGTGTGAAGTCTCGTCAGTCTCACGGCGACCGGCGTACGGCGCTGTCGCAGTCGCTGTAGCAGCGGTTTGATTATCAGACAGCATGAAGTCAGCCGTCCAGGGTGTGAAACATCAGCTCCAGTCAGCAATAGAAAACGTTTTTCTGTAGGATCAAACAAAGTCGTTTTGCTTCTCATGCATGGTTACAGTGGGGAGGTCGACGCCCACCTCCTCTTCACCATTACTGTCATAGCAGGAAATGATTTGAAATATCACATATTGTATGTTATAGTGAGATCTACTGACAATACACCATCTTGGAAGAGGAAAAGATGCATTTAAATAATCAATCATTATTTCATCATTATTTAATGCTATTTATTTAAACCAATCACATTCATCAATACATAAATTCTGGTTATATATACAATGATAAACGAATAACTGAAGGCAGCAATGTGAGGTGAATCTCTCATCCCTTAACAGCTGTGAATCTTGAATTTCAAAATCCAGAATAGACTAAAACTAAGTTTCATGTCATTTCAATGTTAATCCATTTGAGTAGAACTCCCTGATTTAACGATTCAATTTTGTCCTTTATTGTCTAAATCAGTAAACGTCGAGGAGCGGCTGGTTTCAGAGCAGCTGTCTCTTTTGGGCGAATTTACTGTAGGTACTGCATGTGCAACTGAAGGCTTATATAAATATATATATATATTATTTTTTTTGATCATCTTCTCTATGATCCTTCCACTGAACAGCTCAGTCATTTGAAGTTACTGTTTGAACCTATGCAACTCCCGAGCTTTCTCCCTGTAGCCGCCTGTGTGCTGTTGTAATCGGTAAAGCCAAGCAGGTAGTGAGATTAGTCCATTGATGTGAAACAGGAGCCCCTCGTTCTCTCTGTTGTTTTGCCAAAAATGAAATCTGAAACTATTGAGTGTTTTTGAGACGCCTCTTTGTCTGTATGGCCCAAACCTGCGTCAGAGCTGTGGTATCGTGTGCTCCTTCTATTTTTGTGAGATAATTAAAGAATTATAAAGGGATGGCAAATAAAATACAAATGTGAATGTCAACGTGTGGAGTGTTGATTGCACGATTTAGATTGTTCATTATCGTAATTTGGTTTCAACAACTCAACAGAAGTTCATGATGTTTGCACAGGCTGAGGGCATCTGTTAGTGAAGGGGGAAAAGACATAATCCACATTTTAAAGAACTTTCCCTCAGTCATAGTCTGATCATTAAACTGTTTTAAAGGGGAACTGTTTTGCGCAGTCTGCTACAAGAGCAAAGCCAACGGTCGAGTTGCATTGTGGGTAACGGAAAGGAAAAAGAAAACTCTGCAATAAAAAAATGACAATATGTCTGGTCCTGCTACGTTTCCTCCGGCAGCTTCTTTTAATTGTTTCTTATCAGATGTGCATGTAAAGGTATGTGCATGAAACCCTTGTGTGGGAGACTGAAGACTTAAACAATTCATTTACTCAATAATTTAACTGTATGATAATATCCCCGGGTTGGTTTAATTATGTAATTAACTAATCAACGTTTTATTCTACTTGGAGAGCAGGTTAAATCCACTCAGGTAAGATCAAACATCAGCTTCATGACCCATTTAAAAACTCAATCCATTTTTTCTTTTCCCATTTTTATGACTTCACCTTTGTCATCCTCTCTTTTCCTAAACACAGCCTGACCTGCTGACATGTATCAGCAGAGTTTAGCTCATAGCAGATACAGGATCTTTCTACAGTATCTGCTCATTTATTGATTCATTAGTAACAGAAAGGACGAAAATAACTGAGAGGTTTCACTTTGCCAGCCAATATTATTGATTATATACTGATTTGGTAAAGCACAAAGATTTATGTGTTTTGTCAATGTAGAAAAAAAAGATAAAAAATTATTAATGGCTGGATTTCATTGAGTTGCTTTGGTTTTGGGAGGCTGGTACGGTGTGTACCAGCTCACCACCAGACTGTAAAGGATCAGAGACATTGATCACAAACGTCATCCGTTCCACACAGCATGTAAAAACCACTGGGATGTTGCATTTGTCACATTTTCTCTCTAAAACCCTCCATCATTTCCACTCGATCACTTTCTGTCACCGGGTTTTGATCCATTTGTAAAAAATA
Organism: Trachurus japonicus; assembly: GCF_045865225.1. Taxonomy (NCBI): domain Eukaryota; kingdom Metazoa; phylum Chordata; class Actinopteri; order Carangiformes; family Carangidae; genus Trachurus; species Trachurus japonicus. The sequence continues at coordinate 16,344,926 of NC_140918.1, forward strand.
TAGATAAACATTATTTCATGTTGCATTTAATATCACTGATGAGAATTCAGGAAAGTTTTGAAGTGTGTATCTAAATGTTTCTCTGGTGTCTTCCTCATACAGACCTGCAGAGGGAGCTCATCAGTAATGCACTGCGAAGCGCTGGGCCTGTGGCTTCTGTGCAGTTCTCTGAGGAGAAGCAAAAGCAGAGGACCCAGCCGAGGACTGGTGCCTGTGTCTATAACAAACACATGTTGCAATCAGACGAGAGGAGCACGCAACACCATGTGATTCCAGCTCCTTCCACCAGTTTTCACTTCATACCTGACAACCAAGTCCCCCAGTTCCAGGCTCCAAACATCCCGGTGACCTCTGATGTCTTCCAGCTGGCTCCTTTTAAACCGCCAGAGAAACAAAGCACGAAGGCATCCAGCGGCTCCTCCTTTTCGCCATCTCATAAACCTGTTGAGGCATCCGACGTTTTCCTCCAGGCACCGTTCGGAAAGAGGCAGGAAACCACCAAAACGAACGCTCACATATTTAAGTCTGTTACACAGCAGATTCAACAAACCAGCGAACACAGTCCCCCGGTCCCGGTCCCGGTCTGTGCTCCTCAGCCCCTCGGCGTCCGGGCCCCTCACCAGCCTCTGCTGCAGCAGCCGGTGGCGGTGCACAGGGTCGTCTCCAGGATCGGTCAGCAGGCCGCCGTGGGCTCCGTGGCCGTGGGGCCTCTGCACTCCTGGACCATAGCGGGAAGAGCTCTGGATGACCCGTTCACCGCTGCACCTTTTCAGCCAAGATGCTCTCAGGGGAAACCTTGATTGTATAATTGTCAAGTAAAAAAAAAACAAAACAACAACTCTGCAACTCATGAAGGAGCCAAAGTAGAAGTCAGTGGCAGTATTACCCATTTTCTAATGTAGCTTTATTATTGTCATTATTGCTGCAGTATTAAAACAACTAAATTATCCCTTTTATCAGCTGTATACTTTAAACTTGAAGTTCTACCTCAGTCATCTGATTCGCCTTTAGTCTGAGCACAACAGTGCATCATCTCAGCACTTTATTATTGGTCCTGGACTCAATTTAAAACTCCATTTCAGGACATCAAGAAGGGTTTTTGTAAACTGTATTTTTATAGCGTGCAAATTTCAGTTTTATTAAATTGTTCAATATTTAGTGTGTCTCTCGGACACAAACCTTCACAGCACCAGAATAATAATTAATATCTAAGCTGTAAAATAGATGTTTTTATATTTCAGTTTAGCAGTGATTACAGGGTCGAATCCCTTTTTTTTTTCAAATCTAGCTGCCCCTCCATTACAGATTGTGCCTTTTGATATCAATGATTGCAGGTCTCTGGTTAACAAACGGCATCAGCGCTACAGCAGATACCAAATGTGACAAACACGAGAAATCGAATGTAATGATAAGAAACGATAAGAAGGGAGGGAAAATATTTAAAGCACTGTGAATTTTTTAAGGCGAGTTAGAAAAAAAAAGATCTGGACAAGGACTAAGGTCATTTCAGGCTCAATTTACTGCTGGATAATTGTTCTCCGGTTGCTGCTGCCATTCCCTCACAAACTACACCAGTGTTGTAAAACGCCTGTAGTCATCTTGAAACGTGTTGGATCTTTTTATAAACTTTAAATGCTGTTTGTCTTTTGTTTTTTCAACGAAACATATCATGTCTGTGTCTTCCAGTTTAGCATCAGACACTAGATCAGAGGGCAAGTCACAGAAACCGAGCTGAGTTCTTAGTGCGTTTTTATTTTATTTTTAAGTGATGAGATTTCTCCTACTTTTGCATCGTACTTTGGCAGAGATAAGGAATTTTGTAAACCACGCTGCCTTTACTTATAGCATTTTGTTCATGCGTAGTACTTTTTCATTTATATTATCTGGCTGATAATACTGGCCATTAGGAAGGATCGGCAGTACATGTTTAACTTTGTATTTTATTAAAGGTTTTGAATGTGATGCTATCATCATCATCATCTAGTCATATGTTGTCTTTCTTTCTCTTCAACCTGACAATTATGTGGTGATTTTGTTTGTCATGGTGGTTGCCACTTTCATGCCTCATTACCATTGTGTTTCACACCAGCGCTGCAGGGTCTCCCATCCCCACAGTGGTTTAAGTGGCTGGACATCTTTCTTGTGTTGATAGACTTGCTGAAGTTTGCTTCTCCCCTCAGCACCAGGATGTTGTTACTCCCCAGTTCTCCTGTTATAATCCTGTCTTTATAAAATACAACTTGACTCAGGGCACAAAGGCCAAAGGTATGGTCCGTCCAGGAAAGTTTTATCTTTCTTTTTATTATTACCAGATCATGCAGATTAAACATTATGCGGAGGAAAAATGGAGGAAAAGATAAACACAGGATCAGCCAAAAAACACTATGAACTGTTTCTGCTTTTTCACAAGAACTTTTACTTCAGACCGAGTCCCCAATAAACCAGCACAAAAAAACATCAGCTGCACAGCTCAGATCTCTTCTTCAGGAGGAAAAGTAAGTTGAGCTTGTGTGAAAGATGAGCTGCTTGTTTTTGCTCAACTATACAAAAAATGTCATGTGAGCTTGTTTTTTCTTTTTTTTTTTTGGTTGACTTTTCTGCAGAGCAGCACATGGAAAAAAGAGTGGGTAGAATGAGTGGAGTGAATGAAAACGGATAAATTTGGAGCTTTTCTTTATAATGTAAATTGGTTCAAGGCTGTGTGGAAACAGCACTGGTTTATAAACTTACATAACTTGTGGAACTGATTAGCTCCGTGACGTCAGCGAACGCCATTGTTTGTGCAGCCGAGGTAGACTGTGCCACTGGCCAAGCCGAGGCCACAGCTGAGCATATTTACACTCTCTGTTGAGGTAAAACTGAGTATGAATTGACTGTCAGACTCATGCACACCACATAAACACTGCTGGCAATTGCGGTGAGACAAGTTTTGCTTTGCTGTCGTTTCTGTAGATTAAAGGATTTAATACTGCATATTTTCACCAGGACACATGCAAAGCTGGAAACAGCCAAGAGAGATTAGTGTTACCTATGATCAACACGAAAGATACATTTTTTTCCCCCAACGCAGTGGTGGACTCTGTAAAAGTGTGAAGCTCGGTGAATACCTCTTCCAGATCTCCATGGCGTCATAGTTGGATTTTGATTTTATTGTGTGCCTATAATCCGACGGCCTGCCCCTGCTCCTGGCAGTTTTCTCAGACACGCCTCCATGAGCTCACTGGCCACAGGACTGCAGGTCCGACTGCATGCGTCTGCAAAAGCATTTCCTAATGCAGAAAGACCTGAAACTAAGAGAAGCACATGGAAAAGATGTATTTTGGGTTTATTCTAGTAGATGTGAGCGGAATAAGACTTGGCTGTGCAGCTGCTCCGTGGCTTGTTCCATAATCTCCGACTCTGAAAATAAAGTTGATTCTTATTTAGAGAGATTCTGTACACATCTAAGATTCTGTACACATCTAACCCAAATAGGAGCAATTCACTGCAGGCAGTTTGGAGTATTGTTGTACAAAGTAAATCATTTCAGTGTTAATCCATCTAATTGTGGAGCCACATGCATATTTCCTGCAGTGCCAGCCAGGAAAACAGAGACAAGCTGCCCAGATTCGCTTATTACCAGGAAATTCCTCCAGTTTTTCCATATGTATCTACTGGTGCCCAAACTAACCCTGAAAACATGCCCGCATGGGTCCACTGTGGGTAGTTGTGGGTTTACTGTGGGACAGTGTGGGCAGGGCAAAACCCACACTAATCCCATGTGGGCCTCATACAGTTTGCCCACATGGGCCCAGATGCCCTTTGGGGCCACTTTGTTGGCTTTTGGTAGACATTGCCCACATGGGCCCCATATGGGTCAGCCCATGCGCGGCGTACAACAATCAAACCCATGGTCTTGCCCACAGAAAGCCCACACAGAACCTTCTTGCTGTGAGGCAACAATAGTAACTACTGCGACACCGTTTAGCTACCACATCAAAATAGTGATTAAATGATGTTTACCAAGAATCTGGTACCACTACATAATCCGGCCTGCGTCTTAGTGCGTACCTACCATTCACTTGCGTCCTACTTTACCTGGACTTCCAGTGTAACTCCTTGGTCATTTCCCACCTATTATCTCCTGTTTTACAGCATAACTCGCGGCCACTTGCTGTGTAATTCGCGGAAGTAAAGGTGTAACTGAATCATGGCCAACTAGTATACCAACACAAAAGGATACAACCTGGAAGCAAAACAACCACAGCACCTCACAGTTCCCGTGAACAGTAAATTGCAAGGTCACATTAGCGTGGTACTACCTGATGAGAAAAACTGTACAGTTAAAGGAGACATATTATGCCCCTTTTCCACAAATTAAAATAGTTCCCAGGTGTCTTAAAGACATGTCTGTGACATGCTGTGGTCAAAATACTCCAAGGATCAAACATCACGGCTCTTTTCGTACTCTCTAAACAGCCCTGTTTAGAACAGCCGGGTTCAGTGCCTGTCCCTTTAAATGCAAATGAACCCCTGCTTGCCCCGCCCCACCCCTTCTACTGGTACCAGGTAAGGGTGGTATTATGCAAATTCGAAAGCCAGTTACATCACTGGAAGACATCTGAGGGAACAGCTCATAAAACCACATGGATTTCAATCTAGGGAGCCTGAAAATTAGAGATTTTTTTGTCAAATCTCGCATCTTGGGGGCCGGAAGGCAAGACAAACACCCAAATATAAAGAGCCTTCAAAAAGTGATATTTACATAACATGTCCCCTTTAAAATTTATTAATCTGCTCACTTACGGCAGTAGGAGGATACTCTGCTGTTCTGAGATGTATAGCCTCTAGCATTATGATGTATGAGTCTTGATGGAAGTTTAACATTTTTGTAATATTTTTATTCACTTTTTTTCCAAAAAGATCAATACCACTTGTCTGTCTGCATGATGAATGTGAAGCTAGCTTAGCTTGTTAGCTTAGAATAAAGACTAGAAATAGTTTGTTCAAAGTTTTAAAAAAAAATGTGCCTGTTATATCGTTTCTGTAAAAATACAATGTGAAAACTGCCAGCATCCATCAGAAGCAGACATAAAATATTTTTATATTTATACACATATAACTTTTGTGACTTCATGAATATTAATTCACAACATATACACTTGCCAAACACACTTGCATGTATAAAACACATGACATAATCGCTGAGTTGCTGGGATTTCTGCAGTTTAAAAATTTGATTTTTGTTTTTCACTGTGCGAACCAGTGAAACACTATTTTACATCAATAAACCTAATTCATATCAGGCAAAGGCTAAAATGCAGGTTTAGCACATTGACCAAATTGTTGAACTTGAGCATTATGAGGAGCTGACTAAATTGCTTGGCTAAAAATAGCATTTTATTTTATAGCAAAAAAAAAAAAAAAGCCGCTCTGCTTGATAAACTAAATATTCACTTTCTAGACTTAGAAAAAAGTCATAGTTCATGGCACATAATGCAGGAGCCACTTGTTGAGGGAAACCGATTTGCTGAAAATTTTCACTGTGCAGGTTGTGAATCAAAAGGCAACTTTACACAGTCACTTAAACCCTCTCTGTCTGGACGTATTTTAATGAAGGCACACAGTGAAAAGGTCTTTTCAGGTTTCCATCCTGAGCTTGGATCCTGCTCCGTAGCTTCTTCATCCTCCTCCTCCATCGTCATCATCATCAGTGGTTCTCATGGTTGGGGCGTGGAGGAGGGCGTGACGGGGGAGGGGCTCTACAAGGAGGCGGCCCCTGAGGGGGAGGGGGCAGAGAGCCGGTGGGAGACGGGGGTGCCGAGTCGGGGCTGATGTTGGCCGGGGGCAGGGCTCTGTTTGGAGGTGGGGTGTACATGGGAGGGGTGGTGGAGGATGGAGGAGGGGTGGATGGCAAAGGGGGCAGCGTTGACGTTGGTGAGGGGGGCAAATTGAAGTTGGGGCTGCCCTCTGATGGACGACGCTGGTAAGTGTGGGGCAAAGTGTAGACGGGCGTGGATGGATGGTTGTAGATGGGGTAGCGAGGGGCAGGGTAGGATTTGCTGCGAGTGAAGTTGATGCACCTGCCCTGAAATCAAGAAAAAACACATTGGTTTAGCACAAAATATGTCTGTTTTGTTTATGAATTGCACAATGCAACATGTAAAAAAACAAAAAGAAAACACTATAAAGAGCAAAACTAACTGCAGGGGATTTAGTAAAAACTCCCTGAATCTACTTCTGCTGCAGCGATTGGCAGGTTCAGCGGGGTAAAGCTTTCAACAGACAGAAAGAGGAAATTCCTCTGTTAGCGAGTGTCTTGGAGGAAAACAGCATTCCTGCCAGCCCAGCCGTGCTGACGCTGGGAGCCGGAGGAGACAGGCAGCATCTACTCCTAATGACTTATCCAGACCAGATTGTTCCTCCAGACAATGCTGCAGTCGTTTTCTAGCTCCGTCCGCTCCCTTTGCCGCTCCAGTCTTCCCTTTGAAGTCACTAGTCTTGTGATTTGAAGCAGACATTACTTTTTAAAAGTATTTAGCCCCATGGAATAACTGTAGCTAATGTCATGTAGATAAAATTCCTCTTTGGTTTCCATTGTGTTATTTGATGCTGAGCTGGAGGCCGTCGCTCGAAAACTTCCCTTATCCCTCATTTCCAGGGGTCATGGATTTAAACTCTGCTAAATTCCTAAACATCTGCCTGCCAAAAGTTGACATAGTCAGTTCACAATCTTTTCAATTGCTTTGTTTTGAATGCTTGCACACTTATCTAACAGCTGTTGAGAGCCAATGCTGCTTTTCATTACAAAAGAGCGGAAATCAGTCTTGACTTATCTCTGCTTAGTTCTTATGTCTCACCTTGTCTCCAGGATGAGGTCTCATGACAGACACTCTATCATAGCCTTTTCTCAGGAACACACACAGAGCGTCCAGCTTGCCCTAAAGAGAGAGGTAAAGAGAAAGTCATAGGTGATGATGATAAATCATTGTTAAACGATGATATCCTACAACGATCATTAGACTGACAGAATTTGTTTGCACTAGCGAGCGAGAATGGTCATTTAAAAGATAGACAAAAAGCTACAGTAATGAAGTGTGTTTATTTGTGGCTCTGCCAGACTGTATCTGCCCCACTTTCTTCTCCAGATGTGTCTCTTTGATAGGACGCTTTTTATGCTAGAGAGAGACGTTTAAATAAAGAAAGCATTTTGTTAGAAATAACACCCGTTCAACAGATTCCATATTCAGGGGTTAGCTCAGTTCATGTCTGGTTCATATTACTATCCATTCAGCTGACTAACATGTCAGGAAACGGACTTTATTAACTATTTCCTGGTAACAAATCATTCCCAAAAACGCTTACAAAGTGACATTTTTAGCATATGGTGCGTACACTGATCGTAAGGAAGAGGTTTTAATGCCAGTACCAGTTTTAAAACATCTGGATTCATGGTGTATATTACATATGTTCTCGTTGTGTGATTTGTGTTTGGAAATAGAGTCTCAGTAACACAGCGCCATGACAACTGAGCAAACTTAGGAGGAAGGTGGGATATGAAAAAGCTTTGAATTAGAGTTAAGGTTCTGTTATCAAAATGTTACAATGAATTTGAGTTTTTAGGAATAGGCAAAGGCAAAATATCAACATATATCTGGTCACAAATCTCAGAATCGAGCTAAGTAGGCTAATAAGAAACATGCACAGTATGTTTCCTGTGAATGACTGAGATGAGATAATATTTTTTGAGCACCTTGATGGGAGAATACCACTTCTGTGGGCGATGAGATTTGTGCATGTTGTAGTAAGGTCTTGGTGGGGGGTAGTCAAACTCCTGTTCAGGCATCACAACTCGAGCATTTTTAGCCTTTTCCAGTTTGGCTCCTTCTTCAGTGGAGCCTTTATCTCCCCAGCGGACCTGAACAAAGACAGAAGCTTAGACTAACAAGGCTTTAAAATGGCAATATGGCCGATAAATCAAGCATCACACAGCTGGTTACGTCTATTACAGAAGCTCAGAGCAGAAAGGCAGAGAAGTAGCTACTGGCAAAGTAGATTAATTGAGGGTCTGGTTCACCACTCAGGTCCAGACTCCAACATCTGCAGGATGGGTTACCATGACATTTTGTACATGCAGTCATTGTTCAAAGACTATGAACGCTGCTGACCTCAGTGAAGCATTGACTCTAATGTTACCATGACCTTGACATTTTCGTTTATTATCTCAATGCCCAAAATGCTGTTTATCGACTGTCATGAAATGTGAAACAGATATTGTACATTTTTCTTTTGTTTATCATTACCTGGTAGAGGTAATGGCCATCTCATTGGCCTCAGCTATCCTTTGCATTCATTGACAATTAGCAATTGTTAGCGAACGTTAAGCGAAGATGGTGAACAGTGCAGTGTAACAGACTGAGATTCTTGTTGTGATCCAAACTTGTTATAAAAATATCATCCCAGGCTGGAATCTGATCTGAGCTGATAATGTCGGGCCCAGGACTAAGCCTAGCCAGTTTCTTACCCACGCAGCTGCATCTATTTTGCCTGTAAAACATGACATCTGGTTGTGCTATAACCAGATGTTTATAGCATATCTACATGGAATTTAATTAAACCAGTCCACTGAAGAAATACAAGACAACAGAAGTTGACTCCCTTGCCACAAAGTTTTATTGTGTCATTACATGCAGTTTCAGATTTGGGATTTGTCCTAAACCTCTGAGAGCCCATACATTTATATTTGATGCCGTTTTATGGCATGAAACCTCAAAATTCAACAAAAGACCCACAGCCACAGGTAAAAAAAATAAAAAATAAAAAAGTCACTAAATCACTAAGAGTTTTTTTTTTCCAGGCTTTTTTTCTTCTTTCTCTTTTGCTCCAACCTCTGACGTTGATGGTCAGAGAGCCACAAAAAAGGCTAAAGCTAAATGTCAAGAGGGATTCGGCACATTGAGAGTGAAACCAGCACTGTCGAAGCGACCTTGGAAGTTCATTACTCAAACACACTCTCTTGCAGCTGCCACAGACAAGCCATGAAGGCTTTGACTTGGCAGAGAAAGCACTTAAATGAAATTGTGCATATTTTCCACAGCTCTGTTTGGAAGTGGTGCCACTTCAAGGCAAATTCACAGCACAGGCTCCACAGACCTGCACTCCCAGTCGGTGAAGCATTTCACACTGACTCCTGTCTCCCTGACCTTCATTTGCTTGGACAACATACACATCTGGTCCCTCTTGACCTGGAGACGTGTCAGTCTCCTTCTCTGTTGTTCACTTCTCTCAGGTATCATGTAGCACAGCGCCCAGATGTCAGTCCGACCCTGACGCCCCTTACTCTAAAAATACATCTCTTGATGACTGATGTTCTGCTACTTTTTCCTGTCCTGGAAAATACATTTTGATGATGCCTTACTTTTATTGAATCCAAATCTTTTCACGACTAACAATACCTTTATTTTTGCCTGAGCGGACGGCAGAGAACCAAACACATTTGTCAGTTGTGTAACAACCACAAATGAATCATTCGAGCTCACATGATTCAGCTACCAGCACAAAGCTCATTTTGGCCTGTGGGTCTCAACACTTTGCAGTTTGCCGGCCAGATGGCCTCATCCTAACTCTTACTGGCTCGCAACAAAGTCGTTTCCAGTATGGACTTGCACACTCATGTCTTTTAAGGAATGAGTCGCTTCCTGTTTCCCTTTGTGTTCCTGCTGCAGTTACGTTTGATCTCGCTCGATGCAAAACAAGCTGAACAGCAGATTCAAGCTGAGCCACGTTTCTCATCTGTGAACCTGATAGATGGAGATCCATGGAAGATTTAATACCTAATTTTTATATTCTAAGGATAGTTCATCTTGAATTTAGCATATTGAGACGATGGGTTCATGTTGAGCTCATGTTTGTCTAACTTCACAGTAACAATTCATCTGAGTGAGAGAGTCACCTGAGATTCTGAATCACAGTGGATTGTGATTACGTATACTGATTCAACTGCACTTCACAATCTGTGTTACCTCCATTCTCTTAATGCCTCCGACTCCACGTCCTCCGTAGTACGAGGCATCCACAGTGGGCCACCTCTTCTTGGGAAAGCCATCCTCATCATCCTGAGAAAGAAAGAAAACTATGTTCATCTTTGAAACAGAAAAACAAATGTTTGAGAATTTTGCTAAAGAGAGTTTCAAATCTTTAAAAGATCAATAAATCAGGTTATTTTCCTGAGATGTTGAGTCTGTCACATGAGAGTGTAGTTTTATTATTTAGGTTACTCTGAATAGCTTTACTCAGATGCATGGAGTTAATTTGCAGTGATAAACAAGGTGAAGAAAATCCACTTACAGAGTCATCCTCTATTACTGGAGGCGGCGGTGGCTCATGAATGACCTGCAAACAAGAAAAAGAAAAACATGTTCTGCAAACCTTAAAGGACAGTGAGTCAGATCAAACACTTTTGCCTTTTATTTGTATGTATTTTGCTGTGAGAGGATTGAAGGTGGTTGCCATCCATACCACAGTGCAGCAGAGAGGCCAGAACCACCACAGGAGAAGAATGGTGAGCAGGAGCAGCAGGATGAGCAGAGCGATGGCCACAAACGTCCCATCAGACTAGAAGAAAGGAAACAACCAGTGTGACAGGGTAAATACTACTACTACTACTACTACTACTACTACTAATAATAATAATAATAATGATAATAATACATTTTATTTGTAAGCGCTTTTACAAATGCTCAAAAACACTTTAAAAATCATAAAATAGAGCAAAGTCAGAATTACAACAGTAATAAAACAGTATAAACCACACAAAATTATATATTAAAAGCTAATTAAAAAAGGTGACTACTCATTTCTGTGATTGTATCTCTGATGAGATGTTTGTCACAAAAGCACCACATAAAACTGAGAACCAGGTGCTATAACTACAGTACTGGTTTCGTACTTACACAAGTGATTGCAGTTATTGTGACGGAGCTGGATATGAAGCTCAGGCCGTTATTCATGCTGACGTGTAGAGTGGCCGAACTGGAGGAATAGTGAGAGTAAATAAAAAGCAAAGATGCTCAGTTACAACAACAAACTGAACAGATGAATCATATTGATGTGACAGCTGTAAAAAAAAAAAAAATGTGGTGCTGACTTGAAGTTAATATTTCGATTTCTGTTCCAGTCTCTTTGATTTAATTGGTTTAATGTGACCCAGACAGCTTCATCTGAGAACAGTTGTGGTATAATAACTCACGTTCCCTCTTTTTCCAGAACAGGAGCTGGGCACAGAAGGTAGGTGTCTCTCACCACCAGAGGTCTTTTCACTGTAGAAAATTAAGATTTTGACACAACACAAAGTGTAGATGAGTCAAGACAAGTCATTGTCGGTGGTGGAAGAGAAAGTAAAGTGATGCAAAGGAAAAGTTTACCTCACTTTTTCTAGCAGCCATGAAACTTTGTGAAATTCAAGCCTGAAAATATTCTTTTTGTTTTTTTAATTCCTGGACTTCCTCTCTTCATGGAAAATGAAGCAAATGAGGGAGGGTTGTGGTTTATTTACCCTGGCTGAGTGAGTGTCTAGTGTGTGCAAAGACACTGCTCGTCCCTGATGAGATCCACATTCCCCCCCTTTAGACATCTGAGAAGCTTTGAGCGTTGTACCAGCTGATTCAAAGCAGGGGGAAGAGGGTGCTGATGGTTTTCGGGGAGGACGGGGATTTAAATCATTGGGAGCCACAAAATGCGGCTCTTCCCCACCCCGACCCTGTCTGCATGGCCAAAATAAACTCAGTGCGATGGTGTAAATGGCTGCTGAGCACAAAACTGCTGCAGTTTTTGGATTCACACACCCACAAAGTTTTGCCATTGTCTCCATATAATGTGGGGGAAGAGAGGTGGTCGATACACGATTCTTATTCACACACTTATTAACATTGTTTTTATTAAAATAAACATTCAGTCCTGAATTATGAAATCTACTCTGTCTTACAAATTGCACCACAATAATGTAACAGATCCATTCTCTGTCTGTGCTTATGTCTTTTATTCTTTTGTTCTCCATCAACAGAAACACACTCTTCTCCAGTAAACCATATGATACCTTTGGGCAGAACCAGCCTAGCAGGCAATAAGCAATGATCTAAAGTCATGTGTCTGGAAACCTGACGACTGTAACTTTAATATTCCCTTAATTTAGCTGCAGCTGGTTTCTACCAACTCCTGAGGGAAGTATCAGGCTCAATAGCTGCTAAATGTTCCACTATATTTACCAGCGTAGTCTGGGTCTCCAACTGTGTCTGTCTTTTGTTTGCTGCTGGGCAAACAGTAAAAACCAAAACGAGATCAAAGATGCTAAAATGATCCTTTAACATCACACATCATTTGTCGATTAAAAGTCAAAAGTGAAAAACAAAACCCTTAGAAGTGCAACCTTTAATGCATCAACAATTTTGACCTGAAAATTTGATTTTCTGCTTGAAAACGTGGAAAATAAATACTACACAGCTGAAGATTACGAATGTAAACCATGGGAGCAGATACTTACTCAGAGTGACTGTGTCGTTGATGCGGAAGCTGCAGAGAACTTTCTGTACGTCTCGGGCGTGAAGGAAACCGTTTCCTTTCACCACAACCTGGAAGGATTCTGAGGGAGGATTAAACAACCATTCAACAAATATTAACAAATATGTTTTCCTTGTAGTAGAACATGTAATGAAATTTAGTAATCTTAGAAGGTGTGGTAGAGTCATGTATCTGGAGTGACGTGCCTATGTGTAACTGAGTTTTTACCTCCTTCACAGATGCTGGATGGCTCCACAGCTAGGATCTCAATGCAGGATCTTTTCAGGATCTGAAAGGTAAAATAACAATTTAAGTTGATCTAAATGTTGATTAGAGTTGCTTTACTAAGAATAATTATGTATATTTCCATGATATTAAAGAGCCATGCTCGTGTCTTATGTACTGAGTCAATGACGCCTTGTAGAGCCTGAAATCCATCGTTGACAGGGAAGACGTGGTCCTGACTGTCAGCTATCGTTGACAGCTGTCAAAAAATGAGTGATTAATTATGTGTCTGACTGTTTGGTCCGATGATTGATTAATGTAATTTACTCTTTTATTGGACATACTAATAATCTGAATGGTTTACCTGGGTTTCGTTGAAGTCTTTTACTCCCACACAGTAAACAGTGGCACCTAACTGGCGTGCTCTGCTGGCCTGAATCAAGACAAGACATTAAACACATTTAAAATTGTTGGATTTGAGTTGGGATGTGAGTGTTTACTTGAAATTAGAAACCTTTTAGCCAATCAGAAGAGAGGCTCAGATCCTCCTCTCCTCTGATTGGCTGGCAGAGCTGTTGTTGCTAAAGAGTTACAAAAAGAAGCTGGAGAGAGTAAATATGTAAAACTGCATTAAACATATATTTTGATACGTAAAGCCACAAATGTACAGAATCTTCTTGTATAAAACCTATAAAACAGCAGTATATAATATGAGACTTTTAAGGTTTTAAATGTTACATTACTTTCAAATAACAGTGCGGAGAAAGTATGACTTATGATGATTTGAGTTATTATTCCTGAAGATAATAAACCCTCTGTTTAAATGAAGTCATTAACTGTGCTGTTGTAATGTTTAAATGATGTTAACGCCCTTCTTTTTAGTGCTGGGGTCAGTGGGTTTCCATGTGACCTCTCTCACCTCTCTTTGTGCCAAGTCAAACTGATTTTCTCTCAGTTCACCATCTGTCAGGGCGATGATGACACTGGCTGTCCGGTAACCTGAGAGTCAGAACCAGAACCAGAAAAAAAAAAACATCCCGAGAGATCAGTTTTTTTTTAATCTTGTTATTTTTCAAAGTAGGAATCAAAGTAGGACCAACTGCACAAAATATTTTGGACATAATTGTCATTTGATCCACAGAGCAGCTGTGTTTTTGTTGTTGTTTCTCTCCCTATTTGATGATTCCACCACATGCGTGAATAAGGTTGTGATGACAAAGATTTGAGTATGATGATTAAGTGCTAAAAAGGAAAATGTCCTACTCACCATCTCCAGTCCCGTAGTATATTTGTTCACTGGCCTGAGAGAGAAGTTTCAAGGCGTCAGTGGCTATAAATTTAAATGACCCTCATTAAATGGAAAACAGGATCAGCTCAGCTGGATCCCATCGGTGTCGCAGATGACTTACTCTTTGAAAACCTCTGTGCATGAAGGTGTCTCCACCCGGCTGCACCATACGAAGCTGCTCCAGCCCGCCACGGATCAACTCCCTGGTCATGAAACGTAAACATATTCCAGAGGATGGGAGTGAATATCCAATACAATGTGATGACAAAGGACAGAGGATTAAAGTGGATGTTTGAGTGAGGCTGTGAGTGTGTGTGTGTGTGTGCCACCTGTCTTCTGTTAGTGCCATGAGAGTCCGTCCTTCTGTTGAAAACACAATGAAAGACATCCGCAGCTGAGGACTGGAACAAAGGAGAGACTACTGTTAACAATAATATTTAACCTTTCATCATTTTCTCCTTCTCTCTTTACTCCTTAAACCCTTGCTGTTTCTGTGTGGACCCACCTGATGAACTTGTGTGCCAGGTGGTCAACAAAGTAATATATCTCATTCCAGTAATGCTGCACGCTGCCAGACCTGAGAGGGAGAGTCGGTGGGTAACGATTAGTTAGGTGGTTGTTTGAAAATATCACATCACATAGCAGACCTGTGTGTAGCCCAGTTTCCGTTAGATTTCTTTTTCTTTTCCACGTCAACAGTATAACTTTTAACCTCACAACTTCTCTAGAGTTAGACAACAAATCACACATGTACATGGGTTGTCACACAAGGTAAAATACTGCACACTGCATCAATCTAAAGTTGTTTTCACAAGGCTGTGCAGGGTAAAACCCAAATATACTCAGTTAATTGTACAAGACAAAGACAATCTGGTTATCTTCACATCTGAGAGGCAAAAAACTGGTGATCTTTTCTCTCTTTTTTTTGTATTTTAACAAATGAAGGCTGGTTAATTGATTTAGATTTCTTAGACTATAGCTGCTTTTTATATGTTACTTTTGCTGTTGTCTACACATTGATTGATTCTCAGTGATCAAATTCATTCTTAACTTTGCATATTGTGTGTTTTTGCCTCTTTTTTTTAATCTGGCTAATTAATTAGACTAAAATATGCCCCTGAATAACATTAGCTCCTGGCCTGTGACCCCATTTGCAAACCAGCAAATGAAAAAAACAAACAAACTTATCTTTACTAATGCAATTATAATTTTACTTGCAATAGTTATGTCTTTTCCTTGTCAAAAGCATGTCTTTCCTCCCAGCTCTAGCCTCATGCTGGCAAGGAAGTTATTTCAGAAGCAGCACGGTGGCGGCTGCAGACTGCCAGGCCAACACTTACAGTATGACATGATCAATGATGTTCTGACTGCAGGCAATAGAAGGGGGAGCACGCAGAATACCGAAATACAATTTCAACATGATAAGAAATATATTTATATTAATGCACATAAAAAACAACAACAACAATCATTTAAACACATTTGTCTAATCTCCCTCCCAATTTGCTGAGGACCCCTTAGTACAGTGTATTTCAGCACTGGGGTCGGGACCCCACTTGGGGTCGCCTGGAATTCAAATGGGGTCACCTGAAATGTCTAGTAATTGATTAAAAAAAATTACTGATAAAATATTTTTATAACTAAATGTTTAAGAACACCACACACAATCTTAAACAACTGTACTCTACACTTTAACTTTCTCAAATATAAATCAAGTTTCGGCCGCCAGAAGAGAGGTTCGCAGAAATTTGTGACGCCAAAATGGGGTCACGAGCCAAAAAAGGTTGTGAACCACTGCCTTAGTATCACAAAAACACAAGGATGATTACGTGACGTGTGGACATAACATCTGCCATCACATGTGTATTGTTACTGTTGTTATAGGAGCGGATCCATGTATTCATCTTACTGAGACTTCACATAGCAGAGCAGTGAGGTTGATCTTTTGTATTTCTCTCTGAACGCTGATGCTTAATGTTTCCACTGTTTCTCTTGTGACCTCCCAGCTCATATTTTAAATGCCAAACAGTTACTGAAGTGCCACGTCATTGTCTCAGCTGAGCTTCACATTATATCAGGTCCTGGTCTGGTCTCGCAGCAGGTGCAGACCCAACCAGACAATCAGCAGAAGATAACCGCGTTTTAAGGAGGAAGTCAGAAATTATAGAGAATTGCGTGGCAAACGCGCATAAACACAGCAGCCTCTTCTCACGCTGCACTGCCCCTCTTCTTCTTCTTCTTCTCCTCTCTCGCTTATGTTTTCATTTATCCTGTGATGTGAGTCCCAGCGCAGAGACAGCCAAAAACTTCTTTGGAACATCTGGCTCCAATGGAGAAAGGGTTCTGCAGACTGAGGGAGCTGATGCTGGGGACTGTATGTGGGCTGTGCCTGTCGGCGAAGCGTGGCCGCAGTCTGACAACAGCAATCCCTGCAGTGCACTTTATCATGAATACGAATGCATGCGAATACATAAACATGCAGCGAATGAAGATGTCATCATGTAAACACTTTCTGTCTATCTTATAACTTGACCTCATTGGTACTGACTGAGTTGATTGCAAAGAGCAGCTTACACAGCTGGAGTGTATTTTTGAGTGGCTCCACTACAAAACAATTTACAAAACTGCAAGTTTCATCCAGGATAATACGACTATACACCCTGGATAACAACACAAAACCACACAGCACTGACACATGACTTTATGTGACCTGTTGAGGAGTTTCACATTAGCTTCATGACAGCCTAATGGACGGTGTAATACAACCCTTGTGTCAGCCCTCACAAGGCATCCAGGTCTGTGGTAGCATACATTTAATTGGTAACTATTTTGATACTCTATTAGTCCGTATTTCCCAATAAAAAGGACATACAGCTAATTGTCTCTGTTGTATCGTTAGTATAAGTTTGAGTTTCAGACTGTTGATCAGACAAAACAACACATCTAAAGACAGCCAGTAGGCACTTTCCACTATTTTCTGACTTTTTTATGCAGTGGTCCAAACCAAAAATTGATAAATCTAGAAACAAATCAGCAGATCAATAATAATCAATAATGAAAACAACAAATTAGTTGCAGACAGTTTGAATTGTAGTGCTATTTATCTGTTTTGAGAGTTGGAAACTGATGGAGCACAGCGTGCTTCTCCACAAGAAGATGTACTGTAACTGCATGTAAATCTCAGCAGCCTTTAACATGCCACTTTAAACACAGAGAGCTGGACAGCGGAGATTGCAAAATAAACAAACACACATGGGTTTACTGGATCTGAGCTTTGTTATGACATCCATGACTAGAAGACACTGACTTATGCTTCTCTTTGTCGCCACAGAGCCCAGAGAGCTGCCCTACTTTCACTCTTCACCACAGGATAAACACTGAAGCGACTGACACTTCTCATCAGCTGGTAATAAAAACCTGCAGTAGCACAGTCATGCATGTAGTAGCTCATTATTGTCTCTGGAGGACATGAATGAAGTTTGCACCTGTGTCTTAGTTTAAAAAAGGTCTAAGCCTCTCAGATGAGTCATGCACCAAAAATCATAAACTCTCCTGTGAAGTGGAGTAAAAGTGGAAGCACTCACTTGTCCAAAACAAAGTAGAGGTCAAATCCTCCGTAGCAGGACGACCCTGCCTCCCTCCTGTCGTGGACCTGTCCCGTGCTGCCGGCCACCAGGACCACCACCAGGACACACAGCTCCAGACCGAGCAGGCCCTGCCTGCACCAGCGCTGGGACATCACTCCAAAGTTGAGAGAAAGCATCAGCTCAACCTGAGAGAAGGTAAAAGTAAACACTCTCCTGGCGGGGGTTTCCTCTCAGCGAGCCATGCTGTGAAGGCTGATGTCCGAGGCATGAAGTGCTCCTCTCTGGATCAGTGTCCCATCTCCCTCAGCTGCAGATGTGAGCTGCTGGCAGAGGAGGAGTGAAGCTGCTGGCTGGGACTGAGTCTGCAGTTCCCTTTCTCTCACACACTCAATCACTTTAACTCACGGAGTTCACACAATGCAACAGAACATGTGTTAATAAGTGATTTACAGTCTGTATGTGTGAATGACGGGAGCTTTTCACCACTCCTTTTGTTCTTGTTCATACTATTGATTGTTTTTTTTCTCCTTTCACTTTTCCTGTAGGTTTACTTGCAGTTCTACACCTTAACCGCCAGTGCCACTTAGTGGTAAACATGTGCATTGTACAACTCACCGCACTGGAGCATTCAGATCACTTCATCTAAATTTAAAGATTTTAGATTAGAGATAAGATATTACTTTGTATTTTAATAAATTGTGTTGCCAAACTCAGATTTGTGCTGCTGTGAAAACTGTAAAAATGACACAAAAAAGTAAAAATCTTTAATAATTCTGTGGCCTCTTATTCTGCACCTGTCCACCAGACGTCCTCCACCTTCTCACCACTAATCATCTGCTAATCATCTGCTCTCCCAGCTGCTGCCTAACTCCAACAAGTGTTTGTGTTTATATAAAGGGACAGTTTTTTGTTTTGGTTCATTTTAATTCAACTGTTAGAGTGTTCTTGGTTTCTTGTCCCGTTACTCTGAGTTTTTGGAGCTTTGCCTGATGTGAGAGCTGCTAATGTGTTGATTAGTGAAATTCAGAGGCAGGGCCGGCCCTAGGCCTTTTGGGGCCCTGAGCAGAATTTGACCTGAGGATCATCCCGCTGTGTGGTACTGACTATTGTCACTGCTGATCATTCACACACCAACTGTAAATCTCACACACCCTTTATCAATTACATCAGCTGCAGCTGTTCTGACAAATGTAGCAGGAAATGATTAAATCAGTGCTATTAGCTAGTGAGCCCATTATATAACACGATATTGGCCCTTTCAAGCTCTATGCAGGCTATAGCTCTTTTCTCCTTTTTCCAGCATGCTGGGGGTAGCTTCATATTTCAATTACAGCCATGAAAGTGGCATCAATCTTTTAAACTCATGGCAACAAAGTAAAAGAAGCCTAAGTGCTGCGTTAGACTTTTAAAGAAGAAAGAAAATTGGCAGTAATCTTTAAAGCAGCAGGGGCCGCTGCTATGAAGAAGCAAACAAACTAATCTGAGGTGACAGCAGTTGGACATCTCACCCCCCAAAAAATCATGGCAGAGTTCCTGCTCTGTGTGTCAGCATCAAAATTAGTTCATGGAGGCGGCCGTGTCTTCTTTTGCAGCAGCAAACTAGTTCAGATGAGGAGAAGAAAACCGGATTCATCGCATTTAAAATGACATGTTGCCTAAATTAAAGTCAAGAAATAAATACATATTGGTCTAAATGTGACATCCAGAGATGAGACGAGGGAAAACCAGTAAGTGAATCTTTTTCTCTTTTAGGTTTGTCTTCAAAACTGAACTAAAAGCAGCTTCTATACAGTATTTACTCATAATAACTCTCTGTGTGTATGTGTATGAGTGTGAGATGTGTGTCTGTGTGTATGTGTGTGTGTGGGGGGGTGTAGACCCAGCTGCCTGCAGGTGGTGTGTGGTCATGATTCAACACCTGCTGAGAGCATCAGGCTGTCGACTACCTGGGTGTTTTTAGAGGAAGAACCAGCTAACAGGTATAAATCAATCAATCATATGAATTTATAGTTGTAATTTAAACATGCTGGCTGTTGTTCACTGTAGAGCTGCAGATACGTAACATCTCTTGGTTTCTGTCTTGTTTTTAATGTTTTATCCTCAAGAAGCCAACTCAACTTAACCAGTCTAGTATTAGCTAAGTGATTACACAAAACAAAACAAGAAGCATCACACAGAGTTTAAGTTTCACTTCTATAGGAGTGTGTTTGGGTCCAGGTGAAGCACCTCTGTGCTGCATGGCTGTGTGTTTAGCTGTGAACTGTGTGAGCTCTGCTCTCTTTCCTGTATGTCAGTGAATCACTGCAGCAGCATGGAGACGTGAGAAAACAGCGCTGGGTTCATGAAACCAGGAACTTTCTTTGCGCTGTTTTCTCTTCCTTTGATTCAGGGACGTTCATGAACTTTAGCTCGTCCACACATTTTGATCTGAAGCGATGGCAACTCGTGCGTTTTCCCTGCTGCTGTGCGGTCTCCTGTGCGTCTCTCTGGCGGCTGATTGGGAGAGTGTGGACACTAATTTTACCTACCTCGGTGATGCAATCGACTACAAGGATCCGTGTAAAGCCGGTACAGTTTCATTTTACGTCCTCCTGTCAGTTTATTGATTAGTTTCTCCCTAATCAAAAAAATATGTTATGCTAATGTAAAGTTGAATGTAAATCTCTGTGATGTGGATTTAAAGCCAGCTAGGCTAAACTGCAAGCTAATGAAAACATTTAAATATATATATATTAAAATCTTTCTCTTTATATTATCTTAATTTAATTTTCAAGCTATTATTAAGCTGTTCAAGAACATAAACAGTTTAGTATCCCACTAAGAGACATTAACATAACTTTTTTTTTTTTTTTTTTAGTTTTATCTAAGTCACAATAGTTTGAGCAACAAACTGTATTTCAGCAAAAGTAAACTGAGGTAAATATGTAAAAGTTTCTTTTAAAAAAGTAGCAAGTAGCTCAAAACTGTAGGCCTATAATAGTGTTTATAATTTGGTCCTTCAGCAAACAGCACTGACCTGAGGACAGTGTTTTCTTAACACAGTAACAGCACAGTGCAGTTATTAGTAATAAAGGCAAAGGTCAGACTGATGGAGAGCGTATGATGTTAATACAATGCACTGCAGGGAGCACCTGCATGTTATGTTACTTTAAATTATTTCATAATCAAACATATAATGTCTTATGTTACATATACAGACCTTATACTATCAGAGATGAAACCAACAGCTCACAAAAAGTGTAAAGTAAAGTAATGTAGCTCTATTACCTTTATTCTACTGCTGTCAAGTGATTTTCAAGCGTGAAAGAGTAGAGGAAGAAATAACAATAAAAACACCTAAAACACAAGTTTAATTCTCACATTATTATTAGTTTACAATTAGAAGCACATCATCGTCAGTATTAGCAACAAAAAGTGTTCAAATATTGAAACCAAAGAATTCATATGATAATTCATTTAGGTGCAGTCTACTGTTCTTCTAGCAGTTGATTATTTATCTTTCGGCAGTGCATCATATTTTATCAGCTGGTCATATGTTTTGTATTTAAATTATTGATCTTCATGGTAACTATAGCAGTTGAATAAATGCAGAGTAAAAACTACAATATTTGTCTCTGAAATGTAGTGAAGTACAAGAATAAAGTACTAGTTGTTAAGTACTTTGATGGTTTTTAAATTATTGGTGTATAGTATGTTTAAGAAAGTCAGGTCAAACATTTAAGTGAGATAATAATAATCTAAATTCAAAAGGAGAACATTCAGCTCACATTACTGTACTGATATCAGGTACATACTGTAGAGCACGCTAGTATGTTAATAACGAATTGTGAATAAAAAGTCAAACGTATCATTGTCAGGAAGCTGAGCAGACTGTCTCTGATTGGTCGAATCCGCCTGCCTTCCCTTTGTAATGAGCCTTCTCAAGTGAATAAGTGAAATACAAGATTTTTTTTTCCACGGTCTAACATACTAAACAGTTAATTTGGTTATTAGGGGCCTCCAGCTGGTTGGGGTTCCTTTTTCATTTGTGACTTCTGAAACTTCCAAAACACACCGTTCTTCTTCTCCGAGGCAGTTGCCTGGAGACTGGAGGTCATTGAGGCCATGCCAGCGCCGTCCTTGGCTGGACGCCGGTGAAATCCCTCTGGCTTCAGGGCATGGGGTGCACACTGCAGGGGTGACAGTCATTTACAGTCACCCTTTGCATGAGTGAATTCACTTCAAAGGCCGACACAGGGCCAGCTACGTCTTTTCATTTGGACTTCCAAAGGCTGTTACATTGCACAGCTAAATGAGTTATTTGATGGGAAATACTCCTGTGAGCTGCTTTCGCTGGATCGGTGCAATATGAAGTCTTGATTTATGCCAAGATGTACATTTGAAGAAAAAAAAAACACAAAATGCCAAGATGGAAGGAGAGGGAGGTTTCAAAATGGCTGTTTTGGAGCAAGAAACATCATCAAGATGCAGAGTAGAGGAGGAGAGGAAGTTTGCTCTAATGTCTCATGGGAAAGAAACTTATTGACTTTAGGTTTTCCCGTTTATTTCAACACAGTCTGTCTGAGCCAGCAGCACGACTTCAGTCCAACTTTCTGTCACAGTCAGTCATCTCCGCTTTTGGCATGTTTAATTTCTCATGATTGCTCATAATTGCATTTCCTTTTCTCCTGATTCCCCGCTGTTCAGGTTGAATTATCTATAATCTAAAACGGAAACATCCTTGTCAGCCATGTTGAGCAGGTAGTCACGCACTAAGTCGCAGCTCTTCACTGTATACTTTCACTCCTTATGTCTTCCTCTTTCTGCACTATGGCTATGACTGTGGATCCCTCTTGTTTGAAAAGGAAACAGCAAGGAGTTACGAGTTTAACCTTTCCTCATCTGTGATGCTTTTTTGAGCATTGATCGCATTGCAATCAATTGACACCATGTTACAGAACAGAACAGATCCCCAAGCTGTCTGACTACTCAACACTCAGGAACTACCATGCTGAGCCAATTGATAGGGCTTAATCAAGGGGCTGACAAACACTATTTTATTTACAGTACTTATTATTATTGTATCAATTTTATTATTGTTATTTATTTTATGGTGCACTTTTAACATGCACTTTATATGTGGACTACTGCTAACCCTACAACAGGTGCCTTAGTGTTTTTATTTTACTCTTTTAATGGACTGGGTTTTCTCCTGTTTTATGTTTATCTAGTAATGTTTTATCTTTAATGTAAGTGAATGTTTCTTGTCGGTGCGTGAAGCCCACTAAAACAAATTCCAATCAACATGTCAGTAAAGTATTGAATCTTAAATCTTGAATCCTGAATCTTAAAATCACAATCTGGAGTTCAAGCACACAGTGGATAATGTTGCTCCAGATGTTTGGTCACAAGTAAATTATTATATAGAGGACAAGACATTTCCTCTCATGATGTTTTTACAGGTGAAGGAATGTATTGTAAAGCTGATAAATGATTTATTGCGATACCTTATCAGGCAGGTAAAGGTCTTTGCTCTGATGTTCATGACCTCACTGGGCTATCCAGTTTCTGAACACTGAAGATGGTTTGCTGCAGGAAATATGCCACAGAAACTCAAAAACAAATTTTGCCTGAAAAAATTACATAAGACACAAATTTAGAAACCAGTGTCGGACTAACTGTAACTCTCCTTGATGACATCTTCCTTCTTGACTTTATTGAGAATGAATCTTGGTAAGGAATTGGGACATGCTTGAATAAAAAGAAAGAAAAAAAAAACAAACTCTTATGACAATAGAGCAGTCATTCTTCAAAATGCTGATTTGTACGTCGCTACATTGTTTGTAGCCGTTCAGCAACATTGCAAAGCCCATCAGCCCCAGTGTGATACAGTCCTGTAAAACATCCTTCACCTTTTAAAATGACAGAGCAGTCAGACAATGTGGCGCAGACTGTATTCAGGAGCTGTGTTTGCTGATCAAACAGACACATGGAGTCCTGTCCTGCACCGAGGAGGAGAAAATATCGCTGATGTTCAGAGATACAGTTCTTTATACTGTATATTTAGCCAGTGAGATGTGTTGATACTGCGTTCACGCACAGAATACATGTTATTTTTGGGTGTAACAACACTTTGCTCTCCTGCCTGGAATTAGATGAGAGGACTGATACCACTCACACACAGGACACAGCTAAAGTTAGCATAAAACAGCTCAACTGCCTGTGTCCAAAGGTTAACAATTGCCTCTAAAATGGACAATTTAATCCTTATTTTTTAAACATGTGCAAATAGAACATGATGTAGCTAGAGAGGGTTGAGGTGCTATTAAGCGGACTTTGTTGCCTTTGGACAGAGCAGGGCTAGTATCCACCTGTTATGTTAAATGAAGCTAACTACTGCTAATTGGCGTAATCCTTAGTTTATTGTTTTACAGAATTTCAGTCTTATGTATACTATCTTCTGTTTCCCTGTGTGTTCATGTTTCTGCTCCAGTTGCTTTTCTGGGAGACATTGCTCTGGATGAAGATGACCTCCGCATGTTCAAAGAGGCCCAAAGCAGTGAGGATGAGCCGCAGACCATCCAGAACAACCAAACAGACTCAGGTATCAAAGCTCGACTAACATGATCAGATACCAGTCACCTGCTGGAGACATCTGTACAGATGTTTCTTTCTATTCTCGTAGAAACTTCTATGAACTTTTAGCTTTCATCAACTTTTATTATATGTATTGTGTTGGCTGTTTTTGTGTGTCTTGTAGATAGACCTGAGTCTGTAATAAAGTTTATACACTGCCAGTGGAAAGTTTGGACACACCTTCTCATTTAATGGTCTTTCTTTATTAGGGCCACGGGCCATCGCACCAGGCACCGATCCCTACAGCTATGACCATGTTATTGTGTGGATTTTTTCTTCCATAATATTATTTTTCATCTTCCGGACGATTTTCGATTCGCTGCTAGATTATACCGTATATCAAAACGTGCAGTTCGATCGGGATCGGTGTGCTATTACTTTTCTCAACAGTTTACGAATTTTTTGCGACGTAAGTCGCGAAAAACTGCGCAAAATGTTTGCATTGTAGTCAATGGGACGGACGGGAAAAAAAGAGCGAAAAAGACCAATCATTGGAGTTTAACACTCGTCTACTGCTCAGGCATACTTTCACCTAGAGACTTCATTTAAACTTTAAACAGTAGACACAAGTCTTGTGTATTGTCGTATTACTCCACGTTTTGATAGGTCATGTAGTTTTTGATCAATCCCTGATCAATGACCATGATCATTTTTGGAGAAATTATGAGATTATAATGGTTGTGTATTGCACGGAATGTTCGTGTCAGAGTGCGTGACATCATCGGTTAGAGTGGGAGAGAGTGAAGAAACATTCTGTATTTTTTCTGGATAAACTGTCAGCACGGCCACAATTTACACTCTACACACATGATTTTTTCAGAATTTGTAAGACAAACTTGTTATCTCTCATGTCATGTGCTCAAAATATCAGAGAGACTTACAGAATTTACAGAATCAGCCTCTGAGTGCGGCCACGTCTGTCTCTGCTCCTCATTGACTCCAATACAAATATTTTCTGAGAGAAGCAGAACGGACCGATGTTTTAAAACTGCCAGCGTCTCCAAAATATTTACTGTAGAAATACCAAATCGTACCACATTTTTCAGGAAGTCCTTAGAGCAACGTTGATCTGTGTTTTGTTCTGATAGGAGTTACCGTTTTGTCACGCTAAGCCTTTTGCGAGACCAGTGCAGAGGCAGAAAATCGCTCTTTTTCTCCACGTTTCTGTCTGCCTCAGCCTGGGGGGCCCCTATCGCCGTGGTAACCACCTCGAGTTGCCGTGGTAATGTCTGATTCTCAGGCCAGAGCTCGTTAACTTCATAAACAATCCACCTGGCGCTCGTTTAAATGTTTATAAAGACAGACACACAGCTAAAGCTCGTAACATGTGTCAAGTCAGTCACACACAGACACACACAGACTCTAGAACCAGCTTCATGTGATTACAGTTACAGACACACACACACATCAAAACACACAGGTAACTTCATGTGATTACACACACACACACACACACACACACACACACACACACACACACACATACACACACACACACACACACACACACACACACACACACACAGGTAACCTAATGTGGTTACAGCTCCTCCATATCAGTGCTTATAGAAAGATGATCATGTGTCTGTCTGATCAGCTCTGTCTTGACCTTAAGATCGTGGGTTTGATTCCTATGTTGACAGAGATGGCAAAACCGGCATTAGCCCCATGGGCCTTTCAAAATTTCCCCAGAGGAAATTTTCTAGTTAGTGTGACTGCTGAAGCAGTCACACTATTGTTCTTCTGTTTGGCCATTTTCTTCCGCCTTTTTACGGTCTTCTTCTAGTCCTTCATACTTTGTGCTATTTCAACAATTCATATATCAAAACGTGCAGCTTTTTTTGAACTTTATCGGCATTACTTTTCTCTTTTTAACTATTTATACTTTTTAAAATATTTAACTTTTTCACAAAAAATCTCACATTCATCAAAGTCTCAACCTCTCTTCTTCACAACTCCACTGTAGTGTAGGCGTTAGGGTGCATGCTTGCCAACCCTAAGATCACTGGTTCGAATCCAAGGGAAGAACTCTTGTTATGTTATGTTGAATTCTGCTCTCCTCCCCCGCCTTCAATTGGTTACAGGTGTTTGTTATCTCCTTGATTACTCGTACCAGTTTGCAGCACATCATCACATTACAATGAATGACAACAGTCTTGAAAGCAGTGTGCTCTCTGTAGCCGAGTGGCAGAGTAAAGGTTTAGTGATCATATGGTCATGGGTTCGATTCCTGTCTCAGTCTTTTCACTTCATTGCTTGACTTTTGATTCCAATTATTCAGCTGTCATTGGACAGTCTTTGATTCCTCATAGTATAAAGCTCATTGTAACTCAGGTTCTCTGTGGCCATATGGTTAGTGCTCAGCCTGAAATTCACAGACATTTTCATTCTAAGTCATTCAAGCTTGACTCTCAAGCTTTCTTGATGTTGACAGTGTGCAGATCATTAACAGACAACAGTCTCTGCAACTGTGTGTGCACCGTGGCCTAGAGGCACAGTGGAAGTCTAATAACCATGAGGATGTGGGTTCGATTCTGACCTTGGTCAAACATTTGTATGGTGATCACAGCTTGCACTATTTGCTAATTCTGCAACAGCGTTCAGTTGCTGTCAGCAGTCACACCATTTCCATTCTTGGAAATGCTTTTTCTAGTTTCTATTACTTTCTACATTGTAGATTAATACTGAATACTTCAAAACTATGAAGGAACAGATATAGAGTTATGCTGTAAACACAAAAGTGTTCATTAAAACAAAAGTTTTCTCTGTCACCTGACCTAAACCCAACTGAGATCCTCTGGGAACTCATTCAAAACTGCTGGAATCGTTCTAGGTGACGAACTCATGAAGCTGATGAGAGAATCAAAAGTGTGCAAAAAGCTGTCATCAAAGCAAAAGGTGGCTACTTCGAAAAATCTAAAATCTAAAGCATATTCTGCTTTGATTAACACTTTTTTGTTTGCTATATGTGTTCCTTCATAGTTTTGACGTCTTCAGTTTGAATCTACAATGTAGAAAGTAATGAAAATAATGAATAAAAACAATAAGTGAGAAGGTGTGTCGTTGTTGTATAAAGGCCTACTATAAAGTAACCTGTGAATATTCTGACTGACTCTCTCTTTTTTAGATCAAATAAGTTGATGATAACAAATGCACATTTTCCATTCACTTGTTGCAGCCAACAGGTCGACCTCCTCCAATGACAGTGTCAGGAGAAAAAGATCTGCAGACAAACTGCGTCGTCTGAGGAGAGCAGCCACCTCCAGGCCTGAGCGAGTGTGGCCAGATGGCATCATACCGTATGCCATCAGTGGGAATTTCAGTGGTGAGTGCTGAATGAGAACAATAAACCCTTCAAAGTGTTTTTACACCGGAGTTTTTGGGCTCCTCTGTGCAGCCAACCTGTGCTTGTTGGCATGTGTGGTGGTTGAGACATCTTGAAACTGTCACACTCTTAAGTCAGAGTTTCCTTTCAGGCAGTCAACGGGCCATTTTCCGTCAGGCGATGCGTCACTGGGAGAAACACACTTGTGTAACGTTTGTTGAGAGGACGACTGAAGAAAGCTACATTGTTTTCACCTACAGGCCATGTGGGTGAGTTAGGAGCTCATTAACCACGTTTAAATATTTATATGTTTCATGTTTTTGTATCTTTCATCTATTTTTTTTTTCTCATCCCACAACTGTTTTGTCTCACTCTCGTCAACATCACTTCCAGCAGCAGCAGGCAGCTGTTTAAACAAGTTACTCTTGGCTAAGTTCAGCAAATTTACAAGGTGTTGATATGTCAGTGAGGTGCTCACAGCTTGTTCCCACTTTACAAATGAAACAGAACAGAAATAAACAGAAGGCACTGCAGAAAAATTACCGCAAAGAATCTTAAATGAACCCTTAAACCCACAATAACACCTTTAATATTCTCAAACAGCAAAGAGTCAGTGTTTGCTCTGCAGGGGCTGCAGGATGCGGCCCTGACCCGTGTCGTCCTCTGCAGGTGTTGCTCTTACGTGGGAAGGAGAGGTGGCGGCCCTCAGGCCATCTCCATAGGGAAGAACTGCGACAAGTTTGGCATCGTGGTGCACGAACTCGGCCACGTGATCGGTTTCTGGCATGAACACACGCGTCCGGACCGAGACGAGCATGTAAGCATCATCAGAGACAACATCCAGCCAGGTACTGTTACTGAATAAGCGTGAATGGATGTGCGTGCTCACTGAACGCTCCAGATGTTTTTCTTTGCATTTAGTCCAGTGACTGTCTGTCTGTGAATAGGACAGGAGTATAACTTCCTGAAGATGGAACCAGGCGAGGTCGACTCTCTGGGGGAAGTGTACGACTTTGGCAGCATCATGCATTATGCAAGGAATACATTTTCCAGGTTGGTGTTGTATGATGCTTTGTTATTCTTCGCATTTTTTCTTCATGCTAAACAGACTGTGGGGATTTCGCCTCTTGTTATTTCCCTCTTGAGAGTTTACTGAGAATGCAGGCTTTATTTTTAGCTCTACCCTGGCTCACATTAAGAGGCCATTAAACAGCTCCACTGGGGCAATTACTGGAAATATGCCCTGCTCAATAGTCTAATTGTCGAGCACTGGTGATTCACTCTGTCCGCTCCATCTGTATATTTGAACTGACAATATACTGTACAGTGCACCAGCCTGCATCTCTAACTAGACCATTATAGCAACTATCATTGCTTCTGACTGAAACTATACGACATATTCCACTGATAAAAGTCCTGCTCAGTATTTAATGCTGTGTTTACTGTCACTGCAGAGAAGCATCATCGACATCAAATCCAGCTCAACCCATGTGAAAGAAATCTCCCAATGTGTCACTAATATCCTGCTGCATTATCAGCTGAGCTACTACACTGACCTGGTGTTTGTCCCTTTATTCAGCTCTGCTAAACAAGCTCTATAGGAAACCTCAGGGATTTGGTCCTTTATTGTCACAGAAACGGTTTCACACTAGTCTCCTTTTCATTTCTGTCTCGTGCATGTTGTTGCCCCGTTGCTTTTCTCTGTGCTTTGGTGTTTTTACCTCCATCACCGCTCTGCTGGTCTGGGTCATGGAGGAAAGCCAAGCTAAATAAAGGCCTGGCAGTTCAGGCTTTGTTGAACAATTTGGGCTGGAGTGGCCTTTTTCTCTGGCATTCAGGAGTGGGCTCCACTGAGCCGGCTGGCACCGGCAAAAGGCCCCATTCAGAGCGCTCTGTTTGCACATGCCTGTCATTCATGGGCGCATCACCATGGGAACTGAGCAAGAGTGAGCTCCAAACCCAGTGAGAGATTATCAGAATCAATAAAGTATCAAGGTGCTGAAGATCAGTCTTGTTGAAAACGTCATTGAGCTTCATCGGGCTCATTTGTGCTAGAATCAATTTTGGAATCATTAGATCATTTTGATCTTCTCTGACAAATGAACTGCTCACGTTTTATGATTTGTCTGAATCAGAGGAGTCTTCTTAGACACAATCTCGCCCCGTTACGATGTCAATGGAGCCAGGCCGGTGATTGGACAGAGGACCAGGCTCAGCAAAGGGGACATAGCACAGGCCCGCAAACTCTACAAATGTGCAAGTACGTAAGATTCTTAGGATGTGTAGAAAACATCAGCACCCATCGATTACAGCTGTCAAACAGAACCACATCTCGACTCTTTAGATCTTTTATCATTGTCAAAGCCAATTATAGGAGTGAGTTGTGTTGTGTTGTTGTGACAGAGTGCGGGGACAGTCTGCAGGAGAGCGCCGGAAACTTCTCCTCTCCTGGTTTCCCCAACGGCTACTCAGCGTACGCTCACTGTGTCTGGAGGATTTCTGTCACTCCTGGAGAGAAGGTGAACGACATCTAACAAGTTATAACCCTTCACACACAAAACGACTGTATGAATACCTTACTTTCCTAAATTCACTCATATTCTCCGAATCCTACAAGCTGTAATTTAATTTAAAAACTTCATCCGTCATCTAACCAGAACACTTTAAAACCTCGAGTTGGTTGTGATATAATTACAGAAAAAAACATAATGAGAAAGGAAATAGCATCCACTGATCATGCAGGGCACTTCATTGATTGTTTATGTGGTTAATGTGGAAATTGATGGTAATCATGGATAAGTGAACGTATCATCTTACAGATTATTTCCTTTCTCAATCCTTTGTTTCATCTGCTCAGTATATTCCATGTTATTTTGATGGATAACCGTATGACAGTGCAGAAATATAAAAACTGATGTCCTGATGTTTAAGATATCTCCATACTCTCACCCACCCTCTGTCTGCCTCTTATGTCTGTGTGTCTCTCCCAGATTGTTTTGAATTTTACCTCCATGGACCTCTTCAGGAGTCACCTGTGTTGGTACGACCACGTGGAGGTCCGAGACGGGTTCTGGAGAAAAGCTCCACTGAAAGGTCTCTAAACCTTGACTGGCAGTTAGACTCCCCCTCTTTCTGTGTCCCTACATCCTCAGACAGTTTCATGTATCGTGTCGTGCGCTTTGGCAGGTCGTTTTTGTGGCGACACCCTTCCAGATCCAATCATCTCCGCTGACAGTCAGCTGTGGATTGAATTCAGAAGCAGCAGCAGCTGGGTCGGCAAAGGCTTCTCAGCCGTTTATGAAGGTATTTCATCTATGGTGCTGATCGTACGTGTTCATAACCAGTACCACATCCTCATTGTGAATCGTCAGCCGTTTGCTGCAGGTTTTTACATCTGATTTCAATGCGTAACGTCAACTCCTGAACTGAAATAGAGGAAATTAGTCACAATTGTCTCCTCCTGTGCAGCCATCTGTGGAGGAGAGGTGAAGCGGGACAGCGGCCAGATCCAGTCACCCAATTACCCAGATGACTACCAGTCCAATAAAGACTGTGTGTGGAGGATCACTGTGGCAGAAGGTTACGATGTCGGCCTCTCGTTTCAGTCCTTTGAGGTAAAACCGCCTTTACTCTCAACAGATGTTTGAACATTTTCTATGATTTCTGTTATTGTCCCATGTCAAAGCCTGAATTTGCACATCTTTACAGTGTATTTGTTTGTGATAACCTGCATCTTTGTCCTCTATTGCTCATCTTTTGTCAGGTTCAGCAGTTAAACTGGTATTGCAATCTTTAGTATTATCCTGTCTTGACTATTGCCCAATAATATGGTCTAGCGCCTCAAAACAAGACTTACAAAAACTCCAAATCACACAGAGAATAGAGCAGCACGACTCGCTCTCCGCTGCTCTGCGAGGAGTAGTGTAGAGGGGATGCATGGAACGCTGTCTTGGATGACAGTAGAACAAAGATTCGCTTATAGTTTGGTCACATTTTGTTTAATATTTATCATGTGGGAAAACCTAATAATTTGTTGTTGCAGCTTCAAACTACTAATGATAGGCATGGCTATGCAACCAGGCATGCCTTGAGTGCTCATTTTACCCTGCCTCTACCAAGAACTGAGGCACTTAGGAGAACTGTAATGTATAGAGCAGTGACGTATTAGAATCAGCTCCCACCATATATATCAACATTGAAAATAAATGGAGATTCACAAAGAAAATAAAAGAGGCCATTATTAGTAAAGAACTTAGATTTTTCTAAGGTTTTGAAAAGTCAAAGTTGTTTTTTTTGTTGTTTTTCATTTATTTAATTCTGTAATTTATTGTATTATGTCTTGATTGTCACGTATGAGTGTCTGGACCCCAGGAAGAATAGTCCTTACCAAGGTGAGGACTAATGGGGATCCATAATAAAACAAAACTAAAACTAAACTATTGTAATGTGCACCTCACTGTCTTTGCTGCGACTGCAGATTGAGAGACACGACAGCTGCGCCTACGACTACGTGGAGGTGAGGGACGGCAGCTCAGAGAGCAGCCCTCTGCTCGGCCATTTCTGCGGCTACGACAAACCAGACGACATCAAAAGCAGCTCCAACCAGCTCTGGCTGAAGTTTGTATCTGATGGATCGGTCAACAAAGCCGGGTTTGCAGCCAACTTTTTCAAAGGTATGTTGTTGTTCTTGTTGTTTCCAGACTGAAGTTTTGCAGAAGATGATGCGAATTGTCTATTTTTGATTTTGCCAGAGATGGACGAGTGCTCCAGACCTGACAACGGCCACTGTGAGCAGCGCTGTCTGAACACACTGGGCAGCTACAGATGTGCCTGTGACCCTGGATATGAGCTGGCAGCCGACAGACGCAGCTGTGAGAGTGAGTGCAGAGTATAACTCCACATCCTTTCATAACACATACACACACCCAACATTAGACTGCTATTATTTGGAAATATCAAGTTAAGCTGGTTGAAGCATCAGCTGCTGCCCTCGTGTGACCAACTCCTCTCACTGCAACACACATTGATCACACACTTTGCCTGACGTCCATCAGTTTGCTGCAGGTCTGTCCATACACTTCTCACCTGAAAACCGTCAATCACTAGTGTTTCTACTTCTGTAGCTGCAAATATAGCATCAAACCCCAAACCTCCACCTCAGCATCGACCTTTAGGCCCTAAGAACTCTACATACCTCACATTTATATAATAATCGACTCCACATGAGGAGGCAGCTGATTCAGCTCTCTGACAGACGGGCTTGAGGACCGCAGCTGGGAAACATCGACTCTGGCAATAAATTAATTAAAGTCAAAGTTATTTTTGTCATCAGAATGGATGAACACTTAAAAGTTACACACTTTACACATTTTATGTGCTGC
This sequence comes from Trachurus japonicus, assembly GCF_045865225.1. Lineage (NCBI taxonomy): Eukaryota > Metazoa > Chordata > Actinopteri > Carangiformes > Carangidae > Trachurus > Trachurus japonicus. The sequence goes on from NC_140918.1 coordinate 16,377,881, forward strand.
ATTAATGCTCTTCTCAAGTGTTTCCAGTGCATGTGTTCGTGATAAACACAGATGTTTCAAGAGAATCACATGATGATATCCTTCTCCCAGGAAATGCTCGATTCTCTGGTAGTTTCGTCTTTTACCACAAGGGAGCACCACATCCTCACTGTAGCTTCTCTGTGAGCTTTGTCAGTCAAACCGCATAAATGGAGAATTACACATTTCTCCAGCTGGATTTGGTGCATTCACTGATATTAGAAAAGATATTGAAATTTATTCTAAAGTGACTGATGCAATTCCAGCCCTACTACTTCCTATTACAGTTTCACTTCACTTCTTGGTGTCATTTTGTTTAATCTTGTATTTCAAGAGCTCATCTTTGTCTTCACTTAAAAGAATAGTTCACCCAAAATTCAAATTTGCAAAACTATTTGCAGAACTATTCCTTTAAAGAAAAAGTTAGAAATTACAAAACCCATTTCTGAATTTCCTAATTCACACATGGGTTTTGTAATTTATGTGATGCAAGTGTCTATCTTTGACTCTTCCACCACTAAAATCAGTGTTTTCTCCCACCAGCAGCTGCCTGTGGTGGGTTCATCACCAAGCTGAACGGCTCACTCACCACCCCCGGCTGGCCCAAAGAATACCCACCAAACAAGAACTGTGTGTGGCAGCTTGTGGCGCCCATTCAGTATCGCATCACTCTGGCGTTTGATGTGTTTGAGACCGAAGGGAATGATGTAAGTACACGATCGTAAAGACTGTTTGTGATGTATTTCTGCTCAGGGGAATATATCACAGTCTTTCTGCAGACAGTTCATTCAATAACATGCTAACGTTCCTCCTTTGTCCTTGGTAAGTAAAATCTTCTAGTGTTTACCATCAGGTGTGTAAATATGATTATGTGGAGGTGCGCAGCGGGTTGAGTTCGGACTCAAAGCTTCATGGGAAGTTCTGTGGAGCAGAGAAACCCGAGGTCATCACCTCCCAACAAAACAACATGAGGATTGAGTTCAAGTCGGACAACACGGTGTCCAAGAGGGGCTTCAAGGCTCACTTCTTCTCTGGTAAGTCTCACTGAGTCAAATATTTTGGAAGTGTTGAGGAGGGAAATATTGAGTGTTATGTAATACGTCCAGATGTGGAACACTAAAAAAGACAAAAACCATCACCTCATTATGAAAACAAAGTAGGCAGCTTTCTGCCATAATGAGAAAAACGGACTTCATGTGGAACTAAAACTTTAAGTTTTACACAAAATAAGTACATTTTAAATAAATATTCTTTTACATTCAAAATCAAATAGAACATTTTTCATTTACATTTGATATAGACATTGTTTCTAAGTTGTCTGAGCAGTGCTGCTTCTTCAAGGCAGACTGGAAGATACAGTGACTCGGTATCGGAAAGTGACCCTGGCCGGCTAGCTAGCATGCTACAGTAGCTTCAGTAGAAAACAAAGAGACTAAACCAAGAGGGATGATGAACTCTTCAAACTAGCAAGTAAACAGCTGTTAATTCTAATGTTACCTATGGAACAGTCATAAAAATAAGAATAATGTATAAATATTTTTTGGGCTGTTCAGCCTTTTAATTGATAGGACAACTGTAGAGAGACAGGAAATGGGGGACAGACAGGGGGAATGACGTGCAGCAAAGGGCCACCAGTGGAATAGAACCAGGGTGCCTGCTCTACCCACTGAGCTCAACGATGTCCCCATGTAGCTGTTTTAATGCTTCATTAGTATTTATTATATTGTATTGATAATTCATTTGTGATCTCATGGAGTCAAACCCACACTCGTGGATATTTCATCCTTCCCTCCACACTGAACCAGCACCTTTTTACCCAAGAAATGTTGTTTTCTAAAACAGCCGTCAGAAAGAATATATTTGATATCTGCTCTTTTCAAAAACACAAACGTAGAGGATACCCAGGAGATAGTTTGCTGACCTGTTGGTGTTTAACGCAGCAGATTCTTCCATCTCGAAGAGCACAGACAACCTTTGTGTCTGCACTCAGCAGCAGAGCCTAAAATGTCTAAAATGTTAACTCAATATGTTCTCCAAGTTTACCACAGCCTGTTGCGATTCACATGTTGCTGTGCAAAGGAATTCTGAATTAAAATAACTGAAACGTCGACAGATATCGACGAGTGCTCCAAAGACAATGGAGGCTGCCAGCACGAGTGTGTGAACACCTTCGGAAGCTACAGCTGTCAGTGTCGCAGCGGCTTCCAGCTGCACGACAACAAGCACGACTGCAAGGAAGGTACAGTACAGTATGTGTCTCCACTGTCCTTCATCTGCAGGATTTAAAGGGTCGGTTCGTAAATTACACAATGTTGAGAATAAGCAGACCTCAATTATGGCCTTTGGAGGTTGAGTTTGAGGCCATCAGGAGATACAAGGTGGGTCCTTGCTTTCTCCCATGTGGCCACGTTACTTTACTTTTACTTTACTTTATTGTTTTATTGTACGTGGACAGTCCCAATTAATCAACTGCATTAAATACAGTAAAAAGGGCAGCTTTAGCCAGCATGGCTAATATCCTGCTGTAGTCTCCGGCCAGATGACAATGGGCATCCTAAAAAAACAACAACAACAATATATTACAACACAATGATTAAAAAGAATCAATAGGGAAAGGATAGAGCAGGTAGGCATCAGTACAATCATGCAAAGACAGCACATAGAAACATACAAGAGCAGCACATGCAATATACCAGTAATCACACACAATAGGCTACATCAGCACATACTGTACTACACATTCTGGGATGCAGACAGACAGGGGTGCATGCAGACATCACATAGACAGATAAAACACAGACAGGCAGCATGATCATGACGCAAATAGCACAATATCTTAGTGGGTACAGGTGTAATTATGAGTAAGCCATGTTTTTAGTTTGGATGTAAAAGTACAGTATGTATGTATTTCTTTAATATGGGTGGGAAGTGAGTTCCAATTTTGTAATGCTTTAACAGAAAATGATAGCTGGCCAAATGTACTTTTCCTGAATGGGACTGTTAAGTCACCACGAGTGGCGCTTCTACTACTACTCAACATCATATTTTTTATACATACTGTAGATCAACTTGTGCATAAGGAAATACTTACATTGCCTGAGTGTTGAAGGCTCTACTTTTGATTTTCTTTTTATGATGCATTGTCCAGGAAAAATGCTCCAGGGGAAACATGTGAGCACTAAGTGACGCAACTTCATTGTTTTTATTTTCAGCCGGCTGTGATTTTGTTGTAAACAGTGTGTCAGGCATCATCAGCAGCCCCAACTGGCCCGATAGATACCCCAGCAAGAAGGCCTGCACCTGGTCTGTGACCACAACCCCGGGCCATCGAATCATGCTTGTATGTTAATGAGTGTTTTTTTGTTTTTTATTATTATTATTATTATATTGTGAAAGTGAAGATTTTTCAAACAGACAACAGCCGATCAATGTCATCCATGGCTTTTAAAAATGAATTTCAGGTGTTCAATGACATCGACATGGAGGCTCATCTGGAGTGTGCCTACGACCACCTGGAGATCTACGACGGGCGAGACACCCGTGGACAGAGCCTGGGACGTTTCTGCGGCACCAAGAAACCTTCTCCGGTCGTTTCCAGCGGCAACAAAATGTTCCTGCGTTTCTACTCGGACAACTCGGTGCAGAAGAGAGGCTTTGAGGTTTCACACAGAGCAGGTGGGCAAAGCAGCAGCAGCAGCAAAAGGAAGGTTATTGTTTCTGAGTTGTATGAAAAAGACTCTCTCCCAAAAATGGGACATTTACAACCAGGGGTTTGTTTTCTGTTGTGTTTAGAAAGCTGCATTCTTTCCTCACTTTTACGAGTTGCTCCTTTTGACCCTTTAATTTTGTGGTTGTGGATTCCCAGAATGTGGAGGAAGTCTTAAGGCCGAGGTCAAGACAAAAGATCTGTACTCTCATGCACAGTTTGGAGATAACAACTACCCTGGTGGCTCTGACTGTCTGTGGGTGGTCACTGCTGAGAAGGGTTACGGAGTGGAGATCGTCTTCCAAGTGTTTGAGATCGAGGAGGAGGCCGACTGCGGCTACGATTACGTGGAGCTGTACGACGGCGCTGACATCAAGTCTCCGAGGCTGGGCAGATATTGTGGATTAGGGGTGAGAGGCTAAAAATATCAGGCTTGTGTAGTAAATGGAGCTCAAACTAACTTTCTGCTTCATAAACCGTCTCCTCTTGCCTCTTTTCTTCAGGCTCCAGAGGAGGTCTACTCAGCTGGAGACGCCATCGTTTTAAAGTTTCACTCAGATGACAGCATCAATAAAAAAGGCTTTCATGTGCGCTACACAAGCACAAAGTTCCAGGACACGTTACACGCAAGCAAGTGACTTTTGCCCCAAATCTAAATGGAGACTTCCTCCCTAACATTTGGTCGCACACACCCTTCTCCAGAGGAGAAATGAATGCATGGATTGAGACCACAAACACCAACACACATACTTTATCTGCTAGAAAGAGCGAAGCCATGCAGAGAAATAACATCTCTACTCTTTCTCATTATGTAGCTATATAGGATGAAAGGTAAGGATTAGTTTGAAGTGATTATCATGTTGAGTAAATCCAGTCACGCCACTTGTAATGAGCTGATTACATCATAACACTGTGCTAAGATATAAAATGTATATATTGTGATATAGTTTGCGGTTTTTTTAATCATGATTTCAACTGTGTCACTTTTTGCCGTCTGAGGTTTAAAGCTTGGTCACTTCTAATGAAAGTAAAGCACTTTTCTGTATCATATCAAAATCCATATGATGATTATAGCCTAAGTATGAAAGAAATATTTTACGTCAGAGTTGAATTATTTAATATTTCTTTCTGACCTGTCTGTGCTTTTCTTTAGTTTTTGGATTTCCTTACAGTACATTAATATAGTTCCCTGACATTTTTTAACAGACGAAATTAGCACCTCGTACTTTAATATATTGAATATTTTTTTCCCCTTTTTACAGTAGGCTACATTGAGCCTAAAGAGCAGATAAAAATCTTATTTTTCGATTGTCCCAATTTGCTCCTGTGATGTAGACGTGTACTCCAGGGTGTGTAAGTGCACGATGACATCACTTGTTTACAGGAGTGAGAGACGACACCTATGACACACTTAGTCCTACCCATTATTGATGATGGGTGTAGTCAAAGAAGCAACTTTAAACTTCAATCTAAAAATGACTGGCTGTTTTCAGGCTGGTATTAGAGGCGCCCTGTGAAGTTTCCTTCTAAACAAACAAAGTTTTGTTTACATTCATTCTCAACTCACCACGTGTGTGTATCTTGAAAGTCTGACAAATGCATGCAACATTTTTCTTTCTTATAAATCACTTTTGAGTGAGGCAATGTTTACATCCACGTTTGGAGTCTTCTTCACTGCCTTTATTGATGTGTTGCAGTATTTCTATGAATGTTACTGCCGCCAGTGCAACAGCATGAAACTAACCATAACGTGTGTTGTATAATCAGCTTTTTTACGCATGTGCACGTGCATCCTCATTTAAGTATGATGCAAACAAAGACAGGGACCTGCTTGTAAAAATGCTGCTTCTTTGCCTCTAGTGGCCAAAAACTCCACAGGGCACCTTTAATTTAAACTATATAGTATTAGAGCTTCAGCATTCGCAGTACATAATGAAATGGTTCTGACGTTTTATTTATTTTCACAGAGGATTAATAAGAACTCTTTTGGAAAATAATTTTCAAGTAATACTTTTATTAAAATGTTACCCATACAACTGTATTTGGTGTTGGGTGCCACTGAGCTTGGATCAGCAAAGTAGATATACAACACACAGCTGGTATAATAAATTCATCAAGCACAGCAAGTACAAAGTAAATATCCAAAATTATAACTCACATATAAAACACTCATGATGCTTTCATGTATGAATTATTATCTGCTTCAAGCACCTCTTATCAAAAAGTGAACATTTTCCCAAAGCTCCTGAACGCACCAAAAACATTAGTTAGTCTGATATGACACTTTAAAGTGAACGAAATCATGATGTACATTTTTTTCAAAATGTAGAGGAAAAAAAAATCACAGTATTAGGCCTAAATGATATATGTTTACTTAAAGTTATTAGTGTGTCATGCACAAACAATCATTGAATTACAAAAGTAGCACTTTTTCACAATAGTCAGGTTACCAGAGTTTCACATCCTTCACTGAAGCACAGCTTCTCTGACATGAAATGTGTGGCTGCAGATCCAGTCTACATACTGAACTATGTGTCACATGAAAAACACATGTGTTTTTATATCTTATTGCACAAATACAAATACAATGTTGTATCAAATTCTGTACACTATAAAGTATGTTGTGTTTCTTTCTGATATGCCATTTGATTTCATTCTAACTTTCACCCTTTTGTTACCATTTTTCCCAGTTTGTTAAATCTTTGGCAAGAAAACTTTGAGAGGCTCGTTTTCATGCACTTTATCCAGGAAGCCCAGGTTGAAGTATGGATACAGTGTCTCAGAGAAGTTCTCCCTAAAGGTGTACAGATGTGTCATGCTCTCTGCATTATAAAAGGACACCAGGCCCCTCTTGTAGTCCAGATACACCCCGATCCTGGCCAGTGGCTCCTCCAGGGACAGGACAGTGGGAGGCGTGGTGCCAGCCATGTACTGAACCCCATAAGAGAGGGAGAGGGTCCAGAAGCCGTTGGCTGGCAGGGCTTTGATGACTCCCTTCCGGGGCACTGACTCTCGGGCCACCCCCACGGTCCAGACTGTGCTGCTGTAGACTTCGATCTCCCAGTAGTGGCGTCCGTGGGTGAAGCCCTGGCTCCCGAGCAGGGACAGGGCGGCGTTGAACCTGTAGGGGTTGTCCTGCACCGTGTGGTTAAAGGTCTGGTAGCGAACACAGGTGAGGGAGGAGGTCAGGCTGAGCCAAGGGTTGGCTGTGCTGGAGTTAAATGTGATGGCTGCAGGAACTAAAAACAAGAAAATTATGAGATTAAAAAACAGATTAAAAAAAAAAATGTTATGTTTAAATGATCAGCATGTGTTTCTGTGTACTTCAGACAAAGACAGAGATGAGGCCACCTGGGTAAATGCTTCCTTTCATGGATTTCCACACCCTGTACTGCAGGGGCCCTGCAAACCGACCCTCGCACAGACTGGGCGGTGTAAACGCAGGTTTCTCAAACTTCAGCGACGGCCTGCCAACAAAAGCAAAGTCCAAACAATGAGCGCGGACAAAAAAATTAAAAATGATCCAAGTTAAACCAGCTGGACTTTTCCCACACTCACCTCTGCAGCAGGACTTTGATGCTCTGAGATGAGACACGGGAATAAACACAGGAAAAGACAAACAAAGATCGATGATTAGTCTTGTTGTATCAGAGAGAAGAGAAAGCTTTTTCCACATTACATCAACGTCTGAGCTCAGTCTATCCCACCCTGTGGGATCTCCCTGTGGCTGGGGAAAGTCCCGCAGCCATGGCCAGAATAAATGCCTAAAGTGAACTTCTTATCCTGCAGATCAAGGAGTGAGATCATTGGCCTACATCCTGTCTGCACTCCCTGCGAGCAACTCTTTTGTTATTAGAAAAGTAGTGATATTTCAAACATTATTGTACATGAAGATGACATTTCTGGCCATTTAATTTCAGAGCAGTGTGTAACCTAAAATAGGAAAGCTCTTTACTTATTCTGGCTTCAGTGTCATGCATGTATTTTTGGAAACAACAAAAGTCTAAAATCATAAGGTCAGCATTTTTTTTTCAAAGCTGACTCATGATGTGGGTAATAGCTTCCAGATGGACAGTTTTGTATTGAACTGAACTCACTCGCAGCAGAGTGAACGGGTCCTGCTCCAGCAGCTTCTCCTCGATCTCGTGGACGGCTCTCTGCAGCCGGGAGATCTCCACACACAGCAGGGCCTTGTGCTCGTCCAGGCGGATCAGCTCCCTCCGCTCCTCCGTCTTCAGCTTCACCTGCAGCAGTTTCTCCTCCTGGTACAGGAACTGGTGCAGGTCGCTGAACTGGGCCTCGATGCGCTGCTTGAGGTCAGCGGTGTGCTCCTGAGTGGGTGAAATATGAGAGACATTTGCAATGCCAGGAGTGAAACCGTGAAAGTATGAGATCTGGGAGAATTTGAAAGAGCTGTGCATGTAATGCCTTTTTCTTCCATTTGCAGAATCTTTTGTGAATCTGTTTTATTCTTTCAGTATAAATTGGGATAAATTGAACATATATGAGGTTGCAGGCACAATGATATATATCCTGAAATCCTCTCACCTTCAGCTTTTTCACCTCTTCCTCGGCCTCTCTGTCATACTGCAGAGCTGTGTTGAGCTCAGCTTTGAGAGAATCCATGGAGCTGTTCAGAGACGCCTGACAGGACAGAGACACAACATCAGTGCACGCTGAACTTTTCACTGCACACTCATTGCTTTAACAATGACCAGTTGTTTTTTTATGCACAAGACAAAAAAGCAGATCCAGATAAAATCCCACCACCATTAAGAGAAAGACATAAGCACCGACCTTTCATAAATGCACAGAGCCATGACTGATACAGTATGCAGCCACAGGTTGTGTCATAATATAAATATGTTGTTGTTGTTCACCCACTTCCTGAGAGGAAAGCAACACACACTGTTACATTTAAAGCAAATCTTTTACGTGAGGCAAAGTGAACTCACCCTGTACTTCTGTTCAGCCTCCTGCACACACACCATGGTGTGGTTTCTGTGCTCCTGAGAGACACCACACACCAGACACACCAGCTCCTGGTCTTCGTCACAGTACAGCTTCAGCTCCTCTCTGTGTCTGCTGCAGCGGGGGACCGGGGCCGGAGCCCTCTCTGCCACGCCAACATCTGCCAGGAGGGCTCCGGTCCCGCTCTCCTCCAGGCCGTGACAGTAGCTCTCCACTATGTTGGCAACAATGCGGTTGGGCCTGTAGCTCTGTCCGGGGTACACCTTCCTGCACTGAGGGCAGGAGCCCGAGCCCCCCTGCCCGGAGCCCCTGGGTCCCGTCCAGTATCCCTCGATGCAGCCCCGGCAGAAGGTGTGATCGCAGGGCAACGACACCGGCTGCTTGAAGAGATCCAAGCAGATGGAGCAGGTCAGGTCTCTGCTGATTCTGTGAGCTGAGCTTTTGGGGACTTGTCCAGCTACAGGAGGCTGCCGCAGCTTTTCCATGGCTGTTTGCACAGCAAAGTCTCCTTCCTTTGGTTTCCAATTCTTCTTTTCTGGCTTTATCCCCTGGTTTAGTCTTTCCAAGTTCTGCAGATAAACTGTTTGGATTTTCTTCACTTCTTTCTGAGTCTTGCTCATTCCTCTGCCTTGATTGTTTTCCTTTGTTCCTTTGACTGTACAGCCGGACTTCTACGTCCTTCCTCTCCTGCAGAGTGTGGCCGTTTTCCCTGGCCTCCAGTCTTCCTGTTGACTGTGGGGAAATGGAGGGGGTGGTGCAAAAGCAGCCTCAGCCTCTCATATCCTCAGCAGATAGTAAAGGCACTTCAATGCACCCCCCTTTTCCCTCCAGAGTGACATCACATCTTAGTCAGGAAACCGAGGCGGACCGTGGATATTTTATCTTTGCAGTGTTTTGTTCAGACTCTGGGCATTATCTCATAGAAACTCTTGCTTTGCTAAACTCTTAATCTGCTGTAGATTAACTACAGAAAAATCTAAATCCACAGTATGTGACTTTGCGTGTGTGCAGATGGGTGTGTGTGCATGTGTGGGTGTGTATACCAGAAATGTGTGGGCTGTAACAGATTTCCTGCTTCTTTTTATGGCAAGGATTTCTGCCTATGAAGTAATCATTGTCAATGAGGGGTAAACAAAATCATTAAGAGATTTATACAAAGACAAAAAAAAGGCCAGCAGGAAGAAAAGTCGATCGACTGCAGACATCCTGTGAGCTCCCTTTCCCCCCATTCACTTACTACAAGAGATATTTTCAGCAGCCGGGGGTGAGAACATCTGTCCAGTGACGTGACTCTTTCTCTCAACACACAACACGAAGTTTGTCATTTACTTTTGTGAAACAGCCCTGAAACGTATTAACCCATGAACAGATTGAATATTACAGAGGTTTAACATCAAAGTAATCACAACTCATCACACACACACACACACACACACACACACACACACACACACTACATGCAGTTATGGTTTCACCAGACCTGTGATTACGTTCCAGTAGCCGACTACATAATCACAGGTCTGGTGAAACTATAAATGACTTAAAAATTGATGTGTGAGAAAGAGAGAGGGACAGAAAGAGAGAGTATCTCTGCCTCTTTAGATTATTTCAGCTTTTTGAAGAAGACATGAGATTGTCAATAGGAAAAAAAAATAACAAAGCCTATGTGATCTGGCCTACTTCTGTCTATACAGTGGGCCTATGTCAAAGACAAGAGTGACATCTGGTGTCCAGACCAGAAAATTGACAATTGAAGTGGAATTTATGCTCAGTGTAGTGTGAGCTTTGCTACAATATTTAAAGGGGCCAGGATCAATAGATAAGTAACTGTGCATTTAGCCTAAATCATGTGAACATCTTAACTCCAACAGGTGGATGAAGTTGTTTTCAGAAATGTAAAGTAGCCGCAGAAAGCATGGAGAAAACAAATAAACTGGTTGAACAACATGCCATTATATGATCAGAGTGTTGGTAGCTACATCAGCCCTAGACTGGCGACCCGACTACTGACCCAACACGGATAGGCGGAAGAGACAATTGATTTATCACCTTAGGCCCCGCCCACCACCGTTACCTGCTAGTTTGACAGGTAAAACCATAACGGATTCATATTACTGAGGAGTTATGACTCTGGAGTTTATGGACAAAACAACAACAACAACAAATCACTAAAAGACATATCAGCAGGTAAGAGTGGAAGAGTGGTTATTTAGCCTACTTTTGTGAGCTTGTTACCTGCAGTGTGTGGCTAACACCGTGTTAGCCGCGGCCTAACCCCTGGCTCTCTCACCCAAAATTCAAATTGCACTCATTATCTACTCACCCTCATAAGGGCCGGGAGAAGTTTCAGAGTTATCCGTGGCTTCCATGGATGTATTATGGTGGCTTCTCTGAGTTACAGGGGATCTCGGCGTAGCAGTGCATGACGGCGCAAATCGCGCGAGATTTGGACGGACCAGGAAGAGGAGCTTCCGCTACAAACAAGCTTGAAATATAGACTTATTTAATTTTTTTTTTTCAGAACAATTTCGCATTTCGGGGCTTCAATACAAGACGGACATTACATACGAGAAGCATGGAGGTATTTGGATGTTTTTTGGTGTGTCTTTTTGTTACGAAGAAAAGTGGTATCCATTTGCAACCGTTATATGGACATGCACTGCTACGCCGTAGTCTGGGGCCGTTGACTCGCTGTTTTGGTAGGAAACGGATCCAGGGCGAGAGAGACAGACCTTTCCGTCAAAATAAAAGCACCGAGCTAATAAAATGCGGTAAAACTCTTTCATTTAAGGAATATAATTTACAAGAACGTCCCCGAGCTATATAAGTTAACATTTTGCTTTTATTGTATTACAAGTTAATGTTTATTTTATAAGTTTTATGTTGGTGAATACTTTTATTTTGGTGAATTTGGTGATTTCGGTATCCGCTACAGACAGGAACCAGAATGCAGACTAATTGGGAGGTAACAGACACCAGGTTCTTCGCTTGTCTGAAGAGCCTGGTGATGCGAGGCTAGCTACGCCGAGACCCCCTGTAACTCAGAGAAGCCACGGATAACTCTGAAACTTCTCCCAGCCCTTAGTCGACATGAGGGTGAGTAAATAATGAGTGCAATTTGAATTTTGAGTGAACTATCCCTTTAAGTTGATTGTTGAAGGAGCTGTGTGTGTGTTAGGATGGTTAGTGTTTGAGGACAAGTCAGAGAGACTCGGCTACATGTTTGTCTGTCAAGACCCAAACTGACAACAGCCAGTTGACATGTCAGAGTTGTTTGCCTTGATAGTATCTTTGTTTGTTGGTGTTTTTCATTAGCTTGAAGTTGGCTGTGGCTGACAAGTAAAGTTGTTAGTCTCTGTACTGACAATGTTTCAGACTTATATTGCCTAGCTGCCCCTTGTATCTGAAGGTGGACAAGGTTGGTTCATTAGTTATGGGCCTATGTGACATTTATGAAACTCCGTCTGTCATTGGTTCACTGCAGGTCCAGTCAGAAATAGCAGCCTATTTTACTCTGTAATGGAAAACCAGGCAAACCTATTATGTGTTTGATGCCTCCTCGTATTATGTGCCGGAACCCTAAGGTGCTGTTCTGAGCTTTATTTGTTGCTATGAGTGGCTTTTCTGATCACGGTTGGCTGTGGGCTCCATAGACCCACAGAAGAACATTTATTGACTCAATTTAGATAATAAATAAATAAATAAATCTTAACAAATCTGGATATAGGCTAGTTTTAACTGGACAGCTGTGTCATCACTGTGACGTCCATAGTGTACATTGTGAGACTGAGAGACAATAAGATGATGGACACATGTTCAACACTGTATACTGTACCCTCCGTTGCAATATCCCTGCAATGAACCGGGTCAGATGTATCTTTTATGGTGCAGGTGTTGCATTAGTTATGATGTGCAACGGCTGGGAAACACACTCAAGAAGAGAGGCTGTGTTAAATGAAACTTTTATCTGCAGCATTTCACATTCACAGAGGTTTTACTGGAAAATAAGCGACGGCACACATTGTAATTACCCTTTAACCTTCATACGGTCCCTAATAGAAATGACCATGACAGCTTCTTCAAAGCTGCACGCCCTATAATTAACACAGGGGACGGATTAGGATTGTTGAGTTAATTAAAATGTTGAAATGCTTTGGCATTATGATTCCTCTAAGCCTCGTGGGCCCGGAAAAAATTGAGTGGGGTGCAGTAGAGGGTAAATGATTCTTATTACACATCATCAAACATCACATCCAGTTTGAAAAGGAAAGTTCAAACATTTTCAGCTGGGTTACTAAACTGGAAACTGCTTGGATGTTATAAAAGGAACAAGGCAAGAACAGAGATACTGAGTTAATTAACATTCGGTTAAAGCAACACTTCAAAAACATGAGAGAAGTTTCTGCTATTTAATCACATTTAAGTGCAGGAGATGAAGAGACAACATCAGCGCAGAGACGGAGAGGCAGCAGCAGAGTCACACTTAAAAAGACAGATTATTACCCCCGGTGTGGTGGACTAGGTCCTGTGGCCGCTGAAGAGAAAACACATCCTCACTTTTTAATAAAATCAGATTGTCTTGCAGCCGAATACAATTCTTTCAGAAGCTGTCGAGTGATGACAAAAAAGTGTTTTCCATCTCTTGCCTGTAAAAGCAACACCATATTTTAAGAGACCTGCCTCAGTGTTTTATTGTATAGTTTTGTTTCTTATAGCTGTGGATTGGACTGTAATTTTGTCCGCTGTATATTTTTGCTTTGTCTTTTGGACGTTTGGGGAAAGAGTTATAACAGCAACAAGGCCGCACAATTTAATCTGCCCCAAATCCTATAACATGCAGAGTTAATGTAAACTATAATGACATCAAATACAGTTTTAATGTTGTATCTCTAGATTATGTTTGTGTTGTTTATCGACCTGCTGCGGTAGTGGATGTTTGTGGCACAGCTAGAGACACGTGTGCACAAATGTGTACAGCCATGCATGTAAGTGTTTGTGGCAAATTCTCCAAAGGGAAAAAAAAGCAGCATTAATGAGGGAAGAGAGAAAATAAAAGAAACCACCTTTCACTCACACTCACACAAACACTATAGGCACATCTACACACACCCTCAATTAAGCCCGGCGCTGGTATGTATAGGGCACCAGGGAAACTGGAGGCTCTGTGTGGCTAAAAATAACGAGGGTGTCTGCAGGAGTGAGACGAACCTGTAGGAAGATGAGAAGCACAAGGACGGACGGAATGGAAATATTGAGTTTGTCCAGTTCTGTTATCATTTTGCTGAAAAGATATTAAATATTTTCAATCAATGTCAATGTTGCAGAATCGATGTTCTCTGATAACTGAGAATCCTCTCAAGCTAATGGTCTGATTAATGTAACGATAAACATTTTTTTTTAAAGGACCAGGCTGAAAGATCTCGACTCTTGTTTAACTGATAATCACGAGGGTGAAACCTAAAGCAGCACCAAGAGCTGCAGCTTCTTGTCTGTGTTTGATGAACCATGATCAGACGTTTCAGGGTCGTGGAGATTTGCACTTTCTTCCTCCCAACGCTCTCCTATACCCCTCGTTTTGTGCGTTCAGTAGTATCCTGAGTCTCCTGGATGAAGGAGCAGGGGTGAGAGGGAGGTTTTGCACTTGCCTGATATGTTCCCTTTACTTTCATTTTTCATTTTTCTCTCCAGTGTTTGCTTTTTAATATCTATCCAGCCGAGATGAAGCGTCGCCTCAAACATATCCATCCTTCTTATGCACTGATGGGCAAAAATACATCTCATATAAAGTGAAGAGCTTTCTCTCTTCCATGCCGTCCTTTCTGTGACGTGTGCAAACGGCAGCTGTGAAGAAGACAAATGACTCTGATAGAATCTGAGAAGAGGCACTTTAACAGATGCACAGGCAATGTCAAAGTATATTTTGGGCAACTTCCTGCTCTCATATTCATTTACCTTTCAAGTTAATGTGATACTGTGTGGAGCTGCACAGTACAAACTGTGCCATTACCGGGCTGTAGTTTCAAAACTCAAAGTCAAATCAAAGGAGCTTTTGCAGCACAATGTCACTGTGACACTGGAGCGAAATATAAAACCTGTTGATTTGTTTTTTATTATTAATAATAATAATAATAATAATACATTTTATTTATAGAGCGCTTTTCAGGGAACACAAAGTCGCTTTACAGAGAATAAAAACAGCAGATAATAGAACAAATGGAAAACTCATAGAAAACATTTGAATACAGATTAAAACAAATACAACAATATATCAAAGGGTACTACATGTTAAAAGCAGAGCGGAATAGGTGGGTTTTGAGTATATGATATGGGGTCAGTGGTGTCTTGGATGTGTTTGGGGAGGGAGGGGGCAGCAACAGAGAAGGCTCTGTCCCCCAGTGGTTTGAGAATAGGGGTGGGCAAAAATATCGATATGGCAATATAACGCGATACTTTATACCGCGATACGATATCGATATTCAATATTTAAATATCGTTTTCTTTTTCAAAAAAAAAAAAAAATTCAATTTCTTTTTTTTTTCAATTTTTTTTTCAAATAATAAATCATGTTTCAGACGTAAATCCAGTACGACTTCCGCACCTCTGCTCCGCGAGGTGTCACTGTACTGCTGCCTCAGACAGTGTGTTGTACATGCAAATATGTTGTTGTAACTTGCACTTGTATAAAATGGCATGGATAATTTGAATTACATTGTTTTGACTCAGTTTGTCCCATGAATTATCACTATCGTCTGATGTACATACAACTCGGATTTTAAGATGCATAATGCCTTTTACATTTTTCAGTGAACTATGTAGAATATCGTAGAATATCGCAATATATCGCAAAATTTGGATATCGCAATATCGTATTGTATCGTGACTCAAGTATCGTGATGCGTATCGTATCGTGAGGTCCTTGGCAATGCCCACCCCCATTTGAGAATACAGTTCAACAACACAACCATCTTAAATTGGATAAAAGTTAGAAATTACCATTATTAATATTATTATTATTATTAGTGTAATTAGCAATACGAGTGTACAGAAGGATAGACATGAAACAGCAAAGCAACTATTTGTGTGTGTGTGTGTGTGTGTGTGTGTGTGTGTGTGTGAGTGAGTGAGTGAGTGAGAGAGCGAGAGAGAGAGAAACAGTAATCCTATTTAATTTCCTCAGAGAGTCTGTGTCTGAATTTGGACCCCCCCCCACCCACACCCCCCCACACACACACACACACACACACACACACACACACACACCGTCGCTGCTCCTGATGATGTGTCTGTCTGCCACTTCTAATAACATTTGTCACGATGCAAACACCTCACCGCCCCTCGCTCCCTCCGCGGCTCCGTTATAAAGCGCTCGCCCCCTCCTCTCTTCTCTCTCTTCTCTCTCTCCTTGGTCTTTCTCCTCAGCCTCTCTCTCTCTCTCTCTCTCTCTTTCTTTCTCTCAGTTGCAGACCATAGGATCGTTTGAGGAGCGCGAGCCGCGGACGGTGGTAGCGAGCGACCCTTCTCCAAAACATCAGCATCATCAACACAAACCGAGACGCAATGCAGGTGCAGTAAACATCTGTTACTTTACATTTTATTGCTAGAAACAGATTCTTCTAACCAGCAGTCAGATGTTGTTTCTGTGTGTATGTGTGCTTTGAACCTCTTGGTATATTACTCTCATCACAAAGCACAAAGTCTTTTAACTCAGCTAAACATTAAGGGAAAAGCACCATACATGTTGCATTAATAAAGGAGTAGTCTAAGTCCTTCATATAAGCAGCTTTTGCTATGGTGGCTGGTTAATGTAGGTCTCTCTCTAGATACTTTCACAGAGTTTCATCTATAAAATGCACTATATTTAGACTATGACGATAATATGTTCTGTATCTAAAAAGTAAAAAAGAAAAAGTAGTTGTGACATGTGGTGGAGTAGAAAGTATAATACTTCCCTCAAAAAAGAAAATACAATCAAGTACGATGGGCTTTCCACCACTTGCAATCTGTCACACACTCAAACAGAATCATGCATGATGAACTAATGAGCTTGTTTCACTGGTAACGTGACGGCAAAACATGTTAAACTATATGACAAACAGAAATAAAATCAGATTTTTTAATATTTTTTTTTAAAAGAAGAGAAAAAAAAGCACCTCAGGAGTTTAAGTTGCTGGAAACCAGAGTGAAAACCATGATGCCGACTTGATGAGATCTGAACAGAGCCACTGATTTCTATCATTTCAGCCTCGAACTGCTTCTCTCTCTCTCGTTGTGTGTGTGTGTGTGTGTGTGTGTGTGTGCGTGCGGTGGCATATGTGATGATGGGTGGAGGACGGTCACCCATGGTGTTCATGATGACTTCATGTTCACAGGGAGCATCTTATCTCACTACTCAGCGCACGTGGTTTCTTTTCTTTTTAATAATGCAGCGCGTTGGATGTTGAGACCCCGAATCACCTTCTGCTCAGATCCTTTGTAGCAGAGTTTTTCATCCTCAGGGTCACAGAACCTCTAACAGGATCACTGACGTTTTAGGATTTACTTGATATAAAAGCACATTTTAAAAAACACCAACATCAACTTTACGTTAGTGAAGTCTGAAGGAACTGCTTTAGACTCTCCAGATGGATTTGAATGAGATAACCTGGCATGGATGCCTACTATATGTTTGTGTGCATGTCTATATGTGTCTGATAGTTTTTGTGTCGTTCAGGACGGTCCGTCAAGTGTCAGTCTGTTTCACCCCTCATCATCACTCTCCTCACCGCGGCGGCCAACTCTGATCTTTTATTGATGCAGTTTTAAGGAGTGTGAATTATTGAGCGACGTTCTTGATGTTCTGTATGCTTTGGCATCCTTTCATATTCAAATAGGGGACTGAGGGGGGAGCTCCCCAGACAGTGGTTCTGTCTATTTTCTCCACAAACTTCATACATTACATCCTCTGCAACCCCTTAAAGCAAAAGCTGTTTTATTCATGAGAGCCCTTTGTCACAAGTAAAAGACTTTGTAGAGACGAAGAAATGATTAAAAACCAAAGGAAAGTCAAATAAAACCTTGCATACTGTGCCAAGCCAAGACCAGCCCAATAACACTCGACAGTGACTGAGTCAACACATACTCCCTGTTACAGTGTGACTCTGAGAAACAGCCAGGCAAAGAGACGGCGCCAGACACAACAACTCATGTCAGAGCGGGAAGAGAACCAAAACATTCGCCGCCTCCAAACAGCGTCACAGATCTCATCCTAGAAATGTCATGATGTGAGTGTAATTGGATTATTTTACAGCAGATGGCTGGTGTTTGAAAATGTAAAACTTCATCATCACTGAAATATTAATCTGAACACAGACACACTCGCTGCACGTGAGATGTTGTGCGATGGTGAAAAGAACTGGTAATATAGAAATAGCTGGTGTTTCTCTGCTGTGGTGGTCTCAGAAGAGCTCCTGTTACAGGAATATAAGACAATTTCCAATTCTTTCTCTCCTTTCCAGAGGCACTGAAGAAAAACTGATCTCTTGCTACTTTTAGTGCCAAAATATGGTCGACTCAAGAGAGTAAGAGTGAGGATTTAGCTGAGGAGATTCTATGAGAGCAACAACCACATGAAGGCGAATCTGTGAATGTTGTAATCAACACTTCTTTTTTCAACTCAGTTCAATTCAATAACACTTTATTTGTCCCCTGGGGGCAATTTAAAAAGAGCATGGAGTAGCTTAGGACATGTCACAGACTTCAGGACACAACAGTCAAGGGTCGACAAACACAAATAAAAAACACAAAGTATTAAATGAGCAGCATTTGTGTGTCAGGTTTTTGAGGATTGAGGCACTGATCTGTTCATCTGGTCTGTCACAATATAAAGCTGTTGTCAAGTCAGATATAGTTCGCCAGTACCAGACCTGTTGTTCTGTCATGCAACCCTTAAAGCTTCATCAATACTGAAAATGTGATTGAGCGTTGCATGTAGATAGTGTTAGATGATCTTAAAAAAAAAATCTGTGCTGAAGTCTTTCTCCATCTGTTTAGTTTAGTTAGTTTCACCTCACTATGAAAAGTTAAACCGTCTGTAAACTAATGGAACTGCAATGGGCAGCACCGTGGGAAAATTATAATTCAAATGGAAAACAGAGCATAATGTAATCCTTAATCCTGTATCCATAGTTTGTGTGCTGTGTGGTGGCATATTTAATTTTTTTTAGCTCATATTTATCCAAACAGGAGCAACATTAGCATTTATTTAGAGTCCATCTGATAGAGTCCAATGTGTGCTCTCCTTTTAAATCTGTTCTCCAGCCTTCTGGGTCAAATTGACCCAATCTGTTTCCTTCCTCCATCCTTCCTTCTTTCCTTCCTTTCTCCCTTCCTTCTCTCCACAATCCTTTTTCCCTTCCATCTTTCCTTCCTTCCCTTCGTCCTTACTTCTTCTTCCTCTTTTGATCCAATTGACCTGTTCCCTATATACCTCCATCTTTCTTTCCTTCCCTTTTCCCTCTCTTCTTACCTCCCTTCTTCCTTCCTTCTTCCTTGACCTAATCTGTTCCCTCCCTCCTTCTATATTTCCTTCCTTTTCCCCTTCCTTCTTTCCTCCCATCTTTCCCTTTGTCCTTCCTTCCTTCTTTCTCTTCGTCCTTCCTTCCTTCCTTTCTTCCTTGACCCAGGAGGACAAGAGGTGGGTTAAGCTGATTGTGTTTGGTGCTAAGTTTAACCTGGAGCTCTGCTGAGAGCCGCGAGAAGCAGCAAAGCTGTGGGTCATAAAAACACACCAGTGGGCTGAAGGATGATAAATGTTCTTTAGGGGTGAGGGGAACTGCCACAGTAACCTGTCTCTCTCTCTCTAAAATGAAATATGTGAGCAGATATCACCATTGTCAAGTGTTCAGTAATGAATGTGGCCTATAGGATACACACCACACCAAAACAAAGAATGGGGGTGGGCTATAGCCTGGAAGAAGCTGCTTGTCAAGGTGTCTGTTGCTTGTTTTCCTCTCCCTGTCTGGGGTGTGATCAGATGATCCTTCTCATAAGAGCTTGAGGAGCACCAGAAGAAAGCTTTCTTCTTCTCCCTGAATTTTGTTTTTCTGTGCTTCCTCAGGCGGATGAGAAGGCGGTGGATGGCGGTCTGCTGCCAGATGCCAACGGAAAGGATCCAAACCCGGGCGGACAGACGGAGGGGTCCAAGTGGCAGAGACCGCGGCTCACCCGCAAATCTCTCATGCAGTGCTGTCTGGTCAAATGGATCATCGCCAGCACCACGCAACAGGGACCAGGTAGAGGCACACAAACATTCACCCGCCGCCAGGCCGAGCAGGAACACAATATATCCAATATCCGCATGATTGTGACAGCAGGGGAGTGTGGGAAGCAGGCCTTCAGCCCCCCTCACTCTACAGAATACATGAATTTTAAAGCCTCTGCACCAGCCACAGTATAGATCTACATTTCAGATGTTCTCTATTCTTCCTCAGTGTTTACAGCACCAAGCGCCCCCACGTTTTAACAGCTCAACGCTCAATGAAGGGGCCACTGCCACTTTCACTTTCACCTCTTATTCTGCTTCATATGAAGTCTGATCCACTCCACTTTTCTCCCATCTTCTCCCTGTAAGGTGCACAACTCATCCCTAAGGAACGATAAGGAATTATTTCTAAATCTAGTTTTAGTCCATAGTATTGAATTAGTTGCACAGATGCACCACAGTCACCTCCAATCACACCTATATGGAACATTTCTGGAGATGAAGAGCACTGTGTCTTCCACTGACTGCCCCCACATGCCCCAGTTTCCCATCTAAATAATTGACATTGCCCTCTCGTGCGGGCAAAACAGTGCAGAGCGTCTGCTGAACACGTGCCCTCGACATTCACAATCTCTTCCTGCCAATATCACGTCTCGCCTTGATTCCCGAATGTGTAAGCAGCCTGATCGATTTATTCTAATATCTTTGTGTTTTGTGCTTTTAATAACCCTTGGTGCCAAATACAGTGGTAAACAGACACAATCAGTCATTTCCAGAGAGGCCCTGCTGACTCATTTACTGCCTACGTCTCACTCAGTGCCAACAGACAGATGGCTTGGACAGGATGTTGATGATCTAATGGCAAACAGACTGTCACTTCAAAGTAAAACAGCTACACATTTGTAATGCAACATGTATCCCATCCCTAATTTAGACGTCAGTAAGGAAATGGTCTTGATTTTTTATGAGGCCGCCCTTTAGTTCTGTCGGTATTCAATTGGATAACAACAATTACTTCATTATTGTTAGCTCAGATAACTCATTATTCATTTTTATTACCTATACTGAAACGGAAATATTTATTTAGGTTTAAACATATGTTCCTCGCAACACAATGACTTTATCGCCATCTGCTGGTCTGTACACATTATAGCACCAGAGTGTCTCCACTGAACAGTTGATGCTGCTCTGCACTCACTCCCATGGTCATAGGCTATATGCTTACAAAAACAGTACATCTTTGAAATTAAATTTATGCTGCTGAGAATCGTTGTTAAATGAGTAAAAACATGTTTCTGTTCCTGCAGTTTTGCCTGTGAGAATGAAACACTTCCAAATAATGAATATTTCTGCCTTTACACAACATGATTCACATGAGGACACTGCACTTGAAATGAGATCTGAAAAACAAAGGTTGTAGGTGTTTGAACTCTAATTACAACATACTTTGTTGTTTTCCACCTCATATTCTATATAAAACAGTAGTTTATTGCTTAGTTTACAATATTACCATAAAGTATATAAAACGCTTGCACTTATAGTTAAATATACAGTGTGAACACAATGAAGGAAAAAAAAGAGAGTACCATGGAAATTCACAGTTGAGTCAACAGTGTTCAATCCTGTGATGAGGACATGTGTGATATTGTGATGGATGGTGCTCAGGCTCTGAGCTGTAATGTTTCCCTCACCACAGTCATTAGAGCCTGATGATGCTGAGAGTGATGGCTGCGCCGTCTGCTTCTCTTCATGCTTAAGCCACCTCAGTCCAGTCTGTATGTAATACAAGTGCATGGACACATCAGCACTTAGGGTGCATTAAACAGCAGCTGTAATGCTGTTATGTTGAGTTCCTACATGAGACAGCCTGGATCCCCCTGAGGAATAACTAGCAGCATTTTATAAGCTACCTCATCTGATGTCACAGAAAAGATCACATGTCTGATGACTGATGATATTATTAAGACTCCATGCTGGTGAGAGCTGAGTCAGTATGTGGGAAATTTCTCAGAAACACCTTGAGGGAATTTCTTCAAATTTTGCAAAAATATTCTAGGGATCGACCATTATGTTTTTTTCAGTAGGAAACTAATGACCGATATTTAACGGTATTCATTTGCAGTGAAAATTAAAGTTTTGGTGTGAATATTTAGAATAACAAAACTGGAATTAGACTGAATACAGTATACTGTTTACTTTTTCTGTACACTGTGAAAATCTGTGATAAATAGATCTTACATTTTTATAGAATGACACAAACTCCTACACAAATCTTGGTTCAATGGGGGCTGTGGGCGGGACATTGTTACACAGCCAAGAGTGGTGACTGCAGGCAGGGAGACGGCTGCATCAGAGCCAAAGGAGTGCTTTTTAGAATAAATTCATTTTATGGGTTATTCAGTGAAAAAAAAACGGCCAATACTGGTTATCGAAAAAAAATGCCAAATATCAGCCGATATTGTCGACCATGCCAATAGTTGGTCTATCCCAACAACATTCACATTGGACTCAAGGAGAAACTTCTTAGATTTAGGTGGTCAAAGGTCAAGATCACAGTGACCTCACAAATATTGATTTTCACCTTGCAAACACAGCAAACATCAAGATCTCAGTGATCTCATGAAAAACTTTAGCTATAACTCACACAGAAATGATCTGAATTTAACATTTATGTGGTCTACTATCTACTATCTATCCGTCACAACAACCTAAGACTGTGAACTGGGATAGCTGCACAAAAAACAAAAAAACCTTAATGCCATCATTTAATGTGTATTTACAAACAATTGAAAGTGAAGAAGAATAACCCTGAAGCCACAATTACACAAAATTTAAAAATGCGTTTACAGCTATAACACTGTTTGTGCGATGCTTTGCCCCTTGTATTTTTGGAGTGGCATTACAGTATCTCAGCTCATTAGTTATTTTAGTAATTGTTTGACTCGGACATTAAAAATGGGTCCATTTGGAGTCTCTAACTTACATAAGGCCATCGAATGCATCTCTGGCCCGCTCTCTCTGCCCGCTGCAGGACCAATATTTTATCTCGCAACAATTGATTTGCCCTCCACCCTCCTTTCCTACTTAAACTGAGTCCATTATGTTGTGCAGAGTCATCAGTTGTGAACTATACTCATGCTCTTCTTTACTCTCATCATCTTCTAGCGCAGCATTATCACACAAAGGCTTAACAACACGAGTATTTTCTGTCCCTCAGCCCTCATGTATGTTAAGAGGAGCATTTCACAGGGGCTTGGCAGTAACCTCCACTTCAACTTTACTGTTCTTTACTGCAGCGTCGTAAAGAAAACACTGTTTATTACAGTTCCAGTCGTGTTGTTTTTCAGCTTTGAGTGAGTCCGTCTGAGTTACTGAGGCTGTGCATTGCTGAGCGACCCGGCAGACACGAGCAGCGCCACAAAGGGCAGGGCTGACTCCCTCTCTCTAAGTGCTGTTCATATCCCGGCCATCAGCGGATGTGGATCAATGCTTGGTTTTTACAGCTTTGCATCCTTGAAATGACTGGGCAAATAAAGACAGCTCAGACTGTCAATCACAGACTATTAGTAAAGAAATTCCTTCAGTAACAACATCACTGACCTCAAACATGCACACACACACACACACACACAGCACAGGACAGAGTGAAAGGAGATGGAGCGAGTGGGGGTGGAGCCCCTGAGCTGATGGAGTTGTGGGAGAAACCCTAAAATGAACCCGCCTGGCTGTAAAATGCTGCCGTGTAGTAACAGAGATGGACCGGGTGGAGGTAGCTGTGGATCACTCCGGGGGATTCAGACCATGTGAATCTGGTTTGTCTTTGCAAGAGCACGCCGTGGACTTTGCACCTGTTTACTGAATGGAGGATGCTCTAGTAGTCTAATGGACAATTTCTTTTCTCCCCCTGACTGGTCAGTGGCTAAAGTCAGAGGTTTCATTTAAGTGAATATAGTTGCTGATGCCTGTACAAAAAAGCCTGATAAAGAGGAGGTCGCTGGGAGGAAGGAGATGATTGGCAGCAGGTGATGTTTGCGGATGCACGACGCGCTCTGTCAAATTATCTGTTTAGAAACACATCAAGAGGGAATTTAACGTTAAGTTTTTTGTTTTTTTTTTCCAAACGTGTTCTGCACAGGTTGTATCTAATGCATGGCAACAATGGGACTGGAGGGAATGGAAATAATTGCCATTGCTGTTGTTATTGGACTGTTTATTGTTGTGCTCAAACAGTTTGGGATTTGGGAACCCTTGTCATTAGAAGGTAAGACATGAGGAGCAAGACTGGAGAAAGTGGAAATGACAATCTGTATAGCACTGGAAATGTAATATTGTTTATCATTGTTATTTCACTTTTGTTGTGTGTTAAGTTCTCAGTATATGATCGTAGTCACGCAACAAGGCTGTAAAATATAAAAGGGGTGAAAAACACTCACAGTGCATTAGGGGGGACTCTTTACGATATGCTCGTATGTATGAACCACATCATTTTGTCAGTGTAAGAGCTGTAATAACAGACTTAACACAATGTGAATCTGTGCTTTAATAGTGTTCTTACTGTGTTGGTGAATTGAAGTTGTAGGTATCAAACCAAATATTTTTTTAACAGTCTTGCGACTTTCTTCTCTCCCTCTGACTCCTTCATCGCCCCTCCTCAATCCCTTCCTTGTCTTTTTCAACTTTCCATGCGTGTTGCTCTTGTAAAGACGGTGAGTACCTGCAAGTGGCACTGGTTTCATTTTTTTTTAATCCCAGCTCTCTCTCTCTCTCTGTACTGGCTCACTGGGACTTAGTGACACATGTGCTTCCATTGCAAGTCACATGCTGTGTATAGAGTCCCTATTGGACCCCTGTGGTTACTCTATGCCATTTTATGTGTGTGTGCCAAACTGGTATCTGAAATCTATGCTCTGTTTATGCAACAGTGACCTCAGAGATACCCACAGCAGCTAAAAGAAAATAGTCAGCATCTCCATCTGCTTATTTTCATCTTATTTATTTTGCACAATTTCTTCAAGCTACAAGTTTTACAAGTTTCTCTTATACTCATAAGTTTTCCCATATTCTTCTGTAACAAAAAAATACACATTTCCTTTGGTCTCATATGATTTTTCTCATTTGCATCCAATTGTGAACACTCTTCTTACCATCCTTTATCTCCTACCCATCTCCTTGTCTCACCTCTCCTTCTTGCACCTCTCCATTTTATATTTGTTTCTCTGAAGATGGTGAGCATTTTGAGTTACGTCCAGTCATTTTTATTTTTGCCTACCATCTGTTTCATTTTCTAGCGTTCGATTCCTCCCCTGTCCATCCCTTCTTTTTTTTTCTTCTCTTACCTATGTTTCCTCCCCCTTTTTTCTCCCTCCCCTCTGTATCCTACTCCCCCCTCGACTTCTCTGTTTCCTCTCTGACAGACAGCACTGACGGCGACCTTGAACTCTCTATGGTGCGACACCAACCGGAGGGCCTTGACCAGCTCCAGGCCCAGACCCAGTTCACCAGGAAGGAGCTGCAGTCGCTTTATAGAGGCTTCAAAAATGTACGCACAGCCAGTCAGTCAGGGGGATTTTAAATGAGGCTGTGTGGGAGTCAGGGGATGGCTCAGATGGGACACTCAGAGGGAATTAAGTTCATTTTTAGGCAAATGCTGTTCTGAAACATCTCTAAGCTTGAGTAAAATGATAGCGTCACACCGTTGCTGCAGATTGATCAGCAGATTTTTACAAACAGTTTGTGTCAAAGGGCTTTACATAGCATCGTTACAACATCCTCTGCCCTAAAACCCTCACATTAACTAAGGAAAAACTCCCAAGAAAACCCTGCTGTTGGATTGAGATCTGGTGTCTGTGGAGGTCATTTAAGTGCAGTGAATTCATGGTCATGTTCAAGAAACCAGTTTGAGATGACTTGAGCTTTGTGTTGAGTGGATGTGGCGTTAAAATGATGCTCAGTTGGGTGTAAGGGCACCAAAGAGTGCCAAGAAAATATCTCCCACACCTTTACACCACCAGCAGCAGTCTGAACCGTTGATACAGGCAGAATGGATCTACGCTTGTTTACGCCAAATAGTGAACCCACCTTGTGAATCTAACCAGGCAACATTTTTCCAATCTTTTATTATCCAGTTTTGGTGAGCCCGTCTTAATTGTAGCCTCAGTTTCTAGTTCTGATCTGACAGGAGAGATACCTGGTGTGGTTTTCTGCTGTTCTCATTTGCTTCAAGCTGTTGGCGCTTTCACAGATGCTCTTACACAAACCTAGTGGTTATCTTTCTGTTAGCTCAAACCAGTCTGGCCATTCTCCTCTGACCTCTGGCATCAAAGAGAAATTCCTCCTCACTAGATATTTTCCCTTTTCTGGACCATTCTCTGTTAAACCATAGAGATGGCTTTGCATGAAAATCCCAGTAGATCAGCGTTTCTTAAATACCCAGACTAGCCTGTCTGGCGCCAACAGCCATGCCATGTCCAGAGTCACTTAAATCACATTTCTTCCCCGTCCTCATTCTTAGTTTGAACTTCAGCAGATCATCTTGACCATGTCACCTGGTGGATATTTATGTTAACAAGCAGTTGAACAGATGTACCTAATAAAGTGGTCAATGTCTTGACCACTTTATTAGGTACATGTCCTGATGCATGCTTCTGTCAAGTGCAGAGGCAGATAATGCATATTGACAGTTATTGGCTGTAATGCGCCTTTAAAGGTAGCAGAGTGCTGTTAAAGGGGAGAGGAAGACGAGTTCACGCTGATGTAAACAAAATTGCAACATTAAAGAGGCTTTCTTGATGTTTGATGAGGACTGTGAGACACGGCAGGAAACTCTTTGACTTGTTGTAGCAGGAAAAGCACATGGAAAAGCATGTGTAATTAATAAGTTATTGTAGATGAGGCTTACTGTGGCACCATATTTAATGGTATTACTTTAACCATTACTTTTTATTTCTGCCAAAAAAGAAAGGATTGATTTAGGAGTTTATTTTGGTCATCAGTGAAATCAGATGCCTCAGGCTATTTGGGTGTAATCAAACCCTGACTTGTATTTGCAAGTTACAGCTTGTGACTCATCATCATACTGGCCTGTGATATTGTGAGGAATATTTCCACTGGTGCTTGTGGCAGAGCACAAGCAGTGGATGGAAAAAACATGTCCTATGATATTTTAGCAGCTTCTCCGGCCGTAACTTTGCTGTACTCTCTTTTGCACTGATACTGAATTTTCCCCTTTCTCTTCAACGCTTGACCTGAACTAAAACAAGATGCAAGAAATTCACATGGAAACATAAGACACGTCAAAAAAAGGCTTTTAATTTCTGCACTGTGTCTGAGTACCGTAACTGCATTGTGTGTAGAGTCATTAAAAGCTGAAAAGGCCTCAGACAAAATCCTATCAACTCACTGCAGCCGCTGGACATCCTGCTCTCCTCTCCCTCTAGTGACCTCATCCCTGCACTGCAGTGAGCGATCCTGTCTGCACAGCATGACCCCATTTAAAATGAAAATATCAGTATGTTTAAAAATGGTAAATGAGGAGAGAGTGGGTTTATCATCTGCAGTGCATGAAGAAACACTTTGTTGGGCTGCTCTCTTGTCCTGATTCAAAAGAATCAAATCATGGAAGTTTTGCATCCTGTTTTGTTAAAAGATAAAGGTCACTGTAAAAAAAAAAGTGCTTATTCTTTTCTGTTTCAACAGGAATGTCCCAGTGGCCTCGTGGATGAAGAAACATTTAAGATCATTTATTCACAATTTTTCCCTCAAGGAGGTACTGACCTGAACATTTAAACTATAAACAAGTGGGATAGTGATATGATATCCCCAAAGGTTTAATTGATGCACTTTATATTTGCCATTAGCAGTGCAGTTTCATCTTTACAAAGGAGTTTACTGCTCAAAGCTGGTAGCAACAGTAGTTATTGCTCAAATAAAAAAGGTTTTAAGAGTATTACAATCATCGGACAACATTTCTTGTTAAATTTCAGCTTTGTATGTCCATTGTTTGTTCTCAGATGCGACCACATACGCACATTTCCTGTTCAATGCATTTGACATGGACAGGAGTGGCTCTATCCGCTTTGAGGTGAGTTCACCACAGCCTGCCACATCAGTTTATCTCATTTCCTCTGGACAGTAATTCAGTTTGATATGGCTGCAATGGTTTGTGTTTTACAGGACTTTGTGTTAGGATTGTCAGTGCTGCTTAGAGGCTCTGTTACAGAGAAGCTCCGATGGGCGTTTAATCTGTACGATATCAACAAGGACGGCTACGTCACGAAAGAGGTAGGCTCAAAATTCACATGAGAGGAACATATTAACCAATCTGTTGCTGTGTCATGATTTATCTATGTTTTGTTTTTGTTTTTCCTGTAGGAAATGTTGGCTATAATGACGTCCATTTATGACATGATGGGCAGGTATACCTCACCCAGTCTACGAGAAGAATCCCCCTATGAGCACGTGGAGAAATTCTTCCAGGTGTGTTTCCTCTGAATCCACTAAACTACACAGTTTCATCCTTGGTACTGAATAGATATTTTTAGGCACAGATATCGTACTGATCCAAGACCACAATGTGTGCCACTGTATACCTAAACATAGTGTTTCTGACCAATCATACTCATAATAAGAATATAGATTCAAGAAAATCAAAGTTTGTTGCAGGGAGAAAACCTAATTGAGTCAGGTCACTTGGTGCAGAACACCTGCTCCTGCAAATGTAAATGTGTTTCAGTCTGACTCATAACAATGTTATGTGAATGTGTGACTATATAATGAAAGTTGGTTTTAAGTTTGCTGCATCATGAGCATTGGACAAAGGTCAATAATCTCTAAACAGTTCAACACACAATCAGAAAACGAGAGTTCACACATTCCTTCAGTCCAGCTGAAACACCTTCACTACACAGATGTGCTTCTTTGTTTTACTTGTTGCCATTTCACAGATTATCCAACTTCCAGTTTAGAAAACTGGACATGGACGATCATAAAACTGCATCTAAACCTATAATGATCTCATCACACCTTTGAACCTTACAGTAGATACTTATCAATCAGAGTGACTGTCTATAAAGCATTTTATCCATTTAAAGGCCTACTTGACTAATCACAAAGTCTCTTTCCTCTACATTTTTCAGAAAATGGATCGTAACAGAGATGGAATAGTGACTATAGATGAGTTCATAGAAACCTGCCAAAAGGTAAACCAGTAATAAAAAGTGACTGGTGTGATCAAACTGCAGTTTGCAGAACACTGTGTCTTGCTATTGTGTAGCTTGTTGCATAACTCCACGTGTAGCCTATTAATTGCATTATTTTTGTTATTTCCTCAACAGGATGAAAGTATAATGGCTTCCATGCAGCTCTTTGAGAACGTCATCTAGTTTCTGTAGAGGGACATGGATCAGTGACGCTGCAGAGTGCTCCCTGCTGAAACAACATTCATCCTGAAAAGGAAAAACAAACACGCTTTATTTTTCCAATCAAACTGTTCTAAGCAGAGAAATGTGCAGAACTCACCAAATCACTCGGAGAAATATTTCTTTGCATGACAGTTTTAATCGTCTTTTTGCACATGAAGCAAATGTGGAAAGTAAAAAAATGTCCAAGACTTGCAGATGAGCATGTGTTTGCCCAACAAGTCAAAGCATGTGACGCAAACCACATTGAACACAAACAGGAGGTTTTGTTATTGACCACTCTGAACCTCGGGCATAAGTTGGATCATACTTTGTTACTGTATTATACTGTAAAGAAAAATAATTGTGTTTGTAAGTTCTTCAGATCTTTGTGTAAACATGATACCCCGTCATTGTCATGTTGAACCGAACCGTGCTGAAATAAATGCCTACCCTCACCAGTTGTTACTGTATCCACCCACCTCTTTTTTCTTTGGGTTTGTCACTGAGACCTTTGTGCTGGTCTGAACTTGTTTGTATCTTAATTAAACACGTTTTTACTAGATTAGCACAATAAATGACAGGTGAAAATGAAAAATCTATGAGTGTATTGAGTTTGCTGCACTGTACAGTATTTCCAATAGTACACCCATTAGGCTACAATAGAAAAAGCAGATGAGTAATAAGTTGAGGTTAATTACCTTTAGTTGTCAGTGCAAGCTGTTTTTAGATCAGTGGGGCAGAGGCGCAAGCTCTGCACGGTGCACTTTCACCTTTCCCTCATCAAACTCATAAAATACACAATCCAACAACTCCAAAACACACCATTGTATTAGCTGAGCAGCTCGCATCTCTGCACCGCTGATCTAAAAACAGCTTGCACCGACAATTAACCTACTACTAAGACTATAGGGATTATGGCAATAGGCAAATTTGCCTAAATGTTCAACTATCCCTTTAAACTGAACAAAACTGCAGTTGTACAGTGGTGTACCCTGTGGAGGATGTTCTCCAAACTCATGACATAAAACCCAGAAAAATCTTGTTTGTTGCACATGATCTTTTCCACTTGTTAGCAGTTTGACCAGTCCCATATTTAGGAAACAATCATCTCTCTTGTCTCTTTTTGCTCTGGTCTCTTTCATGTCTTGGCATCATAGTCTTGATATGTCACAAAAAAAAATTGTCCACATTCTTAAAGCCTCTTTTTTTCTGGCAGCCGTGTCGCTCATTATATTCTCTGTACATTCTCTGTGTGCTGTTTCCTGCTTGTTCTTTGTTCAGCACCATGAATCTTTTCATTTATTCACAAAGTCTTGATCTGATTAGTGAAAATACTGTAGGTTTGTTAATCTGGATCAAATTCTTGTGAAAATATCAATGCACAAAGAGTAAGACAAGACGAATAAAATGAACCATCAAAGAAATCATAAGAAGAGCAATACAGAGACATAAATACATTATCTATTAAAGTCCAGTGGGTTGAAAAAATAAACTTAAAAAAAAAAAAGTTTTAGCTGTGGATTTAATTCTGTGATGATAATACAGCAACATCACGTCATTACATCACTCTTTATTGGGATGTAAATTAGCAATTTGGCTCCAATATATGAAATGTTGAGTGAGTGTTGGTGCTCAAATATGGGATTTGTTTGACCCAAGAAAATTCAATAGGGTTTCCAAATCCAAGAATTTCTGTCTCTAGTTTAATTATTACATATATTAATCATAAAAATTATAAAAATAAAAGAACAATGATTCACACTCCTGGATTGAACCATCTTTCTACAGGACATCCTTAAATCTGGAAAGCCAAATACAAAACAAATGGGCACCAGTTAAAGCTGAAGAAACAAACCAATAATATCCACAAAGACTGCTCAGCATTATAATCATGCAGTCAAAAAACATTGTAAGCTTTTAATGAATACAATTAAGCCTACACATATGTAGGTTTGAGCCTGTGATAGTGATGCATTCTCTTTGTACTGGCCTTTACATGCTGAATAATGAGAGAAAACTAGGTCTGACAGCTGCACGTGAAACACCACCATCATCAAAAATCATTGAACCTGCACTGTATTATTGATCATGAACCAATAGCACAGCAGGGTTTGTTTTGGGGAGGGGCTGCGCTGACTCTGTGGAGTGGATGTTGGTATGGAAATGATAGTGAAAACCAACATGAACATGCAGCTCTGCTGTACAGCAGGTGTTGTGGTGTGAAAAGGGACTGCTGTTCACGACCTCTCGCTCTGACCAGTCAGAAAAGGTAAATAAAATCTTCCAACTAACACTTTATGCATTTTTATGTTTTCCACTGCATAATAGTTTTTGAATTAGAGCAGAAATAACATTTTTTGATTAAAACTTTTTGCCTGAGTTTTATTATAATTTCCGGCAAATTTCAATAATGTACATATGATGCAAGTGCATATCAACATCTTTTTTTAATACTACATTGTTGATGTTTCTTAGCATTTAGAAAACATTGCTGATCGTTAACAACCTATATTAATGTATAGTGCCTATCAGAGCCAGGAAAAGCAAATACATCATGATAGGGTGAATATGCATCGCACACATAAAGCCCAGCTAATCCCTGTGTTGACGGAGCATGTGGATTGTTCTGGATGTCTGTTGTGTTAGTGCTGGAGAGCATGTGACTTTGGATGTGCAGTGAACTAAATCAAAAGCTTTAATACCAGTTTGAATGAGTGCCAAAGAGGCTTCACTCTTTCTCTCTGTCTCTCCGATAAATAAAAATAAAAAGACAGCGTAATCTTCTAAAGCAGTATGTTTTAGTAAGAATTAAAAAGGTTTGAGC
This sequence comes from Trachurus japonicus, assembly GCF_045865225.1. Taxonomy (NCBI): domain Eukaryota; kingdom Metazoa; phylum Chordata; class Actinopteri; order Carangiformes; family Carangidae; genus Trachurus; species Trachurus japonicus. The sequence continues at coordinate 16,410,037 of NC_140918.1, forward strand.
CTGCATGTGTCACTTTTTGTTTAATACTTGTTGATGTGTTCCTGCAGGGTGCAGATCTCCAGTGATGGCCGGCCAGCAGAAGCTTCTCTCACTGTGGGTTTGCCTGTTGCTTATGGCAGCTTTGTTTCCAGGTGCACAGCATGTGTACAGTAAGCGTCTAAGCTTCAAGGGAAAAGGGAAAGGTGACAGCAACAAAGCGCCCCCCTCCCAGAGCGGAGGCCTCTCCAAGCATGGCCTGAAGTGGGCGGGAGCAGCAGCCGCGGGCATGCTGGGAGGCACAGGCACTGGCTATGGGCTGGGCTTCCTCGGCAGGCCCAAGCACAGTTCTGGGAATCATTACAGCCATAAATCCTCCTCCTCTTCCTCATCCGAGCAAGATCAACGGATTTACTACAGTGAGCGCCAAGGATATCACAACCGGTCTCTGTGGAAAGCCCTCATTAACACGGCCGCCCCTGCTCCCACCACTAACATCTTTCTCACATTTGGATATGTGGTGTCTTTCCTCATAGCCGCCTGGATAAGAGACTACTAATCTGACCTCTGATCACTGGGATGAATCATCAAATCAAATAAAAGCTTTGAAAAATATATACTTTTTTGTCTTTATTGTTTAACATGGGTTAGGGTTACAATTATGTTTGAACTCTAAGCTTTACATGATCTGCTAGCATGTAGAGCACTAAGTCGGAGTGTAAGTGTATTATTCTGAGCCTTTGCACACTCTTTAAAGCAGAAGTAAGCGGAATGTTTGTGTTAGTCTTAAATAGTTATATCTTCCGACAGCAATCACTTATATAGAGTGTTTGGTCCAAAACACGGGTCTGTCAGTCACTCTGCTCTGCTGTAAGCTGAGGAGAAAACTTTCCTTGTATCCTACAACCTTTATCCAATGAGGAGAGAGAACGGCATAAAGGGGCGGTCCTCTCTGTGTGTGCAGCCAAGGGATGCGCGTGAATGTGGTGACGTAGGGACGAGGGCGGGGACTGCTAACTCCATCCGCTGACAGGAAGTTAGCCAAAACGACCGGATCGCTTACTTCTGCTTTAATATTCAGCTATGACAAATTATCATTTTCATTATCAATTCATCAGCCAAATATTTTCTTAATTAATAGTTTGCCCTATTTAACATTCCAAAAGTGTGGAGTAAAAATACCTGTGAATGCAAGTGAGAAAAAGTGTTTTTTCTGATGTCATCAAATGCCTCGCTTTGTTCAAGCAACGGCTGAAAACCAAAACTATCAACATTACTAACTTAATTCACAAAAACCAAAACTATTCACTTTACTCACTAACTTTAATCAGAGAAAAGCAGCCAATTTTCCAATTTGAGAAGCTGAACCATCAAATATTTGTCTCTTTAAACTCTCATTATTTACTCAGTAAAGTTGTTTGTCATACAACTAATTGCTGCAGTTTGTTTGACCTATATTCAAAAATATATAATGTCAATGTGTTAAAAAATTAAAAGCCTGAAGTGTAGTGTAAAGTCATAGTCTATAGTAATAGTAATCTGTTCATTTACTGTATTTAAAAAGAATAGCAGAGACTTCAGCGTAAAGACCATACATGAGTGTTTGAGACGATATTATAGGGAGAGAAGCCATTCTTTTGTTTATTTTATTCAATACATACAACATTCATGACAAATCATATTAAATGATCATTTTAGTCTTGTTATTTGATGTGTAAAATGTTTACAATGGTATAAACCAGGAAAATCACACAGATGTCCATACTCCCTGTGATGTACGTTATACAGAATATCCAGTCCTAAAGGGAAATAAGTGCACTTGACAGATATTCAACAACCTAAACAGTACGGAGATTTCAGATCATTCACTACTAAAAAAAAATAATAATAACCTGGGTGGTGTATGGAAACCAACTGCTGGAAAAAATGTTTAGTAAGACTGGCTGTGTGTAGTAAGACCGCAGCTCAGCTTCATAAATATCAGGACAGCACCTCACCTGACTCTTCATTTTGACATTACATAGGTGCTATTGCACACTTAATATTGGTTTGCATGTGTGAACTTAGCAAGAACTTTATAAACCACAGGCTTATCTGAATACACCATGTGCAAACGACCAACGGAAATTAAATCCCTTTTATTCGAACACTGGCCTGAAAGCTTTAAATAGCATTTTTCAAAAAACACAGCTACCAAGTGCTTATTAACAAAACTTACAGGGAATAAAATGAATGAAAAGTTTGAGTAGTAAAATATCCACAAACACTAGGAATTACAGAACCACAGCAGTGAACAGTAACAGATACAGCTGTCAAAAAATGATCAATTTCTGGAGAGGATCGTCATTAAAGCCAGGGGAGGCTTAAGTCTGGGGAACGCAAAAACAAATATTTATAGACACACGAACATCTGAGCTGTGGAAAAGGATGAGAGGCAGATGCAGAATTGTCCGTATCGGACACAGATGTCCTTATCAGATTGTGAAAGTCTTGTAATTTGATGTGTCTGGAAAACCGAGAAAAAATGGAAATGTCCCCGGAAACTTAAGAATATGCCTGGAGACATGAACATGAAGGCCCATGTGTCCGGGAAGGGTTGGAACCAGATATGGAAACACAAGTCTGACTCAAGAGGGCTGCACTTATGATTCACCCTCTGTAACTTCTACCGTTTCCAGGGAATTTTAACCCAGCGTCATCACTTCCAGCTTCCCCAATTATCCGTGTCTGGTTGTGAAATGTGAGAAAACTATGTAAAGCTACGATACAAAGCAAAGATGTAGCAGAGTTAGTAAATTGTTGCAGACCCCCTCTGTTAAACCCCTAAGAAAGCCAGCACTGCACAGAGCAGAAGCGTTAGATGCACAACACACATCAATAATTGCATCTACTTGCATGGCAGCAGCAGCGCTAATAACATCATGCTGCACACAAACAGGCGGAAAAGGACTGATCTCTCCTTTCTGTTGACAGTTATATCACATGTGAGATTATACAGGCAGCTGAACAAAGAAAATAAAGTGAGTTACATCTACCTGAGAGAGGGTAGCCTATTCTTAACGTCAGGGTGACCTCGCCCTTATTTTTGATTTCTATGACACAAATAGTTAAAAATACAAGTTGTACTGGTTTGGGCCTACAAATCTGGCAGGAACTGGTGGTGGTGGTGGTGGTAACAGCAGTGTGCGACGAGCTTCGACCGATAATGTATTTACAAAACTCAGAGGTTAGGATGCGTCCTCTGAGCCGCACGATGTCTTCATCCTCTCGTGGGCGATGAGAACAGACCGGACGCTTCAGAAACACAAGGTGGGACGAGCTTGCAGGGTTTTCTTTTATTATTATCATTTCACTGAAGAAGGAGCATGCTGGACAGAAGGACGACGATGGAGGTGAGAAGCTGGACCACGCCGTGGCTCAGAGGGCTGCTGCGACTGGGCTGGTCGCGTTGCGCCTCGGCCTTTCGTTCCTGCAGGAAACGCTCCGAGTAAACCATGTACTGCTCGACACAGCGCCGCGCCTTCACTTGCTCGATCAGCGACGGGTATCCGATCTCCTCGATGCTGACGGTGTCGTCGTCCTCCTCCTCCTGAGCTCCGCTCTTGGGCGTGGTGGAGCCGCCGCCGCCGCTGCCCTGGTTCTTCGGGGTGTCCGTGCTGTTCATGCAGCGACCCATGAAGCTGTCGTACTTCTCGGCCCTCGGCGGAGGCTGGTAGACGTAATCGCGGCCGTAATCTTTTTCGTCCGTGGAGCGGGTGCCGTAACGACGGTACATGTAGTTGTTGTAGTAGTACTCCTCTTCGGGGTTGCGGAAGGTGAAATGCGGTCGGGGGAAGCGCCCTAGTCCGTAGCCAACGGCCATCCCGGCCACGGCGCCCACGCCCGCGGCCACCATGGCTTTCTTGGCGAAACCTGTCGACTTGGGTTTGTAGCCCATGTTCTGCACAGAATGAGAAAACGGAGATCCTCCCATCCCGTGACCGCCATACCCTCCGCCGTAGCCTCCTCCGCCAAAGCGGGGGCTGAGGATCTTATTGTTTGGGTTCCAGTTGGGGTAGCCGCCGACTCCTCCACCGGGGTATCCTCCACCGTATCCACCGCCACCGTATCCACCTCCAGGATGTCCACCTGCTGGATATCCACCACCAGGTGAACCCCAACCCTGCCCAGTATTTCTAACTGGGTAGCCCCCTGCTGCTGGGTAGCCTCCTGCTGCTGGGTAGCCCCCTGCTGCTGGGTAGCCCCCTGCTGCTGGATACTGATTTCTCCCTGGGTACTGGTTAGGATACCCACCTCCAGCCGGGTAGCCTCCTGCAGCAGGGTACTGGTTCGGATATCCTCCCTGGTTGGTTCTGCCTGGGTACTGGTTTGGATTTCCACCTGCGGCCGGATATCCACCTGCGGGGTTCTGGTTCGGATATCCTCCCTGGTTGGTTCTGCCTGGGTACTGGTTTGGATATCCACCTGCGGGCGGATTTCCACCTGCGGCCGGATATCCACCTGCGGGGTTCTGGTTTGGATAACCTCCGGGGTTGGCCCTGCCAGGCTGGTTGGGGTAACTACCAGCTCCTGGATAACTGCCCGGGTTCTGCTTGGGGTTTCCTCCTGTATTGGTGCCTGCTCCAGGATATGGGTAACTCCCGCCGGCAGGGTATGGATTAGGGTTTCGATTGGGATTCTGTGGCTGTCGGGGATAGTTTCCTGGTTGAGACTGTGATGGTTTTGATTGTGTGCCACGGCCCCAGCTGCTGGTAGATGAGGTTTTCCTGCCACTGCTGCCGCTGCTGCTGCTACTGCTCCTTTTGGCCCATGTGGAGTCAGTGCTCAGGAGACTGATGATGAGGACGGATACAGCAGCCACCTCACATAACCTCCCCATCTTGTATCTATAGATATTGATCATATAAACAATACAACATCGTTTACACTGGTTTCCATGCTGTTTACATAATAAGTAGGCGATCTCAAGTTTCAAAGATGTCCAGATAAAACAAGTCATAATGGAATCATCATTATCTCCTCATTTTTCCATCTATAAATAAACAAATAGCCTATATACGGGTGTGTCACAACCACCGCCATTACCCGCGGTGTTTATGTTTAATCTTTAGGCTACATCATTGTGTGACTGCCAATGCACCACTATCATCATGTCTCAGTCGCCCACTACACCGACCGACGCTAAATTAGAGCAGAGCAGGCGACATGTGTGACGTCAGTCGATCTACCGTTATCCCGAGAAGACAAATAACCTAAACCAGGACCTTATCGATACATTTGTAGTCATTTCTTACCGTGTGGTGATGGTGTATTTATATTCCCAGCAGGCCAGGGTATGTCGGCTCCGACGCGCTGTTATTCTCTCTCCCACCCTCTGCTCCGTTATGAGCTCTGGCTTGGGATGAGCCTGTGTATAATGGGTGTGCTTGTTTTGATATACCGGAAAGCGGAAGTGGAGGCGGGCAAACTAGCAAAAAAATAAAATAAAATAACCCAAAAAACACCTTTTTTTAAAAATGCGGTTTGGCATGAAGATCTGAAGAAAAATTATATTTAAAAAAACAAATAGCCTATATGAAACTAATTTTAATACTTGGATATATAAAATCGACTAGTAAATAACATAACATAAATAACATTTGTTATTGCTTCGTGAAATGGATCTATTGTAACATGGTAATTATGTTTCGGCTATTTAAGTTTTGGGTAACAGCGGGAAGAGTGTGATATTATTCACACTTTTTTTTCCATCCAGGCCAAGCAAAGAATTTGACCAATGTTTTCTCTCTTTATTTCTATGTAAGAACGAGTAAATTATTTCTCATAATGTAGGGGAATTTACAACTGGGAGGCTGAAGAAATTCTTTACACAATCCGTCATCAGGATAACCACAAGTGCATTTCCTGTCAATGCACCATCAGCTTAAAGCAGAAGTAAGTGGTCCGGTCGTTTTCGCTAATGCTGCGTTCCAGGCAGGCTTTTGAAATCGTAAATTACAGCTTCAAGTCACAACTTACGACTTTGTAGCGTTTCAGGCAACCCACTCGTGTTTTTCCGACCTGTTTTACCGGTGAAAGTCACTATAACGGCCACTCGTAACTTCCGACCGGTGAACTCGTACCAGATCGAACCGGTACCACTTCACGGTCGGAAAAATACGAGTTTCCTTGAACGCACCATAACAGTCCTCGTCCCTACGTCGCCACATTCACGGCGTCCCTTGGCTGCACACACAGCCCTGCATGCCGTTCTCTCTCCTCATTGGATAAAAACTGTAGGATACGATAAATGTTTTCTCCTCGGCTCAGAGAGCAGAGTGACTGAGAGACCCGTGTTTCAGTCCAAACACTCTATGTAAGTGATTGCTGTCGGAAGATATAACTATTTAAGACTTATATTAACACAAAAATATATCACTTACTTCTGCTTTAATGGTGCTAACCAAAGCCATATCAATCGCTCTGGTGATAACCATAGACTGTAAACCATAGACTGTATATAAAAGAGCTGTAAACCCATGGATCTATTATGTGTTAACCACGGTGCTAATGATTACCCATGCCCACCGGTACGTCCGTGTTTGTAGAACAAGCGCACACCCACAGCTTGCGCAGTTCGCTTCAGTAGATACGGGCTCTCAGCAGGTCTGAGATCAGCGGCCTCGGTGTGTCCGCGGGCGGCTCTCTCATTGGCTGGCGTCGGCGGGTCGTGACGTCAGGCTAGTAAACGGCTGAAGCACCCGTATGTAGCCCAAGGCGAGCTGTGCGAGTCCGGGGACACGGTGGAAACATGTCGAGCAGGAGAGAGCCCAGCGGAGGAACTACTGCTCTTCTGAAAGACTCACCACAAACCTAAAGAAGACAACAACGTCACCGCTACTCGGTCAGGACGTGTTTTGACGCGAGGCTAGAGCTGCTGCTGCTGCTGCTGACTGACGGGGGCTGCGGGTAGTTACTGGTTTCACGGCGAGCGGACAGGTCGGTGTCGGATGGACGGTTAGAGAGAGAGACAAACTACCGGGGCTTGACGCGAAGAAGCAGCCGAGCAGGGTAGGCGGCCGGGGCCGGGGGTGGGGGGGATTGAAGAGAGAAGAGAGGACCACCAGCAGGCTCACATCAACACGGGGCCGCTGCTAGCTGGGGGATGTTATCCGTACTGTCGTATGGCAGACTGGTAGCCAGGGCTGTCCTGGGCGGACTCTCTCAGACGGACGGTCGGGACTACAGCCTGATCACTGCGAGCTATGGCTTCGGCAAAGACTTTCGGAAGGGGATCCTGAAGAAGGGGATGTGCTACGGCGACGATGCCTGCTTCATAGCGCGGCACAGGGGCGCAGATGTGTTGGGTAAGTAAGCCCCCCTCCTCCTCCAGCCTCACATACACACATACGCATACACACACACACCGATGCGTGCTAGACACCCTCTGTGCTCGGGTGACCTTCAGTGAGCTAGCCCTCGCACGTGTACCGACCACTCGGGTGAAAACACAACAGCCCCCACCCCCTTTGCGAAAACACAGCCACAACTCCCCCCTCCCCAACTCTTTCGTAGAGATTAAAGTCAGGATAACTCAAAGCAGGCCAGACGCGTGCAATAATACACCGGCCTGTGCATTGCACCTGCAGTCGTAGTCATTTTAATACCTCGACTTGTGATTTATGAGGGAGTTTTTTTGAGGTGAAACGCAGGATGACCTTTCACCCAGATGGGCTCAAACTGCACCACACGCGGCGGCAGCGTCACATAAAAATCAGATTAAAATCGGGAGGCGTAGATATTCACATTTAGGGGTGAAGGAGGTTGAAAATGAGGCTTTTGCACCGCCTCAGACTGAACACGACAATGTCTTGCAAAGGTCAGAATGGTTGAGCATGGAGGCAGCCATGTTTGCTGTTAGCCACCTAGCTGAGCTGAGTGGAGCTGCTTTGTCCCCTCTGCTCAGCTGACACGAAGGGGGTAAACAGCGAAAAGCTCAATAACCACGTGGCTGGTCGACATTTCAAAATAAAGGGGTTTTTTTAATCGTTTTTTTTTTCCATGCACTGTAAGACCCTAAATGTTTGGGCTGATGGTGTGAAGTAAAAATAGCCATCCCCGAGGAACAAAATCCCCCACAAGACTTCACGTGTTTACACATGGCAATCAGAAATAACGAGGTGGTGGAGTCTAACTAAACTATTAAGACGGCTATGGAAAAAAAAAAAAGGGGGGGGGGGGCTTTTTGCCTGGTTTACAGCAGTGCATACTGCTCCTGTGTCCAGAAGCTCATATTGAGGATTTCTGGAGATCCCCATGATGCATTATGTTGTTTCACTTTCTTATTAGAGGGAGCTCCAAAGATAAATAGGTAGTCATGCATGCCAGATTGATTTATGATCCCACAGAGCATGGACACACTTGTCAGCAATGATGGTGCTTTAAAATCACACACAAGTTTGTGTAATTAATTAAACATTAGTAAAAATGGGTTTTGCAGTTAATGTTTAAGCATATCAAAAGCATTTTCTGCTTGTCCCACTTCTTACATTTTCCGGTAATTACATTCAAAAGAAGTCAACGAAAGCGAAATTTGATTGGAGCCAAAGCTACATCTCATTTAAAGGATCATTTCCTCTCACCATCTTCTCTATGGCTGTGAAGTGTGGTATGATGCACTTAGCAGATATCCAGTAACATTATCTAGTACATCCTGATGCATTCTGGTGTGTTAGCTATTTAGTTCTTTGCCAGTCCAATCTGTCATAATCTCATAACCATTTTAAAATGTGTTATCTACTTTTGCAGCTGCGGTGCGTGTGTGTTTTGATACCAGCGAAGGTGCAGCCATACTTTCACTGTGGTATTAATGTGGTATTAAACAATAATTGTGAAATGATAATTACAGAGGGGGTTACACAAAGAGTGCAAACTCATGTTCAGCAGTCTGACTGGTATCTGCAAAGTGGAGCCACTGAAAATGACCAAAACAATAACAGTGACAGGAGAGGAAAGAACCAGCAGCAGCACTACAGACCTGTAGATTAACACTAGACACATTAATGTAGCTTTTTACAGGGCATGGCAGTAGTGCTAGCGTTGGCCTGAGGAGAGTGTAAGTACCAAATCAATGATGAGATTACAAATTGTATCCCCACTTTGTCCATCAGGTGTAGCAGATGGCGTAGGTGGTTGGCGCGATTACGGCGTTGACCCGTCTCAGTTCTCCGCCACCTTAATGAGAACGTGTGAGCGGCTGGTGAAGGAGGGACGCTTCACTCCCACTTATCCAGTGGGCATCCTGACCTCGGGCTACTACGAGCTTCTACAGAACAAAGTGCCCCTGCTAGGTGAGTAGACAGACACACACACAATATGTTATGGGGCACAGTCTGTGGTGGAGTGAGTCATGCTTCCTATGTGTACAGCCATACTGAGAAATAAATAACATAGCTGCAGGATGAGTCAGTCTGTGAGTAGCTGCCTTGCTTGGAGAGTTGCATAACGCGATACTATAAGTCAGGACTTCTCTTGTATACACTGCATGGTCCTTGCTCAGCAGAAGAGGGCATCGAGGATGGAGAAATATGCAAAGAAGAATCATAGTACAGATGATGAGGAAAGGTTTTTTTTTAATGTATGATTGGATACAGAACTAAAGCTTCACCAAGTGTGGTATTTGGCTCAGTATTCACATATCTAAGGTTTGTTGGTTGTCTTTGATTTCAGCTCAGACTTTCATCCCACTGAGTGATGTAATACCCATGAAGTAACAAACCAACTTGTTCAGTCTGGATCATTATGCCGTCTCCTGAAAGTTTATACTTGGTAGCCTTGTGGGGTTCAGCAGTTTTCCTCCTCACACAGGGTGAACATTTTTGCCTCAGACCAGAGACGTCCAAAAGGTCATGAGTGCATCTGTAACTGACACTGCCGGAGGACTGGACTGATTTTAAAAGCACGGCCATGTCAGACATGTGACCAAGGTCACATTTCTTCAGAGACTCAGTACCCCTGACCTACAGCCAGTGCAGACACTAAATGTTAACATCCTCCCCCTCACTATGTTTGTCAAATGGTCTACTTTTATTTTGGGCGCCGGTGACGGGGTCTGTGTTTGACCTTCCCTGCTCAAGGTTACTGGGACGAGTTCAGTCACTGGAGATCCACGGCAAGCAAAGAATTTGACCCATGTTTTTTTTTTCCTCTCTCTCTCTTTCTCTCTTTATTTCGATGTACGAACAAGTGAATTGCATAACAATCTCATCCAGCCACTATGAAAGCATTAGATTCAACAATTCTTAAAACTAAGGAACTCGAAAGCATCGGGCTCTGTCACTGTTTTTAAATCAGTTGTTACACTTCTTTCAATCTATTCCTGAATCCTGATAATTTCATTTATTGAACTATTGTTATTTATTTGTATTACTGCTTGTACTTGTAATTTTGCTTCCTCTTGGCCAGGTCGCTTTTGAAAAAGAGATTCTATATCTCACTGATGCTTAATGTGTCAGTGTTGATGAATGTGCACTGTCCCAATTCAATAAATAAAGAAATGAAATGAAATGAAATGAAATAAGCTTTACCTGGTTAAATGAAGGTTTAATAATTAAAAAAACAGGAAGGTATGCATAGCTGGAAATTTTGGCATCTTCACCGTGGTGCTGCAGTGTCCTCAAACCGGCATGTTTTGTTTTACCACTTTCCTTCTTTGCACGCCTCCTAACCATACTATTGTTTTTGTCTTATTCCGCAGGGAGCAGCACCGCCTGCATAGTGGTTCTGGACCGTCGGAGCCACCGGTTACACACGTGTAACCTTGGTGACTCGGGTTTCCTGGTGGTTCGGGGAGGAGAGGTGGTTCATCGCTCGGACGAGCAGCAGCACTATTTCAACACACCCTTCCAGCTGTCCATCGCTCCCCCGGGGGCAGAAGGGGTGGTGCTCAGTGACAGGTGAGTAGCTCAGCGTTGGTGACATCACAGCAAGTCATGTGTGAAGGTAGATCAAACAATGGAAACAAAAGGAAAAAAAAGCTGTGTGGTAGAGACACTGGAAAGTGGTGATACTAGTAGCTTTGCAGCAAACTACACCGGTCATCTATTATACAAGTGAAGCTCAGTTGCTCGTTGTAAATTTCCATTCCATCACATCTCTCCTAGCTCTGCATTTTCCTGAGTGCGCATGCTGTTTTTCAAATCAGAAAAAAGGTTCAATAAGTCAACTTCTAATTTTCATCACTACATAGTTGAGTTTAGGTGAACTTTTTAAGCAAATGTAGCCATTGCAGGAACTTTCCTACAATGTTTAAACTAGAAACAAGACCTGAGATGTTGAACGTCACAGCTACAGTGTGTGCAGGTGTACACACGGTTTTGCTGCAGCATGTACGTGATTGTCTTTTTCTTTTATCACCCACATGGAAAAACACCGTTTTTTTTGTGTTTTTGTTTAGATCTCATTGCTTTATGAACGTAAACGCACCCTCAACCCACTATAATACAACATTATTTAACACATGTACATACATTTCCGTGAGAACATTTAAGAATATTGGGCAATTTGGGAATGAACAGAATGAGTCAAAGTGCAAAATGATTTGAACGCTTTCCACATCGGCTTGTTTTCAGTGCTGCAGCAGTGTCATGGTGCTTTGAACACACCACTACCACACCACTCCTCTGCACCAAGTAATGTGACTCTGTGGCTCCAGACAGCCCCTTTTACAAGTCGATCTGTAGCAGATGTGAGAGCATGCGCTGGGTGTCGGCAATTGTTGTAGCATTTGTGTTCTAACATACACAAGTGGAAAAGACAAACAGGCTGGTGTCTATTAGCCTGTTAGTTGGTTAACTGCATTATTGTAAATTACATGTCTCAGTGTGGCGTATGCAGGCTTAAACGGCCGCACAGGAAAGGTGTCACAATTTGATTCGGACAATGGCAGCCTGATTAACAGGGGATAAAGCTTTTGTAATCCATTTGGAGCATTTTCAAGGTCTTGTTTTGAATCCTTTTTTCCTCCACAGGTTTAATCTTGTTCATCTGGTGTGAGATAAAGTTTGAGCAAGCAACAAGCAAACATTTCTTTTTTGGGGGGGGACTCTGTGGTATGTCACCTTTTTTAGAATTAAAAAACCCCCTCCAGACCAAGCAGGGGCATATCTTTAAAGTACTACCAAGAAAATAAAACTTGAGTCTTGGTTTAGGTGCCAGCACAAACTCGAGGACTCGTCTGCACCTGGCAAGGACACACACAGGGCAGGCTGCTTCCGAGCCAGCTGTCAGATTAAACGCCCACGCCATGCTCACCCTAAAGATTTTGGCAGACTGACCTGCTTAATTCCACACTGGAAACTGTTGACAGAAGCTCAGGCGCCACTTGTGACTGATCTTGCCATGCCTCCTGTTTTCCTCCAGTCCCGAAGCAGCTGACAGCTCCTCCTTCGACGTGCAGCTCGGTGACATCATCCTCACGGCAACCGATGGCCTCTTTGACAACATGCCAGACTACATGATCCTCCAGGAGCTCAAAAAACTCAAGGTCCGATTTCTGACTCTGATTCTGAATGGATATAATGTACAAACGTGCACATTCACTTTGTCGGATACATGCGTCCAGAGATACTGTTTCACATTATAATGCTTTTTTCTCTCTGCCCGAATCAGACTACCAACTACGACAGCATCCTGCAGACTGCACAGAGCATTGCAAAGCAAGCTCACGACCTTGCCTACGACCCCAACTATATGTCTCCTTTTGCACAGTTTGCCTGTGACAATGGCCTGAATGTAAGAGGTAAGTGTGCTGTGCTCAGACGCTGCTTAAAACGGTATATGAGATAAATGTTATTTAAAGCCGAGAGACCCAAGCTAAATAGAAAGAGAAATGTTGTGCTCTCAGCACATGGTAGTCATGAGTTCCAACCGGCATTGCTGGCCTACTTTGTTGCAGATTTGGCACGCCTCCTCACACTCCTTTTGTCTTTTTTTTTCTGCAGGAGGGAAGCCAGATGATATCACGGTGCTGCTGTCCATTGTGGCTGAATATACAGACTAAAAGTGTGCGTGTGTGTGTGTACTGGTGTGTTTGTATATGCGCGAGTGTGTGCGTGCGCGCGCTTCTCTTGGGGCTGATCCTTCCCGTCTGCCTGAGTCTTCCACCTGCAGCCCTCCCGAAATGCACTGCGTCCCGTTGGGGGTGGGGGGCCGATCTGGAGAAGGCCGGCCCGCCAACACGACACACACTCCTGTTTTGCTGCGGGACTAGACGTCCATCCGTGTAACTTTTTTTTGTTTTGTTTTGTTTTCTTCCTCCGTTTTGTTTTGGTGCTTGAACGGTTGAGGGGAAGCAGGCAGCTAGACAGACACCTTCATGTTGATCATGATGCAGGAGGAGGAGGAGTAACAGTGGGCTGAGGGATGCCTTCCAGTCTCCCGTGTCTCATTTTGCTGCATCAACACCTCTTAAAGTGATGTAACGAAGAGACGGTCCACATGTTGGGTGAACTAGGGGTTTTAAAATCTGGTAGCCCTTGTGTATAAAAAAAAAACAAGAGGAGTAAGCCATGGTTTTGGATTGTTAGAGTAGTGATAGAGTTGAGTAATCTGTGTCTGTCCCAGCTGTTAATCCATACGATGTTGTAAATGTGTTTGAACAAAGCATATACGTAGATGGAGTGAGGAAGCTGATGTCGGGAGTGGATGGGTGTTACTGGAGAAACGAGGAGGGAAGAGCTGGATTTAGGAATGTTTATCCATGGAAGAGCTAAATGGTCATTGTCTCGGGACGAGAGCAATCTGTAAACAGAGACCGTAACACTCGTTAGAGCTCACATGTGAGGGTTAATCAGGTTTTGTCACTTGGCTGAGGGGTCTGTCGGTGTGCGCACATCCTGATAAGATGTAAATATTTCCGTGTCGTCAGGGCTACGTTCAGGCCTTCCTGTCGTCTTTGCTTTGTTTGTTAAAGCAAAGAGCTATTTGGTTACTGTTGTGGAAGATGTACACATGCATTCATAAATATATTTTTTTCTTGTATAGGTGTTAATCTTGAAGTGAGCTTTATCAATCCCACACTTCCACTCGCTGAAATGAACAAGAAGACATTTGCTGAGGTTGATTGCTACAGTTGTGTGGTAAAATAATGTGTGAGTGTGCGAGCGTGTGTGCGTGTGGTGCAGATGTTAGAGGCCATTTTTGGAATGTGTGATGTATTCAATGTTGATATTTGCTATCTCACAAAGCTAAAGCTAGCATCTGGGAATGCTTACAATTGCAATGATAGGTCAGGCACGAATTTAAAGGAAAAGATGTATTTTTTTAATGTTATTTAGTTTTCAAAGTAAAAGTTTGAAGTGTCTGCTGACATGATGTGTGATGGATGACAAAGAAAAAGATCCAGCTATCTTAAAAATAAGTGTGTGTGAATGTAAGAGTGTGTGTCCCACTTCATTTTATTTCTCAGTTCCTTGTCTCCCTTTTACATTTGTTCGCTGCTTCTTTTGTAATTCCAACGTCTGTACATGACTTGACATGATTTTTATTTGAACATGGTCACCATGATTGTAATGAGTGTGAAAAGATGTTTGTGTGTGTGTGTGCTGGATTTCATCCAATTGCATTAATCAAAGACATGATGGTCTGTCCCCTTTGTCTAACAGCTCACCCAAGTGGTTTGGACAATGTCTTTACAGTTTAAAAGCAGGTGCACCAAAGACACATTTTCTTTGTGTATGTCATTATGCTTTGTTGGTACAAACACCATACAGCAATACTGTAAATTCCTTGTGCTCTGAGTCGAGTGTGACGGTCAGAAGGTGTGGGTGGAAAATGTTCTGAGGAATACTAAAATGTTTTTCTATGCCTAATGTTTGAGAACAAAGGTTGTATCATAATCTTGGTTTAAGTTATATGTGACTGATAAAACAAACACATTAGACAGGTGTATAAACCAAAGAAGGAAAGCCATATATAAATACATGATTAGGGCACTAATCTGTAAACAGAACTGCAAAGATAACATTGTGTTGGTGGAGACCAATATTGTCACTGTGTCATTCTTTTAACAGCCATTGTAGAGATTCTACGTTTGCTGCCATAGTTGAATCCCATGGTCCTGAACATGTCCTGCATTAGCATTAGTATTGTGAATTAGCATGACAAACACTAACCACATTTTACATGAATCCAAATTAAACCAGTCTTTCTTCGTCGTAATTACATAATGGCAGTTGTTGAGTATGGTTTCTGTTTAAGCTATTAACGCCATTTTACATAGTTTAATTTCACACAATTAATAATCTGTTCTTGTCTTTTTAAGATGGTTTGTGTACAAAGGTTCTGAACTTGTATTTACTTAAGAGATAGCCCTATATGTGACGGAGAGATGTAACCTTTAAGTGGAGGGAGGGGTGGTGAGATGGGTAATGGTGCTGTGATCTTACAGTATGAGGGTGAGCACAGTTTCAGCCTTAACAAATAGCTATTCCTGTAATCAAGAGGCCTTTCCTGTCATTGCAAGCTTGTCTCGTCTTGGTCACGTTGCCCAGTGTTTGATGTAAATTAAGTCTGCCCCATTCTTTCTCTCCTGTAAAGTCGTTTCTCAAAGGTGCTTCTGCAGTCTGTACGGTATGATTGTCCAGCAAGCGATGTTTGTGCGTATGAAAGACACACCTATGTCAGTGTATATAGAGTGTAACAATGCAGGTCTAATTTATGTAAATATGTTTTAAAATATGTACAATATTTAAATAAAGAATATAGTATTTATACTAAATTTGAGTGTTTCCTTGATTCTGTTCCATGTTTGAAAACTCGTTCACTCTGACAAATAACAAAAGTAACATCAAAAGATTGATGTATGATTTTTATATCATAATATTCAGTGTTACAATGTAATTTTCTTTTTTTTAAGATACGTGTTTTGACATCTGATGCACTGTATACATGTATACATATGAAGCACATGTATATCAGGTATCTGAATATATCCCTACAAATTTACCTGGAAAATGGCAAAAGTACATTTACAGAAGTGCAATTTTGAGGTACATTATTTGATTATCTTTTTTGGTTACATTCCTTATACTTTGATACCACATCATATTTCAGAGGTAAAGGTAAAAGTATTCTATTTTTTAAACAAATAACATTTTCAGAGCAGTTGATGCACTGTGTAATCAGTCCATAAACACAGGGCTACGTATCGAGGCATGCAAAAGTTTGGGCACCCCTGGTCGAAATTTGTTAATGTGAAGAGTGGAAGATGAAATGATCTCCAAAAGGCATAAAGTTACAGATGACACGTCCCCTTTACATTTTTAACTTTTTTTTTTGAGGCTCAATTGTTGAAAAACACCTAAAGTGTCCTCTTGGGAGCCAAAACCCCTGCTAAACTGCCCTCTTAAGTGGCAAGGACACCCTGTATGTGCCCTTTTTTTCTTTTCGCCCCTGCCCTTAAAAAAGTCTGTGCACGCCACTGGTTAGTAGTACCTCGTAGCACCCCCTTTGGAAACTATCACAGCGTGTAAATAGTAGGCTAAATAGCTTGTCTGATATATCAAGTCTCCTGGGTTTCCCATTCTTTTGCAGGGTGCTGATTTGTTCCCCCTTTTCATTCTAAAATTGTATAAAACAAAAACAATACACTGATTTTGCTTAAAATATTACAAAAGAGTGTTTCATGTTTAACTTTATGCCTTTTTGACCAAACTCTTGCATGTCACTGTACGACCTGTGTGTGTGTGTAGTATTCAGCAGGAGATGGCGGTGTAGAGTCGTAGCATGCCACGGATGTTTTGTTTACTAATCTTACCCAGCTTCCTTGTAGCCATCAGCAGCTCAGCTACATTCCTGCTGACAGAGGAGCTTCTCTAGGTGTGTGTGCGTGTGCGTCTGTCAGCTGACAGCTGTGTGATGCTAGCTTGTTAGCTCCGGAGTTAGCAGGCAGAGCTTGTGCTAATTTATCGAGAGCGCCGCGTCGGTGGAAATAATTATTTTGGGTGACGACCGAGACATGAATAACGTGACCAATACCAAGAGGTTTACGGTGAAACAAACGACCTAATTGTTGTTGTTGGGTTTTTTGTTTTTGTTTTTTGCAATAGCAAGTTAGCCGCTAGGAAGCTAATCGTCCTAGCAACGGTAGCTAGGCTCGCAGTATTAATAGGAAGTAATGTGTGAACACCAGACTGTAAGTGGGCGGCTGCTGCGGAGATAAATGTTGATTAAATGGCAAAAACCGAGCAGGGCAATGGACTGGACGTGCGGGGCAGCACAGAGAAGCTGACAGATAATAATGGGATCGGACCGGACCCAGAGGTGAACGGCAACGCCATCCCCAGGGAGGAGCAGGTGGACAAGTATGGGTTCACCGGGGGAGCCCAGCAGAGCTCCGCAGAGTGAGTGGACAGTCTCATACATGTCACATTTTACTGCATAAACTGAATGAAGTGTGTGTGTGTGTGTGTGTGTGTGTGTGTGTGTGTGTGTGTGTGTGTGTGTGTGTGTGTGTGTGTGTGTGTGTGTGTGTGTGTGTGTGTGTGTGTGTGTGTGTGTGTGTGTGTGTCGGTGAAGTCCAGTCCTCAGACTGCCAACATGTTTGCAGGCGATGAAAAACTCGCACAATATTTGTAAACAAACTGCATTGTAATTGATGGTATCGTCGGATTGTTGTGGTTGAGGTCTGACTTTTCATTCATGTGGTGATAGCTACCTGCTGTCACTGAATGGACTTGGAATAAGACAAACATCATTTCACACTGCTGTAAACACCTGGATAATAAATACCCAGGTTTACAGCTGTGTCTGGACTAGTGGTTGACCTTTCTAAGTCAAAGCAACATTTCTTATGATACACAGTGAAAGTGATGTTTCATGCATTGCAGATAGACTGTGGTATGTGATTATATATAGATATATATTTTTGGAAATGCTATTAAAAAGTAAACTCAGTCAGGTTGTGACCCACATATCTAGATCACTGTAATTCCTTTAAGGTCACATTGCTGGACACTTTGTTCCCTTTGGTTAACCAGTTGACAATCCTGTGTTATACAGTAAGTGAAAGCGAACACAAGAAGCCAAAGAGTCAGGGCACCACACGTAGAGGAGAATCCAGGCCTCTAAGTAACACACCAGCCTCCCTTTTTCTTAATATTTGGACCTGCATATCATCCTAAATTGTTACTTGTTCTTACATAACTTGCCCTTAAATGTTTGCCTTAGAAAGTGCTTTATATTTAGCTTGAAGATAAAAAAGAAACAGAAACAGTCCATATTTAGATGCATTAGTTCATTCAAGTCACTGTAAAATCTTTTTATAGAGACAAGTGAGTGATTGTTGTTGACCTGGTGAACTTTCTTTGGCTATTGCATGCAAAACCATGTCAGGCAGCTCTTTGAATTTGTTAAAAACATTTGTTTGCCAAAGCTTGTGCTCAAAATCAGCACAGGAAATCTGTCCGTGTAAAAAAATGGCAGCTCTGATCGGTAGTGAAGTGAGATATTGGTGTGTTGTGTAGGAGGTTGTGGGGAACTGAACTAGGGGAAAGTTCTCCCACAGCTTCCTGTTTTCCTTATAACTGCTGCCGATGGCAAGTACTCCACTGTTTCGTCTGAGAGTAGATTTCCTGTGCGGACAAGGAAGAGATGAGCCGGTTATGAGTTTCAGGAAGTGACAGAGTGCAGTACAACTATGTTTGTTTATCATTGACACTGTCCGTCTTCACAGAGCTGAAGAAATCCCTACCGATGTGCTGAGACAGCGGGAAGCAAAATGGCTGGAGATGCTCAACAGCTGGGACAAGTGGATGGCCAAAAAACACAAGAAGGTCTGAAGTGTTTCTGAGGCTTTATATTAATACTAAGTGCACTTTGATTGATTGCGCAGTTTCACTTCTCATTAAAAGCAGTTTTTACATTGTATCATTCAGATTCCTACAAACTTAAACCAATAGGACGGAGCACAGATACCATGAGAAGTCCTCGTGAACATAGTTAAAAGTTTTCATGCATATTTGATGATCACTCTCTATGCTGTTCTTTTCAGTGTCCCCCAAGCTGTGATTTCCCCCCCCCATTTCTTCTCTCTCTCTCGTTCTGTGCTGCCTCTTGAGTAATGTGTGCGTGTGTGTGCATGTGTGTGTTCAACAGGTGAAGGAGCGCTGTCAGAAGGGGATCCCTCCGTCCCTGCGTGGCCGGGCCTGGCTCTATCTCACAGGGGCCAAGGTGAAGAGGGAGCAAAACCAGGGCAAGTTCCAGGTCAGTCATTTATGTGTTGTTGACGCTCCCCGCCCATAGCTAATGCATTTTCATAGTCCATATCTGTACATGTACATCAATTATACATGCATAACATAATGCATGTCACAAGGCTTGTAAGTTCAGTATATAATTGCTAATAAAATAATAAAATAAAAGGCCCTTAATGCTGAGATGAACTGAATGAATGTACAAATGTATATGTTTTTTACATTTATTGTTTTCTATACTCCTTATGCATATTGCACTTTAAGACATGCTTAGAGACAACTATGTTGATATGTATTGCATGTTTTTAGCACTTTATGTGAAGATTTTCTGTACTGTTGTGCAGCATTGCACTTTGTCCAAGACAAATTTCTCCCACAGGACACCATTAAAAAGACTTTGAAAAGGTGCCTTCCTTATGGGAAATGAATCAAATATTGATTGTTGCTGTGTTTTCAGGAACTGGATGATCAGCCAGGAGATCCCAAATGGGTAGATATAATTGAGAGGGATCTGCATCGACAGTTTCCCTTCCACGAAATGTTTGCAGCAAGAGGAGGTCATGGGTAAGCTTTGCCTATCACCATGTGCATTTTTGTATTCATTTCACTGAATCTAGGAGTTTATAAATGTTCCTCCATGCAGGCAGCAGGACCTGTTCCGTGTGCTGAAGGCTTATACTCTGCATCGTCCTGAGGAGGGCTACTGTCAGGCTCAGGCTCCCATCGCTGCTGTTCTCCTCATGCACATGCCAGCCGAGGTGAGCACTCACTAGGAATTCAACCTTTACAGATCAAGAATAAAAAAATATATAGTTGATAAACTGTTCACTTTATACATGTCCTTTGTATGTATGTAACAAAGAAAATTATGATGTAAATCAAAATATATGTGTAAATACATACGAATGCCAATACATATATATATATATATATATATATATAGTTAACTTGCAGCTGTGATGAAACCTAATACTGTATTTTCTATAAATAATTCCCCTTCTCTCATTCCTTTCTTTGCCCCAGGATGCATTCTGGGCTCTTGTGCAGATTTGTGAAAAATACCTTCCTGGATACTACAGCACCGGGCTGGTAAGTCATAAGAACAGCTTGAGAATATCAGAGTACATGCTGACTTTAAAAAGATTACATATTCAAAGCATATTCAGCATGTCAATTATTACCTACCTGAACACTTTGTATCTTGTTAAAATGAATCTGTTGTTAGGTTGAATACACACACAATATTTAACCCAGAGGATACTGTACTTCTGCCACATTAGACACAGTCATTAATGTATGTCAGCAAAACTGCCAGTTGACCTCAGTTTCTTGTGAGTGAACATAATATGTTGTGAGTGGTGGTGTTAAATTCTTCAGGCCAGTGTGTCTCTCACTTGACACTGATACACTAACAACCTAATGACATGAGGTGGTGACCAGGCTACAAGGAAGAGATAATCACACAATCTGATTAAGCGAAGAGAAAGGAGTCTCTCTCTCTCTCTCTCTCTCTCTCTCTCTCTCTCTCTCTCTCTCTCTCTCTCTCTCTCTCTCTCTCTCTCAATTCAATTCAATTCAAATTCGCTTTATTGGCATGACAGTTAAAAGAACTATGTTGCCAAAGCATTAGGAATCAATTTCTCTCTTTCTCTCTCTCTTAACAAACAACAAATGTGTGTGTCAGCTGTCACCTGTCTCTCATTCTATGGCAGGAAGAAACATAGACTGCTGCTAATTTATTCTCTTTTTATTCTTTTATTTACTCTTTGGTTCTTCCCCTAGTAGGATGGGCAGTTTTTCCTTATCTGATAATAATAATAAAAACCTTTTGTTATTGATTCAAATTTTGGGAAATATGTTTTTCTGATATGTATATATTATTTCACATTTGGTGAGGAAGTGTAATTCTGTTTCTGGTTGACTAAGGCTGCAGTGACAGCACAGCCGGCAGGGAGCCAGGTTTTCCTGTGCCTCCCTGTTTCGAGAGCTAGGCTGTTTTCACTCAGTCTGTACTTCGTCAAGGTTCGTTTTAGTTGCGGATCAGTCACCATGCTCAAATAATCTGCTGTGGTGTACTGTCGATTTAGGGCCAGATAGCGCTCTCTCTCTCTCTCTCTCTCTCTCTCTCTCTCTCTCTCTTTGCTGACTGCTGTTCCATGTTGTGCCCACAGGAGGCGATCCAGCTGGACGGGGAGATCCTGAACGCTCTGCTGCGGCGGGTGTCCCCCGTGGCCCACCGTCACCTGAAGAAGCACAAGCTGGAGCCCATCCTGTACATGACGGAGTGGTTCATGTGCGCCTTCTCTCGGACGCTGCCGTGGGCCTCGGTGCTGCGTGTCTGGGACATGTTCCTCTGTGACGGTGAGAGGGCTCTCACTCACACTGATGTAATATTATGTCAGACGAAATAAGAAGCAATCAGGTCGACCCCAACAGCCCCAGATAAAACACATTTTACATAATTCTAGTATTTAATTTTCCTGCAGTCTCTGTCATGTGTTTATCATCCCTCCCTTTAATCTCACCTGTACACATTAGGGCATGGCTATCTTTTAAGATACAGGCAAGTGGGAAACAGGTGGATAACTATATAGAAACCCTATAGTTATCCACCTATAGAAACACTATAGTTAACCATCTAAATATCCACTTCTCAATGCTATAACTTCGAAATGAAAGAACCTTAAAAATTTAAGGTTGTCCGAATGTACCCTAATATTACCGACTGGGAGGACAATAGGAGACGGCGTTGCCTTTGCAACTTTACTTGCAGGTAGGGGAATATTACTAGATTTGAAGTCACCATTTGCCCCCAAACTATCTCTGTGGCTTAAAGGTGTTCAGAAATGGCCGTTTATCTGTTTGTCGCGCCTCCTTCTACGAGTTTCCACGAGTTGCCGCACGAGTTTACCCGAGTAAGGAAAACAAATTTGATTGGTCGTTATTCAATGTTTGGGGCAAGACCGAGCTCGGTGTGTGTGTGTGCCTCAGACGTTTGATTGACGGATGACGGATCCAATATCAGTGGCTGATGATTCGTGAGCAGCGTGACGCATAATTCGTGCGCCTGCATTATCCAATGCGGAAAAAAACTACCCCACTTTCATCCCGGATTTACTCGAAAATAGAATTTTGCACAAAGTTTGGGCTACATCGTCTGATAGATGAGTTATTATGGATGACTTATAAACAGTTATTAATGCAGAATTCATGAATTCAGGCAGTTACAAAGCACAATAGTGTGTACTCATTATAAAGTGTTACCCAAATGAGTTTTTCTTTTCTGTACATCTTTTAAAGATCTTGTGCTCGTCCTGAATTTGGATCAAATTAAGTATACCCTGAGGGGGTCACCTAGAAAGTTTGAGACTGCTCTGGGCTCTGTGATTAACTATGTAGTAAAACTGCAGACATGACAGGAGAAATGAAACATTTATCAATGATGCACACTCTGTCAATACATGTCAACATATTCTTTCAACTAGAGGTTTTTTTTGTATTACTGTCAATCTACATGACTCAGTCATCGTGTAAAGAGGGAAGAGTGGGCAAATTGTCATTTATTGTTGTTTATGAACTGTCTCTACTCTAGATGTAAGAATCCTGGGTAAGAGGTGGGTAGGATGGGGGTGTTTGAGTAAGAAAAAAAGAAGAAAACAGAAGAAATGAAAGAACCTTCAGGTGGTCCCTCTCTCTATCTCTCAATATAAGATTGTTTCTCTAGCTTTAAGCTGTCCGATGTGATGCTTTTATTTCAGGGGTGAAGATCCTCTTCAGGGTGGGGCTGGTTCTCCTCAAATACACGCTGGGATCCCAAGAGAAACTGAAGTCCTGCCAGGGTCTCTATGAGACGATGGAGCTGCTCCGAGCTATACATCCACAGTACATGCAGGAGAGGTTCATAGTGCAGGAGGTACAGTTACGCCGACTGATCTGTGTTGTGATCTGTGTTATCAGTTTTATTGCTCTGGTTCAGCAGCACCTACTGCACACTCAGCTGTCTCCCCAGGCGCAGGATCTCTTCGACTTTGCCCCTCTGCGGTTGTGCAGCCAGCAATATAAAAAGATTTAACCCATAACGTGCTGAAATACTCTAACCCCCCCCAAAAAAAACACTCGGACAATAACTCACACTTAATTTATGTTCATTCTGTCTCTGTGTTTTAGACCATTGAGTTATCTGTGTCCGAGAGAGACATCGAGAAGGAACATCTCACTCAGCTGCGGAGCTGGAAGGAGAGCCGCGGAGATCTACACTGTAAGTCCCCTCCTAGGATGCATGGCGCCAAGGCCATCATGGCTGCTGAGCCACCCAGCCGGCAGGACCTCAAACAGAGGCCCACCATCATCGTAGAGTCTCCGCTGGCATCTAAGACGGACGGGGTGCAAGCAGAGGACACGAAGGAGAGCACAAATGCCAACAAGGAAAAGCAGAAGAAAAAGATGCTGCCATCACAGGAGTATGTTAATCCATATCCTCCTCCCACCGACCCCTCACCTCTCCTCGAGCACCTGACCCTTCAGGAGTCCAAAGAGAGTCTGAGCAGCGTAGAGCATGACACTTACCTGTAGCAGGGTGAGTCTCACACCCAGTTTACACACAGAAATCATTCCACATAGCCTTTACTGACTTAGCAGTGACACTCTTCTCTCGTCACATGTCACAGACACCAACTGAGTGAGACCAATCTTTGTAAAAGTACTGTTGACACTTGAACAAAAGTTATGGGATATAAAAATAATTTTCAGCCGCTTTTAAAAATAAACACATTTTCAAATCTGGCATAAATGCCTCTGCTCAGACTATCAACACATTTTCGGTGTCACTTAGATTATGCTGGTTGTTATTTACTGTACTTTTAAATAAATAGTACAGTCACCATATAGTAAGTTTGGAATATGTAATGAAACTAGGAATGACAATGTCAGGGTGCAACAGCAGGTGGCGCCGATGTGCGCGTCTGTAAGGTTTAATTCTGTAGGAATATAGAGCTCTCAGCTTCATATGACTTTGCATGTAGGAAACCACACTCACTAACACTGTTAAAAGCTACCACTACTCTTTACCTCCTAAAAGTAACGCTCTGATTCTCTCGTGTTATAAATGAAGTCTGATTTCATCTGAACTGATGAGATCTTTTCCAGCGCACTTTGCCTTTGTAGTCTTCCTCTTTGCCTACATTATTACTAAGTTGCCAATGCAGAGATTTGCATTATTCTGCTTCGCTAGACTCAGCCAGTCACACTAATGTGCAGACACAGTTTATCAGTGTCTGTTTTGCTTTGTACGTTGACTGTTATTGCTGCATCTGCGAGTTGCCTCTGCTGTCGTTGAACACTTGAGGGCGCCCTGAGATTACCTCTCTGCCTCGGCAGTGACCAGCAGTCGTCCAATGAGAGAAACGACTGACACAAGATGTGTGACTCTCAAATGAAGGAAAAAGTGTGCAGGGACATTTTATGACACTAAGCCAAAGATTTTTAAAGCATATTTTTTGAAATGTACGTTTTCCTAATAGTTAATTCAATCATATTGTCATACAGTGTTCACTTGTTTGGGAGAGAAGAGGGTTTGTATTTATTTTCTGAATGAGTGATGGTGAAATGCCATTTTGAAGGATGCTAACACAAAGCTGTTTTTATACAATCATGCTAAAAGGTTTGCGGATCTTTAGACTTTAAGATATCTAATGTTACTATAACAGGAAAAGACAGCATTGGGAGGTTTTTTTTATTTTCTCTGGCTTTAAACTTCGGTTTAAATGCTCAAATTTTCATCCTAAAATCAAGAAAAACATATGTCATCTTTATGGACACAGGAAAAAAAAGTCAAAATGCAAAATCTATAAATATAGAGCTCAAATAATGTACAAATAATGCAGCTCCTTTCTAAAGGCATTGTTTTCACCCATTTGGTTTCTCAGTTACATGAAACTCATGTGTGATTTTTAGGATGTCCTTTGCACTTTCATGTGAATGAGCTTTGCATAGGCATCAAAATAAACTCCAGATATTAAAATTCAAGGGAGCCATAAACCCCAGAGATGACATCATCAACAGTAGCCTGTGAAACTTTGGGATCATTTGCTGTCAATGTTTTTCTTGTAAAATGGTTGCAGGTATGTGTTGATGTTTTGAACACTGTGGAGATAATACGCTACGGGTTTATTTCTGTTGTCTATTAGGAAGCACTGTTTCTGCCACGTCCTCGGAAGCTTTTTAATATTTAGATTAAAATAAAACATTTATTTTCTCATCAAGAGCAAGAACACAACACACATTTAACCAACCTGCAGTGCATCTGTTGAAATGTTTATTCTCAGCTTTTTGTACTGTCATGTAGTTGGTGCCACTGAGCCTCATCCAGGGAGTAGAAAAAAAAAAAAAAACAAGCTGTATAATTGTTTTGGAGGATACAGGATATTCAAGATGTGGTTTGCCATTCAAAAACTATATGTTGATTTCTTTTGTAAGATTCTGTTTTAATATTCATCAAAATATAATTTTACTCTCCATTATTTTGGAGGGATGTGTTGTTGTTATTACTAATCATTGAAATGGTTCTGTTCGATGATAACATTTATTAAGCCTGGAGCTTGTAGATCTGCAATCAACCCTGCTGTTCCAATCAGTATATATCTCCTCATTTTTGATCTGTTTAAGCATTTTATTTAAAATCATCTTCTCATATGTACAAGCTGTTTTTGTACCAAATTTCATTTAAATGAATAAAATTTGGAACTCTTGGATTTTGCACGTCATATTTACCCATTTTTGTACCGATGGAGAGTGCCCTCTCTTTTTGCATTTAATTGCCAAACAAAGAAAATGAGAAAGGAGCAGGAGTGCCACACAGACTGGACTGAACGCGCCGGATTTCAATACGCCCTGTGTTATCTTTCAGGGCCCACCCTCGCTCACTCCCGCTCACTCCCGCCCTCACCCACGCAGCAGCACACTTCCTTGGACACCTGTTTCTCCGGCTCTTTCAGCTCTTTGAGGAATTTGCATCTCAAATAGGGTGAATTCCCACTGCGTCTCACCCCAGCCATTTGCCTTTGGTCTCTGAATGGAGTCTGCGTGTATACAGGCCTTCTTCTTCTTCTTCTTCTTCTTTTTCCTCGACAAGGTTCAGCTGCAGTCAAGGAACATGACGGCCAAGAACGCACTCCTCTACATCCTGATGTAACCGACCGGTGAAACCGTAACTTTACCACAGTGTCTCTGTCTGTGGAGGCTACAAAAATATAAAGATTCATCACACCCAACACTTGACTGACTGATGGATTTTTTCCCATCAGTGGTCACGTTCCTGAGATTCCCTTCGCTGCCTTCACAGCGACTTCTTCTATTTCTATGAAGCATTGTGAGCGTTTTGTGTGAGGATGCCTGTCATTAGAGCATGTTTGTATTCCTGGCTCCTCTCATCATCTCTTTTGTGCCTTTCGCTATCCGTAAACAATGCCAGCTTGTCCAACTCAACTCCACCCTTCACCTCAATCCAACCCCACCCTACCCCACCCCCCACCTGTCCGTCACTCTCCGTGCTGGCATTGGGGGGTGGGGGGGGCTTCGCTAGACCTGAGCATAGACAAGGGAGGGTGTAATGGGAGACTGGCTTTATGGCTAATCTGCAGAGGAGGAGGAGGAGGAGATGTGACCCAGACGTGCCCCCATAACCGCACATAGAAAAGAGCTGAGCAGGTTTTGTAGCTTGCGTAGCACAATAGCTTGTTCGCTCCATCAGTGCCGTATGCAAAAACACAGTGGTGCCCTTTCTTGTAAGCCGGTTTTAGTCATGTTAAGACTGAAAATAGGACCGTTTAAAAAAGAAAAACGTGAGGGGCTATATTGGTGTGGTGTGGACGTGTTGCTACAAGCACTGGTGAGAAGATGAAATACAATCTGAGGCGTCCACTTTGAGAAATACAGTTCATCCATGAGCTTTAAGACTCATCAGGCCCAGAAATACTACACAGTGTTTACGGTACTGTGAGTCAGGAGGATTATACAACTCTGTAAAGTCATCTGAGCAACACATTTCATCCCCCATCTCGACAATTGCAAAGTCGACATTATAAAATTAATCTACCAGGGAAGTGCGTATTGCAGATATTCGATTGGCCAGTGCCATAGGACATTGCATTGTGTTGTGGCAAAAGATGTTCCTTACTAGGAGCCCAGCAGTCCCTATGAACTTTCTCACTGAAATGCCCGAGAAACGCTTGAAGCACCTGTTGTCTACGTTGGTTACAAACCTCTTGTACTAAAAATTCTGTTAATTTGAAAAATTCTCACTTTCTCCAACTCAGGGTGACCTTTTTCTCAAGATAGCACCATCATATGGAGAAGATCCCTCACTGGCTTCCCACCAGTAACTACCAATAACAATTGCAGCAATCCAAATGATCACCTTTAGGTGCAACAATTGATGCTCAATTGGTACAATCTGTACCTTTTTAGACTAGGAAATATCTACCATACACTTGTGATCAAAGTTCACTTACTTGCCACAAAACACCGTTCTCATGTACCTCTATTCTTGTTAATCCAAGCATATCTACAGTATGCATGTACATGAATAAATATCCCACACGTGAAGTCTGTTTATACGCTGTAGAGGTTTTGGGGGGGTGGGTCGCGAAGTGGATGATCTCATGAGGCCATATGTGTGAAGCGTCTGGGAGATTATAGTCTGGTCTCATGAGCTGTAAAGCTCCTAAAGCTTTTTGGTAACAAGGGCTGATGGTCTGCACCTTTATCATTGCCCTACCAACAGCCCCCACCCATACCCCCTGCCCAAAGGGGGAAGATTAAAAGGGGTAGAGGTCAGGGGAGCTAAACAAAAAAACACCCCTGTGACCGACCTGTTTGAACAGTAGCTTGAATACTTAAAGGGATAGTTCGATATTTTGGCAAATTGCCATAATCCCAATAGTCATAGCAGTATGTTCATTAGCTTTAATTATCGGTGCATGTTGTTTTGAGATCCGCAGCCGCAAGCCGCTCAATGAACACAATGGAGGTGAACGGTACAGGTCCCCTGTCCCTCAAAACTCATCAAATACACAATCCAACAATTCCAAAACGCTCTCGTGGAGAAGTTGTGTCCTGCACATTTGCCTCGCTATTAATTAATCATGTACATTACGAGACAGATTTGGTTTCTCTGCCCCGCGGATCTCAAAACAACATGCACCGACAATTAAAGGTATACTATGAACCTACCCTCTATGACTATAGGGATTATGGCAATAGGCGAATTTGGGGTACTGGGGAACTTTCCCTTTAAATTGGATTGCAGCTCTTCTGCCTTCTCGGAAGTCATAATGTGATGTTTCAGCGATCTCTGTGGCGATAAACAGTAACCTTAAGTCTATCTGTAAAATTATAAAGTCATAGTAGCATCATCTTAATCGTATTATAGTGAATTATGTTAGAAGGCGTTCCCCCTATTATGTCCACACCTTTGTTAGGTGAATGAATTATTGAATGAACTAATATTTGGGACTTTTCCATGTTTTGAGAAAGGAAAAGCTTTGATGAAAAGTTTCAAGTAGCAGACGCTGCACGTGTGGGACAGGAAGCGGAGTCGGAGTGGAAGGTGTCAGGGGTCAGACAGATGCTTGTTCAATGGACAGTCGACAGGAAGTGTGTGTGTCCTTTTATGGTCCTGCTCAGGATAACAGTAGCTGGACATGCAGCCGTAACAATCTCAGGTCCATCAACCCTTTTTTTTCTGTCACTGGATTATGATTTGTCGTAGGAAATGATAACACACACCTGCTTGATTGCAGCTGGGGATCCCCCAACCCCCCACCCCCCTGATCTCCATTATAGCAGCTGGATGTCTTATGAATCACCATGAGACTGATTTATACTGCTTAGTGCATCACAGCTTCAGGTCAGTGTCCAAGCCCATTGTTCCCAGCGTAAGACAGTCACAGCCTCTCGGTTCCTTAGTGTTGGCCACTCAGTTTGCAGCTGATCCAACATACATCAGATGAGCTTCTTGATGTTAAAGATCCCTCCATCCAGTCGTTCCGGCCTCTTTCTGCTAGATTTTAATGTGTCTGAACCTGAGCAGGCTCCTGGTTACACATTATACAACCTCCAGACCTATCAGGTTTTCTGTCTTTGGGACCTCATGGCGACCCCCTGAACTGTTGAACGCTCTCTCTCCTCTCCTATTGCACCCACTGTTAAATCTTATTGGTTTTATTTTGTAGGTTTTTAGACCTTTTGCATGTCCCCGTTGTGTTTGTTTGTTTATATTTATATTTGTCTGCTTTGTGCAGAGGATGCAGAGCAATGCTTCATAGCAATCCAACATAACTACAGCAGTGATTCTCTGTGGAATAGGGTGTAGCCATTTTGGTTTTAACATTTGATTACAGTGAACGAGGAGATAAAAATTCAGTGGTTTATTGACCCTTAAGTGCATTTTAATGTAGGCCATGCAGGAGTTCTCTATGTCTATGAGTATATACTGTATTTGTAAATATTCTCAGACGGTATTGTCTTTGTATAAGTGGGTTATTGTGCAGATGTTTTCTCTGTCACACATGAGTGATGGTGCCTTTGGACTCGTCCTCGCAGCTTTTGTGTGTCGCAGCATTTATTTGGCTGTTTGCGGTGCATGTTTATCTCTTCACTGGGGATGTTTGTTAACACGGTTCTGCTGTGTTGGTGTGTTTTCCACTAATCTGTATTGATCTGAAGTCACTTCCTGCCATTGTTGTGTCACATCCCCACTGTCTCCTCTCTTCCCGTGCATCTAGTCCTCTCTATCCCCAGCAAGGAAACCGGGGGCTCGGAGAGGATACACAGGAGGGAGAGGGAGAGGGGGAGGGGAGGGGGGGCTGTGCTGTGCGTGTGTATGTTGGTGTTTGTCCATGTGTGTGTGTGAGGTCCAGGAGGAGACCTGCTCTGGCCCTGATAAACCCAGGCCAGACTTATGGAACGAGCAGATATTGATGGAAGCCTGAGTGGCCAGTGATAAAACAAACAGACACACCAGCCTGATCAAAACACCAACAAAGCAAAGGACTGGACCTTTTGCTTTTAAAACAGGAAAATAAGTTGTACGAAACATTTAGCTTGGGATCAAACACTGATCTTGTGCATTTCTGCAGGATGGTTACACAGATAGCTGTAAAGTCTCAGCATGAAATTAATCTAACAACAATTCTGGTTTATTAAAACCTAAGGCTGATAAATATGTTGAATTAATTAAGTTATTTTAACTTTTTGTTCATGCACGATGTCTAATGTCTCTACATTGCGAAAACAGAATTATTGCAACATGCACCAAAAGGTCATATAGACCGTTGGCATGATAAAGTACGTTATGTGCATCTTAAACTGAAAAACTATATGAGCTCTTATATCACATCATCTCTGCGTATGACCAGTTATGTAATTACATGTTTGCACACAGTTTTGAAATGTGCATAACACATGCAATATCTTGTAGGAGGTGGAGCTCTTGCACACGAAAACCTACCCGTGTTTCAAAGAGATGTTTCACGTTTCAGTGTTTTAATGTTTTGCAGGAAAAACAAATGGAAATTTGTATCTTGGCAAGTTAATTGTTAACATCAAAAACAAATTTATTTGGGCAAAGTAAGTCTTAAAAGTCACAGTGTTTTCACACATGGACTGCTTTGTGTGTTGGTAAAACTTAAGTGTGTTGCAAATGTTTCATAACAGATATGGTTGGAATGCCCTTGAAAGAAAAACATTAAAAAATTTGAATATAATTTGAATATTTAACATAAGAAGCTTTAGAATTTCAAATCTGACTTGGGGGGAAGATTGACATGTGTTTCCAGATTTCATCAGTTACAACAGTGTGATCAAAACCAATAGAAATCATGGCCAAACTGTTGAACTAAGAGTAAAAATGAAATAAACTATAGTTTCCATTACATTTAGGTGCGATAAAACACTAATCTAAATCAAAAAGACATCACAGAAGCTTATTGTTGCATAAATACTTGCAGTGTGTGTGTGTGTGTGTGTGTGTGTGTGTGTGTGTGTGTGTGTGTGTGTGTGTGTGCGTGTGTGTGCGTGTGTGTGTGGATGTTAACTCACATCAGTGACTGACCTCATAGCCTGTTATAATTGAAACTAATGACAAAAGCATATGGGCGTCAAGACCTTTGGTTTGAGGTTACAATAGCTTATTGTATTGCATCCAGTGTAGTCATGGGTGTTACATAGTGTGCGAACATGTAGGATTGTTAAGTGTGTGCGTGTGTGTGAGTGTGTGTGTGCATCTCTCAACCTTGAAACCAAACTGGAGGCTTGTGTTTCAGAACTCTGTGAAGTTTGGACAGCCATAAAAATCTATAAGACAGTTCATGTTACATGTAAGGGATGAAAGACTCAAACACTTTCTAAATCCTGCAGTGCATTTAGAGTAATACACAGTTTTTGTACGACATTGCACCCTGTTTCTTGACTATCACTGTTTCATTGGTGAATAATATCAATAATATCACAAGAAGGAAAGCAGCAGAAGAGAGATTATTATTTATCGTAGTAGCCTACATACAGAAAGACGTATCTGCTTTTATCAGCATTTTTTATTTTTGTTATGTTGTAACTGCAGGGAAGCTCTACCTTATCACTGTTTCAAAGCATTTCTGGGTTGATCAGTCAAGTATAAGATGTTGCTTTAAAAATCAACCAAGCACACCATGTTTTCAAAACAGTACGGCCATGGCAACAAATCAGGGTTATTTGTGAGGTTGTCATTTGATTATAATTAGGCTAAGTAGTAAGTCATTTTGTCTTGATCATGGGAAAAGGCATAAATAGGACACCACAAGACCTGACCTCAACATTATCTTCAAGTTGCATCTAGACTTGTTACAGCTTCAAAGACCGACAGAAACATATTAACGCACAAACACCTGATTAGCAATAGATATATTGCACAGTTCAGCACGTTCAGGGGTTTTCCAGTCACAGACTCTCTTGGTGTGACCAGCAGCGTACGATGCGTTTGAAAACTGATGTTGAAAGTTGCTTTTTCACTTGCTTGAATTGAGATTGCTAACTTTGTGATTTTTCTGTCATTTTGCAAATGTAACATTATCGTAGTTTGACTTCAGTTTGCTCATTTCACTCAGTTTGTGTCAATGATGTTATGCTACTCATGCTGGCACGGCTGCTAACATGTTAACAATGGTCATGCTAGGGCTATTGATGTTTAGCAGGTTTTTTGTTAAAGGGATATTTCAACATTTTAGCAAATACGTCTATTGCCATAATCCCAACAGTTTTAGGAGTAGGTTCATTACCTTTAATTGTTTTTAGCTCGGCGGAGCAGAGACGTAATAATTTATTTATAATGTCAAATATTCCTTTGAACTATTAGCTAGCTCATTGTACACAATATTTTGCAGGAAATCCACAACAAATCCACAGAAGAAGAAAATAAAAAGTGTCACATTAATAATATAACTATTCTGGTGCTGCAAAAAGGTTCATTTACACACATATTTGATTAATTAAATAATAGCCTAACAATGAGCACTATAAGACCAGTCATGTTTACAGTAGGCTACTTCAATATCTTTGCAAATTGTTGTGGTGCTGTTGCTACTTTATCTCTCTTAAAGCTTATAGCCTACTACATCCTTTGTAGCTGCACCCTCCACCCATCATCCTACAAATAAACAAACTTTATTGTGTGTTGTCCAGTGTTACCTCACTGCTCCTTCACATGATAAATGAAGCTCTCCCTTTTGTTCCCTCTGATTTAAACTCTCCTCATCTGTCCTGCGCTGGAGACCAGGAGGCGCCCCTCCTCTCTCTGATGATGCTTACATTTTCACTGGTGACCTTGAGTGCCAGTGTGAGCTATTTATACCTTTTCGTCAAAAAAACTATTTGGGATTTCCCTCTCCTGTCCCCTCATTCATATTTGATAAATATTTCTCTTTGGCCGCTCCTGGCTCGGAGGACAAAAACATGTTGAAAGCAGGAAGATTTATATCAACAGAGTCTACCGGTCAACTGACCTATAAGCAGAAGATCGAAATTAGACATCCCATGGCAGCGCCGTGTTCAGAATAGCTGCTGCTACTCTGGTCTGAGGAGTCATGAGTGACTATGATGTCATAAAGACATAGTGCAACCTCCCGTGTGCAAAGAGGGGTCAAGAGAGGCTGATGAGGAATATTGTTCTACTTTTATCACTCAGAATCAGATCCATGGCACCGATCTGAGTTCACCAACCCAACATATTTCATTTAATCTGCATGTGAAGGTGACACAAGTTTGTCCACGGACACCAATCATTTCTTGTCAACTTTTTCTTGCACATTCTGACAGGACAACTGGCCCTAACGTAACGACCATCTGCATTTGTGATATCGTTCACAACTCTACTCTCTAAAGTGGAAAAAAAAAACAATTTCCCTCCATGCAAATGGCTGTGAAACCTGAGTTTTCACATTAGTCTTTAGTGGGACAGTGAGAAAACGCGTAAACCTCTCCCATCCTGGTGGCCTTTGTGTCTAACAAGCTGGTGTCAATCACCTTGTCGTCCCCCTGAAAGGACTAAAGGGGGATAATGGAGTGGAGCAGGCGGCACCAACAACCAAATGTTCAAGCTCTCCAGCTGTGCCCCGAGTGTTACTTCTGACAGGACTTCAGATAATTAAATGTTTCCGATCAGACGGTCTATGCGATTGGCAATATCACCGGTGCTGATGTCTGGGTATTTGCCCGAGGGTGCGTTCATCACCGTGGCTGTTTGATTCAGACGTGTGATGTCACAAATTGTCAGAAGAAGTCGAGTCTGACTCAGGAGTTGGTCAGATTGCAAAATAAAGCCCAGAGGAACCAGCTGTCTAGAGCGCAGAGGGGCCCGCGCTGCGCATGTGGTCTGACTGCGACAGCTTAACACACACATCAAACGACTGTCAAGACCCCCACCGGTTCTCACACACACCTAAACAAGAACACACACCCTGTGCTGTTGATGCGCTGCCAGTATCACCAAAAGCAGGCTCATAAACACGCAAACGCACAAGGTCGTGATAAAAGATGAAAGGGGATCTCTGCAGCCCTGCAGACAGACTGTCACTGCATCATGTGTGTGTGTGTGTGTGTGTGTGTGTGTGTGTGTGTGTGTGTGTCTTTCAGTTTTTGTTGTGTTTACTATAAGAAGCAAGAACTCATCCTTATCCCCCCGGTTGTGCTATCGGCTGTCTGACACAGCGCTGACGGATGACAGTCAAGTGAAGGAAAACGGGCCTTAGTGTGGATGAATCAGAGCGTAAGACAGAAGGAATCATCCCTGAGTCTGCTGTGGTGTGTGGTTTACAGCACAGGGCCACACATGAGAACAACAACAAGCGGTTTGAGACACAGGTGGGCAACGTCAGACGACAAACAGGGGCTGAGTGTTGTGGAAACAGGCTCTGTGGTATGCTGAGTGAGGAGATGGATGCTCTGCAACGAGGTTCAAGCCCAGGCCAATTGGAACCTGTCACTCAGAGGTTAAAAATAGGAAGAAATGTGAGATTTTTTTTAATAATTATGATGCACAGTCTTGAAGAATCACCACCAGACTTGCATAACAATGTTGTTTCTTGTATTTGAAAAGGACATGTCACGTTTTTTTTTTTTTTTGCCGCATGGCAAGGGGATTTTGGGAAAAGTGAGTGGGTGGATTGATGTTTTCATCAAGGCCTGTTGTTTTATTTGTCTGTATATTCACATCCCTGTCAACGTACACGGCTAAAAACAGACCCCAGTCCCAGCAGAGTGCAGATAGGAAGCTCGCTTTGATTCACTCCACTCGGCTTTTTTCCTGTTCTGCCCGA
The DNA here is from genome assembly GCF_045865225.1 of Trachurus japonicus. Taxonomy (NCBI): domain Eukaryota; kingdom Metazoa; phylum Chordata; class Actinopteri; order Carangiformes; family Carangidae; genus Trachurus; species Trachurus japonicus. The sequence goes on from NC_140918.1 coordinate 16,445,090, forward strand.
CGTCCTGCAGCAGAGAGCCGAGCCGGATGGACAAAGAGGTGGATGGACAATCAAGCAGAGCGGGCGTAGAGGGCAGAGCCTTCGGGTGGAGGCGGACAAACACAATCGCATCAGTTTTGGTTATCAAAGGCCTCAATAATTGGCAACAACAAACAGTTCTCTGAGAGTAAATGATGTTGGTATAAAAGCAAGAGGAGACGGGAATCAGTCCTTCGTCTTTATAATCGGAGGAAGAAGGAGATGAGTGGGGAGGGGAGGAGAATGGAGGAGGAAAAGATTGTTGAGTGATACAGAAGTTGTGTCTAAAGGTCGGTGCCCTGGCGCCACTGCTGCCACTCTGCTGAGAGACGGAGCAGGCTGGAGAGTGAGCCGTCCCACCTGGGCCAAGAAATACACCCAGAGACAAGAGAGGAGAGAAAGACAGGAGGAACAGTGGCACTTATTTAACTTTTAACATAGATACACTCGGCTCTTGTGTTTCCCCTTTAGTAGTTTTAAAGTTAGAGAAGTCATCCTAAACCACACTGTCTCTCTGTAGCGTTTATATTTATTATATCAGCTTGTTTTTTTGTTTTTTTGTGATCAATTTTTTAAATAAATTTTTATCTATTTCAATCCAGTAGGGCAACAAAGATATAATAAAAAAACAAACAAACACAAACAAACAAACAAACAAACACCTTGAAAAGAAGAAAAATAAAGACACAAAATAACAGAAACAAAACATAAATTCAATATATACAGACATCTGAATATATAAGACCCCCCCCCCCCACCCCCATTATATCAGCTTGTTGTAAGTCAGAATTGAAGCTTAGATGTCAATGATTACATATTTAAGACTCTGTGTTATTTTATGTCTCTATCACTCAGTCACTTTCCAGTTTTCCCAATTTCCCCACAATTCAGCCTGATGTTTTTGGTATCTTTTACAAATTTGGCATCTGCACCACATAGACTTTTTGATGTCTTGTCTGTGGTGTTTGTATTGGCTCTTTAATCTGAGAGTTGGAGATGCTTTGTTTCACACCATGCAAGCAGTTTGTAATATGTATTCTTAATATACTGTACATCAACAAAAACATGCACAAACACAAATACATAGCGTACTGTGTTACATTATGCACCCTCTTTACAGGACAGCCGTAGCAGGGCATGTAGGCTACACAAACGTAAAAAAAATCTTCCTTAGACATTATAATTTTGTGCATCTAACTTGCTGGTTATTTTGTTTATTGTATATGTTTGATTAACTTTTTTAAAATTATTGTTATACTGTGTGTATAATTTTCTTATAATATACAGTAAGAAAATACAGCTCTAAAGCTCCTACATTTTTAGTATCTAAACTTGCCAGTTTAACTTAAAAAGTTAATTAGTAAATAGTTATGTCTGGATTATTTCATGGTATTAGTGCAGATTTTAATTTAAAGGTCTGGTGTCAAACTTTTGTTTGTCCAGCAGCCTCAAAAACTGAACACAGTTTTATTGTCTTTATTTTGTGGTTCTCAGTGTTGGAGCATGTAGAGACATGAAAACAAGACACATACAAATGTAAATGGTGTTGCCTGTTCAGCTGCAGCAGGGTGCTCCAGTCCCAGAACGACTCTCAATTGACATTGAAATTGATTTCCTAATGAAACCTGCATGCCCAGACATGACTCATGGTCTACTGTCCAAATAAGTCTAAAAAAAACCATCAACAAACAAAAAAACCCTAAACTTTCATTTCCCCTGTTCATCACAATTTCATGACATTTGTGGTTAAGTTAGAAAAAATATTTATTAATTTGCACAGTTTCATTTTGTCTCTTTTTTCATTGGAAAAGTGAAGGAAGAACCATTAAATCAAGTGGTACAGTTTCAATATCGTCAATCATTTGTGTGAAAGTAACTTCACTATGCAGGAGTAGATACTGTGAATGGAGGGAGGGAGGGAAGGAGGGGTGGGTCATAGACTGTAGGGGTGGGCGTGTAGTCAGTGACAGGACATGTTCCTCAGAGCGCAGAGGGGGAGGGCAGTGGGAGGGGAGGAGGGTACAAGTCTGAGAGGAGGAGGGGGGTATATAAGGACCTGCAGATTTCACATGCAGCAACAGACCTCAGAGAGCTGCCGACCACTGTGGATCTATCTGCAACAGTTTATATTATTTCAAAAAGAACAGAAAGAGAAAGGATAGAAATGGAGCCAACCATTAGTCCTGACGACGACTACTATGACTACGAGACAGAGAACTCCACCATGTGTGACTACTCTGAGTGGAGGCCGTCGTACTCCGTCATCCCTGTGCTCTACATGCTCATCTTCATCCTGGGCCTCTCTGGAAACGGGGTGGTCATCTTCACCGTGTGGAGAGCCCAGGGGAAGCGGCGAGCTGCCGACGTCTACATCGGCAACCTGGCCCTGGCCGACCTCACCTTCGTGGTCACTCTGCCTCTGTGGGCCGTCTACACAGCCATGGGCTACCACTGGCCCTTCGGAGTGGCTCTGTGCAAGATCAGCAGCTACGTGGTCCTGCTCAACATGTACGCCAGCGTCTTCTGCCTCACCTGCATGAGCTTCGACCGCTACCTGGCCATCGTCCACTCCCTGTCCAGCACCCAGCTGCGCACTCGTGGCCACATCCGAGGCTCCCTGATAGCCATCTGGCTGCTGTCCGGTCTCCTGGCCGCTCCGACTCTGGTCTTCCGCACCACCAAGTACGACATTACCAGCAACCAGACGTCCTGCGCCATGGACTTCAGCCTGGTGGTGACAAACAAAAACCAAGAGAGCCTGTGGATCGCCGGCCTCAGCATCTCCTCCACGGCGCTGGGCTTCCTCCTGCCTTTCCTGGCCATGATGGTGTGCTACGGCTTCATCGGCTGCACCGTCACCCGCCACTTCAACACCCTCCGCAAAGAGGACCAGCGCAAGAGGAGGCTGCTGAAGATCATCACCACTCTGGTGGTGGTGTTCGCCGCCTGCTGGATGCCCTTCCACGTGGTGAAGAGCGCAGACGCCCTCTCCTACCTGGACTTGTTGCCCGACACCTGCGCCTTCCTGCGCTTCCTGCTGCTGGCCCACCCGTACGCCACCTGCCTGGCCTACGTCAACAGCTGCCTCAACCCCTTCCTCTACGCCTTCTTCGACCTGCGCTTCAGATCCCAGTGCCTGTGCCTGCTCAACCTGAAGAAGTCCTTGCACGCCAGCCCCGCCAGCTCCCTGTCCTCTCAGAAGACGGAGGCCCAGTCTCTGGCCACCAAGGTGTGACGCTGGCTGAGGACCCAGGTGCATGCTGGGGAAGAGGTGAACAGTGCAGAACAATGCGGGTAAATCTGAACTTTACAGAGGTCGGGTGCTTCCTCACCCAGGTGGTCAGTTTCAGTCAGTTTCAGACTCCGACTCTGTGGACTAACTGTCTGAAGATGACGCTCAGGCCGGAGGATTTTGGGGTCTGTCTGACCTCACTCCATCTCCAGCCTCACTTTCAGAAGCAGCTAGGGAAGCACAACTGAACTTAACACAAGGGACCAAGCGTTAAAAAAGTGGAATGTATTTCAAGAAGGACACAAAAAACACACTCCTGTGTTTCTCTTGGTTCTCTTATGGACTTCATGCCAAGTACTGAGCTTTGAACTGTGAAACCACGTCTCCATGTCCTGGCGAAGTGTATTGCTCATTACATTTGCCCCTGCTGTTCTTGTTTTCATTTGCAAGCACTTGAGGTGTGATATCTACCAGACTACATTGGTCACCAGCTCAATCTGTAGTATCTGCACCACAACCAGCAGTGTAAAAAGTCTGTATGTGTGTGTGTGTGTGTGTGTGTTTGTGTGCTTGTGTTTAGGTAGGGTGTGCCAATCGGTGAGAAGTGTTGGAGTCTGATAAGAGAGTTATAAGGAGAGATAGGGATCGTGTGTGTGTGTGTGTGTGTGTGTTGGGGAGGGGGGTTGAAGTCCCACACAGACAGACGGACAGATGGCAGCTGACAAATGTCTCAGGCTGGTGGAGGGCCCAATTAAAAGGTGACTGCTTTGACAGTCTGCTGGTGTGTGTGTGCGTATGTATGTGTGTGTGTGTGTGTGTGTGTGTGTGTGTGTGTGAGAGAGAGAGAGAGAGAGAGAGTAAAGGAATGAGTTTGTGTGTCTGTTGAGAGTCAGAATGACAATGAATTGACAAATACATTTTGTAAATTTACATTATTTTGAATTCATGTCTATGATTTTTTAATAAAAAAACAAAAAAAGAAAAGAAAAACCCTCTCTCTGGTGTCACTCTGTTACTCCTCATAGCTTATTTAAGTCTTACTGGAATGTATTTTCTCCCATCCAGTGAATGTGCTTCTTCCTGTCGGTGCATTGCTGAGGGGGGGTCGGTGAAACAGCCATTGTTTTTTGCAGGGTCGAAATCAAAGCATGTGTCTTGCAGGAAATGCATGTTGGACTTCTATTTCCTTCTCCCAGCGTGTCTGCTTCTTCTCCTCTTACAATCCCCTCGCACAAACAATCAGTGACTACAAAAGTTTCTAAATTGGATCAAGTACAGGACGTTTGGCTTTGTCCCCAAGACGTTAAAAGTCTTCCAAGTGTTAATTACCACAAGTTCAGGGGTCTTTTTCTGTACCAGCACCTCCTGAATGCAGCTTAAAGGGTCTTTCAGTCCAATTAGTCTATCGTGCTTCACTGTGTTGTAGTTAAATATGTTGTTTTTAGCAAAGCAACACTACAACAGGTTGTTGAGCTTTAAATCAGAATTCAGTGATTAACCAATTCCGACTGTAATGAGCTTTTTACGGGATATACTACTGTAATAAGCAACAGCAGGGAGACACAGGGATTGGACTAATCCTTGGTTACTGATTTGTAGAGGGAGTCGACTATCTGTGCCTGTGTAATACCTATGATGGAGAGGGGCTTAGTCCAAATCAGTTACAATTACAGAAATCTACAGTGACATTTTGGGGCATAGCTGAACTTTTCTGAATAAAAGAAAAGCTTAATCTCGACCTTTAACCTTTGACAGGTGAAATCTGACAATTTCCCCATCGCACTGAGAGAGAGAAACAACAGCTGCAGCGAGTGCGACATTCACTGTGCCTCCGTCATCACAGTCTCAGCTCTGTTTAATCTCATCTGAGTCAGGGCACAAACACAGACGTGGAAGCAAAGTCTTTGGTTGTGCATAACAAAAAGGACCCAGTTGCTTTTGCAATTAGCAATTAGCAAAAATAAAATGTTAAAATTGGAAGAGAGGTTTCCAATGTCCAACAATCCATGCACTGAAGAGTCTGTACAACGAAATGTCAGTGAATGGGTGAAACAGCATAGGCCTACAGTACAGTACATTTTTAAATTCCACACGTCTGCTATTTTTTACAAGATGACTTGTCACATTATCCTCCACCTGTCGGCATCAAAGTCAAAGTCCACTGTGAAAGAGAATCTGGATAGATTATTTTCATGCGTTTTCAAGTTTTATGAAGCTAATGCGATCGTGTTACCAAGATTTCATGCCATGAACTTTGCCAGGGCAGGAAACGGAGTCACGGGTGGAAAGTAGATTTATACACTTTGGGTTCTCTATAGGCTCCATGTTTGTCTGAGAGGACTGTTCAGAAATGATTACACCAATGTTTTCATTCCTCTGTAATAACAGAGTGTGAAAATTCACTGTGTCTACACTGGGAGAAGCTTTGCCGCAGGGAGTCCCCAGGGTACAAACAATCCTCATTCTCCATTCCCAAGACATGACAAATGACTAGAACAGCTTCGGGAAAACATCCCCAGCCTAAATGATCATTGTCAGATTATACACCTAAGGAAAAATAAAAAATTAAAGCACCACATAACAACAAATTTATACCAGTAACCATAATACATAATCTTGTAGACACCACAGTTTGATGTATCAGTCTGTATTAACCACTGAATAAATTTGCTTTACTTTGTCTCTGTCAATCATCATCAATACCTTACTTTTTCTACCACATATGAAAATAATGAAATTTTAAATTCTATGGATGATTCTATATAATATTATGTCTAGATAACTATGACATTGTTGCAACTTGCTATTGACATTTACTATCATTTTACCAGTGGCGAAAAGTAATTAGTTTTACTATCTCCACACTATAATTGTGCCGTTTTAAGAGTCCTATACAATCGCTTTCTCTATCATGTGATCAATGAACTTTGTCCCAGAGATGTTAAAGTCTGGGAAACCTTCTTTTCACAAACCACTCACAACTTCATTAAGTTGTCAGGCCTTAATTGACACATCTGTAAGGCAGGTCAAGGCTTGCCATGAGGAGCTGTCAGCTGGTGACACTTTCAAAGATGATAAATTCTCAGACTCTTCGAACCTTCAAACGCAGCGACCAAGAGCTCCTCTAAGCAACTGGCTGAGGATCTAAAATAAAGCCAACTATAAAGAGGGGAGGATATAAAAAGGATCTCAGAGCACTTCCAGCTTGACATTTCCACGCTCCGAAATGAGATTAGGAAACCGTGGAAGTCAGCGCAAGATTTGGGAGACCAAGAGAAGATGGAGAAAAATGTTTGTCTGCTGCGGCAGAAAGGCAAAAAAAACAAAAAAGGAAAACCATATGGCAGCAAAGGAGCTGCAGGAAGGTGTAGCTGATGATGAGCAAACAGCGTCTAGACAAAAGAGTCACCTGATGGAAACCTGCAATATCTGGAGTCTGGAAAAGCATCTGTATAAGCATCTGGATAAGCAAGAGGTGTTTGGGAAAAGTGCTGATAGAATTTGATGAATGAGAATATGGGGGTGTAAATGTTCAACGTTAGAGCTGCATGTGGCAGCTCGTGGGACAGGAAACAATGTAGAGAAAGGGAAGGATGCGTTCAACAACATATCATCATATTCTGGGTACAAATGTCCTGCAGTCACCCAAGAAAGGGAAACTGAAAGGTTCAAAGCTGTCAACAAATTAACTCCAAATCCACCATGAGCTGAGGGACACGCTGAGGATTTTGGCGTCCTCAGTCCCCACAGCCTGCTGCCTTCATCACTGAAAATCTGTGGGTAGATCTTCAATGTGTTGTATTTTTATCATAAGATCAAATTTGTAACCGTGCACTGACATTTGGAGAGAAGTTCGTTTTAATGTATGGTTGCTGCAGGGGTCTTTTCACTTCAACATTCAACACTATGTGGAATTTGCCCAAGGGGGGGGGCAGGGTTCCTATATCTTTGCACACGACTACATATGGTAATATAACACTCACAGGAACCTTTTAGTATTTAGGCTATGCAAAGTGTAGCACAGCTTATATACTGCTGATATACAACTGGGTTAAGTTATTAATTCAGTTTTGTTTTGTTTTTGATTTCTGAATCAATTGAAAGAACTGATTGAATAATATAAAAACTTCAATACACACTCAACAACACTAACTGAGAGTGTTTGTTCAGCAGGTAATGTACATGTAAATCAATAGAAACTAAAGCAAACGTAAGAAGCCAGAGTTTCTATAGGGGGGTCCACCTTGCCTCATTCATTGCCATATCAATGGATGACAAATAGGCCATGCTTTTATTTTAATCAGGCTTGCAGCCAGGCCTACTGCTTGTAGGAGATACCAGTCCAACTGTCATAAATCAGATCCCAATAAACCAGGTCGTGCAGAAAATAGACAGAGGAAGTGTGCGCACGTTTGTCCTCTGGCCGTAACAATGGAGGCTGACCACACCGCCAACAGACCGGACTTTGAGCCTGGTCTGACCGTAGCACAGTAGGATGAGGTGTTGACCCCTGGAGCGTCTTGAAGGACCCTCGGCTTCCTGCTGCCTGGTCCTGCTGGACTCCTCCCTTGCATCGTCCCAGGAGGATAACAGACCTCATGGACAGGATAGAAGTCAGCAGGCCGTGCAGGAAAGGCAAAGGGGGTTGAGCAAGGTTGAGGTTCCTGATCGGGGATATCCTGTCTTTCAGGGCTTTCTGCAAGACATGCATTCTCCACCTGAGGTCTCAGGGGACAAGGATACTGGCTTCACACACTCATCTGCACCACGCATGTGAGGAAACACCCAAATGATATGAAACCTTGTCCTCTCTATGTTTAAAAAAAAAAAAGTCTTTATAAAAAGGGCCAAATATGTGAGTCAAACACCTGAGGTGACAAATCAGATGTTTCTCTCACTCCCTCACCCTCTCATTCTTTCTCTGTCACTCCTGAGATGGCAGACATTTCAAAGGCGTTCACAGAGCACAGCCATCGTTAGTGGGGACACGTCGTTTCCGACGGCAAAAAAGGAGCGGAAGTGTCCAAGCTTTGGGAGACTCCGGATCTCGGTTTATGTGAGACTCAGAGTTTATCATCCTCTTCACAGGGCACAAAGCTTCCCCTTCATTCGCTCCTCTATCCTCTCTGTTGTGCATCCTTCCCTCTCTCAGGCCTAAATGGATGCACTGTCATCTGCAGCAGGACCGAGCCAGTTCAGAGGCTCAGCTGCACCGATGTAGGCACCGCAGGTAAAGAGCACATGTGATAACAAGGAACGACTATCATAAGAACATCACCTAGAGATGCTGTGTGTCACTGTTTAGATAAGGTGCACGTTGTATCTTGCAGCATCCTGGAACAACTGCCCTCTGTTATTGCAGCCACATATTGAGGGACTCTGTAACAACAAGCAACCGCCACACACAGACTGTGTGTGTGTGTGTGTGTGTGTGTGTGTGTGGTAAACTGACCAACTGTTCAAATCAAGACTGTTTTTTTTTTGTATTTTTGCAAGAATCTGCACACAATTGAAATTTCTTTATTTGGATAAATAAATAAATTGATGAATCATCTCGTTTTCAAGGGGGTCCAAACATGTAGACAATTAATATGGGATTAATTAACTTAAATATGATTCTGGACTCATCCCTCTGTATTGCACAGTATGTAGTATGCTTTGTTGTGGGCCAGTTCATATAATCATGTTCTGCGGATGGTGGTGCAAATAACACAACATGGACCACATGACTGTTTTGATGTTAATTTGTTAAAGATATATTAGTCCATAGTCCATTCTATGTGCATGATCAGGCTATTTATGAAATAGAAATAGAAATAGATTTTTTTTGGCAAAAACATTTGTAAAAGGTTACAAAGGATGTCTGAAACCTCATTTGATTTCTGCTCTGTAACTGCTCTGGCATAAAACATGGAAGTAATGACAAGACACACACTTACTTTATTATTGTAATCTCCCTAAAACTACTTTTTTTGTTTATTTGTTTTGTTCTTTTTTCCTTTTTATTGTTATTTATATATTTTGATTGTTTATCTCTTTGTGTAATTTCCCTATGATATTTTTTCTTTTATTAGTAGGCTATTATTCATATATTTCTGATTGTTCATTTGCATGTTCTGTTTTCTTTTTTATTATCTCAATGTTAACTATAGGTTGAGGCATCTAATAAACTCTTTGAGTTTTCGCCTCTTCCAGCACTGTAAATTATCAGATTGTTCCTTTTATTTGTGTATTTTTAACTGTGCAAAAATAAATCTAAAGTGTATGCAACTACAGCACGTTTTTCAAAATAGAAAATGAAGAAAAATGTTATATGAGTTTTTGATTTCATTTTATTAAAGGTTTCATTGAAATAACTGGAAGTTTACAGTCTATGCTCCCAACCAACATATCATCCTGCCAAGTGTGTTGAATACTGACACCTAGTGGCAGCGCCGGAACGATCGTGTCCCCGGAACCTTTAGTCTCTGAGCCGTGGTTAACCTCGGACTTATTTGGAAGGCGGACTGAATTAGCTTAGCATCTTAGCTCATGCGAAGCTCGAAGGCCTCAACTTAAGTTATGGCCTCTAAAAAACAGAAGCGGGTATGGAGATACGTGGACGAAGGGAGTTTACTGAAGCTGAAGTCGTACCTGAAGAAACACCGGGACCTGGATGTGAACTTCTCCCAGGGCCGGAGGCAGAGGAGCCCGCTGCACCTGGCCTGCTGCCTGGGAGACGACGCCGTCCTGCGGCTGCTGCTGCAGCACGGAGCCGATGTCCTCCAGACGGACCACCGAGGAGACACCGCGCTGCACACAGCCGTCAACAGGGCCCTCAAACACGGGAAGACGGGTGAGAGAGGCCCGGGAAAGATTGTGTTGAATCATTAACCTGTATATTTTTTTAGTTGTTGTTTGTTTTGTTTTAATGTATGTGTGTGTTTTCTTAGCGTTTGACGACCTGGTTGTTCCCCTGAAGAGGAGCTGCCCGGAGGCTTTGACCACACCAAACAGTGCTGGAGTCACACCTGAAGACCTGCTGCAGTGGATGAAACCTTCACAGGTAATTTGAAGCAGCCATTATTAGCAGTTAATAACCTCCGTGCATAGTGAAAATGTACACAGTTGCTCGTCAAATAGCTGTTGTTTTGGCCCTGCAGCTCAACGAAACCATCAGACATTCAGTTAAAAACAGACAAAGGCGACACAGCAACGGGCTGGAAAAAGCAAAAGCAAGTGTGGTTTGCATTTTAAGTTGAATTTTAGAGAAAACGTGTCTAGAGTAGTGAGTGGCCTCAGACAACATCAGTTATATCAGCTATTAGTGCTAAAATAATTAGTAGTTCATCTTCATCAGCGTCCATTATGATTATGTATCTTTATTCATTGTTATTGTTCAAGAAGAAAAGCCAAACATCAGTGAATTTCAGTTGGAATGTGATGTGCTTTTTTCTGCTTTTCTGTCATGTGTGATAGTAAAATGAATATATTTGGGTTTTGAAATGTTTATTATGTAAAGTCATGGATTTGAAGTCACCACCTTGTCTTTCCAACACTTCACTGACAAACAAACAGTTGCCAATTTACCGTCTGTCAGTGGGTCCCCTTTCTCTGGTCTGATTCATGGTGGTATGACTTTACAAGTAACTTTAACAAAATAACATTTTACACCGTATCTGAGGAAACACTCACTTATGATGCAGAGTATAACCCAGACCAAGTTGTGTCTGATTATACAAGTAATTTGATTTTCTTTGTCACGTCAAACCTACTTTATATTAGCTGTGCACCAGCAGGTACAGTATAGATAGGCTGTAACTAATGATTACTTTCATTTAGGATGAATCTGCCAACTGTTTTTTTTCTTGTTGTTGACTAATTGTTAAAGTATTTGGTCAATAAAATCTAAGATAAATGTGTCACATGTCTATAATTATTTCCAAGACTTCAAGGTAACATCTCAAAATGTCAATTTTTGAGTTTATATCAGTACAAAACATAAGTTCAGTAAATACTCTGGGAATGCTTTTCTTCTATTCTTCTCAGACTGCAGAAAACATGAGTCGTCCAACTAAAGCTGACCCTGAGAAGGAGTGGATGGAGAAGCTGTTTGGTGAATGTGAAGACGAATTCTCTGAAACATTTGGAGTATATGACGGTAAATTTAAAATTCATTCTTTGACTTTGAGCTTTAATTATGATTTTCTCCACTTGGTGATAACATTGCTGCTGTGTTTGATTCACAGCTGATGATTTCCTTCCTGTTGATGATGACGAGGAGGATTTTGGGGACTGGGCTGATCGTATTAGGAGAGAATATTTTGATAAAAAGCACGCCGAAGCTCAAAGACTGGCAGCGTCTTCCTCTGGATGGAAAAGGAAGAAAAGTAAACAAGAGAGAGAAAAGGAAGAGCAAAGCAACAAGGAGCTACATGAAAAACTGCAGAAGGAACATGAAGAGTATCTGGCTCGAGCAGCACGTAAAGAGGAAGAGACTCGTCGTGGTAAGAAGCGCAGGTACGATGAGAAGTGTGCGGCTACTTTCCATGGGGGCTCTTCAGACGGCGGTGCAAAGCTGAGCTACAGCGACATCCCCTGGCCGGCTCCGAAAGGTACAGTACAGGAGATGGTGGATGTGATGCTGCACGGCGTGGACCGAAAGGACGTGGCGGTGTTTCGTAAAATGCTCCTGAAGCAGCAAGCACTGTGGCATCCTGACAAATTTTCTCAGAGATGTGAAGCTCGGTTAGAGGAGAAGGACAAACGGAGGATACTGGACACAGTCACAGCTCTGTCGCAGGAGCTCAACAGGCTGGTTCAGAGTCTGAGGAACTAAAATAACAATAACATTTACATTTTTCATAGTTTTCTGGAAATGTGTGTGTCTACAAACTCTAAACAAACTGGATGATACTGAAAATCATCACGAATCCTGTGCCATGAATCCTATGCATTTTCCACAGCAATTTGTCTACTTCACTTTATTATTATTATTTATTTTATTTTTTAAAGCTTTTTATTTATATTGTGCATTTAATTCATATACAATTAATAAATGAAAGAAAAGGAAAAAAAACAACGATCACATGAGTTGAAATAAATAAAACTGCACATGTTACAGAAAAGAATAAGATAAGATTATTAAGATTTATTATTTTATATATAATTTTTGCCCCCAGCTTCTGTTGTCTACATGTGTCCCTCAGGACTTGAAGAATTAGTGGTTTTGACCCTGGACTGAACGTGGAGCATCAACATGACTTTGTGTAATATCTGATAAAATAATTTATTAAACTCTCCCGATTTCCCAACCCCTGAGTAAATTGTGATGAGTCATGTGGGCCTATTACCACTACCTGTACTCTTAAATGCGAGTTACCCTTGTCATCTGAAAGATACCATATGTGTTTTACAGGTTTATTACGTTTACACATTTTTTTTTTACAAAATATTTTTGTGATACTACCAAAATTAACTTAAAATCCAACGCACTTAAATGCGTTTTGGTTTTAACACCAAAACATTTGAAATAGCGGATTTCTCGTACAAGGAGATGGTCGGGCTGCTTTCAGGGATGGACTGTGCAAGAAGATGCACTGGTTGCCAGGTATGTGAGATGACCCCCTTTTAAAGGAAACTGTTACCATGGTGGGCAAACAATTAAAAGCGAGACAATGGATTCGTAAACAAGCAAATGTGATGCTACGGCTACAACTTAATGAAGAGGATGGGAAAACTGGGAAAACGTGTCGTTTCATCAATATCACCGCGAGCTAATATGAAAACGAAATGGGTAAATTAGTGGTATAAACTTCAGTTGCCTACCGGTGGCAAATGTTTTCGAGATATATATTCACTGAACATCATAATAAATTTAAAAAATCAACACTCTTTAACATAGTTTTACTCATTTTCATTGTTATACTGTGACTACCGTGCCTTCGTCACGAACAGCCTTTTGTTTAAACAGCAAATATTTAATGTGCTTCATTGCGTAAAACAAATATTTCGACGAGTCGGCCTACATCAAATAGCTGGTGTTGATAGAGTAAGATGTTGAAGTATCTGCGGGTTAGGAGTCGAAACTCCTAACGCCCGCAAATATTAGATGTGTTACTTAAGCTAGCTTGCTCCTGTCTAGCTGTTTTCCGTCGAATTAAATCAATACTTTAATACAATATAACACCTGTCCTCCTTCAAATCAAGAACAGCGATTATTTCAGAGGATGCGGCGATATCTGGCAACCCGGAGACGCAATCTGTGTCAATTGCCGGGCGACGTAGCTTCGCATAAAGGCCGTAGCCTATTTCTGACGGTGGCTCCTTTTTTTGTTTGTTTTAACGCGAGGCTGCCGTCCCGTCAGCCGCTTTTGTCTCCATGGCGGCTTGATGTTTAACCTCTTTTAGTCCGCCTGTTGCTCGTCTCTGTCCGGCCTGCGTCGCGTCGTTTTTCTTTTTTATTTATTATTTTTTGTCTTGGTGGCTGTAATGACAGGTGTTCAAGGTAAAAGAGCCCACAGGATGACGCCTGGCGCTGCGAAAGCTCGATGCGAAAGGTGCATTAGGGAGGTTTCTGCCTTTGTTTTCGTCTTGTTTATTCACTAGACACCCGGCGGGGGGCTGTGAGGAGGTGAGAGGAGCAGGAGGAGAGAGACGGCGGCGCGACCACCAAGGCGCAGGATGGAGGAGACTCTCCCCTCTAGGAAAAAAACCGTCAATTGTAATGGGCAGTAATTAATCCTCTAGTGGAGGAAGGGTGGAGGTTAATTGGTTAAGAGGTTTTTAAAGCGACGTGGCGACTCGTTGATTATTGTGATGTCCTATTTCCCGTCAGTGTAGTGAGCGTCTCGTCGTCCAGGTTCAGTAGGCTAAACAGGCGGATTTACGCGGCGGCAGATAAAGATGGTGTTTCGGAGTGAGGAGATGTGCTTGGCGCAATTGTTCCTGCAGTCCGGCTCTGAATATGACTGCATCAGTGAGCTGGGAGAGCTGGGGCTGGTCGAGTTTCGAGATGTAAGTAGACAGGCTGATGATGCTGATGCTGCTGATGATGGTCACACTCATTTATCTAAATGTGGCAACTCCAACAGCAGCTTGAACGACTCTGTGTTTTATTATGGACACACTCTTAGAATAAATAGACAGATCATACTCTACCCCTTATTTTCCTTCTGATTATGCATGTATTATATAGGCCTATGTTATATAGATAGGCCCCATCTATCTATCTATCTATCTATCTATCTATCTATCTATCTATCTATCTATCTATCTATCTATCTATCTATCTATCTATCTATCTATCTATCTATCTATCTATCTATCTATCTATCTATCTATCTATCTATCTATCTATCTATTTATCTATCTATCTGACTTTTAACATTAAATTCCTCTACAGAACTTTAAAGACACTTATAAGATATTAAGATGTGAAGTCAAAACACTCCATACTTGGTGTTTGTGTCCTTTATTTTTCAACTTTATTTAAACATTAATAAACAAGGCTGTTTAACAGTGATAGATCCTGTTATTGACTCGATGCAGCCACCTGACCTGTGATGCTCCTCTGGTTTCAGCTTAATCCGAGTGTCAGCTCATTCCAGCGACGCTTCGTCAGCGAAATCAAGAGATGCGAGGAGATGGAGAGGATTCTGGGTAAGAGAGCAGAGCAGAGCACCTGGGATGGTAACATATGGGAGTAGCATGAGCACACACACCTAGGCAATTAATCATCAGGGTAGCAAACGGCTTGCGGCTGATCGTGTTTTGTAAAACGGTTCCTCCTCGGAGGTGAAGATTTCACAGCCAGGTCTGACGCTCCAGTGGTAATTACTGTGAAACAAACCATCAGCCTTTTCTGTTGACAGGCTTCCTTCTGAGGGAAATCCAGAAGGCTCATATAGCCGTACCAGAGGAGGATGAGAGTCCGCTCGCTCCTCCCCCAAGACAAGTCTTGGAGATCATGGTAAGTTTTACTTCAACCAGATTTTACTACCAAAGTGTCAATTTCCATAGTGTATAATTGAGCTTATTTACATGTACACTCACAACTTGGTCTTGATTTGGATGTAGCATCAATCTGGAGCACAGAGAAGCCTGGATATATTACTCCAAGTTCATCATTGACTCATGTTAACTTCCAGTTTCTTTTCATTTTTTTTTCTAGCTGTTTCATGGTTGGAAAAATGACATAAACATTGTTCTAGTCCACCATATGAAAAATATCCTGGATGTCCGATGTGTGAATTCAGCCAGACATAAATCAAACCTTGGGTTCCCCGCTTGAATTCCTTATAAAGTTTTGTGAGATTGAACAAACTTTGGCTGCACAGCATGGGGTTTGTACCGACTCCACTGCCAACAGAGCAGTGGGATCATGAGGTTGCATGACTGTGATTTCTGTAGCAACAGTAGAGTCACTTTAGCAGCCAAGAGCCTGGTTTAGTTTTTGGCTGCCAGTCTGACTCTGGTGCATTTACCACTCTGCTGGATTTAGCCTCTCTGTGTAATCATCAGTAATGGACGATGAAAGAGGCGATCAAATTGATTGTCCTGCACTACCTGACGTCACACTTTTACTTTCGTTTCACCATGTAGCATTATGACATCATTACGTGACGTACATCACAGAAGAGGGATGCTCCCAAACCACAAATTCACAAATTAACAGTTGAATTCATTAGTAATAAAATGCAGTAAGCATAAAAAAGTGCTAGCACATCCCGAGTTCCAAGTTAAGGAGGACAAAGTACTCAAAGTTGCTTTTGTTTAATCACAAAACACAAACACGTTTCAGCCTGTGGCCTTCTTCAGAGAGTTTGAGGTATGCTTATTTCATTCCAACTATATACATTCAACAAAGTGACAGCACATCTGGAAGGTATTGCACTAACTGTGTGGGGAGGGTCAGTAGTCCATCGCTCTCCTTTCCTCTTCCTGGTTCAAGAATCAAGACATAGGCATTAATCAAAGGCATGCCACATCAAGTCAAGTCAGACTTTATTTATAAAGCCCATTTAAAATAATCAAAGTTGCCAAAGTGCTGTACAGGTAGAAAAGATAAAATAACATTAAATGTGAACACAATTTTACATACACACATACATGCATAGGACTTCAACCTCAACCTGAGTTGAAGGCCATGTCAAATAAATGAGTCTTCAGAGAGGACTTAAACACTTCATCCAAAATAGTATCCAAAATCAATAAATTGTTTACCATGACCAATAGTGTAACGTGACCCATTGTAAAACTCATCATTAAATAGTATATATCCATACAACATCAATATAAAGTATCCAGAATCCTTAAAGGTGTACAGAAATGGCCATTTGTCCTGTTTACCGCACGAGTTTACCCGAATAAGGAAAACGAATTTGATTGGTCGTTATCAAGCGGGCGGGATATTCAAAGCCTGGGCAGACCGAGCTCCATGTGTGTGTGCATGTCTCAGACGTTTGATTGACGGATGACGTATCCAATATCAGTGGCTGATGAATCGTGAGCAGGCTGACGTATAATCTGTGCGCCTGCGTTATCCAATGCGGAAAAAAACTACCCCACTTTCATCCCGGATTTAATCAAAAATAGAATTTTGCATAAAGTTTGGCCTACATCGTCTGATAGATGAGTTATTACACTAATTTTGTGACCCAGAGTGGGCTAAAATTCAATTTTCTTTTCCGTACAGCTTTAAATAGTTTTGTTATGTGAACTATTAAACAAAGGCGATGTGCTGCTTTTTTATGTTTTGTGAATTTTTCATTCTTTTGGGTCTCGCACGCCACTGATTAACTCCACAGTTGAAGCACAACCTCCTCAGTCACCTTAATCAATAAAATACACTGCTGCTCATATCAGTATGTATCTTACTTGGTGTGGTATGAGCATTCGTTTTTAGTGGCTGATTTTAACTAATGCTAGCAAACCTAGCTAAATATAACTGTACATAACTGTCTCATCCATTTGTGTTAATGTTATGACAGCTTATCAATTCAGTTCTTCAGCAGAATTGTCTCTGTCACGGCCACAGCGCTGAATAGAGGTGACACAGTTTTCCCTTGAAGCTATTTTTTCTTGTCCTCTGATGTGCAGGAGCAGCTCCAGAGGCTGGAGATGGAGCTCAGCGAGGTGGCCAGGAACAAAGAGAAACTGCAGAGGAACCTCCTGGAGCTCACCGAGTACACACACATGCTGAAGATCACGCGGACCTTCATACACAGCCGCTCCAGAGTGAGTATCCGTCTGTCCAGCTGCTCGGTTATAGCACACACCAACCAAGATTCAAAGTGTTTATTGTCATTTTGCACAGTAGAAAACATGTTTCATTGCAAATGCTTGCATAAGAGATATAAAACTAAGTATAAAAATGGAAAGACAATTAAAGAGCAACAATAATATGTTAATAATAATAGTAATACTAATCATAATACAAAAATACAAAACTAAAAGCTAAACACAGATGGAGCTAAACACAGACCAGTTGTAAACGGTAGAAGAGAGTGTATTGTATGTGCAATATGCATGCAATAATGATAAATAAAACTTATATTTTCTTCTGTATATATTGTTAAGATGGAGAGAGGGGCAAATTTGGGGGTTTATTCTTATAGTTTTTAACTTTGTAATTCTGGTAATATTTAACTTTGTAATTTTTGTAAGATTTAAATTGTAATTTATCTTTTTCTCCTATTTTAAGTTTATGTATTGTATTATTCTGCTATAATATTCTTTACCTTTGTACACTGGAGTGCTGTGACGAAAGAATTTCCTGCAAGGGATTAATAAAGTACTATTCTATTCTATAATGTGCAAACTGAAGGTGCTGTTACATGAGGTAGTGATTTTAGACTCCCATGGCAGAGAGGAAGAAAGAGTTTTTCAGTCAACTCTCTGTTTGCATCTCAGTAAAGGAGCATCCCCCCCTCACCTTGCCGACAGTGTCTTGTTTTCTTGTTGCTGACGTGTCTTGTTTTCCCAGGGTGATAGTAGGGTTGATTTAAGATTAACGAGACAGTCACACTGCAGGTGTTACAAGCAGCACCCGACTCACTTGGGCTGCCCTCTTGTACAGCAGAGAGCAACGCTGATAAACAACAAAACGCCTCATCTGTCTGTGAACGTTACCTTGACTTTGAGCAGAACCACATAAGGAGCTGTCATGAATGAAACATGTTCCTTTTTATAATTAGCATGAGGCTCTTGGTCCCCAGTATGAAGAATTCCCCACTATGGAGACGGACTCGGTGACGGGATGCACTGGTATGCAAAGACTTGGAGCCAAACTGGGGTGAGCTGCAGTATGTGGAAATGTGCACGGTGCCATTATCATTACGAAGTGACCCCCCCTTACACCTAATCTGATGTAATCTCTGCTGTGCCACAGGTTTGTTTCAGGCCTCATCCAGCGGGTGAAGGTCGAGGCCTTTGAGCGTATGTTGTGGAGAGTGTGTAAAGGTTACACCATCCTGAGCTACGCAGAAGTGGACGAGAACCTCGCTGATCTCGACACCGTGAGTCATTCTACATATTTTGCAGATAAGAAATCATGAAAATATTCCCCATTTCTTAAAACCAAACAGGAACTGTGGTTATTGCTTAATCATTTATGAATGAAACCAAGCTTTTAAAGCCTAAAAGTAAGTTTTGATTCATAATGTATTAAAATGGTACACCAAGTAAATCCTTTTTTCATCTCTTTGTGTCTTATTGTAAGGGTATAATAATAACTTGTTTGATCTTTTGTTTCAGGGTGAGATCAGCAAAAGTGTGGTGTTTCTCATCTCTTTCTGGGGAGACCAGATCGGACAAAAAGTTCAAAAGATCTGCGACTGGTAAGAACAGCATCATGATACAAATGTAACCTTTCAATCCAGATGTATCCTCTGTCATTATTTTAATACATATATTTCTTTGTTGTCCCCAGTTACCACTGTCATCTTTATCCACACCCTGAGAATGACGAGGAGCGGGCAGACGTGTTGGACAGCTTAAGGACGCGCATCCAAGACCTCAACAATGTAGGACTGACAGATTTAATCATTAAAAGGATACTTCACTACCACTATTACTACTTCAATACTAATTTTCTACTCACCGTCATGCCAAGGAAGGGTTTGGAGAACTTTCAGAGTCATCAAAACGCTTTTGGAGTTCCAGGGGGGGTCCGGCTGGCAACAGATTTTCATATAATGGCGGCTGATAGAGTTCACTTTTGAATCGTCCAAAACACACATTATGAAACATCCAAATACCTCCATACTGCTCGTCTGTGTGTCCTGAAGCCGCAACATGAAAAAGTTGTTCGGACAAAATTAATTTGATCTCTGTTTTGCGCGAGATTTACTGCGTGTTCACATCATACATCCAATGGTTTAAACTTTACAATGATGAACAAACATCTCGCAACAAATCTCACGCATGCGCACAAACATCAACAGAGCCACTGGGAGCTACTACTACAACAAAGATAGAAACAGAGATATATAATTTTTTTACGAACAACTTTGTCATGTCGCGGCTTCAGGACGCTTGGGTCAGTACGGACGAGCAGTATGGAGGTATTTGGATGTCTCATAGCGTGTGTTTTGGACGATTCAAAAGTTCGAAAGTTCTCCAAACCCTTCATTGGCATGACGTGGAGTAGAAAATTGTTGGATTATCGATTTTGGGTGAAGTATCCCTTTAAGGCTTCTGATCCAAAGAGGAATGTGCAACATGCACATGTTTTCTGAGTGACTCTAACTCTCTGTGGCGTCTCCTCCAGGTGCTGCACCGCACCGAGGACTACTTGAGGCAGGTTCTGCAGAAGGCCTCGGAGTCGGCCTACACCTGGGTGGTGCAGGTGAAGAAGATGAAGGCTATCTATCACATCCTCAACCTGTGCAGCTTCGACGTCACCAACAAGTGTCTGATTGCTGAGGTGTGGTGTCCCGTCAGCGACCTGGCCAACCTGCGGGGGGCGCTGGAGGAGGGCTCGGTGAGTGGGAAGATACAGCATCACTTACAGTTACAGATAAACTGTGTGTCATTGTTTGGAAAAAAATAATTTCACATGAAAAGCAAATCAACACCTTCTTAAAAAGGAACTATGCAAGATGTTTTACCTTTATTACGTTTAAATTATTAATTTATTTAACAGCTTCGGAGTAATTGTGATGATAAATGACTTGTTATGGGGAGAATGGAGGCTCTCTGCCTTCTACCTAGCGACTCTTGGCCAAAAACCAAACTTGCAAGATAAGCGCCTCCGCCCCGGTGTCCTAGCTCTCGTCTCAGCGGCACCATGACAATGTAACCCTTGTAATGTAATCTTTTATTTATGACAGATGAGACTTCACAAACAAAACAGAGATAAAGCGACCGGACTTGCCTAGTTCCCCTTTAAAGTGAAATCAACATTGCAATATTAGCAGTCATTATAATGGTGCCACCAACAGTGCAGTTTCAGTACACACTGTAAAATGCAAGAGAGGAGCAATCGAACCATAGTTTTCAGTTTCACAGGGATTTTAAAAACGCACATGTACTCAGAGTTCCTGTCGGCACTTTTGAAATAATCCCTGGCTGTGGTAAACCCTTACATCTATGCCGTTTTAATCATCAGAGAAAAGGTGATGCCACTGTACCGTCCTTTGTGAACCGCATCCCCAGCACCGACACGCCGCCAACCCTCCTGAGAACCAACAAGTTCACATCGGGCTTTCAGAGCATTGTGGAGGCTTATGGGGTGGGGGATTATCGCGAGGTAAGCCCAGGTAAGAGCTCATACTATGTCTTGTAAAGAACAGTAATGTATGTCTAGCAGCAGCAGTGTTGACTCAGAGAGGGGGGAGACTCAGATTAAAAAGTGCGCTGAGTGTGTTTCTGTCATCGGCAGCTCCCTACACCATCATCACGTTCCCCTTCCTGTTCGCTGTGATGTTCGGTGACCTCGGGCACGGGATGGTAATGAGT
The DNA here is from genome assembly GCF_045865225.1 of Trachurus japonicus. Taxonomy (NCBI): domain Eukaryota; kingdom Metazoa; phylum Chordata; class Actinopteri; order Carangiformes; family Carangidae; genus Trachurus; species Trachurus japonicus. Next base: position 16,466,280 of record NC_140918.1, read on the forward strand.
CTGTTCGCCTTGTGGATGGTGCTGACAGAAAAAAAGCAGAAGAAGAAACGCTCCGGTAATGAGGTAGGAATGAGTCTCCCTCTCATCCATAACTCAGAGTCTGATTATTGTAAATTAGCTTTTTTTTTTGGCTCATTACTTGTGTTTGTCGCTCCCAGATATGGTCGACATTTTTCAACGGGCGCTACATCATCCTGATGATGGGTCTGTTCTCTGTCTACACCGGGCTGATTTACAACGACTGTTTCTCCAAGTCTCTGAACATATTCGGCTCTAGTTGGAGCGTGAAGGCCATGTTCACGAATCAGCAGTGGTCGTGAGTTGTCTGAATTACTACATTATAAAAGTAACTAATTACCAGGAAAAGTAACTATTGCATTATTTTTTTTTTATTAAAATGCTCAAATATGTCAAATTACTGGGACTTGACCCCCTAACCCCCTAACCCCCTAACCATAACACCTAACCTTCAAGGTTCTGTGAGTTGGTTAGTTCCAGATAAACGTCTTTTTCCGATTAGTTGATGGACTGAAAATAAATGTGTATAATGTACACTTTAATGGGTGTATTATTTTGTTTTGTTCATTTTATTGTCGGGGAAAAACGGGGGAAACAGTAACTTTTTTGATTACTCATTACTGAAAAAAGTAGCGCTATTAGTAATGCCGTTATTCCCATCACTGATTGTCAGTACAATTACAAATACAGATTAGAGCTGCAACAATTAATCGATTAATCGCACAATAATCGATTATTAAATTAATCGTCAACTATTTTGATAATCGAATATTCGGTTTGGGTAGTTTTTTTAAGAAAAAAAAGTCCAAATTCTCTGATTCCAGCTTCTTAAATGGGAATATTTCTGGTTTCTTTGTTCCTTTATGACAATAAACCGAGTCTCTCTTTGGTTTGTGGACAAAACAAGACATTTGAGGACGTCGTCTGGTGGTTTGGGAAACACTGAATGATGTTTTTCAACATTTTTCAACATTTTTTTAACATTTTATTGACCAAACAACTAATCGATTAATCGCTCAAATAATCGACAGAGTAATCGATAATGAAAATAATCGTTAGTTGCAGCCCTAATACAGATACAGAACCACAGGTTTATCTGGGCTGCTTGTTTCATTTTAATGGCTGCTTCTGGTATCTCTAATTGATCCCTCTTTTTCTTTTTTTTACACGCAGAAACGAAACGCTTCAAACAACCGCTTTGCTCACACTAGACCCGAACGTCAGTGGTGTTTTCAGCGGACCGTATCCATTTGGCATCGATCCTGTGAGTAAATGCACTCTGGCTTTAACAGTCAAAATATGACTGACTCACACTTGTTTGGTTTTTCACTGACATGCTTTTTAATACTGCATCAGATATGGAACATGGCGGTGAACCGGCTCTCCTTCCTCAACTCCTACAAGATGAAGATGTCGGTCGTTATCGGGGTCATCCACATGAGCTTCGGAGTGGTGCTGAGTGTCTTCAATCACTTGTGAGTGACTGCAGATGGAAGTCCATGTCAATAACCTTACAGCGCCTCTGCTTGAGTAAAATTGGATTTTGGAGCGCCTGGTGCAGAGATGTATATCAGTACTCTGTCCGTTGTGATTGGCTGAAAGGTATTTTCATTAGTGCCAGTGTCTGCTGATAGAGCACTGCAACTCTGTATTTTACACTTGCACTGTAGCAACCGATTACAGAGTGCCAGAAAAACTACACACCCTAACCAGAATCGATGCTTCTGCTGGAGGAAAATAGTCTTAAATGATTTTGTTAAACACTTAAACTTTGAAATTGCAAAATGATATATTGGTGTGCCATTTAGTGCCTGATATATCGTATTCCTTCTAAGTTATCATTGAGCTACCCAGTTGCACTTCATGTTCCTCCATTACCACGAGCAGGGGCACTGCTCAGTGTTTATTTTGACTCGGTCCCACATGCACCAGCCTGCTGCCAGAAATACACACAAGTGCACCAAATCCAAGAGCTTAAAATAGTCTCTTTACTCATGCTGACGAAAAAAAGAAGAAAAAAAAAAACATTTCCCAGTGTCGCAATGATTTAAGCTTTTCAAAAAATGAAACTTTAATTATAATCGTTTTCTTTTTTAAGATTTAGGAATTAATGGGTTTGTGGTTAAGATGCACAGATGTGGTGATGAGGTCACACAAAAGATGTAATATTGCCACCTTTATCCCTTAAGCTGTACTGTAGACATGCTGTACATACTCTATGAGGAAGTTCAGTGCAGAGTATTATTTCTTTATATTCAGTTGTTCCATTTGCTTCACAGAATGAATTGGTAGCATTAAATTCTTTCACCTATTTATCCATGTCTCTTTGTGTAGATATGAATTCAAGATACACACTAAAGCTTCCAACAAATGAATAAATATTTTGTTTGCCTGTAAAATAAAGCAATACTTTCATATCATATTAAAAATTAATTCTTAATGTCACTAATGAATGTGGTAAATAAAACAGCAATGTCATTCTGTACAGTGTGATTTTGGCTCTGATGCCCAGTCAATATCATCACCGTCTCATCACTTTCTTTATTCTCTCCCTTCAGGCACTTCCGACAGAAATTTAATGTCTATTTGCTGTTTCTACCTGAGCTGCTCTTCCTGCTCTGTCTCTTTGGCTACCTGGTGTTCATGATTCTCTACAAGTGGCTGGCGTTCGGCGCCCGAGACTCCAGCCAGGCTCCCAGCATCCTCATCCACTTTATCAACATGTTCGTCATGCAGGGAAAGGATATCGCTCCTCTCTACCCAGGACAAGTATGTGTTGACAATCGCATCTGTTCATCTGCTTTTGATCCTTGTTAATCCACGTGTTTGTTTGTTGCCTTTAATCCCACAGACTGGGCTGCAAATTTTCTTAGTTGTGATAGCTCTGCTGTCAGTTCCTGTGCTGCTGCTGGGGAAACCTCTTTACCTGTACTGGCTGTATCGTGGAGGCAAAGGCCTGCGCAGACGCAGGGTGAGTGTAATCCAGGATATTACAACGTTATGAGCTGGTTTCCCACGTTTTGGTTCATTCGTCATAATTTATGAAACACTACTGTCACACCGCAGGGGTATGAGAGGGTGAGGCGTGTGAGCGAGGATGATAACTCCACAGCACCGTCCTACGAGGATGATGAAGAGGAAGGACTTGATGAAGTGACCGGCAGAGAAGTTCTCCCTAAAGAGGTCAGAGATCCACCGTTACGCTGCTGTTAAATACTTCAAGCTGCAGTATGCAACCCCCCAGGGGGACGGTGTATGTAACATTTTGAGGTGTATGCAGCTGAAGAACCAGGGAGTAGAGCCCCAAGGCACTATATTGTTATCCTTTGTGTTCCTCCTTCTTATTATTATTATTCATCTCCACAAATAAGTAAAAAAAATTGTCCATCACTCCCTATCAGCTGATACTATCAGATGACATGGGTGAGGAGATCCTGAGAGTTGGTGTGTCTGGACGGTGGTGACCTATAAGTGAAACTTGGAACAACCGTGAGTGCGGGTCTCTTCCAAGTTTTTCTTAGTCATAGGTCACATACCAGACACATCAACTCTTAGGAACAGCCTACTCAGAGTGACATAAGATACACCTCCATGTATTGAAATGGCTTGAACAAAAGCACCTTTTTTAGCTTGTAGGACAGACAGTGTGCTGTCTATATTGTTTGTTTATCTGTCTGTTAGTAATCTGTTGCCTGTTTTTTTATTATCATTGGACTTGGAGTCAGTAAATAAAACTATCTATCTATCTATCTATCTATCTATCTATCTATCTATCTATCTATCTATCTATCTATCTATCTATCTATCTATCTATCTATCTATCTATCTATCTATCTATCTATCTATCTATCTATCTATCTGTAAGGAGATATATTATCATCACCTATATACACCATCTGGATATATGAAGATATTTATGTCAAATAGCCACTGTAAAAAATTTTTTTAATTTATTTATTTTAATTTTTATTTATTTAGTTATTTCAGTATCTCCATATTTCTGCCTCTGGATGTGGAAATGAACAATAAAATCCCAAAAGACTCTGAACTTACTCCTGGTGCTTCCCACGGACTCCCATGTTGACAGAGATCACCACCCAGCAGTGTCAAAATCAAAATCTCTGCCAGGGAAATGTCTAGTTTTTCCTGTTAGCATATGGATTTGCTTAGTCATTTAGCCTCTCCTTGTGGCTCATTTGTGAGTGATGCCTTTCCACCCAGTCAGAGAACCTGTTACATCCCATGAGCATTACTTTGCCTGTAAGATGCCTGGTCCTCCATAAGGGAGAGCTATTTGCACAGCTAATGGTTAGTAAGATGTGCTGTGCTTATTGGTTAGTGACAATGGGCAACAACAAATGTAGGAGGCAACAAAAAATATGAATCTAATTCAAATTCCAATCACTAATCAGAATTAATTTGTCTTGTTGTATCGTTTTACAGTTTGACTTTGCAGATGTGCTGCTGCACCAGGCCATTCACACCATAGAGTACTGCCTGGGCTGCATTTCCAACACTGCGTCCTATCTGCGTCTCTGGGCCCTCAGCTTGGCCCATGCCCGTAAGTACAGTCGCTAAGGCCGCGTTCAGACTGCCAGCCAAAATCCGATTTTTAGCCCATCCAGATTGGAACTGGATGGCTCTTTTTAAGTCTGAACAGTCCCAAATCACATGAAATCCGATTTTTGCAAAACGGATCGAAACCACCTCCAGGAGGTAGTTTCAGATCGCATTTGGACAGATGCGTCTCAGTCTGAACAGCTCCAAACACTCAGATCGGTTTTGACTGTCCGTGACGTCACTCTCCGCGGCGCTGTCACAGGTCCCGTATGGTCCCATGAGCTCCAGTTAAATATCAATTTCCTTCTTATTACTTTTATTTTATGCAAACTACCGTGTTGTCGGCGACAGGAGTGACGGCGACGGCGCGCTCCAACTCTGGGGTGCTGGAGTTTCCCGTCTCTGTGGCTGCACACGCACACGCACACACGCACACACACACACACACACCAGTCTCTGGTACACGTACACGTACACACACACCAGGCGGGCTGAGGTTGAAACTAGCGGGGCAGTGCGGCTGCAGCACCGGGCAGATCACTGTGCTGCAGCTGATCTGCCCGGTGCTGCAGCCGCCGCGTCCGGGAGGCATCGCCTGTCACATACAGCGTAGCCTCCGCTCCGACGTCGTTGCTACAGCAACCTGTCAGCTCGGTCAATAATGTGGCCTAGTCTGAACAGAGCCAAATGCGATTTGGACACTTGCTAAAAACAGTGTGGACAGTCAGCCCTAAAAATCGGATATGAGAAGGAATCAGATTTGAATCAGATATGCCTGCAGTCTGAACGCGGCCAAAAAAGTTGCCTGCTCTACTGGCTTCTACTTTGCATTTCTTTCTTTTTTTTAATTTATTTGTGTGTATCTTTCTGTGCTGTGTCCTCATGTGTCCTGGTTTGTATTGGTTGCAGAGCTGTCTGAGGTGTTGTGGACCATGGTGATGCGCCTGGGCCTGAGGATCACCACAAGAATGGGGATACTGTTTTTGGTTCCTGTGTTCGGCCTCTTCGCCACACTCACCGTGTCCATCCTGCTGGTCATGGAAGGCTTATCAGCGTTCCTCCACGCGCTCCGCCTCCACTGGTGAGTCCCATTGGTACCAACTTAACTGGATGTAACAATTTTCAGCTATATATACTGTATATATATAGAGCTATATAGAGGCATGCCCTGTAAATAACTTCAAAAAGAAAAGATATAGTGTTACAGTGTACTTACAGTGTAAGAAAAATTTTGACTCATAAAAGGGAAATAAGTAGAAAATAGTCTCCAATATGAGTATCAATGATTCTTTATTGTAACATGATATTACACACATTTTTTTCAATATCTCCCACTGTGCTTCATTTGGTTTTTCTATTTCCATTCATCCTCCTCATCATTTATTCTGCCTTCATTAAAATTCTCTTGCTTGCTTCTCCACTTGATTTCAGGGTGGAGTTTCAGAACAAATTCTACCACGGGGCCGGTGTCAAGTTTGTGCCCTTTGATTTCTCCCTTCTGCCCTCTGTTTTTGAGCAAGATGGTTTGCTTTAAAAAAAAAAAAAAAAAATCAAAGGACTCTGAAGGGCTGGATATGAGTGGACGCAGACTTTATAAATGGGAAGGATGCTGGAGGCTGAAACAATTCACACTGTGATAACAAACCTTCAAGACAGTGGATCGAAACTCACTCTTGTAGCAACGTTTTTCACCATGACGATTTTTAAAATGTTATCGGCTGTGCTGACTGCCTTACTACTGTACCCAGCAAACCTCTGGATACGCAGAGGTTCAAAAGTTCCTGTTCTGTTCTTTGATTTCTGTGGGTGAGACTGACATCGCTCAACACTACTTGTCACACCAGTTGGGTGAATTTAAATATTTGATTTGCATTGTGCCGTGTAAACTGGTTTTGTATTATTTGCAACACGGTATTTAAAATGAACAGTTATACAGTGCAATGTAAAAGTTTAAGTAAGTATGTAACAACAACAATGTACTGAAGACCATACCAAGCATCCTGACGTAGTGCCATAGAGATTTGTATCTAAAGATGATATGAGGATGCCTTTGGGTTTTGTTTTTGTTTTTCAAGCTGATTCTCCACGTGATAAAAGAAAAGCTGTAGGTATCAAAATCTAAGAAAAAAAAAAAAAAAAGTAACCCCCCTGTTTGTGAGGCATATTGTCACAAAGCACTTTGCAGAAATGATTGTACAATTTAAAGTTTTCACTACTGACTGTGATGATGCCAAATGAAAATAATCAATTGTTAGCTGTTTGCTTCTTTACTTATTAATGCATTTATTTAAATGTAACCTCCCCTGTAATCAATAGAAAAATATCAACTAGGCTACTCCAGAAAAAGTCAAGAAGAAGCCTTCGGTCTTTCTTTGATGATGTTGCTTATTGCATTTGTTAATGATAATTAATCATGGTATTTATTTAAATTATTGTCTGTACAAAAGTCCAATATTTTACCATTTTTATGTGTTGAATAAAGGTTTGGAGAAATGCAAGCAAATAAAGTATTTATGTTCAATGCCATTTTATTAGCTCTTGCATTCATTTATTTAAGTGGTAAGCTATTAACAAAATGGTAGGCCTACTAATAACCACATTTTAATGATGGCAGGAAATATTTTAACCTAACAACAAGCATACATGATGCTGTTACAGTAAACAAAGCAAATGCAAATGCTAAAACATGTTGTATGATCAATAAGGTAAGATTTAATTGTGATTTTATTCTAAAATGTATGATGTAATCATATGATCAGTCTTTTGAATTGAATTTTAAAAGTCATTGGCCACTTTATCAACTTTTCATCAACTTGAATCTCAGAACTAAATCCAAACCTCAACCTCTCTTTTTCTTTTGAAAAATTCAACATCAAATCTTTTTTTTTTTGCTCTTTGAAAACGTCTTTCTTCTTGGGGAGGTTTTCAATTCCTCCAGTTTTACATACTAAAAATGGCTCATGCTCATGCTAAAAAGGATTTGGTTTGTGCATCTGAAATCCTAATTAAATTACCATAAACTTTGAACAAATTGTTTGAAATGCACAATATTCTGAAATCTAGTAGAGCAGAAAGTAGAAAGTATTACCCTAAGTACAACTTATACTTTAAATTTGTACATAACACCACTGGTCACTGCAGTAGGCTATTACTGAAATTACTGAAATGGATGATTTTTTTTTTTTTTCCCTGGTGGCAGCATTTTTCCTCTGTAAGACTCTTAATGCAACGATACAGAAAATCGCAGTAAATGCCATATGTCACGCACACACACACACACACACACACACACACACACACACACACACACACACACACACACACACACACACACACACACACACAAACCTGCACCCATATGCTACAATCCAGTAAGGACGTCATCATCATGATACCCCCTCTCTCATATCCAGGCTTTTATTATCACACGCAGTCAACGTGCAGGCTCATCTCCCAGCGCTCAGTTATCATTAATGTGGTTTGTTGTTCCTTTTCTAGTCGGAACAGAGGCTTTAGATATTTATTTTAAAACTATCTACCCGAGCTAAAGGAGGTGGAGGTGGTGGTGGTGGGGGGACACTGGCAGAGCTTCAGCAAACAGCTGCAGCAAGCTAACAGGAGCTTTAGCAGAGCAGAGGCTACAGTGCAGTCAGTCAGTCGGTGCGGTCGGTGCGGGAGCTAAACCGAGACCGTGCAGCTGTTGACGGGCAGCGGCGGCAACTCTCCGACTCCAACTGCACCGCGGCGACTCTGCGTCCGTCCGGGACAGAGCAGAGCAGAGGAAATGAACGAGCTGGTGAAGAGTTTGCCCTCCCCGACTCTCCCGGGGCTCCACCTGCCGTGTCTGGACGCCTGCAAGGGCTGGCTCTTTAAATGGACCAACTACCTGAAGGGCTACCAGCGGCGGTGGTTCGTGCTCAGTAACGGCCTGCTGTCCTACTACAGGTGACGGTAACTCTCCGGGACACTGTGGAGGGAGGAGTAGCTGGTCTCGGCTCCGTTTTGACGCTATTTATACTTATAACATGAACAATGCATGAATACACTTATTACATCCATGTTGGTAGATCTGTGTTGTGATGAAAATGTGTATATTGTACGTGTTACTGTAGATTAAACTTTTTTCTCCGGTCGGATGAGGGAGTGCCCCGAGTGATGATGACGATGATGATGCCAATTAAGCAACAGCAAAACCACCTGAGTCATAGAGATGAGAAATTACGATTTGCTATTAATTATGATGTCACTTTACAGCTACATCCTGTGTCTTGTAATATTTTGACCCATTTCGTGATGATTTCATACAATAATTTAATAGAAACATCCTTATCTTAGTATTTTGTAGGGTAGCTTACTAGTTCAGTTTGAGATAGCAATGTGTTTTCACCATGGTTTTCACAAGCTAATAAATGACAAAGGAAGAACAAAACTCTATAAGTATGAAAGAAGAGCTTTGTACCTTATTTTATTTTATGTCATGAAATATAAAGTTAAAGGTAAAATATGTTTCTGCCACATTGTGCCTTATTTGTTATGTGTGTAGCCTATAACTGATATTTATAGGCTACCTGTTATCTAAATTTATGTGAGATAAGCAACAAATGGTGCAAAGCTTGAGAAAAGGCATCATCATTCAGGCTTCATTATTTATGGTGTTAGTTTACTCGCTATAAATACAGTAGCTTTTGTTAAATGGAGCACATACACATGAACCTGAGCAAAGGGACTGGAGTGTTTGTCTCCTTTTTGTCTGCTGTCTTAAACTAGTATTGACATCTTCATGCTGGTTTCCCTCAGGACACATGCAGAGATGGCACACACCTGCCGGGGAACCATTCCCTTAGCCACAGCACATATCGAGGTGGGTGACACCTGCCACATGGTGTTAACCAGTGGAGGCCGAAGCTACCACCTGAAAGCCACCTCCGAGGGGGAGTGTCAGCGCTGGGTGTCAGCTCTGCAGCAGGCCAAGGCCAACGCCACTCTCCTGATGCATCACTCAGGTAAGACTGACAGTTCAATGTGACCTGAATATATCATTATAATATTATCTTTGTACAAAGAAATCTTTTGAAAGCAGGAAAAGGCATGAAAAATGATCTTTTGGAACAATAGGTTAAAAATTGTTGTTCCCTTCAAGAAATGTCCCAGAACAAACTCTTAAAAAGAACAACATGTCTCACCTGAGAGAGACTGGGGTAGACAAACTAATTATAGCTGCAACCTGAATGCAGGCTCCTGCAACCAGGACCCATTTACCTAAATCTATTTTTCATTTCTGTATAGACTTTGTCAATGAGAGACCACATGAGGGCAGTGTTGTTCAACATGTTTTACAGTAATGCATAAATCTAGATTTAATCTTGTCATATAAAATGACTTATTCCTTAAGCTCTCATTCTTACAATGTTGGCTTTTTTCCATTGAATCCTGCACAATAATATAAATAATATAATATAATATAAATACATATGTGTTTCGTTCTTGATTCTGTCCTTTGAGACCTCTGTGTGCTGCTATCTTGTCCCTTTGTGGACGTTTTAAAGAACAAAGATGCGCAGTGAGGTTTTTCTCTCTCTCCCCCTCTCTCTTTCTCTCTCTCTCTCTTTCTCCCTCTTTTTTTTCACAAATGTGCACAAACACACATGCAGCTACCTCCTCCCTCCCACTCTGTCTCTCTTCTCCCTCCCTGTCTCCTTCGGTATGACGACAGTGAGAGCTGAATGAAATGACCTTCCTGTAGGCTCCTCCTCCCGTTCTGGTTGCAGGAGGGGTTAAAAAAAATAAAAAATAGAGAGAGAGAGAGAGAGAGAGAGAAAGAGAGCGGGAGGGCGTGAGGATTTTCATTGAAAATATTTTTCCACATACACTGTGGACAATAGGGAGACATGCGTGCTGCCTTTTCTATGAGTGTCACCTTGTAAGTAACACGTTTATTGTTATTTAACTGAGACTAAAGTCAGATTTGTAGTAAAAGACGTTTGCTTTCATGTTTGCATGCATGCGTCTGTGTTTGTAATTGTGTGCCATGTGTGTATGTTTGTGGAGTTTTTTTAAGTTTTGGGGTCACCAAATACTGTATTCTGTGCAAATGCCTGTAAATGCATTTATTGCATTTCTCTCACGGCTGAATAAGCTTGAAAGTTAACAAAATGGCAGCATTAAGTCAATGCAGAGCAGCAGAACAATAGTTCACAATCAGTCTCAGTCAAGTGTGTCACATATCTCGTGTTTGTTTGTGACTGACTGTGTTTTCCTCAGGGTTGTTACATAGAGCTGCTACAAGAATCATTTCTGAGGCGCGTGTGAAAATACCTTTTATTGATGAGTTAGAGGTTTGCACCTGCTTAATGCAAATCACTGTTTTCTGTTGCTCCGGCTGTATTCCTGTAGCGTCTGATGGTTATGGCAGTTGTGCCAGGTGTTTATGCTTTGTCTACCATTGTATGGCAAAGGACTGGTAGTGATTACAGCCGGAGGTTTTCCACCGTTGTGAAATTGTGTGTACAGCACAGTCCTTGTGTGTTTTGTCTATACTTCTTTTTTTTTTTGCAATTATATCAATCATAATTTTTGACATGGGTGTGTATATTAATATTCCACTAATCTATTGTCTTATTCCTTATAAGGAATATTGGTAATGCTCACTATTTCACACAGTTTTAAGCAGAATAACTGATGTGTTTTATGCATGTGCAAGCACAAACATATACTATAGGGTTTAGTGACAATAATAATAGCAGGGTAACTAAATTGGCTGAAAGTGGATTAGAACAGCAATAATTAAGAGGATGAAGTCTTCAGGCACCTTTTCTGTAAAAATCATAAATTGTGGCAAAAGTCAAACATCTCAAACAAACATTAAATATAGAGTTGAGAGTGAGTGTGAATCCAATTAAATGTTTGCAAGGAGGAGACGGTGAACAGTACAGCATGGTTGATCTGTGTTTCAGACGCTTACAGTGTATCCCCAGATTTTCAGCTGTAGCTCTCTCTTCCCACACTGTGTCCATATCGGTGCTCCCTCTATCACCTGTAGGTGTGTTTTCATGATTCAACGATGAGTCACCAATTTGTCTCAGACTCTCTAGTGTCTTGTGTGAAAAATAACTCAGTAGTACGCAGGACTTACTGAGGTGCCTTTCCGCTACATGTAAATTATTATTCCACGGACGTGTACTATCGCTGAAGGGGGAAGTGCAAATCTATAAAACATGTTGGGTGGCAAATGGACCAACATCTGAAATACATCAACTAGTGTCTTAACATCATTAGCACCATTAGCATTTAAGTCAAGTGAGATCCCTTTTCTCTCTACTGTATATGGGTCACGAAACTATTACAGATGCCAGAAGGATTTTCACCCTCATTTTTAATCTTCTTCTCCTGAGACATTGTTAATCCAGTTTGCCCTGATTGTTTTTATTTCTTTTCCCCTCTAATAGTGTGTAGTAGTTGGTCTCCCTGATTTGGTTCTCACAGGCAATGTAGACACTGGCCTAGATTCAGTAAACACGCTCAGGAGTTTGCAGAGTACAAATACAGTCTGTTTCTTTTAGCAGAAATAATGAAAAAATATTCTGACCTAGAAAAGTTCCTTCACATATGACGGAGGCAGTTATTTTACATGTTAAAGATGGTTTGTTTGTCTTGGCAGGAATAAGAAACCAGACAAGATCTATATTTGTACTGATGTAAATGAGGGTTACAAGGGCTGTTATATGACTTAAGGCAACCGTCTTCATAAACTGATGTCGTTTCACACTGAGAGGGTTTAATAGAGCATAGTTTGCCCTCTTACGCCCTATTGCCCTATTAAGTCTCGAGCCCTTTGGCAAGTCTATTTTTACAAATACGTAATATGCAGACAAGCACTATTTTAAGCCTAAAATTTGTCTAAGAGTCTAGTTAAGATCCCAAGAATTTGACTCTAGTTACACAAGATTGCTGCCGTTCCTATTTTACACAATGGTAAAGGCATTTTTGATTTTAATATTTCACTTTAATTTAACTTTAATCTTGCAGTGGAACAAGTACACAGAAAATGTTTTGTATAACTTTATCTAAAAAAAAAAACTGTGAAGCTAACAGGGTGAAATTGGATTGAACATAAACTACGTCATGTTTGAGATCTCCATAAATCGTTTTTATGTAACGGTGTCTGGTCAGCGGTCCGGTAGCCTCTCTGTTCTCCTTCCACAATCCTTGAGACTGATGGCTCAGCTCGGGCCAATAAGGGGGAGAGAGAGGGAAAGAGAGGAGGAAAGGGGTAGTGCGTCATCTTTTTTTCTCCCTCTCCTGCTAAAAATAACCCAGCCTCCTGATTGCACAGGATCACGTTTCCAAGGCAACAGTGTTCATTCACAGCTTTCCAGCCTTGTAGAGGAAGGGGTGTGCAGGATCTGGGTGTGAAGTGTTATTATCTTCCTCCATCCGTTCCCCACTAACACTCTCTGAATTCATCTCTAATTTTAGAGTATTTGAAATTTATTTTTCAGTTTGTTGGATGTGACATTCACTTCCTGTGTTCGGTTCACTACTGTTTATCATTTCACCACCATAAATATCTTAATTATGTAAACGTCATAATAACTTTTTCCTGTCTCTGTGTGAAGATGACTCTGGAGATGAAGGCCCTGTACCTCAGGAGGACCGTGCCCTAACCCAAGGGGTGCTCAAGACTCTGGCCAGCAAGCTAGACGACCTGAGCACCTGCAATGAGCTGATAGGAAAGCACGGCGCCGCTCTCCAGCGCTCCCTGAGCGAACTCGAGGATCTGCGTGGATCCGCCGACAGCACAGACAAAGTGAAAGCTGTTAATGAGCGAGCCACCCTGTTCCGCATCACCTCCAATGCTATGATCAATGTGAGTTCAGTTCACACTCCGAAAGCTTCGGCCAGAATATCATCGAATGATCAGCGGGCAAATGTGGGTTTTAATGAGGGGATGCAGCCTGAGGTCTCGTCCTTTGCTTTGTTGTGATCACACCCTAGGCTTGCCGTGACTTTCTGGACGTAGCAGAATCTCACAGCCGGAAGTGGCAAAAGGCTCTGCAGTATGAGAGAGAGCAGCGTCACCATCTGGAGGAGACCATCGAACAGTTAGCCAAACAGCACAACAGCTTAGAGAGGGCCTGGAGGGAGAATCCCAGCTCATACACAGGTGAGACACTTCACACTTGTCTCCCAGACGCTCCAGACGTCCTCCTCTGTATAGTGTTAAAGGCAAAGTGTGATCTCACAGTGTAAGGATATGGCCCTCTTCTGGCCAGTTGTAGTGATGCTTTTCTGCCACAGAAATGCAGCTCATTGAGTCTTACCTTATCATATTTCAGTTTTTAGTGCCTTTATCATCACAGGTTAGTGTTTCATTTTTGTCCAAATTGTCACATGAGAGAAATTACCAAAAAAAAAAGACAACTAAATTAGTGTTAGTTTTAGTTATTTGACAGCAGCATCTGTCAATCACTGGGGTAAAGGTTAATGCACAAGTGATCTGTATAGTAAGCTGCCTGTGACGTTCCATAGCATGTAATGTAAAGCTTCTTACATAACAAACATTACAGAGCTATAAATAGGCTAAACATCTACTGCTTTAATTACTCTCAAACATTTAAAGAATGTTAATCGAGTCTCAGTTGAAAGGTTGCAGGGTTATTCTGTTTTCTGTTCTGTTTAATGTCTAATAATGTTTAATCCAGCAGTGGTTTTTATAATCTTCCTATGAAATCAGATGTGGTTCAGGTAAAATGGGTAGAATGAGTTATGAATGTTTATGTTGATATTAAAATGGAATGAAATGAGTGTTGTACATGTAGAGATGTTTTTTAAGAAACATTTGAGAAAAAGTTCTCTTAATTTTTTCCGTGGCTGTATATGGTGACTCTGTCATCTGGCCATACCTTGTGCAGCAGCACTGCATTATGTATGATGATGTACATACTGTACTGCTGTTTATAGATGGAGGTCACACAGTTGAGCCCTCTGTTTGTCCCTTGTTTGCCGCTGTAGGTGCGGAGCGGTCTCAGGAGGGCGACGCGAGTGATGAAAATGATGACGCAGAATTCTTCGACGCCATGGAGGACTCCCCTGCATTCATAACTGTGACAGCGAGTGGAAACATACAGCATAAGTGAGACACCGTGTCTATAATAACCCCAGTGCTGTGTGCTACAGTACATCAATCAGCAGTACGACTGCTTTGAACTGCGTTTGATGTATGCTGCTTTCTTTCAGGCGCTCAGGGAGTAATCTGAGTATGATGAGTGGAGGAGTGCCCAATGACTGGACTCACAATGAGAACGTAGGTCCTCAGGATGCTGGTATTCATAAAAATACACAGAAACTATCAATTCACCTTGTCCTTTTGTTTATGTGTTTCAGTTTTCACACAAACTAAGGTTTTGTGTTTTGTGTTTGCTCAGGATACCTCAGGCACAAACCACATACAGCTACGAAGAACAAGACGCAGTCGTATTCCTGACAAACCAAATTACTCCCTCAATCTGTGGAGCATCATGAAGAACTGTATTGGAAAAGATCTGTCCAAGATACCCATGCCTGTAAATCAAAAACATACAAATTGTTTAATGATATCACATTGTAATTTGAATAAATGGGTACTTTACATGCGGAATTAACCCGGACCACTTTTATGAACCCCCTTTGTGTCTGTGTGTGACTGCAGGTAAACTTCAATGAACCGTTGTCGATGCTGCAGCGTCTGACTGAGGATCTGGAGTACAGCGAGCTTCTGGACCGGGCAGCGCGCTGCGACTCGTCCCTGGAGCAGCTGTGCCTGGTAGCTGCTTTTTCCGTCTCCTCCTACTCCACCACGGTCCATCGTACAGCCAAGCCCTTCAACCCTCTGCTGGGGGAGACGTACGAGCTGGACAGACTGGACGAGTATGGTTATCGCTCCATCTGTGAGCAGGTGGGACAAAAAAACAAACACACACATCCTTATATTTTACATGCATTTCACACACATAGATTGGCCATGTAGGAGAAAAACAAAAATAAAAACGCACTAGGATGTCTAAACTGTCTGACACCAGCCGATACCATTCGCTCACAGGTCAGTCATCACCCGCCAGCTGCTGCCCACCATGTCACGTCACAGCGAGGATGGACCCTGTGGCAGCATATCACTATAGATAGCAAGTTTCGTGGGAAATATATTTCAGTTGTGCCATTAGGTAAGAGCTTCAAATACTCTTGATATACGGTGGGGAAAATAATGTTTGATCCCCTGCTGACTTATGCCCTTATTTACCTAATCAAATGTAAATTAATTTATCATCTTTATATTATTTCTGGATTTTTTTGTTGATATTCTGTCTCTCTGTTAAAATAAACTTACCATAAAAACTATAGACTGTAAATTTCTTTGTAGGGGAGCAAACTTACAAAGTCAGAGGGGGATCAAATACTTATATTTCCCACTGTAATTCATGTTGTATTTTAGTATGCAGATTAATATGCACCATGTATATTCACACCAGATAACACAAATAATTTGCCATTTTGAAATCATTGTAAATGTTTTGTCATGATTTATGTAACGTTTGTGTTTTCCTCACCTGGACTGTAGGAAATATTCACCTGCAGTTTCACTCAAGTGGAAATCACTATGTGTGGAGCAAAGTGACATCAACGGTGCACAACATTATTGTAGGAAAACTCTGGATTGATCAGGTTTGTTTCCCTCCTTTAATTGTTAAAAACACAACAAAAATAGAAACAGTTCACTCCAAAAGACACCTAGTTTGGTTGCAGAAAGGAAATTACTGTTCAGAAATTGAATTTGCTTTTCATCAGTGTGTGTGTTTGTGTGTGTATGGCAGTTTGGTTTGTGTTTCAGAAGAAAGACATTTAGATCATAGTACACTTTAAGTCACAGCTGTTTTTCTCCCTGTCTCTCTATGTGTTGCTGTTGGCAGTCTGGGGATATTGACATTGTTAACAACACTACCAAGGACACCTGCCATCTCAAATTCTCTCCCTACAGCTATTTCTCCAGAGAAGTCCCACGTAAAGTACGTCTGTTGGATCTTTTCATTATTTAACAGAGAGCTTTCTTCTTTGTTGGATAATCTCCTTTAGATTTCATAGCGTTTAGAGTTTTACACTTGCCTGAAGGCGGATGTCTAAAACTGCACAAGCCTGAGTCAAAAATCTACAACACTGCACATCAATCATCTGTCTTGCCTAATATGTTCTTGTATGCTTGACTGTCACTATTGATCACCTTCAAGAGAGTTTACTGAGAGCTCTCAAGAACCAGCTCATCAGATGAGTGGAAAAACCCTAAAATATGTATATTAGCCTTTCAACTTTTGTTTTCGTATATATAGTACAATTTGAGACTTGTTAAATAAATTCAAATTAAAGTTTAAAAAACGAAGTCGTACTTGGCCGAGAATGTGTCTGCACCTTGTGGTCAGAATATGCACGTAACTGATCCCTTCCTGTGTGTCGTCTTCTCTGGTGTCTTTAGGTGACAGCAGTGGTGGAGGACAGAGAGGGCACGGCCCATTACATCCTGTCAGGAACCTGGGATGACAGGATGGAGAGCGCCAAAATAGTGGACAGGAGCCAAGGATGTGGAGGATCTGAAGGCAAACAAAAGACAGTTTATCAGACTCTTCAACCCAAACTCTTGTGGAAGAAATATCCTCTCCCGTATGTTTGTCTTATCTAAAACATAAAACATTTCTACCTCATCTTTCCTGATCTCTCCTGTCATGTTTTTCTACAGTATATGACCGTTTGTCTCAGTGTATTGTCTTTCTTTCACTCCCCAGGGAAAATGCAGAGAACATGCACTTTTTCTCCTCCCTGGCTCTGACTCTGAATGAACCAGAAGAGGGTGTTGCGCCCACCGACAGTCGTTTTCGGCCAGACCAGCGGCTTATGGAGGCGGGTCTGTGGGATGACGCAAACGGCCAGAAGCAAAGACTGGAGGAACGTCAGAGGCTGGAGAGGAAAAGAAAGGAGGCGCAAGCCAATCAGGCTCTGGAGGAGGGTGAGGACCAGGAAACTAACAAAAACAAGAAAGAGAAGTGGAGATTTACCTTTTTATATAGCATTGAAATTATCCTTATTAACAGTATGACAGATGGGTTGATCAGAATTAGATTCAGTATTTGAGGTCCATGCGCAAGATCTACAATGATCTTAATGTTATAATAATCACATATATATATATATATATGTTTTTTGTTTTTTTTAAAGTATATTTTTGGGGCTTTTTGCCTTCAATCGATAGTGTAGGGTTAGTAGTAGTAGTAATAGTAGTAGTAGTAGTAGTAGTAGTAGAGAGACAGGAAATGGGGAGGCAGAGAGAGGGAGAATGACATGCAGCAAAGGGCCGTCCGAGTCGGGATTCGATACGGGGCACCTGCTCTACCAACCAAGCTAAACAACACCCCATTAATCACACACTTTGAATCAAAATCAGAGCCTGTATTCTTGAAGTAAATATCAAAAACTGTCAATAAACCGAAGGTTGTAATTACAAACTTTTTTTGGGGGGTGAAACATTGACAGTATTTAATCACCTTTATCCGTATTATTCCTAATTTCCATATTGTCGTATTCTGCGAAATAGGAATTTATTCAAACAAATATCCTGTGTCATTAGGTCAAGATATCGAGGGTTACCAGCCGATGTGGTTTGAGAAGAGGACAGATGAAACAGGAGAAAGCACTTACGTCTACAGGGGCGGCTACTGGGAAGCCAAAGACAGACAGGACTGGAGTCAATCCCCTGAGATCTTCTAGGACAAAATCTCCTCTGATAACACATCATCAGGCAGGCTGAGCGGTCCCTCCTGATATATGGATACTCTGTGAGTTATGGACAGCTGTGTGGATGTGTGTGTGTGTGTGTGTGTGTGTGTGTGTGTGTATGGGTGTGTGTGAGCCAACAAGTGGAAGTCGCCCTCACTTCCAGAATTTCAAGCACAAATCAAGCTCCTGTTTCCAGTTACCTATCTACTCACTTCTGTTCTGTTATAGCTTGTGTTGTCAGTATGCATGGCCTCAGTCTGTGTGTGCGCTTCAGCAGGGAAATAATCTATCAGAGAACATGCAGAGTGTGTGTGAGGCTAAATTATTGACATATGCTCTTTGGAGAAATTGTTTCTGGAGCAAAAACACTTCTTTCACCGGGTGTATGCAAGGATAATTTGGGGGCAAGGAGGAGTGCCAGGAATGATTTGGTCCAGGCACTACATGTCTTTTTTTCCCTCAAAGCTGGAACAAAAACGTTGGCGGCGGGCTCTGACAGAGACAACTGGCTTTGAAAGGCCCAGAGCAGGAGGAGCTACTCCGCTGCACCAAGGCGCTTTCTCACAGCTGAACTTCATTTCCCCTTCGATTTTGTGGGATTTTGACTATTCTGTTTCTTGAAAACACACAAACTGTTTGCTGAAGGATCAGTCAGGCCTACAGTATAAGGAGCAGCTACTCAGCCATGGAAACCAAAGTAGATGTCTTTCTCTTTGGATGGACAACTACCTGAAAACACACACATTGTATAGGTAATTTTCTGCACATGATCTTAAAATTATGTTTCTGGTTGCATTAAAGGGACACTCCTCTGATTTTACACGTTAAAGCCAATTTACTTGCAGTGAAGACAACACAGCCTGTTGAGACAGTTGTGATATGTCTTTACTGGACCAAGAGCAGCTTTATTTACTCTAAGAAAAAAACAATATCAGTTCAAAAGATGAGACGAGTAATCTCATCTTGGATTTGTATAAATTTGTAACATACACTCTTTGTTACAAATTGAAGGTGCAAAATTTAAAAAGGCTTTGAGTGTCAAAGTAAAGATACCTTTGGAGTTGCATTATGGGAAATGTAGGATTCAGAATCTTTGGAGCTTGGTGCATATTATTGACCAAAAGTCGGGACGATTCTGCCTCTGGTACATCTGTTTGAACCACCCCTTAAAATGTGTCTCTCTTGCGTCTCTAAACTTTATAGAAGTGTGACTGTAAATCTACCACTTCAAACAGCTCGAGACGTAACCACTGAAGTATAAATCTACCAAGCTTGTATTGGGGGATTTTCTTCAGCAAGGGATTATATTGGTGCTTGATGGTAATTTTAGCCTTAATTGTGTAATGAAGTAGTAAGTCCCTTGTAACCATTGCATCCCAACTCTAAGATCCTGTACAGATTAAAGCAGTGTTGCTGGCTATTTTTTTTCTTTTTGAGGGCATTTAGACTTCAGGGTGAATTTTATTGTATCTTACTCAGAAAGAATATCAGGGTTTAGCATTTGGTAAGTAGCAAAAAACTTGCCCCCACCCACCCCATCCAAACAAGTTGAACTGGCTTGTTTCTATCTTAACAGTTGTGTTGCTTTGTTTGGGCATGTCAGCAATAACACGACTGCATGTTTTATGCAGCACAAAAAATACAGTACCCCCCACTAGCTCCTGAGCTGAGTCATGGTCATGATGAAATCTAATGCATACACATCTGTTCAGAGCTAGAAAATAACTGAGGAAAGGCTTAGTAATACACTTGCTAAGGTTTTTGTGTGCAAATAAGCTCGGATGTATATTAGTAGATATGCATTCTCCCAATAAACAATAATAAACTGCTTATTCATAGTTTTTAGCTTCCTGTGTATTGTAATAGGGCATGATGCACATGTATAACTGCCTGACTGGTTTTGGCCTGTATATAGCAAGAATATAATAGAAATAGAATCACCTCATTTATAACCACTGTAATGAACTATTGTTTCACATTACTTGAGCACTCATATTTTGGTCACTAGTTAAACTCTATTTGTGTATACATAATCTTAAATGAAGTCAAGATTGTATACCAGTTAATCTGATGTTGGGGAATTTAAATTATCAATACAAGTTTATAAGACATATAATATGATGCAAATAAGGTGTATAAAGCACAATGCTAATGTTTACCTGCAGGTAACGATACATGCTACTGTACATACAGTCAAAGATTTCCATGGCAAAGTATAGCTACGCATGGTTTTAGAGTGCTTAAGCACTTCTGTAGTGAGAAGCCTCTTCACCTAGCTAATTGTTTGTGGACTCTTGCTGAAACATGATGTGAATTCACCTTTTGTGCCCAATGGCCTCGAAAATTTTACATTTTTGAGCTCAAATAAAAACATAAAGCTGTCACCGTCCTGTTGTTTACTGTCAAGTCGGTGTTGTTCAAATCTTTCAACTCACAAGACACAGATGGCACAGAAAACATCCCTACAAACAGATCTGCCGCCATGATGCCTTGAGGCCAATGATATGTTTCTTCACCTAGGTGGATGCCAACTGCTGTCATGAGTGGAGAATAACAAACCAGACACCGGTAACTTCTCATCTGACAATAAATTACAGGCTTGCCAACTCACTAGACTTTCAGGCTAGACCTTCTGTAAACTCTAAATCATGACTGTACTCTATTTAGACCTACCACGTCCAGCCTTAAATGCCAACTCATCTGCTACACAGTACAGTCTAGATAATAGTTTTCCACACTCCATTGATAATGTACAGTACTTCTCCATAGTTGTTTTTCTGATCACTTTTCCTCAATGTAGAATTATAGGAAAATAAACCTGTATTCCCCCGTGTAGCTAAGCTCACAGCCAGTCATACATAATCACACTGAAATCTTAATTGTGTACATAAAGTTTACCCTGAAATATCGTGATCAACAAACTGCATCTCCTCTTTTTATAAATAAAAAATGGGAAGTTGAGCACTGAGACGAGTCTTGTTTATTGCACTGTTACTCTAAGTGGAACAACGAGCCTATGCATGTTTTATAGGAAATGGTTTGCATTTTTGCAAATGAAACCCGCCGGGCGCTACACCGCCAATTATAATAGGCACACAGTGTTTGTTTTTTTTCTGTGACATTTCACGCTTTTATGTTCAGCTGCAGACTCCAACGCGTCAGATCCTGCACACTTTTGAAGTTGCACTCAGTTTGCACCATTCACTGTGAATAAGCCGCCCATGAATGAGTGGCACTGCCCTTTAAATGGAGCAGCCAATGGTGCTGAAGTGCGCCTGCTCCGGCCTGGCTGACAGCTCCGCGACCGACCGACGGAGATTTGGGGGATGCTGCTGCCGGTGCTGTCAAGGTACTCGTCGACGAACAAGGTAAATACTAATAATCAAAACAAAGGAAACGACGAGGCTCTTGAGCCGTGTCAGACCCGGCCCGTGTCAGTCGTGTTGTCGGTGTCGTTTATGTAACTACTGAAAGCTAAAACACATCGTGACGTAACCGACGGTAACGGCTGCTGCCGCTGCCTTGTTTTGAAGCTAACGACCCAACGTTAGCTAACAGGCGCTGCCTCCCTCCGCGCAGTCTGATGCTGCGTTCGAGACAACTCAGAACTTCGGCATTTTTCCGACCTCCCATTTGGAAGGAAAACCTCATGTCGGAGTTCGCACTCGGGAAAGTCGGCGAACAGAAAAGTCTACCCCGACTTCTCCGAGAATCTGTTGTCTGAAGTTACACAACAACAACAACCACTCCGTCAATGGTAGCGAACGCTCTGAAGTCTGAAATCTGAGTTTTCAACTCGGGAGATCCCGAGTTCCGAGTTGTCTTGAACGCAGCATGAGTGCTGCTACCAGCTAGCGTTAGCATGAAGCCTGGAGAGCAGAGAGACAAGAGACAGCCGACTGGTGTCAAGTGACGGCTCGGTCCTCTGCAGAGGTCGGCTAACTTAACCCACCGTTCATGTTTTATTTTTTATTTATCAAACAAAAGCACTGTTCTGCTATTATTGTGTTAACTGTTGCCTCCCCCGGTGGTGGGTTTGTTTTATGGGAAGTGTCGTTAATTGATTGAAACGCGCTCATCATCCTTGACTGAATGAACCGCAGCTGTCCTGCTCTGTGTTCGTTTGGTGCAACAAGCGGACTTGTTGTTGTTGTTGTTGTTGTTATTGCTGTTTATTTGAACAACACAGCGAGCGGTCAGGATTTTCCTTCTGACCCAGTACTGGGAACTGGAATCACAAGATCTCCTCTGACTGGCAATTAGGTAAGCTGCTATTTAAAGACAGCAGAGAGAGTGGAGGAGGGAAAAAAAACATAACTCATGTGAACTGTTTGCGACGCTGGCTGTATTAGATTTATAATATTTAGTTACAGGCACATGCAGTACCTCCGTTTTCCCCCCGTGGTGTTTACTACCCTGCTGTGGTTTTGGTGCATCACACTGACTGAGTCGTCACCGTCAGTCCATTGCTGCATATCGAGGATAACCAATCCCCTCCGTCCCCGTCGTGGGGAAGCAAAGACGCCTAGTGTTTCCCATCCCGCCCTGAACAGCTCTCCTCTCCTCTGCTCTGCTCTCCTCTCCTCTGCTCTGCTCTCTTTTTCCTCGGAAGGTCGGTCTTCCTCCTGCTCCTCCTGCATATGTCATGTTTCCCTGCGCGCAAGGCACGTTACACAACCAGCCAGTCATGCAAAATAGAAACACGTGTCTATAGGCGGTGCTGAAATTTTTTTTTGCTGGTGTACTGACACAACAAAGACCGGGCGATCACACACACACACACACACCGCAGTGAAGGAGGAAACACAGCTGTGTAGCGCGGTTCCAGCACCTAAAAAAAAAGAAGATCGATCTGTTGTTGTTGTCATGAATGTGATTTGGAGATGAGAGGTTGTTGTTGTTGTTGTTGGCCTACGGATTCAACATGTGTTTGCCTTGCAGAGAGGACAATGATACGAACATGATCAACGCCGATGGCTTCTCAAAATGCGAGGCGACTCTCCAGGAGAGAAGCAGCAGCAGCAGCAGCAGCAGCAGCAGCAGCGGGAGGAAGAGGAGGCCACCCGCAGAGATGCTCCATCTGCTGTCCGCTGTCATTGTCTGGCTCGTGACGGGCACCACCATCTCCAGCCTCAACAAATGGATATTTGCCGTTTACAACTTCAGGTACCCTCTGCTACTGTCGGCTCTGCACATGCTCACAGCCATAGTGGTGGACTATGGGTTGATCAAACTGCGGGTGATCCGCCACAGAGGGGCCGGAGAGCAGGATCTGACCCCCGGCGCCAAATATAAGGTGTTCCTGTTGAGTCTGACGTTTTGTGCCAGCATCGCCTTCGGGAACATGGGTCTGAACTATGTCCAGCTGTCATTTGCACAAATGATCTACACCACCACTCCGCTCTTCACTCTGGCCATCTCCACACTCATCCTGGGCAAACAGCATCACATCCTCAAATACACGGCCATGATGCCCATCTGTCTGGGAGCCTCCTTCAGCATCATGGGAGAGGTCCAGTTCGATCAGACCGGCTGCTTCTTTGTGTTCGCAGCAACCATGTTGAGGGGTGTCAAGTCCATTCAGCAGAGTGAGTAGTACTCCTTTTACTCCTTTTAAATGACTTGTTAGTTAGGTTGTGTGTGTTTTTTCAGCCATAGAGAGAAACCCCTCAGTTAATTGCATGTATTTTTAAACTGGAAATCTCCTCACTCCACGGACATCAGAGGGTATTTCGGTGTTTTTCCCCCCGGGACACCGCAGCAGTCTGCGGTCCGTCCTGGAACTTTTTAGTGACTGGGTGACTCACTCTTTAGTCCAGTAACACACCCGCACATTAGCGTGGTATGTCACAGTGGCGTATTTTCTGGTTTCCTAGGAAACACAATACAAACATCAATGTGTGTGAATGAGTTAGAGCAGGTGGAGTTTTGAGGACACGCTGATCTGCTGTGTCTGAAACTTTCACTTCATTGTAAGCCAAGAAAAACATTCAGAGAAACAGAACTTTTTTTTGTTTGTTTTTTCTTCAAATTAACAAAGGAGTTTTTAGTCACCCTTTCACAAGCCAATGAATTCAATGTGCATTTGTAGTTTCTCAGAATTGCCACCCATTTTTCTGTGAACTGCATTCGAGAAATTCCAAAACAAACTGAGAGGCCCAGACGTGCTGTTGAGTAACTGGTCAGAGCGGCTGCAGATGTTGTTTCCTCTAATGCTGCACGTAAAAAAAACAAAACACGATGTCCCCAGAAAAACTTTGACTCATATTTAGCCATTTAAGAATTATTGTTTCATTGTTGGTTGTCCTTGGAGATCAGTGAGTAGTTTATCCTGAAGGTATGAGGCAGTGTAGAGCTTTCATTACAATTACATTTATCCCATATGGTCCTCATTTATCTAATGTCCTGTGCTTTCAGGGGAGTTTTGTAGCAGGAATAGCATTAAAGTCGGTGTGTGCAGTGGATTAACATTATTAGTCTCCATGACATTGCAGCTGTCAGAAGGAAAGTCATGTGTTTATACTTTTTTTTTTTTTTTTTTTTTTTGAAGCCCCGTCTTTACATTTGTTACATAACACAAAAGCAGCTATTCAGGTTTGCTCAGAGGAATGTAATGCTACACACTTACTGTAGTCTGTACCTCTTAGTGCAGAGGGGTCACCTCATGGTTACATGGCCGAGCTTGTGACCAGAAGGTCGTCATTTGAAATACTCAAATGCTCTAATGTTAGTAAACTCTCAACGCTCAAGACTGCAGATGGGTTTAGAAGGTGTTTGCTTTATTAAATAAACACACAGGTGCGAAAGTCTTTGTCCTGCTTTTGCATTTGAAGCAGATTTTGAGAACTAGGTCCAGCAGAAGGAGTTTGCTGCAGTTTACTTTGACTGTTTATCACGAGTAAAAACCATTGTCGGGATCCAAACAAGCCAGACAATGTTGTCTCAAGTTTCAACAAGCTATTTTCATCCTCTCTCTCATTTGCTGTTGCTGTAATAGTCTCGTTAACAGGTACTTTTCTCTGACACATCTTGGCTGTGCATGTCTGTTTGCTTAAAGGTCACAGCCTCAGTCCTCACAGGTTTGGTTCTTGATGCCAATTAAGTGTTTACAGTGTGCGAACCGAACGGTCAGAGCTGCTTTAGCTCTCACTAAAACAGCCGTTGATTTAATAGGAGTTTCACTTCCCACATGTCCAGACATTGAGATCTTGCTTTTGTCTTCCCTCTAGGACTCTACCAGTACTGTCATGTTTGTAACTGACGTCTACATGTCTTTGTCTAATCAGGCATCTTACTCCAGGAGGAGAAAATCAACTCTGTGTTCCTGCTCTACCTGATGTCCATTCCCAGCTTCTGCATCTTGGCCGTGGCGGCTCTGGCCTTAGAGAACTGGGCCGTGCTGGAGTCGCCGCTGCATTACGACCGCCACCTGTGGGTCTTCATCCTGCTCAGCTGCCTGGGCTCGGTCATGTACAACCTGGCCAGCTGCTGCGTGATCACGCTCACCTCGGCCGTCACCCTGCATATCCTCGGCAACCTGAGCGTGGTCGGAAACCTGCTCCTGTCGCAGCTGCTCTTCGGCAGCGAACTCTCCGCCCTCAGCTGCGCCGGCGCCGTGCTGACGTTGTCCGGCATGCTCATCTATCAGAACTCAGAGTTCATCGTCAGCTACCTGGACGCACGCAAGGCCAAAGCCAAAGGGTCAGACCGGGTGGATTTTCACACCGCATGCGCAGAGGACTCGGACGAAGCTTGTGCATCCGAACCAACATATCATCAGCAGAGAACAGACGGCAAACAGGAAGACAAGATAGACTGAAACGTGAGGATGAAGGAGAGAATAAAATGTAGATGGGGGGGGGAAAAATACTAGAAATCCTGGCTCTGATTCTCTGTCCTTTGTGTCATTAAGTGGTCAAGAGCAGCAGAGGGAGTGTGACCTTATAAGGCCATTGTCACTGACAATGTGACAAATGTTTTTTTTTTTTTTGTTTTTTTACATTTTATTTAATTTTTTGGTAACACTTTATAATAAGTACAGTACATACTATTAAGCATTAATAAATACTGAATTCTTCATTTGTAACACATGAATATTCATTAGTATGTAGTTTATAACTATAGTTAGTGCTTATCAATGATGAGTAAAACATTTTAACTGTTTATAAACTACATACTAATGAGTATTCATGCATTATAAATGAAGAATTCAGTCTTTAATGCTTAATAGTGTTTACTTATTATAAAGTGTTAGCATTTTTTTAACTTCCTCACTGTGCCAATATATTTCTCCTCTGGTCACACAGAACTGATGTCTGTAGAGAGGAAAAGGTTGCCTTTATGTTTTGCGACGATGGTTAAATTCTCTCCTTCATCTGTAAATCACTCATCCATAGCCTATAGGGTTATATGCATGCATGAGCACACTAAACTGTTTGATACCTCATGAGGTATTCACACTGTCACTCGTACTACTCCACTGTGAAAAATGTTCTCATTTGTAGAGGGCTCTAATCGACGGTTTCGGGGTGGCGGTTGTGAATTTTAGTCGACTGCGGAGGGAGGCGCTCCGCCTCAAATTTGAATGAGCACTATTTGTATTAAAAGTATACATTAACGGTACTGTTACCTGACATTTACCTGGCCCAGTCATGGTAAGGGACTGGATTTTGGCAGCTTTTTTATTTTTCTTTGTTGGTATGTAAAGCAGGAAGCATGTTAAGGACACTGCAGTTGTTGCTGTTGTTGTAGGGCTAAAGCCTTTATTCAGAGGCAACGTTACAATGACGAACAAAGCCAACATTTCTGTGCAATGAGACGCCTCTTTTCCTCTACTGAAGCACATTTTTAATAAGAGGCCTGAGCTCTGTGTTTTGTCCTCCCCCCCCTCCCCTTATGAACCTTGATGTGGCTTCCCACTTCAGGCCTAGATTTTGTTCTCATACCAGCTTGAGAGGAAGATCTCTCTGTAGAATTAGTCCAATTATTTCCATCTTCTTCTACAACAGTACACTCACCGCGGCGTACCTCGATAATTAGGTTCAGGAGCTCTCTAAGGAGTGTCACTCAGCTTTAGCTGTCTTTTCCCTATGGAGGAAGATGAAAAAGGAGACTGAGCTGTCCTTTAAGGTTGTGTCTTAAATCCCAACCAATGTGGGTTTCATTTTTCCCTTTTTATGGGTGAGGTTTTTATAAAGTTGGTTTAGCAGCACATCTTTAAAAAAAAAAAAGAGAAAAAAAGAAAAACTGACCTCTGCTGGACAGTGTTGTGTTTTCTCTCAGTATTTGTCGGTATGCTTTTACTTTGTGACAAAACATATTTTATCCCCATTGTAATATTTATGTGGAAGAGAATATTTATTTTTGAAAGGGCATAGCAATCATTGGCTTTGTGATGCTGTCGACTTTGGTTCTCAAGTGTCTTGCACATTCATATGTGTAATATTGAACAGTGGTGTCTCCTGTACCTCTCCCTGTAGAGAAGAGTCGGGCGCATTAAGCAGAGAGGTGCGAACCGCTGCTCCCTCTGAAAGCGTTAAAACAACGTGGGTGTCTCTTTGTTTCACTTCCTCCTACATGTGTGCTATGACGAATGTTTACTAAGTTCTTTTTAGTCGTGTCACATTACAATACTGGTACTATCAGATATGATCAATGCTCACGTGCAGTTTGACCTCCCACACTATGACACATCAACGAAGCCATACAACAAGGTTTATTTGTGATACCTGTCATCTTCTGCATTTGTTGCCATAAGAATAACTGCAAGCAGGACTATACAAAGATGTTTTGATATATCACAGATCAGTGCCATTATATAAAATTATATTCTCCTGAGTGTCATTTCATATTGAAAATTAATATAAGAATCTAAACTACTTTTAATGATGCTGGAGTTAGTTTAAATTAATGAAATAAGATATGAAATGGTTTTATTTTTCAGTTTGATAATTGGCGGTGTTGGTTTAATATAGTCACCTCTGTTTTAAATATTATGTACAGCAGATGGTTTCACTGCTTTTTCATTACGGTATACCTCAACTGTTAAACACAACCTATAATGCCCCTGTGTTCGGTCATTACCGTAGTCATTTATAGACTGAGATCAAGCAGCTTTTCAACGATCACACTAAAACTGCTGCATGTGAAAGACTAATTTTATCGTTTCAGTAAAGTCATCTGTAACACCTGTCATTTTAAAATACAGATTTTATGGTCAGAATGGCCCCAGTGGCCTTTTTTTTTTATTTATTTTTTTTAGTTTTGTACTCAGTTAACCCCTCGCAGTCTTGTGTCAGTTCGGCAGGTTGAGCTGCTTGTTCTCATGGACATCATGTTGAGTATGTTATGGGTGTGGGGCAAAGCAACAGTTGCACTGACAGGGTATGAAGACGCTGCCTTCAAAGCCTATAGTTCCTGTGTACATACTGGTTTTGATTGTTTGCAAAGCTAGTTGGATGTAAATAGTTATTTTATTATATTTATGTATTTTCTAGTCATATGCGGCTGGTTTAAACTCTCCTGGTTTAAGAATGAAAACGATTGCCTCATGCCTTATTGGGACACACTGTAGAAGAGATTTGATTTGTCATTTCTTGTCAGATTGTTTGGTAATAACTTCCAACAGCAGCCATATAGGTGCTTCTGTTTAGAGGCAAATGTATGGGCGATTCATATATACATATTCTGCAATTGCTTGAATAAAAATAAACTGACTGGTACAATAAAAAAAATAAAATAACAAAACCAACCACCACACACTGAGTCAGTGTTGTTGCCTACATCAGATTATGTAACCCCACTCTGTGACACCTCCTGCATGTCTGAAGTCAGCTCTACACAGAAGTTAGTGTCCTGGACAGGAATTACATTGTAAAGCTGATGTTTATTCAAAAAAAAAAAAGAAAATGAAAATAATTAGTCATCATCCATCACTTGTGTCAGTTTCAGGGTCCTTTCCTCACTATGACAAGTCAAATACACCTGTGCCTGTCCAAAAAAAAAAGTCACACTGATATTTTGTTAGCCCGCCTTTAGCTTTGTTTATGGCACGCATTTGCTGTGGCATCGTTTCGATAAGCTTCTGCAATGTAACAACATTTATTTCCGTCCAGAGTTGCATTAATTTTTCAAAGATTCTCAGTGGGGTGAAGGTCTGGACTCTGTGGCGGCACATTGGACCACATTTCTTCCTTGAAGATGATGGTTCCTGCACTATTCTTCGAGTTTTTAATTATGCGTTGGACAGTTCTTAACTCAGTTTAGTAGTCTCAGTTATCCTCTTAGATGTTTTATTAGCTTGATGCCAATAATTTGACCCTTCTGAAACAGATTAACATCTTTTCCATGAGCACAGGATGTGTCTTTAAGAAATGAGACTGCTTCAGTCAGGGTTAAATAAGTTGTTGCCAGCTGAAACATAATCATCCATGCAGTAATTATCCAATGAGAGGCTCTTACCTATTAGCTTAGTTAAATCCAGGTGGTGACCTTTTTTTTGGGGGGGGGGGACAGGCAGTGTATATCTGCTGTTAAAAAGGATTTACTGTACCGAACCGAACCACACCACGTTTATTTTAATGCAGTTAGGAGCCTTCACCACTTGGTGGAGTAATTTGTCTGTTTTCTCATTCATTCGATTCAGGTTCTGAGTTAAATACAAACTAATTCCCACTGAAGTTCATAGTTCTTTGCCTGTGTTATGGCATGGATGTGTGTGTTAGTGTGTGTGTGTGTGCCCTGTGCTCCATTTTAGAGATTCCTCTGCCTCTGTAAACAGGGTTCAGTGGTCAGTATTTTGCCTGAATAAGGCAGTGCTACTTATTTGTCCTTGTTAACCCCTTCACTTCCCACTCAATGATTTGTCTGCAGCCCTCTCCAAATTAACTGTGGTCAAGCAAAAAAAAAAAAAAGTGTGAGTGAGTTTAGCTGAGGTAAGACCTAATAAAGTTTCACATGACATCATATATTTAGGATGCAGCGACAAGAGGAGGCGAGACTGGACTGAAGGGGGACAGAGATTGATGGACAAAGACCTGAAGCCTTTCTCCCTCTTCCTCCTCCTCCTCCTCCTCCTCCTCCTCTCCCTCCTCCTCCTTTTCCCATCTTGGGTGGTTCTTGTAAGCAACCTCCACTTGCTCTCCAAACATGAATGCTTAAGAAGCTCGGCGGAGAGAGGTGTGATGTCAGGCCTGAGCCCAGTCCACAGGAGGAGTTGAGGAGATCAGAGGAGAGCGCTGAAAACTTCTGAGAAGCTCCAAAGACCAGTCACAAGACAACATCAATACAAACAGGTGAGTGATACTGCACCTCAACAGCCACCCAACATTGATCTCAATTTCAGATTTCTCAGATTTTATTACCTTATTTTTCAGACCTTCTGCCACAAAGCTTTACCTCGGCTTCCTGTATCCCTGTGTCTGAGCACATAGTTTCACACTGTTATCAGATTCCTTTAGAAATGGTCTCGTTCCACTACATTACTATATTTGTACGTGTTTTTGCCCCTTCTGTGCCGCACTCAGCCAGTTGCTGAGATACTCTGAGGGGTACTCCAGTAAGTCAAACACATGGCTTTGCATGGCCGCTCGGTTTGTGTCTGTTAAGACTCAAATAAATGTTTATATTTGAATTAGTGAGCAGCAGACTGCAAGTAGAACAGATGCAGTCTTTATGCCGTGTTTGTGAGGTTTGCATATTATTTAGTGTAAACAACAAGGCACTATCTGGTCTGTTTACACAATTCAAACATTTCCACTGGTGATAAACGTTCGATTATTTAATCCAACTTGTTCCGTTGACGTATCAGAAAGGTGAAGGTCACTTTTTCCATCATCTTTGTATGTGTCCCCCACTCTCATGTTGTTTATGCATGTTTACTGACTGTCTTCCAAGGCCGGGTTCTCACACGATCCGACCAGAATCACTCCTCAGACATGGAGTCAAAGACTGACGGCGGAGCGGCTTCGGTGACCAGCGAAGAACTGGCTGCTATTGAGGATGAAGAAGTTCTCAACAAGATGGTGAGTCAGTGACTCATCTCTCACCATCATGCGAGGGAAATTACATCATCAGTTGACAAAAAGAGACGTTTTCCATGCGAATGGGATGGGAAGAATTATTCGTTTTTCTAAAATAATGGAAACTGAAATACAGAGCTTTCAAATACTGTCCAGAGTTGTGTTTGTCTGTTTAACTATGTTTTGTAACCTGGGTGTTTTTTTTTTTTTAGCTGGACGATGCAACGGATTTTGAAGAGAGACGAAAGATTCGTGCTGCACTGAGGGACCTGCTCAAGAAGAAGAGAGGTAAACACTTAAGAAACTATGTGCTCTGATCCAAGAGTTAGCCATAAGTGATGATCTTAAACTCTCCACGGTCTTGTCATCAGATAAACGGGAGCAGGACCGAGGCACGAGGCAGCAGGAGCTGAAACAGCAGGTTCAGAGCAAAGGAGGCACAAGTGTAACTGTCAGCGTAGGCAGAGCATCCATGAACCAGCCTTCGTCAAACAGTGAGTCTGATTTACAGTGTGGCAGTCAATATATCCTACTTGGTTTACTGTTTTAAAAGAACAATGAAAACTCAAACTGTACTGATACGAGTCTGATTCTCTGCATGTATCCAGAAACAACAGGCCAGTCCTCTCCATCAGCCTCCACTCCAGCAGGCAGGTGAGTCACTTTTAATAACAGACATTCCCAAAAAACAGGCTTCTTTTGGTGACATAACTTAGACCTTTTAAAAAGTATTTTCTATTTTCTATTTTACTTTTGTAAAGTATTTTATTGATTAATTCAATTCACACTTATGATAAATTTTGTCCTTTATAGCCACAGCTAGCACAACTCACCCACTGTTTCTTAACTACATGGTAAAAAAAAAAAGTCATTTACTGGAGAAAAGCTTTTTATCTTCCTGCTGCATCTCTACTGATGCATGTCAGCATCACTGCCTTTTAATGGGAGCCCAACTTCTGCAAAGCAAAGTCTTCTCGTGTGGCTCATCTAGTAATCTCATCCACTCGATTGAAAAAAGAAAGGAAAAAGAAACAAACTTCTGGCATGTATAATATTTGCCAAGTGAAAAGATGATGTCAGCCATACTTTGTGAATATCCAGTGTATCTTTTGTTTCCTCTCCTCAGCCAGGCCAGTCCTGCTGCAGCCTCAGCCCAGAAAAGTCCTGCTGCAGCACCCAATGCTAAAAATGTCAAACAAATGCTTCTGGACTGGTGCCGGGCCAAAACAGAGCCATATGAGGTAAACACACCCTGACTCTCCTTCTCTGTGAATTATTGCCCCTGTGGAGCTATACATAGCTCGGACTCTTATGTCTCATTCTTTGCCGTTATTCTGTCCACACCGCCTCTCCTCTGGTATGAAACAGGGGGTGAACATCCAGAACTTCTCCTCCAGCTGGAAAGACGGCATAGCCTTCTGCGCCCTGGTGCACCGGTTCTTCCCTGATGCGTTCGAGTACTCCATCCTCAACCCCAACGCGCACAAGGAAAACTTCCAGCTGGCTTTCAGCACCGCAGAGTGAGCTCTCTTTCCATATATGACGATGCAGATGTATCTTGTCTGGGTAGTAAATTGCCTTTACAGTTTTGACAGCATACTTTTCTGTGACATCTGTTTGTCTCGGGTCGTTTTTCCAGTGACACTCACTCTTTGTGTGCAGGAGGCTGGCAGGCTGCCCCCCTCTGCTGGACGCTGATGATTTAGTCCGGATGAAAGAGCCAGACTGGAAGTGTGTGTACACATACATCCAGGAGTTCTACCGCTGCCTGGTGGAGAAAGGCCTGGTCAAAACCAAGAAGCGAGTTTAGACTCTACATTTAGTGACTGACATGTGATTTTAATTTGTACAATCATCACACACACACACAAGAGGAGACAATATCATGCTCTTTTTTTCATCTAAATATTTACATGTTGGCTGTTATCCTAGGGTTGCTATTAGAGAAAAGGTTGAGAATCTGATCCGTCCATCTGATCCATTATGTGAATGTGAATGCACACTAATGTGTAGTATTTGTACTGGTTTACATGTTGAGCTGAGACTTATGGGTGTCTATGTGCTCTCGGTGGACAGCTGGCGCTTAGGATCAGTGCCTTCCACTGAGATTACACATCTGCATTAATCCCAGTCAGAGCCATGGAGAATCTGGGAACTAAATTTATGACGTTGCTGTTGAAGGCCCGACTGTGTGAGAATTAAAGACACATTAAATAAATATCAATTCATTTCTTATGCTCTGCCTGTATCTAATGCTTTGATTTAATGTTATAGTAAATATTAAAACACATTTTATTTTAATGGATAAATCATGAAGAGAGAGTGGAGATTACAGACTCATTACATTCAGAAGCTTCTCCTGTTCAAGTTAAAGCATTTTTACCCATACTTTGTTACTGTATGTATTGTATGTATTTATATTGAATAGATTAGAGATATAGACAATTCAAGGGGCACTAATATATACACATTAACAATAGGCAAATTCATTATACCACAGGTTACAAAAAGCTACTGTGACTTAATGAAATAACTCAGCAGATTCTCTAATAGATGTATAGACTTTGTAACTCAATACACTGAATAATTTATGTTCTTAATAGGTAGTTCATGAACTACAGTTACTTTAAATAATAACAGGAAGTTTTTCAAACTTGCTGTGTGTTTTATACGAGAGGCTTTGGATAAAAATCAACATATTTCTGGCACAGTCACAACTAAAATGTAGCCTGACTTAATAATAACAGTGCGGTCCAGCTGCTGTAAAAGACTGCACAGAGAGCACACATAAGGTAGCCTTGCCAAAGTGAAATTTAATTATTGGCATGCTGATCAATGCTCCTCATCAGTGACGCACTAATGCCAGATTAATGCGTCACTGATGGGACAGATTTCTGGCCGGCTGCTCTCTGGCAGCAGGGTTTTGTTTAGCCTCTCCTGCTCTGCTCTGCCCCTCCTCCCCCCTCCTCCTCCCTCCTCCTCCTCCTCCTCCCAGGTGCTCACATGTTTTACCCAGAGTGCACAGAGAGAGAGGCACCACCGTGGGCGCGCGTGATGATGGGTCCGTGTACGGCCGGTGTGCAGGAGGTGCAGGCGGTTCGCTGACCGAGCGGTGCGCAAGCTGCTCCGTCCAACTGTGCCGCGCTATATCCAGCGATAATTAAGTAGGGATGAGGTAGCCCCGTAGTACAAACATCAACATGCAAGAGTCCGACCGTCTCCTGTCCTGACAGCCCCCGGCGGCGCGAGACGTCCGCTCGTGCCACGGTACCGACGGATCGCAGCGCGTCTTGCAGGCTGCTGCCCGGGTCGGTCTGGTCTGGTCTGGTCCGTCTCCGGGTCCGGGGACCACGAATCGACCCCGCTCTCGTCTGTCTGTGTGTAATCGTGCTGTCGCGTTGTCGGCTGATGTTGGAGACATAAAGGAGACTGATGCTTCCCCCCTCTGTGCATGTGTCAGATAACCTTTGCGGTTCACCTTGGAAATAGAAACAAGAAAACGCACGAAAGGTAAGACAGATGTTTTCAGGAGCCGCTGCAGCTGTGTGTCTCTGTTGATTCTGAATGGGGAAAACGATGCTTTGTGATGTTGCTCATGAGTCCATGGCTCGTACCTTTGGAGATGATAATGGAGCTGTCATTCAGATTCGCAGCCTCATGGACTGGCCTATTTGTCCTCAGGTATTTGAACCTTGAAAGTTGCATTTTCACTTTTAAAGTGGATTTGAATGACCACCCTCACTCTCTGCTCTGTTTTTGCAGATTACCACTGTAGCCACATGCATTTCTCTGACACAGAGACCCCAATTTGCATATCATGAATACTTAAAAGAGGTGTTAAATTTCTGTGTGGGAGAGAACATATACAAAATGGTGGGTGGCTCCTGTCTTCCTAATGTCAGGCACCCTGCATGCGCCTTGTGGCCTGTGGTGTCTGTTGATGAAGTGTGATGATGTGTTTCATTATCTGAGGCATCACTTTGCATCCCTGCAGGCCGACCTGAGTCCTGAGTTTTTCTAGTGAGAGAGTGAGATGAAATGGCTTTGTGACGAGGTCAGGGGTGTAATTAACGCTGGTGGTGTGTGCAATGAGGCTGTAATCCAGGACACATGTCCAAAGTTAGTCCCTTATCCCAGTTGCCTGCTCATGACAACATCATCGGTGATGGCTGCGGAGCGTGGTGTGTGGACAGGTGCTCAATATGATGTGATGCAATCTCTCAGCCTATACCACTCACTGCAGGCTCGTCCTTTGTGCACCTGTGTGCCATGGACTGAAGTGCAGACAGGTTGGAGACATGGTTATAGGCAAAGAAAGCAAACAACCATGTCATTGTGTCACTTAGTGTGAGCATCACTGTTTTGTTTTTATCTCACAAAGGCAAAAAAAAAAAAATCAGGTCATGTTGTTTTATGATCCACCACATACTGCTCCTTTGCAGGTTGATGGATCGCATTCAGCAGAAGAACACGGACCCATGTGGGCCCAAAGTGCAGCCTGGACCCTGTGCGTTGATTGGAGGCGGTCCACGTTTACCTCCGCAGCTTGCCATTCAGGAGCCCACCCTCATCAGCCCGTCGGAGCAGGTGCTCAGGAAGCAGTCCGGCCTGAGCCCCGTCCAGGTTGCAGTCGCACCGGTGAAAGCAACGGAGCAAATAAAGCCAGGGCACGCAAAGTCTCCAACGGCACTGACGAGCATCAGCCGGCCCAGACCGACAGCCCTCGGGACTAAGCCTGCCCCCAAGCCGACCAGAATCTCAGTGGAAGCCCCCAAGGACATAGATCTGATCCCAGTTTGCATCCCCGGACCCCAGAGTGCCAACAACATCCTGTCGCATTCCCCGACAGAGTCCTCCTTCCCTCTCCACAGTCCTCAGAGTCCCCACAGCCCCTCTCAGTCTTTCACCAGCCAGCCTTACCTTAGTCCCACTCCCAGACTGCCCCAGCTCAGCCCCAACTCACCCTCCAGCCTCAGCCCCAAATCCGGCCTCAGCCCTCAGTCACAGAGGACCCCCACCACCGGGAGCTTAACACAGAGCCAAGAGCAGCCTGAGAAACCAGCATCAGAGAACAATGAGTTCAGGTGAGACACGTAATAACTCATCACGTCCAGCCTTCGCCTGTTTTAAATGTTCCTGTTCTTTACCGCTGTGACTGTTTATTCCCTGTTACGTCTAAACACAGCTGCAGTGGCCGTCCTGCAGGCAGTGGCTGTATGAAAGCTGATGTGTGCCAGACCATGTCACATGAATCAAAGCTGCGAATTTCACTAAGAGCTTTATGAACCTGACAGAGTGACACAGCCGTATTTTGTTGGCGGCCTTCCCGGAGGCATGCCGTACTTCTGTTGTGTTCCTCCTCCATAAACAACGGTCGCCCCGTAAAAATACTTTCAATTTGTAGACCTGTGTTTATGTGAAGGAAGAAATATGACAAAAACTCTTCAGATGGCAGCAGCAGCCTCCACCAGTTTTACTGTTACACTTACCCGACTTATTTTCTAATACATTACTCTGTAGTGTAGATCATATTGATGGTTTTTCACGTTTTAGCCCATTAACAATAAATCACATACTTAAATAATCTATGTGATAAACATATAGGCTGAGCCCTTCGTTTTCTTTTATTGCAGCATCAAATGCTTAGATTAAAAACATAATCCATCAGTGTAATCATTTTTGTTTTGTCAGTGTTATGATGTTGTCTATTGATGGGACGTTGAAGTGTCATATTCAGAAATGTCCACGTTCAGAGCAGAACTGAATTTTAGCAAAATATAAGTAATATAGATTTGTTATTTATTGATGGATAGATTTTAAAATGATATGATATAAGCTCTCAGAATTAATGGAAATAGAGGGGAGATTATTGACTTTTGAAAAACAGTGGAATGAATATACTGCACAATTTGTAATTGATATGCAGAAACAACGGCCTGGTCCTTTAAACGAGTCTTTTGACCCTGGAAATTGTACCGTTGGCGTCAAGAAACCTTAGATCTTATGGTCTATACACTGATAAAACAGTTTTCTATTAAGAGCAGAAATCACAGATCCACTTAGCAACCAGCCAAATGCTCAGAGCTGTAGAGCTAAAACAGTGAGTTCATTCTGTCAAACTTTATTTGTATAGCACTTTTTAACACAACTCAATTTAAAGTCATTTATAGATGACTGACAAACTGGATTAAATAAAGATAATACAAATGTATGCAAGGGAACAATTTGAGACCAATGCACACATGAAATAAAATTGGTAATGGATTAAAACAATAGAATAGAGGAAATTTACACATGAAATTGATGAGATGGTGTAAAACAATTGAAAACATGAATACAAGAAAATAGTCTCAGATACTTGTAAAATAAGGAATATGTTTTCAAGCAATATAACTCTGGTTGTGTGTGATGTGTAATTGACAGTTTTAGGTTACTGGATTTTTAAAAACTGTGATGGACATTTTAATATATTTTCTTCACATTTTACGGACAAAACAGTTGAACAATTAATGGAGCAGAAGGCTCGATTATTTAATACCAAAATAAATAGATAAAAAGCTGCAGCCCTAATGAGTTGTTTTGGTGATGGAAGAGTGTGTGTGTGGCCATTAGTTCAGTTATGAAGGGCAGGTCCATCTCTTTCTCTCTTCTAGTACTCATCCATGTGCACACACACACACACACACACTACTGAGTCATCATCAGGGTACAAAGAGGTGCTTAATTGTGCTTATCTTTTTTCTATATACAGAAACAGTGATGAAAGCTATTTCCCTGAGGATTACAGCGCAGATTATGTCCTCTTTCAGCCTGCAGTATATGGCACTTGAATCTAATGCAGCATTCCCAACTGTTTTCTGTTCTTCCACAGGGTGTACATCGTCACATGGAACGTGGGATCGGCCGTCCCCCCGGATGACATCACTTCTCTGTTTGGACCAAATGTTTCAGATGGGAGCGTTGACATGTTCATCATCGGGTAAGACGGTGTTTCTACCAGGCTCGGCGGTGCCAGAGAGACAGCCGTAGCGCCCACTCGCGCATCTGTGTTCGTTTTCACCCCACCGCCACCCTTCCCCCTCTTGTTACACATCACTGTCCTTTTTTACTAATGTCTCATTTTCTCTTGTTAATGACGTTTTCTCTACTTTCTGGCACCTCCCAGACTGCAGGAGGTCAACTCCATGATTAACAAGAGGCTGAAGGATGTTCTCTTTTCAGACCAGTGGAGTGAGCTGTGCATGGACACACTCAGCCCCTTCGGATATGTTCTGGTCAGTCAGACATTAAACATGCTTGTCACACTCCCATCCCCTTTTTTTGCATGTCAATTTATTATTATTCTTCCTCCATCCCCATCTGTTTAGGTGGCGTCCCAGCGAATGCAGGGTGTGCTGCTGCTGGTTTTCTCTAAATTCTGCCACCTTCCCTTCCTCAGAGGCGTGCAGACGGAGAGCACGCGCACAGGACTCGGGGGATATTGGGTACGTGATACGCATTGAAGGGAGATGCTCTGAATCCTGCTCAGAGATTTATCACACCGGGGGGAAAAAAATAGTAGGGGTGTGTGTGTGTGTGTGGGGGCTTGAGGAGAGATGTTTATATAGGTGGCTTGTGTGCTCCCTCCTGTCAGCAGGCGTGTGCACGCGTGGGTGAATATGTCAGTGTGAGTGTGAGTGTGAGTGTGAGTGTGTGTGACCTTCCCGTGCGTGTTGATGTCAGCATCACCCCTGGCTGCTGCTGGTGCAGTCTCCTTCTCTTTGAGGTCAGTGCAGCAGCAGGCTGTCTGGCTTTCTGGTTCTGTGACTCAGTAGCAGGAAAAAAAAAAACAAAAAAAAAAAACATGACCTTGTCCCTGAACACAGATCTGATTGTTCATACACACCTTTTTTTTTTTTTTTTTTTACTTAAAAAATACGCTCTGCATAAAGGATCTATTTCTCACTGTGTCCTCTCTTCACCCTTTCCTCCCGCTCTAAGGGCAATAAAGGAGGTGTCAGCGCGAGGATGACGGTGTTCGGCCACCCGGTGTGCTTCCTCAACTGTCACCTGCCGGCTCACATGAGGAACCTGGAGCAGCGGATGGAGGACTTTGAAAGCATCCTGCAGCAGCAGCAGTTTGAAGGAGGGACGGCCACCGGTGTGCTGGACCACGAGTGAGTGACATCATCCTTACATCCTTTTTTTCCCACCCATATAAAGCTGCTCACCTTAACAAATAGATATTCATTCACAGAAGTGCTCTAAATGTTTCAGATCTAACCCGATCAGACATTCACCTATAATAAATATATCATAAAAGGTGATGTTTTACAATAAAGAAGGGAAAAAAAGAAAAGATAGATAGACGAGTGGTGTCCACTGCTATTTTGTTGGTTTTCTTGTCACTATTATGTTTCATCATCTTTAATATTTTGAAATAGAGTATAATATTGGTGTTGAAGTAAGCCAATGTAATTATAACAACAGAGAGGGGCAGGTAGCTACTATAAGTTTTCTTCATCCTGCTCCTTTTCATTCATGGTGACAATGTGTACATTATGTAAATATGTGAAGAATGTATACCATGAATGGAATAAATCAAAATGAAATGAATGAAAGTTTAAATGTTTCAAGTAATTTAAAATCTCACAAGAGCATTTTTTTGGTGTATTTCTTCCTGTCCCTAGTGTTGTGTTTTGGTTTGGAGATTTAAATTTCCGCATTGAGGACTACGACATCCATGTGGTGAAATGTGCCATCGACAGCAACAAGCTGCCTCTTCTGTGGGAGCGGGATCAGGTGAGGCACCTTCAGCATTTCAAAAACATTCACATGTTCTCAGAGACAGATGGATTTTTCTGGAAGGCTTTTAACGCCACCTGTTTTTATCTCGCAAACGTCAGCCAACAGAGGGTGCTGTGGCACAAAGTGAGCAAATATCACCTTCTGTCGGGCTGGATCAGAAAGCATCCAGGCGTGTGTGATGATGCTCTGTTTCCCCCCCTGTCATCTGTTTACTCTGCAGCTCAACATGGCAAAAAACACAGAGTCCATCCTGGAGGGCTTCATCGAGGGACAGCTCAACTTCCCACCCACTTATAAGTTTGATGTGGGCACTCATACATACGACACCAGGTCTGTTTACTCGCCCCCATCACAGATTTATTGTTATAGATATTTTATTCTCACAGTGGTGTGACTTAGACCTGTGAGAGTGTTGCTCAGCCTCCGTCTCCCTCGGTCTCATGCGGCTTCTCTTTGTGTCAGTGCTAAGAAGAGGAAACCTGCCTGGACCGATCGCATCCTCTGGCGCCTCCGGCGTACAGGCTCCCCAGTTCCTACCCACAATGCAGCACTGCAGCGGGGTCTCACCTCATGGTTGGGTGGGGCGACTAAAGTGACGCAGCATACGTACAGAAGTCACATGGGCTACACCATCAGTGACCACAAGCCTGTTTCCGCCCTGTTTTCCCTTCATGTGAGACAGTTGTCCATAATAGAAATCTAATATATACCAGTATATATATATTACATATATGCAACGATATCAAGAGTGGTGTTCATATTTTTGCTCATAGTATTAACAGATTTATACACGTATATCCCTCCTCTGGATGTATGAAGATATATGTTTATAGCATATGAATACCGATAATACAAATTAGTGTATGTACATATATTTAAAAAAAAAAAAGCTATATGCTATATGTTAAAAGTTATGTATCTTAATTACATAGATTTAATTAATATATGTAAAATTATTAACAACATATATAGAAATTCTGTTTGGTAATATTTGATTTTTCTTATTAATTTTATGTGTGTGAGTGTGTGGTCCACAGGTCCACTAAATATGATATGATATTCACATATATTGACAATTGTTGGGATGGAAATACATTTACATAACTACATCTAAAATATAAGCATTCATACATAAACCCTGCATATTTTATAGGTTAGATATGAAATTGATCAAATTGCATGTTTTTATTCTATATGTGCGTAGATGTGTTTAGAAATGTAATATATGAGCATATATTATGTTTGCACATGGGTAGTGATATTTCTCTTAGTTGTATAGGTTGTGGAGGGTTTACTTCTTTCTCTGTACCCCATGCTCTTTTCTTCTAGTTCCCATTCAAGGTGGAGATGCCCTTGGTGGAGCTGCAGGTAAACAAGGAGTGGTGTAAAGTCTCAGATTCTACGGTTAGATTCACTGTTGTGTCCACTTATCAGCGCAGCTCATGGGACTGGGTAGCAATATACAAGGTAATTCTTGAGTCATTATTGTCCTGATTCACACCCACAGGGATCTTTGCTATAGATTCTCAGGACAAGCTCAAGATGTATCATCACTGTGTGACTTCCTGTGTCAAAATTTACAGCTGTGGCCGTCGTTTCTTTCTGCA
This sequence comes from Trachurus japonicus, assembly GCF_045865225.1. Taxonomy (NCBI): domain Eukaryota; kingdom Metazoa; phylum Chordata; class Actinopteri; order Carangiformes; family Carangidae; genus Trachurus; species Trachurus japonicus. The sequence continues at coordinate 16,508,065 of NC_140918.1, forward strand.
CAGGTTGGATTCAGACATCACAAAGATTACCAGGCGTATGTGTGGGCCAAAGGAGAGCACGCAACACAGGTGTGTCACATACTAAAAGCCACAGAGCTGTTGTTGTTTCCACAGCCAAACTCCTAGTTGAACTGTGTTTCTGTCTCCCTCTGTCTGCAGGTGACATTTTCAGATGAAGATTTGCCAAGAGATGACTGTGAATACATCCTGGGTTACTACAGCAATAATATGAACAGTATTGTTGGATTGTCAACACCCATTCAGGTAACAAAAGTCAAAGGAGGAAGGAGTTACAGCCTAACTTGTTAATCGCTATGAATCGACACGCAGCTCGCCCGAAACTATGTGGACACCAAAACATATGACACATGTTTCATTCCATCACTGATGCTGAGCAATATGATCTGGACTCTGTGCCAGCCAGTTACATAAGTTCATTCACACCAAACTGGGAAAACCAGTTCTTCATGGACGCGGCCTCCTGTATGGGGACATTATCACAAACACAAACAGGGGCATTCCCCAAACTGTCACACAACGAGAAGAGAAAATATCTAAATATTAGTGAAATCTGTATCAATCTTTATCAGTGATGCAATGTGAGTGAGGTATTTTACTTGAAAACAGCTCTTACACATAACTTCTGAGACAATTGCACTTACATCTGAAATGATCAGTCGATTAAATGATCAGTCAGTTTACAGAAGATGAATGGGCAAATGTCTTATTGATTGATTGTTCTCATTTAAAAGCAGAAAGATCACAGCTTTTAAAATGTGAATATTATTTGTCCTCCATGAAAATAAACTGATATCTGATGCACACCTGAACTTTTGGCCTTTGGGAAATCTCATGCATGTATCGGTTTACTAAATTTTATGCCAATAATTCATTAAATTTATAGTATACATATAACACTGATAGGGGAGATTCTGTTGCACAGCCATTAGATAAACTTTTTATATTTAAAGTGCATTTTGATGACAATATAACTGCACTTTTACTTTTACTTAAGCAATATTTTGAATGCTTGACTTGTAATGGAGTGTGCCCACCTGTTGGTTATGTAGTTTCCTTTTAGCCCGCTTGCTCCTCCATCCTCAACAGATCAAGATACCAGCCCACAGCCCCACACAGCGCTCTGACAGCTCTGAAGTCAGCTCAGAAGACGACAGCACTCTCGTCCTGCTGGCTCCAAACTCCCGCAGCCCGAGTCCTAAAACCGGCAAACACCACCAACACCACCATCGCCACCGGCGTAGCCGCAGCCCCGCTGTTCCTGCTCTGTCCTCCAACCCCCTCCCCTCCCTGCAGGGCCTCAGCCTCTGTCCTCGCTCTAAAGAAGGCCAGGCGCGAAGCCGCTCGCCCTGCTCTGCTGCTAAGAAGGAGCGGCTGGTCTCCCCCGACGCCGTGCCGTCGCCCTCCTCCATCAGCCCCCTCAGTCCGCGCAGCCCCGTGTCTCCGGGCGGCGGGGTGACCGCGCCGGAGGCTCTGATCGCTGCCATGTTAGGTGAACACAGACCAGCTCAGGTTAGCCCGACAGGGGTCAAACAGATAGGGAAGGCGGGGGAAACGGACATTGCATAGAAGCAAACATCAATAGTTAACAGCAGGTACTGCACAAGGAGGACGATTGGCAGCACCCATGCATTCAGAGTCTGATCTGACCCCACACTGTCACTGTGCTCGTAGAAGCAGCACATTTAATGACTCCTAATGTAGTTTGCAAACATTCCACATTGTAGCCCTGCAGTTTCTCTGTCTCTGAATCTACCATCATCTCATACACTATGTGTATATCTGAGTCAAAGAGGTGTCCAGACTCCTGATGACAAGTGCTTTTATAGACTCATAAGCTATATCATACGTAAAACAAACATATTGAATGTGAAACCAAAGTTAGAGTAAACCTGTGATGGATCTGACCAGCCAGTCCTGACAGCAATATGGATCGATGTAAACGGTCTCCTATCAAAATAAGGACACAGGACCAGAAGTATCGATGGTATCATAGTTCACAGTGGAGAGAGGGAGTGTGTGTTTGTGTGTGTGTGTTTGTGTGCGTGTCTGTGGATTTGTGCAGGCCTATGTGTTTAAACATTCATGTGTGAAACGTGTATTTTGGACAATTTTACCTCTATAGCTCTCGGCCTGTATTCATAAAATAATTGTAATGTATCCCGGGAAAGGAGGGGGCGCCTCACCTCCAGAGTCAATCTGAAATGTACATGTGACTTGAACAGTAATCCTAGATCAATGCTCTTATTCTTAGCAGCTTTGTGAATACAGCCCCTGTTCTATAGAGCTCAGTGAGTGGATGTTTAGACTAATGTGGCCGTTTTGCTTCAAGGAAAACACTGTTATTTATCTGTGTGAGTGTGCAAATAAAAAAAAAAAACAGAACAAGCGGAGGCGCTAACCTGAGTCAATACTGTTTATTGGCTAAACAAAAAGAAGTATCTATTTGTGCATACATGTGTGCCGAGGTGTCAACACAAGTCACATATAACGATTTGAGTCACCCTGGAGTGACGGATTAATGACTTCAGACCGGATGTGACCAAATGAGAGAAGACCTGTAGTTCCTCGTGACTTCGCTTTGACTTTTAGCCTTTTGACTCGATATCCTCCCCTCTGCTTCAAAGATAACAAGATGACACATTTTGTTTTTTAAAGTGCATCTAATCAACTTCAGCTCAGCCTCCCTGACAACAGATCCAACAGCCGATTACACTTTGACAAGCTGACACAGGCCTTCTTGCCAGAATAATTACTTATTTGTGACTTGAGATAAAGCACACTGACTGTCAGTGAAGCGTATAACCTACATCTCGCACTACAGTACATGTGTTAGAAGTGAAGAGAAGGGAAAAGACTCAAGTTGGGAATTTGATACAGAGCAGAGCTGACAGAAAACAGCATAAGATGATGCTTCACCGCTGATAAAATGTAGTAGGGGGGGAAACAAAAAACAAAAGCACAAGCGTCAGTCACATCCAGACAATTAGTTTAGACAAAGGAGATTTTGAGGTTTCTACGGAGACATGGATGAGTGTGCACAGCCACAGCTTATGGTTTGCCCTTATGTTTGTAATCAAGATAATCACTTTTGGATTAGCAAGGGGATCTAAAACCAAAGATAGTGGCCACCAGGAACGAGAGGCGAAACAAACTGCACAGTCAGAGAGAAGAATCACCCGATTATTGAGTTTTTATTGGATGGGCGACCAAAAATAAATCAACTCATGCCAGCAGTAGGAGTAATGATGCATCACATCTGTTACGCAGCAACGTTCGGGTTCACTATTACAAATACTTTCATTTTTTTGAACTCACATGTACAAGCTGCAGAGAGTGTTGATCCATTGTAACAACTGTTTTCACCCTCTCCTCAAACACAGAAGAGGAAAAACATTTAATTCCTATGAAACTGGCAATAAAGACAGACTCTTATGATATTGAAATAGGATTTTTAAATTCAAGCTTTTTAAAAGTGAAAAAGTACGTTATGAGCCCATTGGAAATGCCTGATCTTCAATGTGCTCAAGATGATATCACACAAGCAAATAGAATATTTTGTGTCTTTATTTGAATACATCCATTAAATATTCACAGTGCTGGTGGCAAAAAGTAGGAGAAACCCTGGTTTTAGTAACTAGTCGAACCCGCTTTGGCACCACAAGAGCTTCTGCTGCTGATCAGATCTGCTTGACCAAACGTCAAACAGTGGCTCAGTTACAGCTTCCTGCAGCGGAGCACAGATAAAACATAAACATTAATCATTTCCCACCTGAAAGTAGTTTTCCTCAGATAAAGCAGCACATTGGAAAACTTTTATTGTGTACCTGTTGATTCACTTCTCGTGTTGTGTGTTCTCTGTCTGATACAATAGAGAGATACACCGTGTGCATGTTCTCACCTTGGTGCACATTGTAATCAGAAAGATAACATTCATTGCTTTATATTCTTTGTAATTCATTTGGTTCATTTGGTTTAAAGACAAACTACATCTCTGACTTTATACAACTTCACACTCGTGTAGGTCATCGGGTCAGAGGCTGCTAGTGATTTCCTATACCCACTTGAGGTCAAGACTTGAGGCAAACTTAAAATTATGCTGATTCTTTTAAAAAGCAGTTTCAAACAGGTTCTTAATTAGACAAGGGTTTAAATGTCCATGTGACTTTATGTCTCACCATTGTGTTTCTGTCTTTTACTATTTATTAATGTTTTTATTAGTGGGAGGTGGATAAATAAATCATTCTCACAGAACAGCTTCAGTTCAGACATATTCTTAGGATGCCTAAATAATGCTACAGCATCTCCACTAGACTATGGTCTGGATTATGACTGGGTGTCTCCAACAGGCAGGACTCCCTTTGCTTCATCTCTTCTGTAATAGATTTACTTTGATGTGAAATGACATTGTCCTGTTGTATCACCTATAACTTCTACCCATACACACCGTCCAGTGAGATACAGTAAAATGAATTTCCCCCTCAGTGAAGTTGGGCTGTTCAGGCCTAGAGGCAACAAAGCCCTAACATCACTGATGTTCATCCACCAGACTTCTCACCTGTGGGATGGTGTTTCATGTTTGTGCTGCATGTTCTTCCAAAACCTTACTTTCATCTAACCAGCCTTTACCTGCCCTTTTTCCTGAGAGCAGCAGCTTCCTCTGTAGTATTCATGACAGGCTCCATGCAACCATGTCCACTGATTTGCATATAAGACAGACTGTGAACACAGACCTAGGGAGAGTTGTCAGACAGTATCTCACTGTAGAGTAATGAATATCAAAGCTCTTTGAGATAATCCTTACAGCTTACAAATCTTTTGTCTTGATTGTCTTGTGATTTTCTTTGTGTCAGACTAGCACTTTTTCACTTCTTTTTGCTGTAAGGAAAATACTGGATACTGGATACCCTAGGCTCATAAAGAGCTGTAAAATAACAGAGAAAAAGGATACACACCATCAGCGACGACATAAAAACAATTGTTTGTAATTGTTTTCAGTGTTGTAGTTGATATAGGCTAGTTGATGTAGTCGTATGTCCTTGTCCTGTTTTAACAATTATTTTTGAAGCATTTTAGATTTAAAACTCACAGTAATTTTTAGTTTAAATCATTTTTCCACAAAATATACACAGATCAATTACAACATTAAAACCTGTCACATGACTTCTGACCTCTGATCAAAGACTGAATGAATGTATCTCTTCAAATCATAAGGGAACCATTAAAGTAGGCCAAAGTAAAATGCTGAATACTTTCATAGCTGTGGGCATCTGATTAAAAGTGAAACACACAGATAGTTTTACACCTTTAAAAAATAATTAAATGAACAAAATCAGTAAATATTAGTGGGCCTAGGCTACTGATATTTACACATAAGAAACTGCTTGGTTCTCTTATTGAAATGTTATTGTCCTTTTCCCATCCAAGCAGTTTCAGTAAGAGATGGTTATTAATGCATTTATTTGAAATAAAATGTTTTATTGTCCTTTTCCCATTGATGAGTCCAGGCTTTACAATAGGCCTGTAAAAGTCTCCTAAACAGGTAAAATACTAACATCAATCTAATCAATCTAAAATAAACAGTGGCCTGAGCTGGACACTTTCACCACAACAATCCCTATCAAATAAGTGACTTATTCAAAACAAATAGACTTTACAGCAGCCGTTAAGATGCTTTACTTTACTTTACTTTTCACCTCGGGCAGCATCTATTTTATTTGTCCTCGCGGGGCCACGCCCCCTCGCACCACGTGGTCTGGGCCCAACAACAACATTGGCTGCGGAGAAGTGACTGGAAGGGTCCGAAGAAGTTGTCGGGGCGAATAAGTAGAGCTGTCCGACCCGCAATTAGTTCATCCATCCGGGGAGCAGGAAAGCGGAAAGAGACACAGAGACACAGAGACAGTAGGACACCCCGTGTGAAGAAGAAAAGACCGACAACACCGTGTCCTCCTCCTCCTGAACCGTACTAGTTAGTTTAGCTAACGGCGTGTCGGTGTTTCTGCACAGACTTTTTAATTATTCTTCCAGAAAATGAACTCCCACATCAACGGCTACCACAACCACGACGCCTTCATTGATGAAGACTGTTTCCTCTTCACCTCCGAGTCGGTCGGAGAAGGACACCCCGGTGAGTTTAGTTGTGTTTTTACCTCTCAGTACCCGTAATTAGCCTGGTAGCATCCTGTTAGCCTCCCACACAACAAGGTCATGTGGCCGTGTGTGTGTGTGTGTGTTGTGTTGTGTCTGTCAGCTGTTCGCCGAGGAGCCTCGTTCATCCTCCTTCTCTTCTTAGCTCTGTCAGCGCTGAAAACACGAGCTCCAGGTGAAGTGTAGAAGCAGCACTACGTGTGGTTTAGACGGTAAAAGAAAAAAACACAGCAGCGGTGTTACAGACGGAGGGAAACTCGGGGTTTGGGGTGCTAACAACACGGCGGCTAGCTGCTGAAGCTAACCCCATGTGTGTGTGTGAGAGAGGACTGTTGGTGCCTGTCAATCATGCAGCTACACACCGGGTTTTTAGATGGTTTTACAACGTGTCTGCTCCTTATAAGAAGCTGTCTGTGTGTGTGTGTGTGTGTGTGTGTAGCTGGTGACAAGTATAAGCTGAGGTTGTGTAATTTAAGTCAACATAGCCATTGTTGCATCATGTCAGTTGTTTCCAGTGATGCTGAAACCAGATGTGATATGTGCTCATTAAGGAGCAGCAGGTTTGTTACCACCATTAGGTTAGCATTGTGCTTATAAATAAACTGTGCTGTGGTTAGACTGAAATAAGACTGACGTCAAAATGTTTGATTAAAGTGCAGGAGCAATGTTCATAAGTGAGTTATAAAGTAGTCTGTAGTTTCCTCCATTTCCTATATGTCAGTGTAGCTTAGCTTCAAAATGCCATGTGTAAATACTCTCAGTTAGTGGTTTATTTGGTAAACCCCACTAAAAACTAATTCAGTCCAATAGGACCAGCCCTGAAATGACACCTACAATGTGCAGCTGTTTGCTTCAGCTTTATTTTGAAGGCTCTACCGAGGGCAGATTATTAGTCTCCAAAGTGACTAACACACCTAAATCAGTTTAAAGTTGCAAACTGAACATTATGAACCCTCATTAACGTTGGATTTGTTGCAGGACTGTTGTGTTAGACTGTTGGTGTTGTTTGTCCATCTGTTACATGCAGCTTATTAATTGCTGATTTATTCAGCAGCTTGTCCTACAATACGGCACAGTTTTCTGTCTTACACTGGGGCAGTGGGGGCAGCTGTATTGAAACAGATAATAGGCTTACCAGTACTCCTAAATATAGGTACTGCAGGGGCTGCTGCTCCACTGTGGGTGTAAAGTAGTCACATCCACACACTTTATAGTTAGAGGACAGTAGGAGCGTCTACAGAGATCTCCATTAATGATGTGCTTCAAGGTGATCCTTTATACGTAGCATGTTACACTTAGTGGCTGAAGAAATCATTTCAAACACATCTGAAACAGCTTCACTTGTTCCTGTAATGCTGTCACTCCTGTCCTGAGTTTTATGGGGGAATAAATAGATAATAAAAAGAGTATTTCAGGGAGGATGACTTGACCCTCCAGGACCTGAGGATTGACAGAGGTTTAAACAACTTGAATGCATGAATGCATGCTACTGCCAGCCTGTTATTTTAGACCTTTATTCAGGTTTTTCACAGTGTGTGTATTGATTTCTCTGGAAGAAGAACTTGGATCAAGTGTTTGTGTCGACAGGCGTGTTAAAAAAATCTCTCATGTGTGACTCCACAGATAAGATCTGTGACCAGATCAGTGATGCCGTGTTGGACGCCCACCTCAGACAAGACCCTGATGCCAAAGTAGCGTGTGGTAAGTGCAAAGCAAGATGACCACAGGGGCTCTTTATATGAGTACGTGTTGATGATGTGTGCATGTGTGAGACGAGGCAGGTAGAAAAACATAGAGACTCAACCAAAGGAATGAGCTCTTGGAGCTAAAACCATCAATCCTCTGTGTACTTTTATAATATTTTCTGGTCCGATGAAATGACCATATAATGCACACATGAATACCCCAGAGATTAAGGTCATGAAAGCTTGAAAATACAATCCTCAATAGACTGGATGTTTTGAATTCCAAATTACCTTTATTTGGTCTTTGCTTGTTGGTTTTACCTAAGCCTCAGGATCGTTACCGACTGCCAGGGTATGAAGTTGAGCAACTAAGTCTGAGGATGTATTGGCAGGAAAAATGTCCGACTGTCTGTGAGAACCAGTCTAACCAGTGTTGGCTGGCGATCCACCCAACTTTAATAAGTTGCCACCAACAACTCACAACCAGTAACTTTTATATGTACAGTATATTTGCGACACACATGCAAATTGAAGACACACTGTCACACTGTTTTCATCCTGCTCCAAGACTAAAAGTTTTACATAGTAGATTTAGATGTTGATCATTAAAGTGAAAAATGAAGAAGTCGCCAAATATCGGACAGTCCCAAACTCTCAAAAGTGACGACATACTGTTCTTGTTGGATTAAAGTGAAATTGATTTAGGAGTCTTGACTGTGGTCATGAAAACAGGACACAGGTGGAGGTTGTATTTCTGCTGAAGGACATTTTGATGGACATTTCCACTGTTTTCTTATGCTTCGCAGACCAAACAAGTAATTAATCAATATAGAAGTCAGATTAATATACTGAAAGGGCAACAGAGTTTTTGTCTTTAAAATCGTCCCCTCCACCTCCTTCTTACCCCCACCTTCCTTTTTATTCTCCCTCTCCTCCCTCACACTGCTTGTCCGTGTGTCCACAGAGACTGTTGCTAAGACGGGGATGATCCTGCTGGCCGGAGAGATCACCTCCAGGGCCAACGTCGACTACCAGAAGGTTGTCAGAGACGCCATCAGGCACATCGGCTATGACGACTCCTCCAAAGGTACAGTGATGGAAGCTGGTTGTTGTGAGTTTTAGGGTTGAGATTCATGCAGTTAAAGCAACTAATCAACAATAGAGACTAAAAAAAAAAGGTAAAAGACCTGTTGGTTGTGAGTAATGACCTAAAGCCAATTAGGTTTCCTGTTCAGGAGACGCAGACAGCTCTGCACTCCTCCCAGGTGATGATCTTTCCCTGAGGCTGAACCAGAGGGAGATTCCTGGAAAGATGCAGACACCAGTGTTTTACATGTTACATTACACCAGGGGTGTCAAACTCATTTTAGTTCACTGGTCACATACAGCGCAATGCGATCCCAAGTGGGCCGGGCGATTAAAATAAGAGCATAATAACCTATAAATAACGGCAGCTCTACATTTGTCCCTTTGTTTTAGTGCAAAGAAGTACAGGTATAAGATGTTAACAGTTAATTACTATTCTTTTACAAAATATTTTCAACAACCTGGAATTTTTTGAGAAAGATAAATGCAATTTCAACAATATTATGCCTCTTGTTTATAATTTTCACATTTGGCTGCACGTTTGATGCCCCTGCATTACGCTATTGTGAATGAGACAAACCTAGGCAGACCTGCTCCATGCTGCTTGTTCACACATGATGATGAGTTTAGTTGTACAACATACACCATTTGAAGGAGGATCAGTGTTGAAACTGTTTACTGAGGTTCAGTCGTCTTGTTCTGCAGGCTTTGACTTCAAGACCTGCAACGTGCTGGTGGCTCTGGAGCAGCAGTCCCCCGACATCGCTCAGGGCGTTCACCTGGATCGTAAGGAGGAGGACGTGGGAGCCGGCGACCAGGTCGGAGGGTTCTTGCATTTATGTTTGTGTTTGAGGGGCGCACAGCTGGGTTGACAGGAACCGGAAATAACCACGGTGGTGATGGGAGTTTGTCACGCCGTTTTCTGCTCCGTATTCATGCTGCGGTTTGTGACTGCTCCTCTGACAGGGCCTGATGTTCGGATATGCCACCGATGAGACGGAGGAGTGCATGCCACTCACTATCGTCCTGGCCCACAAGCTCAACGCCAAGATGGCCGAACTGCGCCGAAATGGAACTCTGCCCTGGCTGCGACCCGACTCCAAAACCCAGGTTAGACACACAAAGCGGCGCCTTGATGTACAGATAATGACATCCACGACACAACTGATATAATTTTTTTGGTCGTACATCAATGTTTAATTATTTGTATATTCATAGATTTTTTTTATTTTCTTTGCCCACTTCAGGTGACCGTCCAGTACAGGCAAGACCGAGGCGCCATGGTGCCGCTGCGTGTCCACACCGTGGTGGTGTCCGTGCAGCACGACGAGGGCGTGTGTCTGGATGAGATGCGTGTCTGTCTGAGGGAGCAGGTGGTGAAAGCCGTGGTTCCCAGCGGTTACCTGGACGAGGACACCGTGTACCACCTGCAGCCCAGCGGCCGCTTTGTCATCGGAGGACCGCAGGTGAGACACAAGTGCATCTTTAAGGCATTTAGATCGTTAAAGTGTTATTAAAGTTCATTAAAGTGATGAACTTTAATTGGATGAATTTGAATGTTTCTGTTCTCTCTCCCAAAGGGCGATGCTGGTCTGACTGGGCGTAAGATCATCGTCGATACCTACGGAGGCTGGGGGGCTCACGGAGGTGGAGCTTTCTCTGGGAAGGACTACACGAAGGTGGATCGCTCGGCTGCCTACGCTGCACGCTGGGTGGCCAAATCTCTGGTCAAAGCTGGGCTCTGCAGGCGTGTGTTGGTTCAGGTGAGTGAAAATTGAAATTACAATGTGCGTGCATGTTGGTAGCTTTAGGCCTGAGGGTGTTACTGTTGAGCAAACAAATGGTTTTATTGTGTTTGCTTTATGTGTCAGATGCTGGATGGTGATTTTAATATTGATATTTAACAAATACTAGATAATATTAATAATAATACACTGAACTATTCCAGATCCAGAACCAGATGCAAATTCCAAAGCCAAAACCTTAACTTTCCCCAAATATTTTCAATAATGAAAAAGAGATAGTCTGAATGCTTAATGGTTTTAAGTGTTTTCAGAGTGTCTCTTCCGTCTCAGCTGAAGTTCTTAATGTGTGAATCACTGATAACTTTTTTTTTTTTAGGTAGCCTATGCCATTGGAGTTGCCCATCCCCTCTCCATCTCCATCTTCCACTATGGGACGTCCCAGAAGAGCGAGAAGGAGCTGCTGGAGATCGTGAAGAAGAACTTTGACCTCCGTCCAGGAGTTATCGTGAGGTACGGAGTGGTGTCCAGTTTCATTTTTTTTTGCTGACAAATATAAACAATTAAAATCCTTGTTGTACACTCTTTACCCTTACTTTAAGGCTTTTCTAACTCACTATTTTATTTCTGTCTCAGGGACCTCGACCTGAAGAAGCCCATCTACCAGCGCACAGCAGCTTACGGTCACTTCGGTCGCGACGTCTTTTCATGGGAGGAGCCCAAGAAGCTGAAGTATTGAACCCTCCCCTCTAATCTCCCAGCGGGCCTTAGGTGTATTACAGACAAACCTGTGTGTTTGTCTGCCTCCCTCCCTCCCTCCTCTTCCTCCTCCTCCTCCTCTTCCTCCTCCTTCCTCCCTGCACATACAGCCGCATCACCACAGCCTCTACTTACATGAGAAGATGCCCTTTCCCCACCTGTTGGTGTTGAACATCATACTGTAGTATTTCATTTGTTGAGGTGTTCAGCTGAACAGCTTGTTGGGGAGAGAGAGTGCGTATAGATTTGAGCTCTGTTGCCAACTTCTGCTCGCATGAGTCGCCTAGTTCCCCGACACTGATAGGAAGGAATTATTCACAGTTCACATTCAGACATATTTCCAACTGGACCATGAGCATATTAACCAGTCATGGAAACATTTCTGGTATTCCTCAGCTTTTTAAAATCAAAAACCTCACTGCAGTTTGGACGTAGAACTGATCACTTTCTCTCTCTCTCTAACAGCAACACATTATGTCACATTTCACCAAACTTTATTAAGTTAAAGAGCCATGTTGTGTTGCACCACCTCAGTTCCCCCCTGCTTTTGAAGTTTTAACGGCACAAACGGGGTCAAACACTTTATATAAAAGAAAATCTGCTATCTTTTTGTATCCGTGCTGTCCCTTCAGACCATGTTTTTCTGACGTTTTACAGAGAAGTCAGAAGCTGCTAATGACCATGTGGTTATGTTGGGCTGCACCATGAAATCACTCCATATTCTTATTTAATTTATTTTCGTGGGTTTTTAGATGTCATGTGAATGTTTCAGATAATGTTGAATGTGTCGATGTTCTACTGACCAAGATAAAGCCGTGGTACAGTACTCACCCTTTCCTGACACTGGCTCTGGGTGTAGCTACAGAGAAACCCAGGCTCAGTGACGTCCGGTCAGGGTCAGCCTTTATCCAATGGCAAACACTGTACTTGAAAGATTTATATAGTGGCATTTGACTAGCGTTGGACCTAGTAGTTTGAAACAAAGAAGGACAACTGATTAATGTATCCCACAAGTTACATTATCGACACGGTTTTCCCACTCGGTTGCACACGTTCAGCCCCCCCACCCCCCCCCCCCCCGACAACTTCAGTCGCTCCGGTGTACGATTATAGAAAGTGAAGTGGTATCGAAGAAGAGCAGAGCCGCAGACAGACCAAGACAAAGAGATAAGAAGCAGCGCACAATCAGCTTAGTGAATGTAAGACGTTACTGCTCTCGAGTTAAGTTACGTATGAATGAGTGAATGAATGAGAAGGAACCAGGGATCAGATATGTAAACTTTATGCTCGTGGGTTATTTGTGACTCTTCCTCTGGAACTACACAGCACATTAGTTCTCGGAGTTGTCCCGAAACAGTTAAAGGCTTCTGTTATCAATGTTACATGTACAGTAGTTCCCAAAGTAAATGTTGAGCTTGTGGCTGAAACTTCTTTTTTTATTTATTTATTTATTCATTCATTTTTATAAAGAAACATATTCATTCTTTTCGCCATCACACTGTGCGTCATGGTCGGCACAAGTCACAAAAGTTTTTTTTCCTGCCTTCCTTCCTTCTTTCACTTTGTAGGACATGTTATGTATGTAGTCAAGGTGAGGGAGGAAACGTGCCAGGCACCTCGGCCAGTTTTCTGAACCCAAGCTGTTGTGAACACACAGTATATGCCTTTTTGAATGCTTCCCTTCCTCCTCCTCCTCCTCCTCCTCCTCGACCCTCGTACCCCTGGATGTCTGTCCAAACAATGTGGTTGCATAGTTGACGCTAAGCCAGCCGTAAGCCCCGAGTGAGATTAGCATTCACTGTTAGCGTCGCCGCAGTTGGTCCCTGCTCCGAGCTGTGTGCACAGTTATCGTCTAAAGATGTCTTCATCGTGTAGCTAGATGGCACTGTGTCCCCATACACAACACTGAATCTGAGGCTTTTTTTTTCTACTCCAACACTGATACGTTGTCTTTAGTTTGACTCCTCTGGCATCACCTAGTGGCTCCTTGAGTGTACTACAGAGAAACCTCAAAGGAGCTGTAGGCTGGTGCTACGAGAGCATTTTAAAATTGATCTGTTTGTGATCATTATCTGGTGAACTGACTTAACCTTTCGAAGATTTTTAATTTTTTTGTTTTTACAATGTTTGCGTCCTCCAGCTCACCCACAGACGAGGCCAATGCTCGGTTGGTGTTGTACAGAGAAACCAGCCTGTTTACATGGTCTCCTGTGGGTGAAGGAGGAAGATAATTTTTTCTTCTTTTCTGTTGAACAATTTTTTTTAAAAAGAAAAAGATCGGAAGTGAGTCTGTCAGTGTGGTCGCTGAATGTGTGTTAAAGTGCCTTTTTCTAATTTTCTGCAATGCCCCTTCCCCTTTGCTCCCTGAATACCTGACTTCTTACCTGTTCACCCTGCCCACTCCCAGTTTCTACCCCAAGGCTTTGAAGTTGCCCTCTTCAATGATTCACACTGAGAAGTCTGATTTGTTGTTGAAGTTTCTCTTTTAAACCCTTCAAATAAACTGCACGCTTGCTTGTGCTTAAATGACATGCTTTTGGCTTTTGGCTATTTATTGTGTATCATGAAACATATTTATGTCAGATAATGTTTTTGATTTATTATGTTGCAAGTGTTAATAATCAGTTTGAATCATCATTTTCATGTGGTGGTTGTAACAAAATGGTGTAGAGGGGAAAATTAAAATAGTGAAAAGTAGATGCAGGTATTTAAAAAGAATAGAAGTGAGCAAACTTTCTATTCTGACCGTCGCCTCAGTCAGGAACCATTACCACTGAAGTTAGATTTAACTTGTCATCAGGCTTATGTTAATACAAAGTGTTGACAAACTCAGAAAAAAATCTGAAAAATTGGTGGTTAGCTTCTTTATTGGCAGAAGATCGAGTCTGTGTTTCACCGCCCAAAATACACAGTTCACACCTCATTTAACAAAGTTAATGAAGATCATTCTCCTGAGATCATCTGTGTGTGAAGTTTACAGCAAGACTCTTCATTAAAGCTGATGAAGCCATGACACTTTATATAGTAAAGAGGTTAATACAAAAATGAAAAGAAAATTCTTAATTAAAAGTAGAAAAAAATCAGTGTGCAGCGTAGTCGAAAAACTTAAAGCATTTAACCTTCTGATCCATTCTGGTAATCCTCTATCCTATCTTTTTTTAATATGTTTTCAGCCCAGGTCCCTGATTTCTGTTTCTCTATGCAGAGCGTGTACAAAGCAAAAAAAAAAATCACAAATTGCAGCAGGATACCACATCCCTATCTGAATGAAGTACCGACAAACGGCCACAGCTGTGGAGCAAGAGGAGTAATATTTGCATTTTGGCAGCTTTGGTTTGAAAGAGCTGAGTCATCCACGGTGGCACTGATGTCGACTCATTGTTTTCATCCCAACCTGGAAGAAAAAAAAGCAGTTTAGAGACATTATGCATTTTATATTTTACTTTTTTGATATGTCACAGATCTGTGGTGAAATCCCACCAACCTCAGCCCGTTACAGTGTGTTGTAGTTGAGAGGCTTCCAGGCGAATCTCTGACAGTAGAACAGGGTCTGTGTGGAGCAGAGCGGGTCCATGTAAGTCAATGAGATCACTGCTGTGCATTAATATGGTAACTAACACCATGACTGTTGTTCACTTACTCCACATCTCAGGGCAGTCTGCGTGTCTCTGCACCTGTATGATGCCAAAGTGCACGGGTCTGAGAAAAAGGGGAACAGAGACATTTGAATGATGATTGATTGTTATCAGACACAAGGTTCATTCATTTTGATACTTGATAAATGATCAGGCTTTAGGATGAACACTTTCTGCTTTCAGTTTCTTAGAAATGCCACTAAATTGACAATATTTCTCTCACAGTTGCCATTTGAACTCAAATGTAACAGGGCCAGTGTTATTAGATACACTTGTTAGACTTGGCTATAACGAGTTAAAATCTGCTGTGAACAGTGTTGAGCTAGTTTTTTTTAAATTATACATTTTATAGCCTGAGAAATTAATGAGTCAATCGATCTCAAAGAGATATCCATAATGAAAAAAAAGCTGCAGCCGTGCACAAGTGACTGAAGTACACACTGACCCACAACAGCAGCCTCCTGCCCGTTGCACAGCTGGATGAGAGAGCAGATGGCCTGAGGAGTGGCGTAGCTCAGGACCGCGTCCATCACCGACTTGCTGAACTCGCCGATGATGGTCTCACACTGGTCGCGGTAGGAAGAGGGAAAGATGTGACAGATCTCCTCCAGCAGGTTGATCACAGCCGTCTGAAAAACACAGAGAGGAAAAATGAGCCTGTGTGTGTGGACAGATTATCAGAGCTCACTGAGGTGAAGCCATGACAGCAGAGATTCTCAGCCTGTTCCACTTTAAATCTCAAAAATGTGCTGACTCCAAAACAATAATGACTTGTCAGAGCACTTTTTATTTTATTTTAGTGACACTACTGGACAGTTATCGACTGGTTTGGCATTTCATTGTAATATGTTACAATGACAATAAAGGATATTCTATTCTTTTCTATTACAATTGAACAAAACCCAGGGAACTCAAATTTTCTCTTTTATTTGATGAGTGTGGAGTCACTTGTCTTTCTATAACCGGCTTATCACAGTGATCGGCCTTCATGTGAGAAGGAAAAAGGAAGTATTTTTAACCTGTTTTTAAAAGGTCATTATGTAAAACATAAAAAAAAGTTACTAATATATTTTAGTCATTTCTTATGTATATATTACATTATGTAATTACAGTTCAATTCATCCTATTTGGCATAGTTGGTCCATTTGTAATACCTTTGTGGCCCAGCAGTGGGCCCCCACTAACAGGCTGGGAACCACTGGGAGAAAGAGTGATTATATAAAAGAAAAACTTAATCAAAGATAAATAATAATAATTTAGAAAAAAAAGAGTGAACAGAACTTAACCTCTTGATGCCGTTAAGTTTTCATATCTCTGTGACATTCCTTACAACTGAATTTCAGATAATCCTTTTATCCCTGAGAGTTTATCAGCCAAATTCCTTCGGTGCCGACCGGACACAGAGGACAATGTAAAATCACAGAGTGTGGGCAGATACCAAATCAGTATCTGAAAAGTATTATCACACAGGCAGCCACATGCGTGGAGCAGGTATGTAGGAATATTTGCAGTGCGATGTGGAAAGATCTGGGTCATTCATGGTGGCATGAAGTCGCCCACAGGATGTAAAGGAACAGCAACATGATAACATGTGGTGGTGGTGGTGGGGGGGGGCTGCACTGTTCGCACTGTGGTCTGGAGGCATTCAAATGTCTGTGTGCAGGACAAAAAGACACTGTGTTTGTTCGTATGCACGTTTGTTGCTTCACTGTGTTGTAACTTGTGTGTGTGACTCACCTCTGTCCTCTCTTTAGGCAGCAGGTCCTCCAGAGTCTTGACGAGGAAAAGACAGAAGGAGCATTGTGTCTGGGGCGACGCCTGGTAGACAGACACAGACGGCAGAGGGAGTGAAGCACTAGAAACATCTTTCACAAATACAATGTTGTTCTTTTTGAGCGTTGTACTGAACCTACATTTTCACTTGTCCCTGCAGCCTGGAGGGCGGCGTTCACAAAGTAGCTGAGCATCTTGTCCTGTTTGCCACAGGAGCCACACAGCCCGATCATTTTGCAGACCTGGTCTGGTTTCTACAGAGAGACGGACAGGTGTGTTGAGAGAACAGAAACTCACAGACAGTAAAGCAGAGCAGTCACACGGCTGCTGTTTCTGACACTTACTGCAATAGTAGAAATGAAGTTGATGGCCAGAGGGAACATTTTCTCCAACTCGTCTTTGCAGAGCTTGGCGGTGGCGGGGGGCCCAGGCAGGTGGTCACACACACTTTCAAGGCCGTTCATGATCTTTTTCTAAAATTAAAAAAAAAAAAGTGGTCAGAAAACTGTGGCAATGTTTCATGAATAGATTTGTTTCTATTAAACCTAATTTTCTTCAGATCTTTGAAAGCACAGAGATTGTTACACTTATAGAAACTCATTTTAATAAGTAATAGAATATATTGTAAATCATTACATTATAATTCATCTATCATTTAAATTAAGATTACTCTCAATGACAGTAAAGTTATCGCAAGTTCTCGCTCTAAAGAAACCCAACAAACATAAAATAAAGGTCATATAAGTTCCTCTTTCATGGACTAAGATAGAGAATAACAATATATTTATGTTTTGACTCAGTGACCAGGTCACACTCAGAGAAAGGGGATTTTCAATGTTAAATAAGAAACAGAAACTGTCTGTTAAATTTCATTTCAGTTTTCTGTGGCATAGAGAAGAGGAAGTACAAAAAGAGGCCTTTCCTTTATTGTGTGTTTGTATTTCACTGATGGCTGATTACAAATGATTTGTATCTCAAAGTGTGAAGAATGTGATCAACAGATAAAGGAACAGGTGGGGGTATTGACAACCGTCAGGGGTATTGATTTTTTTTTTTTTTTCATAAAAAGTATTCAACCACAGATCCTAGATCTGAGATAGCAGAGTATGTTTTTTAATCTTGACTTATGAATATAGACATAGTTCTGTTATCAATGAGCAAATATCAGTGTTTGCTGTTGGTCAGCTGTTACCCTCACCTGGATGTCTGCATTGGAAAGCAGATCGACAAGGAGCTCAATTATTTTGGTGCAGTCCTGGCAGACGTCACCGTTCTGGGTAGAAAACCACACAAGTCACATCATGAAAATTAATTAGCACCTAGAACTGATCAATTCACATCTGCCTAATTCTTAGTTGCATTTGTTAAAGATAAATTACACTGATGATTTCATTTACGGCCGTATCAGTTCCACAAGATTCAAGACCGAAACACGAAGTAAGCGTGAAAGTTTTGCAGCTACTTTGAATTTCATGAAGGTGCTTCCTGATTTTGAAGAAATGCAAATCTCAGATCTCTCTAACAGAGGTCAACACCATTGTTTTACACATCTCAGTTTGTTTCAAAATTCATTACGTGCAGTTTCAATCACTGCATGACTGGTCTTCAAAATGAAAAAATGGTTATGATAAATATAAATGCATCATAACACACACAATTAGGTCACAGCATACATTTCCTAAACCATTTTTTTGGGGGATATTGTAAAGTCACTTTTTTTAATGATACTTGTGGTTTCAGTAAATCGTGCTTTTAATCAGATTATTTTTTTTGTGTTTAATTTATAATGTTTTCCAAAACACTGTTTTGTTGTAATAAATAAAGAATCATCACTCACTGGTCTCGTAGCCTCAGGAACAGTCTGCAAACTATCTGCATGTAGAGTCAGAGCTGTGGAGATGAATGGGCATCGTCACTATACATAATCTCATTGCTTGAATTTTTTGGATTTCACAAAAAATAAATAATAATAATAATAATAAATAAATAATAAATTACAGCTGATAAAGTTGCTGTGTCTTACCGTTGCAGTGCAGACCAATGGAGAGAAACAGCAGGAACGTGAGCAGGGCCATTCTTCCTCAGTGAAGTTCAGGGTTTGAGCTGGACGTCTCCTCAGATCTGTGCAGGGAACTGCAACTGCACCTTGTATTTAACACAGCCCCCTGCCACCTATGATGATCCCCACCAACCAGAATTTGTGACCAAAGAAAAAAAAAAACCTTCTGATTTTTTTTTTTTTTTTTGCAGGACAGGAGAGGAACAGTTTTTTTCTATCAGCTAATATTAGCCAAGTGTCATACCCAGTTCCTCAAACCAAGGTGTGAAAACTTGATGTATTTGAAGTCCAATGTTGTGTGGTCTTCATATTTATATTTATGCTGGTAGCCATCTTTTAAACACGCAACTACAGTGTTTCAAATTATTCTATTTTACTGTTTTGTTTATTCACATGGTGAAGACTAACATATATGTATGCAGTTACATATAAAGAGCTTTGCACATAAGCAGCTCAATCACAGAACCTCACTGAGTGAGTGTTGTTTTTAAAGTTACGTAAAAAAGAAAAGAAAAAAAGAAAAAACTAATTGAGACTATAACGTACTGAGTACACTGAAGCAAATTGTCTCACAGCACTGCAGACTGATTTCTATTTCTCAAGTTTCCTCTGAGAAGAAACATCTTAGGGATGACAGTGTCAGTGTTTGTACGTTAAAGCTATGTCGGCCCACCATTTTGGACCAGACTGAAATATATCTTTGTGGACCAAACGTCATCTGGATATTAACTATATCATGATCCCCAGAGGATGTGCCCTTCACCTGAAAAACCTCTTATTTATCCATATTCTAAGGACCTGATACAAGTTGTCCAAACCAAATCTTTAGGAATTGATCCCTGACTTTTTGTAAATCTGTAAACTTGACAGTTATATTTTTAGATTTGTAAATTTGATTTGACCGTGGCAGCACACAGCTCAGTGTGTGTTCAGGACTTGTTATTCAATCCTCTCTTCTTGTGCCTTGAACTCCTTCATCTTTTGTACCTGCTCAGCCTGAGAAACTACTATGTTCTTTGTTCCACATGTAACTTCCTTCTTGTGGTAAACATCATCTATAGCCTCTGTCACGAGCCGGACACCTGACCTGTTATGTAACAGAGCTCCAGTCAAATATTAACAAAAATGTTTTGTCAGATTTTTCTCTCTCTGAGACATTTCTCTCAATGGTGGCTGAGAGAAGTTTGGGTGTGTATTTGGTGTATTTGTTCAGTTCTATATCAAAAAGCAGATTCACATGATCCCACAATAACAGATTTAAAGCAGATATCAGTGGCACGGCCGTTTTGGCTAATGCTGTGTTCAAGGCAGGCTTTTGAAACCGTAAGTTACAGCTTCAAGTCACAACTACGACTTGGTAGCGTTCCAGGTAACCCGTAGCTCGTGTTTATGTTGTCTGTGAAAGTTGACCCGTGAACTCGTATGAGTTAGCAGCCCCCGCCCTTGTAAGGCTTTAATCTGATTTTTTTTTTATCTCGTGAATTTTAGTTAACAAGTTAACAAACTGTCACTGTAACAACAGTTAGTAAAATCTTGAAGACTGTAATGTAGAATAGAAATTAGTTGAAATGAATATTCATATAATAAATAATGTTAAAATCTGAGAAAGTACAAAAATCTGGATTATATAAACTTTGCACAACAAAATGCAGACATGTCACACCAGTACCAATCTGTGAAGAATTCACTAAGGCAGAGCACCACAAGGAGCAGTGGAAAGGGACAGGAACAAAAAAAACATTGTTACACAGGACATATAGGTCCCACAGGCCGGTTATTTAAAAAATGATAACAGTTTTGATAATGGATTAATAATTGAAAATATGCTGCTCAAATGTGCTGCCTCTTTGTGTTTCACATATTGTAACAGAAAGAAGCTGCACATTGAAAACCTTTTGGGATTTTGATCAGTGATTGGACAGTTTTGATGGAGAGTGTGAATGTGGATGGTAAAAGTGAGCTTCCACAAGTTCAACAGCGCTGTGTGTCTGTGCACAGGACAAACTGGTGGTGGTTTTTTTTAGTTTTTTTTTACGTTTGATCCGTCCTTGCACGAGTGTGACTCACTTCAGTCCTGCACAGTTCTGATCTCCGCCCAGCAGAGGGAGCATGTGGGACAGCAGAGTGAGTCAGGCACAGGGAAATCAAGCCCGAGGCCTTTTCACTCTATACTTTTCAAATGTTTCCATCCTTGTTGAACCAATGCGACATTTTCAATTGTCAAATCAGCCTCAAGAGTCATGCTGGGAAATTCCTCTCCTGCCGGGGACTCCTCAGTCTTTTCATTCAATATTTGAACAGTCGCATTCTTGGGACCCTATCAGCACCACCACCGCCTCCTGGACACTATGTCGAATTTGACTCCCCTCGGACCCCCAGATGATATATCCGAGTTTGGAGAAATTTTAATTTTTGGACAAAGAAAAAAAAAATTCAACAACCCCGCAGGTTAAAATCTTTTCAAAATGGCCTGTGTGGTGTTTGGTCATTTTCTCCAAAACCACTGGCCCGTTTTCAACCAAACCTTCTGCGTTGGACTCCCGTCGGACCCCCAGATGATATATCCGCGTTTGGAGAAATTTGAAGAAATTTAGATTCTTGGTCAAAAAATTTCACATTGATTCAAAATTTATTGCGGTCATTTTGACATCAACACTGCTATTTAGAGATGTAGTTGCTTACTATCTGATACCTGCTGGTCCTGCAGCTAAAGGTGGACTGACTCTCTCTCCCTCTGCTTAACAGCTGGGGTTCTTAACCCTTTGATGCACAACATATGCACACCCCCTCTAATGCGCAACATGGGTCTAAAATGACCCGCATTCATTTTCCATGTGAATTCATGCTGGGTGAGTGTTTCTTTGTGGTATCTTTTAAAATCAATAAATTTTATGATTGAATCCTCCAAGTATCATTTGAATATCTTGTTTTTAATTAGTACAGGGTGTTATTTCCATTTTTACTTTCTTATTTTATGAACAAATAGACAAAAAGTCTCAGAGAGTGGACCAGTTAGCTAGCTAGCTGTTGACATTTCTACATTCTACTGTATTAGTTAACTACAGTAGAACATGTCAACAGCTAGCTAGCTAGGCAGCTGTTGACATGTTCTAGCTGGTGTCTACAATAGAATATTATTATATTGTTGTCACCAGCTAGAACATGTCATCATGTTAACAGTTAGCTAACTTGCTAATATTAAGGTATTTCCCTTTATGACAAGTAATGTAGCTACTTATTCAAGGTAACTAAAACCTTATCAATTATGCACAGTTATCTTTAATGAGTCATCAAATGTTTCTTTAGGTAAATTGGAATAATTGTAAAACAAGTAAATATGATTATATGTGCTTAAAAAACAATATTTACTTAAGAAAATGATAAATACTGTGCAGTGATTTCAAAGATATAACATTGAAATAGCCTACTCAGATAGAATAAACTATGGCTAGCTGTTGACCACAGTAGAATATGTCAACAGAGCTATTAATGGGGGAAAAAGGACAAGTAATGACTAGTCATTATTGTAATCAAGGAAACAATTGTCTGTTGTTGGTATAGATAGTGAGGGAATGCTAAAATTAAAGTATTCTTGCTATACTTGTTTTTTCAACTGGTCCACTCACTGAGACATTTTTGTTCATTTTTGTTCACAAGTAAGAGATGAAAAATGGAAATAATGACCCCACTAATAAAAAACAAGATATTAAATAATACTTGGAACATTCAATCATAAAATAGATAGATTTCAAAAGTTACAGCAAAGAAACTATCACTCAGCATGAAATCACATTGGAAATGAATGTGGGTCATTTTAGACCCATGTTGCGCATTAGAGGGGTAGTGATACAAAATGTGTTTTTATTAAAAAAGTGAAAAAGTAAAAAATAAAATAAGGATGTATTATGATCAAAAACAAGTTAATTGAGGAATACCTGGAATTCTATATGATGAAATAAATTTTTCGCAAAGATATAGCACAAAAAAACTCACTCGGGTCTATTTAGACCCATGTTGTGCATCAAAGGGTTAAAAGGAGAATGTATGTCACATACTTTTGGGGGGGGCAGATTGTTCCCCAAATATTGGGGACATGTCCCCCCCAAAGTATACGGTGGTTACGCCCTTGCTCTAAATGCATTTAATTGAAGAGTCAAATTGTCTTTGAGTCAATGTAAATGTAAAGCGGTGCGCCGGTCCTGCCAGCAGGTGGCAGCGACGCGCCGCTTCATTGAACTCAACAACAACAAAGAGAAGAAGACACCGGTTTGCTGGTTTTGTTCGGGACCTGACTATTGTATGTTATTTTATTTCACTAAAATGTCGTTTTTTTAACGTCATGTTGGCCTGCTAGCCATCTGGATATGGCTCAGTTGCTCGGACAAACCCGTCGACAGTCGGACTGGGACTAATGGTGAGCTTCGTAACGCTGTGTTTTTAAAACCAGTTTGGCTGGTTACCCCTAAAAATAACGCCAGTCAAGGTTAGCTGCACCGTAAGCTAGCCGGGAGTCTAGCCTGCTGACATTTCGCAGTAACTGAGCGGTCTGGTATACAGTTAAAAGAAGTGATAATGTCTGTTGAGCTTTTGCCTCAAAGCCAAGGAGGCACTGGTAAAATGCTGCGAGTGTGTTTCATAGCGCTAAACAAACCCTCAAACTTATGGAGGGCAGACATGAGGCAGCATCTTTAGCTAATGACATGTCAACACTCATTGACTCCCATTGTTAAATATGTGTAACTTAAGCAACATTGGCCTTTGTTTTTTCGAGGTTATCAGTCCAGTGGCAACAGACTGACCACTGGTTTATCTCCTCCTCTCTCCAAACTCAGCCCTGACCTCCCTCCTTTTGCCTTGAACCAGAAGAGAAGAGCAGAGACCAAGATGCTGCTGAAGATGCCCCAGAAGCTGCTGAAGACTGCCCACTACATAGAGCTGGGCAGCTACCAGCACTGGCCTGTGCTCATACCCCAGAGGATAAGACTGTACACCTACGAGCAAATCCCCCTCTTCCTCAAAGAAAACCCCTACATCACAGACGGCTACAGGGCTCACCTGCCCTCCAAGCTCTGCCTTAAGAGGTGGGAGAGCGGCTGTGTGAAATGCAGAAAACATCACATTGAGATGATTGCATGGCCTGATACTGCCATTTCAGTTGGGAGGAGCATTCTTGCCTTTTATTTTCACTTCAATACATATTATTTAAAATATGCAGCTCCTGCAGTTTGGATATTGTGCTTGGCCATTTCGCATATTCCATTACTTTGCAATTTACTGTGCAGCTCTAGGTGGGAGCAGGTCTATTTTTTCTCATATGTACATTGTTGTTTCTTCTTGTCTCTTGCAGTATTTTTATTCTGTCCAATGAGACGGTGAATATCTGGAGCCACCTGCTGGGTTTCCTGCTCTTCTTCTCTCTGGGGGTCAATGACCTTTCCTCAGTACTGCCAGCCTCTGGTGCTAACAGAGAAGACTACGTCATCTATGCTATTGGGCTGTTCTGCTTCCAGGTAAACCATCATTTGACTGTGTATGTATAGTAGCGAAAGATGGAAAACCTATTCTTTCAACTGACCTTCTTTACAGTATCTTCTTCCTGGTCTTATGTGGCTTTGACATGAATGATTGCAAAGATGTTGTTAAATAAAAGATGCATTGCATGTAGGGATTTGATTTCCCTTACTACTGTGAGAGACATTGCTCACTAACACAAGGTGCATGATTTCTTTGTGTCTCTCTCCTTAACTAACTAACTAACAGCATATTTTGCATATTTGTTATTTCATTTTTGTCAGCAATTCTTAAACGCCGGTAATTTATTGTGAACATCTTCAACAGTCCAGCACCTGTATGTTAATAATATAGTAGTGTATGCAGTGTTGTGTATTAAAGTGTATTGATGTGGCTTAACAAACTGATTCATGTAGGTTTACATTTCCTGCCACAGGTGCATTAAAGTTCACCTCGACCTGCCCAGATGTGTAAGCTATTTCATAAGGTTGCTGCAGAGTCTTGTGTTATAAACATTAGGAATGGTGATGTAGTTCATAGTGCCCCTGGCAGCTGGTGGCTTGTTCAATATGGAGACAGTTGTACTGTTTGCGTGTTAGCTGTATTGTATTTTGAGCAGCTGGTAATGGGATAGTACATTTGTGATGGCAAGTCAGTGTGAATCCCTGTTACAGTGAGTATGTAGTTTAGCCATCCCCTTAACTTCCTCGTGAAATCCTCGTCTGTCCACATAATTGCATGTTTGTGGATCATTATTTCTTGAGGTAAGTTCATGTATTTTAGTTGATAACTTCAAATCAAAATATATGTATATATGTAAAGAAACTGTGTGTGTTTTCATCCCAGGTGTGCATGTTGTGTTCAGTGGGATATCACCTGTTTTCATGCCACCGGTCAGAGAAGACGTGCCGTCGCTGGCTGGCATTAGACTACGCTGGCATCTCTGTTGGCATCTTGGGCTGCTATGTACCTGGGATCTTCTACGCCTTCTACTGTAATGCTGTAGGTGTGAATACTCAAGATAGAGGTTTCTACTACGGTGATAGCATGCAGCATGTTTGACTTGATTTTGTTGATTAGATGAAGTTGGAAAATAATTAAATCCAAAATGTCCATTGGATTGTTTTTCTTTTTCTCAAGATTCTTTACAGTACTGACAAAGAAACTGTTGCTCCAGCTTTGCAATATCTACTCTGATTGGTCACTCTCTTGTCTTGTAGTTTTGGCGACAGATCTACTTGCTGACAGTGCTCTCCCTGATCCTGGCCGTCTTCTGCGCTCAGGTCCACCCTCGTTACCTCAGTAACGACTGGCGACGGATACGCATGGCCATCTTCTGCTGTGTGGCTGGCATAAGTGTGATTCCTGCATGTCACTGGGTCTTGCTCACTGGTGGATTCACCTCTGATGTCGTACAGGTCAGGGAAATGCAGTCACGGTAGAAAACAAGCAGTTAGAGCATGATATGTATGCTTGCAGTTTTTTTTTTTTACACCTTGGTGTTCACTATTTTTCAGCTTCTCTAGGGGAAATCTACTCAAGTGGTTGTTTTATTTAATGTTGCCCTTATTCTAGCCCTAATTTGTATGAATCCCCTCTCTCCTGATTTAATCTTTAGTCATGCAAATTTTGTTCTTCTCGTCTGCACAGTTGTTTCTGCCACGCGTGATGGTGATGTACATGATAGCTGGATCTGCCTTCTTGTTCTACGTCACCAAAATCCCTGAGCGTTACTTCCCTGGTGAGTCCCTATTTCCTGTCTGGTCAAATAATTTAGTATTTATGCAGATTTCTAGGGTTAATACGATGTTCTTAGCTGTATAAATGCAGTTATCAAGACCAATTCTGAAAGAAAAATCATGTAAGCTTATACAGTATATTTTATTCATTATTGATACTACAGTGTAACAGTGTATGTAAGGAGACTGTTATTATTCCAGGTTGCAGAGCAAAATGTTTCAGCATTATAATACATTATAAGATGGAAAGATAAATGGAGTAATTTATGTGTTTTTTTTTTTACCTGTAAATCTGCTGATGCGTAACTTATTTAGGAAATATTTTTGTGCAGAATACTGAAAAAAACATCTCCCAGTAACAGTTGACAAAACAATCTCATCTCAAGCTCCATTTAGTAGCTGATGCAGAGCTTTGGTTCGCCATATCACATGTTGATGGAGTTTGTCAGCTGCAGATATTAAAATCTGAACTGTTTTTCTCTGCACTTGAAGAACTTATCTAATCCATATTGGTTTTAAAGAATGAACTGTGTAACTCTACTCACAGTGGCAGTTTATCTTTGGCCTTTGTTATTTCTTCCTGAAATGTGATTTGTTCTTTGTACATTTTGAAGACAATATAAAACCTGGATGCATAAATCAGTTTTTAGAGCTTTTTTTTTTATCTCTCCCATCCTAGGACAGCTGAACTACCTGGGCGCCAGCCACCAGGTGTGGCACGTACTTGTGGTTGTGATGTTTTACTGGTGGCACCAGACCGCTGTACACATCATGCACTTCAGACACACTCAGCCCTGCCCGAGCCGCTCCAGCAGCAGCTAAGTAAAACTGATCGAATACTGTTGTTTAAAACCCGAATCAGTCGTAGGTTAATAACCAATTAAATTAAAATTCAACATCTTCCCCACATCAGCTGCTGGTTAGAAGTTACTACCTAAAGTTCTGCCAACCACTAACCACCAGGAGCTCCTGCCTATTAGCCGCTAAAGCTGAGTGTGAAAGTGATGAGTAGCTCGTAGCCTTTACTGAGCTGCTGGTTACTGTTTTGTTTGTGGACCGAGCTGCTGTTAAAGGCCAGTAACCTCTCAGAAGGTTTCTTTGAATTATCCTGATAAAAAGGGCAACAGACCAGAGCCTGTGATGCTTCGTATTTCTAGGCTGTTGGCTAGTAGTCAGGAGACTTATGTGTACCCTTCAGGGACTATAAACCGATGTCAAAAGTAATGCAGCTGCACCACAACTAACTCCCCTGATGGACAGGAGACACAGCATGTAACTCCTTTTGGATCAATGCATGAAGCAACAATTTGTATTTATTTGTAGAACAACCAGAGCTTTGATGTTTTTAACTGATAATCATGTTCCCTTAGTTTAGGTTGTGATTTTTGTACATCAGGAAAGACAATAGCCAGTGTTAACAATTACTTTTTTTTTTTTTTTTTTGCCTGTAATTTAGTTTTATCTGTCAGTTTGTTCAAGATTAGTCTGCATAAAAGGTCCGGATAAAAGCTGGGAAGCACAGAAAGGATCATGACCACTGGGCATTCAACATGTGCACATTGAACTGCTTGTTTTGAGAGAAACAGTGTCTCAATGCCTCAAGTATTAAGAGCTTTTGAACAAATAGCTAAAGGTCAGTGAACAACAGTCTGCAATCTGATGAGGTGCAGAACTGAAAAAGTGAAAATGTGTTTTCTCTTTGGAACAAATAAGGTGGCACTTTAACAGCTCAACAGCATAACACTTAGGGAATCACTAAACATCAATTTTTAATTTGTGTGAAATGACCCCCTGAACTCTACAGTAAAGACAATGAAATAACATTTTTTGCTGATAATACGATCAGCAGTAGCATTCACTGAGTGGTTAGTTACCTACCATATCAGTCATAGGGATTATCGTGTATCAGCTGTAGTGGCTATCAGTTGTCACTTATCAGTTGTTATAATAAAGTCAACCATTAAAGCAGAAGTAAGCGATCCGGTCGTTTTGGCTAATGCTGCGTTCCAGGTAGGCTTTTGAAACCGTAAATTACAGCTTCAAGTCACAACTTACGATTTTATAGCGTTCCAGGCAACCCACTCGTGTTTTTCCGACCTGTTTTACCTGTGAAAGTCACTATAACGGCCACTCGTAACTTCCGACCCGTGAACTCCTACCAGATTGAACTGGTATGACTTCACAGGTCGGAAAAACACGAGTTACGAGTTTCCTTGAACGCACCATAACAGTCCTCGTCCTTACGTCACCACATTCACGGCGTCCCTTGGCTGCACACACAGCCCTGCATGCCGTTCTCTCTCCTCATTGGATAAAAACTGTAGGATACGATAAATGTTTTCTCCTCGGCTCAGAGCAGAGCAGAGTGACTGACAGACCCGTGTTTCAGACCAAACACTCTATGTAAGTGATTGCTGTCGGAAGATATAACTATTTAAGACTTATATTAACACAAATATATCACTTACTTCTGCTTTAAGGCTGGATATATGAGAAAATGAAATCTACTTGATGCTGTTGTTCAAATAAGGCCAGTGTAAAGAAGTCTGGGTATTTTTGGTGTTAGTTACATTTCCTCAGTACACTTTGGGAAAGTTTCATTTCATGTTATGTTTGTGTTTGTCTCCACATGATTCTAACTGTGTAGTGTGTACTTTATTTGCCTTATAATGTTTGAGTATACTGTAGACACACTTTCTGTTACAATCTGTTTTTGGTCACAAGGTGAACTTCAATCAGAACAAAATGATCAAACTCAGACCGACATCATCTTTGCTGTTACACCACAAGGCCAGTATTTTTCTTTCTAATAGTGTGATTTGATATGTAGAGCAAGTTATGAATTCAGACCTGGGAAATGCACTGTACAGGTGCTAAAAGAAGTGACTTCATTTTGCCTTTTTAGTGTGATGTTTTTATTTGAACTTTGAATATGGCCCTCTGATTACTACAAACCGCTTGATCTTTTCATGATTGATTATTTCACCACGTATTTGTGCATTTGCTGAATATCATTTGTACGACGGCACTGACTTTCAAGATGTATAATATTTATTTCAGTGCCTCTGTGAAAATATATTTTTAAACATTTTAAATGAATAAAGAATGCTGGAAAAATATATTTAAAAAATGTGTATTAGATTTATTAGCAGGGAACCATTGGCATCTGAATTGTGTTTAAATCTCACACCTCTTGGTCACGTTCTAACATAATAATCACATGAAGTCAGTGAGGGATCATCATGTGTTTGTTATAAACTGTTTTCTGCTATTGACACTATTAAACAATAGAGGGCAGCACTGATACAAATATCTGCCATTTAAAGGAGAAGCCGACAAAGAGAAAATGTAGTTGAACATTTGTGGTTCACCTATTTTTCTCAGTTGTCTTCTATTAAACTGAATATTAGGTATTTAACAGTGGAGCGTTTTCTGTTCAGTCTCAAGTGATACTTAAACAACAGTTTGGAAATTGCATGGTCGTTGAACACAGGACCTCCTGATGACTCAGCAGATCAGAGGTCACGTCACATGCTTATATTGTCAGTGGCAGGAGCATAAAGTATAAAGCTTTTGCTGTCCATCTTTAAAAATTTGTGAAAAATGCATAATTATTGTCTGATGACAGTGTTGTCATCTATAATTACCAGCTTTGGAATTATAGTAATTATATCAGAAAATTATACAGTTAACCATCATACCATTGGAATATTTGTGCAAATGTTAATGATGTAATGATGATCAGATGCACCATAATAATGGAAAATCATCCTGATGGTTTCTGTGGAAATTTCACTGATTATCCAGGATGGAGACTGTAGATGTTTAAACACTATGTGCTCATTTTTGACAACAAAAGCTTAACTGGACAGTCCTTTTCTGAGTCTTGTTTCTGCAGCTAAGGAACCATGAAGATTTGAGAATGTGCCTTACAAAGCATACGTTCAACTATTCTATAAAAATAAATACATGTTGAGAAATGAGCTCATTTGCCTTCTTGTTGATAGTTAGACGTTATATCCAGTAGCCAGCTATCATAGCCTGCCTTATTTTGCTTGTCTTAGATTATGTTTAGATTAGAAACTGCTAATCTATGTTCGCAGCTCACAATATCTGACAACACATTCCTCAGAAGCTCAGCAATAAACGTGTTTGTTACGCCCAGGGTCTAGGGGAAGCCTGGATGCAACGTAAGGTGAGCTCTCCACCTGTCTCACTGATAACCAATAATGCCAGCACCACAGGAATCACAGATACGACGCAGTTTTATTGTACGTCAGAGGTGAGCACTTCCAACACAATAAACAGAAAACACTCGGTGCCCTGGATTTGCCTCACAAACGGATAAACAAAAGACAGGCAGCTTACCTATACTCCTGCATTTAAACATCAGAAAACATGAACAAAAGAAAAGGGATTCTCCCTCCTATGTGCAAGGATCAAGGAAAGGCCAGAATGAGGGGCACAGAGCAGGCCACAAGTTACAGTATAGCATGGTAAACAATTCAACAATGGAAGTAATGGGAACACATGGTGGGTGCTGGCAGTGCTGTCAGGAGACAAAGTGGAGAGGCCATCTTGGAAGGCGGCGTAGCTTATAAAGCCTGGCTGTTCCTGAAGTGACCAATCAGGGCCGGGACCATCAGCCGGCAACTCCACCTACATATTCAATACACACACACACACACACATACACAAAAACACCATGCACAAACACAGCACAACACACCTCCATAACAGTGTTATATCTCAAAGGTTAAATCCATACTAAAATTAAGAGTGTAAAAACAATAATTTGTTAAAAGGCAACACATGTCCTTATTCCCAGCCATGAAATGAGCTAGACATTGTGTGGTTGTCGTGAAACGTGTGTGACTACATTTTAATACACATTAACTTAAGTAATTATTGACAATCTTGGTTAATGCAAATAGCTTACCTTTACCATGTTTACAGTTAATAAGTAAGAGAAAGGTCCTGGAAATATACCTGAAGGTGCTAAAAGCATGTGTCTGTTTTTGTCAGGGGAGCAACCAACTGATGATACAGGAAGACAGAGTCATTCTTTGAAAGTATTATTATGTTAGAAAATAATAGCCATGAATGCATCACCTCACACACCAATGGATAGTTACGTGAAGCCTGACACAGCAGCATAGTGTTGCCCGTTAAAGCTGCTCAGGTCATCCACGTAATCATCACTTTATGAAATGTATTTGAGAGATGGGACCCAGTGGCAAAAAAAGTACATTACATTCACTAAAAAAATTTCCCCATATTCATTGTCAGTCTGTCCTACTGCTAAATGCTATCAGTATTTATCTCAGTGAAAACTGCTCACCCTGAGGTCTTATCCAACAAACTACAACATTGTGTCATTTCAAACAAACACAGTAAGGTTGCGGGCTTTAAAACCAAAACAATGAATGAGCACTTAATGCTGAGGGGAAATGCTGGATATGGTGATAATTTTGGCAAGATGACAAGATCTGTAATATATATTAGATATTCTTTTGCAAAATAAAGTCCCAGATGCAAATGCTTCATTAGAAAATGTTTTAGTTTAATTCAAGTATTGAACATTAAGGCAGTATTTGTATGCAGATGTTGAATGTCAACACAATGTCTAAAATGAAAGTCAAAGAGACTTCACTTAAACGTAATCACAACCATGATTCGAGTTAAATTAACACATGCAAAAGTCTGATGATGAAACAAGTGTATGAAAATACAAAAGAATTAACACTATAAACGTACAAACAACTAAGGACATTATTACTTAAGTTAGTGTATATACATGAAACTGTTATTATTTTAATCTAGATTTCACACTCCTCACCAACATCATGAAACACGGAAATACAGTGATTCAACAGAAAGACAGTGTCTGCTCTTATTTTGTATCACAAAATATTTGATTTAACAAACCAGTGGCAGTGAAGCATTTTGTCCAAATATGTGGCATCACCTGCTGCCAAAAGTTAGCAAAAATATACTTTACAGAAGCACCAGTTGGTACTTCCTTTCACTCAGCATCTGAGAGGAGATCTCAGATGTTTGTAAAGCCTTCATTTTTATGAGAACATATCATAAAGCTGTCCCCATTTTAAGACCAGAGAACAGGGCAAGAGTGCAAGTAGCCTATGTTGTAATGAGCCCCGGTGTGAAAAGCTCCCTCAGTGTATGATTGAGACAGGAAAGCAGCCTTGCCGTTCCAGTGAGTCAAGTTAACTTTTCTTTTTGCCATGCACATACGCTTCTTTAAGTCAGGAAGAGTTTAACTAACCTTTTAGAAATGATTACGAGGTCCAGGGTAATAGTTTGCACCTTAGGAAATACCACTGAAAGCCTCTGGACTCTGGACTCCAGGATTAGAGCTGTTATGGACTTTGACAATGTCTGAACTGAAGTGATATAAAATGATGAAACAGCTTTAGTGACATAGTGACACAAATGTTTGAAAAACCCAGATAAACCCAGATTTTCATCAGAAATGGAATAGGACCTAAACTGGAATTTGAAGAAAACACACCTGTGTCCACTAACAATTATCCAAACAATGCTAAAATCTAGCACTAAACTAACAAGAGGGTATGCATTGAAGTTATATTACATATTTTATGCCTCATTTATTGATGTTACTCTTGCTATGGAGCAGGGCCAGGATTAGACTGTGTCTGTGTTTCCTGCAATGACATTACAGACATTAGGATGTACAAAACCATGGACGTGTTCCTTTGTCTTTCCTACTTCACTTTTCTTTTTTTCTTTTACTTGCATTCAGCTTAGAAGTTATTTGGAGGAAACAATGAAAATACAAGAGTAAGTCCAATAGGAGAAGGCAACTGAAGTGACCGAAATTGGCATAGTCCATTACAAATGAAATTATACAAACAATCAGATAATTTGTCTTTACTTGTATGTAAATTTGAAATTCATAACCAATGTGTAACAAATCTGGTGAGTGAGTTGACCAAGAAACATGCATCCAGTTTGAAGGATGTTCACACAAACCATAAATTTGCTTGGCATTGAGAGCCATAGTAGTATTTTCTGATCAATTAATGTATTTGCTTCATCTATCTTGATCATTATTGTCAAAGATTTTCAAGTACATGATTTTGAGTTTATATCTATGTCTAATGCAGATTGCAGGGGTGTGATGCATTTAAGGGCTTTAAAACATAATCTGATGTGTTCCTGAACAAAGATCCTCAAATGGCAACCTCAACACTACCTAATGCAGAACTGTTCCAGATGGCGGCAACATGTACCGAAATCTGTTTTAGGCTCAGATACAATAAGAACTCCCTTCTTCCTTCAACTGTTCTACACCAAAGAGTCTTCTGACCTCTCCAATGCTGCAGATGTACTATTAGCATATAGAACGGCAGTATGAACTGTATGAAACAAAAGGCTGCTCATGTCTTTGTCATTCTTCCCAAAAAATTGTCCCTTCTGCAGGGTATCAATGACAGAGGTGTTACAGCAGGCAAGGAGTACGCTCACCCCTATTTCTTTATAGTCCTTAACCAGCCCTTTGAACGTCGCCATTCCTGTTGAGTCTATGAACGGAATGGCAGAGCAGTCTAAAACTATTGTGTGGAACTCCAGTTCTCTTTGGACAAGTCCAACAACAACTTCTCCATTGTTTTTATCCCCATTTGCCTTGGCCTGCTTTGAGGACATCTCTTTGGCCTTCTTCTCTGCCTTTTTCCTCTTGGTCATCTCCAAGAAAGGTTCCACTCCGACAGCTTTGTAGAGGGATTTGAGGAAGGATTCTTTGTTGGCGAAGTATAGTGGAGCTTGGAAGCGGAAGACCTGAACCCGAGGCGGTAGCATGAGGTCCTTGTACTCCTCCACATCTTCGTAAAGGTCAGAGTTGCTGGCCCGGCCCAGCAAAGAGACCTGACATGGGATTAGATAAGGTTAATATTAGTTTTTAACTAAAGATTTGCTATCAACAAGTCATTGTTTATATAGTGGAGCATCTAGTCTGTAAAATCCACAAGTGCAATCAAATACTAGTCTCAAGTAATTTGTCATTTACTCACCTTAGGGGTCTGGGTCTTATAGATGATGCAGATAATGGAAAAGACGATTCCGACCAGGAGGCCCAGCTCTACGCTGATCAGAGCAGTTGCTGACATGGCCACCAGCCAAACGATGGCATCATTCTTGCTGGCCCGCCACTTAGCAGGGACATCCTTGAACTTCCTCAGTGCCCCTCGAAGGCTGACAATGATGATGCAGGCAAGAACACATTTCTGAAGAGCATAGAAGAATGGTGCAAAGAAAAGGAGGACAAGAAGGACGACCAAGGCGCTGATCAAACTGGACACCTGATGAAGGTATGGAGAAATGTGGAAAGACAGAGATAAATGAACAAAGAGATGAAGAAATACCTTTCACAAAGTTAACAAACAGATCAAATACAGTATGTTTCTGAGGTATGCTGAATCCAAATAGCAAGTCTCAGGACAGACTTAAATGATTTATTTTGGGAAATGAGAACTTGCAATAAACAAAGAGATTTAATGTAAACTGTAAACAACAAAGATGTATAGAGTAATTATGCGAACGTACGTGAAAAATATCGCAAGAAAGCATTCCACATGTATGAATTGTCAAAACTAAAAATTATTTAACCAGTCAGAAAAATGGGTTTCACCTTTTTTGTAAGGTTTTAAATTTACCTGTGTTTGGCAGCCCGTTGAATCCTTCACCATGGTTTTTGCTAGTGCAGCACTGGTGGTGAAACAGTGGAAGAAGGAGGGGATGATGTTACAGCATCCGATAGCCAGCATCTCCTGGTTGGGACGAACCGTGTAGCCATTCTTCTTGGCAAACATCTCGGACAATGACACCGTGAAGGCAAAACTAGAAGATTAAATGAAAACAGTTAAATCTGGGTTATTCTTTCCCCTCATAAAAGCATGTGATGGGCACTCTAAACCGGACATGAAGAAACACTTTGCAACTGTACTGTAATTGGTTAGCAAAGAACAAATTCACATATAAACATGTAGTTAAATTGATTGCACATTACTGTACCTAATGACAGCTAGAGGGATGGCATCCAGTGCCACTCTTGACATCAGACAAAACCTGGGCACTTGGGGAGGGATGAACCCTGTGGGAATGTGACCAGAAACACTGGAGCCATAAACACTGTTCAGCTCCCCAAAATGGCTGGCTAGTGTGGCTCCTGCCACTACCACCAGCTCAGTTGGCAGAGGGATCTTTAAGCGGTCCTTGAAGCGCTCCTGGATCTCTTTCCCGGCCACTGCAATTCAAAATTCATAGTGTTATATACCGGCATATATAAAAGAAATTGAATTCAGATTTTACTCAAGGCCTTTACAAAAGGTCTGTGCAAATGAAAATGTATTAAGTGCCCCTTCCCATGCTATTTTAAGAAATGACTGAGAATCCAGAATGCAGAATATGAAAATAGAGTTCTTTACCTAATATGGAGATACAGATGGCACTAGTGATTAAATCACACAGGTTGGTTTTGTGAATGTTAGCGAAGATATTGATCCAGGTGACGACAACTGTGCCATATCCCTGGTGACGGGGTATCTTCAGACCTAACAGGTATTTAGCCTGCACGGTCAGAATGGTAAAAGAGGCTCCAGTGGCAAAACCATCAAGCATGGGTGCTGAAAGGTAGACGGAGACAAAGCCTAGCCGAAACACAGCCATCATGACCTGGTGAAGGGATCATAAGATAGACAGTTAAGCCAAACAAAACATGAGTTTTGGGACAGTAAAGATGGTATGCCACTGTTCCTTTACCTGGTAGATGCCAGCCAGCAACGTAACAGCAGCAGCGATACTAATAGCATAACACTCCTTCCCGCACTGAAGACCCATTAACTCCACAGTGTGCTGTGTGCCAGCTGAGAGGTTACCGTCCATCGAACCATTAAACACATCTAGACCAGATGTTTTGGAATCCTCATTGAGGTCAAAACCGGCCAGGAATACCTCCCTATCAACAACCTGCAGACAATCAAAAACAATCAACAACAAATTATTTTATGAGATAATTAAGTATTAGTTTTCAGTATGACTGTTGTGACTTGTGGTTCATTACCTGTCCAACCATGAGACTCATCAGGCTAAAAATTCCCACAGAAACATGTCTAGAAGTTCCCATGAGGAAGTAAATGATGTTAGCATAAAAGGAGGTGTATAAGCCATAGATGGGCTCTACGCCTGCCAGCAGGCAGTAGGCAATGGCCTGTGGTACCAAGATGATACCCACAATCAACCCAGACATCACATCGCCCCAGACGTATTCTCGGAGCTTGTATTTAGGTAGCCACTTCACCACAGGGAAGAAACCTGTCAGGGTGGATCGGACTCTGGGAACAGAGCAGTCCAAGCCCTTCTTCAGCTTAGATTTGAGGACTGAAACTGTGGGCTGTCGCTGGCGATCCCGCCGTTTCAGGAGAGGTGGCAGGGCAGGTGAGGTTTCTGTGACGTCGGTGACATCGTCCATGGTCTTCAGGAGAAAGAGGAGGTAGCACGATAAAAGGGAGAGGGACGGGAGGTGGATAACGTGGTCAGCTGTGCTCCTGTAAGGACATCAAGGAAAAAAGGCATAGAGGACAGACAGGGAAAGACAAATGGAAACAGAATCAGTGGAGATGAATCGATCAAGAGGCAAGATGAAGAAGTATCATCCCATTAGCTACATTGTTACAGCCTTGTTTCCTAACTAGCCTTGCTAGTTGTCTTCTCCCCTGTTTTGCAGGTGCATTGCTACACTCAACCCAATGTTCAAAATCAAACGTTTACGCCCCTGTTTGTTCTGTTAAACTTCAATGAATGGTTATGCAACAATACATTTGCATCGTCCTTGTTGAAGATAATAGCCTAATGGTTGCATGGATGGTTTCCTATAGCTCTGGTCCAGAGTATAGCAAATGGCCAAAAAACTATATTAGACATGTACTGAAAAATCTGAACTATAATTTGCCCTGATTGGAAAAAACATGCATCAGATTCTAGTTCTTGTCCTTCATATCAACTTTCAACTGCCACTCTGTTTTGCTTCCATTAACCATTCACTATACTGATACCAGTGCACTCCTTGTTGATGATCTAATATGCTACTAATACTTTTCCATTGTGCTGTTTATGGAAAATTTGATTTAGACTTTGCTCATCCCTGTTTCTTCTCCTGTTGTTATACACACTTACCAGGGTCTAATAGAAGCAAGTGAGCATGCAATAATTCAGCCAAAGTGAATTCATATGCAAGTATTGCCAATGAAGGTTATTGTGAGCTAACATGTTGCACCACCAATAAAAAAAAACATTTTTTGTCTAGTCAAAGAGAAGAAACACGATCGTTTGTCTCAGCCTCATGGGCTCAGATGGCTGTTAGACCTTATGATGCATTAGTGCCATCTGAGTAAATTCAATCAATGTACACGTAAAAAAATGAATACAAGTGAACAACATATTACTGACAACAGTCAAGTTTGTGACTGGCAATTCAAGGCCGGTTGTTTTCAGGGGTATCTGTGTGCCAGCTATAGGCTCCAGGCCAAAGAAACCATAAAGCACTTCAAATGACATGTTATCAGCCTCTGCCATCACAACAACATTGGTATTTGCTGTGATTTTGACTTCCTGTGCAAGCCATGACAACTCTCATACAGGCCGATATGACAGAAGGATAAATGGGAGTCATTTCTTCTTTTTTTCTTTTATCAGATTGGTTGTTTTGCAGGAAATAGCTTGTTTTCTCCTGGTACAAGTCTTCTCATGCTTTCTACTTTTTCGTGTTCTCTCACTCACTATTTCCAAGAAATTTTACTTGCAGGACAGAAATGGTCCACTTTGCATAGCAATGATGGACCAATACAGTGCCCAACCTTCTTGTGTACAGTATCTTATAAATCTCACCTGACTTTTTGCACCGATAAAAGCCACAGGAGATGAATAATGAACCCATTGCTTTGTGCTAAGAACAACCTTGTATGTGTTGAAAACTCCCTCATACAGATAAAGCTGCCGACCTGAAAGAGCTTTTCTTTTAAGCAGAGAAACAGACACCTGATTAACTGATGAACACGGCAGGAGTAACACTGAGAACCAAAACATTTCACGTGTCAACCGTGTCAGCAGTGAACAACTGATCAAAGCAGTTTCTGTAACCTGTTTCTAATCAATGTTCCCTGCCTTTAATCATGTGGTATAAAAGCCCCCGAAAGGCTAAAGGCCCCCTTTGTGGCTATAGTGTCCGCCTTTCATTTGTAGTTGACATCTTTTCAGATTTACAGTAATGCATAGGGGTCATGTTTCTTGATATTTTCATTAACAAATGAAAAATAATTAATTATTGTTTATTATGGCAGCATGTATACAGTACATATATCTATCTCCCTGTAAAATGAAGCTACTGAAGCCAAGACCACTGCCCCCAATAAAAACACCAATAAAGATACAACATGATGTAATATTGTAATTTCCAGTAATTTCACCTTCCTCCCACTTTGCTTTGTGCCTGACGTTTATTTAGAGAACAGGTCGTTTTTCACATCATGCAAATGATTAGTTTAACTAACAGCTAACAGTCAAGTGACAGTTTCAGCTTTTGGATTCGCTAGAGTGAGAATGAGGGCTGGAAGCAGTGAGTAAAACTTGAATGCCATACTCAATTGCTTAATTATAAACTACTGTATTAAAATGATTCATACTAAAATACAGCGCATGATTAAAGGAGTGCTGATAAAAATAAATACTCTTAAACTAGTACAATCACAACCTTAAGGGTCTGCAGTCTATTCAGAACTTACTGTGCATCTCATTTATATCATTCATTAACCTTTGAAACAACTGTGGAAAAACTGGGATGCAACATAATATTCAACTCTCCACCATTTATTACATTAATATTAATGCTTCCTTTAAATGATTTTCCATATTTCCAGGTGACATAGAAACCACATTTGAAAACATCAGTGGTTCTTTCTTAGGTAATCCAAAGTTTAAGAAGACATTGTTCTGGTCATTTAAGTGTGATAATACACTCACCTGCAGAGTCGCCACCGCTGGGACAAACAGGACCACAAGTCTCTGATGAGTCAAGTAAAAATCAGCTCTGTTGACTGCCTCACTGACTTCTCATTATCTGCCTATGTCTCTCTCTCTCTCACTCTCTCGTTGTCTCTATGTATGTCTTTCTCTCTCTGATGTCATTTGGCCATCAGACAACAGTGTGATCTCTAGTGGATAAATAGTAAGATAAGAGAAGCCCTTTGCTCACCCTCAGTGTCTCCTATTGGCTTGATCACTGGGAGTGGGTGGGACATATTCTCTCTCACACACACACTTTCTCTCTGTGTGTGTATGTGTGTGTGTAAGGGCGGCTCTATGAAGAGGTTAAATAAAGTCAGTTTCTCACTGGATCACAGTGTTCATGTGTCCTGCTGATGGCCTGGGGTCTGTGATCGTATTTGCAAAGTGAAAGTGAGACTTATACAGACTTGTATGTTAGCATACTGTTGAGAGATACATCGTGGGTTACAACGCAAACAGAAGATAAGACACACATGAGGTGCAACAAGCAAAGAGGTGCCACTGTTATCTGTATGACCTGCAC
The DNA here is from genome assembly GCF_045865225.1 of Trachurus japonicus. NCBI lineage: Eukaryota > Metazoa > Chordata > Actinopteri > Carangiformes > Carangidae > Trachurus > Trachurus japonicus. Next base: position 16,547,846 of record NC_140918.1, read on the forward strand.
TACAACAACCTATATCTGTGTTTTATGAATACACTTAGGCCAGGGTTGCCAACTTTTGGTCCTGGGCTGGAGTGAGATTCTGTTGGCGGGGGGGGGGGGGCTGTCTATAATAATAATTAGTTTTTCTCTCTGTCTCTCTCTCTCTTACACTAGGCTACATCAGTTGTTCTGCAAGTGTTAGTCTAGTCTAGTTACTAGAAAATGTAGGCTACATCATGTGCTACAAACTGCTGACAATCATGCAGTTGTAAATTCAGATCTTTTTCATGACACATGCAGCTTCCAAATCATTTTAAATGACCACAAGAATAACACAACAGTGCCAAAAAGTAAAAGGCGGGACATCTCCTTTCAGACAAATTAGGATTGATATATTTGTGTTACAGTTAATGACTGAAAACAATAGCTTTTAATAGGGAGAAAATGGTCAATCTGAAAAGCTACAGTAATACAATGATGAATACAGTCTGTCTAGATTATTTTACACACAGTCTGGGCATCACGGGAAGGGTGTTATTTTGTGGTTAACAGCTAACTGAAAGAGCACGAGATGTTCATAAACAATAGTGTTTGCTGAGCTATTAACCATGTCAAAAGTGCTTAGACATGCCCAGTGCTGTGTTGGAGTCTATACTGAACTTCCTGCTGTGCTGAAGATAGAATCAGAGAGATGTGGTGATGCGTTCACTTTCTGTTGTATATAATGAATTACATTTGAATAGTAATGGATCACTTAGCTCAGGAGAAAAAGTGGACAAACGTAGAGAGGTGAGATTTAATTTCTCCCTCTAGTGGCCAGTTCAGTCAATTACAGAGGAAATGAACGATAAATATGGTCTGTCTGTCTGGCTTTTCCAGACGGAGATATACAGAGTCTCAGAGCACAGGGCTTGATGATGGAAACATCATATTTTTGTCTAATATTGTCTGTTATGTCTGCTGTTATTTCACTTTTCTACTTGTTTAGATTATTTTCGAAGAAATGGTGCGGAGTATATCATTTAGTGAATAAATGCTGGCAATAGGGGATACAGGTTTGAGTTTTTCTACTCTCAACCCATACAGTGTGAATCTGTCATACACATAATATGAAGTAAGGCTCTGACATGAACTGTGTGTCTGAAATTATTTTTATTCAGCCAAAGGTCCTGTGGTAAACAGACACATAAATAGGCTAATAACAGGATGAAATGGTTTGTGTGTTGTATGAAAGACACAGTGTCTCTTATTCAGACATGCAGAGTGGTTGAGTGGGTGTTGTGTGTATTATATGTTAGACTGAATGGCATTATTGTCAGTGTTAGTATGAAGTTGTAGCAGTTAACTTCTTCATCTTGCTCAGTTGCAGATGAGACCGGAGTCAGACTGTGCGTTTTGTCTCTGCGAGTGTGTGGTTAGGGTTGTACAATAACAACACAGTGTCACTTCCTGTTAATGCACATTTCACAGTTGTAATATTTGAAGGGTTTTTTACTCAGTCCATCACCTTTGATGGTCCTTCGGTGTAAAGCAAACGAAAAAAAAGGACTCATCCAGTTCCATCTGGGAGGATTACTGCACTGCCCCTTTAAATGCACCAGCAGCATCCATCTGTCTGTGCGACTGCAAGCTCCATCACATGTTCATCAACATTTATGGATGTTTTATGGTTAAAAATGAGTGGAATAGTGGATGACTCACCCAGAGAGAAGGAGCAGCTTGAATGAGACCTGCAGATAACATCAGCCATATTTCCCTGCCCACTGCCTCTCACCCACTATCGCACACTATTCCTCTATACTCCACTCTGCTGCTCACTGGCTGCATCTTGCTTCTTCCTGTTTCCTCTGCAAAGCATGATGGGAGCGGCGACCCACTCTCGTTCATGCCTGCCGAGAGCAGCTGAGCAGAGGGGGAGGGGAGAGAGGGGAAGAAGACATGGAGGGAGGGGGGACTGCTGGCTGTGGGTGACGGTTACCATGGTCACTAAACCCCAGCTCGTGTGTGTGTGTGTGTGTGTGTGCAATGCATAGATGATGTCCTCACAGGGTCAATTCAAAAATCCACTATCCCACACTTTATACTCTCTTTCATTAAATCATAGTAATTAACTTATAAACTATCACAACAACAATGATGCAACAACATAACAATGCCTAAACTGTAGGCCTATTTTTATATTATATGGTTAATTTGACCAGACTCTGCATTACACACAAAGTTGTTCCGAAAAGACAAAAAAAAACAAAAAACATTTATCACATACAAATATACCAGAACATCTGGACCTGAACCAATTATAATTCATATAATAAATCGTAAAAATATAATATCAAAAATATCAAATAATAATAATACTATGATAACTGACTGAAATAATCTGTGATGTGCATTGATAACGTAGAGACTTGAAGAATCTTCTGGCCCAACATTTATCTTAATCATAAGCTTGAGTTTGACCCAAGTGCTTCCACATCTAAGAAGATTCTGGCCGTTATCCTCTTGTGTTGACTAACAGCTGGAAGATTTTTGTCAGAATTGATCCAGATGTGGAGGTAGCATCTGAGAGTCATGTTGCGCATGGGCCAGATTCAGGCAGTGGAACTGGGTGTAAGTATATGAGAGCAACAAGCACATTGGACTCAATCAGGGAGTGAGCAAAGGTACCTACGTCATTGTTTTTAAAGGCCTCGTAAGGACAGATTTGGTTAACATTTACAGTATATATTAAGATCACTCATTAATTGTTAAAAATATCACTCTCTGATCATCATTAAAAAATACCACTCCCTGATTCCAGGAGATTTCAGGTAATCAAGTTTGTATTTCCTAATTTTTAGGCACTTTATAGTGATTTGCCATATTCATGTTTGCCTGTAGCAGATGTTCAGCTAGTTAATAAAACATCCACATATCTTCTTGTTCTTTTCCTCCACTAATTTGTCAGACCTTGTTAGCCCAGTCCTGATAACCCCCTAACATGCAGCCACTTAACCTTCTCTTCACCTACAACATATCTCAAGGATTACAAGGAATCTGCAGGAGACACTGTGTACGCGGGTTTATTCAGGGGGCACTAGCTATCCTTTACCTATTAACTCATTCAGTTGAGAGCAAACTTCTTGTCTGTCAGGAGGGTAAATGTTTAAAGAACATTACTTGTCACACAGGAGAAGTCATGCACAAAAAAAAAAAAAAACACGTTTCCCGTTAAGATGTTACTCACTTGAGTCAGGTCATAGTTGAACCCATTTAAAGTGTATACATGAGGTTAGGTTCTGCTGACTCAGAAGAACCAGTAAGTGAAGTGAAACAGCCAAAGTTTCTTTTTCAGAACACAACCTGCTGAATTTAGTGATCCAGACTTGTGTCCAAGACTTTGCATCAATGTTCATGTGACCTGATCCAATGACTACCATCCTTCTCTCCTGTTTTATCCTCCATTGGATGATGCACAGGTGTCTTACATTCATGTTCGTCGCTTCAGATACAGTTCCACAATCTCTCTTTGTCATGTTTTTGTATTTTCTTCCTTTCTAACAAAGCAGGCGCCAACTACCCATTCACGAATATCAATTGCACACTTTACGATCCTCTTTACTTCAGAAAATATGCGCAAGTATACTGGAATTAGAAAGCCTCTGTTGTCATTGTAACCTCTGCATGCAATGAAACAGGAGTGATGCTAATCATTGATGCATAGTGGGAAAAAGAAAGTCAAGCAACATTAAAAAGCACAAGTCACAGATTCCTGCTAATAATAAAATGAAGATTATGTACATGCTAACATATTATGAAAATATGATCTTATGTGCATTTTATTGCGTAATAATTAAAATTCTGTCAATGTGAGTTTGAATTGTTGATTGTTACAGAAGTGGCAGTATTGCATTAAAGTAAAGTAGTCTCTCAAAGTGTATTTGCTTCGAGTGTTCTTATGGCTTTGGGGCAGAAACTGTCTCTGAGTCTGGAGTTGTGGATTTCCACAGACCTAGTTCTTGCCAGGGGGCAACAGTTTAAACAGTTAGTAACCAGGATGTGTGGAGTCCTTAGTGGGTCCAAGTCTTTTCTAAATTGGCAATGACTGTGAAAATCATGTAGTGTGTCCGCAGAGTTATGCAACATAAGTGTTAACTCCTGAAGATGCTAACTAGCCAGCACTGGCTAGTCAATCTCATCATTTTCTGATAGTGATTCACTGAAGCCTCCAATCTGCCCTGAAGACACAGCATTGCTCGAAGGATGTTTGAAAACCTCTTATCTTAATGGCACAATGGGTCTTCTTAAGTGACAATAAGGAGGCATGCGTTCAGAGTAAACATAGAAGACCCTCAGAGGATGTTCTGTTACTACTGACATAACCCACACTGTAAAACATACAAACAAACAAACAAAAGAAAAAAGATGGTAATTTTCTGGGGGGTACCAAAACATCCTGTAATATTTTAAAAATGGTATTTATTTATTTATTTTACAGATTTTCTTTGTTTATTTACAAGAGACAAGACAGCCTGTTCTTGTAATTTTGATGTGTCATCTTAAACTTCAGGGGGAAAAATGTTAGTTATTATTAAGAAAAACTTTTTTACTGTGAAGTTGTTGGGTTTTTTTGGTGCTTGATGTTTTCTCTCATGATTACATTTGTACAAATGCTCAGCTACTGAACAAGTGAAGCACGTGATAGTGCGTGACACAGATAATAAAGGAGTTATTCAATATTCAAGCTTTGGGAGTTCTGTCCGTCATGTTCTGCCCTCATAACTCACTTTCTGTTTTAGTGGAAATTACTTTACTTATGTGTCTGTCAGATGGTTTGCTTCCTGCATTACCCCAAACATGTTACACCTGTGTCTCATTACCTGCCCCCCTTGTGTGTATTTAGTCTCTGTGTTTGTCTCTGAATTATAGTGTTGTTTATTTGTGTTTTGCCACTGTCTCTCAACCACTCAAAGTCCGTAACACTTAACACAAGCCACATTTGGCCTATTTATCAACACACAACATTTTCTATGCATTTGGTCCTAGTACACACAGCCACACAGTGATGACACATTAAGGACAATTTGGGGCTATCTCTCCCAATTCATACATATTGTTTCACTGTTTTGAAGTGCAACCTAAACCGTCCTGTCACTTCTGCAAATGGTAAATACTGTACATTGGTCTTGTCTTAAACCAAAAATAGAAAAATAAAAGTCAATAGCTTGCAAGCATAACCAGCTCTGACTTCCCCTCCTTGTGACACCACAACATCAGACACAAGTAAACCTGACGGAGCTAAACCCCGGGGTAAAATAGACAGTACGTTGCTATACAAAAAATGCAGTTGATTTAAGTTGAATGAGGGAATCTCTCTCTCTCTCTCTCTTCCGTCTGTCTTTGTAATGTTAAAAAAAGACCTGTTTCTGCAACTTTTGTCTCAACCTGAGAGCATCTGGAGGAGCAAAAACCTAATCCAATTTCTACAGATGCAGCTACATCTAGTGGTTGCATGTGGAAAAGCAGCTTGGTTAGAGCTGTTTTCTTTTACACTAAACATTATTTCCATCACTGCAATGATGCTTGCTCAATTTTTACAAGCAAGATGTGGCTTATGAGTCCCAAAGTATCTCTTTTAGCTACGAGTTACATCAAAGCTTTTCCAAGTTTTGGTGTAATTGTGGATACGTGTAGCATTACTGCTTTACTTTCAAAATTAACTTGAAACACATTAGATTTATGCTTTGTGTAGTTCTCCTTTTTTTTAATTGAAAGGGCTGTAAAGATGAAATCATTGTTTTGAGAAAATGCACATCCTATCAGCTTAAACTCCAGTCAGAGCACAACTGCTTCCCTAAGCTCCTCTATGGGAGCCACCTTGGACGGTCTTTCACACAGTGGATGAGACAGTCCTGAATGTGGCTTGGCTCAGGGTAACTGCTCTGATGTTAAGGCTGACCTTTCACCTCTATGGAAGGCATGATTTAACAAAACAAAACAAAAACCACACACATTTGAAATCTTCGAGCAAGTAGTTTCTTTGTTCTTCTTTTTTTTTTGCACATAATCTGTTGGAAAAGCAGATTAGGCTGGATATACGTGGGACAAAAAAAAAACATCACTTGTTGCAACTTGCATGACAAGTCTCTTGGAGTCCAGGGAAGGATAAAATAGTGTTCCTGTGGGCCACCGGGTAAAAATAACTTCATGTTCAGATTAGACTTGAGGCCAAGATGCTTTTAGAAAACCAGCAGGTCCAGTCCTGGCACTGCTGTGCTGTGAGACAATGCTTTGAGCTCTTCATGCTTTTCAGCAGGATGTAAGCCCAGAGAGATTGTGCTGGAGCCTGTGAGTTTTGAGAGGGCTCAAAGAATAATGAATTTCTCCTCTGGATTTCCCCTGATTGGTTAATAGCCCACAGACCTGATGTTCACGCCAATCAACTCAACAAATCAGCTCAGAGATCGTTTTCAGCGGGGGAGGGAATGATTGGGGATAATCGTGTTTGCCATTCCAAATAGGGTTCCTGATGAGCATGCTTTGTGTGCAATTGCGGCCTGCCACCGCCAACAATATTAAAACCTTGTTATAAATGTTTTTCAGGCCCACACAGAATAATATTAGTCTGTGCTTGATGCTCATGGTTGTCTTACAGCAGCACATCACAGAGCCCAAGTTATGAATGTGTTAATTTTCAATAGAAGATGTGCAAAGGCAAATTGACAGTTCACTTAATTGGAGGAAATGTATTTGCTTAAAACAAAGATGTGCCTGTCTGCCATATGTAACAGGGGCTGGGCAGTGGTGTTTTCACTGAGTAAATATATTGACAGATTATTCTGCTATTATTTTCAGTGTGGGAGTGGATTGTGTATTATTGGTAACAAAATGTTCTTTACCTCTTCATCTTTGAAGCTGGACTCTGAAGTTGTGACTTGAACATAAAAACAAGGCAGAGATGCAGAAAGAAACTGAAGTGGATACCAGCAATGACAGAGTAGGTGGATGAGTCGTTTCACACCTCTGTATCAATCTCTTAAATGTGTTAAGATGGAGACTGAGAGTTCAGATATGTGCATCAAACGCTGAAGGATTTGGATAAAGACATTTTTCCTCTGTATCTTTTGAATCAAATGACTGTGAGTATTGTGAACAGGTCAATCTAATTTGGAGAATTTACTCTTGACAGGGTAGTGAGGTCAAAAAGTATTGAAAGATGGACTGATGCATTTTTGGTTTTTACACTTTGATTAGATTTTGGATCAATAATGAAAAACAGAACATTTTCATCCTTGTAGTTCTACATTGTTTAGATACTCGGAGGTTGAATATTTAAAATGAATCCAGAAAGATGTTGTGAATTTTCAGGAGAGAAAATTGCAAATTTAATTTTCTCATCTTAACTTAAATGTCATGGCATCTTCATAGTAGTATCATATACGAAAATATGTTGCATCCAAAGACACTGCTCATTTCTCAGGCTTTTAATCAGACACATTCTGTAGATTCCAATCATTCACCTCTTTCCCCTGCCTACATGCTGATGAAGACTTGATCATGCAATCACACGGTTGACTTGTGACTTTGCATATAATTAGCTATCTCAATGACATCGTTCACCTCCACGTGTGCAAGTGTTCCACCAAAACAATTTCCCCCTTTTCCACTGGTTAGAGAAAAAAACAAAACAAACTCTAATACCCACTAACATCAGGCTTTTGTCAGCAGTGGCGACGGGTACAATCACACCCAGGTCAAATGACACTTGTCACCTGCCCAGCACAGAAACACTGGGATACAAGAGTGAGCTGCCCTCCAAAATAAGTTAGTTTAACTGTAGCAGAACGATAATGAACACAACCTGACCGAGCACTGTGGAGAGAGGTCAAAATCCACATTCACTACATTTTTTAATTTTTTTTATTGATTTTTTTTCTCACATTCTTGAGACATTTACCTTTTTTGACATATGGCAGTGAGTCTCTTTGATTGTACGTTCTCTGAGACAGTTAATTTAGTCTTCACTTTTTTTGTAAAGTAAGAAAATCTGTGTTGCTGTTGCTCTTGCAGGATGATGATGGTGGTGGTGTTCATAAAAAACGATTGTAACACTGGAAATGAAACGATAATGTAGAACTGCGCTTCAACGTCGCCTCATGGAAATGGAAATGGTTGGAGATGCAGCAGATTCTTAAACTTAACTTGGTCCACCATGGAAAGGTAAAGCCACCTACTGTCTCATCACCATTTAAACTGGTTTTAATTGCAGCTGTAATTGTCCATGGGGAAGTGAAATTAATTCCTGTTTCCACATGCTCAGCCTTTGGTGTTTTGTCAATTACACTTCCATTTGCAAAAAACTATAAACAGATACAAATGAAAGCATACATTTTTTATGTTGAATCCTGCAGTGTCCGAGTGCTGTCTTTCTTGAAGAGACCTACTCAAGACGACTGATGCTGGCAAAAGGTAAGCACACAATACAAAACTTTAACTTTAGCACCCACAGTTGTCTCTGTGGCCAGCTCCTTCCTTCATAACACGGCACCAGAGGATGCCAGTGTTATGGTACGATGATGCATCTCCCATCATGTTGGCTACAGTTTGTCCTCTTAACATTCTAGTCCCCTTGACTTTGTAATCTGTAATCCAGGAGGGGAACTGCTCTTTCCTCCTCCTTAGAACGAGAGCAGAGAAACGTATTGCCAGTGTGCTTCACAGTACTCTCAGTACTTCTGCACCAACAGGGATCAGGTTTTTCTGTACTTGACTGACGACCAGCAGTGGTGCCAACCTTTGAGTTGCCCTGGACAGCATCAACATACATTCATAGGACGTGACATAAAAATGATGCCGTGATAGATCACACATTGAACATCCAGGTAAGACAATATCCTCATATGGATCAGCATGGTTGGATGACAGCAGAAGCCAAGACATCACACAGGTCTTCCACAGCAGCTCAATATTACAGCTCTGTCATTTTAAAGTCTTCTTCATAGTGTCCCCAGAGAGTCCTGGGACTCCTGCTCGTTGGCCAGTATCGTCCGCCCGTTGTCACTGTAGCTCCGGTTTGGCAGGAAGGACAATCTGAAAGAGAGAGAATTATTAATATAAGTCACTGGCACAGAATAATGCCAAGACCATCAAAGTCACGTGTTTCATACATTTCCAATGCAATGCACAGAGATACAGAATGTCAAACAGTTTTTGACATATTCATGATTTTAAAAGACTTATTGATAATGGTGGGGGGGTTGGTTGATACATTATAATGCAGAGGCAGCTCAGGGATGCAGTACTTACTGTAGCACTTCTGCCTAAGAAAAGAAATAGGTTTGATTGCAAGGTCCGTGACAGCAATACAATACATTTTACTGGTTTTGTTCTGTCTAGCACCACAACAAAGGACAAGGCATCACACACTTACTGGAAACACAATAACAACACAATAAAAAGATACCAGGGCCTCAGAGTGCTTGGCTATCACAAAGACTGGCTTGAGAATAAACGAAAAAAGAAAATAAAACCACAATTTGATTACTCTTGTAAGAAAGGTCCAGAGAAAAGGTTTGGGTCAAAGCAGACATGGTCATGCCATTGCTCTGCTGGCACAAACAAGCAGAGAAGATGGTTTCTGTGGAAGGGCCATGTGGGAATAGAGGAGAAAGAAAGCCTGGGAAATGAGGAGAGAGAGACAGGGAACCACTGTCGACATACTTCTCAAAGTTGGTGGCAAAGTGTTCTGCAAAGAGGGAGGAGGAAACAAGGGGGAAAAGATGACTCCCTCTGAAGGATCCAAGCAGATGATTAAGGCAAACTTGGAGAAAGGACAATTTACTGCTTGTTTTTGCAGGGATGGTTTATTTAATCTATAAACTTTAAATATGAAAAACTCAGCAAAAATGAAAAATATTTAGTCATTTAGCGAGTTTGTAGTATATTTTCCCTGGTCTGTTTACAGCCAACAGTCTGAGCTCAAGAATACAGCTGCAACGTCTATTTATTTATAATCTGACTACATGTTTGTTCAAGATGCTCCAGCATCTGCAGAAATACACACAAAAACATAACGACATGCCAAAACAATGCAGTAATTACATAATGAAATCATGTTACTATCATGGTGAATAGAACCACTTAAAGAGAATAACGAAGCAAAAATCAATTTGGCTTTATGTACATGGAAGATTTTACAAAACCCTTAAAATCCTGAGGTTGAAATTCCTCACAAATGCAGGAACAACTTTTAACAAGGAGCCCCATTCACTCGATGTTTGTCTGTGTCTTGCTGTTGCAACCAATTTCAGTGTTCCAGTGAGAGCGTGCAGGTAATGAGTCTTTCCACCAGGGTGTCTTTGGTTAAACTGTAAATTAACAGTCACTCCAGTTTACACTCCACATGCTGCAGCGAGAAGACCTTTACTCTAGAGGAGCTGCTCATCTTTCCTGCCGTGTGAAGATTGAAGCACCTCACGAGCAGTGGCGGCTAGGAAATGCAAACAAGCACACGCACACACACCTCTGAAGGGTGAAGTCCAGGTGGATCACTTCTAGTTAGTCCCTTTGATTGGTGAGTGTTATTAGACCATTTACTACAATGGACCCACACACACACACACACAATCCCATGCACAGGCACGTCCAGGCTGAGGCAGCAATGGGGGAAAGATAAACAGAAATGTCCTGTAACTTCTGCTCCTTTGTTTTGTGTGTTTTCTGTACTGGGAGTCTGTTTACTGTCCAAACACTGCTCTGCCTCTCTGTCCGTCCATCTGTCCGTCTGTCTCACAGTCATGGATGAGATTCCCAACATCCATCAACCATGGGAGGAATTCTTATCTGACAATACTAACCTAAAATACTAAAGAAGATACTGAGGGAAACTGGCAACTGGATTAGAAATAAACACGCAATGGTCTGAGGTCAGAAATCTCCTGAAGAATATCAAACAACAGCATTATCCGTCATATGAGTTACAGTGAGAGATAAACAGGGAAATTAGGGAGAGAGGGGACGATATGCAGCAAAGCACCATGGGTTGGACTCAAACTCGGCCAGGTGAGCCATCAAGGCGTGTAAGTATCAATTAGAAAGTGTGAAATGGAGACAGGAAAAATCCAGTACACCCCTGCCCGTGCTTCACACATTCATTATCACCTCACTCCTCTGACATTCAAATGCCTTGAGTTGATTAAACATATCCATAAAAAATGTAAATCACACTTTGAGTTTACTCTGGTGGAGATGCACTCACTTTTGACGTGTTTGCACATCCAAATCACATAAACCTGGATACGTCCATGTCCTGGTTTTTTATGAGCATAAGTCCAGAATTTAACAGCAACACATCACATTGATAAACATCATTGTAAATTGGCCACAGTTAAACCAAATGCTGTTTAACATCTGTAATTGTGGGGTATGAAGGGTATGTCAATAAGCACTCTATAAACCCGGCTACTTCGTGATCTGAAAAACTCCAACAATAAAGCAGTCTCATGTCAGCAGCAACAGCAGCTGCTCCTAGTGCCCTGAGGAAGATCATGAGTTTATTGAGTTTGTTTAGATTGAATTGCCATGTAGATATCCTTATCCAGATAGATCCTCGTCCAATGTGAAAGTTTTTTCACACTGCTCTTTATCATGTACAAAAGGAAAAGAAAAGCCCTGCCCTTTGACCCCTCTCTGATCTGACCCCATGGCCATGACGTCACTCTTACATTCAGCATCATTAAATTAATACTTTTCTAAACATCAGTTGGATTTACTTTAATCCAGCATCTTGAGAATAATTCACATATTAAATTCACATGTTCAGCCAATGACCAAAACACTAGCATACCACTATAAGAGCAAAAATGGTGTTTATAATTCTTATCACCACAAATTCAACCACATTCAGTTGAGGTACAGGCCACTTTGCCCACTTGCTGTACATATATGGTCGTGTTCATGATCAGAACAGGAACGTGTTATCCTTAAATCTTATCCATAAGGCCCAGGCAGATGTTTTGACTCCACATATCAGCTGATATACGACACTTAAATACATACAGACTAAATATATTAGTCCAAAAAATGGAACGTACAGTATCTATTCTTGGTCGTTGAGTGCAACAGTGCGGCCTCCCCAAATTGGCAAGTCTCATCTATAGCATTAAAACATTCAAACAGCAGGTTTTTTTCCACATAAGAAACATTCCCAGAGCTTAAAAACAAAATGTGGGGGGTGGGGAGAGTTGGAACTTTCCCACAAGTTGAATCAAATCTTATAAGATCAGTTTGAAGGCACGGCAAGGCTGACACTTTGTCCAGAGAGAGACTTTAGTGGTCAGCTCCAACCAGAGCTTTCCCTCCGGTGTCTCCTCTAATCTGTCTTGCCGTCTGTTTTTTCACAGCCCCGCTAAAAACGGAGGAAAAGGTGAGAGGGATTTCTCTTTCAGCCCATGCACTGTGGTCATTTTCCATAATTTAGTGCATTTAGTGGGCAGCAAGACATTTTATGAAGCCGTGTCAGCTGTCAATTATGATTACAAAATTAAAACTTGTAGAGAACAGTGACGGCACATGGTCAGCCCGAGGGAGAGAGGGAGAAAGAGAGGAACATCTTGCAGTATTTTAGTAATTTGTCTCATGGGGAGGCTTAAATATGTGGAAAATGTTTGCTTCTATTCTGAGATAATAAGCAGCAACTGAACCTGAAGAGAACCAGTGAGCTGATACTGAAATTTTAGACTCTTTGTGTTGGATTGGGTCATGAACATCTGACATTATTTAGTTCATCCAGTTTTTGGCAATGGCCCTTCAATGTATTTACTTCTCTGACACAGCACACTACAGTAGTTTTCACTGTGCCGCCTCTGGATTCAAATTAACTTCACACATACAATGGAATGGAAGAAAAACAAAGCAGCGTGCAGTTTAGTGTAACTGTATCCTGATTGATTTGCTATGCCCTTTCCCACAGCTGTATCGGTGTCAATTACACCAACACAAACTGGACATTTCCTTCTGCTACCGAGTTCAACTGGCAAATTTAAGGTGGCGTTTTACAGCTGAGCCGTAGTCATATTATTCAGTTTACTGGTCATGACGGCATCGTGTGTCTGCATGCTGCCAGATTTGATGTTTTCTGTCATTTACTTTGATCTGTGGCTGAATTCCAGAGTAATAAACTGAAACAGTCAATCAAAATAGAAATAATCCAGCTACGTGCTCAGGAAAAGGCTGAGAGTGAGGAGGAAATTCAGACTCCTTGGTTAGAAACTTAGATTTAGTTCTTTTGGGGAAAAGGAGACATTTTCAATTTGAAAAAGGTTAGATGTTACTGTATATGTTACATTTTTAAGGCAGCTGTAACTTATCCTACAAGTTTTTGTCAATGACGTGTGAATACTTTGTAATTTCATCTAAGCCATGTAGTGGTCCTTGTTTAGGATTCACGCATAGTTCTGGTGTTTCTAAGTACCTGTGAGGGTGAAATCTTAGCTATGATCTTATTGCAGTCATTTCATATTTCGCTCCGTTGCATTCCCTGACTCACAAAACAACTTCATGGTCCCCTAAGTGACTTGTGTGGAAACGTCATCTGATCCGTGACATGACCTCGACGGAGATTGGCACGAGATAGAAGAGAGATTTGTGTTCCTTTAATTTTACGCTATTATCTTTTTGAGGACATTCAACAATCAAATTTCACTCTTATCTCCTCACTTTCCGAACTGAAGTGGCGAGGAAAGATGTGAGAGGAAGATAAGGTGTGTTTTCCCACAAGAACGCAGAGGGACGTGGTGGCCAGACTGGCCTTAACGATACAGTGACAGAAGGGTCATAGCTGTAAATGCTGACAGTGCGCAAACTTCTGTCTGGAACTCTACACCAAATTTTTGTATGTATCTTGAGAACTTCAGTCAAGCTGATAAAGGTTAAACTAGTTTATTTGTATTTAATAATGAAGATTTTTCAGTATTTATCCATCTTTCCATGGCCACACACGGAAAGAGATCATGTACAGACTGAAGTGCTGAGCAGCTCCTGCACTTGAGGGAACTTCATGGGCTAATTAAGCTGAGTGAATTCATCAACACACGCTGAAAACTGGGCCAGTAGGCTTTAGTGTTTCTAGTTCAACATTTATGTTGGACAGGTCAAGTGGGAGTCGGAAGGATGCGGCATGGGACCTGCAGTCCAAGCACAACTTTGTGAATGATAACATTGTAAATGAGTGGTTGTGATCGTTTCGATCGAGTTGTTTGAATTTAGCAGCACCCTAAGCTCTTGCCATGTAAACAAAGAGATGTTTTACAAGCTATCACTCAGCCATATAGTCTGATTTGTTTTTATTTTTGACTTCTTAGATGTGGGACATAATACCACTTAACCTGACTAATAATACATTACATGCAGTTTTTTATTTTTTATTTACTCACTGCTATATACAAGGTCAGTTCATCTCCCCTCTCTGAAGTTTGGAGTTTCATGTTACTTCAGGACTAAACAGGGCCAGACACAACATAGTGAAACTTTGAGCAGCACAACAGGAAATCAACTTATAAATGTACACCGCACTATAATCAATCAATCAAAAGCTGCGGATAGACTGAGCTTTCACACAAAGCACAAACAAACAGTCACAGCCTGCCTCTTGGCTCCTCTCGGCCTCCTGTCTCCAGCCCCTGCTTACTGCTCCTGAGCCACGTTGATCCCTCATCTTTCCTGGAGCTGCCATTCTCCATCCGCCCACCAGATGTCCCTGCACTTTCTTCCTGGCTCCAGTTCCACTTTGCGATTGATAATCACCTGAGCTTCTTTGTCCTCCCACACACCTGTTGAGTTTCCTCATCACCCCAGTCTCTATTTAAACCCGCCTTTGTCAATGCTACAATCTGCTGCCATCAATGAAATCCCACAAGAAGTGATTTTTAAATGGCCTAACAATTCAGATTATAGTGCCTCCTGCCGAAATCTCATTAAATTGACATTTCAAAGGATGGTGACCAGGGTTTTGAATGAGATTAATTTTTCCTCTGACATCAAAATACATTCTGAGAGACCTAAGATGCTAAACTGGAGTGTCTTTGCTTCTCTGGAAATTGAAAAATACTGATCACACAGTGACAAATGTAATCACAGGTGTCCAAGTTTCGCTAAGATTACGTTCACATGGCAAAAATGGCTTCAACATTAAAAAAAGTGCCTTTAAAATCAAACTGTGAGACTCACCAGCTGTGCCTCAAATGCCACACTGGTGTTCTGTGACCCATTAATGAGCAGGAACTGGGTTTCTAGGACAGAAAATCTTCTGCATCGCATGTTTGGCCTGGTGTTAAACTGTAGGTGAATGTGCAGCCATTTTTGAAGAAGAAAATCTCATCAAGCAGTGAGCTGCAGCCAGGATATATCTTATAAAGAGCATTAATATAAATATAAATATAAATTTTCTCCATAGCACCCAGCCCCAGTGCTGTCTGTGTGTCAGCGCAGACTTCAATCATATGCTACACAATGGCTTTAAGAAAACAAAGTAAATATTTCAATTTCTCAAAACAGAGCTTGTTATATTAGAGACAAAAGGAAATAATTTAATCTGACAGAGTTTTGGGCCTGATCTCCCCCGTCCCACTGGCACTGAGTCACTTCCTGCTCAGAGATGGGCTACCTGGTCGTGAGATGCTGCTTCTATTTAAGACCTGTGCCTGTGTGTGGCATCAAAATGATTTTTTTTTCTCAAATGAAAGACTTATTTTCATACTAAACATTTCTTTTTGTTAGAGTAAGTCTTGTTTACCCAGCAAACCTATCTTTATCTTGGCTAATTATTGGTGAATATGATACAGTGAAAATAAAAATAATAATACAGCTGCATTTCTAACAATGTTTTCTGTTTTAGTAATCCCAGCAGAATTTAAGTCAATTCAATCATTCTTTTTTTTTCTCAACAGCTCCAAATAATTCAGTATCTCACACTGATTTACACTGCCTCTTTTTTTTTGTATGAAAATTTTTGATTACTTCAAGTCCTAATATCTGATGTTTAATTCATTACAAAAAAAGATGTAAAAGCTCTATAAAATATATTCATTCTTCATGGTCCAACCTATCCCAAGATTCACTGAGCACCAGTAGGCTAGTGAATGCAAACAACATTGACAGAGTGCCAGAGGATTATGTTTTTAAATGGAAGTATTGGGTTTCAGTTTGGTTCAACAGCTAAGGGCACTATTGTTAAAACCTGCAGGTCTTAAAACCAAACGTGTGAAAATGCGTGAAGTTGCTAGGCTACAGGAGCTGCACTTTGCAACACAACGGTAACTCTAGTAAACGACACCAACTCATTTTGGTTTGGCCTTCATGGTCTATGATGGCCACAAACTGGGCTGCAGGTTATCGATCTATATGTGTGCATGAGTGTAAAGCTATTGTGTCTTTACCAAGGGGGGAGTTGTGGGTTCTACAAGTGAAGACCACTTCCGTGTTCAAAAAGCTGCAGTTCCCGTCCGGCCTCTGGGGGCTGGTGCCAGAAGTGAGCAACTCTCCATTGACCGCCATGTTAAAATAGCCGATTTTACAGCTTAAAAAAAACATATTTACAGCCTGGTGCCTTTTATTTTTTTGGCAAACCGCTGCACCTCTACAAATATGGAAAGTATACTCCCACTAAAATCCAAGATGGCGCAGTTCAAATGCCCGTAGTAGGAGCACAAAACAGACTCCCCCAAACCAATGGGTGACGTCACGGGTGCTACGTCCATTGTTTTTACAGTCTATGGTCTTTACCATGAAGGTCCTCCAGCTGAGAAGCTCAGATGTCAGTCTGTCTCAATGTTTCAGACATCCAATCGGTAGATCTTTTTTATACCCGACTGTGATGGTTGTTTTTATTTAATAAAACTCAATTAAAATAAAATAAAGCGGTCAACATGCAGCCTAGGACAGAGTTTTATCTGGCTGTACCAGAAATGTTGGACCGAGCTCTAAGCACTGCAGAACCACTTCGCGATACCACAGACAAAAAAAGACTGCGCTATCTTTTTGTCAATCGAACACACACAATCACACTCAGACACAGAACAAACAGACTTGTCAGTCTCTATAACTCCAGATTCAATCTTTTGGCAAAGGCTGAAACACAGCCGTTCGCAGCTAAACTCTGTCTGAAAAGCAGCAGAGGAAGAACATCAGCACAAATGGATTATGGCAGATCTGACAGGGACACAGAGGAGACACCTCGCTCTAAGCTGCCCGTCATCTTTCATCGTCGGGTCTCAGGATGCATTCACACTCCGTGCAGATAGTTTGTGTCTGATGCAATCCTGATCTCCTCTGGGTTTCTACAGGTCACTGCTTCTGAAAGCGCAGTTTCAACAGGGAGAGAGAGAGTTGTGAATTGGTCACATTAACTTTCATTTTCAGTTTTGTCCCCAATTCTGACTTTTCTACACAAGGGAGACAGAGCAAAGGAAAAAAAAGGCATTTGGCATCCTTTGCAAAATGCCAGACACACAGCAGGTCCTCTCTTATCTGAGAGAAACATGATTAAAAGCTAATAAATCAAAAACCTTTACAGAGACTGTGATTTGGCCTTGAACACAGAAACATTACAGGCTTCAAACCTTTATGTCTGAATTTAGAAACTGCAATAGCAGCTACAGATTTTAATATAGCCTACTATACATACTATTTATTGAATTTGCCATTATTTTGAAACTCTGGTGTTAGAAAAACATGTCTGTGTTAAAATAAAAAAGACTGTTGGGATGATGATTTTGTTACAACAATTAACTCTTTACTTTTCAGATGTCATATTAGTGTCAGTTTTCATTTTTCTATGGGCATTCTTCCCTAAAGACAGAACTAAAGGCTGTCAGATGTTATATTGTCTCATCTGTCAAGTACATTAGAGTGAAATCTGTATGTGGCCCAGCTGAAGATGAATCTGTGGGTTCAGAAAAACTGTTCATTACATTCTCCTGCTCGCTCGCTGTTGCTAAGGAAACACACATGCGGAAAAACACTATGAGCAAAACAATAATTTACACAAACTTTTTAAATGCCTGGTTCATTTAAAGGCTGGAGGCACAGAGAAAACTGCAGAAAGTCAGTTATGAGGAAGAAGGAAGTAAATATACAAATTAAGGAAAGCCAAAGACAAAAAAAAAAACCCTGAACATTAGCTGGACAGTGTATGGACCCTCATCTGAGGTGGGGTAATGAAGGAAGTATGACACATGCTAATCAGATCTGCAAAGTAACCCAGTTTAGCCTCGTCCTCTGTTTATCTCACCTTATATAGGTCACTGTCAGCTTCGTGGCACAACATTCATCACGATTAAATCAAAGTTAACATTTAATATGGCAGGTCAACAATAACAGCTATACAGTATGGTTCATTTGAAGACATGTAATAACTTTATTACTTCCTACAGAAGTCAACCTATGGAATTATTTGAAATTTTATATGGTTAAGACTTGAAGCAGACATCAACATTATTGCTAAAATATGCGGTAAATGAATTATAGCCAAGATTTGGGTATGATGAGAAAACAAATAACATCACTTATTGCACACTAACTTTTCATTGTCTTGTACATTCATTACCTCACCACCTGTATTGGTCCCAGCTGGTTTTCATAGACAGCTACTCAGTAGGGATTCAGAACTAACTTTTTCTAAATGCTACCATCAGCATGCCAATAAGGCAAATGTTTTGATGGTGATTCATCCTGACTGAACCAAATTACATAACAATTCATCCAATAACTTTGAGTCATGGACTGACAGAGCAGCCTGCTCAAAGTAAATGGAGCCACATGAATGACCTCCTTCTGAACACCTCCAGGACCAGGGAGATACGCATAGACGCATAGAGGTCCGCAGGTCCACCCTTCAGCCAGTCAATATCTGAGGTACGGACACTGAGGTGGTCCAAAAACAAATGTTTCTGTTTTTGTTTTTGTATCAAATCTGCCTCTGGCTCTGCTCAGTTATGGTGTGCATTAGCGACTTCGTTGCTGAAATGTCTTGTACTGTAGCAGAACCCAAACACTTCATTGACATGTTAATAATTTCATAAAATCTATATTTGGTCTAGGGGGTCTTTAAATATTTTCCTGGTGTCTTTATTTCCGGAAGTTAATTTATCTGCCATACCTTTGATTGAGTTTCTATCATTCTCAGAACAATGTCTTCCTGTACTATCTACCTAACTGTACAGTAACTGTAAAACATAAGACAACAGGCTACCAGACATCCTCCACACACACACACACACACACACACACACACACACACACACACACACACACACACACACACACACACACACAGCGAGAGAGAGAGTTTCTAGTCCATCAATCAATGACAGGCAGAAAAGTCATATTTAATGTTTGGCATGCAGGAAGAAGCTACTGAAGCTTTAACTGAGAACACAATGTCTGAACTGTTTCCTAGAAAACATTTTAACTGAATTGAAGTGAATTAAATCTAAATCTATTGCTCCTTTGGGGGAAATTTGCTCTGTAAATGGAGTTTAAAGTAAGAACACATGATCAGCACAAAGAAAACAAATGAACAAACAAATCCAAAGAATGCCTGACTCTCTCATCCGCAAATTTAATATTGGCTCCACACAATGTACATGCCTTTATGTTGGATTTTAAATTAGGCCATTCAATCATCTATTGTCCATTGTTTATTCTCTCTTTCGGGCAAACTGAGAAATGAAAAGTATGTGATTGACCTGGAGCTAAAGAGAGACTTCTGGTGACTATACACTAACTCATTGTACTATTAAAGTTGCACATGTATTCTAGGGTGACAGCATGGATCTATTATAATACATCCATGGGTGACATATGGAGTGAGTAATAAAAAAAAAGAAGATGAGGGCAGCAGATGATCGATAATAACATCTGACTGTCAGCAGGCACTCATGCTCAAGTGAAGCAGAAATAAAAGGAATTCCTGTCAGTTTCCATTGTCAACTCTGTCAAGTAAATAAACTGCTCACCACTCATGATTTTCTCGCAAACGCAGCCAAATACAACAGAAACCCCACATTTCCAGAATCATTTGGACAGTCTACAGGTGTGATCTTATACTGTTGGTGACATGAGCTGGAAAAGACGTCCATTAAACGAGCTTCAGCAAATTCACAATGGAGATTGAGTGTGCTCGCACAGTGATGGGAAATGGTGATAGTGTGACTGCTTTGAAGCCCCATCAGAGACCTGGCAGGAGATCTGATGTGAAGTTCCATCATGGGGTTTCAACACCGAAATGAAGTTAAGGCTTATTTTCCTGCTCATTGTTGTTTTTTAGTGGTATCTCTGTCGGACCAACAGTCATCTGAGGTCCTGCAGAAGAATTAGATCAGGGATCTCTGGAAACCGTGAAATCAAGACTGAAATCAAATATAAGTAATAAGCCTGTGCTGTTGCATTTGTCTGATGGGTGCTTCGGCGCTCCACAATGTGACTGACTTATGTGACTGACTTTTGTGTGTGTGTCTGTCTGTGTGTGTAATAACACTAACAATGGCTGCATTTGGCATATTGAAAACAATAGAAGAGCGATCAATTTCATCCATCAGTTGTATTAATTAAACATCAATGCTTTTCCTGCTTAATATGTTTTCCATGAAAAAGGCAGTGCACTCCACCCTCTACTGACATGTTTGACTATATTTGTTTGCACATCAAGGAGTTTTTTTTTTCTTTTCTTTTTTTGATTTGATATTCACTGATAGAGAGTGAGATAATATATCACAAATTCAGTTCTAATACAGATCCAGCTCTTACAGAGCCTGGGTCTGTTTCACCCAGAGTGGCCACAGTCACATTTAAAGAAAAGAAACAAAGCAAGGCCTTTGTGTCTCTCAGAGAATAGACCACCCTTAATTGGATTTCAAAGAGCTGATTCACCCAGGTGGGTCCATTCTGTGGTCCAATTAGTCACCAAGGCAACTGTATGGGTGGATGGAGAGAGTGAGGGAGAGATGAGTTTTATTTAGAGTCACAGATGAGTTTAGGAAATCAAAAGTCAGAAAGTGAGGCGGATGAGGCACACCAGCAGCTAATGTCACCAAGTAGAACAGGAAGCAATCAGGACAAGAGTGACATTCAGATCATTCATTATAATTTAGATGTGACAGTTTCTCATCTTTTATTTTCCAATTCCCCTTCCTTGCTCTAGCTGTTAATATAATAATCAACATTATTTCTGTTTCTTAAGAAAGGCAGAGACACCCTAGGGAGCCAGTGATCAGTAGAGACGCACAACATTTTCTCACTTGGCAACAAAGGGGAAAAAAAGGAGCTAGAAAAAAAGGAAAGACGGCAAGTAGCAGGCTATAAGGGAGAGAAAATAGAGGTGATTATAAACACAAGACAAACACTCCACACCACTGTTCAAGAAAAAAAAAATTATAGAAACAAAAGATAAAAATCTTCTGTGGAAAAAAAAGACAGAGAGAGAGAACAGAGAGGAGCAGCTGGAGAAGTGTAGGTTTCAATCAAACAATAATAAATCATACAGGTCTCATGTAAATCACAGAATAGAGTGTTTACACTGCTCCAGCCTGTCTGTCTAAACTAAGTGTCTGTGGTCGATGAAACATACTCTCTTCCACCAGTGACCTGATTCTCATTCATACATTTACACGCCTGCAGGGCATGTTACTGCCTGAGTGACCATGTGATTGCCCTCCGGCATCTTGTGACAATCAGGATCAAACTCTCTGGATGATGACAGGTCATAATACTGTACATCCTCATCACAGATAACACAAAATGAGATGTGGTATTCTAATGACTAAGTATTACAATATTTAAAGGGGACATATTATGGAAATATCACTTTTTGAAGGCTCTTTAACATACATTTGGGGAAAGATCTGTAGTTCAGCTGTTGTTTGTTGCGTATTGAAAGGGTACTTCATTGAAACCTCTAAAAACTAGAATCGTATGTTTCTACCAACTTCTCCAGTTGCAGTTAATGCAGCATGTGAATTCTTGAGTTATGGCCAAAAACGTGTTTTGTGAACTCACTCATGACCACCAGCTACTTTTAAACTTTGATCGCCAAAACAGAATCGGTTCAGTGAGTGTTTGTGCCAAATTCCAAGAAATCCTCTCATGTCATTATTGGGATTTCACATTCATGCCAAAAACATGTCTAGTAAGGTCACGGTGACCTTTGACCTGTAAGCATTATCGTTCATCCTTGGGTCCAAGGGATCGTTTGTGCCAAATTTGAAGAATGTCCCTCAAGACGATACTGAGATATTGAATTCACTAGACGGGGGCATAATAAATTGCCTTTAGTCACGCCTGTCACTGGCAGGGAAGAATAAAAAATGTAATTGTCCAAATCAAAGCAGCTGAGGACAACAAACTCCAGTTTTAGATCACAGTACACCTACAGTACATTTGCTGTAATACAACTTGGTAGCTGTCTTATTGGACACTCCCTACCTCCAATCTCTGCACCTTAAGTTTCTAATACAACATCTATTATTGTCTCCAAGCCAAAACTGAAACAACCCTGATGATATCATTATGATATAATCACTTAGACATTATACATCTGTTTTAATTGGCTGAGCAGTGCTCCCCTTGACATGTGGAGAGGCCCCTTTACAGTAATTCAGCCCAAAAAAACAGTTACCAAGTTTACTGGGTCACTGGTTTTATCACTTCACTATTTCAGTAGCACTGTTCATTTATCATCATCTCATTCTGAATCCTTATGCACTGACCTAATTCCCCTACATGGAGCTGAGACTTCCATCTTATCTCAACAATCAAAACCGAAACAGTGGGATGGAAAAGGAGAAGAGATGCATGCATCCATCGAACTCGGCAGCACCCGCTAAAACCGAAGAGACACCTACCACCGCAGACATTTCAAGTTCTGCTGGTTTCAGATCATTCGGCAGCTGTGCTTTGACTTGGCATTGATGACAGATAGTTGAACCGAATCACCACCACTTTGATTGTACACACATGATAACAGTGGCCGCTGCTCGGCTGTATTTAACAGGACTTGTGATCTCAGTGCCGAGCTGAAGGTGAACTCAGGACAGGTCACAGTGAGTCTGATTAACTGCTACAGGAACAGGAGTCGTAGCTTGTTATTTTTCTCACCAGACACCTAACTCTGGAGGATAACAAGTTTCAATATGAGCACTTTGGTTAAAAAAGAAAGAAAGAAAGAAAGAAAAAACGAAAAATAATGAATAGTTTTCTTATACAGATTTTTCCTGTGTATGTTTGATTGCTTATTTGTAATCACTCTTGCATACCTTATTTTTGAATTCAAGCTCACAAATTCAGCACACATTACTGAGGTGCTGGTGTCGTGTGCCAGAAAGATGACAAAGATTACAGATAGTCATTTGTATTATTGTTTACCTGTGATCACACTGGGTAAAGGTAATGGAAAAGAAAAACTTAACATTGCTGAGCATCAGATGAGAGGATGAATGTCTCAGGTCTCTTTGCTAAATATGAAGCTAAGCAGTCATTATACCAGAGGTGTAGTGATTCTGAAACACCCAAACCAAGCCACAAATGTCCACAATCCTGAACCATGATTCTGAATGATGGACTGGTGAGGTCTGACTAATTTAATCGGCTCAAGATGAATAATAAACTTGATATTACAAACCCTCAACACACATTAATCATTTTAGTGGCTGCTGATTGTGGTGCTGTTTGACTGTATTGCTGTTTGTTGTATTGAAAGGAGTTTCTATTATTTTGTCCACTCCACTGATAAATATGTTAGGGGACCTCAAAATTGCATCTCTGTTCTTTGCAGATGGCGTCCTTGTACTTGTTAGCTGTTACAGTACATACAGATAAATATTATACAAAATGCATTGGTATTGGTTCGGTACTGTGAATGCAACAGGGTCAGATTAAAGTTGCCACCATCACTACGTTTTTTTTCTAATGCAATTATGGCAACTATGCAACACCTGTTAATTAAGTCATTGGGTGTAGGCTACATAGTTCACAAACAGGTTGGTCAGTTGGTCAATGCAGCTATGGTCTACTAGAGTACCAACAGTAAACAAAGACTAAAATGCTGTAAAACAGCACCGACACAAGGACATGAGGGACGGTATGACTGTATTTACTCAACAGCTTCAACCTGTTTTAGATCTAGTCTTTAGTGTCTTCTTTCTCTACCACTGGGCACAACACAAGGTCTTTGTTATTACTTTAATCACAAACAAGTGTCTACTATCCACTATGTGTACATGTGTGCGTGTGTGTGCGCACGTGTGTTAGGACCACTCAGAAAAATGGCCTCAATGTAAATGTCAATAATATGAACTTAAATATACTGGCCTAAAGAACTACAGAGGAAGAGCAGCTTTTTATCCATTTTCATTTTTTGGGACCATTCTAGTAATGTTTTTATGTTTGTATTTGCTACAGTAATTAATTCAAATATTGTATACTTCTCACACATACACACAAAAGCAAAAGAAAGAAAGAAAGAGAGAAGCTGCTTCTCTTTGTAACTTAAAACAACACACATTCACATAGAGAAACACCCACACAACACATACACCATCCGCCCACAGACAGTGCCTTGCCTAAATGCCTAGAGCTGTCTGACGAAATCATTCGACGGGATTCCTCCAGTAATTTTGGTTTCCAGTCTCCTGTCGGATGTAATCTGATTGTGTGAGTCTGTTTTCTGTCTGACAGATTTTTAGAGAGGATACCAGACACTGTTTGACCTCCTATTTCCTACACAGACAGACCATTCACACGTTACAAACTAAACCGATTGCAGGAAAGATACTGGACTGATACAGGCACTCCAAAATACACATGCACATGCATTTATACATCACCATAGAGCAATTGTTGGTCACATAGGACCACAATGATGCACATAAGCACAAAAAGTGTGAATGAAGTGCAAATGTGTGTGCTTTTGCACATTCAATACATGAATGTGTGCAGTATATGAGCACAAGCCATTGATATGATATCAGAGTTTCACTCGCGAGCCTTAGCTTACACTTTCTATGTATTATTTTGTCGACTGTGTGTATATCTGTGTGTGTGTGTGTAAGTGTGTATGTGAGTGCCTTTGTTTCTCTCGGGCAGTGAAGTATTTGTGTTAAAGTTAAACAGTGCAGACACAAGCAGGTCACCTCCTCCATCATCCTCCCCACTCAAAGGAGCTGAGAGCACAAACACAGACGTCAACTAAATCACCACCATTAACGTCAACAGATGCTCTGCTGTAACAAAAATCTGAAAAAGATTGTTGGACCCTTACGTGATGTTATACATTATCATTAAATATGACACTGTCTTTTCTCAGCATTTCAGATGGAGAACTACTCATTAGTGCAAATAGGTTCACTTTTCTTAAACACCAATTAAGGGAGGGAGGGAGGTAGGGAGGGAGGGAGGGATAACGCTGGGAAGAACACAGGATAATGGAATAGGAACTGAGATCAGATTTTGTACCATGAAAATGTGCATGTTTGCATGTTAACATTTGCTTTCTGTGAGGCAACAGTGCTGCTAACCACTAACCATAATCATCCCCCCCCTCAGGATACATTAGGTTGTTTATTTGATTTATTTAAAGAGGAACTATGCAGGATTTGGAGCTTAGCTATGCTACATTTTTTACCTTAATTAAACAGTTTTGGAGTAATTGTGATGGTTTGAAATGGCTTAACTTGTTACGAGTGAGAATGGAGGCTCTCTGCCTTCCACATGCGTGTTACTTATTGCATCTCTTGGCTGAAAAACAAACTTTGCAAGATCGGGGTGTCCCAGCTCTCATCTCTGCGCACCGCGACACAAACGTGGCTTGTAACCCGTAATCTCTTTATGACGGATTCAACTACACAAATATGTGACTGAGCTATACTTTTAAATTTAAATATGTGGGTTTCATTTTAGTTCAATAACAACAACTGACTGCTGGGGTCACGGCCTTAAAGCCTCAGGGTTTCGTGAGCAAAGGTTACATGTCACTGAGGTTGCTAGGCAGCAGGAGCTTCGCTTTGCAATGCAGCTGTAATAGATGCAGCTGATTTCCTGTGTGGACCAGACGGCCCCATTTCAGTTTAGCCTGGTGGTGGTCCACGATGGGTGTGAAGCCCCAGACCATTGTAGACCGCAGGCTGCAGTGGATGTGGACCGTGAACTGGGTCATAGCTTCTATCTGTTGATGTATTTCTTCACCCAGCTACAACTGCCTCTAATTTCTGCCCTGAAAGCAATCTACAGAATAAATTAAAACACACATACTAACATACTATGGCATGTATAGCAAAACCTGAACTTCAGTCTGAATTTTACCCTCAAAACATATCTTACATCATATTTCCTTAGAGGAGTTGAAATACAAAATGTGTATAACATGACTCATGAGCAAACCTCATATCCATAAAATGAATTCACTTGGCACCAATGTTCCACTTGCAGAGCAGCAGCCACTTGGAGAATTGACATTTATCTAAAGAAGCTGCAGTATGTTCATATTTAATATTTACACATTAGAGTATGAGACATGGCCTGTATCAGACATCTTTCAGTTCAAATGAGAAAATGGTTGCCACCAATCTGCACCAATCACCAATCTGCAATATGATGAACTATAAGATGGATGTAAGGACGACTGAAACTAAATCAGCAAAATTGTTTTCAGTATTTTAAATGTATTGAAAAGGCAGTAATTGAATCTAACGTGATCTATGCAGCCCTTCAGTAATGTATCCAGCATGTCATGTTGTATTGATTCGTGAACGCAATGAGGCTTTGAAAATTGTAAATTAGCTGAGCTGGGCATCGACAGAGCAGCTCCACAGCTCTGTTTGACGTTTTGTTAAAATGATGAAGAAGCTGAGGAAGATCAAATCTACAATTTTCAGCTAGGATTTACAATGAAGTGCATCAGAGAAAAACTAAATACAAAGAAAACAGATAGAAATCGTTCTCAGGAAGGTGCCATGCATCCATTTCTCTCTGCAAGCAGAGATACAGTAAAGTGTTGTTTCCTGTCTGAGGCCTTGATTTCTTCTTTGATAGACACTTAACCAAGAAAACAGCGAAACAGAACAAACATCCACACTCTCCCACATCTGTTTACTCACACTCAG
The DNA here is from genome assembly GCF_045865225.1 of Trachurus japonicus. NCBI lineage: Eukaryota > Metazoa > Chordata > Actinopteri > Carangiformes > Carangidae > Trachurus > Trachurus japonicus. Next base: position 16,574,953 of record NC_140918.1, read on the forward strand.
GGCCGTTGCTAGGAATTCTGGGGCCCCTGAAAGAATACTAAAGTGGGCCCCTGACTTTTCCACTTTTTTTCGTAGACTACTATGTATTATCATTTTTTATTTAACCTACTTTGTTTTGATGCTAATGCAGCACTACTATTAGTGGGGCTGCTTAAGTCCATTTTTGAGCCGAATCGTTCACTTCATGGTACAAGCACCAAATTTGGTACAAATGATGTCCAGGACATACCTTCTAATAAAAGTACGTTGCCCAGCTGAAAATCCAAGAGGGCCGCCAGTTTTCAAGATGGCCGCCTCGTCAAACGCCAAAAAAAGGTTTTCGAGGTAGAACTTGAATTAACAGAAGAATGTTAATGATCCAAGCATCAAAATGAATGTATTATGACTGGAATAACTCGATGGTGTCAATTGAATTCCAATATGGCCACCAATTTTCAAGATAATGGCTATTAAATGACTAAAAAGTAGCGTTTTCGCGTTTTTTCTTCAGTTTTCTGCAATGATCTTAAGTGAAAATCTGCAGAATTCTGAGGGATGTGTTTTTTGTGTGAATCATTTGTGAAAATGTGTCCAAACTTTTGACTGTCACTCACCACACACACGCACACACACACACACACACACACACACACATACAGCAACACAAGCGTTCTTTACTGAAATAAAAGTACTAATTTAGCAATATAAATGATAATTCATTAAAATTCTGTGGTCAACATTTATTGGTTAGTAATTTTTTATAAGAGTGATGTCAAAGCACAACCAGGGCACACTGGTGACATCACTGCTGTGAGACTCAGCATGGGGTTCAGTGTCAGCTTGTAGTGTACTAACTGTAGTTGTAGTTTACTAACTGTTGTAGTGGTGTACTCACTGTAGTTGTAGTATACTTTAGTGTCCCAAATGCTATCTAATAAGCCCCTGTATAGACTCAACTAGAAGTTTAGTTAGTTGTAGTATTGTAGTTAGATAGCCGAGCCAAGGGTAACGGGGCTTTAGTTACCTGGATGGTGTACAGATCGCACGGGATTTATGGCACTGGATGAACGATCGGGCTAGGTGTAGGGCACCAGATACTTGAACCTAGTTGCATCCCATATTCCAATGTGCTATGATATTTTGTATGTTTGGGTGGTAAAAGGATAATCCCTCGACCTTCAACTGTATAAGATGTCTGCCGATAATCCATTGAGTTGTGCTACTAAAACTGACTGGAGCAAGTGTTACCTCTGTCAGACAGATACAAAAGCAGCGTTGAAGTCTCCCCCTACCCGTTGTGAGTGTAGTTCTGACGGCTATTCCATGATAGCCAAAAACATACCTCTATTTCAGGCAATCAACCTGTTGCCCATCAGGTTAGACACATCCAGATTGGACTGAAAGACTGACTTCAAAGTCCTGCCAACTGGGGCTGGCAAAAAGATGGTCAGATCTGGCAAGTTCTCTGGACAACCCTTCCACCCATTGCTCAGACTTGTGAGCAGTTGACAAAATGTGGCTGCAAGACTGAATGCCAAGGACGATGCAAATGCTATCGCTTCGGCCTGAAGTGCACACAGTTGTGTGCCTGTGCATGTGAGGGCTAAGAAAATAGAACAACCAAGTTTAAGTTGAATGTTTGAGTTGGATATTTGTATTATTATTTTTTAAGTTATGTTGATTCAAGTTCTGGATCGTAAAACATGCAGCCTATGCTTTGACACCTTTTCTGTGTTTTTATACCGTTATCTAAAAATTTAAAAAAAAAAAAAAAAAATGGGGGAGACAAAGACAGCCTCTACGTGGCCTCCCCTACAAGTAGCTTACAGGTCCAAAAGCTTTAAGTGAAACTAATGTCTTTGTTTGTGAGTGTTTTTTTCATTTAATTCGCATTGTATCATCATAATATTCAATAATTTTGATTTTCTAAATGCAGAGTTGTATTTCTCATGTGCAAAAACACATATTTCAATGTATAAACCATCAGAATAGGACTATTCAATCAAAATATAGTTCAAACGCTGTTTCAAACCACTTCGAATGGCGGCCATCTTGAAAAATGGTGGCCACTTTGTTTGTTCAAGTGGGCAACGTACCTTTATGAGATAGTAGGTCCAAAAGCACTTGTGTACCAAATTTGGCGCTTGTACCACAAAGTGAACGATTTTTCATTAATGTGCTCCACTATATGAGTATAAGTCAGGGTCTTATGCAGAATAATTCAGTCATAAGATCAAAGATTAGACTACTGGGGTTTTTTGTGGGCCCAACTGGGCGCTGGGCCCCTAGAATTATGATCACCTTTCTCCCCTATACAACGGCCCTGCTCACACTAACATGCATTTAATTTGCTTCCCATCAGATATGAAAAAAATGTCACAGTCTCATACTGCAAACTGCTGTTTCTCCTGGCCAACTATGCAAACTCAAAGGGTTGGCTTTACCTGTGAGTGTCCCGAACCCAACTGGGACATGAACCAGGAAAAAAAGAATCATCAGGCTCACTCATATTCAAAGAAAGTGGTGTAAATGTGGTTGCAACTTAACTGTGTGTTTACCTCAGTGCCATAGACGTCCCGTTCGCTGATGCTGCAGAGCACGGCCTGGGGGTTTGTCTATAGGAGAAGCTGCCCTGCCGTGCGTACCGCTCGTCCCCACAGCAGAGGATCACCAGAAACGCCCTCCGAAACGCTCGGTTCAGAAAGGCATACAGGAAGGGGTTCAACCCCGAGTTAATGTACCCAAGCCACAGCCAGGCTGTCCACAGCTGCCAGGGCACTGAGTAGTGAATGAATGGGTCCACCACATTGGTGATGAAGAACGGCGCCCAGCACAGGCAGAAACAACCCATTATAATGGCCAGCGTCTTTGCCGCCTTCGTCTCAACACGCATGCGGCTGTTCGCTATAGGAGCCTGCTCTGAGGAGGAGGAACCCATTGCTGTCCTAAGATGGTAATGCTCTGAAGGATCTGAAGAAGTGGAGGACCTCACAGTGATGACCGGAACCGCCCCGCTCACGGGAGCAGAACCAGCGCGCTGCAGCGTCTCAATCTGTCGTACATGGGTCATGGCGGTGACGTAGATACGCTGGTAGGCAAGGACCATGAGGGCCAACGGGACGTAGAAAGCCACGGCAGAACAGATGAGGGCGTAGGGCCGGTTGACCAGAAACACACAGCTTGTGTCGTTGGAGCCTGTCAGAGCTCGCCTCTCCTCAATCTGGAACAGACAAGTGACACAGTGAGAAAAATAACAACAAACACTGTGCAACTTACAGTATGTCTTTTGACCAAGCAAGGTATGAAGTAAATACACAAATTAGACAGATGAGGTCTTAATTAAACATTAAAATTCTCAGTACAAGTCAGATATAATTGAATTTCATCAAAGTTCAACACTTTTGGAAATACCCGTTCTTTCCCAGAGTCAGAGTTGCTAAGTTGGAAGCTCAAATCAGGAGGAAATAATTAGCTTAGCATAAAGAAGGAGAAACAACTAGCCTTGCAGTACCTGTTCAACTTCCCCCACTTTTTGCTTGTGTATGGATTAAACAAACAAACAAACAAAAATGTTAATTAGAAAAGCACAGGCATATTTTGTGAGTTTGGGGAGGCTGAAGCTCAGGTAGGTTAAAGAAAGAAGTAGTAGCCTACCTGGTCAACTACTAGTCTTTAATAGAAAATCTGACTAAGTTCAGGTAAATGTATGATCTTGCAGGTACAGAAGCACCTCAAGATGAAGCGCTGTTTTTCTTTTTTTGTTCATTCCCTTGAGTAGTAGCTGGGCCTACTGGGTACTAATGAACCACTGTCTGAGCTCTACATGGTCATACATTTGTCATTTTGTGTAATGGGGCAGTAAAATCCATTATCTAAAAGCATATAAAGACGATCTTTCACAAATTGCTCAGCTGAAGTGTTTCTGGTTTCAAAGCAAAGAGAGAGCAGAAACTCCTGAGTTTCAAATCCCCATGCCGCCACAACTATGTCCAGTTAAACCAAGTAGATATACTGTCCCACAGTTTTGTCACAATTATGTAATCACTTCTTGTGGCTCTGTGACAGCTGGAATGAGAAGTTTCAGTTGAACTTTTTATTTTTGGGGTAGAGCAGATGTGTATTGGAAAAATAAGCCAAAACAAACAAACAAAAAAAAACCCATTACTCCTAATGCACAAAATAACAAACCAAAACCTGACCTAAAGTGCCAACGTAGGTCATTTCATGCCCTTTGCAATTTTGTCTGTGACATCTCACTTGAAGCCGGCTATTTAGAAGAAGAGATTGTTGTTTGGATGCTGCCCGACTGAAGGACAGAGAGAAATAGCCATGTATTTCATTAAGCGTGGCTGAATAAATTCATCCATCCCAGTCTGCCTCTGGGAGTCCTGCAGCTCATTTCAAGGCAGCTCTGAAATAATCTCACGCCAAAACATATCCAAACCAGCAGAAAAATGCTTGCTGAAGTGCTGTCTTTGCTCTCAGCAAGAGAGCCTCCACGGGGACTGGAATTGTTTTGTGATTACTGCATTACCGTGTCATTGTTCGAGGGATTGGAAACGTTATTAGAAACAGACAATATTAGGTTGGAAAGGTTTCTCCTGCATTTGCCCTCGCAGAAAATACATCTCTCTCAGGTATCTCAGGGAGGTATATGAACTCTTCACTTTCTTATACGTTTTTGAGCCCATTACTGTGTCTTAGCGGCCGAGGACTCACTATTTCCTCAATGCCAATGGCGTTCCAGCTTTGCATGATGGGTAAAAAGGAGATGAATGTGGGGATGATCCAGCAGCCACTGAGCATCACTGCCACCCTCAACGGCGTCATCTTGTTTCTGTAGACCAGAGGCTGGCAGCAGATAGCGTAGTACCTGGAATAATACACACAAAAACATACAAAATGCACACTACAGCGTAGAGTTTGTAAAGGAAATATCCAATACATTTACCAACAAAAAATCAAACAACAAAACTCTTTCATTGCTAAATGTATCAGCTTTCATCCTATAAACTGAGTCTCTTTTTCACCGCTTTTTATTTTATCTATATATATTTTTAATACTTTTTTATATTTTTTTATTTCTCATCAGTGTTTCTCATTGTTGTTGGCAACGGATTGTATTTTCCTTGACAGTGTTTTAGGCCTCTGAAAGAAAATTATCAAAGTCCAAAATGAGGTTCAAATCCCTGTCATAATTTCTTTTGTTCATTTGGACACACACACACACACACACACACACACACACACACACACACACACACACACACACACCTGTCCAGTGCAATGCAGCAGAGGTGCAGGATGGATGCCGTCGTTAACAGGACGTCCAGAGACGTTCGGACAAGGCAGAAGATCTCGCCGTACCGCCACTGGCCAGTAGTCAATTCAATCGCAGCAAAGGGCATTACAACCAGCGCAACCAGCAAGTCAGCAAACGCCAGAGATACAATGAAGTAGTTGGTCTTCTTCTTCCTGAGACGAGTGGAGAGGAGAGAAGAGGAGGGGGAAATCAGAAACAAGAAACCATCCATTAAAATGAAACAGAAACAGTTTGTGTATAATGCATATTTTACGGTACCATCATGTTTCACATGAGTATAACAAGCTGGCATCTCTAAGTTTTATTGCTGCTGCTCAATCTGCCAACTCTTAATATGAATTTGCAGAAATATGAAGCAACATGTGTTCAGTTTTAGGGAAAAACACTTTGCAATTTAAAATCAAGGATCTTTACAAATCAATTTGCATTTGCATAAGAAATATGTTTTAATAATTTTACTTGGGTTTTTTAATATGATTTCAAAAACAGGTTTCATTTAAACACATTACATTTAACTAATTAATTAATGAATTATTGTTTCATGTGTTGTTTTTTAACATTAGTTGCCAGAATGCTTTGCAGGAACAAAACAACAATGCCCTGACTTGGTCCCCTGTTAACCACTTTCCAAAGTATACCACAACTTTTTAGATCAGTTTCTCACCTTACAGGCAGGTTTTGACCAACCTGTAATTTGCTTAAGATCGGTACTTCAACAAGTATTTGTCTTTCGTCAAAGATGGTAGGGACGAAATGTGAGGCTGGGTTTGTTTTGCACAGATTCTGATTTTATCTGGAGTTTAAGATCACAGTCTCACCGCAGATGTCTGTCCTTGCAGAGTGCCACCATCACCAGCAGGTTACCAAACACTGTCATGATAATAATGATGGAGAGGAAGATGGTGAGAGCTATCGTCTCCAATGAGCTCAGGAATTCTTGGTGCTGCTGCTGTTGTTCCTGCTCTTGTTGTCCTGTGTTTATTGTGACATCCAACAAACTGCAATGCAAAAAGAGACCACAGCATTGTCAGCATTTGGAACTCCTACTATATTGGTATTATTATCATACAAAATTAAATCGGCTTCTTCCACAAACAAAAAGAGCACATAAGAATGACCTGTCACCTTACGGTTAAAGTTTATGACAAGAGAATATTGCTGACTGTTGGTGGGAGACACAAGTTGCAGACTGCATCATCATAACCCAGTCCATCCCTATAATCCACTCTCTCTAAGAGAGGATTTATACTACTTTTGATTCAAAGAAGGGCTAGGCAGCAGGAGCTAGCCTGGCTTCTACTAAAATGACATGTTATCATCTTTACACTGTTTGTGTATAACATTAAACAAATGAGATGCAGCATGATTATAAATGAGCTTTAGAAGTGTAGGCTCTGTCTTGAGAGAACCAGGTTAGTTGATTCCCATGTCTTTTACATAAAAGACACTGCTCTGCACCTGTACTGTATCTTCTCATCTCCTTCTCAAATAAATTAAACAACCACGTTTCTTAAAATTCTTTCTTTTCACTAGGTTGTTCACCACAACCTCCTAAAATGAAATGATTTAAAATTTTGTCAATTGGCCATTTATTGGTAGTTGATATAGTATTGATCTGCAGGGAATAAATGAAATGGAAGTAAAGTAGTCAACGACATTCAGCAACGGCCTCCTAATACAATTGAATCGGTGATATCGTGATTATGTAGTGTTCAGCTTCTTTAGTTAAGTAGTGAGTCACACTTTGTTAGGGGTAAGCAGTGGTTACTGCTTTAAATGACATAAATCACGAGCATTTTTGTATTTGAGGTTGAAATAAGAAAAATATTTGACTGTGTAGAGGACATTAATACTGCAATTAATCAGGTTTTATATTTACATTTATTTTTTTTAAATAATTTGACAGAACTGCATAAAGTTAATTTGGAGAGATTAGGGGGTTTTCTTTAATACTTAAATTTGTGACTTACTGTTGAGGTGATGCTGTGGCCATCACTGGTCATCTACATTGAGATCAGCAGAGGAGAGTCCTCATCACCCCATGCTCTAGCCCTGTCAACACACACACACACACACAACATACACAATGTAAAGACTTGTCTACATTCTCCTGAAAATAGGGGTCAGCTTGTGCATATAAACTGCTCCAATTCCTTCTTGTTTGTCTGTCCGGAGTCAAAAATGTGATATTTGTGCCTCAAATAAGTAACTGGATCGCAGCTTGAAAGCGTGTGATATTTATAGGGCAAATAGGCTGCAGCAGGAAGCAGCTGTGTCTGCCAGATTCCATCAGCATGTTAGTTTGTCTGTGTAATGCAATAATAATATATGCTTTAGTAGGTGCCACGAGAGAAATTCTCCTTCCTTGTTTCCCTGTCAAGAGAGATCAAAGGTCAGATATCAGCTCGTGAACAACACCTCTGGGGCTGGTGGAGATTCAGCAGATACCAGTTCTCCTTACTGAAGGTCACACTGGTTGACCCGGCAGCCCATATTTAACCTGGTAATTAAGTGAAAGGTATTGAATTTACTAACAACAGCCTGAGGTAACGAGATGACAATTAGTATCAAACAGAGGAGGAAGGTTAAAGCATTCACTGGAGGTCAATGTTTTATCTTCTCCTTTTCTGCCAAGTTAATAACTTCTGATTCAGATCAGTATACAGCTGCTTTTTGTTATTGTTGGCTATTTTTAGCTCTCTGGTTAAGTTCAGTGGCCTCTGTGCTGTTCTTTTACACTACAATGCACTTTTTGTAATGACCATGTACACAACAATATACAGGACAAAGGCTCTACCACCCCTTTAGCAACTGGACACAGTGTTAGCATGCTTTCATTTGCCAATTAGCAGTAAACAAAAGAGACAGGGCTGATATCTTTCTTTTTAATAGTGGACCAAGAGTCCAACAGCCATGAACAGCTAAAAATAGATTTGTTGTAAAACATAAAAAATATATTACACCAAGACGATAAACAAGTGCGTACTGTACAGTTTGTCTCTAACAACTAAAACCATTTTTATAAAATCAATCAGTGTAGCATTAGGAAGTGGCTGGAGTCATGCTCCCCGTCCTTTTAGGCCTCAGTATGTGTTGTTGATGGACAGCAGAGAGCCTTTCATCAGTAGAGTGCTGGAGATGTCTTATCAGCTTTAAGCACCTATTACAACATCTGCTGCAGCTCTGCCTTTTTATGACAGCTGTCCAGTCTTATCTCAGTCAAGGGTCAATATCATCGCCTGACAGACCGTGATAACTGGTGATTCTGCCAACAACACTTCCCGCAGACAGTTCACCATTTATGGTTTTTCTTCGTACCATCCAGTCCAGGTATAACAATGATGTAAGTTTAACCTAATGTCTAACTTTTTTTTCATACCGTAACCATCCATCATTCACTAGACTGAATCTTGGCTCCGAAAGGCTTCGACTTTATCTCAGAAGAAATACAGATGCAGCACGGGTCCGCCAGACTGGGCTTGATTTGTTTTTATGCTCCCCAGAGCCAAAAGAGCTGAGAAAGCCTGATCTGGTTGACAGCTTTTCCAGTTCTGACTTGTCCAGACATCATGTCTTTGACATATATATATAACATTCATTAGGTTGTGAAAATATATGACGCTTTTTTGTGAAAAAGTGAAATCAAAACTGAGTTGACAAGGAAAGTTCAGACAGCATCAACAGCTCCACTTTCTTACACCACCGTCTCATTGTACTTGGCTGAAGAGCATACATACCATCTGCACTTAACTAGCCAGTAAGACACCATGTTCTTTCCTGAATGCATAGGATCATGGACAGTAAGTAAAAAACGACAGAGCACCCACCAACATCATCTGTGGGTGGTCGACTACCAACACAGATGTTCTTTGATTTCCTATTGACCAGATCCACCAAAACATTGGAATAATTCTTTGACTCTTGTAAAATCATAACAGTATCTAAATAGTTAACCAGAAGAATGAGGTTGAATTCTGAATCTGAAACATCATTGTGTGGTGCACAACGTCCTGACAGTCTTTATCACATATCTATCTATATCACATATAGATCAAATCCTGCCCACTTTCACACCTCCATACACCTGGCTGATAAAACAAACATCTAACAAACTCTTAAATGCATTGAGACCTTTAGGCCCTGCTCAGCATTTAGGCCTCTATGGGCCTGGCCACAAAAAGCCCATTCAGTAAAAACAAAAAACAAAAAAAAAACATTCACAATTAGGGTACAAAAACACTGATTATAGACAATGAATATAATTAAATGTCAAGTTGCTGAAGGAACAATTCAGCTCAACAATGGTGCACAGATTAGATCCAGTTTTCAAAATCACACTGAAACATGACTGATTGCTGCTTGAATCTTAAACTGTCTCTTGAGGAAATTGTAATCAGTATTATAATTTCTCTCTTTCACACACACACACAAAAATCATCACCGGACAACAAAACTAACACTACCCACCATCTTCTCGTTGCTCACTTGGTTACTCACACATCGCACTCTGAAATGAAATGAGAAAATATTTTCTTAATATGAATTTCAAGAAAGGAAGAAAAAAAACACAGGAGTGAAAGAAAGAGAGAGTGCGAAAGGAGAGGAGCTATATTTCTGTCAGGTTGCTGTGGTTTTCTTGTGTGATGCACATCCAGGGAGGCGTGTTTTCACAGCTCACCGTGTCCATTTCACATCTGACTGACACAGAGCTGAAGTGAACAGAATAAACTCTGAGCTGGGAGCTCTGCAGAGCTTTTAGTTTTTGTGATTTTTATTTGCTGTGTAGCTCACAGTTGTTATTCTTGCTATTTAAAAAGTTTATTTTGATTATCCTATTTTATTCTTTCAGTACATTGAAGTGAGACATAGGATGCTACAACCACGCTAGCAGCTCCATGAGGCTGTACTGAGGCACAGCAGTGCTACATGCTAATGTCAGCATGCCAAAAATACTCACAGTGACAATGTTTACATGCTGATGCTCAACACATATAATGTTCACTATCTTATTTTAGTATGTTCGCATCGCATGGTAACAATGCTGAGCACAAAGTGGAACTAAGGGTGATGGGATGAAGAGCTGAGATTTCACCAATGTTACTGTATAACAATTTACTTATTATATTCACTTCTGTTGACAGTCAGTCAAGACAGGCGCTGTTCAAAGGTGGGACTGAAAATGCACAATTTAAAACAATATAAACGTAGTCAAGTCAATTCAGAAGTTAATTGATCATATCATTTGATTTTTATTGACTATTTTATAGACATATTCTATTCTGCCATTTCTATTCATTATTTGGCATTAATGAATAGAAAGTTACCACTCTATTATGAAATGCAACTTATGAAAAATACGCACACACACAAGCAGATTTCCAGCTAAACAATGATTTTTCCTGCACATGTACTCTAAACAAGAATAGCTGGGAATGTGCTGGCGCTCGACAATGTGCCCAGAAGTGTCTGCTGAGATAATTTGTAATGTAACAAAGGTTTGAAAGTCGCAAATCATGTTAAGTTTATTAAATACTATTGTGCTGTGATCCTTGTATCATCGTTAGATCAACAAATGCTGGAAAATGAGATGCTCCTTAACTCTCATCTCACTTGTTTTCTTGTCAGGTGGGAAGTAAATACTTCTCACATAATCTCACACCTCAGATTGTGAGAGGGCTGAACCATGTGTGTGTATCTGTGTGTGAGTCTGTGCTTACATGCACATTTGTTTGTTTGTACTGCATGTGGAGGAGGAATCTCTGGTACAGTTGCCAAGGCGACTGAGAGGTATCATATTCTGCTGTCTATCCTCCTGTAATTTGAAATGTTTGAGTAAGGAAGATGGTGTCTTAAACAAACTACTGTCGGGACAGATGCTCTCCTGCTGTAAAGTGTGTGTAAAGTATCAGCTAAATCATTACCAGAGTGGGATTACCAGATCCATATTTTTGTTATTTTATATTTTATTCTTATCAACATTATATGCCAAACCTGAAATTAAAAGATAAAAACTGATCTCAATAACAAGACACAAACTGTTTTAGGAACTGTTTAAGGGCAGGTGTCATGTGGCATTTTCAGACCACATCACTCCACATGCTTCGAGTTGAAAATCTCTGAACCACAGAAAGGTGCTCCTGTTATCACTACAGCTCTTCTTCAGACAACTTATCAGGTGAGGTAGATTTCATCACTCTCGTTACTGAGAAAATCGAGGCTTCTGTCTGGCTTCTGCATTATGATAGAAACTGAAAAGTAGAGTTGTGGGGACAGATCAGCCTGATACTTAGTAGCAGTGGTGATGTAGATCTTGTTGCCATAAAAACTAAACAACGCAAATATTTTGTGTTGGGGCAAGGTGCTCCTCAGTGTTGTAAGTTAACAGCTCTTTTCTGCTAGCAAATGGACATAAAACCTATTTTTTTCAAATATCTTATTGACCTGTTTTCATCCTGAGTCTGACTAAAGAATCTATTAAAATTTTTACACTAACAACGTACAATGGGGAAACGTTCTAATAAAACTTAATTTACTCAATTCCCTCAAACTCACCCGGATTATTGTTTAATTTATTCTCTATACAGTTTCTATATATCTATACTTCATGTTGTAATTCCCTGTGTCCTATATTGCTTAAATGCAGCAGGTGGAGAGAGTGATAGCAACAACACAGAAAGAGCAGGCAGTCGAGAAAAGAGCATTCTGGTCTATTGTGAGAATAAGAATTGGCCTCTTTTACAATGGATTTCTCTCAGTGCTGGCACTAAACAGGAACCCTTGCTCTTTTTCATTTTGGTCTGTCAGTGTTTTGGGGTTTTGGTAGTCCATCTTTACACATTTTGCTAAATGTTAATGGATCATTAGGACTCACTGGTGGAGGTGTTGTTTACTCATATGTTCAGATCTGCAAACAACGCCGAACACTAAACTTGTTTGCCAAATTAATGCACTTTGAGCCTTGCACAGAAGGGCCTGTGTGTTGATGCCAAAGAATCGTGTTTGTCTCTAAATAGCCATCCACAGCTTGCACAAGTTCACATTTAGCAAATCAGGTTGTTGCTAACTGGCCATTTACTGTGAGGAAAGTCAAAGGACAATCAAAACAACCAGAGACGGTCACTTTGCCAAAGATGCTGATGACATTTGTCATCATTCTTTAATGTTTCCCAACTTTCAAAACATGTGCTGTGTTTACAATGTAAGAAAAAAAACTAGGTAAAAAAACAAAAAAAACAAAACAGAAATGAGAGGAGAAATCATTTTAAGTGTCCCTAAGCACTTAAGATTTCATCACTCAGCTCTGTGTTGATGCTCAGTGGGATCAGAACCACACTACTGTTTTTCTACTTGACAGCAAAAACACAACGTGATCTTAAAACCTTATAACATTATAAACACAGACAGATACATCACACACTGCTGGGTTCAGTAACTCTTCATTACAAGTGACTTAATGGTCGTGGAAAGATGATGAATTCATTTCGCTACAATTTTTTACGGCTGCAGAACTTTAAGAGAACAAAACAAAAAGCAGATCCCTTGTCAGGTTCACTCAGGAATGATCAGGCCTAAAGCAAAAAAAGAAATAAAAGAGAAAACGCCATCCGGTTTCACACACGTGCACCCACACATACTGAGCAAAGAAGGTTTGATACAATATTATGTTAACAGCAGCAGCAGCAGCAGGAAACAGAGGATTTGGAGAAATGACAAACCTGTAAAGTTTGCTCAAGAACGAATTGGTTTGGGACGCCAATCAAAACCATGAAATAACCTGTCACCACCCGAAGCAGCCACAGCAACACACGCATACAGTGCACACAGACACAACTTTCTCCGGCTGGATTGGACTATGTAACGCTTAACTCTCGATTGCAATCAATACACATCAAATTCTTAAATCTGTTGTGGAAAGAGTGAGTGCACAGAAAGTCACTCAAACCCTCCAGAACCCATCCATCTCGGTTGCTAAGAGCATTCGTTTACTCCCCACAGTATGAAATAACTCCTGTTACTGATGATGTGCAGTAAATTTGCCAGGCCTTATTAAAGCAGAGTGCAACCGGCCACACCTACTCATGCTAGCCCCGATTCTGTCTTCGATGTGTTACTAGAAAAATGTAGTTTAAAAAAGTCATTGCATTACATGGCTATAATTACTCAACATTAAAAAGCCGTTTACATCAGGCTACTACATTACACCTCCATCGAAGTCTTGTTTAAACTACCCCAAAACCAGACATCCACACGTTAAAAATCTGCTGTACTCAACCGGTGTGGAAATATAAAACAAGACATTAGTTAGCATTTTGACAGTGAAGTTGTGACATTCACATAATCCCCAAATCCCACCTTTCCTGAGTGTAAGCACGGTAACAATAGCAAGGTCGCTATAAGACACAACACAGACACGTTTGGATTTAGCCGGTGAGAGATAAGATTTGATCCGCATCAGTCTATCAACTGAAAGCCTAACAACCATGCTAATATCAAACTCCAATCCAGCAATACCCAACACTGTCCAGTCCTTCTTTGACATAAAACAATGCAATTATGCCATAGTGTTTTCTTCCCACAGTTGACATCCCATACAAATCACTGACAAAATGCTATTGCTGTATCAGTTTGGTAAAACTGGACATTCGTCAGATGATAAAAAAGATTCTTTCTACAGCACTGAGGAAAATAAGGTGTCCATTGGTGCAGAACGTGAGGAGTATTCTGCAATGACAGCAGCATACCTTGAAGTCACGACCTTGTGGGGACGAATGGGCCATCAGCCTGGAATAGATGCTGTAATGACAGATCCTGCTGGACAAAGTCTGCAGAGAATTAAGTCATTATCTCATACCAGGCTCAAATGTTGGAGGGGGGAGAAAAAAAGACCATACATGACAACTTCTGCTCCACTTGTCGGCTTTGTGTCTTTTTGAGGCCACGTAAGCTCTGTGGATGTGGCATGTGATGTGCAAACAGGACAGTTAATCTGGTGGGTTTTTATAAACTATCAGTCCAGACAACATCTGGAGACAGTTCCCCCCCCCCTTCCCATTTAAAGACCATATTTGGCAGTTAAAATAAAGAAAGACTGGTGAATTCCTGGAACACACAGTGTGGCTGAAAAACAGATTGAGTTTCGCCAAGTTATTTAAAACCATTCAAAACTATGTTCATTACTTAACTCACTTAAAATACTTAGAGCTTGATGATAAATGATAGAGCAGTGTGAGAAAACCCACAGATTGATAACCCTAATAGGACTTACAAGACATCTCTGATTCATTATGGAATTGCTTATTATAAAACTGTTTACAGTGGTGTTTACAGAGTGTGGTCCCCAAGATGAGTCGTTGCCAAGGTAGCATCTTATGGAAATTGAAATAAACGATGAAGATTTCACATACTTTCACAACAGAAAAGCATAAAACACATCTTAAATGGTGTCAACTACAATTACTACGTATTCCTCATTTTCTCCCTTGGTGACTTTTCTATGCAATCACAATGATGCACTCAATCACACACTGGCCTGCTGCACTCATGACTGGAGCAAGATGCAGCCGGCAGAGGACGGAGTGTGTCTTGTGGATAAAGCTGTGTGGGCGGGGGTTAATGGGTTGTGAGCAGGTAATTGAGTGCGCTGGCCTCGTCACAATAGGAGTGCCAGCTCACTTGATGAAGGAGGTAAAAGGATAATGACTGACAAATAAAGTGGGCAACACACCACTGTGTACGCAAGTGCATGCACAAACAAATGCAGAAAGAAAAGGAAAAAGGAAAAGACCAGCAGCCTCTGGAAATAAGGCATCTATACTCAGGGCAATCACCCACTGCGTGCATCTCCATGGATTTAGTTAGTACTGATCAGTTTTCCACTTTCTCATACTACTACTGTCCACATCAATATCTCCTTCCGTACAAGCTCTGCTGGAAAATCATGCCTAAAATACATTCAAGGAAACAATTATATGCCAACAAATAATTAAAAAAGCTTCTTCCTTAAAGTTTTATGCCAGTTTAAACAATGAAACACCTGTTCCATATAAAATCTACTGTGATAATGATTAACTTAAATTAAACATCCACAAGTTTTGCCCATGATCAGTGAAGGCAGTGTCACACAACAACATGTGGGTTACTTCATCTCACAGAATAAATTGACCTATTCAAGTCATGTACCTGCCAAAAAAAAAAAGAAAAACCACCTCCATGAGAAAATAATCTCCTCCCTGTCCTGTCATATTTGCTTCTTTCAAGTAACACATAGTCCGCAAATAGATCGTCAACAAAGATTCAGGAATTTCCAGTGTGAGCCTGAAATTAAATTCTGGCTGCATTAAGAGATAAACATACCAGTAGTGGGAGGACAGACAACCACAGTTTAGGTTTCTCTACAGCAACAACTACAACAACAACAGCTGATTGTTATGTTTCAGATGCTCAGAACCTTGTATTTGTTCAATGGCATGTGAGGTATTTTTGCCATCCTCACTGTTTGGACACATTATGAAAACTATACAGCACTGAGACGCCAAAGTGTTTTCAGGGGAAATCCACCCCGTGGTCATACACAAGGAAGTCAGACAATGTCAAACAAGCATGAAAGAACTGCAGGGCCTGGTTTTCATTTGATTAAGAGATGTGGACTGGTCACCATCGGCCAACTTCGAGAATGATCGCTGGAGTAGTCTGAGTAATCTTATTACAGGCACCGTTTAAAGGGACAACAAGGAGTTTGTATTTGGTTATAAAAAAAGTCTCACATTAATGTGGATGAATCTACGCTACCCACACTTGTTAATGGCTCCATTTTCGATAAATATATTGTTTTGTTATTATAATTAATGGTGGAAATGTTGGGCGTGCCGACCAGCGTTTCCTACTTTCGGTTTCGCGGATGCTGCCCGGCGGGTCATGGGAATAACGCAGCCGAATTGCCATTTATGGTCGGAACTACGATGGTATATGATCGTCTTCGAACCTTGATGTTGGCTAAAACTAAACCCAGAGAATCTGTCAGTACATGAGTCCATATCTATCATCACTACACTTGGATGATGACTGCAAATTATGTAATCAATCCCAAAAAACATGAATTGCAAGTAGCATAATAGATCAGATCTAGAAATCCAGAGTGTGATCAACTGAGCAGTGATGAAGTGAACCAATCAACCAATCAGATATAAACAAACTTGCATTATTTGAATGTGAGCGGCCAAATCAAGGACAAAACTAAATACTTTTCAGACATTTGTTCAGTAAATGTTCAAAGGATTGAAATAAAAAAAAGTTTCTTCTGTTGGACACTTTGAACTTGCATGACAGTAAATTGCAATGCAAATGTCAAAGTCTTCCTCTCTACACATAAATCTGCTCAGCCATGCTCTGCACACACACTTGTTGATTTCACTGGTGGTTTAAATTATGTTTGATCATTATGGCGCTTATCTCCAAATGGCTCCTTCTGACGGAAACATTTATCAAAAAAAAGAAGTCAGCAGACAAAATAGCTTTTATCACTGTTGACAGCACTTTTTTGAATTTACTACTGATCATATGATAACTCTATTTCGATAACGAAGAGTAAGACTGATACGTTGCTTTGAGTGAGCTGACACTGATAACGAATACAGCCTGGCTGGCCCTGAGAATCAGGCTAATGAGTTGGTGTTGATACAGACGGCCTAAAATTAGCCTGAGGGCAGTGGCTTTCTCCTACATGTCTGCAGGGAGTGGTTAATAAGGACAACACAATAGGCGAGAGCAGAGACAAGAAGTTAACTGCTCATGGTAAAGGCAGAGGCCACAGCTGGCACGCGTGGGGCGTGCCAGCTGTGGCCTTGAGTTACCCTGAGCAGGTAACTCAAGTAGGCTACTACAGTCATGTCTCTTCTTGACTCCAATTTGTTTCACCTGCCTACCACTCCACTTATGGCTACTGGCCAGTGTTGGAAAAATGCCCACTCATTGGGTTTTACATTCCTGGATGAGACAGGAATCCTTATTTTCATCTAAGATAATCAAAAGCAGATTTAATTTTTATCCAGATTCAATCTTTTATGCAATATAATGTGTAATATTAGTGAACCACCGAGTCTGCTTGTTTTCACAAATTGTCTTTTATTTATTTTGTCTTCCTCCCAGATGCTGCCAGAGGTTACAGAGTTGGAACCTTCTTTTCCTGGGAAATAACTTAAGATAAAAATGAGTGATGAGGATCTGTTGGTTCTTATTTTTCAACGCTAGATTGGACCACTGCGGTGTGTTTAATGGATTGGGCAGTGTGTAATATGTTTTGTACATGTGGAAATGCCAAAAGATGTTGGCAGGCTAATACTGGTTTGGACACTGAGAATAGGAGCCATGTCAAGTGAAAGCAATGAAGTTGATTTATTACCAGAGGGGGGTTTAAACAATGGCCGAGGGGATTGCTTTTGGATGACACCGCTGCTGCTGCTGCTGCTGCTTTGTTTGAAAATGCTGCATCCCGTGTGATAACTTACTGTAGACGTGCATCAGTCTAACTTAATATATGTCACTCTCTTTTGATATCGGCAATATTTTCTGCTGGCAAATGATCAGAACAGGAGTGGGCTGTGGGTTAACACAGTCGTCTTGTACAGCAGCTATTCCATGTTGATTATGTTTGATCACACCAATGAAAAATGGGAATACTTCAAGTGAGATCAGTGAATAAGACCTATACTGCTTTATCAAAACGTCCTTAATTCTTAGTGAAAACATGCTGCTGGTCTCATGAAATATTAACAAGTCTCAAATTAGACACAGAAATACATTTGGATATCTTAGTAAAACACAACTGATCTATCGCAGCCAGAGTAGGTTAAGTAAGTAGGTCAGTTTTATAGTACTCCAACAAAAATGTACAGTAGTTATATAATGAGGAAATCATACAATGTAAAGTAAGTGTGTGCCTGCCCATCTACTAACTGTTATCTACTGTTTCAACATTCAAGGATGAAGATGTTCCATCTACTACATGGTTCTATACAGTATTATCTCAACCCTTATCACCAGATGGAGGATCTGGATGATTATCTTAGTACTAATACAAAAAAGGCAGATTGCATTATACACATGCACATACAGTATGTTTAAACATGTGTGTATTCCCTTATTTCTTGCACAACTTTATGTCTGTTTCCAACATCTCGTGGAATTCATGCCACAAAGTATTGAGGCTGCAAGAACAAATTGAGGTCCCATCCCAGTATCAATATTAACATACAATATATACATCCTACTGAGGTATTTAATGAGAGTAGGCTACTGTATCAACAAAGCTGATTATGAAACTGAAGATCTGCACAAGGAAATACTGTAAGTTATGTTTACAGTAGGGGAAAGATCATGTCAAATAAAATATGGTTGAGATATGATAAGGGCAGTTGGTTAAGATTATGGAAAGATTGTGGTTATTGTTATTACAAAAGCAAATACTGATTGTAGGTCTGTGACAGGAGGGGAACTCCAAACTCCTGCATCAAAGTTGGACATGCTCTACGAGTGGCTGGCCAGTGGTTAGTGTTGTCATCAAAGCAGTAATTCAATTAAAGTTAGTAAAGTTAGACGCCCTGGGGTTTTTATGTTCTCCCTGTGCCTGTATTGGTTAGGTGTCAATGTGAGGATGGACTATGGCAGATTGCTGATCCTTCTGCTGGAATAGGTTTCAGACCCTCTGCTAAATTATGAGGATAAGCAGTGTAGCTAATGGATGGATCCAACAACCATACACAATCAACAGGACTCTATAGGACCCATCATTTCTGAGATTAGTATTGTGTTTGGAGATATTTGGTCTGAGTATTTATATTATTTATACCTATTGCTAATGGCTCAACATCTGACTGTGCATCAACTTAGCTATCTCTATGTTTCCGCTCACTATTAATGGATACACTGGTTTATGCACCTGCACTCTGACAAAACAATAAAAGGAAGTTTATTGTTGAGTCTGGGGCAGGCAGAGGATGATTACTTCCAGTTAGAGTTAAAAGTTTGTAAAAGCTTGAGCGCACATCATCAGAGCTGAAGATTATGTGTTACTGCAATGGGATCATGATTCTGATTGTTAATTGATTGGTTGGAATACAACAATAGCATTAAAAAAATCATTGCATTTTTTCTAACAACTTTTTGACATCACTTTTCACAATCTTTTAACGGCCTGCACAACTTTTCTTTTTCATCTCTACCTCCTTTTCTTCACAAACACAGACACATACTCATATTCTCACACTGCAAATAGTAGTGTATCAGTTATCGTACTGTATTGTCCTACAAGGATGCTTACAATCAAGTAAAAGCTTAATCAGTTGAAAAGCAGCCAATTACAGTGGCTCACCCTCCTGAAGTGCATTCGTTTTAACAGAAGAATGCATGTGTGCACGTGAGCTTTTGTGCGCGTACAGTAACAAGTGTAATCTGCTGTAATAATGTACAAAGGAGACAATCCGACAGGTCAGCAATCAGTTGGACTGTGTTGGGAGTAATTGAACAACAGCTGACCTTTGCATGTGTCCAGCCAGCAAAAATCTTGGGAGCTAAACACCCTCCCACTAATCTCTTCATGGATCTCTCAGCAGAGAGAGACCCAAAACAAAAAGCGAGGAATGCTGAAGGAGCGGAGTATTGAATTCTGACACAACCAACTCCCAAGATGCAAGAGCAAGTTAAAAGTTTAAACCCCAGCAACACTTGTCATATGAAGATCTGTTTCATTACCAGACCAACATATTTCATCTTGACCCTGATGAATGTGTTCAGACCTGGATGACACCACTGGGGTTACTGTAACTACCTAATTTTCCAGCTATAATACACATCCACAGTATGTTTACCCATCCACACTCTCAGATGGCACACCTCTGACTTCAGTGATAGAAGTCATGTCATAAAACGAGTGATAAAACCTAATGAGGAAGGAAGTTCAACAAAAGTTTGAGCACTTATTCGAGGATCAAGTGTCTCTTTAAATAGAAAACAAAACCTATCTGTCTTCAAGTAAAAAGACATTACTAACTTCTCCTCTTGTGCACAAATAAAACCTCCCTGTACTCTACAGTAGCCTATATAAGTCCAGTGACATTTTTAGTATATAATAATATACTATTCATCTCTTGGAAGTAAATTCATAGTTAAAAAATTGTAACAAACTAAAGCAGAAATATAAAACATTGTACGCTACTGCCTTGTAATTTTTCTTTGAATGTGGTCTAGTTGTGACCTTTAATGGTATAAAAGCGGGTGATAAAAATGGAACCGACAGTGGTACTGTAATTAGACCAACCATGAGTCAAGTGATGGTCACATTCAAATTACTGTATTTGCACCTTCAGTGCACTGTATTTGATGATTCAGCCTGGTTATTTCTACGTCAACCAATAAGATGACAATTATGAGAATAGGAACTAAGTAGATAGGACTGACTTTCTTTCTTTTTGGAATTAATTGTTATTGTCTTAATCTGGAAAGTGTATTCTCTTTCACATGTCTACATGTCTCAGTAGCATTATCTAATTTTAAATTACTCTTACAAACATGTTTTCTCATTCTTTCTTCGCTCTGTCTAACTTTAAAAACCACCCGCATGTAACCTGCTCTCACCTGTACCGGGCTCCTAGCCTCCGTCCCTCCACTCAGACACTTCAGAGCGCGGTAGTGCCTCTCATATTCCAGCTGATGATATGTAGAAACAAATAAAGACCGATCCCATCTGCATGAGCTGCAGATGAGTGACACTTGGGCTACAGTCAGCCTGGTGCCATTGAGCGAGTGAGTGAGAGAGAGAGAGGGAGAGAGTGAGAGTGAAGGAGGGAGAGAGAGAGAGAGAGAGAGAGAGGGAGAGAGGTGCTGCCACCATGTGGTTGTATAACTATAGGCCTAATGAAAAAATGGGGCTGTGGTTCCTGACACAATCAGGGTCCTGAAAAGATGTGACACTAGCGAACAATACAGTGAAGTCATTATGATTTATTTGCTGTTAGTCTATAATACAAAATAGTGAAATGTATTTGTTTTTTCTGCTGTGTGAAAGCTTTAACAACACCAGGTGGGTAGATGGAATATGAGGGTGTTGAGGGCATTGACCTGTGACAGTGGTATTTGCAGTTGTATTTAATAGTCATACATTTGTCACAGAGGGAAACATTTCTAGGAGTGGATGTACATAACATGTTTCTATCTTGCAAACACATCACAATAATTACACTTTCTCAAATCACTCATTTCACTGCAGGTGCAGAAGTCCTGTTTCATAAATCACAAATTAAGAAACTCATAGGATCACTGGTAGTTTTCTTTTCTTTCTTTCTTTTTGCTATGAATGTGGTGCAAAAATACATTTAGTACATTGTCCAGTCATACTTGTGTGAACATTACACACTCTGAAGTCACAGTTCCTGTTATGATGCCATGTAAAGTCCTTTGAGAAAAAAATGTTTGTAAAATGTTATCAGTAACAGGCAGGGCAAGGCAATTTTATTTGTAAATACAATTACCTTGCCCTGCCTGTTACTGATTCATTATAATGAGTTCATTTCAAGAGACAGTTAAACAGCCAAGCTGAGCCAGAATATCTTTTTTTTGTAGTTGTAGTTTTATTGTTTTATTTTGTGGTTTCTTAGTACAGAAAATCATGCTTTATTTATTTAGCCTGTATTTGGACAATTTTGGATCTCAATAATACAGTAGACAAAATTTGAATAGTTTTATCCTGAAATTGCTGCAACTCAGATTTCTCATTTGTGTCTTGTGTGCCGTAGTAATGAAAATCTTGTCAACTAAAGCCTACTGTGTAGTGGGCACAAATTGTTCTCAACAACCTACTACTAAAAACTAGAAACTACTTTAATCTAAAACATGTATTTGTCAATAAAGTAGGCAGTCCCGTTAAGACCGTGAAGTCAGAGGTGCAGACCCGCTGTCAGGATTGGGGGGGGGGATTGCCCGTATGCAACTCATACCATGCCACAACTTTGTAGAGGCTCGCCATATCATTCAAAAAGTACTGCACAAGGAATCATTTATTGTGCTTACTTTTCTTGTTTATTTAACAGCCAACACCGTGTATCACCAAGAGCATCCGTATGCAGGGACAATGGCCCCAGAACTCAGTTCAGGGGAATCACGATGTCTAAAGCATCAGTAGCTGCAGCCACAGTAACAGGAGCAAAGCTAATAGGACGTCATTTGTTAAAACCCACCCTCAGACACGTCATTAATCTACTGTAACTAAGAAAAAAATATTTTTTTTATGGACAGTTTGAAGTGTTATTTTGTATCTACATCGAAATAATATGAAAAATAGTAACTTCTGGTTGGAAGTCCAACCAACTTCCGGTTGGGAGTTCCAGTATGGAGGAGCCATGCCGGCGCCCTTGTCCCTGCATACAGGTCCCTCTCCGTATCACTGCTTACTTAACTGTTATATTAGTAAATCATAATTTTAAGGGTCTTGGTCGTGCCTCCCTCTGACCCTGTGTATGGGACTACTTCATGCATGATTAATTGATATGGATGAATATCAAAATATGAAGCCTTGAGATTTTTTTAAAGCCTGCTGATGTCATCTAGCCTCGTATACCAGCCTCTCGCGGAAATGCATTTCATTTCATTTCTCGGGAGAGTCTGGCCTCATCCCCCCTCTAAGTGTTTGGGGTGGGCGGGAGCTGGGCGGGAGTAGTAGCAAAGACGGTTTAATATCTTTGGTAGTAGCGTTGACAGACAACCCCATTCAGCCAATCAGCAAGTTGGTGTAGTGACGGGGCTTTGCGCCAGTCGGTCCCTGATTGGCCAACGTGCTGTGTCAATCACAGCGGGCGACGCTGATTGGCTCGGCCTTCTGATGGTTTCAGTCCAAACGCTTAGAATGGGGATGAGGCCAGACTCTCCCTCGGAATGAAATGAAATGCATTTCCCGGAGCGGCTGGTTTACGAGGCTAGATGTCATCAGCATCTGTGTAAGAAACTTGCATTTTAGTGGAGGACACCAGAGAATGTGGAGTCAGAAATACATCTGTCAAACATTATTTGTTCCATCATTTCAATCTTTTTAGATGTTAATCTAAAATGTGAAGAATGTGAGGTCTGAAAATACATAATTGAGGGTGTTTTTATTGGGGGGGACTGTAGGGCTCTTTTGCAATTTTCTCCAAAACCACTGGCTGGATTTCAACCAAACCTTCTGCGTTGGACTCCCCTCGGCCTCCCCTCTGCCCCCCCAGATGATATATTTGAGTTTGGAGAAATTAGAATTTTGGTCAAGAAAATAATTGACACCCCTGGGGGTTAGAAATTTTGAAAATCGCTTGGTTCGTTTGGTTTTGGTAATTTTCTCCAAAATCACTGTCCCGATTTCAACCAAAACTTCTGTGTTGGACTCCCCTCGGCCCCCCAGACAATGTATTCAAGTTTGGAGAAATTTGAATTTTGGTCAAAAAAAAACTTTTTCGATACCCCCCGGGGGTTAGAATTTTTGAAAATGTGTGTGTTTTTTGGTCATTTACTCCAAAATTTTGCCTGGTTTCAAACAAACCTTGCGTTGGAATCCACTCGGCCCACTAGATGATATAATCAGAGTTTGGAGAAATTTGAAGAAATTTAAATTCTGGTCAAAAAAAACCTTTTTAACCCTTGTGGGGGTTAAAAATCTTCGAAAATCGTCTCGGTCATTTACTCCAAAACCACTGGCCCGATTTCAACCAAACTTCTGCGTTGGACAGATGACATCAGGACTATTGTCTTGTACTAGTTGACAACATCTGGCATTTGGATATGTCATCATCATCACCCACCAACAACCAGCTCCTAACTCACTGAGCTAATTGTCTGGAAGTGAGTCCTGGTGTGTGACTTCTCAAATAAACACAGGGAGTCACCGGTCAGGCAGCAGTTGTCAAAATGTCACAAATACAGTTATCCAAACAAAAATCTGATAATACATAAATTGCATCTCGACAGCATGGAAATGTTGGTGAATTGTTTTTAACGATGAAGTGTTTTGCATCATAAGAGAAAATGCCACTCTTAGATTGACTGCAGTTGTTCCCATGAGAGCATATTGAAAATGTATTTAGCAAGAATTGGATGGTATATGTTTACAGTCAAACATTTTCATGCACTGTAGGCTCAATTTTTGATGAATCAAAAATCTGCGTGGATCATTTGTAGATGACAGATATTTGTCTTAATGCACAGCTCCACTTCCTGATTTATTTCCTGTTTTACATTATTGGACAAACTGATTAATCCAGGTGTGTCTGACCTCACAAGACACACCTGGATTAATCAGTGAGTCAGCGACCGGGCAGCATCTGTCGTAGCAGATTTCGAAAATTGTCAAAATGTCACAAATTGTATTAGGCTACCTAAACAAAGATCTGATAATACATAAATTGCATCTAGACCTGAAAATGTTGGTGATTTGTTTTTAATGATAGGTGTTTTTCTTCACAAGAGAAAAGCTGATGTTTAAAAATGCCACTCTTACATTGACTGCAGTTGTTCCCATGACTTCAAAATGTTCTCAAGTAGTGAAGTAGCAGCAGAGAAGTGATAGTAACAGGAAGCCCAAAAATCCGGACGGCACTTGAACGCCTCTCCGGTGCAGCTGGTTCCTTCGGGTAACCTCAGAGAAAACAGTGACAACAATGAGATAGCATTAATCTGCCACACAGGTCGCACCTGCACGGTCTCGCGGATTAACCTGATTACCAGTCGAAGACAGCGGAATGTGGAGTGGCCCGGGACTCGGTCTGAAGAAAGTTTAGAGCCTCGGTTGCCTCAGAAAACACTACCAGTCCTTTTTTTTTTATACCACCTAGTCAAACCCGGTGAAACCGCGTCCCAAACCTTGGAGGCTAACTGAATGTCTAAGCTACCAGGAAATGCAGGTGTGTCGGTGCTCGGGGATAAGTCGCTGGAGTTTTACCGGGACCCGGTGAGTTTCTACCGGGAGCGGGTCGAGAAACACGGGAGCAGAGTGTTTCAGTGCCGCCTGCTGAACAGACCGACCACCTTCATCTGCTCCGTGCAGGCGATGAGAGAGCTGCTGTGTGGTGAGGCTGTGCTGTCTAAGTAATGTAACCTAATGCTGTCTGTAATGCTCGGCTATTCTCTGCGTAAAATTACTGGATTTAATCACAAATGCATTTTTTAATCTATTGTCAATATTTCACCCTTTGTTTTAACGTAGTAGGCTACATTGTGGAACAAAATTCAACAGATCATTTAATGCACTGACTACGGTAATATTGTATGATAATAAGTCGAGTTGTTAACTTTCGTTCCTGGATGTTGCTGTGCCACCTGTTCCACCATCATTACACTGACAGCACACTCGACTTCCTTGTATCTCGCGATAGTGAGTCAAGTTTTCCCAGGAACCGAGACAAAGGGAACATTTCCCATAAGGGGTAGCCTAAAACCCCCCGAGATTAGTGTGATCTGTCATGGGAGAGACTCGTGATGGTGCTGGAGAAGGGAAGGAGGGAAATGTAAGTCAGATGAAGTTTTATAGGCTAGTTGTCTCATTAAATTCTGCCACCCTTGAATACTGGAAATGCTACAAAAGCTATTATTAACAACTGTATGACAAATAAATAAACAATTTAAAATAGTTTCAATAATGTCAGAATGAATTATTATTAATAATAGAATATACACCTATTATATCTCACTCTCGCCTGCTTTGTTTTTAGGACACACATACACACACACACACACACACATGCACACACACACACCTGCTGACAGAATCAAACCATGCACTGTATAAACTGTATAGCCTACTGTTTGTAATCATGTTATGTGGTGTCTTTCAGAGAAGTCCAGTGTGTTTCTGAAAGACCCGACTGATGTGATGACCAATATGTACGGTGACACTATTGTCACCACTAACGGTAAACACACACACACACACACACACACACACACACACACACACACACACACACAACCACAACAAAGCACTACGATGGCTCTCAGATGCTCAGATATGACAAGATCAGAGTTTCAGCGGTTATTTGATTAGTTGACAGAAATCTTGATATTCACTGAAGTCATTGAAGGTCATATAGGGTCAGGACCAGAAAAACAAAACATAAAAAGATGTAATTTCAAAGTGTGGAGACTTCAGATCGGTGTTTTTCATATTTGATAAACAAAAAAAGATTGAATGAGAAAACAAATGGTTAATGGGCTTTAATGCACAGCTCCACTACTTCCTGACCTTCAGCCAGCTCCTTTATTTCCTGTTTTACATTATTGGACCAACTGATTAAGGGTGCGCCTGACCATTGTTGTGAGGTCAGACACACCTGGATTAATCAGTTGGTCCAATAATGTAAGACAGGAAATAAAGGAGCTGGCTGAAGTTCAGGAAGTAGTGGAGCTGTGCATAAAGCCCATTAATCAATAATATAAATAACTGTCTGTAGTAACCATTGTGTAATAAGGAAGCAAAAAAACAGTGTAACAGAAAGACTGACGGGTGATTCATTCAGCTATAACCATCCACTAACTGTACCTGACACTTGTGTAATACAGAACTATAACTGTAAAAACTGTGCCTAAATGCTGCTCTGCTACCGTAAATATGAGGAACCTGTGTCTGTTTGTTCCAGGTGAGGAGGCGTGTCTTCTCCGTCTGTCACTGACCAGCCTGTTTTCAGGAAGTTGTTTGGAGTCATCGAGTGACTATATCACCAGGTAGGAAAATCATTGCACTTAAATAGTGTTGCACCATATTAAAATGTATAAGTAATGTCTGACACAGTGTTGAAAATGAATGCATTCCTGACCTGGAGAGTGATGTGATTCTTCACAGTTTCACGAGTCTAAATGGGAATTCAAAGGTCATTCTACTTTTTTTTTTTAAGTCTGGTTTTGTATTCAGACATTCACTGTGTCCAGCCTCTTTCACCAATGTCCACCAGAAATGCCTGCAAGGACATTTGTGACGCAACCGCAGGGCTTTTATTGCAGCAACAGTTGTGGTGTGTCCATCTATGTCAAAGGCTTCTTCTTGAGCAAACCCTAGTGAATTAATCCCTGTCTACCCCAGGGACAGTTGTTGTACTGTGTCTAATGTGGTGATTCTGTACAAGTGAATGTTGCTCATGTTACAGCTGCCGGGACGTATTTTCAAATAGTGTTTTTTCTCTGCTTCTTTCTCACTGCAGTGTGTGTGTGCGCTGTCTGAAGGACCTCTCTCTCAGGTACCACTAACATAAACCTGCAGCACCCAAAGCATTCACTATTTTATACATAGTATGTATCTTGTCTGAAAGGGCTTCCATTTCACCTCTGCTTTACTAGTTTGAGAGATTTTTCAGCAGCATTTCATTAACGTCACTAAACATTTACATCACTGACTAATTATTTTCATAGTTAAAGTAATGCGTGAAAGTAACTGATGCAACTGATCTATGAATGTACAGTAGGCAGCCAGAGTGTGTCTACTCTGTCTTTAAGCGCCTGGGGACCGAGCTGGTCTTGGGCCTTTTCCTGAACGTACACGCAGAGGAGCAGCCCGAACTGTTTGAGGAAATCTCACAGCTCTGCACCCAGCACTGGCATGGTAAGGACAGACACACACACACACACACACACACACACACACACACACACACACACACACACACAATAAAATTTACTTACACACACATATTCTTACACAACCAAGTATGAATGTGTGCATACAGAGTTGGCACTGTGCAGCTATCAGTTGAGTACAAACAAGCCGCTCTATAAATGGTTGATGAATTTGTCTTTTATCAAACTGCAGCTCTGATCCCTGCACTCGCTTTCAAAATCTTGTTCTCGCAGACGTGTTTATTAAGACACTGCAAGCTGTGACACAGCATTGCAAAATTTAACCACATCCCTTTTTTTCCTTGTGTTTTTTACTTTGTTTCTTTGTGTGTTAACGTGTGCCCCTCCCAGGCCTGATCTCTGCTCCAGTCAACGTTAGGGTTCCACTGTGGTCGTCTGGTTTCTCCACGGCTCTGGACGCCAGAGACAAACTGATGGACATCATCAAAGACAAACTGGAGAACGA
This sequence comes from Trachurus japonicus, assembly GCF_045865225.1. Lineage (NCBI taxonomy): Eukaryota > Metazoa > Chordata > Actinopteri > Carangiformes > Carangidae > Trachurus > Trachurus japonicus. Next base: position 16,603,335 of record NC_140918.1, read on the forward strand.
CACACAGGGGTGAGACTCTCTCTATGGCAGGGGTGTCAAAGTACGGCCCGCGGGCCGGATCGGACCGTCTGGCGGGCCGGTCCGCAGGACAAATGTTCATCAAATGTTAAGCCGTCAATATGTAGTTTCGTTTCTCTCTGCCCTCTCTCAGCAGTCTGCTGAGGCTCACTCCCCCGCCCCGCCCTTACAGAGGAGTGAGCGCCACTTCTTCTCTTCCCCCGCCCCTCCCTCCCTCACAAAGTTGCAGCAGACAACAGAGACACAGAGCCGCCGACTCTCACGTATTGACTACAACACAACAACAGCGGCTCGTTGCGTAGTGTAAGGACAGGCACAGACATTCACCGCTAAAGTCCTGCTCTTGGCCCAGCTCGGCTCGAGTTCTCACTGGGCCTGAAAATTAAAACCCAACGCGGTCCGACCTGCAAATGATGAAGCCCCGACGCGACGTGGCCGGACTCATTAGTGCAAATTCTCGATCCGAACCAGTGTGTCCGGTCGGGTTGGTGGGGCCGAACCGGCCCGGTGATAAGCCAAATATAACCCGTAGTTATCCATGCACAGGAACAGAGAGAGATAGAGAGGGAGAGAGGGGAGAGGGACAGCGCAGCGACAGGTGTGTGTGTGTTTGTGTGTGTGAGAGGGAGAGAGGGAGATGTATTTTTTCTATACAATTTAATATCAGCCCAATACCTACAATTGTCTGTGTGTCATTTGCCTCATGTGGTTTTGACCTAGAACTGAAGGCCTTTTTAAGGGTTTGCCTCTGACAAAAATATTAAGCCACTACTGGCTGCTAATTGGTGGAAACTCTTAATTATATCATGGAAACACTACATATATCCTATATTGCCATTCAGTTAAAAAAATATCACAATATTACTTTTGGTTCATATTGCCCAGCCCTAGTTGAAATAGAAATTTCAGGTTGTTCATAATTTTTTGTAAAAAGGATAGTTCATAAACTGTACACATCTTAATAATGTACTTTGCACAAAGGGAAAAATGTGGAGTTCTTGTTAATTACAGGTTAATATGCGATCATTTTACTGGTCTAGCCCCCTTGAGATCAAATTAGGCCCCTGAACTAAAATGAGTTTGACACCCCTGCACATCACACGCATGCATACACACACACACAGATTAGAAAGTCTCCTCACTGGATAATGTTGCTTCTGCCCTAAAAAATCTGTAAAGTTCTGTCAAATATGGGTACAGTGTATTTTCCAATCTTTAAACCCCTAAATTGACAAATACAGTCTGAGAGAGAGGAGATGAGGGTCAAAGGTCAGTCATCAGACAATTTTCCATGCACCTATGTTCAGCCTATTTTCAGTTTTGTATGAAACATAAGCAGAATTTTAACTACACTCTGAGGTGGAATTATGAAGTTGTAGTAAAAGACACAGTGACTCTCATTTCTCATTTTGCAGATCTTTTAGAACAATAAAAGTTAGAGAAAGATGAAGGAAAACAATTAGCAGAGAAGAGAAGCAGTAAAAACAGACACTTCATTACTGCATTACCATTCTCACAAATGAAATTCTCTCCCCCTCTGGTCATCTCTAGTTTTGTAGGCACTCTCAGGTCTTTGCCACTGCCTGACTCCAGTTGTGCCTCCCAGCATCTCCTGCTGTTCATCTCAGCTCTGATCCCCAAAGCTCTGGCATCGCTGCTCACCTCCTTCACAATGGCACTCAGTGGAAACGAACAGGTACACAAACTTAGATAAAAGTGCACATGTTGATCAGACAAAACAAAAATATACAACTGAACAATTTGATTTGAGGCTTTCCACTGAACTGAAATGAACATCAAAAATCATCATTCATGAGCTATCCTGATAATATCCTAAATAATAAGTAAATTTATTTGATTAATACAATAATTTATTTTCTTTCTATGCAAAAATAACATCTTCTGCTGGTTTTAATTGTTAAATTAAATGAAAACCTCCTATTTCTGGGATCAGGAGGAGACACGTCGACGAGCATTAGAAGATTTAGATTACCTGCAGAGGGTGCTGCTGGAGGTGCAGAGACTCTGGCCTCCGTTCATAGGTGGACGCAGAATAGCTGAGAAGGTAGGAACCATCCTGTTGATTTTCACATAGTGCTGAATGAGAATTGAGCATTTATCATCCTGTCTTTTGAATGTGAGAGATCCAGTGTCATTATAACTAAGATTTGGTGATTATCCATGATTTTCAAAATCATGCATTGGTCTGCGAAGAAAAGGGCTAGCATGGTCTGCTAGCTGTCAGTGTATTACTGCAGTAGATGCAATTTTGTAGAAGATCAAAACAATCGGTACAAAAGTAGAAAAATATATCCATCATTTGGTTATTTACATTATAAGCTTCATAAAGAGCAAGAAGAGCAAACCTAAGTATAACCCACCTAATATTGAAGTATATTTTTGTTAAGTTGTAGGAAACTTAACAAAAATATACTTCAATACTAGTTCAATATGTATTTTATTCAGGATTTAGTATACTGTATGGAGATGCAGGAGAGGTAAGCAATTTCAACATGTGTTGAAGTGTTGTAACTTTACTCCCTCCTTAGAAAACACTATGTTAATATGCATCATGGTACAGAAAGCCTTATGTTTGTGTACATTGTGAAATATTAGTGGTGGCTGTTTTTGTACCTTTATGTATTTATACTCCTGCAGTCCTCACCAAGTGACCCACGGACAAGATCAAATTTTGTTGTGCTGTGCGTTGCCCTCCTCTCCTCCAGAGGGCGACAGATTACTGTAGATGAACGTCTCTTCCACTGTTGCATGCCCTCTCCTGAGTATAGTGAGTGTAAACAAAACCTGTGAATATTAGTTTAGACATTTAGCCCCGTTTCATTTTGTATTTTCAGCTCGTGTCGGTCAGTGTCCTGTTTAACCCTCTTTGTTTTTTGTGTGGTTGCTAGTCCTATTATGAATAGTCCTGTATGTCAGTTTAAATAGAGGTCGAACTGTCAGTGTGTGGGTTTCCAAGGCAACATGAAACATTTATAGACATGTTAGAGAGGTGCATTCAACTGTTTTTTACTTCAGGGCTTTTGCATTGTATCAGGAGGTTATTAAAGGTAGTTTTTGTTATTCTATTACGTTCTTTTTATGTTGCATGTTGGTGCAGCTGTCACTGTTGTTTACTGGCAACTTATCATCCATAAAGTTTTGTTAAATATTCTAGTAGAGTATAACGTATGTGTTATACTCTACTAACGTATGTTATACTCTACTATCCTTACTCCGTATGCCTGTATGATGTCAGAGCTGTCAACCAGTAGAATCACACATTTAGTTGAAATCCTGTCTCTTCATTGGCCGGCCACTTACCCTTGAGGGTGGGACGGTCACAGCATCTCTGCCTCCTCCCACACCAGCTGGTTTTGATCACTGTGACCTCATCAAACAGGCTTATGCAACCACCCAATCAGAGGCATTGATCCGTCTCTGTGATTGATTGGCTCCGCTCCGGCAGGAGGAAGGAAGGGCGGTTGGGGGACGGGGTCGGTGGTGGTGGTGGTGTTGGTGTGTGTGTGTGTGTGTGTGTGTAGGCTATGTGTGTGTGTGTGTGTGGGGTGGTCATTGGGGGAACGGGTGCTGGTGACACTGTGAAGCAGAGTGGAAAGTAATTTGTCACTTCTGGTAAATGCACCAGTGCACTCTGATTACCGACGGCCTCACTGGGACATGGGTTCATGACGTGTGGGGTTTTGGGGAATTTTAGAGGAGAAAGAAGTTTAGGATTAGGTGAAGCTGTAAAGTCTGTAAAGGTCATGATTAAATAACAGAGAGACAAACACGACTGAACACGTTTAAAGGCAGATAGCTTGGCTGTCATTAGAAACGAGTGCTCAGAAATATGTAATCGTGCTTTGAGTAGCTATAAGACTATTATTTTAGTTGAAAAGTGTTTAGATCCAAGTAGAAAAGTAGCTCTTTTGAAGACTACTGTTACAGTTCTTCCTCTGTCATCACCTTTTCTATATACAACTAAGTAGGAGATAAGAGCCACTGGATCTGTACTGAAAGGAGTTAATGAGATGTATATGTGTGCAGATAGGCGGGGAAGAAAGAGAGAGATTATTAGTATTCACAATCAGGTGGAAAAAGTCGAAGCTCCATCAGGTGGAACTAAGATATGCAATAGCTTCAGCAACTTGAATGTATTTGAGTTTCAGAGAGAGAGAGAGAGAGAGAGAGAGAATGAACTCACATCTCTGGGTGAGAATGCCGAGAAAGGAGATTTGTATAAAATTTTCCACTCCAGCAGAGAGAGGCAGAGAGAAAAATGAGCGAGAGGGTAGAGGAAAGAGAAACAGTGATCATGTTCTCTGGCAGTCCATTAGTGCAGCTACTAATGGATGTAGTGAAAAGGTGAATTAAAAGGTTAACAATTGGGTAAGTGGCCTTTTTGCCCCAAGGTGGCAACCAAAAAAAAAAAAAACAGCTTGGGGAATTTTAGTATTCATTGAAGAAAAACATCACAGTTAAAGTGTCAGCTATTCATTTTGGTTATAAGTGGTTTTACAGCATGTTCTCACAATGCCGCCATTTAATTGTTGCTCAATGCCTCTACTTACTTAAATCTGCTTTACAATTGTAAAACTCCTGCTCAACCCCTCCTACAGTACACCAGCGATATGAAGATATGAAGCAGCATTCACTGAGGCCTTTGCATGATTTTCCGTTTTGAAAATTGACCATGAAGGTCAAGTTGAGCCCAGCGACCAGCGTGTTCATCCACTCAAAAGGCATAGCCATACACACAATTCATCATGGTGACTCTTAAAGGGATAGTTCAACATTTTGGCAAATTGGCCCATTGTCATAATCCCTATAGTCATAGGAGTAGGTTCGTTACCTTTAATTGTCGGTGCAAGCTATTTTTAGAATGGCCGAGCCGAGCCGTGAGCTGCTCAGAGCTACGCTACACTACGGAAGACTATAGGGATTATGGCAATGGGCCAATTTGCCAAAATGTTAAACTATCCCTTTAAACTGATACAGCCTGCTTTTAATTCGTTGAGGTTCATGAAACTTTTTACAGATTTAAATTTTAACATTGAATCATATACTGTAGTATTTTGAAAGCTATTCAAGTATTATTCAGATCAATGCTTCAAAGTCCCAAAAATCCATTAAGGACGGCTCATACCGCATGGAAAAACAAAGAGCTGCCAATGAAGAATTTAAGAGATTAATCATGAAAAATGATCATGTTACTTTCCTTTCATGTCAGTATCATAATGTGTTTTTCCGTGTGCGGTCTAGGACTCTACCCTTGCAGGGTTTCATGTTCCAAAGGGTTATGGAGCGATCTATATCAGCCACGCCGTCCACCGTGACCCGGAGGTGTTCCAGCAGCCAGACAGCTTCCTACCAGAGAGGTGGAGCGGAAGGTAAGGATGTTAGAGCCGCTCTTTTACCTTATTAAGTTTAGGTCTTGTTTCAGATAATAGACTAAAGTATCTCATAATAGCACGGAAGTTAGGTTAAGGTGAAGATTAAATTAAATAAGTAGCACATGAAAGCAGCACACACCCAAAGTGCCAATGTTAAAGGTTCAGTATGTAATAATTGCCAAGGTTTATTGACAAAATCTGACTATACTACCCATGAATATATTTGTATAAGTGTATAATCTCTATAAAATAAAATCTGTTTGGTTTTCGTAGCCTTGTAATTCTTCTTTTATATATACATATAGCAAGGGTCTTGCTTTAGAGAGTGTTGCCATCTTGCGCCGCCATGTTTGTATGACAGCCCAAACGGAAAATCCAGCCAGCCAGAGAACACGTATGGTAAAATGGTTTAGATCTTCACCTAAAAATAATTACCTTTGATCTGACAGCATTTAAAACTATAGTTGTAGCCATATTTCTGGAGGACATGACCTTGTCACCCTACATCATTTACGCGAAATTGATTAACTTGGTGCTAACCATGGACTGTGGGTGCTAACAAGCTGTTATTTTTTTGTCCTTTTCATTAATCTGAACTGGTTTAAATGAATGACTGCATCACCACTACATTGATACCTTCAGACTTTAGCTGTCTAAGTTTCATACATTGTGGCTGAAAAGGCCTTAATCATAAAGCATTTAAAATATTGAGTCAAATGTATTTATTTATGGAATTTCTCTGATCGATTAATGTATGAATTTTTCATACTGAGTCAAACATTGTTGACCTCTGACATGTTCATTTGCACCATTATTGCACCATCCACTTTTGATTAACCGTTCACTGCTGATTGGCATTTTGCAGACTATCTACCTTTTTGTATAATCAACAATCAAACAACAAGAAGAAAACCCATCAGAGGCAAAGAGCCCATTTACACCAGATTTACACCTACATTCACAGGGGTAGAAATTATAGACCACAATGACATTCAATAAATTATGATTGTTTTGTGTGCGTATGTGAGGGGTTCAACTTCTTTTCAATAGGACTTCAGAGTTCAAACATGTGACCCACCGCTCGTGGGAAAGTGTTTATAAAATAGGACATCATGATGTTAGTACTAAATAGCTTCTGTAAAGCACTGAACTTTCCACACTGATGGCCGTGGTTTTCATTTACTGTTCCTCAGAAGTGAACCTGTGACACCTTATATGCCAGACCACTGTGGTTTACTGAGGTGTCACACACTGACATACAAGCACATACACACATGCACAGACAGAGAGGGGGAGGGCTTTCTGTGCGGTGACACATTAAAGTTTGATGAAATGCATCAGGAAAACCAGAATGAAAAAAAAAGAGAAATTCTGAATTTCCCATGAATGTTCATTACAGTAAATTTCTGAAGAAGAAAAAAGGAGGGAGGATGAAGAAATGGTGGTGGATAAACTTTTATTTATGTGTTTGGCTGGATGTCAATGCCAGTAATACATAGACTTCTCAAAAATCAATGCTTTTCTTCATTTTCTGTCTTAAACTTTGCCGTAGTAAGTGAAATAAATGTTCTGGTGTGTGTGTGTTGTTTACATTAGTTTGACGTCCTTGTATTTATCCTTGAATAAATAGGTTTTTAATGCAGCAAAAGAGGCAGGCATGTATAAAATAAAGATTTATTCTTTCATATTAATTCCTCTTTATTATAGCAGCCTGGTAATCTGCCTTGTCTAGACTGCAGTTTGCTTTTATGACTCTGTATTGGAAAATCATGCTGTAGATACAACGCCTACATCATTACCATAGCAACCAGTGCACATAGATAAACGCCTGAGCGCTCAAATCTGACCTGATCACTCTAGTGATGCACAGAGACAGTTGAAGACAAACTTGTGGGTCAGTGTCCTCCACTCACATCTCTCTCTCTCTCTCTCTCTCTCTCTCTCTCTCTCTCTCTCTCTCTCTCTCTCTCTCTCTCTCTCTCTCGCCCCTGGCTCCTTCACTGAATCACTCCGTTTTTCTTCTGTTCATCCATTTCCCCCATTCACCAGTTTATTCTCATTCATGCTCATTCATTCAGAAGACAGAGCAGAGGGGGGAAAAATCTATGAATGTATGTATGTAGGTAGCTGCTGCCATGGAAACCGGTCACCTGACACCATCTTTACCAATTCTGTGTGTGTGTATGTAGGGTGGGGGAGAAAGATGCTGTGCAGAGTGGATGGGACGCAGAAAAATGAGTCAGAGAGGATCATATCTTTTCTTTTCTTTTTTTCTTCTTTCTGCACATGTGTGCTGCTCTCAGAGCAAAAACAGGAAATTCAGTTTGGGGTTTCCCTCTAATCAGATAAATATAACCACCATTTTAAAACCGTTAAGCAATTTCAGTTTCTCTTTTGTACCCATTTCTTTTCCCCCCAAACGTGATCACACAACAGTGTCTTCTTTGTACTGTTTCATGACAAAGCCATTATTCAAGGTCAGGATAGTATTTATTTATGTAGACAGTCAATGTTTTTTTTCTTGATGTGAGTGTTTAGCTGTAAATATCAGTTTATAATTTTTTATGTAGTTATATATTTCCTGCTGCAATAACATCCCTTCGGGTGACTTAATGGGTTTACATTCTTATCTTATCTAAAGGAAATATTTGAAGTCACTGCCTGCAATGATTTACAAGAAACATTGCTATTCCACATAGTTATCCTTATAGTTATCACTGAGAGGTCAAGATAGAGGTGGATACTCAATATTTACAAAACCTAAAATAAATTAAACTAAAAAGAAATATCAGTTCATCAAATACTTTGATGATCTACTTGTGCAGAACACAATTTTATATTGGCAATTGATGTTTGTTTTTTTTATTTACTGGTGTGTGTCGAAAAGCAACAGAGCACAAAAGAAATCTATGAATGAACAGACAGGTAGCTGCTGCCATGGTAACTCGCCACCTCACACTCATTTTTACCAATGGGGATTCCCCCTGCAATTTGTGTGTGTGTGTCTGTGTGTCTGCGCATCCCTCTCTGCAGGATTGGGGTTAAGGGATGAGTCAGAGGAGATTTTCCTTGAGACAATGTGATGTAGAAATAGAAATAGAAATTCGACGGATAGCTTGATAAGAAAACGTGGAGTGCACTGGATGTGTCTGAAATTCTGTCTGTAGCTCAGCCAAGGTCAGACACACTCAAGCATATGAGGATTGTTGTGAGCATTAAAGGATATGTCATTCTCATTTTTCTTAAAGTCACCAAATGTAATTAACACTGTCAAGTATGTCTCCACCCATTGTTGTCCAATACTATCAAAAATGAGCCACACTGCTGCACTGGGTACTTTGAATCAATCTCAGGTAAACCATCCTGCTGCCATAAATAAATCATATGTGCTAAAAACTGCAGTAGCCTACTGTTGTTGAAATCATTTGGCCTTAAAAAAATAATAAAATAATAAATAAATTCTGTGACACATTTTTAATGGCTTCTGAAGGAACCAATGGGTTTGAAATTAGGTAACTGTATGGGATTCAGTTTTACAGTAGAGTGTGTAAACTGTTTAGGTTTCTCTTAGCTGCTTCTCAAACTGTATATTTCCCACAGGATGAATAAATTAGTTTATCTTTGGTTCTCTTTATGTGTGTTTGCTTGATCTCCTTTTACATTTATCTTCCGGTCTGTTTCTCCTTCCCCCTACCTGCTTCTTTCTCTGCCTCTCCATCTGTCAGTCTTCGTGGAGGCTATTTCCTCTCAGCCTTGATGGTTGCCTGGCTCCCTCTCCTCACCACCTGGCTGTTTAATTTAATGACTGCGGTCCTGTTACATAACAAGCCTTCCTACAATAACTACAGTTTAACCTCTTCGTCTGTTTGTGCGTGAATGTTCCCGCGCGATAGTCGTGTATTGTATTGTCCGCCATCCGTTTGCCAGTATATATCCTCAGCTTGTGCATATGTGTGTGTCTGTGTCTGTGTCTGTGTGTGTGTGTGTGAGAGAGAGAGAGCTTTTCCAGTTGGAAGCAAACAGTAGAGCTAGCAAGTTAACATCCTATCAGCCAAACGCCCACACAGGCTCTGGCCATAGGTAAATGAATCGGAAATGCTGCCAAACAGATAAAAATCAGAGCTACTGCAGTGGGCTGTGTTGCTGCTAGTTTTAGATAAGTCTAACAACAGGAAGCGTCCCGTTCTACAGAAAACACAGACATGTGTGTGTGTGTTTTTATTTGAAATAGACATTCAATTGGCCTTTTATGTTTCAATAAATCAACCACAGCATAAATGATTCAAAATGACACAAGTCAAGATCATTTCAGGTTTGTTTGTCTTGCTTTGTGTTATCATGTAGGGCTGGTTTGATTAAATTAAACTGCAGTTTTATTTACCCTTTTAAAACAAAGTCAGTTTTGCTGCTGAGATCTACATGAATAACCAGAAGACCCTCACTGCAGAGTGAGGGAGACAATAAGAGGCAAAAGCTAAAGGCAGGATTTATTAACAAGAAATAGATGCTTAGTTTATTGTTAAGAAGAAATGAAGCACACTGTAATTAAGTGTAGTCATGCAGTAGTTGACTGTGGCAAGTGACTGATCATATTCAGCTGACACAGAGGTTGGGCTATCAGTATCTATGAACATTAATTTGTTACTTCAGTATGTTGGCCGAATATAGGTCCATAGCTAACTAATTAGAAAGATGATTCTTAATCTAAACTTTTAGGCTCTTTCTTATTGGTCCATTATTTCTATAACCATGTAAATCAGCTTTTAATTGATACATTGCTAGACCTATTTGAATTCCTGAACAAATCTGAGATAAAAAAAAAAATAAAGCTAATGGACTGTTTATATGTATTCAAAATAACTTGTTGCTGTGTTACCTTCAAGTCTGCTTGCTACACAGAATGTGGTTTGTCTTCTCTGCCTCATTTCTCCTTATATGATTGTCTAATATGGGTGCTGTATGGAAGCCTTTATTTTATGCAGACAAAAAAAACCTGGCCCTGGTGTTTAAAATGAAACAATTTCTGCTATTCAACAACCTGGAAAATGTACTATGGTATGGCTACACTTTTGAATCCCCTCTGTTCAAACTAATAGTTTGTTGGACTCTTATCCTCAGAGTTCAGTCTTTCACACTACTCTCTCATTACACTTTATATAAGAAAAAATAATTGTACTGTACAATAGATTATATTCTCTGATTCACTTCCTGTCCACTCAGCATATTTAATATAACCTTACGTTGGTGAGACTTCCTCTGTGTGTGTCTCAGGATTGTGCGCTATACGTCTTACTGTTTCAGGATGGGCACTAATAGTACATTAAACCATTAGATAGATGCTGCAGGGAACACTAATATTCTCCCTCTCTAACTCTCTCTCTCACACACACACACACAAACCCTCTCACACACACTGAGCTAGACTATACACATCACTAATGCTTCCTGTTTGCCTTTAATCAGAGCTCAGGTTTCAGGAAGACAGGATGCATTAGTGGTGAGAGGGAAGAGATGGCCTGCATCAGCAGGCTGTTGACAAACCTGCCGACTGGAACCAACCAGCATCTCTTTATTTTAAATATATTTTGAGAGGAGTTACACCAGGGGGGTTACAACGTGTCAAGTAGCTGATTCTCCTGTTCCTGTTGCTGCTGTGCATCTTCAGGCTCGTTCATTCCTCTCTGGAGGTCAGGTGATTCTCGCTTGATCCCAAACAAAAAACCTGTCATCAAATTGGCTGACATACCACAGAGAGGTCAAAGGTCAGATAATCTAATTTGAATCTTAAAGGTACCGAACTGTTATGGTACATATTTTTTCACCACTGGTTCTACACTGTTCCGAGCTAGAAGACGATAGGATTTTCAATGGAAATATACTCCACATGTTCAATAACCTCAAGGATACACTGTAGATTTAATGAGATATACTATGTAAACATAACATTTGTTTGTTTACTCCTTTAAATTCTTTCGCTGACACCTGTAATCTCTAATGTGTGCTGTCAATTTAGTTAAAAAGCTTTCAAATGAAAAAAATCCTTGGAAATATATTTGAGGGTATAAGAATATTGAGGATATGTGCACAAAATCTCAGAAAACAGACAGATTTATCATCTTAAACAGAGCACAGTTTCACCAGTGAAAGATTCAATCATGTCTTTATACATTTATAAATGATGTGACTTATGAACCTGTGTGGCTGGTTGGTTGTGATTGGCTGAGAGACCATGTTGACCAACATGTCACCATCATCTGATTTTAATATGATGTCACATCTGATGATCTTCCTGTGCACGACAATGCCTCCTTTGAGTTTTTCATGAAGCGCTCATTATTCTGTTTAACGAACAGCTATGAATGGAATCCAGTTCTTTACAAGACAATACTGAACACTCTGATTTATAGGCAAAAACACGTGTCAGATCAATTTAAAATGTAGCTACAGTACAGTATGTCATATTCCTGATTACTGTGCTCTTGTTTTTTTCTGTGCAGGAATGCAGGCCAGGAGCACTTTCTGTGTTCCTTCGGCAGTGGATCCAGAAACTGCATTGGATCTAAACTTACCGACGTCTTCCTCAAGGTGACTCCATATCACGCACAAACACACATAATGATTCTACAAAAAGCTCTTTACAGTTTTGTGTTGCATTTGTAAATGTTTTGAAACAGAGGCTTGTGGGAAAACCTTAATTTGTAGAGGGCCAGGTACTGGATTAAGGCACAACACTGGTGTAACTATTGATGATATTGATGAGAGTTTTGGACACTGAATGAAACGCAAGAGAAACCAGAGAGAGGGAGAGATGAACCATCCCCCAATCATTCAGTAAATAGAGCACTGCTCATGGGAATGATGAAATGCTTGGGCATGTGAGTGTGTGTGTGTGTGTGTGTGTGTGTGTGTGTGTGTGGGTGTGTGTACTGTATGAGAGAGAGGGTGTGTGTGAGAGAGAGTTTATTAGAGATATCAGGTGGAGAGTGTAGGTACAGGTTGTCCTGTGCTGTAAACCACCTGTCCTTCCCCACGGCAGCATTCACCATAGCCACCATTGCACATACAAGCTACTCAGGAGACATGACGCACACACACACACACACAACCTATATGGAACAAGACAGAACAAGACAGGTGTGGTACAGGTGTAACAACAGGAAGATGAGGGATTTATTTCCCATGTAGGGATGTTCCCCTGGAGGACAAGAGTGTGTGAGTCTGTAGTAGGTGTTGGGAGCCTTGTAACTGGGGAGTTCAGGGGTGACACCAACTTGAAAATAACCACTATGGGCCGGTGAATCCCCACAGTTTTAACTGTCTATGGATCTGGGTTTTAAGGATTCCCACTAATTTACACATCCAAACTTTGTTAGGATTAAAGAAATCTGATAAAATGAATTAAATATTCTCTTCCAACCAAAACAGTCAAATCTTTTCTTGATTCACTGTCTGCTAAATCCTACCACAGTTTACAATCATAAAGGAGGCAGAGTGATCTCTCAAAAAAATTGTTATAAGAAAGAAAGAAAGGTTTCTCGTTTCCAGCAGGCGGCTTGAAATAACGACAGTGGCTAGCAGCTTTTATCAGCTTTAGCTCGATAACTAAGCCAAGTCAACTCCATGAGTTGGTGAAAACAACAGTAATGACATTGCTCTTGAATTCAAGTGTTGTGTAATATAAAACATATTAACACATTTGGCTGTGGTTGACAGGATGTGAATGTATATAAATCAAACTAAAAGTAAGACTCAGCTACTACTCTACTAGTTAGCATCCACAATGTGGGAAAACATTACAACAAAGCAGCTATACCACATTTTTCACATGAAGAGTAATCTCAGGAATCCTAGTTAGTTTGAAGCTCGGCCCTAGCCTTCAGTAGCTTTTTGTTAGCTACGTAGTTTAAGACAGTAAGCTAGTATACCTTAACTGTTGTCAGGTGAGCATTTTCAGTGCAATCCCTCAAAAGGATGACTTTTGGCTCTGGTGGTCCACTTTACAAAGTAATAGTTGCCAAAATGGGCAATTGCTTTTAATGAGAGGTGTTTAACAAATCAGTTTTCAAGAAGATATGAGATGAGATGATGAGATACACTTTTAGCTTACATCTTGCTGCAACATTACAATAAAAAAGAGGGCACAACATATTGGTTGTGTGTGCTCATATGTTGTCTAACTTATTTAAATATCAAGATTGATTTCTGCAGTCTAACACACACTCATGTACAAAAGAAAATATAGTTCCATATCACGTTGCGCGAGTGGGCTACACAGTCTCATTTTGATGACTTCATTCATTCATGCCATTCACGGCACGTCAACAGCTTATTGCTGTTATTTGTCAATGAACATGAGAAGAAAACCCAGCCAAGTGAGCAGCAGGAAGGAAGCAGATTGCACCAGTCAGCCAATAAGAGGCTTATCTCAGCAGTCCACATCCGTTGAGTCAGACCGTTAACTAACTGTTTAACCTACTGTGGTGGCTCACGTAGACAGCATACTGTATATATGTTTTTTCCTCCCAGATTATTAAACAGCACAAACATCAACACATGCACACGTAATATGGATGGGGGTGTTACTGCAAGCTATCCAAAATGCATGAGTGAGGGATGACTCAGTTCTCTACGCAGACACACACAGACACACACACACACATACACACACGTACCCATGACTCACTGTAAATGTTAGGCCTGCTTGAATGGAGCATAGGTGAAATGTTCACAGTGGTTTAATGATCTGCCCTCTCTTCATTCAGCTCTCATTGTTCAACGGCACAATCATATCTCATTATTCAAAACTGGATTATTTATTCCAGATAACCAGAGGCTGCTTGTTTTTTTTATTGCTACAGCAAGTGGCATGAATGGAATAATGTGGGCACAACATTGCTCTCATACTGTTGCTCTCCAAGTGGACAATGGGTAGTCATCTTCACTTTTAAAAGACATATTATTTCCATTATAGACTGTCGACAGTAGGAACGCTGTCATTTTAATGACATTTATTAACCCATGCTGTGCTGCAATTACAGCAAATTGATACACATACTTTTACTACAGTAGTTACACACTATGTGATATATTAACACTAATATATTAGATATAAAACTCAAGTGTAAATGAGTCACAAAACACTGCTGTACTGTATTTGTTCACCCTCTGATGTGTCGTTCTCCAAAACGACCGAAATACATTTTTTTATAAATAATGAATAAATACCACGAGGTTCCAGGAAGAGTACCAAATCATCTGTGCCAACACTGCAAGTGCATTCTGGTATTAGTCATAATAACAATTTTTTTTTTTTGTAATTTTCCAAGTGACTGTACTGAAACCCTGTAGTTGTATTTTAAATGTGTCTGAAAAAATATTATGTTTACGTCAAATCTATCCTTGGGTTGCAGTTACTGGTTTTTACAACACAAGCAGATTTCAACAGATCTCAGCGAACTCTCTGAAGATTTTAAATTCAATTCAATTCAGAATTTAAATTGAATTTGGTCACATTTGAATGTTTGATTTAATGTATATCCTTATTTTTGATTTCATGACACTCACTTTTATTCTAACATAATGCCATTTGTGGTTGTCTAAATCATTTTGATTAGATTTACTGTTATTAAATGTTATTCTTCATTAAATTACATTTTCAAATCTCAACCATTATATTGTCATCTAATCCAACCTAGTTCCTTGTCACATTCCACATACAGGTCATGATTAATGTTTAATTTCACACTGACTGACCACCATCAGTCACTGGAGAAACAGTAAGTCAATGAATTTCACATACAGAGGTCGACCCCGCCCCTTCTCCTTATCTTTGTAGTAGTACATCTATGCCACTCTGAGCAGCATGTGCACTGACTGACCCAGTAATGTTAGAGAAGAATACACACGACCATCACCTTGTTATGGTCTCTTTTGCACTGATGATTTACACATTAAAGCTCATCCCTCCCTGTAGCCTGCTCTGTAATAGCTACATGACCACATCATTTGGCTGTTTTTAAGTGTGTCTGATTGGCTCTGAGCAGGCTGACCACTTGCACATGCCACCATGCACACACACACACACACACACACACAGAGGAGGGCGTGACCAGAGGAAAAAGTAGACCGCAAGGCTCTGGGTCAGAGATGTGACTCATCGCCTCCCCGCTTCATCCTTCCCCCATTCGTCTTCTCTCCCCACCCCCACCATCATCATCCTTCCTCCGTTCCCTCACTTCTTTCCTTCCTTCCTCCTTCCCCATTCATTCATCCTGCTCCTGCTCCTCCCCCTCCATCAGGAAAATCTTCATTCATAAAGTGGAGGGAGGCGGGGCGGCTGGCTGCTACTGGATGTGATTGGTCGGCCCAGTGGCTGAGTATCAGCCAATGGTGCACACTGTCTATGATATCACAAGCCATGAAGCAGTGAGTGCAGTTAGTATGCTGACTGAAATGGAATAGATTGTTTTTTTTTCCCTGTCTTGTGGTGCCATAGTTCAGCTTTTACATAAAAACAGGCTGAAGATGGAGCGTTAATTAGTGACGTCTTGGTACAAAGTGAGATTTCATACAGTGAGGTCTTCTAGATAGAGAAATAAACAAAGATATTTATATCTTTAAAAAACAAGAGTTTCTGTGCCTCAAGTGGGAATTGGTTATTATCTATCATCATTTGTTTTGTATAAAACTAAGACTTGTTCATAATATGCGTCATTACCACCAGCTACCAAAGGAGCCAATGTTCCATTTCAGCTTGGCTGCTAAAAGGTGTTGCGTTGCCATTTCCAAATACATGCATACAAGCAGACATTATGGAGGCTGTAGCTTTGCAAGTTGGAAACCTA
The DNA here is from genome assembly GCF_045865225.1 of Trachurus japonicus. Taxonomy (NCBI): domain Eukaryota; kingdom Metazoa; phylum Chordata; class Actinopteri; order Carangiformes; family Carangidae; genus Trachurus; species Trachurus japonicus. The sequence goes on from NC_140918.1 coordinate 16,619,590, forward strand.
TTCAGACTCTTGTTCTGCCAAGTGCCTTTTAGTTTAACATTTTGTTTTTGCTCTGCTGTAAAATGATGCAATTGTCACATACGCCCCCAACTGCTCTCAACTGAAAATATCATCAACCAGGCAGAAAGTAAGTTTTGTTTTTATCAATGCAGCAGGGCTACTGAAAACACAATTCACAACACCATTTTAAAAGAGGGTTGTTTGTGTTTGTCTGTGTGTGTATTTTGCTGGCAGGAAGCATGCATGTACCTGTTAAAGAACTACGACTGGTGTCTGGACCCTCCATCACAGGACCTCGACTACAAATGGCTGCCTGTGTCTCGCCCCACCAACCCCCCCACCATGTCTTTCACCCAACTGGATCAGACCAGATCTGACGAGAGCAACACCAGCTAGGGATGCACTTTATTTTTTGTCATGCACCTGATGATGATTTGGTTTTTTTGGTTTTTTTAAAGATTTTTTAAAAAAAACCGCAGGAAACACCAGAGCATATCAGAGCGCACTGAGAGGGAAGCCATCAAACTGTGAGGCTTTCCCCCGCTGCGTATAATACAGTAATCGTCCTGGGGAAAGCCGAGGAGTGTGCTGGTTTCACTCTGTGTGTTTCTGCAGCCCCCTTTGATGAATCTGCACCAGAAGACAAAAAAAAAATGACTCATACGTCCATTGTTGAATCTGACACTGCTAGACAGCTTTTTTTGTCAGTTTTTTAATGAGTTATACATTAGCTACAGCTCCAAAAGATCATGAAACATTACGTTTTTTGGCTCATTTAATCGCAATAACTCGTCTTATACATCAGACACAGCTTCAAGGTTGAGTTGAGATACAACTTCCTTTTTCATTTCTATTTTTATGACGGTGCTTGTTGTGAGAAGAAATTGAAATACCTCAGAAAGTGCAATCTTTGTAAGGGAGAAATAAGGTTTTTCCTGCCTCACACACTGCAGTATCATTGTCTAAACCAGATAAATCTAAGGGAACACACACGTGCACACACACAACACGAACAGGGGTAAGTCCTCAGATTCCATCACTGACTGCAAACCTGTCTCCCCTCCCCCTTCCACCACCTAGCAACCACCACTGCTTAGCAACAGTTCGTCATACTGACACTGACTTGCCTCCTTTTAGTATGCAAGTCTCTCTCTCTCTATCTATCTCTCTCTCCCTCTCTCTCTCCCTCTCTCTCTCTCACACACACACACACACACACCACACACTAACCTGGTTATTTTTGAATGCATCCAGTCGGCAGTGATTCGCACGCCATCTGAATCAGATGTAAATGAATCCAGGAGGAGTTTCAGAGCACACGTCTACATTTTAAATAACTTGGGTAACTTGAATGAATTTTAGCACATGAATCATAAACCAAACTAGACATATGCTATGCACAAAAGAATTTGTTTTAATTTAGTAATAATATTGAGTCTGGTACATTTCATGTTATGTCTGTTGTCATTTGTCTTTCATAATTATTTAAATGCTGTAAGTGTTGGTCTTATATTTGTTGTCTTGTGTTTTGTCAAATGAGTGTGTAACATGTTGATGATGATGATGTTTTTGAGGCAGTTTGACATTTTGGCTATGTTACTGTTTTATGAAGCTGTGTGCTACATTTTAAGTAAAAACTGCCTCATGTTTGTAATTTTGAATAGTAGCCACTGATATCCATGTTTTATTGTGTCCAATCCTTGTTTTGACATTGGGGTTTGGTAACATTTTTCATGTCAAGTGAAGAGTTCCCCTGTAGGTCTGAACAGTCAGCAGGCATTTAAAGGGGTAAGAAAAGTAGACAAAAATTCTGCCACACACACTTTTTTTTTTACAAATTTAGTTTGATTTGTACATATAATATCTATGACATAATCTCTTCAGGCCTTATAAAACCCTGTAAATCACACATTGTATTAAACAAAAAATCCCTTTTTGGTTGAGGGGTCTCAAGAAAACTTTCACCCATGTCGTTAAATGGAAAATGTATTTATTAAGTTCATCCTAAAATATGAGAAGTTTGTATTTTCCAGTAAAACCCCATATAGGGAACAGCAAACTATTAGACAGGACATGCATATGTTTGGATTAAATTGCACGTAGAATATACACTGCCTAAATATACAAAGGCTGTGTTTTGTATAGTGGCAGTCAGTGTAAACTAGAACACATTCAGCTACAGTATGAATAAATCCTTGAGTGTGTAGCATGTATAAAATGTGAGCTATGCTGTTAATGCCGTCTGCAGTCTGCATAATCAGCTATAGACGTGTCTCAAAGAGACGCTTTTGTCCTGCAGAGAGCTGCTCAACAAACCTACTGTTCTCTTCACCACACACACACACACACACACATATCTATACTACCACCTATGCCTACTTAACTATGCTGAAGACATGCATATTTCTTACTTGTCGGTTGTCTCAGTTTCTCTGTTTTTCTCTATTTCTCTCTTTCACACACGCACAGGATCTGACAGAAAATGGGGGTCTTGTGAACAGAGTGGTATGACTCACTGCTCACCCCACACTTGTCCATTAGATGATGCTCCTACTCACAACAATTTATGACAGGCGAGAACGACTTACTCTGAATCCTCTTATACACAAGGACACACAACTCTGGTTTACTTGTTCTGTTTTTCATGTGCTGTACTTGTGTTTAGTATTATCAACTGACAAACTAAACATTTAAAGTACCATATTCATGGCTTGTTCGTTTTAGCTCAGTGTTCAAATCATCTCATTGTCATATGCACTTAAATGCACAACATCCACAAAGCCACTTTGACAATTCTTGATTCGCCATCTTCGTATAGAGGCACAAGTCAACCATTGACTGTAAAGTGGGAAATTGATCTTCGTAAAACCTCAAACTAATTAGGTAACAGTCTAAATTATGTAGATATGGCCCTGGTGCTGATACATACTGGTTTTCTGTTGTTTCGCATTGCACACAGATAACATTGATTTGACTTGGACATGCTGCTTAAAGCAATAATTCAACCCAAAGACCTTTGAGTCACCTGATGGACAGATCAGCAGTTCATGTGGCACATTTGCTGCATTCCGTGCATCTCCTTCACATTCAAACACTAATTGAAAAACCACCTGACTGTGCACCCTCTGACAATGCCCTAGTGAATTGCTTATGAATGTCATTTAATTAATTTCAAGAATGTGATGAGCAGAGGTGGCAATTTTCTGTCTCTGCCATACGTGTTGTTTACAACAGAATGCATCTTATTTAGGTGTAATTGGAGCTTGTTATGTGCACAGGATTCTTCATTTACTACAGTGCATAGTGCTTGTAGTAAAAGATGAAGATGAAGATTTAGATTTAATACAGTTAAAACTAAAATGTAAAAGACTGGAATTAGTCATTTTGAGACAAACAAGGTAAAAGTAAAGTAATGCTAAAATCCTCTATTGTGTCCTTTTGTTTTCCAAGGACAGAGCACTTCTAATATGTCTACCAAATGATATTTTATGAAGGCACAGATCAATAGATGTAGAGAAAAGGGAGATATTTTATAAACCACACACTCCGAGGGGGGTCATCTTTCATCCAAATAAATCATGTCCGCCATCCTCAGACACAGACACACACACATGTCTAACAGGAGGTAGGACAGTGTATCCAGATGGCAGAACAAAGCCTGAGGTCAGTTTTAATGAGCAGAGCTAATTACCACATGACTGTCCTATCTGTCCACTCTCAGTGGACTGCTGGCCTTTAACAGGGTATACAACAGGAAGTAACCGCAGGAAAGCCCAACACCCTATAACTGGCACAGAGCCCACTGGAACATGCACAGTAGTCACTGTAAACAAAGGTAAGTTAGCACATCTTTATTTAGATAGCAATCAAAAACCTCCAAAAGGTGCCCATATAAACACAATGATCATCTATATAGAATGCAATTGAGAAATAAAGACTGTTTTATATCCTGGGACCAGGGCGGCATACATTTGATCACAGCAAGGCCTGAACTTCATGTTCTGTTGACCTGTCACTTGTCAAAGTGGATACGCTATCAGCCGTAACATTAAAAACAGGTATTCGGTTCTCATGTTAGAAGCTGATCGGTGTGCTGCCACTAAGATTAGCTTCTTTACAGTTTGGAAAAATGACAAAGCCACCAGTTACCCCACTGATAGTTAGCCAATGAACTATTTGGCTGTTGATGCTGTAGACTTTAAGCAAGTTACACTAGCAGGCAACGCTAACATTTGCAGCTTACATGAAGGCAGACAAACACACTCAACTCCTCTCATGGGCTTGTCCCACTTTTACCAGAGCCCCTTGTTCATTGGTGCACCTCAGCGTGATCAACGTTGAGTAGCCTATCTTATGCACTCTTCACTTGGTCATTCACAGAACTGTGCAACCGGACGTTCTGTTTTCCTCATATCAACTGGTATCTCAGTGTCACTGTTTTGGTGTATACAAGTGTTTGACTATGTGCCAATTGAATTCCTGCAACAAACCGGACCTCACAAAAAACACAGACACACACATGGGCTCGAGCATTTTAAACACACAAGCATTTGCTTGTCAGCGCAACACACACTCTCCTTGCTGCTTACTACTGTGTTTGTCTGTGCTCAGACAGGCAGGAAGGAAAAGCCATTAGTCACTGAGGTGCCATCAAGCACTGTTTAATTGTCTCATTTATCTTCCCTGTGCCGCTGAACTCCACGCCGCTGCTCAGCTTCACCGGGGAGCCCTCAGGAGCAGAGCGCTAGCCAAATTTAAGTATATAATCATTTGTTGCAGTAGATGGGCACGTATCTTCTGATGTTAATGTGTGGGATAGAAGCTGAGACGTGGTCAGCCACTTGTCGGTTACGCTGCAACATAAGTTTGAGCTTCAGGTCGCTCAGCTACGTAGAATATGAATGAATCTCTGGCGACTTGTTAAGGAAAATGACTGTGAACGCAGCTCAAAATCTATAATCTATACCTCAGCTAAATGTTAAAGTCAGCATGCTACCATCCTGTTGATAATTAGGTTTAATGTTCACCCTGTTTACCATGTTGGCATGTTAGCACACTAACATTTGCTAATTTAAAAGCCCTGTGGCCTTTAAGTGAGTTAGTTAACAGGACTTTTGTGCTGATGTGCTGCATTGAGCTTGAGTGTCTCATTTCTGGTGGCTGACTTTTGTGTTGTTTACATTTTATCCAAATCTGCTAGCTCTTTTAGCTTAGCAGTTACAGTAGCTCTGTCTTACTCTTATGTTTGGTTATCCCTCTGCCTCCTTTAGTAATAATCACACATTTAACCAAAGTAGTTTAATTAACCATTCAAATAGCTACTGTACTCCACTTTGCTGCAGCTTCCAAGCTGACAGAAAACCAGTGCCGCTGGGCAAATTGCCTATAACAAGACGGTCAGCCCTAAACCCAAGGTTGGTCCAGAAAGTTTTCAACTGGTCTTATTTGAAAAAAGAAAATCTCTTAACTGCACTGTAACTTGGCTGTAAATGTGTTAAAAGGCATTTAGTGGACCAGTGGTGGAGATATGACCAGTTAGTTAGGGATATTCTTAATTATAGGGCGGCCCCATGTGTTGCAGTCCTTAGAAATATTGGAGAAATTTAACAGTGAAAACGTCGACGAATCACCAAAGTTATTAAAATTTGTCTTTGGGGTGGGGGAGAATCGATGTGTGCACTAAATTCCAAGGCAGTCCATTCATAGTTTCTGAGATATTTCAGTCTGGACCAAGGTAGTTGTCCACCATCACTGTCATCCCTAGAGGGACATCATTAGTCTGGCTTAAAATCAAACTCATACTATCAGCTCATCTGTGTTTCCCCCTCACATATCCTTCCCTTTATATCACTGTTGAGGAAATCTCAGAAGAAGTCCTCTTTGCGATACGTTTTTCAGGGCGGGGGCGTTGGGGGGGGGGGGGGGGGGGGGTTGTTAATAAAATTCATGTTCATCATTATCCTATAATAGCAAGAAACAGGAATGTGTGGGTACACAAAACCTGGGTGAAAATATCATACTACTATTTAGTTTCTTATTGAAAATGCTGTAAATTTTACAATAACTTTCTTAAAAGAGAAAATAGGCTGAATAACTACAATACCTTTTATCAAATACACAAACCCAGCGAAATCATTCAGGTTAAGTGAAACAACTGCTTCTTTTTAAACGCATCAGCATCACCCGGGTGCTTTTGACACTGAAATAACTCAACATCGTACTACGCACAAAGACTATTTCCGGACAAGCTGTCATCCTCTTGTGACTCTCGTTACAATATCAAAATTAAAATCAAGTGGTGTTCTATGATTTTGCAATTGTAATCAGGGAGATGGGGAGGAAACGGGGGAGTCAGATGAGTGGTTTGGGGTATGGTTGAGCAAATGCATCTCTGTCCAAACTCCCTCTGTTGCTGACATACTCTCACTCTGTCTTTTAAACACTCTCAATCACTCCTCCTCTTCTGTCTCTCACACAGCAGCACACCCCCTCAATCTCTACCCCTGTCCTCTCTACGGGGCTTCAGTCATTCATTTCAACATCACAGAGCGACACTTGGCCCGTTTTTAGCGGCTGGGGTAATGACTCTGTCTCTGGTGACATCGGCTCGGGAGGAAGAATAAGAGGTGGAATTGGAGGGGAAAGGCAATGAGAGGGAGGATGGATGGAAGGAATGAGCAGAGGGAGAGGAGAGGAAAGAAGGTGTGTAAGGGAGTGGAGAAGAAGGAAAGTGAAATGCAAAACTGAACCAGAATCAAAAACCCATGGTACGGTCAACTGTACTTGAACTCATCTCACTAAAAGCAATAAATCTGAGCCGCTTCTGAGTTTTTTGCTGCTGCTATTCAAAAAAAAAAAATTAATAAAAAAAAAAAATGTATGTCTCACTATTGACTTAATAGAATATGGACCTTTGGTGTCCATCAAAACTTATCAAGAAAAATTTATCATATTGAATCTAGTATCAAATATTTGTGATTGAAACTCTAATATTGGGAAGTGAGTGTTCATATGTCGGCGTAGATAATGAACCTCCACTCCTCCATTACAGAAAAGAAAAAACGTCATAAATCTTGTTTAGTCCCTATCACACACGCTTGTGCAGACACATAGTGAGGCAGCAGCCAAACCAGGCCACCATCCAGACACACTGCATTCTTACACTCAATCTGTGCCGTTTGCTTGGTGTTACAGCGCTCTGTGAGAAGTATGTTTATCCTCAGCTGTTAGGAAAGCTGGCTTTCCAACACGCTGAGATATAGAGACAACAATAGCGGGTCTGTTTCTTTTACAGCTTTAGCCGTGCTCACATAGTTTGAATTAAGAGGTCAGGCCACTTTTCCAATGGCCCTGTTTTCACTCCTGACCATGATAATTCAGGAGTGAACCAAGCTGCTGACATGAGATGAGTTTAGCTATATTGTAATATATTAAAATTCAGATGTTGCCGGTCAGTTGTGCATCATTTCTAGCTCACTGCGATAAAAAGCAGCAGCCAATTATACACTTTTGCACTGAATACAAGTAATGACCCCCATACTGGCACAGAGAGTATATTATGGGTGAACTGTGGGGATGATTGAGCAGTAGTATAGAGACATAGGATTATATAAGCACACTGTAATGATGGTAACCAGAGCAGTGTAAATGTACTCAGTTCACTAGATTTCTTAATTGGAGCAGATGAACAGCAATGCACAGAGAAAGCCCCATAGGAGAGGAAATATATTGTATAAGTCATTGTGATTCGACTGTATATGTAACATTTTTGCCACTTTTTTATTGTTGCTGCATTAAAATAAATAAAGACTAGGACTGATTGTTGTAAATGTTGGCTCATTTATAGCCTTTTTTTTCATTTTAATACTTGATGCTCTGTTTTTTTCCCTAACAACTTACCCCAGTGGGATTGTAGGAGGAGACTCTTGTCCTGGCACAATTAGAGAAGATAACAACAGTTAAAACAGGGGGAGTTAACAGTGAAACTCTCTCTCTCCAAAGACTTGAGTGCCAAAAAAAGAAAACACAGTTTCTTAGAAACTGAAGAATGGCTTCGGTGTATGACTGATGGACTGAGTAGGTGTTGGACTGTACTGTTCCAACAACATTTCCAGTGTTTTGTTCTCCTTGGGATTTAGATATTTGGGATCTGAAGATGTAGCGAGGTATTAAAAGCTTACTGCAGTGCCTTCCTGAATGTGATAAGGAAAGCGACTTTCAAGTACAGTGAAAATGGATAATATTCCCAGCAAGAGACAACAAATGATGCATGTGGCCAAAAATATTATCAAGCGTTCCCTGGCAACCACAAGTTTCACTTCTAATAAAGTGCAATGCTGAGACGAATGTGGCATAAATCTTGGGAAACATTTTGAGGGAGGAAGCATTTCCCCTGCGGCAAAAATGGGAACTGGTTACTGGGACATATTGGATATGGATGATACAGTCCTCTTTAAAAAATAAAATCACTCCAACTATCTTTGGTTCCCAGAATGTGGTCCGCCCTCAAAATTATATAACATCCTGTATCTAACAGCTCGGCCATTCTGTAAATATTGTCCAAAAGTCGCTCTTTTCCAAGGGCTGGTTATTTATAGACGGTGTGTTAAAGGAAAGGGCATGGGCAGTATTGCTTGCAGCATAAACAGCCAATGGGTATCCATAGCAAAGTCGATGTGGATAATGCAGTGTTCTTTAAAAGAGCAAAATATCATGTCATATCAGCTGCAACTCAATTAGATTAGCTGAGAGGTCCAGTAAATGTGAATCAACCCTCACATCTCAAACACAGATGTGGTCTGATTTGTTATTATGACAGAAAATAGAAAATATTGTGCAATTACATCAAACAGAATAAGAATATGATTTGTGACAATGTGGGACAGCAAAGAGCCATTTGACCTTTATTTAACAAAGTTCAATTCATTCAGGTTTGTAGGACTAATAACAGGAATTATATTGATAGATGAGAGTACTGATATTACATTTGCTGTTGCAACTAAACTTGTAAGCCATAGCTTGATTTTATGCTGTAATTTTAATACTTCCTGTCTTTACCTTAAATTACCCTCTATTAATCTTTAGCATTATGAACACATCAGAAAGTGGCACCAACATTGTCTTTTTAGATGTAATTCTGTGTGTCCTATAAGATTTGTCTTGAGAAATAATCACACTATACGAAACAAAAACAAAAGTTTACAACCACGAAATGTTACAGATACAATGAAAATACATTCTCCAACTTGTAACGCCAAAATAAAACATATTTTTCATAGGACTGAAGGTGTGTGTGAGCTTAGAGTAGCCCACTCAGAGGCTGGGTCGTTAGCTGTTTAATTAGTGATGAAAATGTCATTCCAATATGTGCACTTGAATCACCTGCCCTATGCACTACTGTGGGTTTTGCTGTGCTGAAAAAAGCAATATGTCCTGGTACACTGAATCATAGCAGTAAAAATAAAATGCTAGCATCAGAGTCATGGGAGTGCAGCTCTCGCCTCCATCTTCTTCTCGGCTTTCTTTTTTTTTATTATTGTGCCCAGGAATCAATCTTATAAAACTGTAAAGATTTGATCTGCCTTGCAACAGTTAAAGTTGCACTGTAAAAACACATCCATCTTAGTGAGTATAGAGATACAGCTCAAATCAAATTAAACAACACATCTGCATACAGTAGTTCAGTCTTGTACCACGTGAGGCTTTGTGTTTGTTAAAACTGAGCAAATATTTTTTTTAAACGGATTAAAACATTAAACGGATTAGCTCACGTTAGCACTGTCTCATTTCAGGGCCCACATCCCTCGAAGGCAGCATTTAGAGACGTATTGCGTCATTGCGATAAGGCTGTCCCATTTCAGAGGCTCCTTCAGATGCAGCTGAGAAATGTGTCCCTTTGTTTCTGAAAGGATGCAACGGGGTAGATCCTCCACGTGCGTGCTTCATTGCGAGCCAAGATTAAATTTCATGAATCATTTTTCAAAGAGAGAATAAGGCAGATTTTGTAAATAAAACAGCAGCCAAGGATAAATTGGATGTAGTGCACAGACCAGACAGTCTTATTTCCGTTCAGTCTTTGAGGGGTATGCGGTTTTTGGATGCCATCCTCCAAACGTTGCTACCCCTAAATTTGGACAAGGACATTGTTATTTTTTATCTTGTGGCAATCAGGTTTATGTGCTCCTGTAACACCCACTGACACCTGTCTTAGTCTTAATATTGTCCCTGTTTCAAACGCAAACACTCAAACAAAGGCTGGACTGTTGAGATGCAGACATGCAGAGCTGCAGGCATGACACTATTGGAGTGTGAACCCAGTTTTCATCTCTGTCTCAAAGACGGACAAAATGTTTATCGACATTTAATCAATTTTTAAATATCCAACATGATATTTTTACTAATCACCCAGAGGGAAGCGTCTTTGGATACCTGATTATCTCAAGAAAATCCAAGCACTTTTTTTCCAGATTGAAGGGACCACGAGGAGTTTCGGAAAGAATGTTTTCATTAATCAAGAACAAAAGTCGGAGGTTTGAAGACGATCAGATACCGTCGTAGTTCCAACCATAAACGATGCCAACTAGCGATCCAGCGACGTTATTCCCATGACCTGCCGGGCAGCGTCCGGGAAACCGAAACTAGAAAATGCTGGGCGAGTCAACCACTAAATAATAATATCAAAATAACAATATAGACAAAACGATATACTTATCGAAAATGGACCCATTAACAAGTGGGTAACGTAGATTCATCCACATTAATATGAGACTCTTTTATAACCAAAAGCAAACTTCTTGGGGTCTCTTTAATGTAGGGGACTTAGAGGATACCTACAGCTTTCAAAATGTTTTTTCAGGTGTGTGAATCTTGTCTTCTCTGGCGATGCAATATCAGCCCTGTTTACAAAACGACTTAGCACTGCTTCATCAAGCTCCAGAGGTCTTTTGGTTGCTCCAGCCAGCACACTACAGGTCCTCCCATCCTGTTGAACCACTGTATATTCATCCAGTATTATACACTGGCAGGTTTTTAGGAAATACTTCCAGTAGTTTGGTAAAGAGCTCCATGGACATGGCAAATGTTAACTTCCAGACGGAAAATGTAAAAACTTGTAAAATATGAAAGTGATCTGATCAAAATGACAAAGACAAGACATTCAACCCAATGAGAAAATGAAAGGAAAGTTTACGGTTCAGATGTCTTCATGAGGTTTCACAAGGCTTAAGTTTTTTTTTTTACTTCTCTGTTATATATTGCAACAGCTGAGTACAACATGAGAGGGTTAGGCAGGAAGAGAAATCTTGTGTAATGTTACAACAAAACAGGACATGACATGATTCATCCATGCCATACTGTTGAAGACTGTGATAACACCTCGAGCCCTGAGTCTCATCTTGTGCCTGTAACGGGCACACAGGGGGGTGAGGAAGGAAATGTTTCAGTTGTGTGTTGTGTAACTCTAGTCATGTCGGCTGTCAAGCAATTGGGCAATTGACTCATGGATATACACTCATCCACACACACACACACACACACAGGGAGGAAATTCAATCACTTAAATGTGACCATGTCACATTAACAAGGACACTCCGCTTCCTGTCGTTCCTCCCCCACTCATCTCCTGTCTTCCTCTCCTCCTCCCCCCAATACCCCCACCACTGGGCAGCTTCCCTTCATGTTGTTTGGTGGGAAAATGAAAGGAGAAATAGCCAGACACAGGTCAACATGAGTTCAGTGTGCTTTGTCTTTACTGTACATTCATGCTGTAAAAGTTTTTTTTTGTGTACAGTATGTATACTGTATGCTCGTGTATATCTGTATGTGCACGTGTGTGTGATTGTTTCTCTTTACCTGTCGTCACATGTCATATTTGCCTGCTCGTTGCCTTAGTAACCACTGTGTCTATATCTGTCACTCAACAAAAAAACATGACAGATTGATGACGTTAACATGTGTCAGGTGGTCTGCACCTCTGCCACATATGAGGAAGAGAGTGTGTTGCATGTGAGTGCATGTTAACAACGCTAAAATACACTGAATTCATTTACACACACATTCAATGTACAGAACAGCAAACTGCAGTGCATGTGTGTTTGTGTACAGATGTGGAGAGGGTTTCAGTCTGTTTCCTGTCTTTAATCCCTGTGTCTGTTCTGCTTGCACTACCACATGTCAGATAAACACACCCACACACACAAGTTGTGCTTTAGTCCTGCCTGTATTTGACCTGCAGATAATCCCACTGACAGTTTTCATTCATAGTCATTCATTCATTCATTCATCCATTCATTCAGCAATACTGAAAGCAGCTGAGCCACTGATGTAAATCATATGAAAATAATCTTCAAATAAAGTAAACCTGGGTTTCAAAGGTCATTTAAGTTTCAGCTTTTTTCCACATTTACATAGTTGCCATCATGTAGCCTACCAGTTTACATGCATGTGCACACACACCTAATCATTGCATAGACAACTTCTTGCGTCATTTATTTTATGTTTACAGAAATCTCACAGTTTTGGGCACCTGTCTGGTCAACTACTGGCCTTACTAACAATTCAGTTTCATAGTTTTTCCTTATTCAAACCTTAATGTGATTACATATGCACTGATAAAAATAGAACATAGCCTGCATAATGTTTAAGTATTTTCCTTGGGAAAAAAAAAAAACTTCAAGACAATAGTTTTGTTGCTACAGTAACTAATATATCTTCATATATTTCAGGAAGTTGTGCATCCCCACAAACAAACAGAATGAGTGTAAACATAACTGTTTTGAAAATATGGCATGTCCAAAAAAGTGGTCTTGTGGCTCAATTTACTTCATATGGGGTGAATATAGAACATAGATACCACAAATCATGTATAAAACAAATGTATAAATCTATTTTGGTCTCAACACAATTCTCATGAAATTTATGATCGCCAAAATTCACATTTGAGAGTGAAAAATGTTTTTTTGGACATAAATGTTAAACCACTTTACCCATGTGGTTTTCACCTTCACAGACTCAATGAAATGATCCTCCTAAATATTTGGTCACATGCTCAATTTTTTCTTATGGTTTCCTAGAAAGTGGTGTAACCCTGTCATCTTACCCCATTCTCCCCTAAAGGAACAATACAGCAACCGGACACCTGTGGACTCAGAGTTACAGTAAAGGCAGAACATTAAAAAAGTGTTAAAATTATTTTTATTCTTCACAGCAAAGTTCAACTTTGGTGAACCTTGGCTCATGCGGTTGGTAAACTGGCCTGACAATGCTGACCTTCTAAAGTAAGATGTTGCGCCACTCATTCTTATTTAACCGGTTCCACAAAAGAGGAACAATTTTGCAGGAATGTATGAGACGTATTAAAACTATATCTTATATAAATAAATAATGAACTTGGTTTCCTGTGAAAGACTGAAACAGTGAGTTTGATCACTGAATGAAGCTTGAATGAAATGACGTGCAATTCAAAGACAAACAGCAAACAGCCACGTACAGAGAAAAATATGACTAATGCTTAGCATGTCCTGCTGTTGGCTTGCATGTTAGCAATTAGCTTGCCGGCTGAAAACCCAGAGCTACATTTTTCACAGGGATGTGCAGATTAATTCTACTGTGCCACCAAACTAGAGTGCTATGAAATAATAATGTAACATCACAAGACAGAGTGGTTTTCGAGGCAAATGCATAGCCAGAACTACATTCCAGACACGGCTGCTTGGCGAAATTATTTCAAAAGCGCATGTTTAGTGCAGCTACTCCCGTTTACTCAAGAAAGTACTATTTGCTTCATGTGTCGTAATGATTATTTCATAGCGTGGCTACAGTAATGTGCAGGTCACAACTTGTCCACGAGAGCATTTCGGAGTTGTTGGATTGTGTATTTGATGAGTTTGATGAGGGACAGGAGACCAGTACCATTCACCTCCATTGTGTTCGCTGAGCAGCTCACGTCTCTGCCCTGCAGATGTCAAAACAACATGCACCGATAATTAAAGATAATGAACCTACAGTATACCCCCATGGCTATAGGGATTATGGCAATAGGTGAATTTGCCAAAATGTTGAACTATCCCTTTAATAGTGAGCTAAATCCTGCAAACTGCTGCTGAAAGCTGTTTTACGTCATCCCATCATCCAAACATGATGGCTGCTTACCCTCACCTTCCCCTTCTGCATCCCTGCCATCTGTAAACCCCTCGGCACCAGCCTGTGGACATCACCCAGACTGCAATATAAACAGTTAAAAGAAAAAAGCAAGCAGCCTGGACTTGTGCCCAAGCTGCAAGACAGAATTTATTACAGGAGGATACTTCCTCTGGGCTATGATCATGAATTCTCTCCTGTTCTTATTAACTAAAACAATATTTGTATTAGCTGCGTAGTTTGACAAGTTTGAACGATGTAGGTTTAACAGGAGTGTTTGGCTGCACACATGCCCCAGAGATACAGATGTTTGAGTAAAATATGAATAACTTTGAATATGATCTCACTTTTGCATCCTGTGCTGCTTTGACTATTCAAAACTCACAGTGAGATTTGAATGAGGCATTTGTGTTTTTTTTTTCTTTTCTTTTTCTTTTTTCTTTGAGTGTGTGACTGAGAAAGACCAAGACAGATAAAGGAGAAAAAAGACTTTTTGCTCTGTTGGGCCACATTTAGGCTACCTTTGTGTTTTTTATCAGAGCTATAAGCGCTAACAGCACCGCAAAGAACGTTTAGGCCACCTCAAGAGAACAGTTCAAATTTGTGGGTGACATGTTTTAGACTGAAAGGACGGCCTCATCTATTAGTTGAAAATATGTTTCAGCCAGCTGACTGTTGAAAACAGGAAAAGGAGAAGACAGTTAGCTTGGCTCTGGCCCAAGCTAACAAACACTATTATTAAGGGTTTAGCTTTGATTGGCTACTACTTTTAATGCCACTGTTTCCTTTTTCCATTTTATTCCACTTCATGGATTATCAAATAGTGAAGTGTTTGCACCTGGCTGAGGAAGAAGGACACAACACGTGCATGTGTGTGACTGTGTTGGCAGACAGTGAGTCTACAGCCTGGGGTTCAGGAGGTTAGCATTTGAGGGCCATAGACAAGAAGGGATCCGGTGCAGTGACCTTGCATCTGTAGGTGTGTGTGTGTGTGTTTTGTAAGTTGATCCACTGAAACAGGAATAAGCAGCTGGTGACCTGCCGTCAGCTTTATTACTTATTAACCTGGTCTCAACAAACAGCCCTGGACAACATGACATCGCCCCAAAACCTCTGTGCCTGAGCATTAAACTCATTTTAAAGCTGGTAGAAATCAATCATCTACCAACATTAACATTGTTGAAATCATAACCGTTAGAACACAGCAAATCAAAGCATCAACCAGGAAATAGGAAAGTAGGAATCCAGAGTGGACATTCAACATAATCACACGAATCTCTTTAATTCATCAATTAAATTAATCTAAAGTAGATTTTACATGTTAAAGAGTAAGAAGTGGCAGTGACTTGAAGTCTAATTGTGATATATTCCTTACTTTATTTTATCCAAAGAGCAGAAAATTATTATTTTCATGATTTGATCATCTGATTTGTCAGTCACAAAAACTCATATTGACATTGTAAGAGCATCAAAAAAAGAAGAAGAAAAACCACCACCATGATAAAGTAGATCAGTACCAAACAGAGTTTACATTTTATTTTTACAGTTTACTTCTCTCTAATCTGTCCTTTAAGCATTTGTTGCTATTTTTTCTTTCACTCACATGCTGTAACTCTCCCTCCCTCTCTCTCTCTCACTCGTGGACACACTCACATAAACACATGACAAATGACACAAACTCATTCATGAAAATGTAGCCGCACTCAGTCAAGGCTTAACTACTGGATTATGGGATTAGAGAGCGGGACAGATTTAGTGTGTACACATGCTACACACACACACACATCTGTGTGTTTATTGTTTTTTTTATGGTATGTTGGTGTTTTCATTATCCGGCCTTCTGGACTGGTATTGAATACATCCTGCAATTACATACCGTTCATTTAAAGGTTTGGAGAGAGCAGTCTCTGCCTTCTTGTAGGAGAAAAGAAGATCTCTGCCATTTTTACGTGTGAATATGAAGCCAGAGCCAGAGAACAATGAGCTTAGCTTAGACTAGTTGACAAATGAGATGTAACATGGTATTTAGTGAGCTTTAAAGGTCCTGGTTGGTCCCAGGTAGATGCTTTAACCTTCGGACAGAGCCAGGCTAGCTGCGCTAAGATAACCATCCCCTGGCTTTCTTAGGTCACTGACATGAAAGTGGTATCAATGGTGCATCCAGACAGACACACTCGTCTTCCTCATGCACATCCTGCTCCTGTGTGTAGACAAGAGAGCGTATTTACAATAGTTGTTGAACTGTCAGTCAGCTCTGCCAGTCATTTACTGTCAGCATAGATGGTAAATAGAGTGTATTTGTATAGCGCCTTTATACTAAAGCCAACTGGAGCAGTGGGTGTTGCTCAAGGACACTTCAGCATGTGGACAGAAGGAGGCAGGGACACAACCACCAACAGTCTTTATGTGCTGAGCCACAGCTATTAACTGCTCTTTGCTGTCCTCACCTTGCTGTCATGCTATTCTCCCTGTTGTGAACGTTTTTTACAGTAGATTATTGTATATTTTTTTACTACAGTACCTGGCCATGTAGCATTATGATGTGCTTTATTATATTCTTTTTTTCACATTAATATTCCTATTTTTCATCACTCAGGCATACTGTTGGAGTGCTGTATGCTGTAATATTCACAGTGTCCGTAAATTAACCAATAGAAAATGAAATTATAGCTGAAGGAGAGGAATGAGGGTGAAAGAGGTCAGCAAGAAGAAAGTGGAGCAAAGAAAGGAGGAGAGAAAGAGATATTTACCATCACTGACATGTAGCCTAAAAAATATCCTCCCTCCCTCCCTCTCTTTTTCTCTCTCTCTCTCACACACACACACACTCTACCACTGTATTGATGGATGACGACATGTAGGCGAGGGATGTGAGGGGATGAATGGATGGACATGGGAGAGCAGAGCAGGGAGGGAGGGATGACATCAGTGCAGAGTATCTGCCCAGCCAATCCCCTCGCAGCCCCCCCGCCTGCTGTCTCCGCCCTCCCACACCTCTCCCTTGTTGCTACGGCAGCAGAAGCACCATCCCGCCTGTGCAAGGCATTGTTTAGGGTCGGCAGTAAATGCAGAGTGGTGTATGTGCATGTGTGTGCGGGTGTGTGTCCGTGTGTGTTGATATGGGGCTCTTGAGTCTGCAATCCAGCACAGAAAATCATGTTGGGTTTTTTGTTTTTTTTATTCCATCACATTCTCATCATCATCCTTCATCCCTCCCTTCTCTTCCTCCCCTGTTCTGTCCCTCGCTGTCTCATCTTCCATCTTCCATCCTCTCACCTCTCTGTCTTAATGTTCAAGGTCCTTCCTTTTCATTCATGACTTATTTTTTGCTGCAGTGCTTCTGTCACACAGATTTAAGCACCACACACATTCACATACTCACAGGATAGTGACTTGTCTCATGTATGATTTTGAGCACATGGTCATACAAATTATGAGTCAGGTGACTGATTAAATGAGTGGACCAACAACATGCAGATCCACACACTCCATGTAATGTGGGCTCACTGACTGCTCTCCACCCTGGGACCCTGATAGGGAGGTTTCATTTGGAAGAATTGCCTATTTACTACATTTATATTGGAGGAAATGATCTAATGATCTTAAGTGTTGCATTATTGGAAATGTAGGTTTCTGTGTTGACCCATGCCCTGGATAAATAGAACTTTGCTGCATAAAATATGATATATGACCGATATTTTTATTATTATTATTTCTTCTAATCTGTCTCTTGCAAGTCCCCCAGCTTCATAGAGGAACAAGGACATAATGTCATTTTGAAAGTGTAGATAAAGAGTAGATCTCATGAACAGTAACTCTAAATAGGCCTCATATTTTACATCTTAAACAATAACAGCAGTGTTTCCATTTTCTCTCGTGAGGTTTGACATTTGCCATCTGTTTGGTCTAGACAGTCTATTTCTTTTTTACTATGTCAGGCAACGTGATGCAAACACTCCAGAACTTCCCATGAGCTCAAGCTGGTTGGAAACAAGCAGCTCCTGATAGTGATCGTCTGCTTACAAGTGCCATTACAATGAGTTACACCCTAGGATATTCATTAAAAATAAATCAGACACAACATTTCAGAGTTGAACATGACGGCCTGCAAACAAAAGCCTGACTAACAGATCCACATGCACATGTTTTTCTTATACACGTATGCTCAAACACAAGTTTTCCCACATTAGCCCATTCATAATAAACGTATCTATCTGTGGATTATACATTATTAAAATGATGTGTTTCTATAGTCTGTTTATAGGCACGTCTCTTTTAGCTGGAGCGTCTGTCTGCTTTGCAGGCCGTCTGTTTGTGTCAGGGTGTCTGCATTTTCTTCCTCTCATCTGCTGCCGTGCTGCTCTCTTTCCTCCCGTAACCATGGAAATGAGATCAACATGCAAATACCTGAGCACGCTCACTAAGGCTGTTTGATAGAAGATGCAAATTACATTTCCGCTTGTAGGATTACACACCCACACACACACAGATGCACACTCAGACGTATACACGCGCAGAATTATGTACGTGTGTGCACATACGTAAGCACACACCCACCTGCAGTCAGCACATTACACCACAGTCACACTGAAATGATCAACATGCGATGCAAATGTAATATTTAAATTATTATATTTTAAGAAAATATTAACTCTGAAACTGAAAAAAATAGAACCCCAATGCTAATTTTTGGTGTTTCGTTTAAATTGAGTAAATTATCAAACTGAAGATGTGATGGGACCTTGAAGCTGATTTTTTGGCCGCTAAAGCAGACAGACAGCTTTCAATACAAGCTGGCATTATATTTGCACACTGCATGCTACTAAATGTGTCATGGCAAAAACTCACGATCAGCTCCTATACTGTCACATCCGGTGCAAACAAAGTGACAGTAGCAATCACTTGCATTTGTACTTCTGTCAAATAAAAGTCTGATGTTAAGTATGAATAATTGTAATAATATATAAATCTCTTCTTTTAGTTGTATTTTGTTTCTTTTATGAAAATACTGAAATCAAGTCACATGAAATTATGAATATGACTATAAATTATGAATAAAATGTAAATTGTCATCTCTAGGTCAAGAATATGTCCCAGTTTTGAAACTAGGTCTACAAATGGTTCATCTAAAATCAATAATCAATAATATAGCCTAACTAGTGATGATTCAAATGTGGTCATGAGCTAGTTAAGGCAAGTCAAACCACTAATGGAGTCTGATCTCAATCCACCTCGCCTCTTGTCGTTTCATTGATGTCTGTGTTTTATTGTTTTTTTTTTCTCTTATGAATGAACGACAGAGGAGGAAATGGGACGGGAATCTGGACACTTTGTGATTGGTTGCAACCGGTTGACGTCACCTCCGCCGTGACGTGATGCACCCATTCATAAAAAAAAAAAAAGGAAAAAAAGAGAAACAATCCTGAGGAGAAACACTCGGAGAGAAAGAGAGTGAAAGAAAGAGGTGACCGGACAGCGCGTAAAGAGTAGAGTACGGTTACAATGCGCGAGGTAATAAGCGGATAGAGGAGAGGCGCGGAGGGAATCCACATCCACCGCAGGATCAGTGCGCCTTCTCCAGGTTTGAAGGACGGTGGGGGGCACAGAGGAAGAGAAAGAGAAAGAGAGAGAGAGAGAGACACACACACAGACACAGAGAGCGGAGATCAGTTGACGGTGAATCTCTACACACGCAGCCAGAAAACGACGCGCGATGGAGGATCTGTGCGAGATGGACTGCACGGTGCTGAAGCGGCTCCTGAAGGACGACAGCGCCAAGTGCCTGGTGCTGGACTGCCGCTCCTTCCTCGCCTTCAGCGCGGGGCACATCCGCGGCGCGGTGAACGCCCGCTGCAACACCATCGTGCGCCGCAGAGCGAAGGGCTCCGCGCTGAGCCTGGACCAGATCCTGGCCGGGGACGAGGAGGTCCGGGGACGGTTCCGCTCCGGGATGTACTCCGCCGTGGTGCTGTACGACGAGAGGACGCAGGACTCGGATTCGGTGAAGGAGGACAGCA
This sequence comes from Trachurus japonicus, assembly GCF_045865225.1. Lineage (NCBI taxonomy): Eukaryota > Metazoa > Chordata > Actinopteri > Carangiformes > Carangidae > Trachurus > Trachurus japonicus. Next base: position 16,639,743 of record NC_140918.1, read on the forward strand.
CGGTCACACTGGTGCTCAACGCGCTGAGCAGAGACTCATCCGGCACACGCATATACCTGCTGAAAGGTAAATGTGACTCATTATTACTAAGCTTTGATATGGGTCAACTACAGCATAATAACTAGTGGTAATACACACTGGTACCAGCAGCACCAGTGTGTTCATTAGATGTCAGGATACAGCTTCATACCAGATCCACTGAAGAACTGAATGTAATGTTTATGGCTTTATGGATTCAACATTAATATTGTTTAGTAAATAATACGAATAATAAACGCAAATGTTTCCCATTACCTACCCATAGACTAATGCTTTGACAAATAATTAATCTTTAGTCTTGGATTCAGCCTTAAGAATGGGAAGCACCAGCCTACAAGAAACACTTGGCCATTTTTCATAGGCGGCTTCTTAGTCTCTAATAATCTTGTGACCTCATGCTCTAAATTTTCCTCTTGAATGAGCCCTTTACAAATATTTACTATTGTGAAATATAAAATATTGCACATTAATGTGGAATTTTATGACTAAATTAAGGATTAAAATTTAATACAATAATAATAATAATGGTGGTTATAATTATGATAATAGCTCAAAATCCCATCAATAGCCTTGTTCGATATCCCACCTACTCCCAAATGTGGGTCACTGCTCATTTTATTTTTCAACCAACATAATAAATATTATTTTATTGCCTCAATAAAAATACTGAATATTCTTCTTGTGGCTGCTCATTAGCCAATAAAGATTGATTGACAGTGCCTGCTCTATTTCTATGCAGATTTTTATTGAATAGTTTTTTTTTTTTCTTCTTACAACCAACACACACTCACTCACTCACTCACTCACTCACAGCTACACACATTCACACACAGTCAGACCAATGGCTGTGAGCTGAGTGAATGAGGTAATGCTGATGCGTAGGAGCCACTTCTAATCACGGGGACTTACAAAGACACTCAGGATCATTTCAGAAAAGGGTCATCTTTGTGTAAATCACTGATGGGTGAACCGGTAAAGTCTAAAATCAACACTCGATTTACCCACCGTGACTATATTTAGACTGCAGGAAAATCTGAAAGCCAAAGCTGCTGCGAGCTGTGGCGCATTCTTTTTTGTGCATCCTAATGACGCAGGCGCCTTGAAGCTCAGGAGTGAATGTATGTGGCTTATAAAGATGACATTTTCCCCAGTTAATCTGATTTGATCCCTGAGGTGCAGAGAGCAGTGGTCAGCCTGCACATGTACAAAGAAAAAAAAAAAAGCGAATGCAAAAAGATGATGAAATTGTTTCCAAATCCACACCAGTCGACACAGAGCAGAGTAGGTCAGGGGTCAGTGTGACACACTTCACCCAGAAAGAAAATCCTGGTGCAGATTGTGGAGAAGAACTTGTTTTTTTTTCTTATGTACGTATGTCTCAGTGTGTTCTGTAAAGACTTGAAACAGTCCGTCTGTGGTCTTCAGTAGTGAAACTAATCTCACATGGTTTACTATGACATTCCCTCTAATGTCATAGTAATATAATACTATATATCATCCTTCACGGTGTACTACAGTCCTGTCCCTCAGGCAATACACTGTCATGATGTCTCCTTTTTTTTTTTACAGGTGGATATGACAGATTTTTCTCAGAGTACCCCGAATTCTGTTTAAAGACCAAATCCTTACCGTCCCTCAACAGCCAGTCCAGCATCGACTCTGCCTGCTCGTCTTGTGGGACACCGCACCACGACCAGGTAAAGCACAACGTAAGACAAACACAACGCTTTTATTCACCTTTTCTTCATTTTGTTCTTCTTACTTGTGTTCTTACAGTATACTTTCACTTTATTGGCCGTTTTATTTGTTTTGTAAAGTACATTTTAAAAGAAAGTTCTGTATATATACAGTAACATTTATTTTATAATATTGTATTATTTTAGGTTGGAATGACTTTAGAAAGAATAGCTAATATCCACCAGTGTCAAACTAGTGTGGGTCATGTGTAAGCAGCATGAGCATGTGCAGCCAGTTGTTAAAACTGAAAAACAATAAGTGTTTTCATTCATGAAATAATCACAAATGCCTATCACACATCACCAGACCAACACACACTGTACACACTGTCTAGACTTTTCCCACTTTTACTAAAAGTGTTCAATTTATAATAATATGCATATAAAAAAACAAGGCTGTTTTTATGTTATTTTATTTATACTTGATTAATGATTAAACATAATAAGACATTTTACATGTATTAATGTTCCACCAGCTAAAACATTTTTGTTTTAGCTCATTAAGCTGTACTTTCCCACACTTACATTAACAGCTCCTGAGTGCAAACACTGGAGGTTATTTGCCTTGTTCAACGGATCTCAAGTGTTAATCACATTCAACCACATTATCCCAAAGAGTGTGGGAATTTAAACCGGTGACAAACTTGTCTCTTTATCCTCTTTTGAAAGCAAGCCAAGAGAAAATCAACATAAACTTAATAGAGACATTCATTAAATCCACTTTTTTGTTTAAATGTGTTATTTGTCTTTACCTCTGGTTGACCTCTCTGTCACTTCCTGTGACCCCGGTGGCCTTGCTTTGTTGGTCAGTGATCTGTTGCTCTCCAGCCTGCAAGATTTTACGCAATGCTCAAAGTCACATGTGGTTCGGGTTTAATTCCCCCGGAACGCATGAAGGCAGAGACACAGACAATTCAGCCTCTGTATGTTTTGAAAGGAAAATGCTTGACAGTTTCGGCCTCGCTGTTGGGGAAGTTGAGTTATAATTCAAGGAGTACTCTAGCTTCCTGTTGCAGTATTGATATGATGGACTAGGTAAAAGCCAGTTGAGTATCTCTGTTGTATTTTTCCCTCTCGCCCCCCCGCTTCCCCCCCTCCTCACATTACATCTCTTAGCAGTATTGATCGTTTCCTGACGCTGTGTCAGTACCGAGGTCGTCAGCGGCAGTGACATAAACAGACACAGCCCTCGTCAATAAGTCTCACTACCGGTATAGACCGACAACAGCCTGACCTCCCAGATCTAGTGGAGGGAAAAACAACACCATGACTTGTACATTAGAATAAGCTTTCAGATATGGCTCCAGATGAACAAAAACAGCTCCAAAAATGTTGACGGTGGTCATGCCTGGGCTTTGAAATTAAGATTTTATGATTAACAATAATATTTTTTTAACCAGTGTTAGGGTTAGAAGAGGAGAAACATGTGATCACATATTTTTATATTATGACAGGATGTGTGTGTACCAAGCCATCGTTTTTCTCAGAAGAGCCATTTACTCCCATTGATTAAGTGTGATCACAGAAAAATGACAGTGTTTCCCAGTGGAACCATGAGAGTATTCGGACGCAAATCGACCAAGATGAGTCTTTTGTACATACATGTAGTGATAAATGACATGCTGATGTTTCCACCGAGACCCATGTCTGGAACATACTGTTCGGCTGACGAGACGCTCGGCTCGTACAGTGAGTTGTGTTTCCATATGTGGAAACAATTTGGCACGAGACAGAAACTGACAAACTAAATGGCCCATATCAAATGACTCGGCATTAATTACACAGATAATAAGCTGCCCCTGTCTGATGATAAGTGTGACTAATGTGATTAACAAAATATTTAAGGTCATGCTTATACTGCAGTCATCTGGCCTCTGCTGCTCACTGACACAGGAAATTCTTTGTCTTATCGTCAAAGCTGTTTTTCATTTTAAGTAAATTCTCATTAACATGGCTCTCCAAGCTGATTGGGTCAGGAGATGTTTCTTTGTGGAATCACTCAATGAATGAAAACATACTTAAGGCCTGACTAAATTAATAATGAACTAACCCCCCCCCCCTCCTTGGTTAAAGAAATAATTAATTAACCATCACCCTCCCATCTGTTCTCTCCACCCAGGGCGGCCCAGTCGAGATCCTCCCATTCCTCTACCTTGGCAGCGCCCTCCACGCCTCAAAGAAAGAGGTTCTGGACGCCATAGGAATCTCCGCCCTGCTGAACGTGTCGGCCGACTGCCCCAACCACTTCGAGGGGGCGTACCAGTACAAATGTATCCCAGTGGAGGACAACCACAAAGAGGACATCAGCTGCTGGTTCCTGGAGGCCATCGAATTCATAGGTCAGTGAGTAAGCGTGTGTGATGCTGTGTGTTTATTTATAGTTATTTCATGGTGGAAAACCATGAGTAAGCTTCCTTGCTTTTTGGGCTTTGTTATTAGATCACATAATTTTTAGGTTATATAAAAAAAAACTGTTATTTTTAAGCTATTTTGTTGATTTGTATTATTTTATTTTTAATTTCGGGTACAAGCATTTGCAATGTGAAATATCTTTTTGATATTAGTGGAAACACATATGAAGGGCTAACTAATGAATTCATCTCCTTTTTATTATCTCAATTAATTGATAATTTGCAAGGATAATATCAAACGTGTGAGATCTTCAAAAATGAATGAAAGATGAGGAAAAACAGGAAAATCTGACATTTTAGGGGTTGAAACCATTAAATGTTTTTTTCCCCTGCTTGAAAATTGGCAAAATATTGACAGATTATTTTTCTTTCAGTTGACTAAACCACTAATCACAGGCCTAGACATGTATACTTTAACTAAATCTAATCACTTGTCGGTTAAAGAGTGTGGGTGGGACTGTGATTTCCTTTTTCCCTCAGGATTATCAGTCGATGCCGTTTGGGTTTCAGTCACAGTGTCTCATCACCGCTCATGTTGACTAAACGGTCCTCTTCTTTTTCTTCTTTTGTTAATCTCAAACAGACCGGAAATGTAAAAGTGCCTCATTTCTCAGAGTCTGAGTATTATTCAGAGAGCTGCAGTGGAAAAGCTTTCAGGCCAATGATGACAAATCAGACATAAATAATAATCTCCAAGTAGCCCTCAGAAAAAGACCAAACCTACCAAAATCTGAACTGATGAAATATTCCTCTCTCCAGCATTTACCGTGTATTTTGTGTAAATAATATAGGCAAGTGTGAGCTTTGCTTTTGCTTTGCACATCCATGCCGTGTGCAGACATTGTGTGTGTGGTTTCGTCGTGCTGTGGAGTGTGTGTTTGCGAGCGTGCGCTCAGATGTGTGTGAGTAGGTACTGGTATGCGTCATAGTTAGCTGCTGTGGGACCGGAGTCTGACTCATCCGCTGTTACCGGGTGAACAGACACTGTGGTGGAGTTACCTGAAATCTGTGTGTGTGTGTGTGTGTGAAACTAAGAAAGAAGAAAAATATAGTAACTGAAAAGCAGAGAAAGTCACAAAGAGGAGGAGATTGGGAAGGTGGCTGGCTACCAGTCATCAGGCATCTCTGCTCTGCTCTCAGAGAAACGGCAGTAAACATTCCTCGATATTAATTTTGCTCATGTGCCAGAGATGAAATGAAGTGAGCTCAAATCAAAGCAGCAATTTTATATTCAAACATCACCATGGCCAGCAGTGGTGGAAAATTAGATTAAATTCTTCATCATGAAGAAACAATAAATTAAATCCCTCCATTATCTTCTTTATGTTGTGTGCTTCTAATTTCCTGCAGGCCGCCACACATGCTGGAGGACAGTACCAGTACTGTCCAACTAATCAAGCAAACTGAGGATGTTCAGAAAATTGAGTTAGTGTAAATGCTTTAATCAAACTATTACCTACAAATGGTTGTTCACAGTGACGGAGTAATAGCGTGCATCTAAACATACTGAAAGAGGCAGAGACATAAATAGGACAGGAGGGGTGGGGGGTGTGAAAAGGGGAGACGATGACTCAAATTTTTTTTGCTCTCGCATGTTTCAGTTAAATGTGATTTGCTGCTTTCTCACGTTAAAGCTAGTTCTCGATTTGACTGCACAGAAAGAGGAAGGGAGGCATGAAAGTGTGGGGGAGAGGAAGTGAGGCAAAGCGTTACTGTACATCTGTTGTGTATGAAAGTACTTGATGAAAAAAAATGTACGGATTATAACTTTCCTCTTTTTCAATTAAAAAATTCAGTTACAAACTTTAAAAATTATCTTTTTGTGAAAAAAACAAATAAGCTCAACTCCTCTTTGAACAGTCTGGTCTTCAACTTTAAACATGCTTGGGGCCCTGTTGTCTGGCGAGAAACAGGGATTCATCATTTCAGTTAGCCTTGCCTAGCGGCCGCGCCTCAACTGGTTTCATGCTATGGCTATAGCACAAGGCACAGAGCTGCTTTGGACTACATGCTAGCTGTTAGCATGCTGATGATGACGAATACTGTACAATACAATGTAAATTACTTTATTAATGCCCAAAGGGAAATTAATTTAGTAGGTGTACTGTTTACCATGTTGACCTTCTTAGATTAGCATGTAAGCATTGGTGTGTGTTTCTCTGCGTTGAAGTTGAAAGCTGAAAAGCTTCATCCAGTTTGTGCAACCACAATGTCATCTCAAGGTGGCACTAAAGGAAGTGGTTCATACTCTTGGGACCATGAATGTCTTTGAAAATGTGGCGCCATTTCACAGACTTTTTTTGGTTTTTAAGGTCACAGTGAAGAAATGGAGGAGATTTTTTTTTATTGTTTTTGACTCTGTTCTTGGAAAGATCTGACCTCTGACCTCTGTCCTTCCTCTCTCCTCAGATTCAATCCGGGACTCCAGTGGGCGAGTGCTGGTCCACTGTCAAGCAGGCATCTCCCGCTCCGCCACCATCTGCCTGGCCTACCTGATGAAGAGAAAGCGCGTACGTCTGGACGAAGCCTTCGAGTTTGTGCGCCGGCGCCGCAGCATCATCTCCCCCAACTTCAGCTTCATGGGCCAGTTGCTACAGTTCGAGTCGCAGCTCCTCGCCACCTCCTGCGCCGCCGAGGCGGCCGCCACGGCGAGCCCGCTGCTCGGACCCAAGTCGTCGACGGCCGCCGCCTCGACGGCGACCACGCCCACCTCTCCGTTCATTTTCAACTTCCCCGTCTCCGTGGTGAACCCTGCCTACCTACACCACAGCCCGCTCACAACCTCGCCCGGCTGCTGATGGACAGCCAATGGGCAGCCTTTTCCTCACCCTAACAAACTTATTTGAGCACAGACTGGGCTGGCATTGGCTGGAGGAGCTGTCAGTCATACTGACCGCTGCGGTATGTACATGCTTCCAGGGTGGAGAAGGTGAGAAGCGTCATGGTGCCTGATTCAAAACTCAAAGACTGAAAAAAAAAGACAACAAAAAAAAACAAAACTTTTTAAAGTCCAGAAACCAGCCAACGCTCCGTCCATTTTAACACGAGATTTATTCAAACTGACCAAAAATGAACTGGTTTTCAAAACTTGTTTCAGTGAACAGGTTTGGAGGGAGTGTTGGACTGACGTTTACTGATGATACACCCACTTCCTTGACAACAACAACAGCAACAACAACACACAGAGGACCACTGACACACAAACACTGACTCAGAGAGGCATGAGCAGCAGCAAACACTCTTCTCCTCTCTCTCTCTGACACACACAAACACACCGTGCACACACACACACACACACATTCATGACTACCAACTGAATAAGCTCAGTATGAAGACAGGGTTTGTTGCTATGGAGACGACAGGTCTTTAGGAGAGGAGATGGACACAGGAAGGAAGGAGGAATTTTAAGCACCCGCTCTTTCCCCTTTTGGGTGTCCCTCCTGTTGCCGGACAAAAGAGATGGATGGAAAAAAGAGGGGAGGAGACGGTGATAGAAAGCAGGAGCCTCTTCAGTGACAGGTGCTCTGCCGGCAATCCGACCGGAGCTTCCTGTCTTTCATACGTCCTCTTCCTCTCCCTCTCTCTCCCTCCGACACCTTCCTCCCCTCTCATCTCCTTTTCATCCTTTTATATTCCCTCCCTCCTTTCCTCCTCCTCCTCCTCTTCTCATCTCTGCCTCTCATCTTCACCCCGTCCGCCCCCCCCCTCTCTCTCTCTCCTCTGCTCCTCGTCTCCTCACCCAAGAGGCTAAATAAATAAAATAAGATGCCAAATGAAGGCCAGGCCCCCCTGTAAGGACCGGGCTGTTCCACCGCGGGCCCCCGATACACACGCTACAGTAGGAAACTCCCTTTGCCACATCACACATACAAGTTGTATTTGCTGAAAGGGCTGGAAGAAAAAGTCGTAAGAAAATGTGTTTTGTCTTTTGTCCTTTAGAACAAAGGGCAAAGTTTAGAGCATATTAGTCCTGGATGACAGCCGCTTAAAGGACCACGCTGGTAGCTTTGCATCTTTTAAGTCATTATAAGTCATGTATTCTTCGCTGTTGACCATTTTCCAAAACATACACAACACTGGGCTCAGTCCTTTTCAGAGAGTGTATTTTCATAGCGCACTCAAATTGAACTGAGAACACCGGCTCCTGTCGGGATTGCTTTGGGAAATGGTAAATTTTTTAACATAATGGGCTAAAATGTGCACCACCAGTGGATGGTCCCTTAAGATGTTTGTGCCTTGTACATAAAGGTATTCCATGGATTTAGGCTTCTCTGGATTTGCCAGAGAACGGTTGGTTTTCTTAGCTGCTATAGAAAAGCAGGCTGCTGAATGTTACGTCAATGAGCAGAGCAAAGCAGAGCAGTACAGAAGTGCAGCTTCTCTCTTCATGTTTACACACACACACACACACACACACACACACACAAACAAGGTATAAACTGTACATGTTAAAATAAGGCCTAGATAAAAAATTTTGAAAAACATTTGTGAAGAACTCAGGTTACTTTAAACGCGTGATAGAATTAATCCTGCAACCATTTTGGGCTCTTATATTCAAATTGGATTGCAATACTTTCTCTCTTGGATATAGATCTTTTGCTGTTTTCACAGATCCACCTGAGATTTAAAAAAAAAAAAAACAGTGCAGCCAAATGTGGATCTCAACATCAGCGATCCTCAGTGTTGCTCCTCAGTAAGAGAGGGATTTAAAGCTTTCACCTTTCAGGCTGTAAGCCAATAACATGCAGTTGTTCCTAAACATTTATCTCATTCAGTGTGTATCTGTACAACAACCCTTCTCTGTTTTTGAAGATTGTACACAGTCCTCTCTGTAGCACTCTGGAGTCATGCAATTACTCTACTTACAATCCATTCACAACAAACTGATTTTTTACAATGTCACATCAAATCTCCATAATTACAATAAGAGACAATGTTTGTATTGCTTCTTGCTTTTGACCAGGCTAAGCTCTACTACACTCTGTGCTAGACATCCAAAGGCACAAAGTCCCACCACGGTTGCTTTTACACCCAAGTTCTGAAGTACATGCACAAAACACACAAGCAAATACATACACATACACACACAGACACACACACACACAGGGTTTAAAAGAAAACAACCCTTTTCCTGTTTTTGAAGATTGTCGGCACCTATCTCTGTAGCACTTTGAAGTGATGCAATACTGTATTTATAATTTATGATTGATTTGCACATCATGGTGATGTTAGACTGACTAGACTTTGCATAAAGACATTTTGTCCATGTAAGGCAAGAGAGAGAGAGAAAGTGAGAGAGGAGAGCCAGAGAAAAACGCAATACTTTGTACAAGTCTGTGTGGTCTGTACATGTGTGTCTGTCGGTCAGTCGGCCTGTCTGCCTCTCTGTGTTAGTCCATCTGTCTAGATCGTCTCTCTGTCTGGTCGATGCTGTTTACCCATCATGGCAATATCAATCCTCCACTTGGACATTTATATATATATATAAATATATATATAAAAAACAACTTTCCCTCAATTTTATTGTGGAATGAATGATCTGTGCATTTATTTATTACTGAAGATCCACTGTTGAATAAACAATGTTCTTAATGAAACTGTATGCACTTTGTCTTTTCTATTAAATGAATAGATATATTTAAGTTAAGTCAGCTGACCAACATAAGGGCTTGATGATATCACAAATGGCATTCTGGGGAATGGAGGAATTTAAGAAAAGGTGCACACCAGTTAAAGTGCATGATATGATACAGGTTCAGTGAATATGGGTTCAAGGGGGAACACATGGCAATTTCTTTTTTCCAATATGAAAAATTTATATTTGAGATAGATAATAGGTTAAATAATGTGCAAAAAAGAAAAAAAAGGTAGGTAAATAGGTTAAAAGCTCAAGTGTTTAAAAAGAGTTACAGAGCCTTTAGGGTGTTAATTAGGTGGATTGGAAACCGAAAAAAATCAACAGCAAGAAAATCAAGGTTTACAGGTTGCAACTGCAGCTGGTTTCCTCTGTTGGTATGTCTTGTTCGCTGATTGTGCTTTAAATAATATAGAACAGCAAATTCTCTGCAATGTGTGACGAAAATGGAAATATATGAGCAGCAGTCTTTGTCATTAAAAAGTCAGAGGGATTTTTTGTGTTTCCAAATTTGCTTTCTTGTCACAGAGAGTAAATGTGAGCCTGCAGCACCATCCAGTGGTGAGATGATGGACATGTCCTCATTCAGCCTATTTAAAAAAAACAAACATGTGCAAGCCATCAGCACACCAAAAGATTATTATACCACATCCTCAGTGGCTGACAGCTCCTGCCCTCGTACCTCCCTGTCCCCACAACTCAATTACCATCCAAATTACTTGTTTGCTTCTTTTCCCGTGGCCCCCACCAGCCTAAAACCCACCAATGACTGTTTGCTGCATCCTAAATATCTTCAGTAGCAGGTTTATTGATGTCACAGGATGATGTATAAAACATATGGCATGTATTCATTGATTGGACTGCAACACTTTTTTCACACCTGCTGTCCAATCTCTGCACTGGTTAGCTTCAGAACCTATCAGAGCAAAATAGCAGTTATTAAAAATGTTAATATTAAGTAATGTATGTTGGCCCTGAGAGCTTAATGCCAAACAAACACACTTACTGGTGGTTTTTGGTGTCACTAATCTTTCATCTAGAGAGTGTTAACATGTGCTGTGGTAAAAATATTAAGGATATCAATTCAATTCAATGAAATTTGGTTCTAGTTTAGTATCTGATTTTCCAGTTCAGGAGCTAAGGAAAGGCCATGAAATTATTCAATCAATATGAAATTATATTTTCCAAAAGTGTGGGTATATTATGAATGACAAAATAAAAGTTTGAGTATATATACATGGCATGCCATTATATATATATAGATAAATGTGAGCCTGCAGTACCATCCAGTGGTGAGGTGATGCACATGTCCTCATTCAGCCTATTTCAGCTGACTTAAAAAAAAACAAAAAAAACATGTGCGAGCCATCAGCACAGCAGCAGATTATACCACATCCTCTGTGTATATTTGTTATTTTGAATATTGATTTGTAAATTTGAAAATTAAAATGACATTATTTTAATTATATATCACACATTTTAGTTACACCAATGGAAATTTGTAGTTCTTTTTTTATTTTTGTAATATTCGCTTCCAGCGTACTTTAACCACAAAGCTTCCAAACAGATTATGTTTATTGTTGGTCTTAAATTAGCACATTCTCTGGCCACTCTAAAATCAACATGCCTGAACCAGCAATGGCCAGATGGATTATAAAGTGTATATACTATATAAAAATCTCTGATAAGCTCTTTACCTGTGACAATTGTGATGATTCTGCCTTTTCCTTACTATCTTGATTTGTCATCCTGATGTGTGTTTGCGTTGATGAATTGTGGTGCTTTTCTGCTCTTAAACTGACTCAACTGCCCAATTATTTCACCCTCATGGTCATTTATCTCTAAGCACAAACAGGAAATCAATTCACCGCTACAGGAAGGAGTGAATTTGAGTTTTAAGACAGTTGAGTGCCTCCCTAACCGCAGACAAGAAAATAAATGCCTCGACTTTATTTCACATAGACATGAAACCCCGTGGTCCTCTAGATCTCAGGGTGAGGGGGGCATCTGTATCACATTCAACACTAAAACCTACAATTTTTTTAGTTAAAAAATGAAAGCCAGTGGTAGTTTGACAGTAAAACAGTGGAGTGTTCACACTCTTTTGTGCAACAGCCCTGCAGTAACTGCTGCTTTCATGAGGGTTTTTGTCATTGTGTTTTTAATATCTTGCAGTGAGGGCAATAATAGATGAAAACATCCTGTCGACTTGTGTGTGAATGAACAGCTGTTTAATCTGAAAATTATGGATTGGCAAAATTGACTTGCCTGCTTCAGTGGAGGTAAATTAATGAAACTAATGAACACGGAGGAAAGATTAATTGAGAATTACTTTGTGTTGTAACCGCGTGGTGCCAGAGACGTTACAGCTGAAGAAAAACCAAAAAGACGTTTTGTTAAGTTCTTTTATTAAGGATTTTCTTCTGTACAAGAGTAAGGAGGAGTTCCTCTGTTCCACATTAGCTGGTCAGCAGCTCTGTACAACCGTCTGTACAACAGGATGTTAACTGTAACTGATGGGAAGGTGAGTTCATGAAACTTGTGGCTTTTGGTAGAAGGCGGGTCACAATGTGAGATGATGTGGATTGATTGGACACACACCTGCACACGCACACACTCTTCACACTATTTACAAGAAGATGAGCGACTGGCTCGTGGTACAGGTTAAGAGAGACCAGCTAAAACACAATTCAAATAGTTATCACATAAAAAAAGGTCTTTGAAAAGTCTTTCAAAGGGGGAAAAAAACAAGAAAAATAAACTGAAAATCATCCATAAAAGACCAATTAAAAGGCCCATCTGGAGTTAGTTTATTTACAGTCTGGTTTAAAACAAAGCCCATGGCTCTCTGCTATTAAGTCACAGTGTTGCTGACCTGTAGAGGTCAACAACATGAAGACCACCTGCTCTGTTAGTGCTGATAAGATGCTGCCACCTCATCTGAAACCTCTGTCTTAATGCAGAGACTGATCATCGATGATGCAAAAGGTGTTAAAGCAGGAAAATGTAGTGTATGTAGTAGCAGTTGGTCGCTGAAGAACTGACTGACTGACAAAGCTGTTGGTGAAAAGTTGAAGAATCTGAGCTTCTTTAATTCAGATGCGGTGAATTTACCCTCTGAGAGTTTGTTTGCGTCACAATCTAATTTCAATCTTATTACTTTCTCTCCATTCTGCTTTAATCATCGGTTGTTATTCTGTCTACTTATTCATTTAACTTTTCAGTTTCAATTAATTTTCTTTTCATTTCTCAGACAATGAATGGCTGTGATTTGTTGAAATGCGAAGCTGCACAAATAATTTGTTATCATTCGCTGCTATTGGGATGAAATATTGGTATCAGATTTGGGCTGCGAAACCGAGGGAGAAAAAAAAACGCTGATGTGAAAATGTCACAGCATGAAAACACTCTCACTAAAAGGTTTAATTTATTCATCTGAGGGGCCATCGTGTGCCCCAGCTTTCATTTTCGGCTCAGTTCACACTCTAACGAGGATTTGATGTTTGTTGGGACTTGGTTCAGACCATCGTCATCTTTACCTTCCCTGGAAAGTGCAAATTTTGTTGAAATATGGGTTTGCGTGGCAGAACAAGGGAGGATGAACAGAAGTAAATCAAACGTCAGAGCAGCTTTGTCAGTCTACAGTCCCATATTTCACTTGAGCTCATACTAAAACAGGTCCTCTCTATCTAATGTCTATTACTCTTTCGACAAGCAAGATATGAACCAGCTCTCTCTACATTATGCTACTGCGTGATTTCGGTAAACTCCGCCACGAGCTTCCAAAACGGTTACAAGGCAATGTTTCTACGTTCAAAGACTTTTAAGGCCATTTTTCTTCCCATTCCACGTCGTTTCAAGGACAATCCCTAACAACCTCAGCACCCTCCATTGACTTGATTTGTCATGATCAACATGAAAGCAACTTAAACTTACACGTGGGCCCCGTGGAGTGTACAGTGTCATTATTTTAAAAAAACAACATAAATAACAAACTATCAACAGAAAAAAAACATGGTCAGTGTTGTTAAAACAAGCTTACAGTACGTTGTGAGGAGTGTTAATCTTGTGGTCGTCTGTTGTACATGTTAACATGGAAATGTGACAGCTCCTCTTTATGTTCAACAGATCTATTATCCTCATCTTCAGTCAACCTGCTGATCTCTGGTCATGTCTATATGTCTTTCAGCCTGTAACCAGACCTGGGAACAGCTCGCAAAGATACAGTGACAAGGCTCACTTCACATTTTCTTAATGTGTGTAAAAGTGTAAACTCCAACAGAATTAAAAACAAAACAAAAAAACAACAACAAAAAAGTGGAAACACATTGCGAGAGAAAAAGAAAATGGAATATGTCTGAGAAAAGAAGTACACAAATAAATAGTAACGTGTAGAAATTAAACCCTACATAAACACCTTCCTGATACTGTACATACTGTGTGTGTACTCTTCAACTTTTAATACTACAAGCCAGCAGTTCCTCTGTCCCACCACTAGGGGCTCCCTCTGGTACAGGTAGAGAGGAAAAGGGGCCCGAAGGCAGCAGGTTCATGTAAACAACAACACAGGGAGAATGTGGACCCTTCTGATGGACATGAAAACACAAGATGGAGAAATGTGTTCAGTTGAGAGTGTCAGTGTGTGTGTGTGTGTGTGTGTGTGTGTGTGGGACACACGGAGGCAGCGGGACACAGGTGTGAATCCAGCGACCTTTGACCCTCCCCAAAAAACACTCCACACCCCGAGGAGGCTGGTGTAAGAGATGCGGTTTGGATCCTTTTTGATATAAGAGATGTGGGTTTGCTGTGTGTATTAAAGCATCAAATTGCATCTTTGAAGAGGGGATCTGTGGGTGTATTCATAAAATTTGCATTCGGTGGGTGTTAAGTTAATTCATGTACATGTAACAGTCTGGTCCCTTGTGGTCCGTCCTCCTGGTTCTGGTGACAAACTGCGGACCGGTTCAGTCAGAGCTGGGCTGAAACAAGCAGCAGCCACCATGTCTTTTTTAACCCTCAAAAGGCCAGCAATTACAATGGTGTGTTCAGGCTTGACTGACAGGTGTCTCAGCCAATCACATTAAACTACTGTGGTTGCTGCTCACTCGTCCCAGCTCAGCTTCACCAAAAATTTTGACTTTCACAGCAGGTTAACCCCCAAACCTCTAAAACTATAAACAGCACATTTCTCTTCAGTGTATGGATATGAAGTGGCTTGGTTGTGGTATGAAGAGAGCGGAAAGTGTGCAGCAGCAGTGGATTGTGGTCTCCTGTTTGTTTTCAGCTTATTGACTTCTGGGTATTTGTCCACAGTTAATCTCTTTTACTTCTCCGTGCTCACGAACATTCATCGTCTCGTCTTTTGTTTACAGCAGGAAGGATGCGAGCCAACGCGGAGAACTGCGTCCCCATTGGTGAAAACGTGACAAGCTGTAATGTAAAAAAAAAAGTGCTGCGATTTTTGTCTTCCCTCAGCATGACAATCGTCGTTTATGGAAGTGACCTAAGGGTGTTGTTTTGTTTTTTTTGCTGTTGCTGTGGATAATGCACAAAGCCAAAAAGAGGACGCAATATCAAAACAGCACATTTAAAACTCAGGGTGGAACACATGAGTGGAGCAAAAGGTGCAAAATCAATGATGTTTGTTTTGCTTTGGACTGTGTCCTGTTGTAATTGCTCTCTTAATTGCTTTTAGGATCAAGCCACAGGCCTGCAAATTTAAAAATTGGCTTAGTGGTATCCTTCCAGATGCATCGATCAAACCATTTGCATTTTCTCCCTGGAAAATTAGATCCAATTAATTACAGGGCCCGATGGATTTTTTGCTGTCTGCTGTGCCGGACTCAGCGTGTATCATAGCACAAACACCACCTCATCATCCTCTGTTCCTTCTCTTTAGAAAACGTGCGCGTCTTGTGTTCCCGAGGATCGACTGCCACCCGCCCCCGGCCGACAATCCCAACCACACTCTCCCACCTCAAGTCCGGCTCTGAAGACTCTAATATCTGGTCTGAGGTCTGAAACGCCTCCTAGTTCAGTTTTAGTGTGGGTTTGGTCCACTGCAGCGCGGCCACCTCTGGATTCAGCTGTGATTGCACTTTTTACGACTTCTGCTCGGCCGTGGCGGCGGGCGTGGCCAGGCTCTCCGGCTTCACAATCTGGTAGGTGATTAAGTACTCTGGGTAAGCCTGGAAAACAAGAGAGGTGATTAATAGCTCAACAGAAAATTAACAATTTTAAAGATTGATTAATAGTTTAAGGCCAAGTTTTTTTTAAAGACTGTTAATCAGATATATTGGAATGAATATCCAGTTGTAACAGTAGTTAATTCACACAACAATGAATCAGAGGCTGCTGTATGGGCATGAACAGACAGTTTCTAGTTGAGAAAAGTGTGTGTGTGTGTGCATGTGTGTGTGTACTGACCTGCTCCCCTCTGTAGATGACGTACTCTGCATACGCTAAGCCGTTGACACTGGGTCGACCTATAACCGAGTGATGTCCAGGGGGGGCGTGGGCCATCTTCATGGCACTGAACTGAAGGAAGGACTTACCCAGTGTCACTCTGCAGAACAGCATCTGCCTGTAAACACACACACACACACGGTTTCTGTCAACTGTAAGGTCACAGAAATGTATCTTATCTGAGGTCACACACACACACAGTATGTTTGTTTAAGGTCATGTTTTCACTTCGCCTGTTTGTGGGTTGGTTTGCGAACACTTGGGGACTGTTAAAGGGCTGGATCCAGGATTTTTATGACTTTATAAGATATTTTTCAACAACGTCAATTTCTCAGGAATTGATACAGTATTTACTGTAGGTCTTGATGTAAAAAAATAAAATAAAAAATCAGACAAAACTGACAGTGCTTTCCAATAATTGTGCAGATCTAGATAATTTGGATCTATCAGGCTGTGTTGGACTGTTTCCCCTTAGCAATGCTATGTGCTCCCCTGAGTGCCATTCTAGTTCATCCAAAATATTCATAGTCATTCTTACTAACAGAAAATACTAGTAATATGTTATATACATACAAGTCTCATTATCATACTACATACAGTAATAATAGTCATCCTGCAGCCCCCGACCTTGCAAGGACAAGTGGTATGGATGGATAATAATAGCATATTACTTTTTTCACAATAAACCCTTTGTGCAATTGTTATTTAATAAATATATGTGCTGTACTGTTTTGTATTAAAAGGAGAGTGATATGAGCACAGATGGATGTCAACTTTGGAATAACCCTGCCAAGTAAGTGAACAGACTTAATGCTATGCTGTCATTCACAATATGTTTCATTTTGTTGAAGCAGCCAGTTGCTCCAGCTCTTCCTTTGTGCTGCGGCTGCTTGGTGAACAGAGTCCATCATGAGGATATTTAAAATCATATAAAGTATAAATCAGGTTTATGTGACAACATCTGAGTTAACTATGACTACGATTTTGCCGTGTGGTGGAGTTACTGGCTTAAATCCTGGTTACAGCTGAACCTTTTGGGCACAAATGTTACTGATAATAACATTAAAAGAGATTGTATTGCATTTAACAGAGCTATGATCCATGTGGCTGGTGTTTGAAACAGTGTGGCTGAGCTTTTTCTGCTACGACAACTCAGAAATGTTTAGCTGTGGTGTTACAGGCCTTGATTTAATAAATATACTTAGATTCAGTTTGGGCTTCCCTGTACTCATTGTGTTGCTTCCCGTGAGTCAGGGTTGTAAAAGTGGAAAAGGTCTGTAAGACTTAGTGTTGAACTGAGACACAAGAAGTGAGGAGCTATGAAAGTTGTTTGGAAAATAACTGGCCACACTGGTAGAGATAATAAGTTTTTAGCAGAATAAACAAAACCTCTCACCTATGGCACACGTAGCAGGAGCGGTCTTTGTGCGTGGGACACCCCGTGCCTCCGCCGATCCCGTACACATACTGATTGCTTTTGGAGGAGTTCTCGGCGAAGTAGATGCCGGCGCCGAACATGCCGCCAATGTAGGCGTGGCGCTCGTCAAAGCCCTTGTGGATGATGGCGTTGATGAAGGGAGAACCTGTCGGGAGGAATTCAATTTAAAAAAATAAGAGTGAGAAGGCAAATATCTATTTTACATTTCACTCATGCAGAAACATGCAGAAGAGTCACATCTGTTTTTGTTCTGGCTCCTGAACAAATCTCACAGTCTGAGTGTCCTGTGGAGAAAATTAGCATAAAAACACAGAGTCTCTGATGACGTGATGTCTCCATTCACCGTCCCCTGCGACTGCTAAACCTCCCTCCCTTTTTAGAAAAGAGTCCAAACAGCTCAATTCCTCATCCTGGGAGACATATGGTCTGAAGGACTTAGTATACATAGAATATGGCGCCATATGCACAATATGAGACATCATGGAAACATGCTGTAAATTGCTAATCTACAGTGTTTAAAGCAGAAAGACGCAGAAGTTGGCCGTAGTCCTGAGGGTTTTGTCTTGAATGAGCCTTGTGGTTGAAAGGGGACATGGAAGATTAATGCGATTCGTTCAAGCTTACACTCAGGCTGCGAGAAGGAAAACATTGCAGAGCAAAGCAGAGTTCATCTGAGAGAAAACAAATGGTTGAATCTGCGCTTTACTTGTGTTGACTAAGAGGAAGTGACTGAGGCTGCAGGGCAGATGTGATCAAAAGTTAAATCAAGAGAAAAAAACTGTCACTAGGTGGGACGAACTGTCACATGCATCTCCAGCCTCTGTGGATTTTCTGGTCTGTTTTTTTTTTTTTTTTTTTACCAGGCCATAGAGCCAAATCAAACACTCACGTGGTTAGCAAAGTGGATACACAGCTGACAAAAAATGTCACATGACAGCAGTGTTTACGTGGTTTACAGCAGCCGACCAGCAAATACACAGACTTGGATGCCTGTACCAAAAAAATGAAACAAAATGTACAGGGCAGCATTGTGATGCTGTCATTAGCGCTGTTTCAGCTTAGCAAGTAGGGTCTGGGTTCGATTCCCAAGCCTGGGGCATTTCTGGGTGAAGTTGGCATGTTCTCCCTGTGTCTTTGTTTGTGTCCAGCTTCCTCCCACAGTCCAGAGACCTGCACATTAACTTAATAGGCGTCTCTAACTTGCCCGTTCACGTGAGTGTTAGCCTGCCTGCATTATCCTCTCTCTATGTTGACCCTGTGATAACCTGGTGGCCTGTCCGGGGTCACGGGTTGTACCACATCCTCGCCCTATGTCAGCTGGGAGTGGCTCTACGCCCCAATGACCCTGCACGGATAACGGAACATGTAGCCAATGGACTGATCGATCGATTGATGAAATATACACATATATTACACTATGTAACAACCCACAAAAACGTTGTATGCCCATGAAGGTGAGGCTGTCACATATTGTATTTTTTTTACCATGAAAGAGCATGCGCTCGTTGTGGTGGTTGTGATTCTCATCTGCGATCTCCTTCTGTCTGTGGGCGTATCTCTCCCGAAGCTTCTTATTCACCACCTTCTGAATCTGCGATCAGAGAGAACAAGTACAGTAGTACGTGTAACTTCTGCTGTGAATTAAGAATAAAAATGAATTGAACTACAGTAGATAGGAGTCCACACCTTGATGATGTTGTACCGGCTGAAGACTCCGCCTGCGTTGCCTCCGTCGCGGTGTTCTCTGATAGTGCTCTGTAGCTGAGGAGGAAATCAACAGTCAGATGATATTTTTTAAAAGTTAAAAGAATAAATGTGTGGGGTATAAAAAAAAACAACACATCCTAATGTGAGGCTGATTCCATGTGTGTTGATCATAATGTGTGATTCATTACAGCTCTCTGGACAGCATTAGCGGACTCACTGATAAGTCATTTTCATAGCTCACACCTCAGACGAGCCTCTACAAGCGATGCCTAGCGACCGGCTCAAAGTACAAAATTCATCTCCTCGATCCCGCGAAGGCTCATTATCTGGTGTTTTGTCTGTTGCCGACTACTGGCTTAGAAAATATGGATCACAAGAGCCATTTTGTCAGTGATAAAGTGAAGCAGCAACTCACTCAATCGGAGCGGATACCTCGACGATGCCTGTGGGAAATTTAGAAACAATGCGGCCGCTGCAAATGTGCGGCGTCAGCAGCGATAAAGACGGAAACTGCTGCATTCGGATTTACGACGTGATGGAGCCGTTGGAACGCATTTCACGGCGATGTTCCTGTGCGGTTGTGAAAACTATTTATCTTGCTAATGACCGAAATTATTGACGTCTATTAAAATTAAATTCTGGTGTGAATATGTGAAAAAGCAGTTTGCCAACATTTCAGCACAGTCCACGGGGAGCTCACGCCAATCATCTTCCAAGAGCTCACGTAAAAAACTAACAAACTACGGTTTAAATTACCTGTTAAATTCCTGTTAACATCTGACGGTCCTCATTAATTTCATACTCATTCACTCTGATATCTGCTGTCTCTTTGAGTTACTGCTTTCATTTACAAGAGCAATCCAGTCAGCACAGCAGTTAATATGGAGCCGCTTTGTGTTGTGCTGCTGTAGACAGACACACTGTGGTGCGTCCTCAGCCAGATGGTTGAAAATACAAATGATGCACAAATTCTACCACCTGAAAAGTCTGTTTGTATCAGTGTGCATGTCTTGTTTTTTTTTGTGTAAATTAAGGATGCATGTGTTTGCATACTTCCTCCTCCACCGACTGGAATTCCTTGTCGTCCGGTGCAAGGTCGATCAGCACGGTGCCTTGACTGGAGCAGTGGAACGTCAGGTACGGGTTTGCACCTACAAACACACATTTTGTCTTGTTCAGCAGCCCAATTTAAAATCAGAGCAAAACATGATGAATTCATTAATCATGTTAACACTTCATGCTTATGACCTAAGCGGCTCATTTTGCCATAAATTACAAGTATATTCATGTACATAACTAAGAGATTAGATATTAGATATAGATATATTCCTACAGTGAACAAAACAATCGGTAAAAGAGCATTTATGTTTAAAGCGCCATCATAATTGGAATAATATTCCATTAAACATATGCTCATTGACTTCTTTTCATAGGTTTAAATCTTCTTTGTCTTCTTATTTTGAGTTAAATTGCACATGTTTCAGATGATGTTATATCAATATTATTATTATAATATAACACGCTGTAATTTCAATTTGCAACATTATGTTATTATTATACTTTTTTTTTAGTTCTACTAGGCTATTGCTATGGCCATTTGTGGCCATCGAGAGGTTGTGCTTATTCTTTTACTCATCCTAAATCCTCTCTCAGACATGGAAGCTGACAGTGTCTATTGTCAGCTTATATATATATATATATATATATATATATATATGTGTGTATATATATATATTTACTATATATATTTTTTTATATATATAAAGACTCATTTGTCTTTGTTGTTGTATGTCTGTAGATTGTTGATTGTGTTTTGTCCCTTTATTTTTGTTTGTAATGTATTTTAGGACCCCCTCGAAAACGAGAGGATTCCTCTCAAGGGGTTAATCCTATTAAATACAATTTCTGAATGAATATATATATCAATATTAAAATTACAGTTCAAGTGTTAAGCTGCTAAAAAGCATTATTATTTCACTACAACACAATCTCGATCTCTCTCTATTTGCCTCCAGCCTTCAGCTTGTAAAGGCTAATTAAAGCTCAAATGTACAAATGTGCTGACATTTCTGTTAACTAGTTTCCAAAGTTTCTCATGGTCCTTTCGTGGTTATTTATGAGTGTGTGCGCGTGTCCTGACCTTGCTGGCCTCCCAGCAGCCTCTCGATGCCCTTGATGAGTTTGTGTCTGTGACCGTAAGCGTTGATGCCGATCTCTTTCAGCTCCTCGTGACCCATGTCTGCCAACACGTCCAGTGAAATCTGCCCCAAAATCAACAACAACAACAACCAAGAAGCCATGTCAATCTCGCTCATGTTTCTTCCTGCTGTCAAAATAACACATTGTAATAATGTCAAATATTGTGCACCAACCACACGATCTATATTTTTAATTATATACTGATTTAATTTAAGTGTAGGAGTCAATGGAAACATGACAAGGTCTCTCTCTGCAACTGCAAACTGCCAATAATCAATAATAATGAGTTCAATGATCTAAAACATACTGCAAAGACAGGTAGTCTGGCAAATATTCATGAGAGAAAGACATAAGCTGCCTGAAGAAAAGGTCAATGAATAGTTGACAATAATCAAGCTATTGAAATGCAAATTGATGATGGTGAGTTTGTTCAGGAAGAACAAAGATGAGATTCATGCTGGAAGCCCAGATTACTCCACTTTTCAGACGGTAACCTTTACCTACTTCCCTCTGTGCTGCTGTGATTACTGTTACAGGTGTAAATCATCGCAGCCTCAATAAGTCTGCTGAGGAAACAACAGCAAACACTTTTTTTTTTTTCCAGAAACCAAAAGTACGTATTAAATCGCAGCAAAGAGATGAAAAGTTCATCTCTTCACCTCTGCAGAAGCCTGTTTTTGTCTCCCTACCAGTTTGTGTCACACGCCAACGTGATGCAATCACCTCAAACACCTAATA
Source organism: Trachurus japonicus (assembly GCF_045865225.1). Classification (NCBI taxonomy): domain Eukaryota; kingdom Metazoa; phylum Chordata; class Actinopteri; order Carangiformes; family Carangidae; genus Trachurus; species Trachurus japonicus. The sequence continues at coordinate 16,662,111 of NC_140918.1, forward strand.
AAAGTCACACATCAGCCCGGCTGATGTTTCAAGCCGACACCTCAGTTTCTTTTTTAAAGAGCTGTAAAAAGCAGGAACAAAGCAGTTGTCTCTGTGAATAGTGTTTGACTCGAACTTCCATCTGTGTGACGTCTACTTGTTCTTCCAAGACTTCAGGTTCATGACTGAGTAACAATAACATTAAATGGAGCTAAATTAACCTCATATGTTGCATTAACTGTTGAAAAAATCATGGTTAAACCTTTCTACTGTACTAATCTTCACCCACAACTACAAAGTCTGAGTGAAGAGGAAGTGAATTCACACTTAGGCTGTAAATAAAGATGGGCGCATCCTCTGTGATGTCCCCCACTGATTTCAAAAGAGTGGTTTTAAAGCTCAGAGCTTGTTGCTGAACCATCACCATCTTGGCAGCTACTCCAAATATGGGCATAAAGGAGGAAAAGGCAAAGAAAGGTATCATCATAGTTTAGTTTATGATGAAGGAGGGAATTGGCTGTATCAGGCTATAAACACTTTTATTTCTACTGTAAAGTTGAACATTTTAACACAAGAGACTCAACAGTCAGATATTAATGGTCATTCAAAGAACTGCACTTTTTAGCGCTCATGTGTTGGATTTATTTTTGAGCCCAAGAGATTTCTGCTTGGATTGAGCGTTATTAATTAAAACAGTGAGAATAGATTCAATGTTTCTTTATTTTTACCACAGTTTTGTGATTTCCATTCCAGTTTTGAAATAAATGTGCTTTTCTGTTAACACCCCGCTGAAGCTCGCTTCCCTCTCGCTCTTGATCTGAGTATTAATGAAGACTTGATTCCTACAGTGATGTTAACATGACACACACACAAAACCCATGTGCTCGCACACATGCACACACAAACACACCCCTCTTTGCTTAGCCTTTTGCCAGCTGTCACCTTTCAGTTTCTATTTCTATCACCGTCTCTTTCTCTCTCTGTCTGTTTTCTCCTCTTTCTGTCACCCCATCTGTCTCCATGACTCTGTCTTTCTATTTTCTCCATCTTTCTCCTCAAGCATCCCTCTCCCTCTCTCTGGTTATTCCTGTTTGTTCTCTCTCTGACCTTCCTCTGTCTGCAGCGCAACCCACTCCAACTAATCCTCTGTATCGCTCTATTTTGTTCCGCTTTTCTAAAATTAACCATCACGAAAACAAAACTGACAATGGAGTAAAAGCAAAAGGAGGGAAGATGATAAAACAAATTAGTTTACAACAAGGCCATTTACAAAAAACTTATTTTATTTAGTTGCCATTTGAAGATCATTTTGAGGTCTACTACCCCTTCATTTCCTCACACCATTCACAGACAGATTAAGTGTACAGTATGCGTGTGTGTGTGTGCGCGTGTGTGTGTGTGTGTGTACCTGTTCCCGCTGGAAGATGTCTCGGAGGTGTTCGAGCCCCAGGCTCTTTAAGAACTGGTTGATGGTCATGTCGAGCAGAGCTGCAGGGACACAGTAATGTCAGCCTCAGCTATTACATTTGTTTACATTCACTACACCCATAACAAAACAACCAGCTCGGTCTAGGACTGTGTGTGTGTGTGTGTAAACGTACTTTCTCCTTCTTTTCTGTCGGAGCCCGATGCTCCGTCTGCAGTTCCAGTGGCTCCGGCCACTGTGATGTCACCGAGGGGTGTGGTCAGGTTGTCTATGCTGCTGGCTGCAGACAAGCAGGAGGGGGATGGAGAGGGCGAGATGACCACGCCCCCTGCTGCACCTCCACTCACCACACTGGCACTCACCTGGTGGGAGGGACGAGATTTGTTTTAAAGGGCCAGAAAGTCAAATTTTTTTGTTTGCTTATTTTAGCTTTCAAAGGTCAAATATAAACAGTCTTCTGCACCTTTAAAGGGATATGCCAACATTTTTTTTTTTTACGTGTCTTGCCTTACTCCCGAGTTCATGACAAGCAGATAGACACCATCCTTTCGACTGTGCGTGCAGTAACGAGGGAGAGCCCGTATCGCCCGTAATTAGCTTAGCTCAAACGCTGGAAGTGTATAGGTAGTGTTAGCCTGCCTCCACCAAAAGTTATCAGAGACACTCTTCAGCAACTCTAAATGGACCGATCTTCGTCTCAGAGCTGACAAAACTCTCCGGTAAGGCATCTTGAGCGGTCAAATGCCGGTAACGGGACGAGATTGGTCAAAACGGAGGGTTGAAGCAAAGACGGTTTATTTTGGTTCAAGCTAGCTACATCGAGGGTAGGTTAGTTTCCTATTTCAAAGTAAAAGCACGTCTGTATGTAAAGGGCAACGGGTGTTTTATTTTGTGAAAGTAACCGGAGTGCGTTGGTCACAACGGCTAGCTTGCGTAGCCCCGAATGTTGAAAAAGTGAAATATTTACAGAGTTTAGAGCTAAAATTAAATCAGTTTCTGACTGCTGATTTCGGCTCAGGTAGGAGGCAGGCTAACACTACCTATGCACTTCCAGCGTTTGAGCTAAGCTAATTACGGGCGATACGGCTCCATCTCCCTTGTTACTGCACACACAGTTGAAAGGATGATGTCTATCTGCTTGTCATGGACTTGGGAGTGAGGCAAGACACGGAAAAAAAAATTTTGGTGTATCACTTTAAGCTTTAACACCTAATTGCTCCAGATTAAACTAAATACTCTCACGCTAAATGAATTGTGTCATGTTTCTTCTAGTAGAAAACACAACGTCTGGCCTCCACAGGACACGTTCCAGCTGAACGCTCTCTGTCTGTGCTGTACTTGTATTTAAGAGTCAGGATACTTTACCACAGTGGCCTGTGGCTTCAGACAGCTTGGCAGCGCATCTGGCGGCATGGCGTCAATCAGCAAAGCTCTGATGTCATCAGCCTGCGACGGATAAAAGAAACGAACAGACACTCCTTAATTACACAACTCAGTGATTGTACTTTTTCATACAGTATTTCTATGCGTATATGGTTTGAAATTAATGGTAGATTTAGATAATGCTGAAAGTCACCTAACACATTTGATAATAACTCATTTAGACAAAAACAACTAAATGGAAACACAGTGTCTTTGCTCTTTTTTTCCCCCATCGTAATCCCTGCTAATGAGCACGCTCTCTGACCATGAGCCAATTCAATCAAAGCACTAAAAGCAAAGCATCTCATGTTTCTACAAAATCCACGATGCACAAATAAACAGACTATTATTATGTGTTTTTTCCACAAATGTTAGAATCATAAGCTGCTCTTCACTTGCTGTGCCCATCGGCTGCAGAAGCGTGTTTTCAACTATGGTGCACGAAAACCAATTAGGAAGCATCATTACGTTGCCAGGAGTTAGGAAGCTACCTGCATCACCTTTCCCTCACGCTGCTCTTTTGTCTGCATAGTAAACCATAACCAACAGAACAGCTGTTGAATCTAATGATTTCCCATGTGAGTGAGAGCCAACTGATTCCTGTGAAAGCGCTGCGCACCGTTGCCAAGTCCAGCGGTGTTTGTCCTTCCTGGTTCTTCATAGTGGGATCGGCTCCATGGGCCAATAACAGGGCGCAGAGCTGAGTCCGTCCCTTCTGGGCCGCTTCGTGAAGGGGGGTAAACGCCCACTTGTCTGTGGCGTTGACACATGTGTTGTACTTGATCAGCAGGGCGGCTATGTCCACGTGCTGGGCACAGGAGAGGAGGTGACAACAGAGAGAAGAACAACAAGAAAAAAAAGACAACAGTAATAGAGTTTAATGAGAAGTAAAAAGGATTTAATGAGAGCAAATGTGTGAACTGTGGTGGATGAGTGTTGTAAAAATTGTGATCAGAAAAAAAATGTAATATGTTCTCTGGAACAGAAATGGTGTGAATTATTAACTCCATCGTGATTCTTGTTTTCCCCCTGGTCCTTCCTTTCTTTCCTTCACTGTTCTTTCTCCTCATCGTCTCCAGCTCCAAACACAATGGAGCTTATTTCTGGGAAACTGTGGGAGATGCCACAGGGTGTGTGTGTGTGTGTGTGTGTGTATCCCATAAATACAGAGCTCATCAAGTTTTCATTCAAACATGTGTTTGACTCTGTCAGTAGCAGAACGCTGTCTGTGCGACTCTGAGACAACAGAGGACTCCAGATGAGCCACAAAATCGCGCGCATGCTCCGCTTCAGAGACGTGAAACACTATTGATAACAGTGATCATTTCACGGGGGGAACAGAGTGGAAATAAGTGAGGTTCTTATTGAGCCTTATCAGATAGCTGCAGGTATTTACTGGTCTGTGAGCTGCACAAACAAAAGAGCTGCACAGCATCGCAGTTACTCAAAGCCCCAACCTGAATATGTGGATGTAAGCTCCATAATAATATTCTGTCACTCTGTCTTATACAAACCACACGTGATATGGACTTAACAGAGGGAGAACTTCATGACATTCAATCTAGTCAGCTAGAACAGGGAAGTATCCCCAAATGCCCAGTGTGACATCTTCAAATTGTTTTGTCCAACACAACCCAGAGGAATTTGCCCGACAATGTACAACTACAGACTCTCAAATTCAATTTATAACTCAGAGAAAAGCAGCAAACACTCAGAATGTGAAAAATAAAGCAGTGCAATATCTGTCTACTGATTAATTGTGAGTGAGTGACTATTGATTTCAATGTTACACTAGATGCATAATTGATACTTTTATTGGATGTAAATTGCAGATAGATATCAAATATAATAAGAGCAGCATCTGTGAACTGAACTGAACTGAACTCAGGGGTGTGTGTGTGTGTGTATGTGTGTGTGTCTTACCCCGTATGAAGCAGCATTGTGTAAAGGTATAAGCCCTCCTTTGTCCTGTGCATTCACATCGGCTCCATGTTCCAGCAGATACTCAGCTACCTCCAAATTGTTGTAGCCAGCTGGAAAGAGGCACGGGGGGTGGGTGGGTGGGTTGAGTTGTATGGAAAACACAGCAGGACAGAAAAGAAGACAATGGACAGAGGTAGAGATACAAAGAAAAAGGAAGGAAGGAGGGAGAGAGACAGACAGACGTGTGAGATGCGGCACAGCAGCATATCATCATCTTCTCCTTTTATAAGAAAGTACATCCACGCAGAGGGTGAGTGGGCGTGTGTCTAAGTGGCCACATCTATCAACATATATACAGTATACTATTACCGATATATTATCTTTAAATAAAGTGTAGAAAATAAATAAACAGGCAAGTCAGTTTTGCCGCCAGAGATGGACGGAGGCGGTGATGGAGGAAAACTGGTAAAAGTGAAAGAAAACACTCGACTTCAACCTCCAGCAAATTGTCTGTGTGAAGTTAAAGGGAAACTGGTGTGAACCATTCACACTGCTGCTGTCACACAATCTCTCTGTGGTGCACAAATGTAATCTTCACAATTTATGCCAGCGATAGTCACAACACTTTCATAGAATCCTGACAGAAAATACAACAAAAGCACAAAGTTATAATATCGACCATTCTCTGTTCGCTCTGTCTATATGATGTGAAGATATACAAGTGATTGTGTTTTGTTGTGCGACTGTGATAATAAATGTTGCCTCACTTTCTATTTTTTGTATTTGTTCCCTTTTGTGCTTTGTGTTTACAGCCCCGTCTGTGCTTTGGACAGAGAGATGACGTGTGTTGTGGTTTTTTTTTGTTTTTTTTTTCATTTTTATCAGCGATTGTATCAGCTCAGTATTTGTGAATCTCAATATGGATTAGTGTGTGTTTGTGTTTGTGTGTGTGTTTATGACTGTGAGCCGCTGCCGCCGCAGCAGCATGATGTTTCTCTTGTTATCTCTGAGGCTGATGTTATCGTGGTCACAGATACGGAATAAAAACATGAGCGTGTTTGTGTTTGTTTGTGTGTGTGTGTGTGTGTGTGTGTGTACCTTTGAGGACCTGAATTATCTTTGCCATCAGTGTTTAAAAACTGCTTGAAGTTTGTGAGAGATCCAAGGTGAGCTTAACGGCAATATAGTGCAGTGTTGACAGTGGCAGTCTATTAATTTGGTAAATGATGACATATTCATAGATCAATTTCCTCATCTGACTCTCAGGAAGGAGGCGGATATGTGAAATTTCCCTGAATGTTGACATTTCCCTTTGAGAATTATTAATCGTTAAACAACCAAATTAATCTAAATCTAGAATTTGACCAAACATCTTTCCGCATTACGGCCCCACGTCACAACCGAGTCATCTATCATTCAAAATAAAGGTCAGTCGGAGCTTTTCCCAGTTTTCAGAGCTCTGCTCAGCACTTATTACCCTTGTGTTTGCGTTTCTTCACAGCCTCCATATGCTTTAAAGAATTGATTTTTAGATGGTGCTGATAACTTTTAAGGCACTGCAGTGTGACGCCCCAGTTATATTTCAGACTTATTGATCCCCTATGAGCCATAACAAACACTGAGATGCTGAGGTCGGGGTCTCCTGGCTGCTCCCACTACACACTTTATTACCAAGGGTGTATTCATCTGGACCCTCATCTGTTCAGCTCCACGGCACGCTTTTAGTTTTCATTTGAAGTGACTCATCTTTATTTTTACTACTTTCATCCCTCTGCCTTGTTACCTCGTTATTCCAATACTGTTTCTCTGATTCACTTTGCTCTTATTACCGTGAAGCAAAAAGCGTTACTGTGTCAACAACCGGCCATAAACTTGGCCTGGTGGTCACATAAGGAAGTCTGTGTTCCACAGTGATATTAAATCTTAAGTGCGGTGCTGCACCTGTGCACTACGTGTGATGTCGGCTCGGCCACCTGAGTGTTCTGATAAGTGATCTAAGTGCTAATCCCTCTGCATGTGATTATTGATAAATTGCTGTTGCCCAGACCTGCCCGTCTCTGAACAGTGTTTTTACCCTGAAGACTTCACTGGCTGTCTGGTGTTAATTGCCTCATTCTTGGCACTGCTCTAAGCTAAAATCCCAAGAGGTCGGCTTTTTTTTTTTTTTTTTCCTTGAGATACTCAAACCGGAGTGATTGGCACCAGCAAATTCACCATGTCCAAAGTCACTTAAATCCTGCAAACTTCAGCCAAACAGCAAGTAAAAACTTCTGGACTTCTTTGCAAAGCTTTACATATTCAGAGAGATAAAGGTGAGCTTTGTGTGTGATGTGTGATATGTGTCTGCGTGCGCTGCTTTTGTGTCTTCATGTTTCCGCATGCGTATTTACCAGCCAGGTGCAGCGGGGTGGAGTTGCGTCCCTGCGTGTCCCGACAGTTGATGTTGTCTGGGCTGCAAAGCTTCTGCACTCTAGCCAGACAGCCTTTCTTAGCGGCGTCCAGCAGCGCGGCGTCTCCTCTCAGCAGGTCCTGGATGTCCGTGTCCCCGTCCTTCACCAGGTCCAGAGGCGTGTTCCCGTCGCGGTTCTTCTTGGTGGGGTCTGCTCCGTGCTGCAGAGAGGAGGAGAGAAAGAGGGAGGTTAGTGAAAAGATGCAGAGAGAATCACAACAAGCAGATATGCACACTCACATTTAAGGTTAATCCATCTTAAAAGTTCTTCTTTTTTTTTTTTTTTGGTGAAATGCCAAAAGCCAGAAGCTAAAGATTTTAGGGACGCCGACTGTCAGTAGGAAACATTAACTATCGTCAAATCTAAAAACTATCGGTGCTCAAAATCCCTCATGGTCCAGAAGCCGGTGGAGGAGCTTCAAGTGAGAGGAGGATGAAGGTAATTCACCAGAGAGAGGAAGAGAGGGAGAGAGACGAAGGTATAGAGAGGTGAGGACAGGACATCCAGTGAAGTAGAAAACACCACACACCCAGGAGACCGGAGAGGGAAGCAGACATTTTCATCGCTCAGCTGTCTCCTAGGCTACGGTTTAACTTGTCATTTCATTGTAAGTTTTGAAATCCGCTCATTAAAATTTGATGTTGTGGGACCACTCCCCCGGGCATCCACTACTGGCCTGGAAATGTCCGTTATACGTCTCCCATGGCTGTATGGATGGTTTCTTTCTTGTTTTGTTTCTTTACCTATGTGTTTTAAATTTTTCCGTCCTACTTCTCCATTTCTATTATCCCCACACTGCTGCTGTAATCACACTCTCCCTGTAATTTATTCACTATCGAGGAAAAAATTTGAATAGAAATAATTGGGGGACATTTACATATAAATTAATGTCAGTTTTGTTACTCCTTCATTGAATTCAGCCTATGTTCCACTTCTTAAAAGATTTGTAGTAGTGGAACATGAGAGGAGCTGGGTGCTTATCCACAACACCGACACTACACAGAAACAGAGACTAGAAGATTGTCTCCCCTCTTGATTGACAGTTGGTCATCACATCGGTCCCAGACCTCAAGTCGAGATCTGAAGTCGTTTTGAGTTCAGACATTTGATGCCAAGTGCTAATAAGACGGATTCTCCTTTAATTGAGGAGAAATTCGAATTCATTATGTGCTGGCACTGGAACCCTAACGAAAAGAAAATGCTAATGTGCATTTTGTATGTCTCACTATCCTTATAGCGCGAGCACATGCAGCAGAGTTTTATCTCGAGCACAAACCAAACACAAAAAAAAGGGGGACAATAGGAAGTTGACAACAAACAGAGAAGACAAAGGAAAACCTACTGCTGAACTCTGGAGTAGATTATTCAAAAAGAGAGAACAGTTACATCCCGAGGCCATGGCAGATTAACACCAAAGTGTGGGAACACTCTGTTACTTGCATGCATGCGTGTATGTGTGTATTTGCGTATGTGTGTGTATGTGTGTGTGTTAAAGGGGAAATGAAGGCGCTGCCATGTGTAGAGAAGAATCACAATCAAATCCAAGTGAAATGTGCCAGTAAGAGAATTTTTAACCAACCAGATTGAGAAGAAAAAAAAAACAAAAAAAAAGAAAGTCCACCCCGGACAATCGATCATCTGTCTGTGTTTCTGACCCTTTGCCTCCAGACCTCTTATTGCAAAAGCCAGACCAGCCATCAGATCAGTGAGTGTGGCCTCAGGGAGCCGCTGTATCTCTGAACTCCAGGACTGTTTCTGAGAGCGCTGACTGGCTGGGATGTATCGGCACATGAAGCTACACGCGGCTCACACACCGACACAGCAGCGAGTTCTTCTGTCTGTTGCATTTGGACTTAATGGCTTTGTACTGGCAAGAATCCGGCAATAAAATCCATATCCCTAGGGAAGGTGTGATGACGATATGATATATATCTATATATTAGAATATCAACACTTGAGTGATGTTAGTCCTTCTTCCTCTCCACTAATTTATCCTTTCCTGTCCTTTATTCCTTCACTTGTAACACACATCTGTTGCCAAAACTGTCAACTGCCAATACCCTGAACAACTGTTGCCATGTGGCTCTCGCTCCTGCCCCCCTCCCCTCCTTCTCAGACTTTGAATCAATCAATATCAGTTTGCCTATGGGGAGGTCAGGTCCATGGATGGCTGCATTTCACCTGCCTTTCATACATACTGTGTAATAGAGTGTTAAATAATAGATTTCACCTCATATTCTTAGAGAGACAGTCTCCATATTCTGGGCTTCACATCTCTGCTGTGTACATGGATTTGGGGCTTTTAAAAACAGTAAGACCACTCCTTCACATTCTCTTCTACAACTTGTAACATCAAAGCACCGTGGGGCACAAGTTGTTTTTCCGTTAACTAGTCGCATTGTCCCAGAAATGTTTTTTTTTTTCTTTCTTTCTTTTTTTTCCCTGAGCCAGAAATGACATTCTTTAATTGCTTTATTTCATGGGACCAAAAATCCCAGGATGTTTAATTAACGGCAATACATCAGAGGAGCAAGAAAATCTCACATTTTGCGAAGCAGGAACCAGCAAATGTTTGGCATTTTTTGCTTGATAAATGACTGGAACAATTAACCGTTATTTGAGTTGTCAGTTTATTCAGCACTACATCACTGGTACTTCCAGCATTACAACATTATTTACAGCAAAAACTCGCCGCCTGTGGGGAAATCACTCATGCCACACAGTAGTGGCCCGAGTGTGTTTGTTCCCCGGCTGTCTGTGTGGACTGATACAGAAACCAGTCAGACAGAGAAACATCCCACCCCACCCTGCCCGCCCACCCCCCTCCAGAGCTGTCACCTATCACCACACTGCCCACTCCCTGTCATCCCAGCCCCTCCGCTGACTGCACCATTCACCACATCCACGTCCACACAACCCACTGCATTATCGCTGTTTACTTTGTTTATTGCCAGCGCTGCGTAGTTACAGTCCCAAAGTGATAACTGCTGTGAACTGTTGCCTGCAGAGCCGTCTTTCACCACCTTGACACTCTGACCTTGTCAGTCCTACACAGGCTGCACTGATGTTTTTGTCCCCTTTGTTTCCATTCCTACTCATATGGCAGCACATTCAGCACTATTAATTGAAAAATATAACTGACAGGAAGCCATAACCTTCACCCTCCCCTCTGCCCTTGCACAAATCACTTTTTTCTTTTTGTTGTATTTTGATTTAGTAAGTTTTATTATTATCTAGTTGTGCTTGTTTGGATGGCTGTGAGCTGTGTGCGTTTGTGCGTGTGCGTTTGTGCCCTGTGTGAATTCAGCAGTGTCGATCTAATATTAATTTATGCAGCCCCATATGGCAACAACACAGTGGTGATGTAACCTTGTCTGGAGGTGTTTATGATTGGAAAAACAAAAACACATTCAGCTGTGAAACTGCAACATTTCACAGGACTCATTTAGACTCAAAGAGATGTGACGAACAGGTATTACACAACAGATATTTTCAGCCTCGTTATCTGATTGGTCGGAGTTTATCCCAAATGGAGCTGGAAACTATGACTTGTCGTGGGGGAGCACGACAAGTCATACCTGCGACTGAATGCTCTCTTCTGATTGGCTGGTGAAATCTTTCTGATGTTTTTTTACATCAGAGAAAATGCCAGTGTTTCACATCATAACTACCCAACTCCAGGCGACAACTCTGGTACATTTTGTTGACTTGTTCACATTAAATTTCCCTCATTTACAGCACAAACAAGCAGCCAGATGTCAGTTATTGCTTAGTAACAACAACACCGCGATGGCAGATTTTTTATTAAAAGACAGGACAGATTTCTGTCCTTGGAAACTGTGTGTAGGGGATGATAAAGTGTGTGTATACAGAAGGCAATAAAGCTGCACTAAGTCGTGAAATTTAAATGTTTGTATCTGGTAGACCAAATGATGTCATGAAAAGGTGGCTGCAGGCAGCTTTGCTCGTGTTTGTGGCGCAGATTTTACAAACTGCATCTGAGCAAGAGTTGATCCCACTGATCCCTGAGATCCACGCGAAAACACAAATGCATCTCTAAGGCTACACTCAGATGACACACATTACTGATTCATCGGCCAATTAACTAACTAAACTTTATCCCCTAAAATACCAGAAAACAGTGAAGAATACCAGGTTTCTCCAGTTTAATTCTTCAGAAAACCTGTTTTTGTCCAAATAACAGTCCAAAACTCAAAGTTATTTATTCAAAGGGGAACTATACGCAAGTCTGGTCCTTTCTCTCTCCTCAGCGCTCCCCCTACAGTTTGCATATTTTCATTCTCGTAAAAACTCACCACTAATCCCCCCTCCCTCCCTGGCCATGTGCATTTGTCTTCAAAGAAGACAGCAAGAAGGCAATCCGTAGAGCGATTTCTACCGAGGTGGGTAATATTAACAAGAGATTACGGATTACCAGGCACGTTTGTGTCGTAGTGACGTAAAGCAGTCCATGTTTCTCACAAGACAAGATTTGGGACACCGGGATGGAGGCGTTGATCTTGCAAGGTTGGTCTTGGCTAAAAGACCCTAGTTGGAAGGCAGAGAGCCTCCATTCTCCCCATAACAAGTCATTTAACCATCACAATTACTCTGAAGCTGTTGAATGAAGGTGCAAACCTTGCATAGTACATCTTTGATTAGTATAAAATGCTAATATTTGACACTGGTCTTAAAGAAGTTACTGAACTTTAGTGAGTGAACGTGTAGAAGACAAAATCATCTCAGTGCAGTGAGGTCAAGTTTTAACTTTCACCTTAATTGTTCCTGCAACCTCCCACATGATGTAATACTGGCTGTTCGTGAGGTGTTTTGTTAAAATTATTTAACATAATTTGTGATTTATCAAGTGATCTGTGTTCATGTTGGAAGTTAGTCATAATGAATTGGGGAACCCGCAGGTCTAACCTTGAGCAGCAGTTTGCAGATCTCGTATTTGCCCTTGGCCGCAGCTTCATGCAGCGGCGTGAACTTCCACAGGTCGGCCACGTTGACCGAGGCTCCGTGTCTGACCAGCAGCTCGGCCACCTCGTAGTGACCGTACGAACAGGCGTTATGTAGGGGGACCAGACCGCTGCAGGGGGGAAAAAGTGCAGTCACACACACAGAAGTAGTTTTCAGAAATCAAAAATGACAAGTGGTTACCCTCCAGAACTTTTCTGTGGCTTTTTCAAATTAGAATTGTTCAAAATCAGTCTGGGTTTGTTTTTCTCATATTTAATTGCCCCACCACCAATTTCAACCACATGGTAAGTGTCGCACCCTTTGTCCTTGGCGTGCACGTCGGCCCCGTGGTGCAGGAGGTACTCCACCACTGACACTCTGTTGTAGCCGGCAGCAAAGTGAAGAGGAGTGGAGTGTCGTCCCTCCAGATCTCTGCAATTCACATTCTGAGCCGTACACAGAGACTGAGGAGAGAGAGAGAGGGAGAGAGGTGAAAACATGTTCACAACTTGAACTGGTGGATCAAATATGTACTAACATGTCACGTAGCTGTTGTAATCAAGATAAACAGTATGTTTGTACATCACATACAGCAGCTGTAAGAAGAATTCTCTTCTGAGGAAAGTTTTGATTTCTATTGTTGCACAAAAACCATTTTCATACTAAAGATGGATGGATGGAGTCATATGTAATCTATGAAGCATGACATTTACTTTTTTTGAAAAAGATATGTATGTGTATTTAAATCTGCTCTAGCTGATGCACATTTGTTTGAATCATTAACAACATCAAACGTGACAAACAGCACTTCAGTGACAGGAAGAAACAGACAGACTCTGACCACCTGTACGGATTTAGGATGAAAAAACATGTCTGTGAAAGACAAGATGTAGGAGGGTAAGAGGGTTTAAGGAACAACAGCAACAATATTGGAACTAATAACAAAAAAAAAAACCATGCATCTGCCGAAGTGAGGCCGACACCTGCTGCCCTGACGTTCACAGAAAACAGCAGCGTTACTTTTTTGTTATTTCAAACCCAATTACACCAAAGTTCAGCACTGCGAGGGAAGAGAGAGGAATTTATTTCAAAGTTCCCTTCTACAACTCTCTAGGATCCCGTTCTACTGGAAGTGAAATGAAACATCCTCCTGGCAGACTTCGTCAATCTGAAGCCATTATCTCTCACTTCAGCTCAGATCCATGAAAGCGTTTAAAACTGCAGTCTGTGCCAGCGTGAGTTGGCGGATGTGGAAACACTTGCTGGTTCCAGCTTCTCAGAAGTGAGGATTTGATGGTTTTCTTTGTTGTACACGCTAATAAAACTGAATATCTCTCGGCTTTGGAGTGTTGGTCGGACAAAACCAGACATTTGAAGACACGAGCTCAGGCTGTGGGAGATTATCACCTATGTATTCTTTGTTTCTGACATCTTCAGAGACAACTCTATCAAACAAGACGGCGAGTGGTAAATGACTTGAAAACACTGGTAACTTATGAAATCCTGAGGAGACTCCACATCGAAATAACATGAACAAAAATGACACACAACTGTTGGGTGGTTACAAGGAGACTGATTTGGGTTGAGGGACTGATGAATGCAACCAAACACGTAGAGGTTCTTGAAGAAAAACCTGCTCCTGAGTGCGCACACCACCTGAAACTGGGGACAATGACCCGCGGCGAACAGCCAAGACAACGGTGTGAGTGGCTTAGCGGAAAATCTCTGAATGTCCTTGAGTGTCCCGGCCAAAGCCCAGATTTAAAGCCCACAGAACATCTGTGGAGAGACCCGAGGACGGCATCTGACCTGATGGAGCTCGACGGGAAATGCCAAGAAGAATGGGATAAACTGCCCAAATCCCGGTGTTCAAAGGTTGTCGAGACTTACCAAAGAAAGAAGAATCTAATTGCTGCCAAAGGGGCTTCGACAGCGTACCGAAGGAAGGAAGGACTGGAACACGTTTGCAAATGAGAAATGACAGCGTCTTATTCCAGATAAATTCGCAAACCCATTTCTTGGCCCATGTTTTCACATATTTTTCTATTATCGAGGATAGATAGAGTCTAACCATTTAAAATGAAATCCGCAACACAACAATCAAGTCAGGGAAAGTCTGAATGAACATTTCCAGTGGTGTTCAGTGTTTTCTGTCATTGACCCGTCACCTGGAATGACCGTCTTTAGAAGAGCCACCGTCTGAACCTGCTCACCATTTAAACTGATGATAGAGATCAAAGCAGACATGGTGTAAAGGATGTTATTTCTTTAAACCATCAATCAGCGCATATACTGTATACGTGTGTGTGTGTGTGTGGCTCAGGTAAAAAAAAAAAGGCTGACAGAGAGCCAGACCAGAGATCATTGTTCTGCCAGGATCCCCTGCCAACCTGCCAAAGCATCACACGTCACTCTGACAGAGCCTCTTCATCTGGATAACCCCATAACTGCCTGTCTCGCAGGGTAAAGAAACACACGCAGAGTTTACTTGAACAGCCAACACCTCTGTCAAACGCTTTACCCAATGTTACCAGGTTGCTGACATTTAGTGGGCGGCTTCATCTGTGACATATTACTGATGCTGTTACATCATGAGCGGCTGCGTTCTTAACATGTGTGGGCCCGGCGCGAATCAAAACCGCCATCGGGCCGAATCAAAACTAACCGAGGCGGAGAGCTGCGAGGAGACGACCGTGATTACAGGGTTACGGGGAGGAAATCTTGTCAGATGGGGAATTGTGGCCTTTAACAGTAATAGAGATTTGCAGTTGTTACCGAAATCAATGTGGACAACCATTCTAAGACATAAACACAAGACATTTGATTCCCAGCAACGAGTATCTGTCTGGCATTTAACAAAAAAAAAAGAAAAGATCACTATAACCAGGAGCAGAACAGTCAGAAAGGTCAGAACATTTTGTTCCAGTTTAATTTTAAAACAAACACTCTGTGACATCACCACAGAGTGAGATTATCTGAGACACGATGTCAATGAGCAACTGTTAAATTAACAGGCCTAATAGAAATAAGCTCATCTTCATAAGTCCATCTTTAGCTCATCATTCTCTGACTCACCTCTTCACAAACAAACCCCCATGAGTGCAAAGTAAACACACACGTTTTCTCTGATTTAAGAACATACTAACATATTTGGCTTCAGGCTTATTTTCAATAATGCAACTGGTTTTATATACATTTTTTCTAAACAGGAACCCACACCAAGCCCATTCCTAATGAGGCAATTAAAAAGATTTCCGTACCCTGAGAGCAAATTACTTCCCAGGGATCGGTGTCAATACACACGCCGAGGCCACTGAGGGTGCGCTCTTTTTTTTCACGTCCATTTCCAGTTTTCAAATTAGGGACATATTGATTGTCGGGAGAGTAAGGAGTCTGTTTCCTCACATTTAACCCCTGTAACACCGACTCCTCTACAGCAATGCGCACATTCATTTGTGACATGAGGATTTATTACATTACTGGGCGGACAGGCCGGTGGGGAGACACAATCCATCCTGTCTAATGTTTCAGTTGTACACTCTGACGTGCAGTTTATCTGGATTATCTTTACCACAATGACACACATTACTTCCTTGTGAGCAAAAAACAATGAACAATGTGCATTCACTGTCACAATATGTCAAACGCAAGTAAATTACCTTGACGGTGTCCAAGTCCCCGGCTTTCGCAGCTTCAAGAAGTCTGTAGTCCACGTCTGAGTTTCTCACGGGGACGTTCTCTACAGGAGCACAACATGTAGATTAGAAATACTTGGTAACAGTTACATGTGATTGTGAAAGTGAATTTGTTCTCCACAGAGACGAAGAGTTGAAGGGAAAAGACGACATTAGACAGAATTCCTTTGGGGCAGCAGAGTGAATTCCTGCACAGATGTAAGACTTGAAAGTCGTGTGTGGTTACATATTTGTTCATCTTCATGTCATCTAAGTCGCATTTTATTTTAATTTGGTTCTTCAGTTATGAGTGCTTTGCTTTATTACAGTATCACAGGGCTGGTGAACACAATATCTATTTATTTGCCTCAATGGCGATAAAGATAACAACAGTACACAATCATTTCTTACTGCATGTGTGACCTTGTATCTTGTTCACTCACTTTTGAGGTCTGCATGTTTAATTATTATATGTGTGACTGTAATTGAGTCAAATAATTACCAAGTGCAAAATCCAAATGGCAGGAGCTGCAATTTTTGTTTCCCCATTTCCTGTCTGTCTACTTTCCTATCCATTAAATGCCTGAAAAAATCTACTTTAAAAAAAGCACATCAATACAATAAGGGTTAGGCATGAATTTTATGTTTTCTGAATTGAAGAAGAAAAGTGAAAATGACCAATACAACAACAATGTGCGGCCATATAACTGCAATATGTTTTTTTTTTTTGCATGTCTTGCAACCCCAGTCAGTGGGTTGAACTGCAGGCTGTGTAGCTATGTAAACAATGGAGGATAAATAATGCAGGTTTTTGAAATGTCAGAAAAATCTTGTTCAGAAAATGATTTATGTGGAAGGACATCGCATTTAGACCTCCAGGATAGAGGCATACGCTTCGCGTGTGAGAAATACAGAACGCAAACAGATTTTTTGTTTGTTTTCAATAAAACTCCACAGGCCACCTTTAAACTGGTGCAGCAGCGGCAGCAGCAGCAGCAGCAGCAGCAGCAGCAGCACTGTGGTGTTCCCTTTACTGTACCAGTGAACGCCACACTCTGTCTTCTAAAACTATTTACCTATCTGCACCAGTCTGAAAATATCAATATTGACCTTTACAAAACAATCACAGTTAATCTCGCTGTTGCCAGCTAGTGCATAGCAACTAAAACACACCTACACATGTGCACAGCCAGCCACCCACCCACTCAATCACACACACAGACACACAAAGGGTGGGTTACCGTTGAGTATTTGCTGTACGGCTTCATTTCCCATTTGAGCAGCGGTGAAGCCCTGCAGTGACACCAGCGAGGCGTCTGCCCCGTATCCTAGCAACAGCCTGCAGGTCTGAAGATGGCCTGCCATCGCAGCCCGGTGTAACGCCGTCTGACCCAGCGTGTCCAGTGCGTTCACCTGTAAACACAAAATAAAAACCCTGTGAAATAATTCTCAAAGGACTTTCAGCCACTACAGTCGCTCCCTAAACTTCCTCACTTCTTAGAAACCCAGTGTAAACTTTATGAACTATTATCTGTCACATTAGGCTGTGATGAGTTATTATTGATTGAAATGTTGTAATTTACTTTTCAGGTGAAGCCAATTTCCCTTAAATAGCCTCATCTGCAGTGCGTCTGCTTCAGGTGAGACATTCATTTTGTCATCATGTAATTATAAGTTTTTCCGTGTGGATGGCGCTCTGATCTGAGTCACTGATCATCATAGAAAACGCTGCAGTCTTTCTTATACTGTCAATTCTTTTAACGTTCAACTCTGAAATTTATTTTTAAACCCTGTCATAAGATAATAAAATATATAAATAACATGTATGGATTAAAATACTGCATACATTTTGTTTCTTACCTAACAAAAGACCTTTTTATTCCCAGAATGCTGTATGGCAGCCTCATACAAATGAATATAGACATTTCCAATGATTACATTACATTTGCTTATGTATGATACTTCTGTCTGTTATTTGAAATGAGTCATATTTATGCACAACGTCATAAAAATTGTTTTATAAATCGTGTAGATTTATTAAACAACTGAGAAACTAGTTTTGAGTAAAATAACAAGCTGTGTGTTTCTTTATAAATTATACTGAAGTAAAAACAGGTATATGTTATGAAATTGTCAGATTACATACCGGTAGGTGTAGATTACAATGGGTTTAATGTGGTGCAATTACAACGTTATATATATATATATGAGTACACTGAAATAAACCAGTATCAATAGTGGCTGCATTATAACAACAGAAGGTAACATTTTCCCAGTATTGAGAATTGGATGAGTCACTACTTTCATTGTAAACTCAGGGTCATTGTTGCTGCGCTGCATCCTGGTCTACTTTATGCTACTGTGAAACAATCAGTGCTCCTTCTGCTGTGAGCTACTGTTGAATATCAGACCAACATGGCCGCTCTAAAAATAAACCTTCGCTCTTTAAAGCCGAGGGTCTGACGCAAAAAAAAACAAAAAAACAACCCTAATGTTCAATGCAGACGTTTCAAATTGCAGAAACATTTACAGCAATTACATTACATGAGTACGAGAGGGCTGTAATTACACAACACAAACATCTGCGATATTGATTTCTATACATGTGTAGAGGTGGATTGCTGTACAAACAGAAAGGTTTATGGATGGATATAAAAAGAAAATTGTACATTTCCTCTAAGGATGATTAAAGTGGAGAAAAAGAAAAACAGAAATAAATTGACAGAAAAAAATGAAGGAAATGACAGCTGATAGACCTGACTGTGTTTTACCTTGGCACCATGTTTCTGTAGCACCTCCATAATGTCATTGTGAGCCCGCTCTGCTGCCACATGGAGAGGAGTCATGAAACTACACAGAGGGAGGGAGAGGAGAGAAACACAAACACTGGTTTGTTTGCTTTATTTTCAATGTGCATGCCTTAAAGGGATAGTTCAACATTTTGGCAAATTGGTCCATTGCCATAATCCAAGTAGGTTCATTACCTTTAATTGTCGGTGCAAGCTATTTTTAGAACGGTGGAGCAGAGCCACGAGCTGCTCAGAGCTACGCGACTGAGGTTAATGGAATTTCTTGGTTCCCCTCATCAAACTCATCAAATACACAAATGTTACTGAGGTAAATTCATGCAAAACCGCTGAGGCGCGTTCCCGTCGGGGGCGGTTTTTCGGCAAACAGTCTCTGCATTTGCCTCGAAAACAACTGAATGAATGCAGGTCCCAACTTGTCCACGAGAGTGTTTTGGAGTTGTTGGATTGTGTATTTATTTGAGTTTGATGAGGGAAACCAAGATATCCCATTAGCCTCCGTAGCGTAGCTCTGAGCTTGCAAGACTATAGGGATTATAGCAATGGGCCAGTTTGCCAAAATGTTGAACTATCCCTTTAAACAAATCAAAAAATATGCTCATCTTATTTTATATCACTTAGTTTTTCTTCTTTATTTTATCAATATCAGTCTGTAATTAAATCACCTGTGACAGTGTTCTGTTGTACAGTATACAAATCTAAATATTGATACTCACTCTTTATTCTTCTCATTGACGTTGGCGCCTTTTCTCAACAGCAGCTCCGTCACCTGTTTCCTTTTGGGGTGAGGCGACGCTACTGCACAGTGCTAACACACACACACAAACATCATATAAGTATCTTTGTGTGCATGTACTGTATGTGTGTGTTTGTGTCAGGTACAATCTGCCAAGTCTGCGTGTTTCTCACCAGTGCTGTCTCATGTGTGTGAGGGTGTTTGAAGTTGATGATCTCCAGTGCCAGGGTCTTCTTCGCCTTGGCCATGTCGGCTTCTCGAGCGGCTTGAAGCAGCGAGTGGCCCTTAAACTCGTCTGAAAAAACACACACACACACATACACACGTAAACTCTTTTGAGTTATTCTACAAAACCAAAAGTTGCAAAAACATCTAAACCCACAACAGAACATCTGGTTCTTTAAAGGAATGAATAACTGGACCCAAACGGGAGTTACACGGCTCTCTCTCAAACTCTAACAATGTATTCATTCACTCGCAATGACCCCACGGCATACCAGCGCTTCATCGAGATTACTTCAAAGTTGTTTTTTCTTTTTTACCAGCAAGCTAATAACACATGATGCAACAGTCTGTGTGCTGGAGTTGGAGCGGAAACAAGTGATTATCCTCCAAGGGCTGGAAATTACAAACAACAAACTATTTTGCTTCAGAAGCATTTTCGGCAGCATAAAAGGGGAGAGTCTGTTCATAGTCTATCCACTGACAGAGTAACAGCATTCATGCATTTCTAATCAGACATTTAGACAAATGGTAAGAGCACCGCAGATGTCATATTGTCTGGAAAACATAGTCCTGAGAGAGAGGAGAGAGAAAGAGAGAGAGAGAAGAGTCAGAATCAATGGCATAAAGAAAAAGCTGATAAGTGGGAAACAGGAGCAGCCTCTGCAGTTAACTCTACAAGAAAGTTGAAGTTGTTTTTTTGCTTTGTTTTCTGCTTGGTTTTTTCGCTCCAGAATATTTGGGTTCGTGACCCCTTTGAATGAAGAAAGGTCGAGGTTAAAGCGTTATTATAAACACATGTGCTATTCAAAGGGTTTGTTCGATTCAAAGGACTTTTGGAGGCCAGCGAGGGTGAGAGAACTCAAGTTCTTTGGAAGAAAAAATAAATAGTTTAAGAAAGAAGCGAGAAGAAAATGACAGAATTCAGTTCAACAGAAACAGAGTTAAATTCATTTTCAAGAGAGCGGAATTCCAGTCATTTCAGAAACAAAGCGGCATTTGAGGCCTGACGATCAGTGTCAGAACGACAACCTGTTGGATCAATAAAATAGTCAACTTCAATTGTGCTTTTATTTTAGGGGCCGTTAACTCAGCGATTTTGAAGTGCTCCTTTCTTTGTGCTGAGTAAAAAAACAACACAAAAAAACAGACCTTTCAAAGGAATATTTGGGGAAAACACTTATGAAGATTGATAGAACTGTCATACCTATCAGCTAGCCACAGCACTGTAGTTTGGCTTAGCATAAAGACTGGAAACAGCTAGCAAGGCTCTGTTATAATAAATAGAAAATTTACAAACATAAAGTGTTTTATACAGAGACTATTTGTAAGCAGGCACTTCCTGGCCTTGGACCTGGTTGCCTGGCAACCTCACAGCAAGAAAGCGATCAACTGTATTTGCTAAAATGTCACACGATTGCTTTAAAAAGCAACTCTACTTGACTCACTCCAACTCCAAGCCAGTTACCTTAAACTTCTTTCAGTTTTGTTCAAGCCATCTGTGCAAACAAGACTAGACTGATATTTTTTTTTATAAATCAATTTTCTACGATAAACGACAAAAAACCCAACTTGTTTTCCACCGTATTCAAGTCAATAGGAGGCGTAATGGAAGGTAAGCGTTTTTCAGTCTGTAACAGTCAGTTAACAATTTTGTCCAGCAAAAGATAAAGTGCAGCGGAGACAGAGCTGACTCACTAATTAACTTCCAACGAGTTGCACAGCGCTTCCTGGCACAGACAAAGACTTAACTTGTCTGCTTTTGACACTGTGGTGGATGCACTCATAAAGAAAATATGGCTGTTCTGAGAAAATGAACTTAATTATACAGCTCTTTCTGTTTAATTAACATTTGTTCTGTTCAATTACCATATCATACATCCCCCCAAATGCCCAATTCAAATAAAACATGCATGTAGATGTGCAGTTTTTGTCTGTGCTTGATTAATCTTAACAAAATGCAACACTAGAGAAGAGCACATCAATACAGCAGATAGATCGTGGGATGAAAAAAACACTGTGTACGACTCTGAACCCACTTGAAATCAAAACAGAGCAAGGAGCGCAGTTGTTCAAGAACACATCAGGTGAAAAGCTTTGAAAAGCTTGATCCTTGCATCCTGAAGTGTAGATGCAGTGCGTCTATGAAAGAGCCAAAGTACAAATGAAACTCGTAGACAGGAGCTATAAATGTGACTAATGTGTAGTGGAGTGTGAAAATAATGGATTTAGATTTCCTGATTGATTGCAGCCAGAAACCCTTCAAATATGCTAGAAATTACGTACATGTAGGTGTGGGTTTATTCTAGTTTATATGTCTTAATGTACTTTAACATATCGTTGATAATTTCATAGTTACAGTGGGGAAAATACGTTTTTGGTCCTGTGCTGATTTTGTCCTTATTTCATTTGATCAGATGTACATTCATTTATAACCTTTAGGCTATATTATGATATTATTTTTGGATGTTTTGCTGATATTCTGCCTCTTTCTGTTAAAATAAACTTACCATTAAAACTAGACTGTCCATTCCGTTGTAGGGGAGCAGACTTTCAAGTCAAACAGCACCAACCAAGTATTGAGTGCATATAGACTGACATACTTTTCAGAAGGCCAACATTTCCATTTTAAAAATGTTTTTTTTAAATTGTTTTTTGGAATAATTAATATCTTAAGATACTTAGTTTTAGGTCTTCATTAAATGTAAGCCATAATCATTACAATTAAATTAAATGAAATAAATAAAGACATGAAATGTTTCATTCTGTGTGTAATGGATCTACTGTATATAATGTATTAGTTTCCCTTCTTGAATTGAATTACTGACATAAATATACTTGTCCATAATATTCTAATATATTGAGATGCACCTGTTTATATTTGTATAGACTGAAAATGGCATTTGAAGAAATAGTTGTTGTATTTGAGGGCCTAGACGTTGTATGTATTACCAATTTCAGACAGTATTAACACAACCACAAAAAGTAAAAAATGAAAAAGTTGATGAAGTTTGACTTCACATAACCACAAAAGTATTTATACATCTCTTTATGTAGCCTCCTTGCATGTTGCTATGTTAGAGAGTTTGTTTGTGGACTGTCTGTTAGAGCTAAATGATAAATGTGAGCCTCAGTCGAGGCTCCATTTTGCTCTTCTCAGCTATCCAAGCATATAGATCTGCTGGTCACCAACTCTGGTGTCTGTCTCACTTCACACCACTGATTCCTTGTTTTCTGCTCCAGAAAACAACTGCTCTCTTTTCAGAGGACTGAGATTTCCATTTTTAACCGTCTCAACACTCACACGAATTCAAATCAACTGCTCCAAACATGCCTGGTGTAAACACCCCCTCTTAAAACAACCTATTCATTAATTCAGCGTCATGACACATTTAGAAGCTGCTGTGCGCTGCAGCTGTGGTTTATGTAAGTGCCACACTCACACGTAAGTCTCTCCTTCAGCTCAGGAGTGGGTGCCATGTCCACAGAGCTCTTGCTGTGGCAGTTGAGCAGGGTCGGGTCGGCCCCGTGGCTCAGCAGCAGAGAGCAGACCTCCACTCGGTTTTTAGATGCCGCTTCGTGGAGCGGGGTGAACTGCCACAGATCCATGGCATTGACACACGCTCCATGCTGAAAGACAAAAGGAAAGAAACTAAGCAATTAGCTTTATCCCTGCTTTGAGTAAGTGTGAGGGGAATTAGGCAAACGCACACTAAAAACAGTCTTCCAAGACTGGCTGATACATATCTACTTTGTTTTTAATTAAACAACACAAAGAACAAAACAGTACAACTTGATTCTTTTGGGATTTCCATTTTTGTTATTAGCAAAAAATATAATCATATTAATTAAGGATCAGTTCCACTGCTTAAGTAAATACTGAGCTTGTGTGGGTGTATGTGTATGTGTGTGTGTGTGTGTCTGTATACCTTTAGCAGAAGCTCAGTAACTTCATAGTGTCCATAGGAGCAGGCATTATGTAGAGGCACCAGACCACTGGAAGAGTCAAACACTTCAATTAACAATAAATATCATTTTAAAGACTGAAAAACAAAAGTTCTTTACATATCTGTCTTCATTTCGAGTAATATGGCTGTGCAACACTGGCAGATTGTGTTATGTATAAAATTCAGAACAAGACATCCAATAACTCAAATCCTCAAATGCCAATCACTGGATGACACCAGATGAAAAAGTCACACATTTTGGACCAGTGAGACTGATATGTTGGAGACGTCTTAAAATTCTGGTAAATTCAAAATCTTAATTTCAATCTTTCATATAATATGAAATTTCATATATATTTTCTTTTACCATTATTAACTTGTACGTACCCTTTGTCCTTGGCGTGAACATCTGCTCCGTGCTGTAGTAACAGCTGAACTATCCTCACCCTGTTGTATCCTGCTGCCAGGTGGAGTGGGGTGGACTGCAGAGACAGAGGGACGTAATACGAGTAAGACAAATGTTGCACATGAGTGGATATGGGAATAAAAGACAGTAAAATAAAGTAAATGTTAGCCCATGTGTTTCTGTTCCCTCTGCAGCTTGACAACCTACCATCATAATTTCATCATCATCTGTTCTGTATACAAAGAGTGTGTTGAGGAAGTACACGTTGGGGGGTTTTAGCTATACAGACATTTCCAAAGGTAAGAATTTCCAGGAAGCAATGGGCTTTTCCACTCCTGAATCAGTCTCAGGTGACAAAGCCTGACTACATTTCGCCCATAAAACTGATGAATAGCTGCAGTTCTGAATGCTTTAAGATGTGGCTGAGATGAGGTGGCTTCAGCTCTCCATGCAGCAGCGTTGCCTCTATACGCTCTCAGCAAAGGCCATTCTTCCTCCAAAGCTGGAAGTGACACCCTGACTGGGGCAGAAATGTAACGGTGGCGAGAATGTTCCCATTATTCAGTCATATTGAACTTGATCAATAGGCAGAGATCAAACTGTGAATAGGGCTGGGATTAAAGCTGCAACATGTAGCAGGCAGATATGGACAAAAAAAAAATCTGACGGTTCACACTGTGCTGCTCATTGTTGGGTCGTTTCCATTGATCAAATACGTGAAATGTAAGAGTTCTTTTCACAGATTCATGTACAGTTCAATATATTTGGACAGCTTGTGTTGGACAAGGTCTGTGTTTCAGCAAATAACTGGACACAAATCAAACTGCCAGGTCTCAGATTTGATTTGAGTAACTCTATTCTATATACAGTATATTAAATATATTATATAATAAAGAGAGATCTGTGTGGGAGATAAAGCCGCTTTATCACATGGTGCCCAGGGTCTAGGTGTCACATAAGATCAGCTTTTTGCTTTTGTTATGTCCCAATGTATGCATATGAATGTATGCATGCATGTTTGTATAACTGTGTTGTCTATATTATTCTATTTTTTTTTTTTTAACTTTCTACCTGTATAGCACTTTGACGACTTTGGTCATTTTGAATGTGCTCTACAAATAAAATTTGACTTGACTTGACTTGGCAAACTAAATAGACTGGTATCAATATGATTTAATATTCTGTCGAAACTGTGGTCCTTGACGTATAGACATCGGCCAACGCCATGTGCCTGGTGATGTTTTTCTGAAACTTCACTACAGCCACCGAGTCCAACTCGATCGGACAAAGATGTTCTTTGGTTGTATTTTTAGGGTCACTGTCCTGCTGAAACATCGTCCAATGAGTTTGATGCACTAGGATAAACACATAATGTGTGTGTCTGTAGACTTCTGTATTCCCCATGTTGCTTCCATCCACAGTAAAATCATTATCATCATCATCATCATCATCATCATCAATAAACACCGGAGTGTGCCAGTTCCGTTGGCAGCCATACTTTTTCTTCCCCTTTCACGGAGGTTGATTTTCTTTTTCAGAGCATGCAACTTTGTTCCACAACTCTCCTGGTTTCTTTCAGGAAGGTTTTGTAAACTGCCACCTCTCCTCTCTTTCATTCTGTGGTGAATGCACTGAGGTTATGGTCATAAAGGAATCATCAACACCAACATCCTGGAGAGCATTCTTGCCTGGCGTTTCCAGTCCTTCATACAATTTGATTTCCAGTGAAACAGCTCGTTTGTCATTTTCTAGTTTTCCTCTACGCACAGACACAGCTGTTGACTTTGGCAAACCAACTGCTTGGATATCTAATAAATGGATATATTATTGTATAAGCACGAGGACTTGTGGATGTTGCGAATCTACTTCATGCACATAACACTTGATTACAGAGGTCCCATCAGGTGAGGCCATGGAAGATGTTCAAACTACTGACCATTAAGGTCACAGTGAGGACAAAAAGATAAGAAATTGACATTTAGATTGGCAGACATATTGTCAATAAGTAACAACTTGTTCCTCAGTGTCATCACATCCTGGTGATCTAGTGTTCCTCCCCATGCAGCATATGGTCATGTTGTACTGCAGTAATGCAGGTGATTCTACTGACAGCCACATTATGCACTGTAAGAAGAATGGCAAATAGAGACTGTGGGATAGCAGCTGGGCAATAATGTCCATGGGACAATGAAGGCAAGGTGCTTAGAGAAGACAAGCAGGTGTTGTGACTCCTGTCAGCAGGATTCAGACGTTCAGGTGGTGCAGAGTGGCACACACTTTTTTTTTTTTTTTTTTTACAAAAAAGCATCAGTAAAATAAAGTATTCAGCAGCATTTTGGGGGATGTCAAAAGCTTTAGCCCATTACAAGGTCATAGTCAGATTACTTATCGGTGGAAAATGTCGCTTTAAAAAGTGACTGCAGCATTACTTTGCTTCTTTTAGAGATCTCGGAAAAAACAGCCCATCTTTTGTGATCTCTGCTGCTCCCTCAGAAGCTCAGCTGAGGAGCAGCGGCGAGACAGAGAGGCAGAGCTGGGTGGACAGATGGTTCACTCGTATTTACAGGATGTGACAGCAGCATTTGCAAGGAGCAGTACATGGCTATTAGTCATCATCCACATTTTATATTATGCAGTGTTGTGTGTGTGTGAGTGTGTATGTGTGAGAGAGTGTGTGTGTGTACGTGCATGTGTCCGTCTGCGCCTCTGTACTTGTTATTGCAAATTGTTGCAAATATAAACAAACAGAAAGACACAAATGTGTAAAGCATTAATCAGTACAACTTAAACCTCTAGCTACCACTGAATCATCACTTATGCCTCACACTCTCTCTCTCTCACACACACACACACACACAGACACACGCACACAC
Source organism: Trachurus japonicus (assembly GCF_045865225.1). Classification (NCBI taxonomy): domain Eukaryota; kingdom Metazoa; phylum Chordata; class Actinopteri; order Carangiformes; family Carangidae; genus Trachurus; species Trachurus japonicus. The sequence continues at coordinate 16,688,938 of NC_140918.1, forward strand.
GCATGTAGTGTTGCATCACCGAGATGTCACTGCCAGGGTCAGACTGGGTTGTCTAAGCTCCGCCTCCTCAATCTGTCAACCCCGTGTGAGGAACGGGTACATGCATATTTGTGATATTTGTGTGTGTGTGTGTGTGTTTGTGTGTGCCTCGGTGTGTGAGGGAGAAACAGAGCTGTCACACATCAACACAATCTCTGCCTCAGAAGGTCTTGCACTGGTTTCTCCGCACCATAGCCTATTGGAGCCACAGTTACAAAAAAAAAAAACTCCAGCTGAAACTTTTATTATGATCCACTGACCCCAGGAGCCACACGCCTGTAATGCTAAGTATCAAAATCATCACCCATTTACCATCTATCTGACCCATCCCACATCCTCTGTCAACATCAACTACTCTCCACTGCAGCCCGTTCTATTTCTAGTTCTCTACACTGCCATTTTATGAAGCAAAGACCCTGTTTATTTATTTACTACATGCTCGGCCTTATACTAAGTTTTTTTTTTTTTAATGAGTGCTCTTTAAATAAACACAATGTTGCGGCGGTGAACAAAAATGAAGAGTATTGAAAGTCCTTGTCTTTATATACGTACTCTCTTTCAGTGAGTAAAGGTCAAATTAGGCTGTTTACCCAATTTTCTGAAATGTTAATTCTCCAGTGTATAACGGCTCTCAGCAAGTGAAGTGCCTTAAGTGCAGAGGGAGATGCAGTGATGAGAGTGTTAAGTATAAAACACTCAAAACACACATTGAATCTTGGGCTCTTGTTTCACTACTTTGGTACTGTCACTTTAGCTACAGTACAGGCCTATCCCATATATCATTATTTTCAGGATAAATTATGCTTCTTAGAAATAGCCCAACATCATTTTGCATGTGAGTCATACAGGGGAGTACTCAAAGTCCTTTAAGGACTTAACTCTTATGACTTAGTTTGTTTTTAGCTGTTTCAAGCTAGCGGCATAGCTGCCTGGATGACTGCATTGTTCTGTCGTCTGTCAAAACCAATAATCTTCCAATCAGCCTCAGGTGTATTTTGTGTTTAGTGCTAGTCAGCAAATGTTAGCATGCAAATTTGCTAAATCTAAAATTGTAACCACTGTAAAAACATCTGCTGCTTAATCATCATGCTAGCATATTCATGCTAGCAACGTCACGCACAAAGCTGATGTTAGCATTAGTTTCAAAGCATCTCTGTGCCTAATTACAGCCTCACAGAGCTGCTAGCACAGTGTTTTTCAACCTTGGGGTCGGGACCCCACGTGGGGTCGACTGGAATTCAATGGGGTCGCCTGAAATGTCTAGTCATTGATAAAAAAAATATTACTGATATATATATTTTTTTTAACTAATTATTATTCTTTTTAAAATTATGATTAAAAACACCACACACAATCTTAAACAACTGTATTCTATACTTTCACTTTCTCAAATACAAGTCGAGTTCAAATAAAATGCAGCATATAAAAATATCTGAACCGGTGCATCTTGATTGACGGCCGTGATCACGGGGTCGCCAGAAATCTGTGATGTCAAAATGGCCACAAGCCAAAATAGGTTGGGAACCACTGTGCTAGCATGACTGTTGACTGAGCTTTGTTTGTCTATCTCTATAGTTAAATAATGTATAATAATAAATACTGTAAATAAAACAAAAGTTATCTCACATTATTTCCCCTTAAAGGACAAAGGTACATTATCCTTGTCTGAGTGATTACTTTCATTTCTGTGTGTGAAATATGAAGTTGGAGCCAGTCAGCTTTCTGACTGAGAACAGGGGTAAACACAACCATCTCTGTTTAAAGGTTATAATTAACATTTTATTAATCCATGCAAATAACACTTTAATTAAGAAAGAGCCACGCTAAGTGCTCACAGTCTTCATGCTAATATAAGCTACCCAGTAGGTCTTGGCTATAGTTTGATATTAACTGCATCGATCTTCTCATTTAACTCTTGGCAAGAAATCAAATGTGAATATGTAGGAGTGTAGGATTGTATGACTGTCTTTTAGAGCCACAGTCGGACAGGATTTTTATTTTCTAACGCCTGACTGGGATTTTCCATTCTTTCTTTTTCCAGCTACAGTTTTGTAATGCCATTGCAGTGCTTTAAGTGGGCCGGTACTCACCGGTACGGAGTACCGGCACTTCTAGATTTTAACCCCCGGCGTACCGGGACTTTTTACGGCGTACCGGGGAGTACCGGGAGTCTGGACATACTCTGTCCTGTTCTCATTCTCTCTGACCGATTTGTGATAGTGATGCCTCTTTCACCCTGAGCGCCACGGTTCTGTTGCCCTGTTCTCTGTGCTCCTCTGTCTCTCACTGAGGGGCGGGGCTGCCGCGCTGTGCGCTCTCTCATCCATGACTCTCTCACATGCACGTACGGAGCGCACGCCGCTGCCTCGTCATAGTATAACTCCATGTGTCCAGACGAGATGTGAATGTGGAGCGACTAAAACCTTCGTGAGTTACAGTGTAAAGCCATTTACATGACTTTCCAGTGGTAGCCTACCAATAAGTAGCCTTCCACTTACTGTATTCAACATGCTTAAATGTGAGTCATATTTCCCAAAATGCTTAACACTACTCGTTAACAAGAGCAGAGTAAAATGAAAGCTCTTACTGAGAAACACTGTGAAACTGTTGCTGTCAGCTTGTTAGAACAATGACAGCTGTCTGTGGAGGCTGTTTATTTGGCCACAAATCACAAAAACTTCTTGATTTTAGTGAAAATTTTAATTTGGCAATAATTTAGGACAGCAATTAGGGAAGGATAGAGATACTTTATGAAGTGGGTAAACTTAAAATAACAAATACTGATTCATTTGTCGTCATACATTATTCACAGATGGATTTTAACAAGAAAATACTTTTTAAAAATCTTTCTGGAAAGTTCAATTGAACGTTTTTCTTTTTTTAATCAACATCATATTTGAATGTAAAGTAGCCTGTCACTTAATGATGTGCTGGTATCGACCGCCCACCGCCTAATTTACCAGCCAACAGCTGAAAAGGGGAGTACCGGCACTTATTTTTTCCCACTTAAAGCACTGTGCCATTGCCATTTATTTTATTTTCTGAGCAACTGTTGATTAGTGGAACCAAGTTATTAGCTAGATGCAGTGTCTGTGTCCTTCAACTGTCTTTTTGTCTTTCTGTTCGTAAAGTGGTCGAAGACTTGATGAAATACGCTGCCCGGGAGTGAAACCTAGTAGACTGTATTTCAAACAGATGCAGTTGCCACTTACCGATGCAGACTGAAAGTGAACAATACCAATAAAAAAAACACTGTTATGTTTTAATCATCTAAAAGCCTTTTTGTGAGGTGGAGGGGAGTCAGGAGTGGAGGAGGGGAAGAAGATGAAAGAGGGAAATATGGGAGGAAAATGAATGAAGCAGAGACCGAGGAGAGATGCAGGGGCCATGTTCAAGCTTCGATAGAAAATATTAATCTTCCCTCCCCTGGTAGCATTTATCTTTCTTTTTTTTTATCCCTTCTACCTGAATAGAAACACTATGCGTCTGAATGGTAGCTGCAAAATTCAAAATGTACTCGATATTGCTTATTTTGCTTATTTTGGTCATCTAACAGCAAAGATTACATCTCAAAGTTGGACTGTCAAAAATATAAATCACACACTTGATTTAACACACCATTTAAAAACAAATGGGGTGTGTTATCGGCTGCTGTGTTAGTCCCTTCTTTGTTTCATTTTTCTTAAACCTCCTTTACATCCTGCTCTTCTCTCTCTCTCTCTTTCCTCCCTCCCTCCCTCTCTCTCTCTCAGACTTCCTCTTCTCTTTACGAGCCTGTCAAGTTGTTCCCATGACAACGGTGACTGCTAGCTGTCAGCAGTTGCCATAGCAATGAGACATGATCTATCTGGGAGGGTGAACGGCAACATTTGGACCATTTTGTTTGGTGTCGTTTGCATGGATGTGTGTGTCCGTGTGTGTGTGTGTGTGTGTGTGTGTGTGTGCGTGTGTGTTGTGAAGCTCTGATATTATTCCTTAACTTCAGCCTGCAGGGTTCAGACCTGCTACACTCCTACTTATCAGGATAAATCTGTGAATTCACAAGCAGCAACACATATGGCACTGCAAATAAAACAGGCCCAATATCATTTAACCTCAGACTGTCTTGAAATACTATATTTATATAACCCTAACCTAACCCATATAGACACAAAACTGACTAAATGTATCACTGTGGTCCTAGTGATTAACTATTCAATTATTTGATTGATTTAAGTGGAGAAAATTTAAATAAATAAGGCAACTTTTACGTTAAAGTTAGTAGTGTTACATGATCAGGTAAGCGCTGCACCATTGGCAGGTGGATGCGCCAACAAGATGAGCAGTGTCAAATGGCTGGATCAATAAACATATCAGCAAATCTATGTGCTCCCTCCCTGACACACACACTCACACACACACACACACAAACACACACACACACACAGTAGCTATAAGCCGTTGACAGCTCAGCTCAGCCAGCAGCGTGGAAGATAAATAACCTACAGCTAGTCTTCACATCTTATGCTCTCCATGCACACTGACACAGTCAGACACACAGAATCATAAACACACATATACACACACTGATATCTCTGCCATCAACTGTCTATCTGCTCTGCCTCCCGACTATAAACACTGACTTTCCGAGGAGCCGAAGGCTGCATGGACAGTTCAAAGCCCAGCGGCTCAAAAAAGTAGAACTTCAGGAAAACACTCCTTGAGCGACATGAAGTGTCGTCGTTACTTTCAATCTCACATGAACATGTACGATTTATATTTATCTCTAGGCATACAGAAAAAATCAGCAATATATCCGCAGGATATAGACCTACACTCTAATAAAGTAGAATGGAAAATTTAAATGGCCATCCTTGCTCATTCTCTTCACTATCTAACCCTGAACTTATCAACACATACAGTAGAAAAACATTCAACCAACAATACTATGCTACCACTATTACTATTACTACTACGAATTAAATTAAAATACCATAACTCATAATCTGTTTTGCCTTGTGAGGCCAGCTCGTTTCAATGCATTTCACAAAGGCCAAATATAAAAAGCACAGTTAGCTAGCTACCATTGATGGTACTGTATAATATGGTGAACAAACTGCCTGTATTAGATATTCTATAGTTTTAAAACAGCACCCTGACAGGACAATCTACATTAGTTTAATAAACCACGTCTTGGGTGGGTCCACAGATTGAGACGTCTGATTCTTCCTGATAAACTGCCAGTGCAACAGCAAGCTGCAACTGCATACATCTTCGTCAGCAACATGCCACAGGCTTACATGGAAGCAAGAGGTTAAATTTGTCACTGACAAAAGTTTATTAAAACTTTTCCATACTCTATTTGTCACCTGCCATCTGAACATTTAGCAAATGCCCCTGGATGGTTTCATTGTTGTGTTTCAAAGGAGCAGAAGTGTAATCTCTCTCAGACGGGGCATCAGGTTACATTTACAAACACACCGACTCGGCGGTGAAAAATCCCCTGTCAGGAAGAATCCAGTCACTCTCACGACCTTGTTCACGTTCTCCTGGATTTGTAAACATGAGCAAACTTCTGCCAAGACAAGAGCCACGGTGGCCTCGATTCTGATCTGCGGACTCATCATGATCCCAGAGGAGACGTACAAATGAGAGCTTAATATTGGTGGAGAGTTTCCAGACAAGCTGGACATTTTTCAATAAGGGGACGACAGCAGTGGAATGAAAAGAACCTTATTCGATTGTACAGTAAAAGCTCAGGAAATAGCCGACCTTACATTTCAGGACAGAGTGCTTGCAACTCTCCCCTATAACTATACTGTTATTTCACTGCGGACCACCACGGAATCTGACAAATTGAAGAAGGACAAATCAGAAAGATGGTTGTACATAGAACTAAACCATTTTATTGGGTAAATAAATACTGCAGATTGTAAAAAAGAAATATAAAGTGGTCTATTTCTCCATTATCTATCCCTTGCAAATTTAATGTTTTTATTTCAAAACCATTTTCCTACTTTATGGAATACACTTAATCATTCATCTATTTAATGGGCATGTCCTTGAATGACCAAAGAAATGATTGGCCCAGGGTTGTGTGTGGGCTCCATCTAAATGCAAATCTTGGATTTTAAGAAATTTTGCAAAAGAAAATGCAAATTAATCCACTACTGTTGTAGGAGGAGTTGATTCATCCAGATAAATAAAGTGTTGGCAGCACAGATTCTCCAGTTTTAATGTTTTAATAGTACAAACAAAAAATGTAGATAAGACACTGGAAATACAGCAGTTTGTGTATTTGAGTGTGTCTTGACTAATTTGCTGAATCCACAGCTTTTCGTCACATTTCGCTTTTATCAAAACACATTAGCCCACCCTGGATAGTTCGAAGATGTCATCTATAATTTCTTGTGTTTTTCGTATTTGTACGCACAAAATTTAATAAAACAAGTGGCTGGAAACGCAACTTGTGACATAGAGAGCAATGTAAATGTAATGTAAATAAAAAACTAGCAGCCAGATAAACAAACCTCGTAACCTAATGTTAGACCTATCAAGCTAACTTTCTTCATAGTTACATTAGCCTGCATTAACTCCAAGTAGTTAAGTGACAAAGGTGGAGCAGTGGACTGCTGAGCACTGAGGTCAGTTATGATTGACAGAAAACAGTATGAAAACACAGCAAGCTCATGTCCGCTAATGTTAGGGACCTAGCTTATGCTAACTTTCTTCATATAACCAAAGATATTATAAACCGTCTTTGATATTTACATGAACCTGTATCAACTCCAGTGCCAGTAGCTGAAGCATTTAGCTGGCAGGAAAGCCCAGAGAGTATACCAGTAGTTAGTAAATGTTAGAGACATTTGGTTTAGTTTCATATTATTTGAATATCTAAATGTCAAGGATGGAAAAACAAAGTTTTAATTAATTTTATGAGCTGAACGGTGGCAAAGGAGAAATGAAATGGTTTTTAATAAACTGCTTGGGGTTGAATTAAAAAGGATATGGCTTTACATATCTTACTTCATATTTCATTTACACTTTCATTATTTAACAAAGAAAAATATAATTTATAATATCAGTATTCAGTTATATATTTGACATGTCTCATAAACGTCTACTACTTTTTGTCAGTTCCAGAGTACCACAGTGAACACTTCATCTTATTTTTGCAAATGACTTGTTGTCAAGATGAAAAATAACAGTACCCAAATGGCAGAAAATGGCGTAGAGAAAAAAACAACTTTCAAAACTGGTTTTCTTAATGTCAGACATGCAGTAAATTCTCCTCCCGAGAAGTTCACTTTTGGTAATACATGTTTTTCAGCGGAGAGGAATGATGAACACTGTCAGTCAGGGCTGATTCTCTCTCAGCAGGATACAATCCCATAATCAACATTTAAACAAGGCTTCAATGAAAACTCTTTCCCTTTCCTCTCTCCCTGTGAATCTGAATCACGGTCTTGCTCTCCAGTTGTCTGTCTCTTTGATGTTTGTGCCAGCTAGGACGTGAGTGGGTGCGCTGATTCTCACTGGTAAGATATAGATCCAAAATTCGGAATATTCACAAACACACAGGCGCACAAACGATGGCAAAAACACACATTCACAACAGACGGAGCTCAACGGAGTCCGAAAACATGAAACACGCTCTCTGAAAAACGAAAAGAAAAACGAATTTCCAGCGCGACTGCTGGTAGTTGGCCCAGCAGAGCAGAGGCACGTAACAAGGGAGAAATGACCATTAAAAATAAAAAAGAAAGGAAATGATTTGTGTGTGATGGATGCATGTGTGTATGTAGTGGGTAGTCAAAAAGCACAGGCCGTTTTCCTGAGGAAGCTATGTCTGCAGGGAGTAAGTGTGTATGTGCATGTGAGTCCACATATAGCCTGTGTTTGTGTGTGTGTGTGTGTGTGTAGGAGTAAGCGGTAGGTTTCAATAGAGGCAGCTTGATAACGCTCTCCACTCAGCTGTGTTAATAATATCCCACTCTGACGGGCCCTCAATCATTTGAGTGCATGCTGACACACACACACACACACACACACCATGCTGGTATACTGCTGGTGACTGTACTACAGAGAAGTATGGAAAGAACAAGAAGCTCATATTCGATTCAGGGTGAGGATACACTCGATACACTACATGTAGTGCATGTGTATGTGAAAATATGAACATTACACTTACATACTGTGTACTGAACATCTTGTTCCAAAGCAAAATGACATTAACGTTCCTTCAAAATGGCCTCCTCTCTTCTGAGGAGGCTTTTCCAAAGATTTGGGAATCTGACAGCTCCTTTTCTGCCACAAGGGAAAAAACCCGTTCCAGGCCTACACAGGTTCGGTTGTGATGATTTGTGTTTGTTGTGACAGAGATATATAGGGTGCGTGTTATTAAAATGAAAGAGGAGGAAAAGGCAGGGAGACTTAAAAGAGCAGAAAGTGACGGTTGTGTCATTGAAAGGAAAGCATCATTATTATTAATCAACAGGATTCCTCCACGCTCTGTTCTGTGCATGATGAATATTAGTGTCATGGTAATAATTTGTCTGTGTGTTGTCTAGGGGGCGTTCACTGAGCCAGACAATATTCAAATAATAATTTATGGGTGTGTGTATATGTGTGTCTGCATTTGATCACCCACAACTTTGCATAGGACCGGTGCGTCTGGTTAAAATGGAGCAGGAAATTAAGTATAATATCCACACTTGTGTTTTCATTGAAGTGTATCACCTAAAACTAAGAATTACTGTCTGTTTCTCATCTTAAAATGAGGCATTCACGTCCACATAGGGAGCAGATTCTCTTCCATGGAGGTCACCATGTTTCTACAGTAGCACAGAATGGACAAACAAAACACTGGTTCAAGAAGAGGCTTTTTTCCCTGTTTTTATGTTTCCTGAAGGTCACCATACAGTACATTCTCTTTTTTGTCTACAGTTGAGTTGAGTTTTTTGTCTCCTATTAAAAAAGGTTAAAGGTTTATACAATTGTTTGAAAAAGTCCTATTTTTCTTTTTGTAGAGCTCATATTTCTAGTATAATGGCCGTTAATAATGAACAATCCAATACTGGGCCTGCGTTTAGCTTTAATTGGTCTGCTTAAATTCATTTGAAGCTTTTATTATGTACACATCTCTGATGTCAGCATATTATAGATTTACAAGATGGTGTACATCTTTGTAGTATGTGTTTATGTAATAAGCATTGACATTTATCAGTATTCCACAGTCAAAACTTGTTAGTCATGATCTTGCGATTTACACTTTATGCTTTAGAGAAATAACAATGATGATAAGTGGAAAGGTTTTTTGTTGTCCCTCAATTTCACCCAGAATCTACAGTTATTAAGCAGAAGTCACTCAATAATTTCTGTTAGCAATGGGAAAGTAAATCCCCATCACCCCATTAAATTACTCTCGGACCATAATGAGGATAAAACTGCACTGGCGTGAAAATATATTCCATCTACTGCGCATGAATGCTTTCAGTCTGAGCGCTTAAAGAGCATTACAAATACAGATGTGTGCAGGAGAGGTCGTTTCACAAAATGTCTGAGCGCAGTTTTTATATTCCGGACATTTAATTGTATTTGTCTAATTACGAACCGATACATGTCAGCGCTTCTCAGCGGTCTCTGGTGTTCATCCCCTGAATCTTCCAAGGAACTTCAAATTACACGGCTTCCCCCTCGGGGTATCACATCCCCACCCGGCAGGCCACCTGCATGGATAATAGCCCGAGGATGTTCCTTCACAATTATGGGTATGACTGTGATGTGATGGATACGAGCTGCAGCCGAGCATCATCAACAACAGCGAAGTGCCCGTAATTATAGCAAAGAGCCTCCTCAAGGCTGTTACTGCGTTTATACAAGCGACAAGTTACCGAAAGCACAGAGTAAAAGAAAAGAAATGGCGCCCTGGTTGTCCCCCAAAGTTGTCATGGCAACCAATAAAGTACAGCAATCACTGCTTTCTGGAAAAAAGAAAAAAAGCCTTTGGCCGCACATTACCTCAACTTCCTGTTCATGATACAGTAGATTGCTTCTTTAGGTGTCTTGTGAGGATGAAACTGGGCTGAGTTTTTAATGAATGAGTGAGTAGCTGCAGCTTCAGTAGTTTTTTCTACTCTGACAAGAATAACACTTTAAGTAATAGTAAAACACTCATATAAACTCACAAGAACTCAAGGGGGACCTTAAACCTGTTTGGAAAAATGACCACAGTAAAGTGGAGCTTCAATCTCACTTTGGCTCTCAAAGAGAAACGGGGTCAGTGGCGATCTTCACTTCTGTCAGGTTGGAAAACAGTGGTATAGAAGACATCAGGGACCACTTTGCCTAAACATGGAAAATACAAATCTAGAAAGAAGTGTGTGATTTTTCCTTCCAGTCACTCATCCAAAAGGACTAATCAGTCTCGAACTGCAGCGACACGGTATGATGGGATGCCGGGGTCACAAAATCATTTCTATTAAGTGAACAGGATGTAATACAGCATGTTTCTCTGTTGGCTCTTTTCATTTAGCATGCCCAGCATTTTCTGAAGCCCTGAAGTCTCTCGCTCCACTCTGCAATCCAATGAGACCAGAATTAACTTGCAACTGTGACATTAGCTGACTGTTAAAACCCTGATCTACATTTTTGCTATTATTCAAGCAACGCTGGTTTATATAGTATAGGTAATTGTGATTAGGTTACACACTCCACATATTATAGACATGGCCGGCACAAGGGTGCAGGGAAGCTGTAAATTGTGATCATTCTAGTTCACTAAACCTGTTTGGCTTTGCGCACCATCGGAATTGAACCCACACTTGAGTGGCTCTTAATCAGTCAAGCTTTCCCTGGCTCTCCCACAGACGTACAAGGAGAACTGTTCCAAGGCGGTCATTAATTCCAATCAAAGTTAATTCAATTTCCATTTGACCTAACGCCTCAAACCGTGATAGCGAGTAATAAAGCTTAGGAAGGTGTATTTATGCCTTTAAAGATGCTTTTGTCGTGAAAATGCCACATGACCTGTGCTGCTCCTGGAGGGTGTGGACTATCTAAGGTAGCTGTGTATGTGCCGGTGCTTTCAGGTTTTCACTTGAACTGAACAGGCTGTTATGCAAAATAATACACTTGTGTAAAACCAATCCACTGACCAAAAAAAAAAAAAAAAAAAACTAAACAAAAGATTTAGAAAACATTTCTCTCAAGCAGCCCATTATTGTGAGTGATGGGCTCCCACATGAACATTTTCTGCCCACAGTTTTTAGCTATTTCACATGAAAGTTGTTTTATTTTCAGTGTTTTTGTTTACCTGGAAAAAGACCATGTTACATTACTGCTACATCATCACACCTACACTGTTCACAATGGGTTTTTGTCTCTTAAAAAAATAACTAATTTGTTTGTCCACACTTTGATAAAGATGATATTTAACGTTATGCAGCTCGACTAGAGCTGTCCTGCACTTCTTTTCAAAAGAAAAGCCTCTCTCAATTCTCTGTATTGTGGAGTTTACTATGAAGAAACTGCATAAATTGTGTCATTTACATTAAAAACACACAATCAACAAGTCGACTCCACATTTTGCACATTCCTGGATGAAAACAAACATTTGAAATTCTTTATGCCACATCATTATTACTCTTAGTATTAATATTTCTTGTCTCAGGGATGACAAAAGAGCCATCCCTGAATTTTGAACATTGTTTTGCATGTTATGCGCTGTTATTGTTCAGCATGAGGGATCATTTATTCGCTGAAGGTTTTGTGTCTCCATCTATTCATTTTAATGACTGACAGCCAAGAAAAGCAGCTAATGCCCGCTGGAGAGTGCTCGGATGGATTATTTGACACAGCCGAGGCCCATTGCTTCCAATAACAACATTCGTTTCACTTTCCTGGTCAAAATAAAAAATAATAAAACCTTCAAGCACCGATTGGACGGATTTGAAACCCTAATGTCTTTCCTGAGGTGCAGCCATAGAGAAAAATGCCAGTGATGAGCTTGTTACTGCTTTACTTTTCCTACGTGTGTGTGTGTGTCTTAGCGCTTACCTTGCGGCCGTCGCTTGCGTGGCAGTTGACGTTGAGCGGAGTGAGCAAAGCCATTAGCTTCTCCTCGTTCCCACTCCTGTAAACGTACACACACACACAAACACACACACATTAGACAGAAAACATCCACCACCACAGAGGATTAGCGCTGTTCCTCAGCAGGAGAGTGTGGGGGAGAAAATGAGGGAGAACGAGATAAGAAGCTTGAGACTGAAGGGAAAAGACGGAGAAATTTCATCTGCAGGAACAGACTGACATAAAGAAATGAGGATCGGAGGATCTATGTATGTGTGTGTGCGCGTGTGTATATGTGTGTGTTTTCTTTTCAACAACAATCTAGAGAGAATCTGACGGAGAACTGTGCAGCCTCCACACAGACGAGTTAGGATTTTGTTTATGTTGTTGATCTGTGTTTCCTGGTTCTTAGGCACGCTGCCCTGGCATTGGATGGCCACAAGTGTCGCCAAGGCAGCGGCCGATCCAACCATCATCCCCATGACAGCCGTAAAGGAAGAAGCTGTCAGATGGAAAGAAAAGGATTATTCTCCTATTATTCTCTGTTTCCCACTTCTCCTTCTCCCTTTTTTTTACTTTTGTTTTTCTGTGTCAGGCCTCTCCTTCCTTCCACCACCAGTTATTATTTATTTTTAGCTATTTATAGTCTGTATTTATTGTTGTGTTGTGTGAGGCTGGTTCTGTGAGAGCAGTTGACCACATCTGAATTTCCTTCGGGATTTATAAAGTATATTTATTTATTTATTTATTTATTTATTTATTTATTTATTTATTTATTTATTTCTTCCTTTCTTTCTATCTTCTCTTGTGTTACTATATATTTCAACCTGTGCACAAAAAGGATGTTCACATCCTCTCCTTCTCCTGGTTTGAACCCTCCGTCTCTCCTCTTGTGGTTTTCCTCCAACACCCTGACCACCATTATCTGTTGTCTCTTGTCCCCTTCGTCCACTGCTACCATCCCATCCCGTCTGGCCACAGCTTCTCCCTGTACACATTTTCTCTGCATCTTCCTTTAAGTTCTCCTTGTACTTTCCCTTTTCTTCTGCTTTACCAAACACATCCCACTAGTGGTCCCCAAGACAAGAGGGCCCTCATTTTGATGTAAACAACATCTCAAGGACTTAACATAGGGACATGGCATGGTATGTGTGTGAAACAGTCTGTTTAAGGAGCTGTTCAACACATACGGACGGAGCATCAGGTCAGAAGACAGAAGTACAACAATTCAGGAGACAATTAGCTCATCTTATTTTAGCTTAGCTTAGCTTAGTCCATATACTTCACACATATCACATGTTGATTCTGTTAAACAAAATTCTGTTTCACTCAAATATTTTAAAGATGCACATTTGCCATCTTTTCCTTTTGAATGCTCAAGAGAGGTGTGATCTCCCACAAATCATCTGCATTGGCCCAAAGAAGGGCAGTCTTCACAACCATGCCAGAATATTTATCAGTTTAAATATGTGAACAGAAATTAAATTCATTCTCATCTCAAAGCCTTTCAAATCACTTCAGCTGCTGTATTAATGGTGTGACATTAACAAAGACACACAACCTGCATTCTGGGTGCTTAGCATTCATTTTGTGGATCAATTGCTTCCTGCCATATCAGAGAGAAGAGGTCACTCTGTGAATACTATTAAAGGGATAGTTCACCCAAAATTCAAATTTTCAGAGTCCTCCGTGGCTTCTCTGAGTTACGGGGGGGTCCGCGCAGCTATTTGTCCATATAATGGTTGTGAATGGATACCACTTTTTTTTGTCCAAAAAGACACACCAAAAAACATCCAAATACCTCCATACTGCTCGTCTGTAATGTCCACTCTTGTATTGAAGCCCCGACATGAGAAATTGTTCAGAAAAAAATTAAATAAGTATATATTTTAAGCTCCCAGTGTCTCAGTTCACTGCTCTTCGCACTGACCGGCGGAACAATTTCTCATGTCGGGGCTTCAATACAAGAGGGACATTACATACGAGCAGTATGGAGGTATCTGGATGTTTTTTGGTGTGTCTTTTTGGACAAAGAAAAGTGGTATCCATTCACAACCATTATATGGACAAATACTGCTGCGCAGACCCCCCCAGTAACTCAGAGAAGGCACAGAGGACTTCTCCCAGCCCTTAGTGGACATGAGGGTGAGTAGATAATGAGTGAAATTTGAATTTTGGGGGAACTATCCCTTTAATAATTATCAGCAAACTCTGCAGCATTTTAGCATCTTTCAGCTCACTGTTTTGGTTTTACAGTTCACAATCTTACTGCACTTCTGTCTTTACCTGTAGGAAGTCCAATTACAGAGAGGTGGCACATTTAAAGTCACTGCAGCGCTCTCAGAGTATGGTAGAGGCATTTTAACAGCTCTCCTTATGTTTCTGCTCTACTGTACCTCTGCACACCTCGGTGATGTGATCTGGGCCACAAGCAGAGAAACAACAATATCCCATAAGCCACGAGTGGGAGTGATTTGACCACTAGAACAACAACACTAAAAGAGTGAAAAAGATTTGATTTTGAAAAAAAAAAAATACATTGGTGATGAACCAGTCAGTGGCTCAGCTGTGAGGGAGACACACTGGGTTCACAGCTCACACTTAAACAGCCTATACTGACCCCACTGGGGTACGGTGATGCTAGGCCAGCTGCTTCCTTGTGTGTGAGAGCGTGTGTGTGTGTGTGTGTGTATGTGTGTGTGTGTGTGTGTGTGTGTGTGTGTCTGGTAGAGAGAGGGAGAGAGAGAGAGAGAAGTGGGGGTGTTGTTGAGGCAGTGAGCGCTTAGCCACCCACACACAACACACAATCCCAAACGAAAGCTTTGCTGTTTCCACATGCTTGCACGGGAGAGGGAAACTCACATTCACAGACATACACACACAAACACACACACACGCAACATGCCCACATGCACTGCCTGCAACCACAAAATACCTCCAAAATATACAAGAGTCTCTGGCCCACATGCACCAAGCTCTCTGGCTGTGAAACACCTGTCTGATGTAGGAGCTGAGAGCATGTGTGTGTGTGTATGTACTATGTGTGTGTGTGTGTGTGTGTGTGTGTGTGTGTGTGTGTGGTGGGTGTGATGAAGGTAAAGAAAGAACAAATGATAAACCCACGGGGAGAGAGTTGGGAGGTAAATTGAAGGTGGCAGCAAATGATGGAATTCAAACAAAAGTAGAGAAAAAATTAACAAAGCAGAGGGAAAAAAGATAAAAGAAAAGAGAGACAAAGACAGGGAAATAAAAGTAAAGAAAAAAGGAAGGGAAAGGAGGAAAAGAGAGCACCCAGAAAGGAAAGTAAGGGAGAAGAGATAGTGGAGGATATGAAGGAAAACAGAAACAAGGAGGAGGAAGGAAAAAAGACAGAAAACAAGAGAAGAAAACGAAGAACCAGGAAGAGGAAGTGAGAGGAAAATACGAGAGAGGAGAGAAAAAGGAAATGACAGCAGAGGAGATGAGAGGGAAGAGAGGAAGCGGGAAAACAAGAAAGGAGCAAAGAGGATAAGAAAAAAGGGACCGGAAACAGAAAATATAAATGGATCACAACGGAGAGGAAGGAGGGGAGGTAGGAAACAGGGAATAGGGAAAACGGGAGATAACAGGGGGAAGAAAGGAAAGGAGAAAGGCAGAAAATATGAAAATAAAAAGAGAGAATGCAATTAAACAGAGACAATGGGATAAGTGGAAAAGAGGAAACAAGAAGAGGAGGTGGGGGGTTGGGAGGGTGGGCGGGGGGGTGAGGAAGCTGAAACAGGAGAGAGAAAGAGACAAAAAAAGTAAGCAAGGGAACAAGAGATGAGAAGTGAACAGGTAAACAAAAACATGAAAGGATGCAACAAAGTGGGAGAAAGCACGAGGCAAAAGGAGGAGAGGAAAACAAAGAGCAGCAGAGTGTGGTACTCACCTCGCCGCCTCCAGCAGCTCATCCTTCTTGTATTCACCTGGATGATGACAGAAGATCATAGTGTCAGACAACTGGCCGCGAACACACACCGACCACACACAGACACACATGATGAAGCAAAGAGACACATGGAAAGACCCACAAACACACACACACACACAGAGGACGGATCTATCTATTGAGGGGAAGACACCATCTCTCTTTCTATCAGTCCTCCCCCTCTCCCTCTCTCTCTCTCACACTCTCTCTCTTTCTCTCTATGCCATTCTCGCTCGGCGCGCACCCCTCTGGCTCCGGTTGCCGTGACGATGTGTTGCCGGCAGCGACCACAGCACGTTCATTGTTTGGGCGACGAGCGACGGACTGACACGCGCTCTGCCTCTATCCGTCCGTGTGTCTGTGCATCCCTCGCTCCGTCGCCGCGTCTGTCTCCCGCCTCTCGGTGGTGGATGCTCATGTTGCTAACCGTCTCCCCTCATCCTCCATCATCTCTGTCCCCATCTCTCTCTCTCTCTCTCTTTTCTCTCTCTGTCTCCCTGCTTCCTTTTCCCCTGTGGGCGCAGTTACCATAAGAAGAAGAGGAAGAAAAAAAAACACAACAGAAATAAACAAACCCCTCCCCCTACCTCCCTCCCTCCCTCTCTCCATCGCTCTCTCCCTCTCTTAGCCCTGCCCCCCTGCCAGTACAGCCACAACACACACACACACCTTTCCATATGTCTTCTCTGCCTGGGAAACAGACAGGGGTGGGGGAGACACACACCCCCCCCTCCATACTGGACGCTGTTATTGCTCAATTCATCTGCTTTGTGATGCCATTCAGACAAAGCTCTTCATCACATGACAAGTTGGAACCACATAGAAATCCCCATCAGTCTCTTGTGGTAAACACATTAGATTTAAAACTGTATTATAATTGAATACAACATAAACTCTGTGCTCTCTACTGTCTTTTTTTTGTGTCAGTACCTTAAAGGAACAGCTCAACAATTTTGGGAATAGCACTTTATTCACTCTCAAGTTGTGGGAGTCGATGCATACAGCCAAGTCAAGATAAAGCTTGAATTCCCTTTAGTTATTAAGGACACACTAAGATTAGCTTAGTTTAAATTATTCCAAGAATATTTCTAATTAACATGTTACTAAACGTATATAGTATATTGAAATGTTACAATATTGATATTTATCATAATAAATATCAAATAATTTTCTCTTTCAAGTTTAAACTCTGATTACTTCCAAGTGAAAGCTGATAAACTACATGGTTACTTTGAAACTTTTCATTGTGGTATGAACCTGACAAACTTGTCAAACATCAAGTATTTCTCTAATTTAAAGGTAAAAAATTCAAAATGATTAAAATCAGACATAGATTATCTTAAACCTACATGTACCTCTGTTTCTTCAATGAAAGGCAGTTTTTGATTTAGTTTTGCATATTATAAGCTTGGGCAGTAGTTACATCAATAATTTATTGGTTCTTTGTTGCATTGTTGTTGAGGAAAACTATTATTAGTTAGTAATTATATACAGCCCTGTGGTATATCTTTTTTGTTTATCCATACACAACCACAAATGTTGTGGTTAAATGGGATATTACATGAAAGAACAACTTGAGTAATGATTCGCTACATAAGTTTCTGTTATAGAAATGCTCAAAATCTGGTAGAAAACTAAAACTATAGGCTACATTCAATATTTGAATTACACAGTATAAAATATCTACTGTCAATAAATCTTGTTTAGCCAGCTGAAGCATGACGCAGGCAAACCACACCACAGGACCGCTTTTGTTGTGTAGCAGCTATGGTTACCATATGCAGTTAGTGAAAGCAGAGCTATACATGATTGAAAGGTGGCGGCACAATATGGGACACATTGTGTGACATCTGCTTGGTCGATCAGCCAAGGAATAGAAGAAGATTAGATAAGAACAGAAAATAAAAGAAGCCACAGCAAGACGTTAAAGGTTAAACTGCAGGACACACTTACTGCGCTTTGCGCGACCCAACGCACCTCCAACAAGTCATCAAGGCAAACAACGCCTTTTACACAGAGTGGCATGACAAGGTCCGACCTATGAGGACTTGCCTTTATGACTTCTAATGAAAAGTGACTGCGAAGGCGAAGTGAAGGCGTATTCAGACACGAGATCCGATATGTAAAAGTGTCAGCACATACGCAACAAAGTTCATCTGTGAAAGGGGCTGAGAGAAAGACAAGACGTGTAAAATTGAAATGGGAAATAAAAAATGGAAAAAAAAAAATCAAAGGAAGACAGAGAGGTAAATGTGATACAGATAAATGGAAAGAGTGGCGAAGAGGATGAGCTGTGTGTACACGGAGCAGACGGAGGGGTGGGGTAGGGTGAGGAGCGAAGAAGAAAGGTTACAGAGAAGGGAAAAGGGGGGGAGGAGGGAGGAACAAAGGATTTGTAGATGAAAGAGAGAAGGGATGATTAGGGATCTGGAAACTGACATGCATGGATTTGACACAGTATAATTGGTGTTAGGGAGGCTAAGGCGGAACAGTCAGAGGAAGAAGAAAAGGGGGGGAGACGGAGAGAGGGGCGGAGTGAGGCAGAGAGATGGAAAAATATGAATACAAAGGGAAAAGAGAGGATTGCGCTGAGAGAGATCAAGAAAACTAAATTAGATGCTGCAGTTTTGAACCAATTTATGTGCTGAGACAGAATCATTTTCCCACCACACACCTGACAGTCACAGTCATTATTATTATCATTATTGCCACCATTTAAATGCTTGCTGGGCATCACGCATCACTTTCAATAGGGGCACATAAAAAAACACCCAGTTGTCAGATTGCTTTTGCTACAGATGCATCGTCTATTTTTTTTTTTTTTTTTTGTTCACTTAAGTTCATACAAATGTGAGATTGTTTTCCCCCTCAGTAGAGAAAATGAGAAAAAAAAGTTGTGAGTAAAGCTCATGGCCCACTCCAAGTTGAAGTCTCGCAAATCACTTTCGACTTCACTCGACTCGAAATGGGCCGTCGCACTTTGAACTTTATTGGTTTAAAAATCGAGCTTTTAAGCTTTTAGCTCAGAGTCTTTTCTAATATCTGTCGCGCAGTGGGTGAAGTCATCAGTGACATTATAGCCTCTCTTGTGCAGCGGTGGGTTTCTGTCTTTTACATCCCCTCTGACATGCATTGAACATCACAATGCTGCACCTCCTGCCCCTGCCCCCCCTTCCACTTGAAGTCTCAGAGAAAAGATTTACGTTTTGCGAGTTGTGACTAATGACTCGGTGACTCAGTCTGCTAATTAAATCCGAGAGAAAGTGACACCTGAATGAAAACACACTCTGCATCATTATGTTTCTCTGAGCAGGCTGTCATACATAGTGTATAAATGAAGGTGCACCAAAATGAAGCACGGTCGATACCAGACATACTTTTTTGCTCGGCTACAGTTTTGCTTTCAGTATTATTCATGCTTTGAGAGCTAAAGTGATTAAAACCAACTGTGGCTCAGTGGTTTTAATTAGTTTCCCCACACACACACACACACACACATACATACACATACACATACATACACCCATGTGTACATGAATCCAGGACAGGACAGGTTCGCTGTAAATCCGCTGCCACACATTGCTTCCTTGACTACACCTGTAGTGATCAACTCTCCTATCATTCTGATTTTCCACTTTTCCCCAGAGAATTAAAGTGGGTGGCGAGGAACCCTCACACCCACTCTTTGAAGTCATACATCTTCTCCTACTTTAGGCTACAAGCTTCCTTCAGCAGTCACCACACACTTTCAAGTTTGTAAAAACACGAACAGACTTTCACTTGGAAACATCCGAAGAAAGAAGGCGCAGAAACATCCTGGCATTTGAGGTACGTCCTGCTAAAACATTTAGGCTGCGTTCAAAATAGTTGTGTAACTGATGATGCCTTTTACTTTTTCCTTAAATTGTCCCTATTGCCTCTGCAGACAACCAATCACAGTGTGACGGAGGATTGAACATCAGATTGTCACTTTTTGAAAATGAATCGCAAAGTTTCAAATTGCGTGGGACATGAGGAGTTTCTGAAACGACCAAATAATTGAGCAAGCAGTTGAGATCAAGTTTAATGGCTAATGTCTTACTGCTTACTATTGTGCAAACTATTGACTGTCCATTACAAAGAAGGAGCGATTGAGGGAGTGATTTTGGAAGCCGTAGAATGCGCCTAGCAACACCCTAGCAAACAACCACCACACAAGAAAGTATTGATCAACACTCTAGGTTTCTCCTCAGCAAAGCTCCTCCAATTTTTGTACCAAAACCAAGAAAAAGCACAAAAACTCCTTCAGCCGCACGTGGCTTTAAAATGCTGCTTTAGTAATATCGTACTCCCTCATTATCATATAGTAAAGTCCATAACACTGATGCTAGGATATAGCCCAGCCGCCTGCCTGACTGTGGCTGCCTCATTAAAGAGGCTGAATGTCTATCCAACCTTTTCTTTCAAAAAGGAGCCATTTGAGGTTTTAGAGGTTATAACAAGCCTTCTTAGGAATGCTGCGGCTTCCTCAGACTGAACGCCGCAGCGACTCGGTATTGGAAAGTGATGTAAATGCTAAGATCAGACTAGGAGCGGCTAGTTAGCATGCTAACTTCAGAACAAGAAAAGGTAAAACTACAGATAGCTCTTATAAGTCAAGACTGCGGCAGAACATGACAGCTCAATGATGGGAAATGATATTCATTAAAATGTGTATTAGGTGTTAGCAGGAAAATATTCTTTTACTTTACTTTACTTTATTTGTTTATTTGACTGGGACAGCGCACATCAATGTACATATAAGAAACATGTAAATGTGCCGGATTATAGCATCGATGCTAATTTCCATCCGGAGTCCCAGGACATCCGGAGTCCCAGGACATAAATACAATACAGCGAGAGTTATAACAAGCCTTCTTAGGAATGCTGCGGCTTCCTCAGACTGAACGCCGCAGCGACTCGGTATTGGAAAGTGATGTAAATGCTAAGATCAGACTAGGAGCGGCTAGTTGGCATGCTAACTTCAGAACAAGAAAAGGTAAAACTACAGATAGCTCTTATAAGTCAAGACTGTGGCAGAACATGACAGCTCAATGATGGAAAATGATATTCATTAAAATGTGTATTACATAGGTGTTAGCAGGAAAATATTCATTCAAATAGTGGCAACAGGTAGCGGTGTTTGGATCAAGCTATACACTGGAAGCGGCACCCTTCATCCAGCTCTGTGTTATAAGACAGGGGAGGATGTATGTATTTAAGTATTTATGAATACATCTGAGTCTGACAGTGTGTACGTGTGTGTGTGTGTGTGTGTGTGCGCGAGAGTGTGTGTCTGTGGTGTTGACAATCCTGCTGACTCCAAACAGAAGAGACAAGGACAGGTTAAAGCTCGGGACAGGCCAGCTCTGCCTCCTGAATGATGATACTATGTGTGTGTGTGTGTGTGTGTGTGTGTGTGTGTGTGTGTGTGTGTGTGTGTGTGTGTG
The DNA here is from genome assembly GCF_045865225.1 of Trachurus japonicus. Lineage (NCBI taxonomy): Eukaryota > Metazoa > Chordata > Actinopteri > Carangiformes > Carangidae > Trachurus > Trachurus japonicus. The sequence continues at coordinate 16,710,445 of NC_140918.1, forward strand.
TGTGTGTGTGTGTGTGTCTGTGTCACTCCCTTGGCAGAGTGCAGTAGACACCGGCGATCACTGTTTGAATTCCAATTGTTGTATGCTTGCGAGCATGTTTTATTCCTCTGCATGCAGGTGTGCGTACATGCGAGTGCTCGCACATACATTACGGTGACTCCTGGGTCGTTGCACAGGTGAGGACGAGTCAATGTCAAACAAGTTGCAACACTATATATATATCCTGACCATGCAGCAAAGGGCCTGGTATGCTTGTGCGTATGTGTGTGTAGTAAGTGGTTGTACAAGCAAAGATGATGCTGACTGATGCTGACTGGACCATGAGTCGCCTCAGTGCCCAGCTGTCTGCTTGTGTGTGTGTGTGTGTGTGCTCGCGCGCATTTTTGTGTGTGTATTGGTGTGTGTTTAAATCAAATATCATTTATGGTAGAAGCAGTTTATCCGCTGTTACACAACAACTGGCTTTGAGTCAGGAGCTGAGCGATCCACTTATAACCTCAGCAAGGTCGCAACTGCTGAGGTTGTAAGTGGATCTGTGCGCAGCGAGACCAATCAGAGGGGGGAGGAGGGGGTGGTGTGTGTGTGTGTGTGTGTGTGTGTGTGGGGGGGGGGGGTTTATGGGAGGTGAACGGAAATTATAAAAGAGGGTGTTTGGGTCCTTTTTGCTTGCTGGCTCCACTTGCTTCACACACACTCACCACTTACACTTTGTGATTAATTGCTTCACACAGTGCACCAAAGGGAACTGCTCTGGATTAATTGTGTTATTTTTTTATTTTTTTTATTTTTTATTTTTTTATTTGCCCACCCACTCCACCCTCTCCCACTGCGCTGGCAAATCTGAAATCTGGATGTGTTCCGTCAGCATGTACCTCCTCTCTACAAAAACCAGAGGACGAGCTGTTTGAATTTATCGTGATACAACATCCGTTGTGCATCCGTCTGTGTGTGTGTGTGTGTGTGTGTCTGTGTGACCTTGAGTGGGCCACAGCCAAAAATCACTTTGTTTAAGCTGTGTTTTTCACTGCCATCATTTGGGTCATTTACCAACCTCCGTGGGTGGAAGAATGGAGCTACGTTCAGCTCCTCCACTGATGATATGTTTTGTTGAAGCTTTGAAATATAATTGCTCCTGGCGCGTCGACCCACCAGAGTTTGCCTCCTATTACTGGTGGATTTGCTTCAGTTGACCAACAAGAAAAGGCAGCGAGAACAAAGCGAGGGACATACAAACACGGAGGTGCCCCCTCTGTGTGAGTTGTAAATGATCTGTTAATAGATGTGTCAGTGGTTTCCATGAGTAAGAAAATTCCTCCACACACTTTACAGCCCTTGTCCTTATTAATGTAATGAGCTTTGTTGTTAGTCTGGCATGTTTTGACTGTGTACATATAAGCTGTGGTTTGTGGTTTGCTCTTGTTACCTCTGTTTACTCACTCTGTTGTTGTCTCTAAAGTTGCAAAGCATCGCAAATTCAAACGAAATACTTCATATTGTGTTTTATATTTTATTGTTTTGTAAAGCACTTTGTGTATAAAATGTGCTATCCACATAAAGCTGCCTTGCCTCGCATAAAAAAGACAACAATTCCAGATCACTTTAGAAACAGAAAATAGATAAATAAAAATGTTGAAATATATTAACTGAGACTTCTGACGAGCTCCTTCCCTAACTTTCAATTCATAAATGCCCTAAAAAGTTGTGCGTTAAATGTCTGGCTTGGGGCGCTCTGTGTCCTTCCATCAGCCTTGTTCTCTAATGACTGGAGCAACAAACACTACGGCTGAAGGCTGTGGGACATTTTCCAGATGACAATTTGAAAAAGAAAACTCGTAATGGTATCAAAGAACGAGTTAGCATGCCTGAAAAGCCGCAACGACACAAAACAGCAAAGTTGGCTGCACACAAATGGATGCGGATACGATCGGATGACGAGCAGAGCGCCCAAACAGAAGAGGAGTAACACAACAGACTGCAGTTTCCTTTCACACCAGACCACTTTGCAAAGTGGCTCACAACAGATAATGAAAACATATTACTGCAATGTTCAACAGATATGCTGTAACAAACTGGATATGCTTTTTTACAGGGCATATTCACTGTGTGTTTGTGTTACTGAATATTAGAGTGATTTTTCTCCTTCTCTAAAAGAATCAGTCATCTGAAATTTCTTGAGTGTAAAACCGGTCATTTCCCGAGGACGAGCTGCTTCATTTAGTCATTTCGTGTTCCTCAGGGATTAATAAAGAATCACTTGTGAAAGTATAAAGGATTTAACAATTCCTGCAAGGCAAACCAGGCTACAGCCGCTCTGATTTCAAAGAAGATATTCACTAAACTCTCTTTTTTTTTTTGCATTTTAGAGCAGCACCACTCGCTCTGCTCGAATTTGAAGGGTGTTTTTTGTTTAGGAGTATTTGAGTGTTGAAGTCCAGGAGATTCACAAGCCCATGGGAAACAGATTACTGAGTACTTTGCTTCTTTTTCTTAGTGTTTTTTTTTTCCTTCAAAGTTTATTAGCTAAATTCTGTCAGTCTACTCTTGGCCTTCACTAACTCTCTCTGTGTTGTGGGCCGGCGCAGCCATGTGGAAAACTAGGCAATTTCAGCTGGAGGAAAACGGCTCAAATGGGGGTGAGGAAACCTTGGATGTGCATCACACACACACACACACACAGAGAAAACAGTCCCTTTGTTTCGCTTCTCTTGCTGGGTCATTTTCTCGTTTTCTTTTTTTTAGATTGCAGGACAGCAAAACAGAATCATGTAGCAATCCTGAAGATTGTGTGTGTGTGTGTGTGTGTGTGTCTGAGGGGAAACGGGGCTCAGAGTCATTCATCACTAGGGACCAATCGAACAGCAGTCATCATGGTAATCAATGAGCGTGTCACTGATAAGGGGAGGAGAGTTACACACTTAGCCCTGCAGCCACGGGAATTCACTTTCTCTCTTTCTCACACACACACATACACACACATATACACGCACACACAGTCTCAAAGGTGCAAACAGGTGCTGGATTGCCTCTGCTCCTGCTGCATTAGTAGGATGAAGCCTTCAGAGCAGCTACAGCAGTTCTTTGTCTTCATGATTAGGCTGTTAACTTACACACCGATCACAGCTCCCCCTCTCTCCCAGTTTCTCGCATTCGCTTGATGTCGCATCAATTCATCTCTCTGTTCCTCTGTCACCAAAGTCGCCGAGCATCTTCATCTTTTCTTCCTCTCTCTCTCTCTCTCTCCCTCTGTACTCTCAGTCTCTGTATTTGTTCCCCTCCTCCTCCCCTACATCTATCCACTCTCGTTCACTTTCTCTTCCTTGTTCTCTCTGACCCTGGCTCTTTCTCTGCCCCCTCCCTCCCCGCTCACTCTCTTAAATCTCTCATCATTTTCCACGAGCCCTTGTGCGAGTGCGGTGGCTAATTTTCTGCTATGTTAAAGCTGCCTGCCCACCACAGACCTCTCTTCAAAGCAACAATTTCTTTTTCTCTGTATTGACAGTGGAGGGGAAGTGCTCACTGACGGCACGTCTTCAGCACCCAGTGTGGCAAGAACATTATTTTTTTTTAAATGGATACACTCGCTCACGATTTCGGTGTATAGTATACCACATTTTTCTTTTTTTAGTGGTCACACAGTTAATGTTGGATAGGGACAAATGCTTCCCAAAGCTTCCGTTCAGCACTGCTACCTTGAGAAGTAGCGCCAGATGGACACAAGCCCTAATTGATTCCAAGGGATGAAAACCTGTCCGGCAGCGCAAGAAATCTGATTAGTAACAGTTCCAGTTATGACAAGACGACAGGGATACCATACAAAAAATGACTGAGAGGCATTTTATTCTGTGTGGATTCACTTTTCCCGGCCCTCTCATATCAGCATATCCTTGCTGCCACAGTTTCTTTGTGTGTGACAGCCCATTATTGCTGTCTGTAACTCATTCCCGAGGATGAAAAGCTAAATATGACAAGATGACAGGGGAGATTCCAGACGAGAAAAAAAAAACTTGGACAGAGTTGTTTTTTAAACTCAGCTTCTTCTCACACTCTGCCTCTAGGACAGATTGGAGACAACAGAGATCCAATATAAAACTGGAGGTTGAGCTGAAAACTACATGGGGGGGAGACATATTGTTATGGATGTATTAATGAACAGGCCCACCAGGGGCCCAGTCTCTTCAAAAGTCATTTAAAACAATTGCAAACAGACATAAAATGACCAGAAACCAAAGCATAAATTAGCACAGAGACACCAAATGATCACAAAGAAACAAAAACACCATAATGACAAGTAAAATAACTACAAAAATTGCTAAATGTCCACAGGAAGATGCAGAAGTTCACAAAGGGATGCAAGTGACAACTCAAAACAACCTCAAAGAGACTAAAGACAACCACATAACAACCTAACAGAGACTAAAACAACCTCAAAGAGACTAAAGACAACCACATAACAACCTAACAGAGACTCAAAACAACCACATAACAACCTCAAAGAGACTAAAGACAACCACATAACAACCTCAAAGAGACTAAAGACACCACATAGCAACCTCAAAGAGACTCAAAACAACCACATAACAACCTCAAAGAGACTAAAGACAACCACATAACAACCTCAAAGAGACTCAAAACAACCACATAGCAACCTCAAAGAGACTTAAAACAACCACATAGCAACCTCAAAGAGACTTAAAACAACCTCAAAGAGACTCAAAACAACCACATAGCAACCTCAAAGAGACTCAAAACAACCTCAAAGAGACTCAAAACAACCACATAACAACCTCAAAGAGACTTAAAACAACCTCAAAGAGATTAAAGACAACCACATAACCTCAAAGAGACTCAAAACAACCTCAAAGAGACTTAAAACAACCTCAAAGAGACTAAAGACAACCACATAGCAACCTCAAAGAGACTTAAAACAACCTCAAAGAGACTAAAGACAACCACATAGCAACCTCAAAGAGACTTAAAACAACCTCAAAGAGACTAAAGACAACCACATAGCAACCTCAAAGAGACTCACTACAGGGGCTCAGAACTATGACATCTATTTGCAAAAGATTAAAGCAATAAAAAAAGGCAAATGGCAATGTTTGTTTTGTATCTCATTCTGTCTGAGTGTCTTCCTTTAGTGAGGAAAAAGTGGACCTTCAACAGCTTTGCACCAAAGGGTCCAGTGTCTCATAATCCATCAGCCGCAATCAAATCCAGTCATAAGAATCTCTGAAGTCAAGTTCCTGAGCCCCAAGTTTTCAACCCAACTGTGTGGCCAAGCAGTGACAGCTCAGGTCATTTAACTAAGACTAATGTTTTCTTTACTCCATTCAGGAAATTGATCAGCATCTAATGCTGAAAATGTTCAAATGCGCTTTGCAGAATTCATGAGATGAGAATTGATTTCTGTGGGGCAACTGGGTCGTTGCTTTAGTAAAACTTATAGGATTCATCAAGAAACGATAATGGGATGAAAAAAGAAGTATATTTAACTCACATTTATCAATTTATTTACAGCGGCCACTTAGAAATGCTCTTCATTGGCTGCTTCTATGGATTTGAGCACAAAACTTCAACTGCAACTTCAGTCCACTGATCTGCACCATCCAACCTCCTGGACCTGTTACTCATCTATCCATCAACAGCCAACAGACATGGTAAAAGGTCACAGTGATATTGCCTTGGACTTCCTGCCCCATGCTGAGCTCATATGTGTGGGCGTGTTTGCATCTGGGAAATTAAAAATCATCACCGTGCCTCTGGAGGTGGCCTCATTTTAAGCCCCACCCTCAGAGATCAGATCAATTTAAACAGCAAAAATGATGACGTCTTGTTTAGTCAATAACAATTTAGAGCATCAGATCTTGAGAGATCTCTCCTGCTGTTCACCGGGCCTCGTACTGATGCTCACGTTGGAATTTAACTTCACTGATGTGCCAACGAGCAAACAAGACAGGCTTTTTTTCTCCAGCTTGGATAAGCAGAAACAACGTTGGCAGCTATGTCCAGGTGCCCACTAGTCAACAACACTTGTCAAATTAACTGCAGTGATTATCTTCAAGTGGCACTTCTTCCAAGTGGCAGCTCACTGGAGCGTACACAAGAATGAAAATATAAACCATGTTTGATAATGCCACGCACATCCCAGGCAAGGCCAAGAGCACAGAAGGGCGATTTAAAGGAAGAGGACTCGCAGCCTTGTATCAAAGAGAGGCCTATCACTCGCCTGATGGGCACTTAATCTAAAGCAAACAGCAACATGATATATAAATGACAACGTTTTGTTTGTACAGACAACACACGTGATTCTAATGCTGCAGTGAGCTCATGTTGGTCCTTATTATTGCCTGCCCTAAACACACTGGAGCAAATGTTAACAGTCCTGTTACAAAAATAAGGTCTTTCATAGACCAGAGAGCCCGAATGTGTGTGCAGAAGTGTGAGTAAGAGTTTAAACAAGAGAGACCAACGGAATAAGCAAGTGTGTGTGTGTCCGTGTGTGTGTTTGTGTTGAGTGCGTGAGTTGACCGAGGTCCAGACTAGAGAATTGATCTCTCTGAGGCTCAGAAGCAGCTAGTCTGTGAATACCAATCAGAGGTAATTAATAGCAGCTAATGGACTCTGTTTCTCACTCTCTGTGCTCTTGTCTCCGTTCTGTCTCTATTTATTCCTTCCAGTGTTTCTCTCTCTCCTTTTAATTATGCAGCAATGATGTATACAGGAATGAATAACCATCCTTTACTGAGCTATAGGCTTTCAGAGAGGCATATCAAATGTCTGAAGTAGATGTTGGTAAATGATACGACGTGCATCGAAGGCAACAACAACTACAAACATCATGGTACAATAATCAACAGGACCGTCTCCTATTGGTTTTAATTATCAGACCATCGAGATTCAACATCATACCTGCTGCGCCACACAATACCTGCACTGCATTTAAGCAGGTTTCCATACCTCTGTCACAGACTTCACTCCCACATAAGACCCACAGAAAGCAGCAGAGAGATGCTGCTGTTTCTCATCAATTTAGAGGAAACAAAGAAAATGTCACTTTTTTTTCCACTGGCAAATTTGTGCTTAAAATATACTGTGAAAACATTAACAACTTACTTATGATAGGTAATTATTTATCAAGCGTAGATGCCAAACATTTGCTCTGTGCAGCCTCTAAGATGTGAGATTTTTTTTTTGTACATATCTTTGTAAATTGAACATCTTTGATTGATTTTCAACTACTGGTCAAACAGCAACAAGAATAGCTATTTAAAGACATCACCAGGCAGATGAATGATTGATAATCAGCAGGTGTAGATGCCAGCTGCAAGCTTTATGCTTCCATTCTAAAACTTATCCAATATCCACAAAGCTAACACATTCCTGTTGCCCGTTTCCACTTCTCTTGCTATGTCTGTGTTTCTTATAATAAAGTTGTCGATTCTGAACAGCACTTTCAGACTCAAAAAGAAGAAAAAAAAACTTGTAACATTTCACCTTTGTGCAGTAAGTGTACCATTAGTCACGCCCCACCTCCCCCTCAGTGGCTCAAAGTTCAAACCCACACAACTGTCACTCTTTCTGTCCTCTAGCCTGAGGCTCAAGTAGATAAAACCTCTTCCTTCTTCCACAGGTATATTTCTTATAAAAAAAGTTGATAGTTTTATATACACCGGTATATATACACACACACACACACACACACACACACACACACACATATATAACTCTCATTGAAGTTGTTTCCTTTTTTGAGATTAAACAAACAAACCAGAGAAAGCTTAGCCCCAAAGATTCAGACGAAATCAACAACTGGAGCTTAAAACCAGAGAAAATTAAAACAGCCTCAGAGAGATTAACTCATAAATCACCTCGAACAGAGACTTCACACAGAACCTATGTTTCTATTTGTAAGATTTCGGTGTTAAGATCTTAGTAACAACTACTTAGCTGAAAATTAGTGGAGAAACAGCCTTGGTGCTGGAGATTAGTCGACCATATAGCAGCGATTCTAATCAACTAACAAAGCTAAATTCAAGTACAGTTTTTCATGGTTACTTGAGGTCTGTGATGCATTAATGTCTCGTCTATGTGCAGCTCACAGACTGACAGAACAGTGTGATGTTACTGTCAGGGACTCAAAGAGACTGAGGCACAGTGAGACATTGCCAGCGAGGAGCAGAAGAGGGAATAGATGACAAATGTCGGTGGGGGGAAACGGTGATGAGTCTGATTGGTCTAGCACTTGAGCCAGGGTGAGAGACAGCAGGGGACAAAGGGGACAAAGAGTACAGATGACGTGTCAAAAGGGAAAGCATGTGCCCCCCCCCCTCCCCGAGCCTGGTGTAAGGATGAGGGGTGGATGGAGTACATGCTGTACTTGCAAGCTCATTAAACAACGCCATAATTGATGAGCAAAGAAAGTAGGTGATGGAGGGATGAGGAGAGAAAGAGAAAGAGTCGTCAAGGGCAGATACAACTTGATGAAAAGCGTCCTAATCACTGCTGTCCAGCCGGAGGGGGATCAATCACCAACGACAGCAAAGACGGATGCAAAGGAAAATCCTTGTGCTGATCCCTTTGTTTCGCAACTTAGCTCTTCTGGGAGCTTTTCACATCATTACTGTTTGTTTCCCTCATTTACTTATCTGCGGTTTGCTAAACGGAGACTTCGGTAACACTCGCACGTTGGTGCAGGAACATTGGACAGACCCTCTGTTGGCTGTTCGGACAATCTGGATTATTAAAGGATCACAACTGTGGTTAGAACTGGTTTGGATTGCAACTTGAATTTAAGAAGAACAGTAATAATGATAGCATCACTTAACTTACCATTAAACCAGTTTAAAGTTGGTGTGTGATTTGCTCTGTTTTGGACAGTAATTCAGTGACACAGGAACACAGAGATAAGCCGCGCAATTTCCAGTGGCTTTCAAGAGACGATCTAAAGCAGCCGAGATCAAAACACCTATCTGGTTCGCTGATATGAAAGCTACACAGATTTCCAGTGCAAAGACAGCTTAAGTAATTAGGTAACAGCATTTCAAAGGCGTGTTGTTTCATTATTTTAATGTATTTTCACTTGACTGGAAAAGCTAGGGTGTGACGCAGCACATGAAGAGACGGTTCAAATCCAATATTGAGTTCTTACTTTTATTGGCAAAGTAAATGTAGATGGTACATTTTTAAGGCAGTTAGGATATTTTGCATTTAAAGCTTTTTTAAACAGATGAAATATAACAATCCTCTTAAAATGAAAAAAGTTGAATTCATAGAAATGAAATCTAGCTGCTAAAGTCCTACTTTTGCACGAACAGTAGCTAAATGCATGCTAATGTACGCTTTAGTTAAAGAGGAACTATGCAACATTTTAACCTTTATCAAGTTTATGGATTTATTAAACAGCTTCCAAGTAATTGTGATGAATAAATGACTTGTTACAGGGAGAATGGAGGCTCTCTGCTTTCCACGTAGCTTCTCTTGGCCGAAAAACCAACCTTGCAAGATCAGCTCTCATCTCAGCATCACCAAGACACGACACATAACCCATTATCTCTTAATTATGAGAGAAAATGTACACATTGTAACACGTATATGATATATAACGTTTTCCACCGCTCCATGGATTGCCTTCTCGTCGGCTTAACTGAAAACAACATGGCCAGGAGGAGGGTTAGCAAAACAGTGGAAAAGCGACTGGACTTGCATAGTTCCCCTTTAATTCAGATACTGCTGACATGACTTAATGGATTTTGCTACCTTATTTAAACATTCACTATTACCCTGTTAATTGCCATAGTCTCCTGCTCTCTGGCTTTAAAGGAATCCTGTGAAACACTCTGTCTATCAAAACACTACCTGTGAAATGAGCTGGTAGTGTATAATTGATCACACAGGCTATACCCGAAATTTACATTCTCATTCGGTTTGTGATGGAGAGCAGGGCCTCCGGGCTGTGCTGAAAATGACTTTGCTTGATCACAAATGCAAATTTGTCTACGGTTCCTCACCCCGTTGACGCAGGACTATAAATCAGGCTTTAACGTACCAGCCTCGCGCCGCCATCTGATTGTGTACCAAAGACTGTCCAAATATAGCCCTGGGGGCGACTGACCATTAAGTGATAGGCTAATCTCACAGCAAATCTGTCCATGGCCTCCTTTGTAACTTGATAAGGAACAATATAATTAACTGCAACTCTCTACACTTTTACACCACAAGGTACAATGGGGAAGAGTTTTACCTCCTGGGTTTTTATTTCAGCTTTTGATGAATTAGCATTTCTATCAGACTTAAGTGCTCGGATGTTGTGCGACGGATCCCGCAAAGGCAAATTCTGACGGGTAATCCTATACATTCCTGTTTGGATGGGCCGTAGGAGACGAAGCCTGTCATCCTGTCCGAAGCATAATCTCTCTGAACACACACCCGACCAATAATGCTATATATAGCATCCGTCCTAACTAGCTCATTGTGCCTCTGCAAACAGTGTCGAGAAGCACATATCGCCCAGGCTTTTGTCATCACATCCACTGCGTGGGAAGTACAGTTGTGCAAGGAAGTGTGCCCCCTGGTGCGGTGCGAATAGTGGTGTCTCGTGTGTGCGATAGAGTAGAGAAACAATCTGTTTGTGCACGTGTGTGTGTCTGAACAAGGACCTCCAATCAGCACAGCTCCGGCCCATTTCTGTTCCTGTATATACAATTACCATGATGAGAACAGCAAACAGTATGATGAACAACCACCAGAGCTCATATATGAGATCAGTGTGACTGCTGTCAGAAGCAAGGTTTGAAAAAGGGCGATTTTTTCCATCTTTCCTTGTCACATCCCCTGCTAACAGGGAAGAGAGTCATTTCTGAGAGCAGTTTGTTGGATGTGGGGGAGCGGTGGAGCTAATTTATGGGTCAATATAAACTTCCATCATCCTAGACTGAAGCTGGAAGCTGTGCCGGCCTGCGGCAGAGATGAGGAATGGAGCAGAACCTTTAAATCGTAGACACAGAACATATAGGCCAGGGAAGAAAAAGCTCCACGGTGTGTCTGTAGAACAGTATAGAGGACACAAACGTACACATATATGTAATAAAATGTGCTCGCATTTATGCTTGGAGCATTTTTTTCCTAGAAAGACAATTTAAAGGCCTTGATAAAACTCACCTACAGGTGATAATAAAACCATCAATAAAGAGCACTGCATTTAGTGAATCACTGGCAACAGTAATTACAATAGAATCACTCTAGGCTGGCACAAGGTGAGCAGACAATGTAACAGGGCGATAAATAGTTTAGGTAATTGGTGTCGGCCAAAGCATAATTCATGTTGCTAACAAGATGCAGTATTTTTTTTTTTTTTAGATCTGATCCACAGTCGGAGCACAGAGCAACCACCGCAGGAGAAAGGAGCTGATGATGGAGTGGAGAGGCTGGAGAGGGCTGGTGTTATGGATCAACTAGTTTCTCTGCTAAGCGCTTATATGCACCTGAATGCATCGGCTGGAGCCTGTGGAATCAGCAGAGGCCTAGAGCAAAGAGGAGGGCATTTTGTCTTATTCTTTTAAATGTGACATTCTTGTTGTTTTTTTTTGAATGAAAAGATTTCTGAACGCACCCATCTGCACAAACCCTGACGAGCATTTAGAATGAGATCTGTTTCATCCTACCACTGTATAGAACATCTGAAACCATTCAAGGAGACAACAGACTGTGTCACATGTAAAATGCCTGTGATATAGTTTGAGTGTAAATCAAAAAACCCAACAGTTTGTAATCTGCGAGAATAAAGACCCCATGATATGAAAAATGTATTTTCCAGCTTTAACCCTGCATCCAGATCATCCAGATGTAAATTATCCATGTGTCCCACAAAGTGAGAAAAATATTATTTGAGTATTTTTACATCAAAATAGATGTATTTTGGACTCCCATCTTGAGATGTGGGAAAGAACTGTGTTGGCTTTCTGCTCTCTGCTAGCTAGGAGACTGATATTATTGAAATGGAAAGACCCAACACCTCCAACATACAGTCATTGGATTAAGGAAATCATGTACCACATCAAGTTAGAGAAGATCAGATACACAATCAGGGGGTCTACTAGGACATTTTATAATATTTGGCAGCCTTTCTTAATGTTTGTGGAAGATACGGAGGCAGATAATATAGTACTGTAAATCTCTGCTGCTGACCTCTGTCATTTCTTTCCTTTTTCTTTTTTTTTTTTCTTCTCTAATTTCTTCTTTATGTCTAGCTATGTGAATTCTGTATTTTGAACTCTGTGTCTAACTGCTGGTGCTGTAACTCTGGTATTTGGGGAGGGGTGTTTTGTTGGAACTATGCTAAATTGTAAACTATAAATTGTTAAAACTGAATAAAAAGACCTTGATCAAAAAAAAAAAAAGATGTAATTTGCCATCCTGTAAAACAAATTCAGCCATTCAGTACATGGTTCTGCATAATCTAAAATGACCATAAATATTTTGATTGATTGATTGATTGATTGATTGATTGATTGATTGATTGATTGATTGATTGATTGATTGATTGATTGATTCAAAATACTGGCTGAAGTTTAGACTGAAAGAAGAACGTGGGTCAGTATCAGCTCCTCCTCTCCACCTGCTGCTGCTCGTCTCCATCAGCTGCTCTTTACCAGACTACAAGACGACAGGTGGTTCTCGTAAAAAAACATCAGAAAATGATGAAGGACCTTCTGACCAGACTCAGCAGATCAGCTTAAGAAAGGAGCACCAGGTCAACTGCTGTTAAACATTCAGTTTTCAGTTTTTTTCTAACCCATTTAAACTAGATACACCCACCTCGAACCCCCTTGTTGTTTCATCTTCCCTGTAACTTGATCTAAAATGCGTCAGATTCTAGCAGAAACTGGGGGAAAACATAGAAATGTGCCAACAACGCAAGCCAAACATACATCCTCTAAAAGTTCTGTCAGTGCTGCGTAGATGCTCAGTTCTGTTATACAGTTACAAAACACAACGGCACGAGAAAACCTCTTCACAAGAATAAACGAACACATGAATATGAAAGGTGTAACGTACTTTGACACCGACAGGATCTCTAAAAACAACACAGAGTGCTCATGGTTTCTGGAAGCACTGAACCACACCGATGTAACCACTCCGTCCGTGTCGTGATTTCTTTAGAACCAAGTGAGACGACAAGCATCCAGGCACATTTTTGGTGTCTGAAGCTCTACTCTCAGTCAGTACCATTTTGCATGCTGGCTCGCTGACATGACTTAATGGATCGCCCCAAATGGAAGTGGACCGTTATGAATGCCTTTTACTTACACCTGTGCTTCCCCCCCGCTGTGACAAGTGAAAACGTCTATTCAGGCGGCTGCTTTATGGAAACTAAAACACATTTCCAGACCAAATCACCTCCACCTATTAAACAGGGATGAGATTCTTAGAGTGGGCTGCTGATTGAAATTTATTTTCCATTTGAAAAATAAATCATGGTTCAGTGGGTCAGTGCAGGAAAAGTCCCCGTCTCATCACTGACTGTAATGTGAGCTGCAGACTGAAACTGATTTTAGTGGCTTCCCACAAGTTTAGATATATTACAGTTACTAAACGACATATGGATGCGCATTACAGTATATGACTAGTTGCTGGTTTAAATTACAGTCATTATAGTTTTTCACACACCAGCCACATTTGTGTGACTGTGTGATTAGTCTATAACTGGGATAATAAAGTTTCACATTGAAGGTCCACTGTCCTCTGTGTTAAAACAGATATTCAAAACCGGCACCATGGAAAGTACGCCAAATTAGCTCTTAACGGTTCCTCTTTGCATGGATGTACATCTCTGATACTAAAAGAAGCCGTTTGCTGCTCTGTGTGCTCTTAAATTCATTGTTCACTGAGTGTTTGAATTTGGCATGGCACATTTTCCAAACAGCATGGCTCTTGTCAATCTCCTTAGCGCCATTTTATTTATTGTGGAAGATAAAAATGAGACCACATTTCAGCTCTGCGCGCCACGGGAGCCGGTCTAATGGCACTTTCTGCCTCCTAATCCACAGACAGATGTGGACTTTGCTCTGCTTGCATGGCCACGCAAATGGTTCAATTTTTACTACAAAGAAGGGCCTACGTTAATAGTCTGTTGTTTCACACACATGCATTTACCATTCCACACTGCATTAGAGGTGGTCATGGTAATTCACTGCCACAATCATGACATTTTAGGCTACTATTATACTATAAGTCTAAAGATAGTTTAATAAGGCACATACACACACCTCATGAAGAAGGCCGAAGAAGAGCCATTTATTGGCATTAAACATTGGGACATATAAAAAAAAAAAAACATTTCTGTTTAGGCTTTAGGCTTTGTAACTAAATCCATGATGCTAATTTCAATAGATGCTCCTCAAAATGGGGCCTTCGAATATTCAAAATGAAGCACCTCGAGATAAACAGTCTGGAGAAGAAGCAGAAGAAGGGGGCGTAAGGTGATAATGTCATTCAAAGAGGACCAGTCAAACCTCAAACAGTGGAAAACGACATGGAAATAGTGATGGAATGTGACATTTCTGTTGGTTTCATCCAGCTGTTTTTATACAGATGAATGGAAACAATTTTAACAATTATGCAGCAATAATTGTGGTCAGCTCAAATGATTGCGATCAGGCAATGGCCCAACCCGCAGCAGTGTTTTTGAACCACTATAAAGATCAGTTCCACGCCATGAAGCCGTCTTTGCATTGTTTCATATCAGAATCAAATAAATGAATACCGTCAGATCTTCTCACACAACCTCTCTTCAAAACAAGAGCTCATTTTATTGTGTGGAGCTTTGCACAGCTGGTGCGCGATGGGGTCTCGAATTTCAAAAAGCACAACTCGGCCTCAACTCTTTTGGATTCAGACATCAGCGGTGGACGTAGCAGTCAACTATGATTATAAATGCTAATTTTAGCAACATGAGCATCTCAGTTTATGCTGAAGATTCAAAGAGTTGAAGACAGAGTCCACTGCCATCTGACACCTCTAGACCAAAGCATGGCTTCGTTTTACAAAGACAGGTGACAACAGGGCCGGTTGTAACGCTGTAAAATGTTCTATTCAAAGTAAGCATGGAAACAAGCTATGTGCTGAAACCTGTTTATTTCCAACATGGACTTAAATCCCACTAATGTTGTTCATAAGATAGTCTGCACGAGTGCCTGAAAACCTAATCAAAATTAAAACTCTGAATCTTCTCTGAAGCCAAGTAGTTGCTTAACAACCCAGTTATATATAACATGAATAAAACATGTGTGCACGTAGACGTACCTTCTTTCCACAATCCACACAGAAAACTCATCATGAATAGTTAAAGGGATAGTTCAACATTTTGGCAAATTGGCCCATTGCCATAATCGCTATAATGATAACAGTAGGTTCGTTACCTTTATTTGTCGGTGTAAGCTATTTTCAGTACGGCGGAGCGCAGCAGCTGGCTGCTCAGAGCTACGCTACAGAGGCTAAAGGAATTTCTTGGTTTCCCTCATCAAACTCATCAAATACACAACCCAACAACTCCAAAACGCTTTCGTGGACAAGTTGTGACCTGCACAATCACCACGCTATGAGATAATAATGGAACGTTACGAAACAGAGCCGTTTTCGAGGTAAATACAGGGTAAATACAGAGTCTGCTTGCTGAAAAAGTGTCCCTGAACGCAACGCGCATCAGCGGTTTTGCATGAATTTACGTCTAAAACAGCTCCATCTCGTAACGTTCCATTATTATCTCATAGCGTGGTGAATGTGCAGCTCACAACTTGTCCACGACAGCCTTTTGGAGTTGTTGGGTTGTGTATTTGATGAGTTTGATGAGGAAAACCAAGAAATTCCCTTAGCCTCCATAGCATAGCCCTGAGCAGCCTGCCGCTCCGCTCCTCCGTTCTAAAAATAGCTTACACCGACAATTAAAGGTAACGAACCTACTGCTATGACTATAGCGATTATGGCAATGGGCCAATTTGCCAAAATGTTGAACTATCCCTTTAAAGGAAAGGATAAAGTTTCATGTCGATTTGCAGAATCAATGACATCAGTTACAGAAAACATCCCATCACTCCCTTCATATCCTACATAAGCTGTTTGTTACAACCTGTGGGCAAAAACTACAGTATTATAAATTCCTGGCGTTCATGTTGCATCTTTGTCTCAATGTCCACAACCTCCGCCCCCATGACGACCTCCGCCTGGGCATCAAAGCTGCACTGAGTTTCCTTCAAAGTGTAAGCAGCACTGCATTTCCAGGCTGTCTCAGTTTGTCGTTTTTGTTTTTTTCACAATATTAGACGCCTCGAGTCATCACATACTATACGCACATGCACATTTGATTTAATGTACAACATTTGATTTTCCATCACATTTGATTTCTCCCTAGCAGTTAAATCTCTCCTGTGCTAAATCCTTTAGTTTTACTGCTCATAAATCGCACTTTTCAACTCCACTGTAAAACTTGTAGCGTGGCTGATACTGAGACGGGGTGAAGAGGCTAACTGCAGCACATGCGGATATGTTCAATAATCCTGACACAGAACAACCTCATTTTAGCTCTGGCTGGCAAGGACAATAATTTTTCACCGGGGGTTTGCTGCGGTGAAATTCCCCCCTTTATGTTTTGACACGGCACAGCTCCGCGCAGTGGTATCTTGAGGTTTATCTCATTTACCACCGAGGCCAAACAAGGGGAATTGATGATGTAACCCAGTGTAAACACAGAAGTGGTGCTGCGAAAACTGATTTAGAGCCAGTGTCGATTCCCAGAGAGAGTGGGAGACGATGAACACAGGGAGGGAGATTTTTTAATTTAAAATTCTCTTTACTCACCCACTACCGCAAACAAAAACAAGACCAATTTGGTTTAATACGAGCCACGTCTTTAAACCTTTCCCATCTAACCAGAGAGGGAGTCACAGCTGATCAGCCGGCAAACGCGCTCGCACGCACAAGTTTTTGCGAGTTCATCCACAGTGTGAAGACGAGAAGTGCTGATTTGCAACGAAGAAAGATGTAAAATATGAGACAAAAATCAGTCAGGAAAACCTGGAAAGAAATAAAAAAAAAATAAAAGTTTCTCCGTGCCTGTCTAATTAAGGAGGAATAAAATAAAATACTAGAGATCATTTATTTAAAAAGGCATTTATTTTTAATTAGCTCCTCATTTAAAGGCTGGGACTGTGTCCTGGCGGTTCCTCTGCCACTGAATAGGTGTAATGAGTCCTGCTGCATTTAAACGACTGCAGAACCAGTGAATTAGTCTCTTTCACTGCAAACTTTTACTGTCCCGTGTCGGCTGCTGCAGCTCTTCTGTGAGTTTGAGGATGTTTTTTGTAGCTTCTGTGCTTTCTTTGTATTTTTTTTTCTATTACATTGTAGGTTAACAGTGAACATGTACGCGTTCAGTCAACCCATATGGTTTCAATGTTAATTCCAGCAGCACTGGCCTTGGAAATCCCACATCAGTTAAACCCAAGTGGGACAGTGATGATAATGATGATGATGATGATGATCAAGGCTTTCGCTGACTCTCACGAGGCCACAGCAGAACCTAATGGATGAGGTGGGAGGTGGGAGCCTCTTGAAGTCTCAAGCTGTATTTAATTATGTTTTCAATTTGTCATTTTGGCAGCATCGCACCGTGTCACAGAACACGCCGGTGAGTAAAGGTCTGCTGTGTCACTGCTTTGGTTATCCCCCCCCCCCCTCCATATGTATGAGCAGGACGTGACAGAACGGGAATGAAAAATAAAACAAAAAACAGAGCGAGGGAGGACAATGAAGGCGAGAAAACCAAAATCCAACACAGAAGGGGCTAGTTTATTGAGCAGCTGATCAATGAGTGCAACCTCAGCCAGAGGAGTTAGAGAGGGAAAGAAAAAAAGAGAGAGAGGAAAGCGAGAGACAGAAACACTTCTGACCGCTGATTGTAGCCTTGGAGAGAGGCAGAGGAGCGGAACGGAGGAAAATGGGATGTAGTGACCAATGTGTGTACAGCCTTGGACGGGAGGACTGAATCACAAACGTGGTGAGCACATGAGCAGCATAGCCTTGCAATTTAAGAGGCTGATGGACAGAGAGAGAGAGAGAGAGAGAGAGAGGAGAAGAAAAAGGTGAAACTGCGCGCAGCCTTCGACAAAATGAGGAAATGAATGTCGGTTTGAAAGTTGTGGACAAAATGTGATCATTAAAGGCTGAAGGAGAGATGTGCAGCCTGATAGGGAGAGACGGGAGGAGGGAAAACATACAGATCAAAACTGAGAATGGAAAAGACACAAACAAACAGAAGCAATCAGCAGGTGAGAGGTAGTGAAAAAGAGAGAGAGACGCACTGAGAGGTGTGTGTGTGTGTGTAAGGGTCGGGACACTGACCTGTGAGCACGGCCTTGGCGGAGGGTTCGGCCAGGTCCAGGGCAGACTTGCCGTCGGTGTTGCGGATGTTGGGGTCGGCTCCATGCTGCAGTAACACTGTACAACAACAGGGCAGACAGAGACAGTAGCTGAGCTCCTGGACTGACATACAAACTCCCCGACACACACTTCCTCCCAGTCCTCCTCCTCCTCCTGCTCCTGCTCCTGCTCCTGCTCCTGCTCCTGCTCCTGCTCCTGCTCCTCCTCCTCCTCCTCCTCCTCCTCCCGCTGCTGCCGCTGCCACTGAACCACATCCCGCTCCGTAAACTGCCCTTCCTGGACCTTTCTCCCTCACTTGCTCCTCCGCTACCCCCCCTGTTCCTCCTCCACTGGGTCTTTCTCCTGGCTCTCCTGGCAGCCCTTCTGCAAGTCCTGCTTCACATTTCTCTCCTCCTCCTCCTCCTCCTCCTCCTCCTCCTCCTCCTCCTCCTCCTCCTCCAGCTGCTCCTCCTCTGTTGCTAGCGCTGCTCCCTCGGCTGCCCCTGGCTGCCCCTGCCCTGCGAGCCATGCTGCTGATGTAAACAGACATGTCACAACAAGAGCGGCGGTACAGCCTGCGCTAGACCCACGCCGCCCCAGAAAAACAGAGGACCTTACAGAAGGGCTATACGTGACCGGCTACAAAACACATCACACTTCCGTGGACGCGAGGGAGGGAAGAGGCTGAGGCTGAGCCGAGGAAATAAATAAAAACGAGGCGCTAGAGCCGATCCAGGGAGGCAGGAGGCAGGAGGCAGGAGGCAGGAGGCGGGAGGCGGGAGGCGGGAGCAGAAGCAGCAGCAGCAGCAGCAGCAGCGACGAGGCGGGCAGGCAGTGCGAGTGGAGAGACTCTCGCCTCTCCGACTGACTGAGCGATGCAGCGGAGAGCAAGATGAGTGAGGAGAGGAGAGGAGGGATGGGAAGAGCGGGATGGTGGTGGAGGGGGAGGGGGTGGGGGGTGAGAGTCAGAGAGGAAGGGAGAGGTAGAGGACGAAAAGAGGGGAGGGAGAGCAAAACAACAGTGTTTGTGTGGAAGAGAGGAGAGAGAGGCAGGGAGAGCAGGGAGCAGTAGAAACAGAAGAGAGGGGAGGAGAGGAGAGAAATAGAGGAGAGGAGAGGAGAGGAGAGGAGAAACAGAAGAGGGGGGAGGAGATAAATAGAGGAGAAGAGAGGAGAGGAGAGCAGGGAGTAGTAGAAACAGAAGAGAGGAGAGGAGAGGAGAGGAGAGGAGAGGAGAGGAGAGGAGAGGAGAGGAGAGGAGAGGAGAGGAGAGAATAGTAGAAACAGAAGAGGGGGAGGAGAGAAATATAGGAGAAGAGAGGAGAGCAGGGAGTAGTAGAAACAGAAGAGAGGAGAGGAGAGGAGAGGAGAGAATAGTAGAAACAGAAGAGGGGGAGGAGAGAAATATAGGAGAGGAGAGGAGAGCAGGGAGTAGTAGAAACAGAAGAGAGGGGAGGAGAGAAATAGAGAAGAGAGAAGAAGAGAGGAGAGAAGGGAGCAGAAGAAAAGGGAGGAGAGAAATAGAGGAGAAGAGGGGAGAGGATAGCAGGGAGTAGTAGAAACAGAAGAAAAGGGAAGAGAGAAATAGAGGAGAAGAGAGAAGAAGAGAGGAGAGGAAGGGAAAGCAGAGGAGAGCAGGGAGCAGTAGAAAAAGAAGAGAGGAAAGAAAGAGGAGAGAAGAGGAGAGACGAGAGCATGAAATGAATGTAACCAATCGAAGGAGAGGAGAGGAGAGGAGAGGAGAGGAGAGGAGAGGAGAGGAGAGGAGAGGAGAGACTTGTGACTACCACACAGATATGAGCTGAATTACAAACCGTCTGTGTTGTGTGTTTGTCTGTAAATGAGCTCTTCTGAGGGCACTAATGTCACTCCTCTCTCTCTGCCTCCCTCTCCGTCTCACTTCCCTCCATTGTGATTGCTGCGCAGCTCCCGGTGCACATGCCCTTTGACTTGTGTACACTCCTAACAACCCTGCTGAAACCCCCAGCAGAGAGCAGAAGACAACTGAGCGAGTGTACGTATGAGCATGTGTGTGTGGTTGTGGTTGTGGTTGTGCGTGCGTCTCTGCCAGCACTGACGCAGACCTTAGTCACCCACTCACGCCTCAACAAAAATATGATTTAGCTCTGCACCAATCCCCCCACATACACACACAAACACACACACACACACACACACACTGACAGTGATACCAAACAGCAGGAGAATAAAGATATACCCAGACTCAGGCAGAGAGAAAAATGACAGATGCTTACACAAACTTGTGTATGTTGTGTCCATGCACCGGCTCAAATTGTAGCAACCCCTGCGTCTGATTCATGTGCAACTGTCAACTTCTAATTTAGTGATTTCGGCTTTTGTCTCTAATGGACACAGCTTGTGTGTAATACCTGCAAAAGCCTTCTCTGAAAAAGAAAAACCCCCTAAAATCCCTTTTTTTGGACAGGATTAGTTTTCAGGACAATGTCAGATTTGCGGCGTTTATCTTCTGACTGTCTGTAAATGTCTGTGTGACCAGCGAGTTAACGATTTTAATAGAAAAAATTGAATAAAATAATAAAAAATGCGTGCGCTGAACTGCGGACTTGTGGGTTTTAAGTGTGTATGATAAAACTGGGGATGAACAAAAGTGACACAAAAAGCTGCTGCGGAGCGACAGCGGCAGACAACAGCAGTCGCACAGCAGGCAGGTGCAGCGTTGGCAGTCTTAACCTTTCCTGCAGCTGCTTCACAGGTGGGCAACATTTACATTTTCTCTTTCTCTCTTTTTTTGGGGGGGTGGGTAGGGGGCGGGGGGTGGCATTTTGCGTAAGTTAACATTTCAGCAACAGCTTCAGGCCGTTCGCTTGGCAAAAGTCAAGCCTCCGTCTTACATAATAAAGATAAGGAACTCCTTTTCCTGCGCTGTCACTGTTGCTCAAACCTGCAGAGCATGTTGCCTTTGTTCAGTTTGCAACCACATGATGCTATACAGCATCAAACGGCTAAAACTGATTAAGTAAAACCTGTGTTCATAAGCAAAACTATTCTGTCTGTTCATCATTTATTCATAAGTCAATTATACAGAGGGAAAAAAAGCTTCTCAAATGTTTTTGCTTTATTATTATTATTTATATATATATATAATTCAGAATATCTTATGTTGTACCCAAAAAAAAGGTATTTAAAGATTTTGTTTTGGGCTTAGGGAATTTTTTCCCCCCTCTGACATTTCATGGAGCAGATCAGATGATTAATCAAAAAACAAATGGTAAACAATGGGTGATTAATAACATGCATCAAAGCAAATCCTGACTCCATCTCCTCATCAACCTGACTCATGTCTGAAAAAAATCCAAGAACAAATGTCAGAGATGGGTTTGAGGTGTCGTCTCAGTGGGATATTATGGTCGAATTGATGCAGTGACATCACACTGAGGAGAACTGAGGACAGAGGCGAACTGTAATTTATGGAGGCGCTTTTTCTAACTCGGAGCCAATCGTGCAGCTGCTGTAGGATTTTCAAGATCTTCTTATCCCAAGTTTGTTGATGAGATTTCCTTCCAGACCTTAAGCTTGAAGGAGAAGCAGGTCTGGTAATGAGATTCGTTTTTTTTTTTTTTTTAACTCAAGTTGTCTGAACACCAGGGAAGAGGGCAGAGCTGCAGTTACAGTGGAATCGCCGTTGATTTGACTCTCATTCAGCTGCCAGATCTAATCCAACCTGGCAGCAGGACAGCCCACCAAAACACTGTCCAACACACACAGGCCGCCGGGGGTCATCTGACTTCTGTTTACACGCTCTGCAATGCTCTGCTGCTATCTGTGCAGTCAGGACTGTAAACCAAACCTAAGAACACAGCCTTTCTTCAGCTTCGGCGAATCATTGTGCCGATTATGTTCCCTGGTTAAATCTAAATGTCCCTTTAATTCATGAAGGCCTTGTTCAAACTAGATATTTTGAAATGGGGAATAAAAGCTGACTTTAAGCCTGTTCTACATTTTGTCAGCTTCCTGAGTGTTTGTTGCTGAGGTCAAGGACGTTCACATCCAGGACCTGAAGTGGAGGAGTGTATTGAAGGCTCTCTTCGCCAAACAACTGCATGACTTAAGGGTTAGGTGTGAGTGATGGCGTCTGCTTTTCAGTTTATCCTACAAATTTGGTAACGCGACCTGAAAATAATAGCATTTTGAACCAGTGGAGAACAGCTTATTTATCATTTTCCTGCTTCACAAAATGTTATTAAACCGTATTTAAACCGTAAGTGCTTGTGCTCGTGCTCTGCAGCATCCATTCATCCTCACGACCTGGGCCAATCGGAGAAGCCCATAACAAAACAGGAGAATCTTCTGTGTACCTTCACTGTAACAACACCTTCACTAAAAGTGGAGTAGAGTGGAGTGTTTGGATAAAAGTTGGCAGCGGACACATCCTCTTGCATGGCCATGCTTCTTTTTAAAGCCCGGTCTTTGTAAGTCCAAGACAATGGGATTCCTGCAGGAACATTTCTTTTTCCCGTCTTATCCTAAATCTCACCTTTCTCTGGGAGGAACTCTTTTACCTACCTGTTTCTACTGTTTATTTTTGTTCACTTCAAATTAAAATTCTCAAGTCAAGTAAATGATTGTTTTCATCCACTGTGAAGCAAAATAGACGATCATCATCTACACATGACAGGTCTGAACCACTTGCGAGTCCCGCTCAGTTCACATCTGATCCGTCTGGGAGAAGTGGTGGTGAACGCCACAGATATTCTTCCTCAATCAGTTTTTTTTGGAGCAGCCTAAGTGGTTCTTGCCCGAGATCCACTGAGAGGTTAAAACAAGCTGGTGCAGAGCTGAAAAACAAAACCAACTGGGAGGTTTAGCTCGGCACACAGCAGTCAGGCTGGTAAATCCAGGCGTCATGAATGAATTTATGAACCTCGAAGTGTTTTCAGAGAGCGGCCGTAACGCAGCGTGTCATCGTATATTCCCAGTTAAATCCTCTCTTTGTGTTGTGTGTGTGCTCTGTGTCCTGCTGCGTCTGAGCACAAAGTTAAGCGTCTGATGCGTCGAGATTTCCTGTCGTATTTCTTAAAGTGTTCCCCCTCTCTGCCGCTTTTTGATGTCAAGCGGATAGAAAATCAACAGCAAGGCGTCGATAGATGAAGGCAAAAAAATCAATTTATGCACATCGCTCAACCGCGACAACAAAGATAAGTTATTATGCCACTGTTAGAGCGTCATTCATTATCACTGATAATCAATAAATGCTCCGACGGGACCAAGGTGCGTGAACATCACAGGGCCACAGAGCCTCCTGCTGCTCTGCAGTCGTTCAGAGCCCCTGTCGTTCTGCAGCAGGTAACTCACAGGACTTCAAAATTAAAATAAAAAATAAAAAAAACAATACACTGATGCAACTTTTCGTCCTTGTTGCTCTCAGCGCTCGCAGCAAGGTGACGGCGGCTATCATCATCGCTGTCTTTTGTCATTACCACTCATACAGAGCGATGCTTTTCCATTACGATCATAAAGATTATCCCACAACTGACTGCTCAGACGCTTTTCATGCCGAGGTGCATCTCGTCGGCATCTTGACTTTCCCCGGGGGGAGCGGTGGCACGGCCTCTCTCCACTCTTCACTTCACCTTTAAAGATTAACTGCTGCTGCCGGAGCTCTGTCTCAACTCAGCCTCTGTTGTTGTTTCAGTTTTTTTTTTAATTAGGGCAGCTCATACATATCGTGAGACAAAGAAATCATTGCTGCTCTGTCCCCTGTGTGGGTTTAGGAATAAGCAGTAAGACAGTAATTGCAATTTACAGGTTATTTGCTGCTTTATGCTTAATGGAAAATAATAGCAGAGAGTCAGTGGGTGGTTTGTTCTAGTTGCTAAAAATTACTGTGTAAATATAAAGAACTGCAGGTTGCGGCTGAGGAGGGGAGTTGAGAGGAGTAAACATCTAAAACAAAGTTACCTAAACTCGACTTTCACAAAGCATTGCAACCACAAATACTAAAACACACAACAGCAATGTCCAGGAGGACACTGTGAATCATGACATGGGGCAATGATACGATATACAGTATGACGATACATTGCGATACTATAGGAAAGGCAATATATCACGATTTTTTTCCTTTTTTGATTGTGCTAAGTTAGCTAATGCTTGAGCACATGATGAGCCACAGACCTGTACTCTACTCTCGAGGAGTCAATGGCTGAATGACTGCTGCCAACGAACAGTCAAACTTTTTAACGCAACACAAAAATGAACCACCACCGTGAATGTTTGCAAGTAAGTTGTTAATAAAAATAATCCAGTGCTTTCGAATGTCGATACAGTATCGCCATATTTCAGTGTATCGATATTTTCTTACAACCCTAATACATACAAAACACGTGATATTCGTAGTGCAAGCTTTTGCGTACTTACCTATACAGACGTCTATCTTGCCCTTGATGGCGGCTTCATGCAGCGGCGTGTAGTTCCAGTTGTCTCGGGCGTTGGGGTCGGCCCCCTGACACAGCAGCAAAGACACCACCTGAAAAAATGACAAACGCACTGTGTTTACTCGTGTTTGACAAATTTAACCAACAAACCATCAAAAATGAATGGTTCTTTGTCAGTATGTGTGTTTTCTTATATTTCCCATATTCAGGCTGCTAAACCTTAATTCAAGTAACGAACAGTTTCACTCTTGTTGTGAAGCCTCTTGGGTTCTGACACCAGAAGTTCAGATAACGCTAATTGGAAATGTTCAAGTACCGGTGCCATACGGTGGCCTTGAGAGCGCAACACACTTAAAGGGATAGTTCAACATTTTGGCAAATTTGCCTATTGCCATAATCCCTATTATGGATTATGGCAATCCTGCTATTAGGGATTATGACAATAGGCGAATTTGCCAAAATGTTGAACTATCCATTTAAAGCCCCAGTATGTAGGAATTACCCCCATCTAGCGGTGCGGTTGCATATGGGAACGTATTCTTGATGTTGCATTCACGTGAAATCGGGCAGACGTCAGACAGACAACAGACGCTGCATGTAACAGGATAAACAAGCCTCTATGCTAACAAAACAATACAGGCTACGTGACAATATGTTGTCATGGTGATGTCGTATTGTTTACCTGACCCACGTTTTACCGTCTTTCTCTTGTTGAGTAAAATGACATCCCGTTGGTTTGCCGACGGCGTCATTCAGGTGTCTGACTGCACCTGAATGCAACATCAGTGTCTCCGTCCATCCTCACACTACACAGTGGTGACAGTTTTAACCGGCGCTACCTGGAAAACTTTCTCCCCGAGCCGACAGCTCCGGTGAGTTTCCGTGGTTACCTACGGTCACGCTGCCACTGAACGGAAAAAATGGTGATGCAACATGGCAGCCGAGGTTCGGTGCGTCGCCCCTTGTATATTTGTAACAACTTGTAACAACTCATTCTAAGGTATGAGAAAGCTTTCATTTGTATGCGGGTGTGATTCAACTTCAGTGAAATACGTATTTATTTATGAAAGCAATGTTTGATTTTTGCTAATAAAAAGCCAAATAAGTTACATACTGGGGCTTTAAGAAAACACTTACAAAGACACAAACCCGCTGCAAATACATCAAACATCTTCATCATTTTGACAACACATGAGTTGAGTTGCAACTTGCAAAGACTGCAAATAAATGAACGGCCCTGAAAATATGGCACAAGAGGACACAGGCTGCTGGCGCTGCAGTTAGGATTACAGCTTCACTTAAAATAACCCCCCCCCCTCCCCCCGACTCCCACTCTTGTGTCACCTGGGAACACCTCTGTTGTGTTGCAGGACTGAATTTGCAGCGTGTTTCTTTATCTGCATGTGTCGTGGGGCCATTTTGCAGCACATGGTGTTTAATTGATAAAGATGTTTTCATAAGTTGCAGAGCATTGGGATTTTAGTGCCACCGTAGTGCCAATATTCAATATTTCAGTATGGAGTTGATACCAAAATTATATATTTTTTATCATTTTAAATTGAGAAATATAAACGGTCTTTTCCCACAAAACCAATGTTGCCGTGACACAAAATCTTGACCATGTATGTATGTATTTAAAGGCTGACATATTTGGTTAGAGAGGAAGTCAAACTAGCACAAACTTTTTTTTTTCACTCTTTATATTCCACACTCTGGACACATTTCAGTGAGCACTCAAAAAGTATTGCCAACAATAGAGCACAGTGCCTGAACCAATACCACATCAATGTGCCTGACAATCTCACACCAATCTTTACCCAGAATGCCTTTTTTTTTTTCTTTTTCCTTCAGGCAGCAGCTCATTCCCAGCTTGAAGGGTTCAATCGTCCATTTTGCAGAAGAGACTTTCTGCAGTTGAGAGATCTGACTTTACACCGCCACCAACCACGCTTTTGGTTTAAGTGTTCAAATCGCACTTAAACCAAACAAAAGAGAAAAAGAGAAGAAAAAAGAAAACCTGAAAGCAATAAGGCAGAGAGACCACTATCAGAGGTTCAGCTGTGCGGTCTGAAAGGCTGGATTCAGCTCGGACGGTGTTTTTATTCTCATCACAATGCTAATCATCGCTGTGATTATACAGCTGCGTCAGAACAGCCTTTTTTTTGACAATGCTGCAAAGTGCTCTCCAACAAAGCTCTAAAAGCCTTGAAAAAAAAAAATCTCAAACTGTAAACACTAGATTGATCACCACGGTTAATGGTCGGGGGGGGGGCAAAAAAGCTTTAGCACATCTGTCACAGATAATCCAGAGCATCATCATCATCATCAGACACACAGGGAGTAAACGTTGAGGTTTTTTTTCCCTCTGTGTGATCTCTCAGGCTGACTGTGCATCATCAACATCATCACCATGGCCGCGACAGACGACCACAGCAGGTGTAATGTAATCTCTTTTTAACAGCGACAAAATAATCCCCCGTCCTGAACATACAGACGAGCAGATCGGCAAACAATCACGCCCCATGTCGAGTGTCTCACCTCAGAGTGACCGAACGAGCAGGCGTTGTGCAGAGGGATCAGACCCCCGTCGTCCCGGGCGTGCACGTTGGCACCCATCTGAAGCAGGTGGTCCACCACGTCTCTCCGGCCAAAACCTGGGACAAAGGCAGAGAGAGATGAAGAAGCTGTAATAACCTTCAAAATAAAAGTCATTAATACTCTCTATTACAAATCTTAGCTATACTCTTCATTTCCTCTCCTACGTCTTAATTAATTTGTTGTTCAAAATAATTTCTCTTTTGGCCCTTGTTTTTCTTATTTACAGTTCTGGTTTATTTGTAAAGTGTTTGTAGCAGCTGTTTGGGGAAAGTGCTGTACGTGAATGTGAAGCTTGTTATGTCTTCAATACAAATGTGTCGCGGGACTGCGGAGAGTCTGCTCTTGCTCAAGCTGCTGAGGATTAGGAAAACCTGAGATGTGAAACAGCTGTGCATGCTTTTTCTTTTTCATCTTTTTTTTTTTTGTCTGCACAGAAATAAAAGCAGTCACATCTGGAACAGAAGAGATGAAACGAGCATAAGTGCTTTTAATGACTATCCTGATCATTTTTACTTTGATTTGAGTTTTTCTCTATTTTTAATTTTTTTTGCACTCAATTTTGATGGAAGCCATGTCAAAGGCAATGTTTAAATATGTTGTGTTAGGATAAGTTGGACTTGTTGCAGGCTGATGATCATGTGCATTCACCTGCTGCACACTCAAGACAGGCCATGTGTCTACACAAAACATCTCATTGAATATACTCATTGTCTGTATTCTACTTGTAAACATTAAAAAGACAGTGAGCTCAGACACTGGGCCTCCTGCAGTGCTTCATTTTAAAAACAATATCTGTACAGTTTAAGGAAACATTGCATTGTGGCCCTTCAATCCACCCTGCTGATATGATGACTGTCTAATGACAAATTTTAAGATCATTTCCAAGCTTTCAGTAAATGAAATGCAAGTCAACTAGTCCCAGTCCTTGCCACATCGGGTGATTTGTTCCTGGGAGAGATGAGGACCTGGCGGAATGAGTGTGATATTACATTAGCCTAAATGTTAGTTTCAGATTGATGATTTAATGCAGCCTCTGCCTGTGACCAGTGTTTATGAGCTTCCCTCTGGTTACTCCCAGTCCCATCCCCTGGCTGTAGCTGAACAAACAGTGTGAAACTGAGGCTGTGGTTTGTTTAGGATGTGATTTTCGTGATGGTTACCTGCAGCGAAATGCAGGGGTGTCGACTTTCGTCCTGCCATGTCTTTGGCGTTCACATTCACCGTGTCCACCAGTTTCTTCACCCTGGAGACATCCCCGTTTCGACAGGCTTCAAACAACTCCCTGAAAGCCCCGTTAGCACCGCCACCGCTACCGCTACCGCCGCCACCTCCACCGCTACCGCTGCTGCCGACGCCGCCGCCGCTGCTGCTGCCCGGGTTACCGCTGCCCGAGTCGGGGGTAGAGCCGGGGCTGGTCCCGCTGCCTTCGGTGGTGGTCGGGGAGCTAGCGCTGCTGCTGGAGCTGCTACTGCTACTGCTGTTGCTGCTGCTGCTGGTGCTGCTGGAGAGGGCCGGAGCCGGAGAGCTGCTGCTGCTGCTGGGAGAGGCCGGGGCAGCCTCGCCGTCAGGAGCGTCCTCCATCGCGTCTCCGCGGGAAAGCGGTGCGGCATCGTCGGTGGGTGCCGGCGGAGAGCCGGGAGGGCTGGCGGGGACAGAGGAGCCGCGGGGCGGGGAGGACAGGAGGCTGCTCGGCTGTTGCTGCTGAGAGGAGCGACGAGGCGTCGCCATTTTCACAACACAACAGTCCCTACTAGCAACAAAAACACTGCTGACAATTTCCTGCCTGGGAAAACCAAACTTCCGCTCGGGTTTACAGGGATTAGTGTTGGACAACAGACTGGATTGCATCTCCGGGGGGGTTCAGAAAGACTGCACAGGATCAGGACACATCAGTCACATAGGCTACTACGCCTAATATTACAGAAATGTAGAGAATTACTCTTTTTTTCCCCCTTTTTTTAAACACTATTTACTTGACATTGAAGGAAATTTGTTTTTACTTTTTATTGTTATTTTAATTAGTTAGCCTAGTTAATTAAAAGCTATAAATATTGTAGGTAACTCACCTTTACAAAATAAAACGTGCTTCTGTTTACCTTTACTTCTACTATAACCCGAGTTGATGATGCTTTCTAGTGGGATTAATTTTGTAAGGTACAAAATGATAATATTTTGTATGGGGCACATAAGCTGTGCATTTTTCAGCCTTTATCATAGGCTATAGGTTTAAATAGCATTTTAGTTGTCATCTAAATGCATCAAAACTGACTAATCAGGATGAAGTGCTGAGAAGGAGCATGAATATTAGTTAATATGTGAAGAGGAGTCATTTTAGCCAATCCTATTTGATGTGTCAGCAGGACTGGATGGAAACAAGGTGGCCATCTAGTGGAGACCACTGGTAATGAAGAAAGTTCCCCATAACTTTTTCATACAGAAAACAGGGACTGTGACAACTGATAAAGACAAAAATGTATGGAGTGAAGGCTAATTCATAGATGAACATACAATACACTGTCTTTTTGACTCAAATGACAAAAGGCATTGTAGCAGAGATTTTTTTGCCTACCTTATACAGCAGGTGTATGGCAGACAATACAGTATACAACTGAGAGACAATATGCACCTCTAACATCTTAGCATCTCTCTGTATCTTGTTTGTCCTATATTTTATATTTTTTTACCAGTCCACCACAGTGTGCACTGCATGTGTGAATGTACTGCTGCTGTAATCCTGTGAATTTCCTCACTGTGGGATAAATAAAGGCATATTTTACTTTACTTTACTTTAACATTATGATATTGTTTTTAAAAGATATGAATGAAAATCAATAATTTTCTCCTTCTGCAGTTAAAGAAAAACATTTTACAATGATCAGTGGTCAATTCAGCTGATTTACATAGGCATACATACATTAGACATTTTGTCACGTGAGTTAGCATGCTAGTTTTGTCAGACAGATTATTCCACTAAAGCTGTATCCTGTTTACTTTTATTTATTTTTTCTGCCTTCAGTTGGAATCCAAGCTGCAATTATCTATCCAGAAACTTAACATCTCAGAGTATTTGTCCACCTTCCTATTGCAGAAATACAGTATGAACAGAACAGCCGTTTTGGATTGATAAACACATTCAAATTCACAGGCAAATGTC
Organism: Trachurus japonicus; assembly: GCF_045865225.1. NCBI lineage: Eukaryota > Metazoa > Chordata > Actinopteri > Carangiformes > Carangidae > Trachurus > Trachurus japonicus. The sequence goes on from NC_140918.1 coordinate 16,741,024, forward strand.
TGAATGTATGATTCACCTGAGCTGCACATTTTTGGACTCTAGAGGGAAACCTGAGCACCCAGATCGACACCTACACAAACATGATGACAGCAACATACAGATGGCTATGATCAGGGCCAAGGACCTTCTCGATGAGATAGACACTAGTTTGTACAGAGCTTTGAATAACTGTTGTAAGACAGTTTAGAGTTGGGCAGGTACGTACAGCCTCACAAAACAGCACTTATCTTATTAATTCCTAAAAATTATTTCTGGTTTGGTTTATTTACTAAGAAATCAATCACTTGCCAGTAAATAAAAAGTGGCATGCGTCATATAGCCAAGGAAGCCAAGGACTGTGGTGTGTGTGTGTGTGTGTGTGGTGCAAGGCCAGCAGTCCAAGTTTTTAAACAACATCCTGAACGAACTTGATTAAACCCTGACAAAACCTGTAGTGCCCAGTGTCTCTGAATGAAAGAGATGTGCTCCCTACTGTAACCAATGTGATTACAATGTGTGCAGTTTCCACAACCATCATTGCCACGCATGAGCATGCCTCTGCTGTGTTTACACTAAATCCAAACTTATTACACCAACAGTGTATTTAATTACGTGCAATGAAACACAATACAATACCCCTAGGTCTAGAACACAGATAATTGCAGAACTTCAATCTTACAACTCAGAACAGTCAATGCATTTCTCATAACACCATATCAACTGTGCAAAGTCTCTGAATCAATCAAAACCTTGTTCATGTGTCACAGTTACTACAACATGTTTTGATATTTTGCTGAAAAACCTGCTTTAGAAAAAGAGAGCAGAAAAAAATATATACTTTTTTAAGCATTTTTTGTGAAACTGGTTGTTAAAAAATGTACTGTAATCAATGTGACTGAGGACTGTTATTCTGACTATAAATAAAATGAAAATGTCTTGAGTTGTGAGGTATGTGGTTAGTGTACTGAGAAGTTTGAATGTGCGTGAGGAATGTGGACTGAGAGTGATGTTTCTGGTGTGTGAGCTGCATCACTGAGAAGAACTTGTAAAGTTTCAGTGAGATCCGAATTTTCTTTTTCAACCACGACCAAGAATCCTTGATACAACAACAATAAATACAAACAGTGCAAACAGGACAACAATATCCTGTTAAGATGCAGTTTAAGAATATCGGACAATACTCACTTACCGTACGATGGGCAAACTGATTTTTATAAACAGTCTAGTATTATAATAAACAATCATTTCATAAGCAACCACGCCAACCACAACTGTTATTTTTCAGTTTATCTAAACCTTCACAAAGTTATGTGCGGGACCCACTTTCTTTCATGGCTGTCAGTAAAGGTACGAGGAAACACAAGGACATTTTGAGAACATTAGTCATCATTTGGAGATAATGTGTCATGTAATCATGATAGATTGATGGATACACAGATAGGTAGACAAGTAGGAAAGTAGGTCAAAAAATCATAAATAATACTTTTAAGTGTCTTAGTATTTGGGACGAATAACTGTGTCACCGCCAAGATGACAATCAGTAAAAATCAATAAAACCACAAGAAGACGGAGTTCACAAGTACAAACCCAATATCAATATGGAGAGACAAGTTGCCTTGAGTGAGCAGGATTAAGTAAAATCAGGAAAAGCTGCATGATAAAAAGTACTTTTTTAAGAAGTGATTTAAAAAGGTCACTGATTCTTCTGTTTCAGCTCGTTCCATCCAGAGTCTCTGGGCTCCGAATTTGCCTCAGGAACAACTAAGAGACCATTGCACATAGATCTCAGGATAGCAGCTGGTCTATATCATAGATAGACTGTATAAAAAAGGGTCTATGCTGAAGCACTGCTGTGGATGGGGCGATGGTACTGGGCAGTGTATCAGACCCAAAATGACAATTAAATGTAAAACTGTTCAACTCTCATAGCTGATCCTGTGCTCTAGAAGTCTATGCAAATAGGCCATAAGCTGAACAGTTGATCACGTTATACCTGCTGCAACAGTGACTCAGCATGTAGAGGGAATAAAACAAGGCTGTGGCATCATGGGATAAGAACGCAAAGTTCTGTCAGGTCGGTTAGTCTACATGCCTGTCATGCTTCTTCAAATTGTCATTTGTGTGTCAAAGCTCAACACTTGCCAGAAAACTATTTACAGACAAAACAAGATGCAGCCACTCTGAGAACATAAGACAAGTCAGCCGAGGAAATCGCTTTTATATCCTTAACTTTAACAAGCAAAGAATATAATAATAATAATATATAAGGTCTCATTGGTTAATGAGGCTGCTGGTCACCAAAGTGCAGATAGTTTCCACCATACTGCACACAAATGGCATAAGGTCAATGACTCATCCTTTTCCATTGCAAAACCTGTTCTCCCTAATACAAGTACTCATTGGGGTAACAATCTAATGTGGTGTTGATAGATGATGAACATGTGAAACTGGGAAGAGGTCATTAACAGTATCTCTAAAGAAAGTCACCAGCAGCCAGGGCCGTTGTATAGGGGAGAAAGGTGATGATAATTCTAGGGGCCCAGCGCCCAGTGGGGCCCATAAAAAACCCCAGTAGTCTAATCTTTGTATGACTGAATTATTCTGCATAAGACCCTGACTAATACTCATAGTACACTGTAAAAACTCAACATCTTTCCAAGAATTTGTGTCTTATTTCTTGTCCAAATGTCTCATTTCTAGTCAAAACTAATCTCTTTCCAATTAAATTAAGACTCATCACCTAAACAATTAACTTGTTTTTAGATCATTTTCACTTGTTTCAAACAAATTTTCACTTGAAATAAGTAGAAAAATCTGCCAGTGAAAGCAAGTTTTTTGTGCTTGTAATAAGGAAGAAAAACTTGTTCCACTATCAGATTTTTTACTTATTCCAAGTGAAAATATGCTTGAAAGGAGTAAAAAGTGTCTAAAAACAAGCTACTTTTAATATGATGTGTCTTATTTTAAGTATAATGATATTTGTTTTGACTAGAAATTACATTTTGACCAGAAATAAGACAAATATTCTTGGTAAGATAGTACTTGAGTTTTTGCAGTGTAATGCTGCATTAGCATCAAAACAAAGTAGGCTAAATAATAAATGATAATACATACGTAGTCTAAGAAAAAAAAACTGGAAAAGTTAGGGGGAGGGGCCCACTTTAGTATTCTTTAAGGGGGCCCAGAATTCCTAGCAACGGCCCTGCCAGCAGCTAGAAACGTGACATCTCTACTGTGAGTCTCACTCGTTGACATTGCTTTCAGGGGTGTGCGCTTGATGATGTCATGAGACTTGCCCATGAGTAGGGTTTTTGAACATCGCTGCTGAGCACCGTGAAGGTTACTCTCTAAAGAGACTTTTAATTAGCATTTGTGAATGGTCTACTCTCAGGGGTTTATCTGACCTCGGGGAGAGGAGGAGGGGGAGGGCTGTGGTGAAGGAGGCAGAAAAAGTGAAATAAACATGGAGGTAGATCAAAACTAGACAAATCTGCAGATAGAGATGAGGGAGGAGAGACAAAGTGACAGAAAGGTATTTTGAGCTGATGGTTCCTGCAGAACTACATTCTTATCAAAAACCATTCCCACACAGCTTCAGTGTCTTTTTTTCAAATGTCAGAGCAGGACTACTAAGTTGTAACAAACTTATCCAAATAGGAAAGCAATTAAATCTCTATGAGAATATTACACATTTTGTAGGGCTCAAGCAATATATTAACTCAGTAGGGGATTATAGAATTTATATCCACCCACATTATGCTATGTTCTTTTTCATACAAGTGTCATTCTGGTTTTGTAGACGTGTTATGAAAAGATGAACTGCCACAATCCTCACCATCATTCTCTACAAGCTGTTCTCTGTCATTCATAGAATTAGACATTTTCTTAATAAACAAAAGGGTGGAAATCCAAATATGTTGTTGTCTGTCATTAAATACTGATATTAGCTAGCCTACGTTTAATGATAAATATAGCCTAAGGGTGAATGGCTGTGTTGGTTGTATTTTGCTTTCTGTAGTGGTAACCTATCCATTTCATTTCAATAGACTTGTTTATGATTTTCAGATATCTTTTTGACTAAGTTAGACCTATTTCAATGATAGTTGAATGATAGTAGGCTATAAGTCTTTATTAAAGCAAAAGTTTAAAAAAAACTTGGTTGAGTTAACAAAGGTTGGAGAGAGCTGACGATACAGCCCATGGTTTCAGTAACCCACTGATCTTTTTCTTGTCGTTTATCATGGAGCCTATCACAGATTTGCATGATAGTCGCCCCGTCGAAACTGCCCTCTCCCCACCTTTAACTGATGAGAAAGCTTCTCGCTCCGGCCGCACATGGCGCGCCACACCTCCTATACTGAGGCTGACAGGTGAGGCTGAGGCCACGCCCACCGGCAGGTTTCAGTCCGACTTGTTTTTTAAGACCAGATGTTTGGGCTGTCAAAACACACTGGCTAAACTACTACGCACAGTTTGCAAGTAAGGAGCGCACGCATCAACAAGCAGCAGCAGCAGCAATCATGCCGAGACGATCAACACAGGAGTGGATCAGGTTGTCCCTGCGGACCCCGGGCATCCTGATCTTCGGGATGGTCCTGGCTCCCTGCGGCTGGATCCTGGACCTGACCGCCACGGTGGCACCGAACTGGAGGACCCTGCAGCCGACCACCCTCCCGCCCAACGAGTTCATCCAGCAGGGCATCTGGGAAATCTGCAGGGGCAGCACGACCTCCCAAAGGCAGGACTGCTCGCTCCAGGACACGGATTACTTCGCACACGAGGTGATCCGGCCCGCTCAGGGGCTGATGGTGGCCTCGCTCATCGTGACTCTCATCGGGCTGGCCGTGGCCATCCCCGGGGTGCGCTGCTGGAAAGACCGGCCGAACTGGGTCGTGGCAGGCCTGGGCGGGCTGCTGATCTTCCTCTCGGGCGTCATGACCATCATCCCCATCGCCTGGTACACCCACGTCCTGACCCAAATCCCATCGGTGACCCCGCTGGTGAACGTGCAGGTGGGCTACTGCATCATCCTGGGATACATCGGCGGGATATTTGAAATCCTGGGCGGCTTCGTCATGTTCATCGGGATCTGCCGCTGCTGTGGAGGAAAGAACCGAGGAGAGGTGCGGGTGGATGAGCTCAGGCGCCAGCAGCACCAGCCCAAGCCGACGAGAACCATCACCGTGCCGTCCCTGGACCGGGCCAGGAGCAACGCCAGCAGCGTCCCCTACGCGAGGGACTCCATGGATGATGATGTCTCCTTCCCCCGGGCCAAGAGCCCCGCTCGGTCGGTCAACACCTCCGTCTCCGCCAGACCTTATGATGCTGACCTATGAGAAGCACATCTGCCACATCTGGAGGCTCACTAACACCCACAGCGAAAGGAAAAACAACTGGAGGATGGACATGTCTATTAGAAAACGGAACTGAGAGAGGGAACTGTGGTAATTACACTATGTATTAGGCCTGTCTGTCCAGGCTGCATGATCACAGTGAATTCTGGAATAGGTTAATACAAACTAACACCATAAAACCACTCCATAACACCCATAGTTGACTGTGAGAAATTAAATTAATTATTCAGTATCAAACGATCAAATATTCTATAAAATAGGTGTAAATTGTCTTTATTAAGTATAGCAGAATCTTTTTTAAAACCTTCTTTGAAAACTATTGTGGATTCTTGAAGGCATGGATCTAATATGTGTAGACTAATGAAGGACAGGGCCATGGCTGTGGCCACAGATGAGACTCATGATGGACTTAGCTTGGCCATGATTAATTGTCAAATGAAAGTATGACAGATGCTGCCTCAAGCTGTGTCAGGTCAGGGAAGTGAAGGACTCTGTCAGTTCAACAGGTTGTTGTGGAGAGAAAAGCTGCACTGCTGAGTAAACCTGAGATAAAGTGATGGCTGTCTTTAAAATTCTGCAGATAATGCTGAACTCCTTTTGTAAATAGTCTTTGTCTTTAAGGACGCTTTTCCTTATGTCTGCTTCATTTGGCTAATGCATGAACCCCCCCCTGATTTTTTATTGTAAATACTGTAACCTACCCTTATGCACTTTACAATTATGGCAGACCTTGCCGGCCACCTGCTGACAACATCAACATTGTTCTTGCTACAGTATGTGATCTAAGTGCTGTTTGATTAAATGTGCACTGTTTTTTCTGAATAACAGATGACTGTTAGTCTTTTTCATTGACATAACTCTTTAATTTGTTTTTTAAGTGGAGACGAGGTGAAAAGTAGCCTAAAGGTAAAGCAAGTAAGTAAAGAAAATAAAATTTAAAAAACAAATCTGATAATTGAAAAAAGCAGGAATAACAAGAAAACAACGATTCAAATACATGTTGACTTATGCTTGTCTTAGGGCTTTCTCTTAAGTGGATCAACTGTCTTATTGATACTGACACAAACACATCATTCATGAGGGCAAAGAGAGGTTCAAAGTCTGCCTTCAGTGTGGGAATCTAAACATTTCATGTTTAAGAGAAGCAGGCAAATATTTTATCATCCGACTAATTATATTATAATATTTTATCTATTATGTAACAACTCCTGTGCTGCCACAACCAGATTCATATAAGTTACTATTCAAACACACATATAAAACAAATATACAGCACAGGGATGTTTTCCGTCTCTGCCATCCACTCTGCTCCGTTTAAAACCGAACAGACAATGCAGACCGACCGGTTTGATAGGCTGGTCTCATTACTGGTCCAACAGCATTTCCTCTTCTGTTTAAACTGGCTCAACATCTCAAACAAGGCGACACTGTTGTGAACTATTATTGTCCCTGCTTCTGCTTGGCTTCCTGTGAGGCTTTCGTAGTTAAATTGCCACCCTCTCCCCCCCAGGAAATCATAATGCTGTTCTCCCTGCAGGACCTGTTACATGCCGTAGCTAATGACAGCTGAGTGAGAATAAGGCCGACACAGACTCTGGAGCAAAGCACTGACACTGACATGTGAGTGGATCAGCTCCAGCAGGAAAAGGTGGTGTTACTAAAAATGTTTTTGTTTTGTTTTTTACTTTCTGATTTCACGCAAACAGATTATTTAGTGAAACAGCCAATTTGTCATCCTATTGTGACTGTTTCAGTGTGACATTCCAACCAGGATACATTTTCTTAATAGTGTTTTAAAGTTAGCAAGTAAACTGAAAAGTTAAATCTTTCCAATTACAAATATGGGCAAAGCTCCTTAAGCAGTTTAAAGCATCTTTTTATTACAAAGGTGACAAATCAGCTGACTTTACCTCATGCGCCAACCCCCCACGGCACTGACATGCTCCTCTTTCTGCAAAACAAACATTGAACATGCAAAATCTGCTCAGCAGGTGTTAACCAGGCGTCATCGCCCTCATGGCAGGTCCTTCCAGGTCCTTGTTGAAACGGATACATATTTTCTCATATAACAAGCAGACACCGTTGAGCTCGGGCACTTTGCATGATGCCCTGTTGAGTTTAGGAAACACTGAAGTTTGTGCTATCGTGTCACTGGATACCAGGCAGAGTGCAGACAGGCAGCAGTTTGTGTTTGTGTGAAAAATACACATAGAGTTACAGTTGTTTGTTTTCACGGTGACACACACTTTGACACCTCACAGCAGCTTAGAGGAACGTTTTAACAACTTAATAATGAGAGCGACAAAACAGGTACTTTGGATCGTTATTATATACGTATATATTTGACAAAAAAGAGACAACTGTTCTGATCAATGTGTCTAATGTTGATACTAAACTCCATGATAACTTTTGCTTGTAAAGCAAAAATGCTGAACCTGTGGCAAATGAAGTCACACCAACAAATGACAGTTTGATGAGACAATTATGAACTGAGCTGTAAAACAAACTGATACTAAATATTGATCATCCAGATAAAATCAAATAGTTCTTGCATCTCATGTAAAATCAAACACAGTTAAACCAAATTACTTATGACATTAGAAAAGTTGTTTTTTTTCCCTGTTCTGGTAAAACCCTGGAAAATCCAACCTCAGAAAACGGACTAAAAGAAATCAAGCGCAACCATGTCAGTAAAATACTTTATTTACAACCAAATGTGGTGTTGTGGTGAAAGCTAGAGATAATACAAATGTATGATGATCATATGCATAAGAAATTTAGCACAGATGCACAAATGGACTTAATGAAAGTGTTTAAGACTTGGTAAACAGCACAATGAGCCAATTTTGTCACTGACAGTTTTCACCAGACTCATCATCTTGACAGGATTACTGTACTGTATGACACATGAAAAAAGCGAAAAAAGTAAAAATGGCTGTTGATAAAAAAAAAATAAAAAAAATAGACAATACAACAGTCTGTCCTATATTTCAGACATGTGCAGAACATCTATGTCTGGAAAGGAATTTTAAAATGAAGCAAAACAGGATCAGAGGAGGTGCTCACAACACAGTGGTTTCGGGTAGAGCTTAAAATAGCACTGTCTCTTTCTCTTGGTCAATACAATGCTGCACCTACAGAATCCAGAGCCAGATTAGACTAAGCCTAACAAATCATAATGATAATCAGCAAGTCATTGTTTCCATTGTTCACTGGGAGTTTGATGAACTAAAGTGTTTACTTTACTTGTCATTGTGTCAAATAAATTTAAGCAGGTATATTTACATAACTCATTAACATCAACTTGTGCATCTTGCTAATGGCTGTGGTTCTAGATAGTTCCAAATGGCACACAAAGCAGCATTTCAGTCAGTAGTGTACAAAAAAAGAAACAATACAGCAAAAGAAAGAAAAAAAAAGAGAAAAGAAGCACAACACTGGATAAGTGACGTTGCATAATTTGATTATAGGATTACCAATGTTAAAGCAGAAGTAAGCGATATTTTTGTGTTAATATAAGTCTTAAATAGTTATATCTTCCGACAGCAATCACTTACATAGAGTGTTTGGACCGAAACACGGGTCTGTCAGTCACTCTGTTCTGCTCTGAGCCGAGGAGAAAACTTTTCTCGTATCCTACAAGTTTTATCCAATGAGGAGAGAGAACGGCATGCAGGGCTGTGTGTGCAGCCAAGGGATGCGCGTGAATGTGGTGACATAGGGACGAGGACTGTTATGGTGCGTTCAAGGCAACTCGTATTTTTCCGACCTGTGAAGTCGATCTGGTACATAGACTGTAAAAAAAGACGTACTGGTACGAGTTCACAGGTCGGAAGTTACGAGTGGCCGTTATAGTGCACTTTCACAGGTAAAACAGGTCAGAAAAACACGAGTGGGTTGCCTGGAACAAAGTCGTAAGGTGTGACTTGAAGCTGTAATTTACGGTTTCAAAAGCCTGCCTGGAACGCAGCATTAGCCAAAACGACCGGATCGCTTACTTCTGCTTTAAAGAGACCCTGAGGAGTTTGCTTTTGATTACAAAAGAGTCTCATATTAAAGGGACAACGAGGAGTTTCTATTTGGTTATAAAAAAGTCTCACGTTAATGTGGATGAATCTCCGCTACCCACACTTGTCAATGGGCCCATTTTCGATAAATATATCGTTCTGTCTCTATCGTTATTTTGTTATTATTAGTGGTGGCGGAAATGCTGGTCGAGCCGACCAGCGTTTCCTTCGTGGCGAGTCATGAGAATAACGCCGCAGAATCGCCGTTTATGGTCAGAACTACGACGGTAACTGAACCTCTTTGAACCTCTGACTTTAATTATTGATGAATGAAAACATGAGTCCGTCTTGCGCCGGTCAAAGAATTTTACGGTGCGCGCGGAGGCTCATAAATGTAGTGTGAAAACGCTTCGCTTTTCCAAAACTCCTCGTTGTCCCTTTAATATAGAACGTAGAAAGTCTCTCTGGCTGGATCATGGAAAGTAGTAACATACTACATTTATAAAAGTGGTAACATACTACATTTATAAACAGCAGTTGACCAAAGAGCATCATGGTTTGTTTCTGGCAAAAAGAAAAAAGAAAAAAAAGAAACAATGATGCTGTTTAGGGAAAGATGATGGCTTTGGTTTAATGTAAATGAACAAGTTTAGTCGGAGGTGGCTACAAATTACTTCATTCTGTATTAAAGCACAATGCAATCTTTACCTAACATAACCATAAAAAGTGAAATAATGCTGTAGCCATGGGTTACATGTGGATAGTGTTTTGCAAGATTAGATATTTTACTGGTGCCTGTGAATATTTAAACAATATGTTCAGTATCAATGTATTTGTGCACCTTCAAAATATAAACATAATAATTCTCTTGTTGGCAGAAAATGAAATCAGAATTACATTATGTAGAAAATATAACAGTTTTTGCACATTAGTTGTACAGAGCAGAGGTGTCATTTTTAGTACACAGCAAAATAGGTTTTTCTGAGACTGATCTTTTGTTTATTCTTACTCAGTCATTAGCAGTAAATAATCATAGTAACAATTCTATAAATAACACTAAGTATACACACAGAAATAAATGAACTGGAAGTTCTGAACTTGTTTGTTCCATATACATAATACAAAAGTGGAAATCTAAAAGCATTTTATTGCTCCAATAAGCAAATAGCAATGACAAAACCACATTACCAAAACTGTTTCTTTCAGATGCCAATTGTTTTTTAGGAAAAATTACTTTTAATAACATTCCATCAGTTCAAGGTTCAAAATCCACCTCAATAAAATGCTGCTGTTAACACATGATTGTAAACCTACTACACCAGTCATCTGTTACCTGTCTGTGTGAACTACCTGAGTGCTCTGGAGATGTTTGTAGTTCATATATGTAGTATTTAAATGCAACAATGCTAAGTATGAAAAACATACTGCAGTGAAGTTGCATCACCATTATAAATGTTTTTTTTTTCTTTGGTAAATCACAATGGACTGGCAAGTATGCAGTATTTGGACAATAAGTGTAAATCAGGGTGTAGTTGGACAGAACAGTCTGAACGATCAGCTTTTAGTCTCTTTGTGGAATAAAAGTTCATTTTGTCACTTCAGTATTAGAGTTTCTGGTGCACTGCAACATTCTTCAAACGATGGTGGTCAAAGTCAGGTATTAAGGTAAAAACAAATAGACCTGATTCTGTAAGATTCATAGCCTACTTAAACTGTAAGATCACTGCGGAGAAAAGCTTACAGAAGCTCAACAGTCATGGTGTCATGGTTGACCTGGATGAGAATGAGAAAGTAAGTAACTGTTATCTTCTTAGATTTTTTGTCATTTCTCAGTTAAAGTGAGTGAATGCAGTTTCTGAACTTTCACAGATTTTACATTTTTTACATGCATCACATTTAGACACTCACATATTAAAGACGCATGCATTTTGTGATTTAAGGTAGCTGGTGGAAGTTTTGACCACTAGTAGTACCATAAAGCCATGTTGAGAGTCCAAAATTTATAATTACATAGTTGGCGGCACTAAAATGCCAAAATATTAGCTATGGTAAATGAATTACAGAAATTTTGCAAATCTCACTTATGAAACAATCTATTCTGGCACACTTTCCTCAAATGTAAAACAATACTCATGAACCGCCGTTTTCTTACCTCAGAGAAAATGGAGCTGTCTTCTCATTACACAGCAATGTTATAGCCCTGTTTCTCTGCCTCATGTCTCCTGTTGACAACAGGCAAAAACACACAATTACTTTTCTCATCTTATGTTGATGTTTGGTGAAAGCAAAACAGGTGAGCACTAATTGTTCACATGGCAACTCAAAGCAACAGTAGCCTACAATGTTAAGCGGGCAGGAAAGTGTCCAGACAAGGAGCATTAAACACAATAGTTCAACATCATACATTTCAGAAAGCATGCTTATTTGCCTTCTAGGCAAAAGTGAGATATCAGGACTGATATCAATGCTGTTTCTTGTGCCGCCCTGGAATGAGGACATAGGACTTAGTACAAAGACTGTCAGAGAAACTAGGTTAACTCTGTTTAAAGTTCTGTAGCATAACAATTAAAAAAAACAAACATGAGTTGCATGATATGGTCAGTTCCCCTTTTTTAAAATTATGTCCACATAGCATTGATTGAAGTGAATATGCCTTGAGATAGCTAATGTGTGTTATGATTCGGAGCTATACAATTATAAGCCTCCTCATGGGAGTCACCCAACCTTTTAAATGAGCTGTTCCAAAGTATAAATGTTATAGTATAGGCATTACACTTTAATGCTTAAAGAATAAGCCAGCGCCGATCCCGTGGGTTCCCCACTGCTCGAGCACCCACTGAATAGGTTGAGCACCCACTGGGGGCAGGGCCTAATTTGACTCGCAAATCAGAACTGGTTGCTACCTATTTGATCGGCTCCGGGACATCCACTGTCAATCAAAATCTTTAAATAAACCGTGAGTAATTTTATTTGTGGTCTGTCTGTGTTTTATTTCTCTTTGTCCTTTGGGGTTTAATGCAAAGAAATTACCTATAATATCATTCTTCAGTCTCAGTTTGAAAAGAAAGCAAACAAGCTCAAAACAACTCCTTCAAGACCAACAAGTCCCACAGGGAGGCCATGTCCTGTTCATGACACTGATGTAAATAACGTTACCTGTGATTCTTCTTTTGCCTCTGTCGCAACTTGGCAAATATGAAAGCCAGGATCAGCAGCCCGATGATGACGACCACCACGCTCAGGGTCAGCGGCAGACTCAACGCCCCGTTGACCGTATCGTCGCAAAACTCGCCACGGTATCCCAGATTACAGTCGCACACCAGGTCGCCGCCACCTCCCATAGGTACGACACAGGCGCCATGGCTGTTGCACTGAAGGTCCCCGCAGGTCGGCAGGTTGTAGTCGATGCCTCTCGGTTGGGGAAGGCCGGGGGTTGACATCACAGGAAGTGGGCCTGAAGGAGGAAATAAAGGAAGCAACTGGTAGATTCAGGGAGTGGAAGGGAGAATTGAAGAGGAGTGAGATGAATGGATGGATGAGACACACCCCGGAGCACAATAGATACAAAGGGATAAAAAACAAAGCTAGTAGCGACTCTCACTCTATAGTCTAACTTACTGGACTAGATTGCTTTAGGTCACATTGGATACAACAATGAGCCGCTATTGTAAAGACACCGGCCAGGGCTAGCTGGTTAGCATGCTAACCTCAGAGGAGGATGAGAGATTTACAAATCTTTTTAAAAATTACGTTCAAAAAACTGCAATCCCCTCGGCTTCCTCTGGGGGCTGGTGTCAGAAGGGAGCATTCCCCATAGACCCCATGTTAAAATTGCCGACTTTACATCCTCAGTAAACATGTTAAAAGCCTGGTGTCAGAACTTTTTTTTTTCTCAATCGATAGTTTCTACCCCCGCACACACTCTGAGGGGGGTGAATTTTTTTTTAACTCTACCGTTTTACTGTTATTAGGTTAAAACTTTGGCCAATTAGGGCGCGGAAACGTTGAGTGACAGGTCCGAGCAGCTCCGTGGACAGCTGCTTCGAGGCCAGTGGGCGGGTTCTCGGCCGGCCAATCCAACATGGCGCTGTTCAGGCCGCCATATTTGAGTCACAAAAACGACTCCCCAAAACCAATGGGTGACGTCACGGACGCTACGTCCATTCTTTTTACAGTCTATGCCTGGTACCAGTAGAAGGGGCGGGGCAAGCAGTGGTTCATTTGCATTTAAAGAGACAGGCACTTAAACCTGCCGTTCTGAACAGGGCTGTTTTGAGAGGATGAAAAAAGAGCCGTTATGTTTGATCCTTGGGGTATTTTGACCACAGCATGTCACAGACATGTCTTTAAGACACCTGGAAACTATTTTAATTTGTGGAAAAGGGGCATGATATGTCTCCTTTAAGTTTGAAGCTGAACTTGTAACGTTTCCTCTGAACTAAACAACTGTTAATGCTAACACTGGCTACATAGCAATAACTTCTCTGTGCAAAATAAATCATATTCCATGACTCTCTTTGTCCCTCTTTGCCAACATCAATTTGTTAGGGTACATTGCAATATGCTGCCTTCAGGCCCCTTCTAGAAATATCTGAATTATGTGCTGTATGAAGAAAGAACACATTGCAGGTAGGTATATGCCTCACAGGCTGATGATAATGGTTCTGCACTTATTCTTGAATCAAAATGGATCCAGTTCAGATACATGTAAAATGTGTGCTTCATCTTACTAATGATAAAAAAACAATTTAATAGAACTAAGTCTTGTTTTTATGTTTCTATTCCTAAGCTATTAAAACAACGACAAAAACAAACTAGGCCTATACTTTGCAGGGCAGCTTTGGTGTATTTTTACAAGGAAATTTCATTGCACACACAAACAGAACTGTGAGTTCCTTGTTGGACGGTGGCCCGCCCTCAAATATATTTTACTTTTAAATCACCACAAACAAATAACCAATACAACAAACATGGCAACCTGCCCAACAGCACACAATAGTTTAAGAGACTAACCCTGGACAATTAATCTAAGATAAAATTTTAACGATGGGGCCAAGTGTAATATCCAAATTGCAGGAGCTGTAATTTATCTCATAGGTATGGGCACAAAACAACAACAAAAAAACAATGTTCATGTTTATGTTGTTCATGTTTTTTCTGTTCTGTAGGCTATTGCGAGTGCAATATTTGCCAAACTACTGGCAATTTGTGGTTTGTTCCACTATGTCAGAGACAATTTGCAGTTGTTCTTTCCACATGATAAATCAGGTTGTAGTTTTATATCTCCATGGATTTCTTGTTTTATAAAATTTTCCAGGGTATTTTAGAAAGTGAACAGGATCACTGACTCAGCCTGAGCCAGAGCTGCTTGACATCAGCTCCTGTTAAACAAACACTGACCTTATAAAATGAGCTAACAAACTCTCAGTATGATTCGACCCCAGATAGATCGCTGAATGAAACAGTAGCCTTGTCTATTTCACAGTGATCTTACATAGCAAACAAAGTAGGACAATACATTCCTTTGCTATCATTGACATACTTTTAGTCATCTCTATTCTGAGCCACTAACTAGACTTCAGAAACCAAGTGTTGCATCACAGCCGCCTGTACCTTACATTTAGATGTGTGGGGGAAAAAAACACATTTCAAAGATTTAAGAGACAAGACTGACCATTATAGAAAACTCTCCAGCATAGTAGTTAACTGATAAGAGCAGTGGTGTTGAAGTCAATCTGCCTCTCAAAGCATCTCGTCAGTCAGGTTTCCCACCAACACAGGAAGGTTGTATTCAACACTGGCTTGAGGGCGTCAAAGAGGAAAATACAACAAAACAAAAACAGATTTACTCACAAAAACGAAGAATGGAGCTGTGGTGTCCCAAAATGTACCAACTTTAAGTTTCTCCTCTGTGCTCGTCCACTGCTCAGGTCTCCGGGTCCTTGAACAGAGAAACTGAAGTTCCTCTTTCACTGAGGGAATCTGCCACTAAAGGCACGGGGGGAAGAGGAAGAAAACTGAGACCTGTGAATACCTGCCTGCTTCTTTTTTTCTCACACACACACACACACACACAAAATCAGCTTCTCCTCCCTTCTGCTTTATCTTTGAACTGGCTTAGTCAAATACACAGTCACGCTCACACGAATTAGCCCTGTAGTAACTTCACATTTCACAAGGAGAGTTCTAATTATATGCTTAAGTGAACCACTGACTCATATGTAGGCACCTATCATGCCTAGAGGTCGCCAAATTAGGAATCACATAAACATAAAATATGCAAAGACAAGTTAAATGAATGTAGAAAAAGTTGAATATGGCTTTGATTTGATTGGCAACATACAAATTAAAACACACAATAACACATACGTGCACTCAAATGCGCACACACCCTTACTTGAGGACTATTATTCTGAAAAACAGTGGGTGTGTTCTCCAGACAGTGGGGGATGGAAGTACAGGGAGGCTAGTTGGGACAAGACAAACTGACATGCCTATATACCAAGCAGCAGCTCAGCATTGAGTAATTGTCAAACAATGCTTCAGTGTTTTGTTTCTCTCCTCATCTCTGTGCCACTTATGCAGTGTTTCAATATGGCCAAATTCTGAACATGGCGGTTGTTACAGTATGTCCACGTTGACAATGAAACAAGTTTGCTCGTAATGCTACATATTAATTTCAATGCTGCTGCTAATTTCAGATTTTATAATTGAGATGTGGCCTCACAAAACACACAAGTTAAAGACAAATAAAATGGAATACAATATATACATTAAAAAATTGTAGTTATCAGTTGTTAGTTAGTTGTCAGTTGTTACCAAGATTTAAACCCTAACCTCTATTAAGCCAGATCCACTGATAACAATGTTAGTAACATTGTCTGTTAATCTCCCTTGTTATTATTGGTTATTCTTATTATGGTTATTATTATATAAATATTATATATTTTTTAAAGATACATAGATGATACGAAATGTTGCCACATTGTTTTTGTTTAATCTGGTGTGACTGGTACTTATTGCCTAGCTATTGCAACATGACTCTGTGCTTTGCTCAGTGATCTATGATCTGTTGTCAGGCTTGTGTCCCGTGTCTGACTCATTCTCAAATTCTGCTTTTAAATCAAGAAATGTCTTGAACCTGTGTTATTTCACAGGATTAGTGACAACATGACCAAACAGGACAACACAACATCTCCTCTTTCCATTTGCTACCCATTGGACACACACCAGCATCTGAGCATAACACCTTTGCACATACTTCCTGGTTCGCCTTGCATGACACAAGGCAAACCAAAACATGCCTTAGGGATTAGACATCCTGTCTAACTTCAGAAAGCTCAGAGTCTGTCAGGTGGAGCTTGAGGATAGTTTGTGATTACTACTGACTATGGCTCTTAGTGATACAATGGATAGATGCACGTACTCAGTTGACACAGTTACACCATTGTGACATGGAAGTCACATGTAATGGAGGAAGTTGTAACTGATCTAACAAAAAGATTGGAATGAAAAAGATGAGACATTGTAGGGGACTCGTAGAATAACACTATAAAGACACAATCTGGTCACCAGCGTGCAACATACTGACAGACTGATGTTCATGTGACAGGATGAGCATCTGAGGTGTGTTCATAAGTCAGTATGTATGTCAACTATAGGTCCACCTTCTACACAGAGGTTAAAGTTACATACGTAAAAGACAAAGGACAGCCATACTAGGTTCAAGTTGAAAGGCTGGCTATATATTTCTGGAGGTGTAATTGTCACTCCTCCATCAAGCTTCATGTTGAGAGACAAGTTAAATTTTCTGCTTTTCAATGTAGTCGACTTTACAGGAAGTTAAAGGGCACTTCATCAACACACGCTTTCCGTTTGTCTTGGTCTTATCTAAGGTGATCTTGTGAGATTAATTTTCATCATATATCAACAGTACATAAGAAATGATTCTAATCTTGGTACACAGCTCTGATTTTAAATGGTGAAAATACTAAATTCAAATTAGAATCATCGATTTAACCTGCATATTTGTCAGGAGAAAATACTCTATTACAATAAAATGTGTGCAGTGCTGAAAAAAAAAATCATGATTCTCTTATTTTATTGTCGCCAGTTTTTATATGAAAGGTCAGGTTATGTTTATCAATTCCATGTACTGTACATGTGAGTAGCCAGCAGACTGTGAGAAACATGGAATCAGAGTATGTGCAAATGGATGCTCAAGTGATCAATTAAGTAGACCAATCACATGAAACATTCTTAGGATAGGTTTTGTAAGATCTCTAGACAAAAAGTGGACATCCTTCACCAGGAGAATAATAAATCAGGTAAAGACTGCGTCTGGGATAGCGAAAAATTAACAGACATGGCATGCAGGGGAGAGTTTCTAGAGGAAGCCTATGTTCTCGAGAAAACAAAGTTGTCAGTTTAAACTTTGCCATTGAGCACCTAGACAAACCAGAGGCCTTCTACAAGTCCATTCTCTGGACAGATGAGTCCAAATTATTATTTGGCCACAATGACAGGCACCGTGTTTTGAAGCAGCACTGTATGTATGATCTATTTACATTGAATTGCGCATACACATTACTGTACTCAGATGGGAGAAGTCACCCCAGGCAGAAATTGTTAAGATATTCAAAGAGACGTTCGTACTTTGTTTGCTTTCTCATCTCCTGGTATCACCGGAAAGAGGCGGAGTAAGATCACGCATGACTTGTGCACAAATCGACCGTGACAGACAGATTAGATGTCAAAATGTCACAAAGGGCTTCACCTCTACATCTACATGTCAAAGTTAAAACTTCGAAAGATCTGGTTTTAAAAAGTTGGTGCATGTGTGCTATGAAATAATGTCACCCATCTAAAGATCAAGAAAACATGAAATGTGAGATGTTGATGAAGATCCTCACGTCCTCCTTCCAACTTAGTTTCATTTTCTCTTGCTTGTACAGCCAGTCATGTGAAACAATCAGAAATTCAGCAGTAAATAAAGCTTGTACACACATGTCTGGTACCATCTCTGGACCAAGTCTAGCTACCAGGAAGTAACCTAACACAGAACTTGTTATGCCAAATATGTTTCTGTGGAAAAAGGAACCAAAGTGCCAAAAGGAAGCAGTTGGTTGAAATTGGTGTTAGTTTACAGACTGATAAGAGCATTTTGACAGTGACATGCTGTGACAGAAGAATAAGACACCAATACAGTATGACAAGCACACAAGTGTTTTTGGATGGTTTACAAGATTATTCTGCTTTTGGGAGGAACTGTTATGTGATCGAGCAACACATCAACTAAGCTCAACCCTGGTATAAGTGGAAATCAGCCTGCAGGTAGAGACAAAGATGTCCTTCGTCTCTGCTCAAGAGATGTTTGACATTCAGAGACACATGCTTCACACCTGACAGACATGCAAACATGATTAAGACAACACTGAAAAAATGTCCCCGCAGTAGAATCAGGAAGCTGAACTATAGACACATACTGCACATACAGTACTGTGTCAGAGAAACATGAAGTCACTGACTGTCAAATGACATAACAGCAACAGGACAATAATTAGATATGACAACATGTCTAACTGCTCAATGTCAGGGATGGGAGACGATTTCTGATTTTATTCTGTAGTGGTCAACTCTTCTATTTGAGATTTTGATTAATTCTGTCATTTTGCCTGAATCGACAGTCTTAAACACACCCCCTGCTGTGCAAGCTGTCCCTTCTTAAAATTGGTCTGAAACTGACCAATCAGCATTGGGGCAATTTCCCACATAGTCAGTGCAGCAGCTTATTAGAAATGTCTTTAGACTGAACCTTCAGATGTTATTTTCTTTGTTGAAGAGAGTTTAAATCAGAGACTGGCTGCTGGTTCATTTCATATCACTTTTATTACAAAACAAGTCAGAGTCACCACTTGAAAACTGCATTGCATCTGACCAAAAGTTTGGTAACAACCAGTCACCAGGTGTTTACTGGATACTTCCAAATCAGCGAATGCAGAAGTCTATTTAGGCTGAAGTGACTTTAATGGTAGTGAAGGGTTCTTCTTGTCTACTGGCGAGTCCAGCTCCTGAAAGAGAAGATCAGCAACTTTCCATTTAACATAAACAGAGCAGAAAACATCTGAAACCATGCAAAATAATGCATACTGTATGTTACATGTGCCAAAATGTAATAAGGAGAACTAATGTGCCATATTCTTAAATCCAGGAACATGTCTGTTCATGTATCCACATGTTTTTACCTCAGAGTCAGAATCATAGTGTTCACCAGGCAGGCCCATGTTGGCCATTAAAGTTTCTTTGTCAGTAGCTCTTCTTCGGATCGACGCCCATGCTCGCCTGTTGAAACAGAGGAACACAGGTCAAATGTGTATTATGTACATAGGCCACTAAGATCTGTAACAGTAATAAAATAGTTGGGAAGTTGTGCCGTGGTTCAATAGTCTCTTTAGGGTTCAATTCCAACCTGACACTATACTGCAGCAACTGATCATTTGTCCTCTCCGGCTCAAAAACAAACCAAAAAAAAAGTCTGAAATTTACAGAGCCCCTCAAGTCCTTTTTTTATTGTGTAAACAAGTTATTCATCTTTCCAAGAGATGCCATTGATGCATCTATTAATGCACAATCCATAAAGGGTTTCACTTGTGGTAATTTGCTCCCTTTGAATAGAACTGTCTCCATTTGCTTTTGAGGACATTTTCTTGGCATAAACATCCATACACACACACACACATTTCTTCCCTAGACCCTATTGTAATTGTTCCTGGAGGAAGTCAATGACACAACCTAAATCAGCTGAGCCGTTTCACTTCAGTGTGTGCCGTAAATGATTCCTGCTGATAAAAACCCTGTGTCTATGTGCAAGAGAAAAGTGGCTATTTCACTGTACCACATTAAAACTGAACATAATTAGCCAAGTTCTCTCCATTTTGGTGCCTGTCTGCATCTGAAGGTACTTGAGACACAAAGGTTTTACAATGACAAGATAATGAATGAAAAATAAACATTTGGCTGATTTTCTGGCCACTACTTATTTTCAAAGTGACTCCTTCAGGCACCTACGAGTGAATAAGAAAACACTCTGAGTAAATACCTTTTGGCAAAGATAAAAGCAGCACCCATCAACACAGCAATGAGACAGAAGACACCCAGGATGGCAGCTGCATGACTGTGCCCTGTTTCCGCTTCTTGGCAAAACTGTCCCTTGTAACCAGCCACACACTGGCAGCGTGTGACTTTGCCTTCTGTGATGCAGCGGCCATGACCGCTGCAGTGTTGGAGGTCACAGGAAGTGGAGCCTTTAACTGCTTTTTTGGAGCTGGGGTGAGGGGAGGACGGGGACAGGGGAGGACGGCTGCCACCAGCTTTGGGGCCGAAAGATGCTGAGTTTGTGTTTGGACCTGAAGAGAAAAAAATCAATGTTGGTGATTGTGCACCTAGAGAGGGCACATTATTAAAAATATACTGCTATAACTTATTATTAAAAATATTTAATATCCTTAGAGCCCCTGAAAAGTTGAGTATTTTTCTGTGATGTAAAATATTCATGGCTAAATAAGAAATACAGTTTAAAAGGAAAACATCTTTAGGTAATATCTATTGAGTGTTTAAAGCTTAAAGTTTTTAGGGCTTTTAATATTTTAGATTTCTCAGCTCTGAAGCACAGACGAACATGGTGTTTATCCTACAACTTCAGCAGCCTGCAGTGCAGAACCTTTGAAATTTATTTGTCTACAACTTCAAAAGAGAAAATCTGTTGGACTTGAGAGGGTTACTGAGTGATACCAGTTGCTACGCCAGAGCCTGGCTCTTGGATTTTTTTGGAGCCAAGTCAAAGTAGTTCCACTGCCACTTGGCTGTGAACTCACAGTCCTGTTCGTCAGACCGGTCATCACAGTCCATGTGTCCGTCGCAGAACTTGCTGCTGCTGACACACTTGCTTGCATCGTAGCAGGACTGTTCCCCAGCAGGACAGTCGGGCAGGGGGGCGCAGGAAGTGGCATTGAGACTGTAGAAGCCACGCCCACATTCACATGTCCAACCTCCAGGATGAGGCAGACACAGGTGGGCACACCCCCCATTGTTGTTGGAGCAGCCGTTTGTTCCTGGAGGAGATGGGCAAAACGAAATAAGAGTAATTTAGAAAACCAAAACCAGTCATGTCTGTGAGGAAGATGTGAGTCAATGCTTTCGATAAGTTAAGAATAAACATCACAGTTATCCAAGTGATGGGCACAGTTATTTACTGGTCAAACAACAATCTGCTTTGTTCATGTAAAAGACGCTTCCTGTTCCGAGATTGAGGAAATTAGTCTGGCTACTGTCCGGGTCATGTGAAAGAGGTGTGTCAACATGTGTCAATGGGAAATCATGTGGTATGAAAGAAGACATTTAGTTTTGGCATGTGTTAAAATGCACACCAACATGTATTAGTGTTGTGGAAAGACTTAAGTCACATGTCCTGTGCACGTGAATGTACAGACTGGTGACGAATTAGAGGAAAAACTCAAGTCGGACCAGAACAGCTTCTGTACTCCTTGGTGCTGCTGTCCTCTTTCTCCATGTCTGTTTTTATTAGAGCATCCTTTTCTGACCTAAGGGTCTGGACAGAACTGTCAAAAGTACATGCTTGAACTTTAGCTACTTTGAATGTGTTGGTCCAACCAGAAAACACAATTAGTTTCATTTACAAAAACACATTTTAGTCAAAATATATTTCCGAGACCAGACACGCATAATACTATGGCTTCAATTCTAGTTTAGCTGAAATAGTGCTCAAAATATGTATTCAAGATAATAAGACTGGTATTTCCATTTACAATGAAGCGTCTGCTCAAGTAGGCTAGTCGGTGCAGTATTCTGCAAAGTATTAATGATAGTAAATGTAGCTCCTTACAGACATAACGCCATTAAATGTTATTTGGCTGCAAAACCCTCACTGAGTGTGTGGCCCTGCGCGTATTCCTGTTAGTTGACATGAAAAAGACAAGCTTTGCTTTGAAGCTCCTCTTTTGCATATATTTATCTTGCAAGACGGCGCCACAGGTCAAGATAATAAGCAGGAGGGAACAGTGAGTGAGGGAGTGTGTTAGAGCTCCATTCATCATCGGTCTTTCCCACTGCAGCTCACACAGCAACAGGCCTCTGATCTTACAGCTCGCCAAGTCCCATCTCCCTGCAGGTATCACATCACTCTCATCTATTCAACGCAAACTGAGCCTAAGTGAGTCTTTTCATTCTGCCCAGGGTGTCTGATAACACACATTATCTGCTTCCTCCGTTAACAAACGGAAAACAAACTTGAGGTGGGAACATATGTGCTCAGGCGGTTTCATTCCTGCAGACGACTAACAAACAGGTTTGGCAACGTTTTGGGAATCAAGCCAACAGTGAGCTGCAAGCCTGTTGCCTGGTAGCATCACAAACCTGGGCAGTAAAGAGGATTTCAGTGTTGACGAGCCACTTTTACAAATTTCTTTGCTTTAACTTGCTTGTTTTTAATCTTTCATGGACAGGACTTTCAGTGTCTCCATCTGCTCCACAATCCTCTGATAAGTCAGAGCCAAGATTTTGTTCTATTTACAAATGTGCTGTTGTCTTGCTGATGGCTGCCAACTGTGTACAACGGTTTTTACCTACACACGAAAACAGATGCAGCATCACTGAGTTTTGGATGTAGTAGCAAGAGTGTCCTAGTTAGCAGTCATCTTCCTTTTAATTGCAAAACATATTTGACATCGACTTGATTGATTATCAGCCTGTAATGGAAGTGCTCAGTCATGCATCTTTAAATAGAAATCCCAAAAATGCACTTGCAACCATGAAATGCGTCACATTTCGTTCAGGTTACCGCAACCCCCCCCTCTTTTTTTCCCTGCCAATGTTCTCAAGTCTCCCACAAACTGCTGCTGCAAGCATTTTACTGGCAGAACAAAGAAACAAGATCCTATCGCTCCAGTCCTTGGGTCTCCATTCTGATTAAACTCCAGTTTTAAAATTAACTCTGAATTCTTATTAACTACTGTGCAAGTTCAGCTGGATTCAGCCCAAAGCCATTTTACTGATCTTTGTTGAACCTCACATGAGCCAGTGCTACAGAAGAAGCTCTTGTTCAACAGCCTATGCTGAGAAGTAAAGCTGGCCTTGCTTTTGATTCTGGGGTGACAGTTATGTTTGGCACTTTAAGTCTGAAATGTGTTATTTTCTCATTTATCTGCTCCATTGTAGGTGACTCCTCATCTCAGACACCTACCAGTCTGGCTGCTGTTGCTGTAGGCTCTCACTTCCACCATGCTGGTCTTTGTCTCAAACCACAGTTGGTTAGGCTGGAGACGATCACTGAACCACAGTTTGGTTACATCTGCATAAGATTGAAAAGGAAAGAAAAAAAAATCAAAACTGTTTGCAAGCATACAATGGTTCCTGCAAAGTACTCAACTTTCTGGGGTGCATTATCAGAAGCTCCAGAGTGTGCAGATTTTAGTAATAGTCAAAAAAAGGGAAACAGGTGGGATGGAGGAGGAGAACCAGATGATGATGAGAGGTGGAAGTTTAAATGTAGCACAGTAGAGTGCTGGGAACTAGTTAACTAAATAATTATTTGTCACATTAGTCTGTATCGCCATCTGCTGCCCGAAAAGAGAAAAGACAAATGAGAAGAAAGACCTTCAACTGCACAAGCAAGACTGAAAAGGCTAGTAAAGTGAGAGAACACACCAAGCCCAAAGGCAACATCATATTTGATTTACAGCCTAAAGAAAATAAAAATCTTAATAAAAAAGTATGTTGACTGACCTTTGTCCAGAGTGACCCAAAGGAGGATACCGTGAGTAAGTGTGAAGGAGATGAGCAGACCTGGTCCTGTTTTGTACTGCTTATAACCTGATCCATCCACTCCAATAGAGTTGATGACACCTTCGCCTGAGAATGAGCAATAAGACAGTCACGCCAGTAAACATTTAGTCTGAAGTTATAAAGCGTATGATGTTTTTATGCTTACCTGTGTCAGCCCAATAGATCATGGTTCCTTTACTGGCAAAGACCAGTGACGTAGGGATGCTCGACTTCCGCCACAGCACTGCTTTATTGCGGCCATCCATCCAGGCACAGTTCACCTCTGTCTGGCTCCTACCGCCGGCCACAGCTAGTGCTGTGTAGCAAAGTCGCCCGGATGGGGGATGCAGCGCGATGGAAGTGGTGCCCTGAGAGGACAAACATGATCTATGCTTTATGTAGCAAAGAAAATATTTGACTCCCCCAAAAAGTGCAGTCTTTTTTTATTTATTCAAATGTGGGCAGTACAGCAGAGCGTGCTTCACCTGCAGCGCCCCCTGCAGCAGAGAGGTGGTGTAGCCATCATGGCGGGAGGTCACATGAAGATCGGGCCTTGCACTGCTGCTCCAGTAGAGGTTAGAGGTCACCCAGTCTACTGCCAGAGCTGTGACTGTGTCATCCTTATGGGACAGAGAAGTTTAGTTTCCAGACTGTGACTCTGAAATCAACAACACTGTGAAGCATTAAAAACATGTCAAATCTGACTAAAAATGGTACAGTGTTTAAAACATAACATGAACACAACAAATTAGGCTTATTTCATGAACTACAACCAATGCTATCATCTTAGTCTTCCAAAAAAAAAAAAAAAAAAAAATCACAAAAAGCTTGAATACACATCAAATCATCATGTAATTAAGGCCTTCGATTCATTATTCCAGGATTTAAAAACTTCATTCATACCAACCTTCAGCTTGAGGATTTGTCCAGCAAGTGTCAGCTGCTGTTCTGACCTGGAGCCGCTTAGTTTCAGTACATCCACAGACCCTTGTCCTGCATCAGCCACATACAGAGAAAGCTCTCTGATGGATGCATCAAGCACCACGGCCTCAGTTACTCCAGGGAGGGTTAGAGCTCTGCCGCTGGGCATTTTTTTAAGAGCAACACCCTCTTGATGAATTGAGTGCAAGTAAATCTTGAAGTAGTGGGAGGACAAAAGAGGGAAGGAGAAAAATAAGCAAGAGGGAGATGAGAGAACAACACAAGAAGAAAAGTGTTAGCGTTAATACCCGAACAGGTCTACAATGAAATAAATATCTGACATCACAATGAAACAATTCACCTGATAGACTGTTGTTCGAGATAAAATCAGAATGAATGTTGACTCCATAGGTGGAGAGCATGTGATCTTGTCCTTGGACAGTAGCAGCCCCTTTGGGCATCGACAAACTGCAGTAAGCCCCCTCACCACAGGGGCCCCTGGTGCTCCCACCTTGCCCTTCTCCGCCGGGGCCAGCAGGCAGAGATGGGAGCACTGTAGCTGATCACAGGGGCTGGATATGGTGGGCTGAGAGAGGGCATGCATCAGCTGAGGAGAGAGGAAACGCATAAGGGTTTCATAGCTGGGCTGTGATTCTCCAAAAACACGTCAAAAGTGGATCTTGAAACCCATTTGTAAAAATACTTCAAAGTAATTTACTTGCAGAAGCTAAATACTCACTTTGAGTCCAAACGGCTGCCCCGGTCTCTTTAGCAGAACCTTCTGACCTTTTCCATTGTTCTTGTCAGCTGAGCGGATGGTTCTTCTCTTTGTGTCAGACCAGAAGACTCTGTCATTGAAGACCGCCACGGAGAAAGGGTTTGGGGTTTCGGCTAACTGCAGAATCTGGTGGGAGAAGGACATCGCCATCAACATTTGATAATAATGAGTAAAACTGTGTGGAACCCACTTGACCGGGGGTTTCCTCCTTCAAATAGCTCTCTACCTTGACATTGTCTCCATCCAGAGAGGCAGAGCCAATGCAGCGCAGCTTCTCATCAGCCCAGTAAACCCTGTTGTCCAGGAGGTCATAGGCCAAACTGACCGGCCAGCTCAGTGCTCGGCTCACCACCACCTTTCTCTTTGAACCATCCATACCAGCTCGCTCGATCTGAGGGGTGCTGCCGATTGCAGACCAGAGCATCAGGCTGAAAATGATCATTAATGCAATTAGGAAAGCGCTGTGGTGGTACATATCTTCATGTATTTTATATAAAACTACAGTGAACACCTTACCCTTTGTGGGGCAGCAACACCAATGAGCTCGGCTGCTCCAGATCTTCACCCAGGACCACAGTGTAGTCCTGAGATCTAAGTGTAGTGTCGCTGAGCTTCACGGCCAGAATCTGACCTACGAGTCCGTCCACCCAGTACAGGTTCTTACTGACCCAGTCTACTGCGATAAAATCTGACTTCACTCCTGTAACAGATCCCATTTGAATACTATTAAATTGTTTACAGACAGTAACAAAGTGCCTTAATTGACAGTGACTACAGTAAGAGTGCACTATATCAGGAACCAGGGACTGGCTCGCTTAATCATATGAAGTCATTTTCATTGTTCAGTTACAATTGTCATCACATGTCAAAATGTCTGCTATAAAAAAAAAAAGGTTAATTAAATCCTTTCACACAACAAACTACACAACTGTAGGGTTACTGCACCTTTGATGAGGGTGCCTTTGTTGTTTGAATCCCCCATGTCAGCCCAGCGGATGCTCTGATAGTCGGGGCTGAGCCAGTAAACTCTGCGTTGTGCCCAGTGGTAATCCAGGGAGAAGACCGGCCGACTGGAAGAGGAGAGAAGACGCAAAGTGCCGCTGTGGACTCCCAGCAGCAGCAACTCTGACTGCACTGATGCCAGAAGCAACGGTTCATCTGGAGATCGAGACATGACCAGAGTATAATAACAGCACCAAAAACATCCATGCTTAATTTCTATACTGTATCAAATGAATGAAACCTAGTAGCTGTAAGTCATACAATCTATCTAAAACATCTACATCTTGTATTTCAAGTAAATCAATCGTAGTTGATGGGGTTAAAGTGTGCACCACTATGACTAAGTAAACCAGAAACTCAGTCTTTCCCTCTACAAACAGCTCATTATTAATGAAGCCTACAGCACCTTTGGTCTTGCAGCTTTTGTTGTCAGGCTCCAGGTAAAAGCCAGGTTGGCAGTGACAGACATAGGACCCACGGGTGTTGAGGCAGGTGTGTTTGCATACAGCACTGGGCGTTTCATTGCACTCGTCAAGGTCCACACAGGACACGGAGTTGGACTGCACTTTGAAACCTGCCGCACAGTAACATCTCTGCAAAAGATGCACCAAGCAGGAATTAGCCACCAGTCACAAGTAAAGAATTGTGGCAGCCACTGTAAATAGATGAGTACCGAGGTCAAATTTAGCAACCTTGGACAGAAACGACCAGACAAACAGATTGCTGTGTAGGTACTGACCGCTCCATTTGGGGTGCTGACACAGTGGTGGTCACAGCGAGGAGCCGATGGGCTGGAGCAGTTGCGCTGACGGCATCCCACACCCTCGTCTGAGCTGTCAGCACAATTGGTGTAGCCGTTGCACAGCAGGCCAGGATCCACACACTCACCACTCCCACACTGGTAAAGGTGAGATGGGCATTTTCTCTGGCTGCCTGTGAAAACAGAGGCATTGATTTGCTTCAGAGAACTTCCAGAGTGACAGACATTGTGTGGGACATTTTTCTCCTTTTTCATTTTGTTTATGGGTTAAAAAAGAAGAAAAGAAATGTGCAGAGTGCAACCAGCTGTCTAACGCATGCATTTGAAGCAGAGAATGAACTGGCAGTGAGTATCAGAGTAAACATGCTCACATTTGTCTTCATCTGCATTATTGTGACAGTCCCTTTTCCCATCACACTTCCAGGAGAGAGGGATGCACTGACTGCTGTCTCCACACTGCCACTGGTATTCCCTGCACTTTGTTGGCGGTGTCGCACAGTTCTGGATACAAACAAGGAGACCAATATCTTAATCCTCCATTTTAAAAGCGAAACACTCAGGATGCATCATCATCACCTCATCACCTCTCCCCCTCCTCACCTTCTCATCTGACCCGTCTTTGCAGTCGTCCTCGCCGTCACAGAGCCACTCTTTCTGCAAGCACTCGTGGCTGTGTGGGCATCGGAGCTGCGTCAGGCAGCGTGGGGGTCTTGTGCAGTCCATTTCATCAGAGCGGTCACTGCAGTCGGCGTATCCATCACATCTCAGAGCCTCAGACACGCACTGACCGCTAGCACAGCGATACTGGTTCATTGTACAGGCCACCAAACCTGGGAAGAGGGAAGCAAAAATATGTATGTTGTGATGATTGTGAATGGGAATATCTTGTTTACCTTGATCCAAGTTGTTGTACAAATTCATGATGAAAGCCTCCTACCACACTTTTCCTCGTCTGACCCATCAGCGCAGTCTATCTCGCCATCACACAGAAAGGTCTTTGGTATACAGCGGGTGTTGTTGTCGCAGCGCTGATGGCAGCCCTCGCTCAGCTTTGAACAGTCCATTTCATCCGATCGGTCCTGACAGTCGTATTGCCCGTCACACACCTGCTCCGGTGGGATGCATCGATTTCCGTGAGAACACTGGAACTCACCTGAGGAGGAGCAAAAAGAAACGTGTGAAATACTGTCGACACAAAACTGTAATCTTTCACATGCACCACACTCACTGATTCAGCAGTGATACCAGTTCATTAACACATAAGCACTATTTTTTTCCCCTACATCAGCAGCAAAACAAACCTGCTTTGCACTTGGCATCACATCCCTCTTCGTCCGATCCATCCTTGCAGTCCCTCTCTCCATCGCACACATGGCTGTACATAACACAGTCCAGGCCGTCTTTACATGGCTTGAAACCTTTGCGACACCTCAGAGGGGCTGACCTGGCATTGGATGCTGTGCAGAAAGATAAATATACATTTAATGGGGTAAGAAGACAATTAGATTATGAGAGATGTGTAAATGATCAAGACAGATCGTTTCTTGAATAATGGTTACAGAGTGGCCTGGCTAAATATTTGGTAGTGAGTAGTTGCTGCTAACTAGATAATAGTCTGTATGTGTTTGTGTAGGTTGACATCAAGTGGTGTTATGGTTCTGGTGTTTTGAGTGTCTGACAAAGTGTAGCTAGGTGGTCTTTATGGTGTTCTGAACAGCTGCTGACAGCTGCTGATTGAGAGTAATGGAGATGGGGTTGGTGGGTAGAGGTGATGATTATATTAGTGATTGCCATGTTTATTCAACTGCAATAGCTGACTGCTGTGACAAATAAAATGTTCTTGTTAATTATCAACTGCTTCTACACTGTATTATTGTTGTGCTGAATTTCTCTGAATGTTTTCTTACAGGGAGCAGGAGAATCTGCTGATCGACACTGCCTCTCATCCGAGCCGTCTGGACAGTGTGCACGGCCATC
The DNA here is from genome assembly GCF_045865225.1 of Trachurus japonicus. Taxonomy (NCBI): domain Eukaryota; kingdom Metazoa; phylum Chordata; class Actinopteri; order Carangiformes; family Carangidae; genus Trachurus; species Trachurus japonicus. The sequence continues at coordinate 16,770,640 of NC_140918.1, forward strand.
ACACACTTCCATCCTGGAGACACACTTCCTCCGGTCGCTGCACATGAAGTCATCTGATGTGCAGGATGGAAGTAGCCAATATGTTCATATAGTTATACTGTATGATTCAATATACTGATACAAGCTCTGTGAAAATATAGCATCTTCTCTGACAGCATTAGCTGGCTGGGTAGGTAAGGTGCAGCTACTTTTATGATAGCGGCTTTTATGATAACGGCTAAAGTCAGACTTACCCTTGTTTTCACACCGGACCACACAACCATTTTCATCAAATCCATCAGGACAATCTTTTTGTCCATCACACAGCTGATCGTCAGAGATGCACAGAGATGAACCTGGGCAGAGAACTGAGGGAGCAACGCAAGCTGGTGTGGACGTGGGGACAGTAGGTTTAGTTGTTTCAGTTGTAGTGGCAGCTGCGTCTAGAAAGGTGAAAACAAACCGTTACTGGTGAAAATATTTCACAGGTCCCACCTATTGTCAGGGTTAGTGATAATGTTTTTTAATGTTAAGCTTCTGTGAAGGTAACACAACCACACTGGTATTGTGAGGACTTACCACAGCCCACCTCATCTGTCCCATCCAGGCAGTCTCTCTCCCCATCGCACAGGAACTTCTTTGGGATGCAGCGCTTGCCGTCAGCACAATGATACTCGCAGCTCTTGGTCCGCTCCAAGCAGTTCTGTTCATCCGACTGGTCACGGCACTGAGACCTCCCATCACACACCTGAGCCACAGGGATGCACATCTTCCCATGGGAGCACTGGAACTCACCTGGGGTGGAGTACAATTAAACAATGTGAGCATTTGTAGGAAACTGCATTAAGTTACAGTGGCAGTGTTCAGAAAGTTTGAAATTTGGTTATTATATGTTGAGTGTTTCAATTTAAAAAAGAAACCTTGTCTGCAGGTTTCTGAGCATCCCTGCTCATCAGATCCGTCCATGCAGTCTTTCTCTCCATCACAGACGTGGGAGTATAAAACGCACTCTGTGCCATCATTACATGGCCTGGAGCCTACACGGCACTTCAGGACATTGGCCCGAGATTCAGGAGCGGATACACTGCGGAGACAGTCGACCTCATCTGATCCATCGTGACAATGAGAGCGACCATCACAAACCTGAATCTTCGAGACGCAGCTCCTACGATCCTCGCAGAGAAACTCTGAAGAAGAAAACATTTAACATGTTCCATTTTCCAGTGTGTTTGAAATCAGAGGAAAACACTGTCCATTAATCAGTAGCTTACGACCGTAAGGGCATCTTGTCACACAGTCCTCATCAGACCCATCAGGGCAGTCTTTTTTTCCATCACACAGCTGTGTTGGGTTGATGCATAAAGATGAATCTGGACACAGAACTGAAGGACTGGTGCAGGGTGGCTTGATGGGAGACCGGGTCAAGGGTTTGACAGGTGAGTAGGATTCGGTTAAGATGAGATTGTCTGCAGCATCTGAAAAATGATAGACAATGTCAGTAAGACAATGATATATTGCAGATTTACAATGTAACTTCTGTTACATCAGTATAATAACATTAAAACAAAATGTTTAATAATCTAATTGTAAATTACTAAACATAATTGTAATATGCCTTCAACTAATCGCCAACAGGTCTGACCAACTCATCTCACAAAGTCCTACTACTAAATCTAAGCTGTCAAGCAGAAGTGGAAAGACAAATCAGAAGTGGCATTCTGGTTACCAAGGAACACAGGCTGAATAGCTACAATAGATGGGGGATTTTGCCATGTGAAACAATGTTACTAAGCTAAGCTTTTGATCATCAAATCTGAGGGCTTGTCTGCTTCTCTGGCTACAGTGGCCTGTGGTCATCTACAAACACTTCCACTTTGACTAGAAACTCACCACATCCTTCTTCATCTGATCCATCCCGACAGTCTCTCTCTCCATCACACACGTGACTGAAGAGAACACAGTCTGATCCATCGCTGCAAAGTCTGGAGCCTCTGCGACACTTCAGGACGTTGGTGCGAGGTGCTGGAGTTACTACACTCGGACAATTGATCTCATCTGAGCCGTCGAGGCAGTGAGAGCGACCGTCACAAACCAGGCTCTTTGAGACGCAGCTTCGACGGTCCCGGCAGCGGAAGTCAGCTGGGGAGAGAAAACAAGCTTTCAAAGACCGAACTGCAACAAATTTACCGTGGTTGCTTAGACTTTACAGCAACTTGACAATGTTATATTAGTTCACACCTATTTTTGATGAAGGCAATCTTTTATCTACAGAGCCCATAACTACTTACTCTTATAGGGGCATTTTTTCACACATTTTTCATCAGATCCATCAGGACAGTCTCTCTTCCCATCACACATCTGTGTTGGGTTGATGCATAGAGAAGAACCTGGACACAGAACTGAGGGACTGGTGCAGGGTGGCTTGGTGGGAGCCTCAGTGACTGGCTCAACAGGTGCAGGAGGTTTATCCAAGTTTTCTACAAGAATGGTAGTAATGGGAGTGTCGGGAGTATCTGTAGCATCTAGAAGTATTATATAAGAGTTAGTAGGAGAAGGTAAAGCAACCAGCAAATTGAGCTTCTCTAGAAAGTATCTGAAACCTTTGTAGAAGTAATCTTTGAATAAAACTCACCGCATTCCTCTTCATCTGATCCATCCCGACAGTCTCTCTCTCCATCACAAACGTGACTGAAGAGAACACATTCTGACCCATCTCTGCAAAGTCTGGAGCCTCTGCGACACTTCAGGACGTTGGCCCGAGGTGCTGAAGTTACTACACTAGGACAATTGATCTCATCTGAGCCGTCGAGGCAGTGAGAGCGACCGTCACAAACCAGACTCTTTGAGACGCAGCTTCGACGGTCCCGGCAGCGGAAGTCAGCTGTGGAGAGAAAAGAAATATTCAAAAACCAAAAATCCATAAAATTTGTTCTGACACTTAAAATTTACAATGACTTGACATGTTATATTAGTTCACACCAAATCTTGATGAGCAATGTTTGTTGGAAAAGTCAGAAAAAACAACAATCTAACAAAAATAAGAGTCAATGTTTCCAGTGTGACACCTGTACTTCATATCTACAGAGCTCATAAACTGACTACTTACTCTTATAGGGGCATTTTTTCACACATTTTTCATCCGATCCATCAGGACAGTCTCTCTTCCCATCACACATCTGTGTGGGGTTGATGCATAGAGAAGAACCTGGACACAGAACTAAGGGACTGGTGCAGGGTGGCTTGGTGGGAGCCTCAGTGACTGGCTCAACAGGCACAGGAGGTTTATCCAAGTTTTCTGTAAGAGTGGTCGTGGGAGTCTCTGTAGTATCTAGAAGTATTATACAACAGTAAGTAGGCAAAATGCAGAGCAAACAGCAGATTCAGCCTATAATCAAAAACGTTATAGAAGCATTCTGTGCATAAAACTCACCACATCCTTGCTCATCTGATCCATCCCGACAGTCTCTCTCTCCATCACAAACATGACTTAAAAGAACACATTCAGTCCAATCATGACAGGGTCTGGAGCCCCTGCGACACCTCAGGAGGTTAGTAGGTTCTGCTGGAGCAGCTACACCCGCACAGCCGACTTCGTCTGATCCATCGTGGCAGTGAGAGCGACCGTCACAAACCAGACTCTTTGAGACGCAGCTCCGACGGTCTTTGCAGCGAAAATCGTCTGACAGAAATTTAGAAATGAAGATTTCCAAAGACACATTTAAAGTGCAAAATAAACCATAAAAAAATACAAAATTTGGGACAAAAACACACTCCAGATTTATGACTAACCTTTTGAGGGACATCTTTTCACACAGTTCTTTTCATCAAAGCCATCAGGACAGTCTTTACGGCCATCGCAGAACTGGCTCGGAGAGATGCAAAGGAAAACAGAAGAGGAAGGACAGAGCATAGACGGGCTGCGGCAGGCTGGAAGAGTCTGGGCCGAAGGTGTAGTAGGAGGCAGCGGAGGAGGCAGTTGCTTTGATGAACCGATGTTAGGTCTAGCTGGAGTTGTGGTCTCTGCTGTGGCATCTTCAATATATAAAATCACATATTTAAGATTAAATTGTTATTCATTAATTTATTAGATATTGTATTGGAGACTTTGGCTTTGGAAACTTACCACATTCTTCTTCATCTGATCCATCTTTACAGTCCATCTCTCCATCACACACATGGCTGTATAAAACACAATCTAAGCCATCCTTACATGGCTTTGAGCCCCTGCGACATCTCAGGACATTTGCCTGAATTGTAGCGGGAGTTATGGTCGGACAGTCAACTTCATCTGAACCATCGTGGCAATGAGAGCGACCGTCGCAAACGAGATTCCTGGCGATGCAGATTCTACGGTCGCTGCACATGAAATCCTCTACAAATAACAGTGAAGGCAGAAAAGATTAGAAATTCTCATAAAGGAGGACACACCAGTTGACAGCAAGTCATTATGCAGATCTAAAACCTCCATGTAACACACATTCACCACTCTTTCTGAGATTGTACCTTTGGATGGACACGTGCTAACACAAGCCTCCTCGTCATCTCCATCAGGACAGTCTTTTTTACCGTCACACAGCTGGGCTTGTGCAAGGCAGACTGATGAGCGCCGGCACAGCACAGATGGTTTGTTGCACACTGGAGCACTCGGCACTGTGGAGAGTTAACAGAACTAAGGGCGATTAAAATTAACGTACATCAAAACATGACTTTGGGTTTTAAAATGTCTGACCTGTACGAACATCCCCGAGTGCAGTGATAACACTCATCACTTGACCTCTCACAGGCATGTCTTGGATGCCTTTCCCATTACGTCGATCCCACAGAGTTACGACATTGTCAGAAAGGGACAACAGGAAGGGCTCCATGGCAGCAACAACTGAGCCTGAAATGTTCCATCGTCTTCCAGCTTGGTGTCTTCTCTGTTGCAGCAAACCCAGCGTCGCCAGGCCTGTAAGAGGGTCAACACTCAGCAGGTCTGCACCATAGAAAGACCTCTAAAATATTTATGTTTGGGAATGACTCTGTGATGAGAAATAACATGTTATATCACAATGGTGAATGAGCGTCACAACCAACCTGCTCTTTTTGAGTTCCAGAGCAGACTGTTGGCCCTGAGGTCAAAGGCGATGTTCCCACTGATTCCTCCTGCCAGCTGCAGTAGTACTTTGGTTTTGCCTCCCATCATGCTCATGGTGAAGATCTGTCCGTCCTCCAGCCAGAGGAGGCCACCTCTGAGCCAGTCCAGAAAAAAGTCTTGAATCTCCTTTGTGGTGTGGTACAGCTGCTGAGGGTAGTTACTGTCCGCTGCAGTGATGCCGATGCTGTGTTGGTCACATGAAACCCAATAAAGGCTCCCAGTCCTCTGGTCTAGTTTTATCAGACAAACTAAAAGAACAAAAAGACATAACACAAAGAAGGTTGTCAACTAATGTGGCAAAGAAATTCAGCTCTTTCCAATGGGGCTGATATTAATGATTTATCTAAGTTACTAATGAACAGTGGAATTCATCATTAATTTCAATTTACAGAGATGCAAAACATTTTTAAAAGTAGAAAATCTTTACATTTGACAACCTGGAGTCATTGTTTGTTTGACCCCCTACATTTGTACAAGCGCAAACCTGGCAACGGTGTTGGGACCATCTCAGTCTTGACCTGGGTTAGACTGGTGCGTTGAACGTGGCCAGTTTGGTTGGCCCAGTACAGCCAGTCTCTCTTCCAGTCCAGATCAAATGACAAGATGCCGTCGTCAGTAGTAAACAGCTGGGTTTCAGATGACTGCTTGCCTGTAAACTCCAACAGGTTGATGCTGGTAATGGTAGCGTATATAAATCTTGGATCTGTGGAACAGAAAAGATTTTAATGACACAGTTTTCCTTACTGAGTTACAACAGGGATGTCGATAACATACTGTATATATTTCTATACATTCAAAGATTTCTACCCATTCGCTGGGCTATAATTTTGGAATGAAAATGGCTCCAGTTTCCTTAAATGAAATGAAAAAAGGGAAAGCTTGTGACTTAAAGAAACTAAAACCAGCAGCCTTTGCTAAAATGTATTACATCTCCATTAGACACAAGAAAAAGCCATAAAGATGCATATTATAATTGACATTTGACATGAGAAAATGTAATTAGGATAAACCTACATTCACATGTCCCATCAAGCAACAGTACTTTGAAGTTTGGACAAGCACAGGTGAACCCAACAGGGTTAGCTCTAGTTAGCTGGCAGAGTTGGCAAGGAGTGTTTGCACATGCAGAAGAACCTGATGAGAACAAAGTGAGAAATTAAATGAGATCAAGATATGGTTTTATGCAAAAAACTGTAAAAACTCTGTAACAGGTTTTATCTTTGTACATGAACCTATATACAATACCAAACAAGGTCAGAGTAAATACACTTAGAAAACCTGTAATTTATCTTGGCAATCAATAAATCAAAAGCTCCCTCACCTCAAACATCAATTCAGAGGGAATATTATACAGATATAAAAACATCAGTTTCTCCATTTGGTACCTTGAGGCTGCTGTAGCTCATGATAAGCAGTTAACAGTGGCAGCTGAGCTTTCCAAAGAAATTTCTTCTGGTTTGTTTGGTTTGGTGAAACCTGCCACAGCCCTTTGTCATCAGCCAAGTAAAATAAACTTTCAAACACAGCCAGGCTGAGAGGCGCTCTCCTGTTGAACAGTCCTGTGAAGGAGTAACGGCCGGTCCCATCCACCTTCACCGTCTCTATAGACTGAAAAAGAGTTCATTACTACGTATTGCAGAACATCTGTATTCACTTATCAATATCCTTTCATATGTGAATACAGGTGCATGTTGATATAAACGCAAAATATTTCTCTGAAGCAGTAATACATTTCATACAGTAATTAGAACTGACAACAAACTCAAGGCTAGTAATTGTTTGGCCCTATTTATTTATTTCATATTTAGTTATGAGAAGAATGTTTTCTAGAGGAAATTTCTGCATGCTAGTTTGAGATAATAGAGAGTGTGTAGGAAATATACCAAGTCAATTTTGTGAATCAGGGCCCTTTGTGTAAACAATGCTAGATTCCATTTTATCAGAAGCCAGGCACTGGTTTCATATCAACTTCATATCTTATTTCTTTTTGAGCTTTTATCAGCGATAAAAATGAATTTTCGTGCTTGTGTTTCTACTAAACTCACTCAACTTAACCCCGAGACCCATTTTGCTTCAAGATGAATTGCTTATCAATTGCCAATTACCAATTACCATTGCTTGCTACATTTTGAAAGTTACACTGTCATTTATCTCAACCTAAAATTGTGCAGACTTTCACTATCATGAAACAAAGATGTACTGCTATACTCCATCGTGTATTTTCTGTCTGTAGCTCACCTTCTTGAAGTCACTGATCCAGTACAGCCTTCTGGCAGCCACGTCAGCAGTGAGGCCGTGAGCAGACTGAGCAGTGAGGACTGACACAGAGCTTCTTTCCGACGCATCCATCCATGACTTCTCTAATGTCACCCTGTCACCTGGGCCGGCGTTGATCCAGAACATCAAACTACAGGAGCAGGGACCAGAGAATTTAAATACAACCACCCAGTGTATCAGCTTTTAAATTACAGTAATGGTGGCTGGATTTACATGTGTAGAGTCTGTCGAATCAAACATTTCAATTCAACTGTACAGTTGAACTTTTATCAATTTCCATAGAAATAAGAGGGAAAATACGCAGAAGTGGAGAGAAGAATTAACATTTCACTGAGGGCATAATTAACCTTTATGAAAAACAGCTCACCTACTATGAAATTAAAAGGGGAAAAATGACTACATTAAAAGAAAATGTGATGTAACTGACAAACCTCTCCACAGGTACAAGCACCAGATCTGATGGGGCGATGTTTTTGCTCAGCAGAGTAGTGTAACTAGTCCCATCAGCTGCCAGCATGTAGATTGTCTCAGTCTTCTGATTGGTCCAGTACAGGTTTCCATTCAGCCAATCACAAGCTAGGCTTTTAATTCCAGGGTCACCTGTTTAGAAATCAGGGAAACGTGTTTAGATGTGTTGCTGCTTCTGCAGATATGAGCTAAATGTGGACAAAATGAATTTCATCTTGAGCCACAACTGGAGCATGATATGAGCCTGAAGCAGTACCGACTGTACAACAATTCACAGGGCATCAGGCTGTGTACGAGGCATCATGTTCAAACATATTAGGTTTTAAGAGACAAAATACTCAAGTGCTGTACAGTTTGCTCAAAAACAAAGTATGTGATTTAACAATTAAATGTTTTTTTTTTTCATGACATTAAAATCCAGTGTAGCTATGATATCTAAATGCAAAAACAATTTATGAGCCAATGTCTGTATTATCCCAATGGTTTCCAAACTGCAAACACTGTTGAAGGTTAAACCTGAGGAAGTGAAGATTATCCGGAGAGGATGGGAAATCAAACACTTCACTGCTGTTTTTACATGAGACCTGATGTTTTTTCCATGTTTTTATAAATATTTTATAAAATTCTACCAACAAAATACAGAAGAAACATAACACTGCACTGGCAGACAACTGCAACTTCACGCTCCCCTGCTCCAGTTAATTCATACACCATGTATATAACTTGACATAGTCATAAACACACAGCCAGCTGTATTTTTACAATGTCTTGGTCTTGTAAAAAAATTAAAAAACTCAATAAAAGTTGAATCATAAAACAATAAACACACAGCCAGCTGTATTTTTACAATGTCTTAAACACACAATTTGTTCGACTGACCAGTGTAGGTTGTCCGGCTTTGCTTTCCATCACTTTTGTAAATGCTGCCACGGCTGTCAGCCCAGAAGTACCACCCACGGGCAACATCAAACGCCAAGGCCACTGGATCAGACACTGGAGACTGGATAACTTCAAACTGTTGAGACTTCACATTCAACAGCCCGATAGAATTCCTCTGCACTGTCAGCAGTCGGGTAGCATTATCTGGACACATTCATAGATGAGTATAAAGTTGGTGAGCATTTGAACTGAGCAAAAGATATGGATGACCATTCAATTATATGTGCACCTCATTAAATTAATCATGTTTTTATCACTAAGGTTTGATAGCTTTCATCTCATCTTCAATGGCTTAAATTACTTGTTCAATTCTTTGTTCTCACAGATTTTCTTTTTCTTATTTCTTTTGTTATTAACTCAGGCCCATCAATAGCCTATTAACATGTCACTTATCTTTTGTTCAAGTGCATCTCATGACGTTTGTTCTTGGGTTTGATCTTTTCAGAGGGTGAAACTAAATCCAGACTAAAGTCACATTATATACTAAATCTTACACAAGCTGTGGCTCCTAACCAGGGTTTGTGCCAACATATTGTTCAATGTGCAAAAACATCTGTCTCGTAGTATTCAGTGTATTATTACTTGTCTCTACTTAGATTTTAGACTGCTAACATTCTTTGTGGACAGCAAGGTAAGAATTCATTGTACGGGGAAACACGTTTTCTACTGTGCATATGATAATAAACACTTTGAATTTGAACTCCCTGGTTCCCTAATGTTAGATGAGTTGGGGAAACCCTGTCTCATTACCTGTTGCTAAACATGTGGATCCTCCAGTCAGTTTGAAGCCATCTCTGCAGTGGCAAAAGTAGGAGCCAATGGTGTTGGTGCAGTGATGCATACATGGAGACAAAGGTGAGGCACATTCATCCAAATCTGTGGAGGAAAAGTGGCTTTTAGCTTCACAGGAATTAGTTTTCATACAGTCTCTGAACACTCACCATTCTTTTATAGTTTTTCCATTTTGCTAATGTAACTAATAACAGCTCCAGGACAGTACTGTAATGGACAAAGCCATTCAAGACGGCTATACTTTGTTTTTTTTCTGTTCGTGAGTATTTTTGTAATAGAATGCTTATGAAAAATAAAAATCAAGAACATTCAAAGTGAGTAATGTGGTATTTTCAGACCACACAAACCTTGGCACACTGCTCCATTGGCAGAGAGTTTATATCCAACAGGACAGGCACAGAGAGCACCCCAGGGCTCGTCAACACACACATGGCTACAGCCGCCGTTGTTCATGGAGCAAATACGACCTACAAGACGTCCCACATGAAACAGTACATACAGATCTAAATTCCTTCATAACAAGCATTTCAGTGAATCACATTTATGAAGATTGATAAACCCTGTCAGCAACGTGTCAGGTTGTTTGATGCAGCATTTTCCATAATTGAAAATCATGTGTCAAACCTTACCACAGGTTATGGGCTCGTCGCTGCCATCTGAACAGTGAACCTGTCCGTCACACCTCTCTTCAGGAGACAGACATGTCCCATCAGGACACCGTGTGCTGCTCTCACCACACAGGCCTGAAACAGATCAGATAATCAGCCCATTAATTCAATAGCCACCCTGTGTGCTGTGTGTAAGGGACCACCTGGTTCGGTTTTAATTACAGAAAAAAGGCCAGATTGTGTAGATACATTTTGCTTTGAAAAAAAATCCGGTGGAATTCAGCCTGCTAATCTTTCTCACCACAGTCCTCTTCGTCAGAGTTGTCCATGCAGTCGTTCAGTCCGTTGCAGCGCAGCTCTTTGGGGACACACATGTGGTTTCGACAGGTCCAGTCCGAGTCCAAACAGCCTTCAGTGGTTGCACAGTTCTCCTCATCTGAGCCGGTGGGACACTGGTTTTGTCCGTCACAGCGGGCCGACGCATCAACACAGCCGACAGAGTCCACACAAGGAAACTGACCCACGGGACATCCAGGGGAGCCTGATGGTGCTGGAGGAAAGAAAATAAGAGACAATGATTGGAAATGCACCAAAGGGGAAGAGGAGAAGTAAAATTAATAAATAGAAACTAATTTGTCTCCATCTATAACTCAGTACAACTCATATTGTAACTTCAGAAAGAGGCAGATGTATCCTATCTTATCTGCTCCACTAAAAGTAGCTTTCTTCTTAAATATGCTGTTAAATATTTTGGACACTCTTCTACATTTATTTGCCATTTGTAGAAGAGGAGGAAGTACATTACCAGCACAGTCCATTTCATCAGATCCATCCAGACAGTCTCCATCTCCATCACATCTCCACTCATCAGGGATGCAGCTTCCATCATCACACCGCCACTGGCCTTGATGGCATCCCAACTGTCCTACAAACACAGACACACAAAGTACAAACAAGACATTATGCTGGATGGAAGTCTATAAAATATGACAGGCCTCTGTTACTGTTTGAGTTAAAGTCACGGACAAGATGAATTATTTCTTCTGACTAAATTATAGTTTTGTAACATTAACCAATTTAGGGAAAAGTGCTCTGATACAAAATTGGAAACAGAATAGAAAAAACCCACCATCAAACATTACAAATTCTGTTTTTGATAGAAATTCCCTAGAAGTCAGACCCAGGGGTTTAATTTGCTCAACAATGAGAGCAAGCCAATACAAATCCTGCTGAAGCTGAAAGTTCCTTGTTGTGGTTCACATCTGGGACAAAGAGGATTTAAAAGAAAAACAAACATCTCAAATTGACATGGTTCAAGATTTACACAACCCCGACCTAAGGTCCTGTTCAAGAACAATGTTGTATATTTGTCCCAAAAGGATTTTACAATTGATCCAGCATCTTTATTACCAAGACAGACAGATTGGTAAGGGAAAAAAAGAAAACCCTTCAACACCAGAAATGGATCAACTCACAGTACAGTTAGAGCTAAATAATAGTTTAAGAAAAAGCAAAAGCAAATAGATATTGCCCAAAGACTGTAATTGTGAAAGCCAGTTTGCATATAGTGAAATATAAAATAAGATTCAGCTTGTAAAAATAGCTATCCTGATTCAGCTTCAAATGCCCCCAAACTACCTCCCCCATTCTGAATAACTTTTATTTAAAATCTGGCACAAATAATATTGGCAGCAGGTAATCCCTTAATGTCCTGAAAGTGTCTAATTTCAGAATTTATGTAAAATTATCTATCTCTCCTTTAGGACTGGACATAGTAATATGCAGGTTTGACATTTTTAAAGTAAGGCATTAAGTAGGCTAAAACTATCAAACTTCCAATAAAGCATTCAGGTTTGAATATCCCTGAATAAAAAATTCAGTCAAGGAGTGGGCGCCATGTTGTTTCCTCCTCGCTGACATCAAAATACCGCCAACATGCTACGCCACTGGAGTGGAAAGGAACCAGTTTGTAGGCCTACACAGATTCCTCACATTCTTCGGATAAAATCCCACAAATTACGTGAAAACTGAAGTTTAAAACGCGGTTACCTTTGGAAACTTCCAGACTTCCCAGAAGAATCAGACAAACGAACCGGTGCAGGTCCATGTCGGCGTGCGCGGCGCGTGAGGACAAACAGCGTCACCTGAGCGGAAGAGCTTTAATCAGCCTGCAGGTGCGCGCGTCCTTCCAGACAGGTCACTCTTTGCTTCAAACTGTATCGAACTTAAAAAATAAAAATTAAATCATCTGTAAAGCCTTTCGATTACTTTTTTTTCTTAGGGATTATTTTATAGTAGGTACATTTATTTTTAATTTTAAGAACTTTCTTCTTTTCTTTCTTTCTTTTTTTTTTTTAAACCCTGTGACGAACTTTCTTCTTCTTCTTCAATAGTTAAGTGATGTTCAACACTTTTAATTGCTAGATTTCTATTTGCGTTTCATTACGTGCATACAAATGTATGATAGCCTACTTATGCGCACTAATTACAATGTATGTCGCTATTTGTTGTTAAAATAATATTGTAGTAGTGGCCAGTAGGCTATGACATGCCTAATTTGTTAATTCATTTGCATGTCATGTAAATTTAAAAGCTGATGTATCCAAAATGCTTTTTAATCAAGAAGACTCTTTTTTCCGTGACTTTCTTTCTCCCAACACTCCAAAACGTGCACCAAAGTTTTATTTGATGACAAGACAAAAAGGAAGTTTCAAAGACCCAGAGCAATTTTACACTAATGGCACATTCACCTCGGCTCTTTGATTCTTTTCACACATCATATTCATCAAAAAGGATCAAAGCTTTGTAGTTTGCCATCAGCTCTTTCTTCTCTCTTTTGAGGTCAAGTGTGCAGTTTGTTTTATGAATAGGCAACGATCAGCTGTTATGTCCGACGTCTTTAATGTCCCATTAATGTCCCCTGTCAATTATCAGTGAGCACATGTGGTGCAATGTCAAGTAAAATCGTTTCATGGTCCAAAGCTGTTCCTTCATACAACCCATTTGGTTTCAAACTGTAACCTTTGGATCCACAATTGCATACAAGATAGAAAATAAAAAAAATTAAAAAGTGACCTGGTGCATTGTTGATGCTATTTGATCTTAATTTATCACATTGAAAATGTATTATCTTCATTATTGCATTGTGGCATTTGGGTAAAATATCACATGGAAACATAATCATTGAATGCTGTTTTTGTTTATTATAATTTTACTTATTTATGTTTAATGTCAGTGTTAGGCTACTTCCTGCATAAAATACATAACATTTAAAAAAAGAAAAGAAAAAAAAAGTCAAATAAATGAAATGCAGCATAAAAAAAAACATAAAAAACTTTATGGAATTGCGTCATATTGACCTTAACGTGCCCTCTCTATTATTTCCCATCATTCAGACCCATCAGGCTCCAACACGACCTGCGCTACAGAAAGTCAGAAAGTTCTGATTAACTCCCGTGTTGCTTTCCCATTAATCACAGCGCAGTTGTGCGCTTCGTAATCTCCTTAACTAATATTATTGTCAGGCCTCCTTATCAAAAGGATCTGTAATATACACAACAACAACAATCAGAGTAGTGAACCTTTTATAGTTTCACACCTCCGGCACAAACAAAGGGCCGTTGGTTTCGATACACAACGACCTTGTCACGTTAAGTCTTTGAGCGCTCCCGTGGATCACACACGCCCATCAGCCATCCACGGATTGACAGATCTCTTCAAAGGGACGTCGGGATGGAGGCGTGTGATTATAAAACACACTCTGGGTCTCACCTGGACCATTCGGAGTTTACCACTGGAAGAGACAACACCTCACTTGGGAATTATGAAGGGACTAGCTGTGGATTTCTCTTTTGCGCTTCTCCTCCTGGTGGATTTGGCCGTGGGTCTGGTCCTGCAGTCCTCCTCTCCGAGGATGCACCCCGACGCACTGCTCCGTGGGATGGCCTCCAGGCGGCCCGTGCAGCGGCAGCAGACCAGCGGCAGGCTGCCCCTCTACATGATGCAGCTCTACCGGACCATGCTGACCGACGACCGGGCCAGGACTCTGGCTGCCACCGTGAGCCAGACCAGGGCGGAGGACAACCCCGGTCTGCACGACTCCGACTCTGTGATCAGCCTTGTCGCTAAAAGTGAGTACTCTTGTCGTTGTTTTTTATTAGCAAACATACAGAATGAAGTTTACTCTTATCTACATTTAAGTCAAGTTTTTAAGATTTATTCAATTATCCCATTCAGCACTAGGAATGTCATATATGGAAAGTACACAGGCCTTTAAGTGCAGGTATTAGCAGGTAACAGTAAATCTCTTGAGCAAAATGTTCTTCAGGTTTTCTCTGACACACCCCCACAAAATATGGGTGTGTTGCCTTATTTCACTCCCCATAATCTAATCATTTGTCTAATCAAACTCTGCTTGATGAATTCATTTTAGCACTTTGCAACCCAAACTGAGAGTAAAAGCTACAAATGCAGTGTTATGATCACAGTGTAAATTTACAGATAACTAAAGAAATTGTATTGTTGAAAGCTCCAATGTTGATGTCTTCTTTTATACAAGTCATGGATGATGCTAACCAGTGTTCCTGACTCTTGTGTTTCAGGCTGTCATCAGAACGGCAAGAGGTGGTCTGTCACCTTTGACCTGTCCTCCATGTCTGCAAGCGACAACATCCAGCTGGCCGAGCTTCGCATCCGCCTGCCCGCCTTCACCGAGTCCTCCCGAGCCTCGGTGGACGTCTACCACTCCCACGGGGACCGCTGCTCCGACACGCACTGTCCAGAGAACAGGCTGTTCCTGGGACGCCTGAGAGCCCGTACCAGTTCGACGATCTCCCCCCCCTCCTCTTCCTCCTCCTGGAAGGTGTTCAACATGACGGAGATGCTGAGCAGCTGGCTGCAGCAGGAGGAGCGGGATGAGGCCGAGGTGAGGGAAGAGGAGGAGGAGGATGAGGATGAGGAGCAGCAGGCGGTGCAACACCTCACAGCCGACCGGGTCATGATGGTGGTCTTCTCCAGGCAGAGCCCCAACAGCCAGAGGATGCCGACGCTCATCCGCACGGCCGAGCACTCCAAGTATGTCAGCCTTGACAGGGAGAGAGCGACGGCCGGCTCTGGGTCCGGCTCTGGGCCGAGGAGCCACCGCAGAACCAAGAGGCATCAGCAGAGCCAGCAGCACAGGCGAAGAGTGTCCGGTGCCGCTCCTGCTGAGAAACCCACAGAGGAGGAGAAGAAGGGTCCTCTCTGCAGGAAGGTGGACATGTGGGTGGACTTTGAGAAGCTCGGCTGGAGCGAGTGGATTGTTTATCCCAAACGGTACAACGCCTACCGCTGTGAGGGGAGCTGCCCTAACCCAGTAGACGAGACCTTCACCCCAACCAACCATGCATACATGCAGGTAAGACTGGACGGCTTCATTCTGGATACTTCTCACTCCAAGATATCTGCAGCAGCAACATGTAATGAATGATATATTGGATATATTTGTTCTAATCAGTCATTTTCTTCTCTTTCTCTCTCCAGAGCCTGCTGAAACTTCACCACCCCGACAAGGTGCCCTGTCTGTCCTGCGTGCCCACGCGCCTGGCGCCGCTCTCCATGCTCTACTACGAGAACGGAAAGATGATCATGAGGCATCACGAGAACATGGTGGTGGAGGAGTGCGGCTGCCACTGAGCGACACACTTTAAAAACAATAATCACAGAACTGAGAGCTCATCAGGGGCACAAAGTGGAACAGAAGGTCCACAGGCACTTTACAGAGACGTCCACGTTGACACCGGGACGGAGGCTGCTGCTGCTGCGATGCAGGGAATGACAGAAGGGAACTACTGGATCTGCTGCTGCTCTCTAAATTATGGGTGTAATAAATGAAGAGTTGTAAATTATGGGTACTTGTAGATTAGGTGACCTACAACTGTGCCTTAGATAACAAGTGGATATTAAGTATTGATTATAATAGGGAGCAGATCCTGTCGAGAGCAACACAAAAGCACAATATGGTCACTGACTGAAGCACTATATCAGTTTCTGAAACACAGCTGTACACACACGGTTTTATGTACAATCTGTCTTTTCTTATGGTCGATGAACTGAGATTTTAAATGCAATAGAAATGACACATTCAAATGTCAGAATGGTGTAAGCGCTTTAACTTTATTAAGATGTTTGGGTCACATTGATTCATTTGTGTATGTACTATGTGCAGTAATACAATAAATTATTTCTTATCTTGAACAAAGTGTTCTGAGTTTTTATTACAGTCTTAGTTTATACATGATTTTCAATGAAGTTGCTGAAGCTGCTAAAACACAAATACAAGACTGTTTGTTTCTTATTTTTAGACAGATTTGAAAAATCATGTCCAGTCCTTTTTCACAACATTTTTCAGCTCTAGAAAAGAACAGACATAACGCATGAAGACGAACTGGCTGGTTTCACGGGGACTTAATGCAGTTCCCTTAAATTCAATGTCTTAGCACCAAGTAATGGCACATGTAAAATGTAACACTCACAGAACTGTCAGATTCTGATTATCATCTAAACCCATAAAAAACAACATAAATGCTTCAGATTTTTTACATTAAATATTATTTTCTGAGAAACTGAGAAAAAAAAATCTCGTAACATTGAGAAAAGTGATAAAAAAAAAATCCTGGATCTGCCCCTTTAACCATAGCAACACCTTCTGCGGCCCATGACCCCTTCCCTCTAACAAGTTTGTTACAAATCAGTAAAGTAATTAACTGCTACTTTACAAAGCACAACTTATACGTTATTTTTTAATTATTTGTATAACACTGGACATTTTAAAGACATATTTCCAGACTCCTCTAATGAGTCACATAACATTAATGGCTTCACTTTAACAAAATGCCAATGTAAGTGTCAAATATGACACCGGTTAAATGCCATCGTATTGTTGAGTTAACCCTTTACAAAAAACAAAAACAAAAAAAAAACAACATATTTTCTGAAATATGATAACACAGCCTAGTAAGACGAGGCTTCTCATTTCAACTGATTCATCCCAGTAAACAAAAACAACATGTTAAGAAGTATTTTTATCCCTGAAGGCGACTCAGGATTCAGATGTCCATCTCAAACTGGGCGTCTTCTCCTAGAAAGAAGACATTGCAGTTGAGTGGAGGGAAACAAGTAGTTACAGAAAACACTAATCTGTTTTTTTTCTCCTGTATATCTTGTACCTGTGCTCTCTGTGTGGACGCGGTGGTTGGCGTTGTTGTTAGCCGTCTGTTCAGGCTGGTTGGTGAGGGTGGAGTCGCTGGGTTTGAGCGGCCTGGTGACCCCTGGGATGTCGGGCAGTTTGGGCGGCGTACGAGCCAGAGGAGACGTCCGGCACTGCAGGAGGAACTTTCTGTCGTAGATGATCCTGGTTCCTGCGGGCGATCGTTCATTAATAATTTATCGATGTTAAACAAATAGTGGTAGTGAAAGTACAAGTGATCAATATGGCTATGCTGTATGAGAGCCGGGGTGGCAAGGTGGAGCAGTGGTTAGAGATGTCACCTCACAGCAAGAAAGTATAAACAATGAAATGAAAAATGCAAATTTTTTTATTGAAGCACCTTAAATATGTGGAAATACAGAAATAAATGAATAAATAAATACACCACCTCCACACAGTGAGTAGGCTGCAGTGACTCCCTGTACTGTGTGGGTATCTACAGCACACACATACATGCCCACACATGTCCATGACCAATGGCCTATATTTTTTCTCATCTATAACATTGACATCAACCCTCCTTCAGTGACCCAATTCTGGTTTATCTGAGTTAAAGCGTCCCACCTGCTAAATGTTACAGGACACAGTATCAGTTGTTAAAGACATGTGCACTCGGCGTCAACTTTCTCACAACCTGTACGGCGAAAACATTTTCCTCTTTGCTTTTTTATCACCACGCTGGAGATTTCCCAAGGCCTCAGGCGTGTCACGTTTGAGTAAAACACTGAGTAAGTGGGCCACAGAATGTGTTGATGAGGGTGAAACTGGCACTGGGGACTTGATCTGAATACCTATGCTGTTCCCATGCTGAGGAAATTTAACAAAACTATACTTATAAAATGATTTTTGGCTCCAACTTTTACATTTCCTAGACTAGTACCATTATTAATTCATATCAACAGTTGCCAATTTATGATGAAAGCTAAAACAGTATTTCAATTTTTATTTATTTATTAATTTTTTTACCAATTACCATCTCTCCATGTAAAAATATGTTGCATTTATAATATATTAAGTTACCAGCTGAGTTCTTTCACTCCAGTCTAACCGCTGTGGCTCAGCGTAGCCCACATTTAGTAAACATGCTGCTGCAGCTCAACAACAGCATGCTGTAATAACATGCCTATTAATAGTGTGTGAGTGAGTACAGTCCTATATTTGACCATACAGTTCTTGATTGTGTAAGTAATATACAGCTCCCAAGGCCTGCTGTTCAGAAGTGACTGAGCAAGCTAATCAGAGTTTTTTCACATTAAATAACAATTGTCAGATTTAAAATGTTCATAAAACAGCTTTCAAGTGGGGGGAGAGCACTGAAAAACAGGGCTGGGCCGAAAAGAAAGAGGAAAACAGGATTAATTGTGATTCAAAACATAGTTGTCAACAGCAGAACACTACTTTTTTTTTGTTTCATAAACTTTCAGAGCTAGTCTAACTTTAAATGTTACGTTAACCTCTAAAGTCTGAGTTACACAATGCATAGCTCTACTCAGTGTGTTTAATAGTTCTTGATTTATTCCTGTCAAATGTCATCTAAGCAGGAAAACCAGTTTTTTGAGAATACATTATGATAATTAGCTGTTTTTTCCACACTGCCCTTGAGACAAACTTGCATGAAAACATTTTGAAATGAAAAAATGTCAATCAAATTTTCTCAAATAGCATCTCACTGTTTTTTTTTAATGGTGAGTTTTGCAGTGCCATGCTGCAGGTTGTTTGTCTGACTGTGCAAAGCAAATACACCAGTCACCTTAAGACTGGGGTAAAAACAAAAAGTGTGTGTGCAAAGTGCATGTTGGAAAACAATTATGGTCAATGGACAGTGTGTGAGACATACAGACTGCAGGATGTGGGTGCAAAGAACTGCTCGATGTGGCATCACTATCAAACATTAACAGGAAAACACAACATAGCTTTGAATGAGACCTATAGACAGACTATACAAGTGTCTCCTTTACAATGAGGCCTTCAAAGCTAGAAAAAAAGTTCTCACTCTGGATTTGTACATTTAGTTTTGAAAAGAGACACCATGCTATACTGTGTAATGAGGTGGATCAACAATATCTGTCCTCTGTGTGGTTTTCTGGGTCATAACAGCATATCACCACCACACTGACTGTCTTCAGATCTGTGATATTCTTGAAAATTATCATACAGCCTCATATCTTTTGAGTTCATTTTGATACATTTTTCTTATTTCAGAGGACGTCTCCTGCTCAATATTACTTTCTAATTCCAAACATTTACATTTAGTTGTGTATTTCTAGATCTCCCTCCTTCCCCCTGACTTGACCCAGCACTTCATTACCTCCAGGCGTGGTGCTGAACAGAGTCCCCCCGGGGGTGGTGGAGTAGTCCTGGGGCATGTGAGCAGCATCGTGGATAGCGATCCGTCTGACGGCTGGGATCTCCCGGCTCCTGGTGGTCTGACCTCCCGCTGACATGTCTCACTACTGACGGGGGTCGGTGGGAAGCTGTGTCGGGTCACTGACAGAGCAGACTGCAGAGGGTGACAGTGTTTTCCGCAGGAAAGTTACCTTGTGTCTCCACGTGCTCCGAAAATCCAAAACAACCCTCGAAACTTCCTTCAAAACAACACGTGGAGCGGAGGGCTGTGATTGGCCGAAAGCAGGGGGCGTCACAGACGCTGGAAGTTGTAGTTTTTC
Organism: Trachurus japonicus; assembly: GCF_045865225.1. Lineage (NCBI taxonomy): Eukaryota > Metazoa > Chordata > Actinopteri > Carangiformes > Carangidae > Trachurus > Trachurus japonicus. Next base: position 16,790,752 of record NC_140918.1, read on the forward strand.
ACCCCGATCTGCATCGGCCTGCTGCTTGGTGAACTACAACCTTTACAGTCTGACTACAACCTGTGGAAGGGGGATGAATGTGACACAAAACATTTCTCAAATATCCAGATTAATTCTAACTTGAACGATGAGTAAAACTTTGTGTTATGGATTCCTGGAGAAGAATATGTGATTTAAGAAAATACAGTGTGTATTTTCTACACTTATTCTCACAGTTAGCCTTTGCTACTTGTTTAGAGTTTCCTTTTAGGTAGGCCTACATGACAAAAATGAATTGCAAGGCTAACAAGTTTGTAAACACAGCTAAAGCTAAAAACAGACAAACCAAATTATAGTTATAAAATATTATATTATATAAAATACTATAGCCTATAGCCTACAGTAGCTATGTGACTTTTTTCTGCCATTGCATGGACTGCATCAATCCAGAAAGTAACTTGATAAGTTTCTCTATAATGAAAATTATATATAGCTGCAGCTGTACTTTAGTTGATTGATTATTTACTACTTTCCAATAATGGATTCACATTTACTTCATTGAAACATCTATGGAAACAACTATAGGCCTAATGAAAAAAAAAAAAACTCACACAAGAAACTTGCTACACAATTATTGGTTGCGTAAAATAATGTTTTACTACAATACTGAGACACATATTAAGATTGATACCAAAATTGAGAATATTTGAAAAATAAAGAGACAGCACTATTTGAGATTTTGCAAAAACAAGACACAACACTTATGTCACATCTTTGTTTATTAATTTTTGTAAATGGTTTGAGCTGGTGTACAGGGTAAGATGATCTATACATATCTTCATGTCAGAACGACTCTGATTGAAAGGCTTGTATACATATTCACGTTTGTTTATCCTCTCTCCAGGACAATACAAAAGAAAACAAGTGGTCATAGCTACAAAGCCTCTACATTCCCCATGATATGGGCGTTGGCCTAGTCTAGATAATGCTTAAAGAACATCCATAACAACTCTATGAGGGTGCATAGCATTCTAATTAAATATATTTTGTCATATATTTATACATATATTTTCATAAAAACATCTTTTTTTGTGCATGTGCGCAGTTGCATTCCTTAGGATAGAGTAATATGATATTGCGTTTACATTGTCATGTATCCATTCTAAAGGAGTATAGGTGAGCTCTATTCTTTGCAACAATTAAAATTTTACAATACTCTTTTTTTTAAAACACATCGTCGTAGGTTACACGTCCTCTCAAGTCTCATGCCTGTTGAAGACTCTTTTCCCCCTTGATCCAACTACAGAACCAAGAACGATCACACATGCACACACTCACACACACTTGTATAGCATTCATAAATCAGAAACATGGTGGAGTTAGATCTATCATAGGGCTGAGGATCACTGACGAGTTTAATTCACACTGCAAATCCAAATTATACTTGTAAAACTCAATCAGAGAAGAAACAGGTTTGCTTACCTTATCTTACTGAACAAATTTATATAACTGAATACAATAAATGAGTTATAATCTTTAAGATTTTGGTCATGATTTGAGTTTTACTGGTGGTAATTGCAAGTGGGTTTGAAGAATAAGAGCCCTAAAGTTTAGTTTGAACCCCACCTATATTCAGACACTAAGCCACATTCAATGTGGCTTAGTAAAATCTGTATTATGTCTATTGTGAAATAATTTGTAACTCCTATATTATGGGCTAGTTTAGTTTGCACATCTTCCCCATGGAACGACTGACTCCCACCATGGTACTTTGTCAATAGAACAATTCGTTAATCTGATTAAAACACATTCAAACAAACTCTATGCTAATAAGATTCATTGTGAAGACTGAAGAAGTGCTTTGGTGAAGTGCCATCCGATTCAATAATAATGAATTAATGTTGTGTTGCACATTACATAAAACATGTCTGTGTCTGGTTTTTGTTTTCTTCATCCAGTGAGTCCTGTGAAGGTGCAGTTAAAATCCCATGTGAGTAAGGCAACTAACAAATGAAAACTACACTACTGTAAAATTACCATGGATATACACAGATTTGATTTGGCTATTAAAGAGTATCTTTAAGAGCATCACAAATTGGGTTAAATCAAAATGACAATCTTGAGGATTATGACTGAGTTATGGGTTTTTTTTTTAATGCCTGAATTCAGCCTCTTTCTTAAGCTGATATAAAAAAGGACTTTAAATAAGGACTAACTAACAGGATGAGGGAGAGTGTGCCACTTTAGTGATTGAGGGAGTCACTGCTCTCCATCACCTGAAAGCTATAGAAAAGCATATAGGCAATATTAGGACAGGGTGTCTTGTTTGTCCCCTGGGTGGGTGCAGCCCCGGCTCAGAGATACTGTGAAGGTTTAATGGTTTGAGAAGAGCTGATTTGGTTAAATTACAGCGCCGGTAATAAATAACTCCAATTAAACACTGCCAGAGCTAAGTTTTGTCTCGCAGCTCACAGAAAACTGCAAGTGAAGGGCAATTACCGCTCCAGAAAAAACACCAAACTGTCTTGTTTGACCTTGTGTCATCTCTTTGCAGAGGGATAAATACTTCACAGATGCTTTTTGGTGGTAAAAATGAATTAAACACAATCAACAGAAGTGTCTGTTGGTTGTTTTTTTTTTTGCTGCTCCAGGAGCTGAGCAGTAGAGAGGTTGGTTCTCCACACAAACTTAACATATTTACTTTTTTTTTGGTCTTATTTGAATCATACAACTTCCAAACCACACACACTCACTGACACACTTCACAGACAAACCATCCTTCATTCAGAAATCCACCACGACCCCTGCATGCATCCCCGTCCCGCCCCGAACGACCCCGACACCAAAGCGTTCTTCTGAAACACTCACTTTTTAACGTCTTTGAGAGGAGGACTCCGAACTTAAAAAACAACAACAACAACAACAACAACAAAAAAAGAAACAGAAAACTTGATTCTGTCTGAGCAGAACTGAAAACCTGAGTGGAGTTAACAGTGGAAAACACGTGATATGTAATAAACATGTGCTATATCAGATGAGGCTCTCGTGTGCACGGACTGGGCATGGGGAAAAACCAAAAAAAACCAAAAACATGTGCAGTTATGTGATGTGTATCTAATGTGTTTCATTCATTCAGTGTCTCACTCGCACATTCAGGCTACAGTAGCATTTACAGTACTTATGGGATAAATATAGTGTCCGGACTTCCAGGAGATGTGTGCTACTACGATATGACCCCTTCACCGTGCTGCCATCAGGATTCTGCATAAAGATGGGGTTTCAGAGATGAGGAGAAGAGGAGGTGGTTTATAGTGATGCAGATGGTTTTTTTTTTTTTTTTTTTTGAAATGCATGAAACTCTACTAACTACAAGTTAACTCAGAAAAAAGAAAAGAAGAGTTTAGTGATTTCCACCCTACGGCAGCAGCAGACTCCTTAATAGGTATCAGTGTATTAAGTTAACATATCCTGGTTTTTTATATTTTGCTACGTTAAGTGCTGAAAAAACAAACAATCCCTCTCAGGCCTCCGCGTTCCCACCACTGCTACAGCTGAGTCATCTGATCTTGCGTCAGCGCGTCCTCTCTGACTCATTCACTTCAAGGTCGATGGAACCAGTCAGGTAGAGCACACCTCCCGACGTCGAAACCCGACCGCTGTTCGTCCAGATGGAGTTTTCTGTCTTCACTGAGGAGTTGGGTCATTTACAGTAAAACCTTTCAGTTTTTTTTTTTTTTTGGAAATCCTTCATGTGGATGATTTACACAGCTCTGGCTTCCATCTTCTGTGCTCCTGGTGGTCGGTATTATTGCTGTGGCATACTCCAAATACTATCTGACACTCTGACCAGGCAATAACTATTTAATTATGTCATATGTTTCTTATTATATTTATATATTTATGTATGTGTGTGTTTGTTTGTATCTGTGTTTGGCTGTGCTTTTGTTTGTATATATGTTACGTATGTTTTTGTGTCTTCACAGTTCACGAGTCTGGGGTCAGTGTTAATAAGACAATCACAGTGCTACCTGTCTGACCTTGTTGCACAGTTCCTTTCACAATCACATGTTGTAGCATTTCACTTTTTTCTTTTTTTTTTACACTTGCCAGAAATTCACCAATTCACTACATCCTCACATGAATCAGATCCTGCATGTTTTCACCACTTCATCCACGTGGTTTCAAATGAATGAACCAAAATCCAACGGTGAGGCGCTACAGCCGTTGCAAACAGATAAAAGAGGGGGAGCACACAAAGTTTTGGACATTAGATGGAGGAGCTATAGATGCTGATGGAGAGGCCTGTGATTTTACTGCATATCGTCTGAGGCTACTGATAAAAGATTGTGGGATCAGGATGAAGAGCGCTACTGGGAGAAATGACGGAAGAGGGTAGAAAAGGTCACGAGGGAGGAAAAAGTCGATCTTTGTGTTGCAGAGCTGCTGCACAACGCAATCAAGCAACCAACCCCTTTCCACAGAAAACATTCCTGTTGTCTGAAAAACACATTTCCCCTGAAAATGTGAAGGGGGGAGGGAGGGGAAGGGTGGCGAAAAGAGATTCAGTTTCTGTTTTCAGTTTTTCCAAAGTCAAGCGATGCTTCAAATCTGAGGTGGACAAGGTTCCAAAGAAACAAATAACGAGAAGCGAGCTTCATCCCACAAAGGAAAAGACGTCAGCACACGCAGACAAGAAGACACTCACGAGCAGGGCAGGAGCACAGCGGCTTTCTCATTCCGGCACTGAGCACGCCGTGACATCACGGGGAGGGGGGGGGGGAGCCAATCATGGGGCAGGGCTCAGCGCCAAGCCAGAAGCAAGTAACACATGCGGTAGAGAAGAGTACACGCACACATACGCACACATACACGCACACTGACACATGTCCACGTAGCATAGAGTGCATATATCACATTGAGAATAATAGGGGAAAGGGTCCAGTGAGAGAAGCGTCGGTAGTAGGCTCAGCAGAGGCGTAGCTGTACACAGAACCATCCATTGAGGGACTTTTTTTTGGCTGTAGTGTTATTGTACTCAACTTGCTGACACAAACCACTCCAGTTGGGGGGTCGGGCGGGCGGGGATAAGGTCCTTAAAATGGCCTATGACCCACGTGTGGGCCAGCCCCCCCTGTACCGTGTACCCCTTCAGTTTGTAGATAATGACAGTTCAAAAGGTCAAAGGGCATGCACCAGCAGTCATCATGCGATTACAGTTCACAGGAAGCACTTTTTGTTGCCTTTTTTTTTTTCTTGGTTATTTTACGGACATTTATGTTTTGTTTTGTTTTTTTGTAGAAAAAAAGAACCATCATGCCTTAGTCTAGTTGATGTTTTTTCTTTACAAATGTTATAAAACTACAAGTTGAGCGCATCTTTTTTTTCCCCCCTCGCCTCTTCTTTTCTTTTTGTGATTCTCCACGGTCACACGTTGAGGATGATTCTGTGTGTTTTGTAGTTTGCACGTCTTAGTCTCAGTCCCCCCCTCCCCCCCCGCCTTCATCATTTTCTCCTGCGGTCTGGTTGTGTTTTTGTAGAGGATGTTTTGGCAGTGGCTTTTCGGTCCTAGAAAACAAAGAGACAGCATAAAACACACACACAAACAAAAAAAACACAGACTAAATTATCTTTGCCGTCCAAAAATATTATCACAGCGTACTGAATGCCAAAATCTAGGGCTCTAATTTTGAACATAAATTGAACAGAACAGCGTGTGAGTTACTGTGAGGCTCCAATATGCTGCTATAGTGGCATCTATCCAAGCACTGGGATGCACAAGTGCTTGTTTTGTGTCCCGTACCTGGAGGACTGGGTAGTATGTGTATTTCAGTGTTTAACTCTCCGCAGACTGGGGCGCTGCACTGACTGAGCGCCCTTCCTCACATCCACCCCCACCTGGAGCAAGGAGGGAGGGAGGAGGGGGGGGAACAAGAACTCGGACCAGTTAGCTGCTGAAGCCTCTTCATGAAGCCAGAGCGGGAAACTAACTTATCTGTCCACCTGCCAGCCGCAGTGGCTCACTGCACTCACACAGTAATACACCAGATGTCACTGTTTTATAATCAGAGATTCATCAGCGTCATCAATTCTCTATACTCAATATAAAAATAGGTCACAAATGTGCCACGGCTTTGCCTGTAATGAATCGAAACGAACCATGGAAATGTTTTCTACAAGAAAATGATGCAGTTTTTAAATAATGGATGTATTTTTCATGTATATAGCAAAAAAAAAAATCTCTGAATCATCATCATGGCTGGTTTGTTTTCATATCCGCTAAAGGGAAAATAAATACTTTCAACCAACATTTGGCTGGTGGCTGTGGTTAATTTCCCACCCTTTGCACCAGGCTATGTGACTGAGTCACAGTAAAATGCTGTTTCCTGCTGATCTTTACAGTGTTTGTGTGTGAATATGACTCAGTGTAAATTATGAAAACACAACAGACTTACCCTTCTGGCCAGCATATGTCCGTGTTCATCAACAAACTGTGCCTCAGCAGCGTAGTCCTCTTTCTCTTCTCTCTGCAGATAAAAGAAAACAATTTGAATAAGAATATTGAGCAATGATATTCATATTGGTGCAGAGATCATTTATTTGCAATCACAATGCAGAACAGAACTAAAAACTATCCGTCATGACAGATATTTCCCATGTGTTGCACCGCACAACACATTTCTGGCCCAGCTCTGTGACTGTCATCAAAATGATCCATTTTGATGATTTTTGTTAAGTGAGGTAAAAACTCTTGATGGTTGTGAGGAAAAAAATCAAATTGAATGACTGTCTCCCCCGTCTGAAAATTCAAAATAGATAAAAAGGGATGGACAAAAAAATGTTCCCTCTCCAGGCGCAGGAAGCGGCGGGTGGTCGGGGTAGCAACCTGACCTGGCCCCGCCTCTGCTCCTGTTCCCAGGCGTGTTGGCCCGCCTCCTGGTGAGAGAAGCCCAGCCCCTTGTCAAAGGGCTGCGTGCCCTGCAGGAGGCGCCCACGCAGCACCTGTGAGTAACCCGTGTCACACACCGGAGTCAGCAGAGCCTCCTGGGCCACGCGCAAGCCTGGCACGCTGCCGTCGCGTCCCGATGACACTGAGCCGACCCAGCCCTGCAGGGAGTCCTTGTCTGGTAAATAGGGCTGAAACGCTCCACCTCCCACCATCCTAGAGAGCAAAATGCAAATAAAGCAAAACAGGAAAAGAGGGAGAAGTGTGTTGTGTGATGAGGATTTTTACTACAGATAGGATGCAAAATGAAGTCAGTGTGTCCACAGTTGTTAAAGGAGTAGTTTTATATTTTGGCAAATTTGCCTATTGCTATAATTCCTATAGTCATAGGGGTATAGGTTCATTACCTTTAATTATCGGTGCATGTTGTTTTGAGATCTGCGGAGCAGAGACGCCAGCCGCTCAGCAAACATAAAGGAGGTGAATGGTACTGGTCCCCTGTCCCTCATCAAACTCATCAAATACTCAATCCAGCAACTCCAAAACACTCTTGTGGAGAAGTTGTGACCTGCACATTCACCATTATGAAATAATCATGTATAATTATGTAACATTACGATACATGAAGCAAATACTTGGAACTATTTGCGCTTTTGAAATCACTCCGCCCAGCAGCCGTGTCTGGAATGTAGTTCGGGCTGCATTTGCCTCAAAAACAACTCCTTCTCGTAATGTTACATTATAATTTCATAGTGTGGTGAATGTGCCCAAACTCGTGACCTGCACAGAGCGTTCTAGAGTTATTGGATTGTGTATTTGATTAGTTTGATGAGGAAAAGGGAACCTGTATTGTTCACCTCCATTGTGTTCCCTGAGCAGCTGGCGTCTCTGCTCCGCGATCTCAAAACAACATGCACCGACAATTAAAGGTAATAAACCTACCCCTATGACTATAGGGATTATGGCAATAGGTGAGTTTGTCAAAATGTTGAACAATCCTTTTAAATTGGACGTACCGGTTGTCTCCGTTGTGTTCTGAAGCCCGACTCAGTCCAATCTCACAGCGCTGGGCGTACACCTGCTGGCCTGCAACAACAGAAATCCCCTCCACTGAACCCATCCCTGCACCTCCTCCTTTTGCTCCTCCTCCTGCCGCCAGCGCCTCCCCTCTCCTCCCATCCGACCTCTGACCTCCGAGCTGGCCATTTAGGTTGACCTTGGGAACGGCGCCACTGGCCCTCACCCTGTCCCTTTCCGCCAGCGCACTTGCTGGCTCCTGTGGCGCCTCCTCCTCCTCAACCTCCCCTTCCTCCTCCTCCTCCTCCTCCTCCTCCTCCTCCTCCAGCTCCATGATGGAGCCGCTGGCCCCGCTGGCTCCGCTGCTCGGGCGACCTAAGCTGCAGGGGAGGGAGAGCGTGGCGCCCTCCGAGTCGTCGGCCCGACTGCTGCCCTCCAGTGACGAGTCCTCCACCGTGACCAGCGAGGGGCTGACCCCTGCCGGCCACACCTGAACGTCGGACATCTCCATTAATGTGTCCTCCTCTGTGGTGGCAATGGGGGCGCACTCGAGGCTGGACACTTCTTGCCAGTAGGGCTCGGCGCCCAGCGGAGAGGGCAGGCTGTACTGCATGGAGGCCGGGGACAGAAGCTCCTCCTGCACCAGCCCATAACCTGGAGGGAAGACAGGGCAAGACAAGAGAAAGACTAACACCACGCAGGCACAGCCGGGGGCAGCACGGGGGAGGTGGTGGGTTCAACTGTTTCTCCATCTAAGGGAAACAGTGGGGCTCAGCCCTGTCCCAATATACCAGGGGGAATAAAAAACAACAGGATTGGTCTCTATGAAGCACCTAAAACTTTGGACGAGGAATTTAGGATTAAAACATCTTTTATCTCATTCTATCCAGTGTGATAATGGGCACACTGAACCTGGGGCAACCTGACTCCAACCAGAATAAGTCCTAGAAAATATCTATATTTTAAAGGGCAGAGCACAGTAACTTTACAATAGACAACAAAATCATCTTTCTTTATCTGTCTACTGTTAATTTGTTTCATTGATGCAAATCATGAATCGTATTTCCATTCTCTTTATTTGAGTTTGACGTAAAGGAGGCACTTCAGGTAATTGTCATTGGGACACAGCAGTAAGAGTGAGGTGAGGGGCAAGTGTGTGTGTGAGGTGGTGAGTGCAGGACTGTAGTTGGTCTCCATGTAAGAGAGTGAGTATACAGATCAAACAGTGTGTTCCTTGATAAGAAACAACAAAAGTGAGTCTGGAGTCATATTTTGATCGTGGGGTTGGCACAATATAGATTTTTCATAGAAGCAGTTTTACAGGTTTTACATGTCAGTAAAGATAAGATTATACCAATTGGATTTCCAGATTTCAGTGTCCTAATCACAAATGGAGTAAATGAACATCATATCCGCTTAAAGTCGAATCTGGGGTCTGGGTTGTTTGGGGACTACAGTAGAAATTTTGAGAGCATGGGAGATTATTATTATTATTATTTTTAATCGCAGCAGCTGTGATTAAAACATCAAAGCTTTATGGAAACATCTGTAATATTGTCCCAACCCTTGTCACAGGCCCCTTGGTGGGAGACAGCAGCAGCTTGCAGCTTCTGCAGAGGAAAATGCAAGTTACTGTCACTTTCGCATTCTCCTGTAGTTGCACATCAGACTCCTGCCTCCATGCCTTTCTGTGTCTGCATCCCAAGCATCCAAATTAAGGTCACTGTGCATACACAGTCATACACATGTAAAGGCACACACATTAGACAAGCTATTATATTGAATTTTAGTGTAATGTGAGTGGATAGCTTTTTGTTTTCTAAACTAATTGGGTCAATTTAATTAGTCTATTTCCTGGTTGCATTATGAATTATTTTGTATTATTTTGTTAAGACTGCTGATGGATAGAATTGAAATGAATAAACAATTATGTGTGTTTATTAAAGATTACTCAACACGCTTTGTTTATCATTCAATGCAGAATATGAGTTGAATATAATAAGCAACATATTAACACTGTGGGGTATTTGAGAATATATATTTTTTCACTCTATCATGGTTTGATTATAGAATGAGAAAACACCAGCAAAATACACAAGGACACACACAGACACACTGTCAAGTACACAAACACAAATACATTTTCTATTCTTTAAAATATTGGTTGATAACTACTTGGTACATTATGTGTCACAATATAAAAAGCTACATTTATATTTGATTCCTGACAAAATTTAGGCCCTGCATTTTGATAAGTTACCTAGATTTTTTATTCATAGTTTGTGTATTTTCCTTTGGTCACTGGTCATATAATATAATCTATATACATTATAACATATGCTCACATAATGAAACATTTTAAAAAAGTAACATTGTGAGTGGCATCTTGATTTCTTATTTATTAACAAACGTTAAACAAGTTTAAATGTCAATTAAAAATTAATATTAAAATATATTTAATGTTTTAACATTTTAGAAGGTAATCTGAATAAAGTTCGTATTCTACATGTTGTCCTGATGAAACTGGAGGACGTCAATACTCATGTTTTGGCACGTGAGACAGATTTGAATTGGAGGTTGCCTGAATAATTGATACTGTAATTAAACACATTGTTGCATCAATGAGTTCAGATGAATGAAATTCAGTGAAACTGAACAGTAAAGGAGCACTTCACCCACAATCTACGTTTGAATGTGTTCACATTTGTGGTGCCGTCCTGCAGAAAATGTTTCAGTTAAACATCAAGTATCATGAAAGACAAAAAATTGAATTACAATATTATAAAATTTGAATGTTTGGCCTATCTATCTATCTATCTATCTATCTATCTATCTATCTATCTATCTATCTATCTATCTATCTATCTATCTATCTATCTATCTATCTATCTATCTATCTATCCCATATTTACACAGCGTGTCGTAACCTGGGTTATTATGATGCAGCTATGTGCAGAAAAATGACTGAATGAAAGAATACAGCAGAGTTTTACCAGACCTGTGTTTAAAGGTACTGTCTATTCTTAGATTTTGAATGCTACGAGGTCAGAACAATCAGGGAGGATCATTTAAATTTTAGCAGCACATCAAGCTTCCAAAAATAGACTCGTGCAGCATCTCAAAGTGTGTGGCTAAAAATTGAAACTTAACTCTAACTTGGTCTACAACAGCTCTAGTCTGGACAGCAACACAACAGCATGTATTAATGAATGGGTGAAATACCTCTTTACTGTGGTAGTAACTGTTTGCCAGAGTTTATGCACTGATGGACCATAGTGTGGGTAAGCATGTGTGCGTGCGTACGTATGTGTGTAGGTGTGCGTGTTTCTGGGATGGTACAGGGCCAGGATGATGAGAGGTGGCGTCAGAATGAGGTGAACAGGGAGGAATGAGTCAGAATTAGAATGAGGGTTAGAATGAGTTAGATGAATCTGGGTTAGCCTTTCCCTTCACTCCTGCTATTTAAACACAAACACACACACACGCGCACACACAAAGTGTCAAAGGCACGGGATGTGGTGAAGCACAAATCAACTCCACGGAGATTGTCATGGCACAAAAAAAAACCAACAAAAAGACAACACACTGCACAGCTACTCACGTTGCCACTGTACACACACTCACACATATGTACAGTACACACAAACACACAATACCGTACTCATACTAAAATACAAATGGGGACACACACTTTTTGGCTCACAGGTGTGGCTTAATTGTAGAAGTAATCACACACACCCAAACCACACAAACACACCTCAGAGCATTATCACTGCTGGCAAATAAGGCTCAGACAATGTTAACAGTGACTCTGTCATCAGACTTGGGCAAAAAATAGTTTACAAAAATCAATATGTATCTGTATCTGTATGTAGATAAAACATGATAAACTTTCTGTGCAAACTATTCAAAACCATTGTTTATCTATATTGACTTATTTTTGCCCATGAATGACAGACACCGTGTCACAGCAACATTGTGCGTTGAACATTATGTGCTACACAGCTGATTACGTGTTACAGCGTAGCATTAAAAAGAAAAAACACACACCATTTATTTTTACAAGAAAAGAAAAAGAAAAACATTTGTTTGTTAATAGCATTTAAAACAAGACTGAAATACACCCACTGAACAGAGAAAACATTTTACATTGTGAAGAAAACTTTACGTAATACACTGAAAGCATGCCATGCACACAAAGATGTCATTATCAAAAAAGGGCAAACTTTATTTTGTACACACACAAAAACACACTGACACACACACACACACCCTTTCATATCATCATTTTAGGTGGTTATGGGTTTAAATGTATTTTCAGATTTAAGTATTTCACTGAGTCTTTACAGTTTTATACATAAGTATCTTGCATACTGAGCTAAGTAAAGTGATTGGCTTATACTAACAGTAATTATTACTGCAGCCAGAGTCTGAAACATGCACACGCACACACATACATACACACAAACAGATACTGTAACAGCAAAGCATGCAGCATGCACGTGCACAAACTGTAGTACACACACAGAGCTGGATTGAGAGAGGAGGAGAGGGTCCCCCGCTCGACTGAACGAGGGAGGAGCGCGGGAAAATAAGATGACAAGAGAAGAGGAGGCCCAGAGGTCAACATGAGGTCATATGAGGTCAGAGGTCGGACAGGAAGAGCTGTGCGGAAGAAGAGCAGGAGGAGGGAGGAGGAGGAGGAGCAGGGCGGCTGGGCAGCAGATATGACATGTTATAGGTTCAGAGACAGACTGAGAGAAGGATAAAGGAAAGAGCGAGAGAGGACATCCTGAGCGAGAGACAAAATTTCGAGGCCGCTTCGACATCGTAGTTGCGTAACGATGTCTGCTGCCGGTCAAGTGACGTGAAATTCTGTCTCGTTCTCGGGGAAAGAAAGAGAAAGAGAACGAAGGAGGAATAGAAACAAGGTATGAAGGCCCAGAGCACACTATCATCTGTGTACTAGTGCCACTTTAGACTAGTGTATCCATCCCAGACACACTCACACATGCACGTACTGTATGCACACGCACACACAGACACCGTGTGTATGTGTGCACACCCTCACGTTGCCACACACACACACACACACACACACGTTCACATGTTATCTACAAACACATCCATAATTAAAAATCAGGAATTACTCATAAGTGTCGGCTTGTTTGGCCTTAAATGTGCTGTTACAGAAATATAAGTGAAAGGGAGTTTAATCCTCGTTTCTCATATCGAGTCAGAGCAATCAGAACCGTCATGTTCAAGGGCTCAAATATGAGGTGTGGAAAACTGTAACGGAAAAAAACATGACTTGTGCCCCAGTGCCCTTTAGTGCATGCTGCAAAAGGCCGGGTTCATGGTGGGAGAATGACACCATTCATCAGACCTTAAAAAACATGACTTGAGATTTAACATCATCATCATCATCATTTCCATGAGCAGCAAACCACCATGCAGCCCGAGGTCTCTTCAACTTACCCCTTCTGAAAAACGGGGGTCTAATAACTCGAGGCTTGTGCACTAGACGCAATGGCCTTGTGTCCGTGATCTCTTGTGGAGCAACAGAGACAGGGTGAGACTGTTACCCACACTCAAAGGAAGGCAGGGTTTTTTTTTTCAGAGGTGGAAAGTAAATGAGAACAACAGCTCACCTTATTGCACTGAACAATTTTGTCTCAGGTTTTCAGTAGTGCTGATTACACTTACTGCACCAATATACATATGTGTCTGAGTAAGACTTTTAGGAATAAACCCTCTAGAAATAACTTAAATCTTTAAAAAAACAAACATTTTCGTTGTTTATTTTCTACTAATATAATACTAATATTTTTTTTCTAATGGCACTGATCACACCAAATACTGTACTCGACAGATGAAGTAACTGAACCCTCAGATTTTGCTTGAGCAAGAATCCCTGTAAACTTTCCATTTCTGATCATCACAGATCATCATGGGGCAATTATCATACAATGAACTTAACATTCCATATTTCATTCAATTTTTTTTAAATCATCTAGCTAGCACACTCCTTCAAAACTCTATTAACAATCATACTTATTGTCTGATATCTTGACTCTATTTTAAATGAAATTAAAATGATTGGTAACATGCTGTAGAAAGGAAGTGATTTCCACTTAATGACATAATGTTTCTTGGTTTAAGGCAACAAGGTATTAAGGCTAAATACAGAGTTACATTACTAGTTCAAGGCACTTTTATGGGTGTAAAAGTAGTCGGCTAATTTAGCTAAATTGTGATTTGAATATAGCACGTGTCTTGTGTGCGTGACGTTCGTGTATGTGTGTCTTACCATTGATGATGCTGGGGGACAGCAGGGTGGAGTCGCGGTCGATGAGTCGGCAGGCGCCCTCCTCCAAAAGGCCGGGCACCGGCTGCGGAGCCTGACCCTCCACAGACGTCACGATGTCTGCGCGGTCTATGTTCCTCAGAGCGATGTACAGACTCTCCACTGAGAGGGAAACACATCGAGGGCAGGGGGGAGACGGGGGCAAACACAGGAGGAAAAAAACAGAAGAAGAGTGTGTGCGGAGAGGAGAGATAGGAAGTTAGAGAGTATTCTGAAAAAATGTAGTTAACCTGCTGATTAAACTGTCAAAAATAGCTCTATAATTTGATCATGTGATGTCGGATTCACTCCGGTGCTGCAACTGAGGTCTCTGAGAATGTCTCTCTGATGTGAAACAGTTTCTATATGTATGATAAATGAATTAAACAATAAATATTGTCTCAAAAGACTGCATCAGTGATACACAGCTGTGTTGAGCTTACTCTTGGCCCTTTTGCCTTCCCTGCAGGCCCACAGGTTCAGCAGGGCGGAGCTCTGGTCCAGCAGTGAGTTGGGATTCTCCACACGGATCCTGTTGATGTCGTCCACACCGAACTGAAGCTCTCGCGCCAGCTCTGCCGGGAGGACGAATAGACAGATCAGAACCACATATTCAGCAGAAAGACACATACTGATGCTTACATAATCAAAACAACTGACCTGCCCAGCTCAAACCCAGCTGCTCAGATATGATGTTGATTTTGAACTCAGTCCTCTCCATGGCGTTCACTGTGGCTAAAGAGACAAAAAAACAGCTGGTTTAGGAACACCTACAGCTGCACACAAAGCCAGTGTCCCCTTAACTAAACTTACATGATTGTAGCTACGACACTGACTTTAAACTCACACTGTATTTGGACAGTCCAGTTGATATCTAAGCGTCTATAATCTGCTGGTGAAATGTTATGTTTTGGACTTAATACAACTTGGGACTCTCCAAATAAGTGTATTTGAAAGTTATGGCGCTTACTGTAGATATTTCAGACAATTGCTATCTGATTTCTCTTTTTTGGTTTAATTTGCATCGTCTGTTTCTTAAAAGACGTGATAGCAATACTTACCTTGACAAAAGCATTTCTCTGTTGGGGGGGAATAAGCAGTACCCACAGCATTGTTTTTGTCCATATAATCCTCAGGGTTAGCACACCATATGGGCAGGGGGAGGTTAGAGTTTGGGGCTCATTCAGGTGCTAGTCCCTCCAGTCAAAGTAGCATTCAGTAACAGTTACAGAGGGACTGAAGTGCAATGTAGCAGCGCTGTGTATTTGATAGACAGAAAAGGCCTTTCCCACTCAAGCCCACCGCCCCCAACACACCCATCAGCACCACTTAAAGCAACCAGAGCGGCCATCTTGCCTCTGTTTGTTTACCACAGGCCAGTATAAGGGCTCCTCTGTCTAGCTCCACTGCGAGGTCCTGCCCATTCCCAGTGCTAAGCTACGGTGCTAATGCTAATGGTATCTGCTGCCATGCCATTGGAAATCGCAGTGGAGTCACCAGCGCCATGCAAGAACCAATCACAGAAGTCATTCATCGGTTGTCATAGCTACCAGGACACTGAGGAAAAGAAGAGGCTTATTTGCCCATTGTGCCATGGAGCCATTTTTTTGAGTCATGTTGAAGATTTGCTGTTTGTGACTTTTGGTCACACACATTCAATAATGTTTCCTCTAACTGCGCTGCAAAGAATTCCGGGGCATATTATTTGTAGAGCAGTGTATTGCATCCAAGGCTCAGTCTTTGTGCCATGCGTGCACGCGAGACAGATAGAGGAAAATAGGAGGAGGGTAGAGTGGGAAGCAGAGGGTCATGGGTACAAGGGGCAGTGCAACATTCAGTGCCCGTCTCCACGTTATTTATATCAGGAGAGGGCGGAGAGTCAGGCAGCGAGGCACTCACCCACACCAGGCTCGTTCAGTGCACTGTAGCGCTCCCTCAGGGCCAGAGGGGTTAAGGTTCTCCTGCGCTCCTCGCTCCCAACAACCTGAAGATGATTTAAAACAACAAAATGGTTTTACAATCACATTACAATTTGTCATTAATGCAGCACTCTTTTTTTAACTCCTTGCGACCCACAGAGGCTTGAATCGCATTCGCACCAGGTAAAGCGTGGACGCGCTGCTGGTACAATGAAAGGTTACATGAATATGAGTGCATAAAGGGGTTAGGGGATGGGTATTCAAGGGTAAAGCATAAAATATTCATTTGTTCACTGAGAATGTGAGCTGTGTGCATAGATTTTGTGGATAGTGATCGAAAGTGACCTAAAAAAGATCACCTGACTGTTCAATGAAGTCTCTGTATGCAGGACTTACAGTAAACAGACTACTCTGCGCTCTATACAGCAATATTATCACAGGAAGTTCTCCATTAATAATAAGCAGGATATTTCTAAGTCTTCACATCGTGTTCTAGCCATGAAGATGACACCTGCTTTTGTTGTCAAGGAGATTTCTCTCCCTTCCAGCATTCATCTTGTTTTCCTTGGCCTCACTTATTGCCCAGGCCATAAAGACCTTCACTGTGTTATACAATGTGTTACTGTTTAGACATTGTTGTATAACATAATGAGATATTGGTGAGGCACTACTCTGAGTGTGGACCGCGTGCTGCTCATCTTTCTCTCAGTGGCGCACACGATTCCAATGACAACAGTGTTATACCTTGTCGAACAACTTTAGAAAAGCCTGACTTCTTATTTGGAGAAAGTCACGTGGCCAGACCTCTGTCTCATGAAGCACATGGATGTCTAGGGGAAACTGAAGCACAAAGGTTTGCGTGTGTGTGCCTGCGGCGGTGTGTTTGGGATCGAGTCCTTACCTTGACACAAGGTGGCATGGTTATGTTAAGGTTACACAGTACGTGCTGTGTGTCCTCGTACTTGGTGCACTTCCGCAGAAAGGATAAAAAGCCGGCGGCTTCCTTGTTGCTATCTCTGACCTGACATAAAGAAAAGACAGACGGACAGAGGAAGAGAAAGAAAAAGAGAAGAAGAAGGAGGAATGTGGAGGAAAAAGGAGAGAGAGAGAAAGAGAGGAGCGAGCAAAGGGATTAAGACAGAGCAAAGAGGAAAGGAAAGAAGTGGATGGAGGAGACAAGATAAGAGATCGAGAGCGAAACAGAGAGAGAGAGAGGGAGAGGAGGAAGAAAAACAGATCAGAACAGGTATTAGATCCCTCCACAGTGTCTCGTGCATGTGGCGCAGTAACATGGGACGAGAAGCAGGGGGAAACAGGGATGAAAGCAGTCCACAGGCAGGCGAGAGGGAGAGATTTACCTGCACATTTTACCTGGACGTCTGTCAGACCAGACAGTTACAGAGTGACCGTGAGAGAGAGAAAGAGAGACAGTGAGACAGACACGTACAGACAGGCAAGGCCGCAAGATAGGAAGGCAGGCAAAGAAAGTGAGGGAGTCACAGGACATGCAAACAATTACCCAAAGAGAGTCGACAGGTTGATAGGTAAGTTGTTTGTTGCTTGTCTACTCCGTAATGACAAAGATATTTATCATTCAACTAGCCGATGCTGAACAGTAGTGTGTGTGTGTGTGTGTGTGTGTGTGTGTGTGTAACACTGACGGACACACACAGACAGAAAAGACAGACGCTGACGGGGAAGTAGATGAAGAGCCAAACGAATGAGTGAACAAATGAAGGAAACTTTACATAAATATAATTACAAGACAGACAAAAAGAGGCACAGCTACAGTGTAAGAGAAGGACATTAAACAAGGAAAATGTAATGAGAGAAAAGAGACTGTGATGTGACTCAATTATGATCAGAAAGAAGGAAAAACTTAAATAAACAGTGTAGAATTACATTAAATTGGGTCAAATATTATCTTTGGTTAGAAATACAAATGATTGAACAACCACACAGATGAAAGAGACAGACTGACATACACATCATGTAATGTAAATAGATAGCAACAATGACCAATAATAACTATCTGTATATATCCTACATGTAATATTAAATGAAAGATTACACTTGTTTAACTATGTTAGTATCCTTAGTGTGTGGTGCTGAGTGGTTGTAGATCTGAAATTGCACATGCTAAAGATGAGACAAACTGGAAAGTGTAGCTCACAGATATCACAGTGAAAGGCAAACACACACAAAAAAACACCATAGGAACATGTTGTCTGGGGGATCAGCGGGTGAAGGGGATGGGGGGTAAGGGGGTGGGTGAGACTGACTAACTGACGAAAAGGATCCTTGACACACGCCGGACACAACAACTGCATAAACAAAAAACCACAGTACTGTATGAATACACAGCGAGTGACAGAAAAGGCGGGCGCAGGAACAGTGGGATAGAGACAGACCTTGACAGAGACGGGCAGCCTGTTATCTCTGAAGGCCTGGAAGCTGAAGCTGCGAGGCTGCTGGGTGGCCTTCCTGATGGGCACCAGGTTCCCAGAGCACTCCAGGTGCAGCGGCATGCCCTCCATCAGCTGTTACGGGTGACAAGACAAATCAGACCACCAAGAGCATCGTGAGAATGGTTTCACCCTGGCAAAAACAGCCGGAGTGAGGGTTGTTATAATAACGAAGACACAAACTCTTCTACTCCTGGTAAAAACACTGCACTTGCAGGATCGTGCTCTGCACAGTGGAGAGGTTTGGGAAACAATGCAAACAGAGCCCACAGTTAAACATCATCTTTCTTTTATTAGGAAAAGAAAAAAAAACTGTAAGTGCTTCTTTTCCAGCACTCAAATAGCTACAGGCTTCTAATGCCTTTTCTATTACATTCAGTATGCCTTTTAAGTAGCCTTGCTTAAATTGATAGATGGTTTAAAACAAGCGCAAACTGCCATATTGATCTCCATAACACCTTTCCCTCGACATTGTTATCCCTTTGCTCCTGTACTGACCTCAATATCTCGACTGCGGGCCACTTCACTGAAGTTTTCATGCAGCTCCAGCGTCTTGTCCATCTTGTCGTCCGTCATACAGTAACAACGCAAGCGTCCCTCGCGCACTTCGTTCATCTTGGCGAAAACAACAAACTTCGCCATGTACGGCACAGCCATTAGCTCCCGGTACAACAAGTTGGCAAAGGTCACTGCCTCTGCAGTGCGTGGACAGTCAGCCAGCCAGAACCTGAGAGAGGAGAAGGAACATGTCAGATGGAAACTTGATTAACATGCAGATGTGGATGAGAGAGCAGGGGAGGAAAGCAGACAGTTGTTTCACTAACGGTTGAGGTGCTCACCTTGCAGACACGTTGGTGGTAAAGTTGGCACAGTTATTGGCGTACATGAGCTTCGTGGTTCCAGTGATGTCCTCCCACTGAGCTGGTGCTGTTCCACCTGTGATGCAACAACCACATTGTGCCACTCATGTCCTGATTTAAAGTTCAACATTTTGGCAAATTCGCCCATTGCCATAGTCCCTATGTTCATAAGGGTAGGTTCATTACCTTTAATTGTTTGGTGCATGTTGTTTTGAGATCCGCGGGGCAGAGACGTGCGCTGCTCAGCGAACACAATGGAGGTGAACGGTACTGGTCCCCTGTCCCTCAAAATTCATCAAATACACAATCCAACAACACTTTCGCCATGCTATGAAATAATTTTGTATAATTAAGTAACATTACGACACACAAAGCAAATACTTGGAACTACTTGTGCTTTTGAAATCACTCCGCCCAGCAGCCGTGTCTGGAATGTAGTTCCGGCTACACATTTGCCTCGAAAACAACTCTGTCTCGTAATGTTACATTATTATTTCATAGCATGGTGATTGTGCAGGTCACAACTTCTCCATGAGAGCGTTTTGGAGTTGTTGGATTGTGTATTTGATGAGTTTGATGAGGGACAGGGGACCAGTACCATTCACCTCCATTGTGTTTACTGATCAGCTCGAGTCTCTGCCCCACGGATCTCAAAACAACATGCACTGAACAATTAAAGGTAATTAACCTACCCCTATGACTATAGGGATTATGACAATGGGTGAATTATGTTGAACTATCCCTTTAAGGTAACAGACTCCTAAATACACACTTTTTTATGTTGCATATTTTATGTTGTACGATCCCTACATCACCGACTTCTTGTGTATTTAGTCGTCTTCAAAATGGATCATACCAATGACACTGCAGAGAAGGCGCAAGCTGGTGGTATCACCCTCCCCGGCATCCCGAGGACTCTCTCTCCAGGACGGTGGCAATGGGATGCGCAATCCGATTGGACGGTGGAATTTGCGTCGGCGTGGTTCGATGGTAACCACTGGGCTGAAGGTCGCCTGGTTACCGAGCTGTCGAGTCAGCAATTCATCGGGAATTGGCTGCGCCTGAAAGTGGAAGTGGTGAGGGAGAAGGTTGTTGAGAGAGAAGATGCCAAAAAAAACAAAAAAAAAACAGAATATGGGGTACGGAGTTGAACAGAAGGCTCGGGGGGTAAATATGTGAGAGCTGAACTCAAGCACAAGCACAGTATAAAAGCTGAAGTAAGTGTAAGTAATCCTAAAGGGAGAGGCAGGGAGTGGAAACAAGGAGAGGGCACGAAACAAAAAGAACAGGACGTGTGCAGTAGACTAAAACATCAAACTCGCAGCCATACTCACACATGCAACCAATTCATATTTCACACCTGACCCAACTCAGATCAGTGCATCAGCTCGGTCAGTGTGCCTCACAACTTAAATCAGGGAACTGAGGAGTGATGAATGGCTGGATAAAAGGAAAACATAAACAGAGCAGCATAAGCATAAAGCAAAACTTGGACCCATGCAGTTTCCTTAAGTAACATCAGTGCTTTGACAGACAACGTAAACAATGTGCAGTGAAGTGACCGAAAATGACTGAAATGTGGAAACCATGATCTGTCATAATCTCTCCGTTGTGGAAAAAAACAAGTCCAAGCGGAGGTGTTACGATATGAGCGTATGCCAAGTTCCCATATGTGTATCTGTGGTGGTCTGGATGAGTGACAGGCAGCGACACATTCGCCAAAAACCACGTGTTGCAAATGCTAATTTTTGAAAGACTGCAGTATGACATGACAGGCTGAGACAGAGACACTGCTCAGGTCAAGTTGTCTGGTTCTTGGCAACAGTGCGTGCAGGGTTGTTCATACTGTACCTTTATATCAAACAGTATTCTGAAGACATAAAAACCCATTTTGTCAATGATCACTAATGGTCTCCAGAGCAGTTTCTCTAATGAGAGATGTTAGAGTTACAGTTTTTGTCCTTGCTTTTGTTTTGAAGTTTAAAATGTCTTTGAAAGTGGGCGAAGTCCGGTTGGAGAATAGTGATAAAGTGACATTGATCGAAATCAATGGCTAAAAGGATTGTGGGGCCATATAAACAATTTACACTAAATGAAAAAAAGCAGGTTTCTCTTGACATTGAATCAAAAGTATTTTAAGGATTTATTCCTTGTCCTAGAGACGCGACTTCTCCACCGTCCACCAAGTTTCCTTCAAACATAATCATCAGAATAATCATCTCTCTGCAGTCTAGTGTATTACTGATAATTTATCAAATAGAACATCAACTTCAGGGTGTGATATTTATGAGATTTAGACTCATAAAGTTTGCAGGATAAACACAAAAGGTATGTGCTTTGGCTTAGACCAGTGAGTCACAGACTGACAGTCAGCTGTTCTGTTCTGTTCATGAAAAACACCAGATTGCAGAATAACAAAACACCCAAGCAATTACTAAAGGTGTGGATCTGCAAAGAGTTTTTTTCGTGGATTTAAATCTGCTGCTCTCTGTTCTTTCTGCTTTTCTAATTCACTTCTGCTCTTTTTACATCCCTCCCCCTCTTCCTGTATTTGCACTGTAATTTCAACTCTTCTTCTTACCTGCAGTCCCAGTCTCACTCTTTTGGTGACAGCTGTCTCAGGGAAGATGGCCTCCACGTGGGGCACCAGCTTAGTGGTCAGCCGACCCCCCTCGGGCCCAATCAGATCGCTCTCCTGCTGAATGCGGGAGACCACGGCGAAGTAGAGGGGGAAGTCGGTGGAGATGATTCGACGGATTCTCTTCTTCTCCAGCTCCTCTTGACTCTCCAGGTCTACGGATGGACCAGAGGAAAAGAGAGAAAGGAGAGAGATACAAAAAGAAAGAGAAAGAGGATAAACACTAGACCACAGCTTAGGAAAGATACATCACTGTACAATTAGTGTGTGGGTGAGAGAAACTTCTGCATCACTTTGCTCTAACAAAGTCTCCTCCTCTCCGTGCCCTTGCTCTGCGACTCCACAGTCACACATCAACACTGCCGATGACTAATCTGCAACTGTGCAAGGTCTCACTGAGAATGACTTCCATTACCGTCACACTGACCTTCGTCCATGCCATTCAGAATAGTTTCTAAGACTTCGTCGCCATAGCGATTGCGATGTTCCTTCCACACGGAGCCATTTTCACTGCGAAGCACCACGAGCTCTCGGTCCCCTCGGCCCAGTGAGGCAAAGTGTGGGATCTCCACGATGACTGGCCTGTGGAGGAAACAACCCTTTTACTACATCAGTATTAACTGGAAGAAAAGACAAATTGTGTTTTGTCACACATGCCTTGTTGAAACCTTTCTGTAATAAAACAAAACAGTAATATTAAACTTTTTTGCTGTTATGTTGAACTACACCATAATTTAGTCTGTCCATGTGAGTGAATTAAAGTATGAGTGTCCACTAGATGGCAGAGAAATCATGATATAATTCATGTACAAACAAAAAAGCATCTTCAGTAATCTTTTCAACTCATTTACACAAGATTTGAGTTCAATTTGAATATTCATACAAATAAATAAAAGTGTTTCACCGACTGCAAAGTTGACTCACCCGAGGAACTGCATACTGGACGGCCCTAGAGAGATGATGCGGCTAGCGAGCCCCTCCCCCTCCACCAGCGGAGGAGGTGTTGTCAGTTTCTGAGGTTTGACCAGGCGGCAGGTGATGCGCGTGGGTGCCGCGCAGGTTCGGGGAGGAATGATGACCCGTAGCCCGTGATGTCTGCTGCCCCGCATGGAGCCTCCTCGAGCATCCACCATGAAGCTCACCAGGAAGCTGAGGAGTGGTGATGTAATGATGGGTTGCATTAAATTACCTCTATGATCGACATACATTTGGCATGTCTCCTATGTGAAGTCTGTTTTGAAATGATCTGATGTTTCACTCTGAGGAGTAATTCATAAAGGAGACGCCAATTCACTGTGTTGGTGCCCTTTTCACTTGATTGTCTGAGTACGGCAGAGGAGGACAGGCCATCTGGAGTGGCCACTAAGTGCAGCAACAATGACATGAAAAAAAGAGTCATGCTGTTTGATCCTGCATCAGACAGTCAGCCTCATATGGGTGTGAGAGTGTGTGTCTGTGTGTCTGACAGGGTGACTCTTCTCCTTTTATGAGTCCATCTCACACACACCCTCACTTTATATTCTGCTTTTCAAATGCTGACTCATTGTGCTCTGCATATATTATGACTAGGCAGACAATGAATGATCATCATGCTGCATTAGCCTCATGGAGCTTGTTATAATACATGAATTAATGTTGTATCCATTAGCAATATAAACAAAGTATAACAGCGAGCAGACGAAACACTTTAGGATCCTCAACATGCATCATTTATGTATCGTCCAAATTACAATATCTACATTAAATAAAAACACTCCCATATTTGTTGTCAGTCACAGTCTGAACCCCAGACGCTCAGTCTGTGGTTCAGTCTGTGGTTCAGTCCTGGGGACATCACTGATGTTTTAGCATCATGAATAAGAGATGTTGTAACATTAATGAGAACCAGTCAAGTGAAAAGTGCAGCATTAACTGTGCTTCTTTAATTGTGGTTTTGATTATGACTTCACTTCTTAGATAATTGTTTTTTCTTTTGCAATTAATTGTCAGTCACACTAACATGGTCATTAATATTTGATCTGAGTCAGATTACAATAATGATACATTCTACACAGCTGAAATCTTTGACATTCAACATCACATATCATCCCATTACTCCATCTGCAGCCATGTCCTGTGTCCTTGTACATTCCTGTACACTGTAATGCTGCTAATCTCACTCAGTCTGCCCAAATCCTGTCTTTATGATGATAAGCCAGACTTGCAGCATCACTGAATAACACAACGTGAACGTGACTAAAATAAAAAATGAGTATTAAGATGCAGCGACATGTTTTATTAGCTTACCCCGTGTGGATGGGGCTGGCCACAGGGCTGACGTTGTCGGAAGTCTCAGTGGCAGGACTGCTCGGGATGAGAGAGTCTTCATCATACTCCTTTGGCAGGGGGATGGGGGTGTGCTGAGGTCACAGAGGGAGAAAAAGAAAGCCAGTGAATAATCGAGAGGCAGTAAAATATCCATGACCGAAAAGATTAAGACGGTGAAAAGCGAGAGGGAATGACAGAGAAAAGACAGACAGAGGAAAGGAGAAAGAGAGAGAAGATCAGAAGGTGATAACATAATTCAGAGCTCCGTGAAAGAGAGTGTGAAAAAAGAGAGAGAATGATGGACAGAGAGTGAAGCAGACAGTGAAACAGGAGACAACATAGTAGACGACAGGGAGGATAATCAGAACCCAAAAGAGGAGATAAAAATAAATATCAGGATACTTTTTCATAATGTATTATATTTGACTTTCACAGGTGAGTATGTGTCTTTAATGGGATAAATAAATAAAATATTGTTACAAAATGCAATGCCTGCTCTAGTTGTCATGAGTTAAGCCTACCTGATCCAGCAGAACCGTCTCTGGGGACACACAAGGGATCCTGGGAATAGCAGGAGAATAGGGCCTGTGGCAGAGGAAGTGAGGATAATATAAGACAAGAGACGATGACGGCTATTATTATGTGATAAAAATTTTAATGGAATCATTTTATCTCGTGCTGCTACTACTAATAATTTAAGACAGAGATAAATTATCCATGCCAGTCATTCAGAGTCTTAATCAATTCAATTTTAAGGCATTTATTTTTCAGAAGCTGCACAGAGTCTTACGTGGTACCCATGCCGCCCTCAAAGTCTCTTAAAGTCTTCTTGGGGGAGAGGAAGTCGTCGTCCTGGTCCTTGAAGTCATCAAGCTTTAAGTAGCGTGCTCCATCCATCCCGAGCAACTCGTCTCCTGTGGGTAAAGTAAAGAGGTCAGCAACGTGGAGGGGGAGGAACAGTGAAAAAGACGAAGACTGGCAAAGGACAGGTTGCAAAAGAGCACATGAAGAATTAAGAGAGAAAAGGACGAGACCAGGGGAATACAGGGCAGAAATGATGCTGAGTTCAGCTCTCAGGTTCTTCCACTCAGTCATAAAATGTATGTTTATTGCTCTAATCTGCCAATGGAATTATTTTTTCCTCAATTCATTTAGTCTTGTTTGTTTTATGAGTGACAGTATCTTGCGGGCTGAGCGGGACCTCTCCACTCGAATCAAAATAGTGTCACTTATAATTGAATTGTCCACAGGTGGAAGTAGTAATTGTCACATCACCATACATCCCATCCCTTCACCTTCATGAAACCACAGAGAAAGAAAAATGGCCACAAAGCGATTTTCGGAGATATTTAGTCCAAGCGATGGAGTCAGACCAACAACAATTAGAGCCAATGGAAACCAAAAGAGTGAAAGAAGAGGATCGGTAAGACAGTGAATATCAACACAGTTTAGGACACTGCATGGACGGCAAACTGCAAGGCACCTGGTGACAGCTTTTTTAGTGAGCATGCCCATTAAAGATGAAATCACATGTGGTGATGGTTGTTTCTGTGTAGGAGAAAACACCTCAATTATTAAGGAGGAATGATAGTGAAATAATAATCATCACAACACAACAACAGTAAATAAACCACTTTAAACCACTGAGCTGTTGACAGACGATTAAACATGAATTAGTACGAGCTGTCCAGGTAAACAAAACAAAACAAATGGTACAGTAGAAAAAGCAACAGAATTAAAACACGAAACAGACTGAAGATGAAGCCTGAGTGTGAAAATGTTTTCAAAACATGTTTTAAAAATTGCAGGGGTTTGATTTAAGTTTGAATTTCTTCAAAGCAGGGAGACAACGTAGCGTAAACAGCGACTGTTTGTGTTGTTTAGAGAAGCATGTCACAGCTGGGGCACAGCATGTGCGTAATCAGCTTATTGATCAATTAGGCTGTGAAAGGCAGGGGGAACTTCATCGCTGAATTGGAAGGAAGCCGTTTGTCTTTCGAATGCAGAAATACTGGAATTCTATCAATAATTTGTCCATGGACAGATGTGCACTGAACGCTGGTAAAAATAAGGAAGATGTCGTGACCACATGCTGATGAGGAACAGAAATTTTTAAATAAACCTCTGAGCACGAGGGAGAGGAGGAGAGAGTAAAGATAGAGGCGATAAAGATAGAGACAAACAAACGGGGCTGGAGTTGAGAGCAGACTCTGATTAGAAAGACAATTAGTGACGCACAGAGAAAATGAGAGAGTACAACTGCAATGAAGGCACAAAGTTCACTAGCCACCGGACCGGACAAGGCAGAGATACAGTACACACACAATCCTACCTAACGTTAGCTGGGCAACCCCTACAAAACAAATGGAGAAGGGCGTTATCAACAGTCATATTTACACATTTGAATTCATTGTGGTACTTCTGATATGTCAGTGTACCTCCCAAACAGTCTTCCTCTACCAAAACAGTCAGAGCTGAAAATGAATTTCACAAAAGCTGTAACCCTCATGTGTTCAATATAATGAAATCATGTAACCTACCTTCATCCTCTGAGACGTCCAATATCTCATCCACCGTCTCAGGAAAACTCATCCGATGCTTCTCTGTGGTGATCTGTGAGGAGCAGGGGGAGGTCACGAGGCGGAGGTTTGTCAGAGACAGAGGAGGGAACGAGATGGAGAAGAAAAGAGAGCAGAACAGGTGAGGGAGCTGAACCTGATCAAGACAAGGAAATGATTTTTCATTGAACATCTTGAATCACGACGTGTCAAGGCCACCTCTTTTGCGTATTGGTGTAACCATGTGAACAATGCATGATGAGTTGCTCACCACGGAGACGGACTCCTCGGTAACGAGCTTCAGCACGTCAATGACAGAGATGTAACCCAGACGCTTTGCGATACCCAGGGGAGACGTTCCATTCTGCACGGAGGGAGATGAGAAACATTAACCCAAATATTTCTCCCTGTGTACAATAAAACATGTCATTCTATCAGCAGAAGGTGTTGGATAGCAAAGCAAGCGTTCATAGCATC
The DNA here is from genome assembly GCF_045865225.1 of Trachurus japonicus. NCBI lineage: Eukaryota > Metazoa > Chordata > Actinopteri > Carangiformes > Carangidae > Trachurus > Trachurus japonicus. Next base: position 16,818,261 of record NC_140918.1, read on the forward strand.
TTAATATAATTTTACACATGTTAAAATGTGTAAATAAACACACAAAGTGAATTAACATACAGAACACCGGATAAAGCAAATGTAAATATGCTGTAGTTTTTAATGGGTAAACTGATGTTAAGTAACTGTTGATTTACAGTTTAAAACAAAACATTTATCCAGTACTTATTTAAGAGAGACAAACCAAATGTAAATATACAACATGTAGATTGTTTAAGTAAAGCTATTTAAATCTGTAGCTAGGACATCGACACAGATTGCAAAGATGCAGGACAATATCGTCGACATAGAGGGGTGAACGGTGACAGAAAATGGTAACTTAATTGTAGTCCTTCCCACAGGTGGCACATTTGAAGGCTGAAGTACAGTGATATTATGGTGGAAAGTATATTGACCATCTCCCTTTAGAATATTTAGGAGGTGGTCAACATCGTCAGAGGCAAAAAGGACAGTTTGTGAAAGCTGAGCGTGGTGTCATTTTAGATTGATGCATTCAAAGATTTATTTACTTATTTGTTTCCATGTTATCTACTGGACACACAGATACACATTTATGTTTCTCCAGAGATACCACTGCCAGTCAGGTGGGGTGATCTGAAGTAAGAGGAAGACTGTAATAGCATAAAGAAGGTATGCTTAAAAGCATCTCACCGAAGTAATCTCATTGGGCTGGGCTCCGTGTTTCAACAACAGGGTGACAATATCAGTGTGGCCCTGCTGAGCTGCCTGGTGCAGAGGGGTGTAGCCCATCTGGAGAAATAAACAGGGTGGTGGTCAGACAAAACAGGAAATGCAGGAAAGCAGGTTAGATTGTATTTACTGTATTTATATGACACCTATCTACTGTAGTTACTGTTTAAGAACAACTCAAAACAGTTTACACCACTTCTTATCTCCACTCCTTGACACACACAATCATATAGCACTTTTCCCCAACACATATACAGTAGCTTTGGATTCAGCATCTTGCCAAAGGAATGGACATGTAGACTGGAGGAACTGGGGATCAAACCACAGACCCACTCATTAGTGGACAGCCCACTCTACCTGCTGAGCAAACCCCGCCCTTTAGGATCCATCTATGCCCCTTTGCACCTAATCACCAATTTTGCTCCAGCTAATCTGCAAATCTGCTTAACTAATTGCTGATGCTTAAACAAGCAAGTAACCAGAAACATACAGCAAATCAACACATGGAGTACACGTCTTATATAGTCATATAGATGTAGTATAAGTGAGATAGAACAAGGTTACCCTAGTCTTGCTGTTCACATGAGCCTGCTGCTGCAGGAGGAACTTCACCATCTTGATGTTGCCATAGTGACAGGCCACGTGAAGGGGGGTGTAGCCCATCTGAGACAAGTAGAAAGAGAGACAGCTGGTTGTTGTTCAGAGGCTTCATTGATGTCTCCTGATGGGAAGTCGGAGCTTCGGAAAACATGTGTAAACTCAGACAAACATGAGCATGCACAAGACTAACAGGGTGGCAATTATTTCATGTTTTTTTATCTACATCTTAAAAAATGGATTAGCTAGTGTGAAGAATGCGTGAATTAAATATTTATATTATCATAAATTTGTTTCATTAAGAAATTAAATTATATCTTCTTGCGATTAACTTCTCCACTCACTGCTGGGTTTTTATGACAAAACACTGGAGGTCTGCCCAGATCTTAAAACTCATTTCTCATTTCTGTCCTGCAGGCACGACTCGAGACGAAAAATTACAACATCGCCTCCATCGGCAAAGCAAAATCAAAGACATCTCTTAAGTCATATAATCATCTAATTCTCATTTTGTTGGCAGTTGTGTTACTCACCCGTGACGCAGCGTAAACAGAGGCTCCCTGTTTGACCAATGTGTCAGCGATGCCCACATGACCCTCCTGAGCCACCAGATGTAGAGGGGTCAGTCCGTTCTGAAAAGAGACAAAGAAACAACAATGAGAGATGAGCGGTGTATCTTTGATGCACAGCATTTTGATTGATTGATTCAGTCTTTATTCAGTCAGTCATCACATAATACAACTATCAACACTACAAACATTGTCAACAAGGTACAAGGCAGAAGCATAATGCTTATATTTACGAATGCCTGTCCTCCAGAGCAAATTGGGCAAATTAAGCTCCCCTTCAGAATTTTTACAATGTAGGAAAAAACAAACAAGCAAACATAAAAAGCAAAACTAATTAAATATAGGGGTAGAAAAGAAATCGTTAAATAACAGAGAGAAAGAAATAAAGACAGAAAAAAAACATTTACAAAAGCATTAACATTTTGTAACCTTCAAAAACTGCCCTTGAACTTGAAAACCGAAAATGAACTACAGCTTTGTAAATCAATGTTAGCGTCAAATCATTCAATTTCATAACATGAGATTTCATAAACAGTGGATTAGTATGTTGATAGTAACCAGCCTTATTAATAATACGTATAGCTTGTTTTAAAGATGAGTCTAATGTCGTACCTTATTTCCCAGGTTGACGTTGGCCTGCTTGGAGATGAGCAGGGCCACAATGTCGGGCCGTCCCTCCTGTGAAGCCAGGTGCAGGGGCGTGATGCCTTGGAGGGACTCGGCATTGGGTGAAGCCCCGTTCTGCAGCAGACAACTGGCCACCTCCATCTGGTTCTGCTTGGCTGCTATGTGCAGGGGAGTGTAGCCGTTCTGCAGCGAGAAACAAGGACAAAGCGACACAGACGGGAATGACCATCTCCTTTTTCTTAACATTCTTCTTGTCTAATTTTAGATTATAACTCATACACTGTCCTGAGAGAGTGCTTCAGAGTACAAGGATTGTCATGTGAATTACTGTATGTTTAGGCACCACATGCTCATATGACCTGTTTTGGTTATTTGTGTCAGCGATGGGCTTGGCCTGCTGTGTTGGCCTGCCTGTGTGAGTACATGCACACACACATTATGTGAGCATCTTACTCGAGCAGTGCTGTGTGCAGATCCTCCCTTGCTGACCAGAAGTCTAACAACATCCAGGTTGTTGTGATGGACGGCCACATGAAGGGGTGTCAGACCATTCTGTTAAACACACACACACGTATGCACACATATATAAAGCACATACAGAAAACACACACGCACAGAAACATATATATATGAAACACATACCATGATAATCTATCATCAGCTGATATCCTGAAAGCATCTGTAAGAGCTCAAACTTTCTGGTTGAATTTCTTTTTCACAACCTTGTAGAGAGTGCCTCATTTGTTTGTGTGTTCTTCAGGGATCTGAGCTACGGAGAGCACAGATTGTCTCACCTTCCCAGCTGCGTTGGGGTTGGCTCCTCTCTCCAAGAGCAGCTCTGCTACGTCCACCTTTCCGTATTTAGAGGCCACATGGAGCGGAGTGAAGCCTTTCTGCTCAAAGGGAAGAAAACCACACAGATACATCCCTTCTCTTTTTCATTTCATGCTCCTGTAGTTTAGAAGCTGAGGCTAATACTGGCACCTAACAGCAATCAGACCTCTCAAACTGTACCTTTGTCATCTTGATCTGCTGTGCCCCGGCATCCAACAGTATCCGAATGGTGTGGACGTGTCCTTCACGTGCGGAGATGTGTAAGGGTGTGTGGCCAGCAGTTGTAGCTGAGTCAGGGTTGGCCTTGTGCTCAATGAGCAGCTTCACAAGCTCCTTGTGGCCCATACGGGCGGCACAGTGTAGAGGTGTCTGGTCGTCCTGACGATGGACAACGAGGAGGTAAATTGTAAAACAACCAAGTAACCAGGTATCACTAACCCACCTGCCATTGATGTACTGTATGTTACCTGGACGGTGTCTGCTTTTTCTGACTTTAACAAACTGGTTAAGGTTGTGATGACTTAAAGCTACACAGTTCATACCTTAGCCCTGGCATCCACTTGCGCTGCGTTCTGCAGCAGGAACTGAGCGACTTCACAGTGTCCTGCTCTGGAGGCCATGTGCAGGGGAGTCTCCACTTTCTGGGGAAGGTAAATTTAAACAAAAATGCACTTCAAACTAATAGAATAGAGCAAAACATATGTAAGTAACTGAAATTAAATTATGCTGAGTTTCAGTTATTCCACTCTGGTGCTGTCAACCTTACAATGTTAAAAATATTGTTTTCTGATTGACACAAATCCACCCTTAAATCCACCGCGTTCATTGGCGGGCCCATGGTTCAGATCAATCTATTAATTTCAGTAATCCAGAAATAATTAAAGCTGGTTCTGCGAGATCATTTTTGAACAGCACCGTTTTTCCGTGGTGGTGAAAAAGAAACTGGAAGAATCTATGGCTAAGTGTTGAATTTATGACCCACAAAATTAATCTTCTCCCGTAATTAATTATTGAACTCTGTGTGGAATTTGCTCTTTTTTAAAAACGTGAACAGAGAGAAAGAGAACTTTCTGTGACACATCTTTAACGTGAATAATTTAGAGAGTTAATTCACTCAACTGGCAGGGTTGGGAAATGATTTAAAAGGATAAATTGATTCGTCAAGCTCTGGTGAATATAGAAAAGGGGGTCTCACCACATTGGAAGCATTGGGTGAAGCCCCTCTTTGGAGCAGGTTCTTCACTATGTTCAGATGGCCCATGAACGAGGCTACATGAAGAGGAGTGAGACCAGACTGCAGAGGCAAGAGCAAAAAGGGAGAAGCTTCAGGGGTCGATATGAATGCATCATAGAGACATTAAGTGACATTCAACAGCTTGCAACACTGATATCTGACAGGGGAGACTAGAATGAATAAATACAGCACATATGGCATTCAACATAGATGTTTAAAAAAAACACAAAATGCTTGTTAAAATGACAAGCGATGCTTTGAGTGCCACTTGAAAGAAAATACTTCTTTTTATCAGAACAGTGGGAGTTTTCTCATCTTCAGAGTCGGTCCTTCATGGTCACACTGTCTCACCTCTGTGACAGCTTCTAAGGAAGCGGAGTGCTTAAGCAGCAGGTCCATGGACCGCATGTGGTTCTTCTTGCAAGCAATATGGAGCGGGGTGAAGCCATTCTGGAGACACAAAGGCAAGAGTTCACAACTAGTCCACAGTGTGCAGCCCAATCAAAACACTAAAGGTCACAAGTCAGTTATCTACAAAAGACTGTGATTATATTCTAATATACATTTTTTTAATTTAGCTTTCGGGGTGTGCTCATTTTGCAATCCTGTCTGTACAGTGCTGGTGATGTAAATTAGTAATATGTAAATTTGTACTGTAGCCCTGGACTATAAAAGTAATTTAATTATCAGTTTAGCATCTTTTAAACATGGAGGACGCTCAAAATGCTTTAAGCATGAATTACTGCTCAAACATTTTTCCAGTTTTTATGTGATTTAAAGCAGTAGTTAGTCACCAGAGCCCGTGCGTTGGCTTTGGCCCCCTTGTCTAGTAGGACTTTGGCCATGCGATGGTGACCACAGTGGGCTGCTACATGAAGAGGAGTTAAATGGTCCAGCGTGATATCGTCAATCTCAGCGTTGTATTGCAGTAGCTGCCTGACACAGTCCATGTGATCCCCCTGAGCTGCCATGTGGATGGGGGACAGACCATTCTGTAGGAGGACACAGAGAAAAGGACGTACATGGAGGAAGGAAGGGAGGAGAGAGAATGAGAAGAGAGGGTGAGGGTAGATTTGTCACTGTCATCACAATAAAGTCATGTGCAATGTGCATGTATCGTTCTGTATGGCGAATTAATACTGCCATTAAGATTCATTAGTATCTTAGCCTTTAGAGGGGATATAATCAATCCATGGTCAATGAGGCAGAGATTTTAAATGTTCAGTTAACACACCAATGTTTCAGGCGCTTTGATTTCAGCCAAGTAACCAAAGTTAAATGAAGGAGATGACTTGGATTGATTTCAAATTGAACGCTTAAGTGTTTTTTAGTTGTTGTTTTTTTGATGGCCTTGGAAACATCAACAGAAATATTCCGGGAATTCACACAACATGAAAAAAAAAATCGGTGTTGAGCAGGAAACCCTGATGGTCCCTGCTGATTAGGGAGAGCTGCCAGTAAAGGCTGATATGCAGTCACTGTGACTGCGGTATTTCTCCTAAGTCATCGACTGTACCTTGGTTTTAGCCTGGATGGGAGCACCATGTTCCAGCAGGATCTCGATAATGCGAACATGACCATTCCTGGCTGCACAGTGGAGAGGAGTCAGCTCATCCTGCAAAGAGATGAAGAGGGAGAGCGGCCGGTAAAAGCATTAATACGTGACATAAGAGACGGGGATGAGAACATCAGCAGGGAGGATAACAGATGGGGAGAAATAGATGCTGAGAAGGCATTAAAGCATGCGTCACTGAGGAAATGCCATACACTACCTTTGTTTTGGCATCGATCTGTGCTCCTCTGTCCAGCAGTAGCCTGACCATCATCACATTGCCCCTCCTGGAGGCTATATGAAGGGGCGTGATGCCATTCTACAGGAGCAGAAACAACAAAGTAAGTTTGTTTGTGTCATCCATCACCATTTGAAGTAGATGCATCAAGTCTGCAGATTCCTTGAGATTATGTTTGAAGGTATAATGGAGCTACAGAGTTCAGAGAAAATGACCTATTATTCTTTATATTGTTATTCTTATCACACGCAATGTCTGAACCACATTCATTATTCTTTGGGTGGCGTTTTTGAGCCAGCTGCTCAGATAGACTGACCTTGGGTGTGAAGTTTACATTGGCTCCTCTGTTTAGCAGCAGCTGGGCTACACTCATATTTTCATAGTGCGCTGCAATATGGAGAGGTGTGAAACCAGTCTACAGAGGAAGACACACAAGGGGGAGAGTGAGAGGGCAAATATGGATGATTACAAACTATTGAAAAGCAAGGTTAGTGAGTGCAAGACACGGATTATAAACAGTTTGGGACATAAGGGAACAATTTGATAGATTTTCTTTGCATTCATACTGTTTGTAAACCAGTTCACAAAATAAGTGAGCTCACACCTTGCTGAGTACATCGGCGTTAGGATCGTTCTGTAGCAGCACTGCGGCGGTGCGCGTGTCGTCGTTTCGTGCAGCGATGTGCAGCGCGGGGAGGCGGACCTTGCCCTTGGTGCCATAGTTGATGAGGAGCGCCACAACGTTTTCATGGCCCTGCTGCAGGGCTACGGCCAGGGGGGTGAAGCCGTCCTGAGAAGGGAGAGGAGAGGAACGAAAGAAGGAATGACAAGAAGGACAAGAAGGAATGGAGGCAAAGGAGGGAAAAGGGAGCAAGTGAATAGAAATCCATGCAAAATAACATTTTCTTGAGCAGACACGGTGATAACAGTCATATCTTGTTCCGCACTAATTCTTTGGATCACTTAATTTCTTACATATCATTTGTACACAGCAGTATCAGCAGTAGTAGTTGTTAGGCCGATGATTTTGTTTAGCATTCTAACCCAATCCCACCTTTGTGACCTGTTTTACAATGTGCGATACACACAGACACTATTGATGTCTCAGGATCTAATTACTCATCACCAGTGCAGCTGATCAGGGCAAAAACAGCCTGAGGAGTCAGACATGTACCTCTGTTGGGAGACTCTGATTGGCGCCGTTCTCGAGCAGGAACTTGACCACCTCTAAGTGATTCTCCTGCGCTGCCATGTAGAGAGGGCTGAACCCTTTCTGCTGGGACACAGACATGTTATACACACAATAATACAGACCACAACCCACAATACAAGAGACGCTGTCAGAAACACACACACATCCTCACAGATACTGTATGTAAATATATGTACAGCTCTTTAACAGGTGTGTCACATGTACCCACACACACACACACACACACACAGATTCAGAGACACACACAGCCTGGGCACACTCGCCCACGCACTCTGAGCGAATCTCTTGCTCACAGCTCGAAGTGACTCACGTGTGACTGGGCATTAACGTTGGCACCATAGTTGACAAGCTCAGCCACCACTTTCTCCTGCCCTGCCAGCGCTGCAATATGGAGAGCAGTGTTCCCTTTCTGGAGGTCACACAGACACACAGACACACACACACGTACATATACAGACAAAAACACACACACACACACACACATAGAAAACCAGAGAAGAAAATAGAGTGAATCAGAGGGAAATGATTGCAACCTAATGGCCTAGATAGCTACGCTGACAACTTGACACTGAAATACATCCAGCGGATTGTGTTCAGCCGGTGTGATAACTAAAACAGCGGTGATAAAAGCAGTGCAGTTGTATTCATATTAACATCGTAGGCCTTTAGCTCATTTATAAGCAAAATAACTTCACTGTGAATATTAAAACTGTTGTGCAGACAGGATATTGATTGAGTTAGATGCTGCAGGGACACTGCATTCTTCACATGCTTGGAGGAAAACAGTTTAATTCATGATTTTTTTCCCCTTGTCTAAACTTGTTCCTCAAACATTTTTTTTTTTACAGAAACAACCTGATAGACACAGATATTTGATATCAACATCTTGTTCTGGTGGTGTAACATGACCTTAATCCTGAAAGAACTGAGGTGAGACCTTTCAGTAATCTCATAACACTGCTTCAGTGCTTGTGGTTATTTGTGATAGATGTTGGGTTTAGCGCATGGAGGCTACCTGAACAAGGCCCTGAGTTTCACTAAAGCTCAGACACGGGTTAGGAAAGTGTTGATTTAAGTTAAGTCAGCAAACACATGATGGGAGAACAGCATACCTTGGTGGTGGCTTCCAGCTCGATGCCGGCATGCAGTAGCTCCAGGACCATTTTGACGTGGCCCTCTTTCGAGGCGAGGTGTAACCCGTTGAGACCGTTCTTAGGGAGAGAGTCATACACTCACATTAGAGTCAGAGAGAACATATGAATATACACATTACACATACATAAACTTGGGATGATCTGTGTCTTAAAGCTTCATTACTGGTATAGTAATCCTGTTAATCAGGATTAGTTTAATCACAGTCTACATTAACTGAAAAGTGATAGCAGATCTCTCAGGGCAACTTAATGAGTTAAGTTGTGCCCTTGTGAGTAGTGTAATAGGCTGAGTAACACATTCTACCTTCTTAAATCACTTAATGGAGCGGATCTGTGCAAAGGCCTCTCAGAAATCTCTATAGATCTGTGCCAATCCCTGGCCACTCCTGTCCTTGTCCTCTCTCCTTGGCCTTGTTCACTGTGGTTTTAGCAACCACGACTGTTAACACAGCGGTATCTGATGATCTGTCAGAAATGACTAAATTTGCCATCGGTGCAGTCAGTGTCTTGTGTTTGACTTCTGCAGCTGAACGTCATCATCGCCAACTCCCAACTTCACGTTCCATCTGTTTTAAATCAATTACCGATAACTTACAGTCGCATGCCCCTGTGAGCAGAGCGACATATGCCCCGGTCTCTCCGGCTGCGCAGAACATCACTTGTCTAGTTATAGTACCACCGAAAATAACAGATGAATCCACAGCGACAGCAGGAGGACTAACTTCTGACAAAGTCAACAACCTGAGGAGACTGAGGAGTAAGAAGCAGAGGAGAGGGAGCTGGAAGGAAGACGACTGTTTTTTTATCTGACTCATCTGTTTATCTGTCTGATTGTCTATGTCTCTGTCTCTCCAGCCGGCTTCACGTACACGTAGTGAAGTCTTGAGTTACAAACCGGCCTGCTGTAACCAATGTGGCCACCAGGAGTCTCTACGAGCCACGCTGCTCTCAGGCTTCCCTTCATACTGCAGTGTCACTCAATTCAAATGGGTAACACGGCCTCTCTGGGAGCATGCGCAGAGTGATGGGGAACACACAACATGTGTGAACATCTACAGATTATAGTGTTATTAATTATTAAAAAAATAAAAAATAACACCTTCAGTTACAATTAACACCTACACCTGCAAAGAAAACTCATTTTTGCATCCACAGGCAAGAACACAACGATGTTAGGTAGAAAGACACTTCAATAAATATAGGTGAAGGGAGAAAACGTGGATTTGTGTTGATCTGAGTGTGGCTGTTTGCGTGTGTGTAGGTGTGTGTATATGAGAGAGAGAGAGCACAAACAGGAGCCCGCTGGATTTCAGTTATAGCAAGGACAGGTTATTACTGCAGAATCACATAAATCACATAAAAATACCATCTCTGCCCTTGTCCCAGTCCTCAGTAAAAATCCATCAATATAATAAAATAAATAAAATAAAATAAAGCAGAGGAAGGAAGAAAAAAAAGAACTGAAAGTGAAATATGTGTAAAGGGAAATTAATTGTATTAGAAAATTAAAATTTAGAGCCTTTAGAATCACAATTGATCATGTGGTTCAGGTTGTGGGTTGTGGATATGAAATGCAATTATTGCAGATGATATCCATGGTCATTACTCAGTCCATTATTATCTTAATACACTGATGTTAACGACCCTTGACAATTGAGCCAAAATGCACATTTCCTTTCATTTCAGCAGTCATCTGTCTCCTCTCTCTCTCTCCCTCCCTGTGTTGTGTGTGTGTGTGTATTATATGACGACACACACCGAGGGAGCTGGGAGTTCATTCTTAATGCTCACACTTCCCTCTCACTGGCAGTGTTTTGTCTGAGTAGAAAAGCTCTTGCCCCATTCATTTACCGAACACAACTCCCACTCCACAACTGTCCACATAGTGACAAGTGACTGAGTCCGAACCACAGTCAAGTTTCACACGTTCACATTCACGTCTCATGATATTCACTTGCCTGACTGACACTGCTGTGTTTTTATGGTCATGATGCAACAAGGTGTAAGAGAGCACACAGTGGGCCTGAGGGTTGAAGGAGCTATAATCCTATATAGTTAATTATTTATGTACACCATTTTACAAAAATATAGAGAATCAGGAGGTCTTTGAGTGGTGAGTTTTTTTTATTTTGGGTTAGGGTTAGAGGAGTGTGATGTTTCTTTAGGTTCAAAATATGTTCCTAAGTGAGTTTCTCCATTCAACCAGTTCCATAATCATGATTTTTTTTTACCAGGGCGAGGAGGCTCTTTGTTTCCCACTGTGAGGTGATAACAAGTTCCTCACCTTCCCAGACAATTATGCAAGAGGAGGTCAAAACTTTGTGAATTTACTATTCTTTTCATTTATTTATTTAAAAAGGGACCTATTATCTTCATTTACATCTAAGTGTTTTATTCTATGACTCCAGTAGGGTAGGTTTATGATTCACTGTACAGAAAAAAGTCTTTATTTGACTCAAACTGCCTGTTATGCAGCTGAGACTCTGAGTGTAACAGGCAGCATTTGCTCAAGTCTCCACTTTCCTCTGATTGGAAATGGGAACGTCTAATATCCCTCAGTACATGTTCCAGCCCGACTTCGATCCAGAATATGAGAGTGACATCAACCGCAACAAGGATCACAGCAGGATGTCTCTAGTGGTTGGTGAACATTAGACCCATTACTGCTTATAGAGTCACATAATGGTGAATTCAGTCTTTCAATCACAATGTGAATATTAACATTTCTTTCTGTATTTGCCCTTGGTTGTATGTGATGGATGTGATAAAATGCAGACTAAAGCGGAAAAACATCCGCTGTGAGATAATACCAAGGATAATGTTACGAGTAAAATGTCATAGTGATATCTGAGTACTGTAAAAGGAAAGTTGAAAAAAAAATCTAGGGTTCAGATTAGTCAGTGCCTGAGCTTCTCTGTCACAGGGATTACTTTAACATATTCACCATATTTTGAATCATCTGCCAAGTTTCACATGAACATATGAAATCTCTCTTCAAGAAGGCAGTTCAAATTTTGGACAGGAGACCTCTTCATTTTCATTATTGTATTATTTTAAAAAAGTTGAATATTCTTAACCTAAATAGTTATCAGATCTTCATGGATGTTTGTCTCATTTTTAAAGTCTTAAATGCTCTTGCCCCCCTAGGCGTACAGTAGGACTGAATTCTGTCAAGTTGTCGTTTCTGTAAGAGGTACACATTCCTGGAACAAGTTACCACCACACATCAGAAACTGTGACAACTACTTACTCTTTTTAAAAAAATCTCAAACATTGGTTAAAAACAATTCAGACATACTCATATAGCATAAATACTGTTATTAATCCAATGCCTGTTCTCAGGGGCTTTTGTTCCATTGATATTTTAATTTTTAACTGAGGGTTAAAATGTTTAGTTATAATATTGTTTGTTTTGATATTGTCTGCCTGTGTCTTGTTTTGTAATTGTCTATATTGTATCATTTGTAGCATTTGTGCTAAGTCTGGCACATTAACATTGATGCTGCAGCAATGTTGATTAATGTGCATTGTCCCAATTCAAAAAATACAAAAATGAAATAAAATGAAACATCCAACATTATAATGTGATGAAGAAAATAATGAAAATCATAATAGTTCTTCTTTAAACTCTTCACTTGATAGTTGTGAGCTCCCTTAGGCAGACAGAAGGCACTTATGCATTGAATTAAATCCATTACTGGCACTTGTATCTGTGAATTTGTTGAGAATAACGTTAGAGGCTATTTTTTGAGATGTTCTTTCAGGATTATCTATATCATTTTGGCACTACTGTAATTGTCAGACTTTTTGCTTCTCATGATCCCAGAAGAAGGTGTGGCGTTCTGGTCTAACAGTGCATGCTCTCCAATGTTTTAGATTTTGTGTTCAGAGCAGAAGAGAAGCCGGAGAGCATTAACGAGAGGAACCAGTGAAACTAGACATAACTGTTTACATATCCCAATAGCAGCTCTGGGATCTAAATGAGGGAAGTGGAAGGTTGTTTCAAGGAAAAGAAAGAAAGTGTGGAGAGATTTCTCCTGAGAAACATTACCAGCTCAAGCAATAAAGTTCTCTTGCCTTGGTCTGCTCCTGTGATGGGCTCAGCGGCGCTCTTTCATTTTTTATTATGCACTGACAACTCAATATTTCTCCATTAATATTCAAAAACTACTGGATCCACATTCAATTTCTTTTTGACACAGTAAGTTCCCACTTCTTGCAGAATTGATTTCCTCCACAGACCATGTATGGGCATCTCTCTGTAACCGAGCCACCGGCTTTCCACGTAAATTTAAAAAACCATAACCAATGTATCAATGTACTGACGGTAACAGTAGAGACATGTGAGGAAGCCAAGTGTGTGCTTCAGCATTTCCTGAAACAAATGAAGGCGTAATCTTTTATTTAGTGTGATGCTTGGAGTAGGTACTGCTGAATAACATGGATACTAACTAATTGAAATAGATTTTTGATATGAGCCATAATCTAATTTGTTGTTTTGTTAATTGAAATCTCTGGGTAGCGTCTGTTTTGTTTTGTTTTTCATCCCGCTGACACACACACACACACACACAGAGGAAAACAGATCGTGAGCTGATTGGTGAGCTGTCTGAAACTATCTTACTTGATTAGCTGTGTTGATGTCGAGTCCATTCTTGATGTGATCCAGAGCTTTGTCCAGGTTCCCTGAACGGGCCGCACGCAGGAAGCTGGTGGATGCATCGGCCTGTAATGAACAGAGAGAGGAGAACAGTTGAAAAGGGGAGGAAGACAAGTGCATTTACTTAAGTACAGAGCTCATATAAACAGAAGATAAGAGATGATGTTGCAAAACACACTGATACATCGTGCACCACTGAAGGTTATGGACGGAAATATACACAGATACTTCAGGAACAACAGCAGCTCCTCCTCCTCCATCATCCTCAATGTCAGGATAAAGTTGCAATAAAAGCCCCAGTCAGGTTACACACAATATCTTATTATAAAAAAATATAACAATCACTTAAGGGCAAGATACAAGACTATATACAGGGAATACGATACTACATCCATTGGCTCATCTGCCCTCTGTAAGAGGCTAAAAATGTCAGTCTCCTTACAGTCGAGCTTCGCCCACGCTGTGAGTTTGGCAGGCATTCATAGCCGAGCGCACCTCGCCACGAGCTCCGCTGTCTGCCCGTCTGATCTCGGAGGAAAGCTCCCGTGGCGTGTGTGCCTCCGTGTGTGTCCGTGTTTGTTTGTACACCCACCTCTGAATTCATTCATCAGCCAATAGCGTGATGCGTTTGACCTGCATACAATGAGATGTTTCCCATCGCCCTGGAGAGGAAATACTGCGCAACGCACCGAGCTCGTGACCCGTCTCTCCACCCCCGTCACAGGCAACGTTACGCATCTGTCTGAGCTGTTATTTTCAAGTGCTTTAATTGCACTGAATTGCTGAGAGATACTCCTGCCCTTTTGAAATGACTGAGACATGTTTGTTTTTTTCCCTCTATCCTCACTTATTTGTGCTGATGCATCAGGAGCCATTGTTCTTTGTCTGTGTGGCTGACACACTGCATTAGACTTTATCTGACAAACAAATTAGACAATATTCTTTAGACATCTTCTTCCAACTTTAATTTCCATTTACTCCATTAGTCTCTGTTTTACTCATTGATTCGCCCTAAACTGAGCTCCTTTGACATTTTGTTAAGTAAATCGCAGGTTTAAAACTTAATGTGTTTTTCACACCCGCTGCTACAGCAAAAAGCTAATGCTGGATATTTTCCACTCCACTGTGTGTGTTTAAACAGACCGAGGGGTCTGACTGCTTTCCCAAGCCACTGAATATTATCAATGTTACGGCTTTGGTTAATGTCTAATAGCTTCTTTTTTGATGTGTTTTGTTTCTTCCTCTACCTTCCCAGCACCAAGATGTCAGGTGGCAATATCAACTCTTCACCAACTACTCATCTCTTTGCTTTGAACATGAGAGCTGCACATTACTAAGCACAAGAGAACTGAGGATCTGGACTTCAAACAGCAGTTGTCACTGACAGAAGCCTCTCCAAGTGTCGGCGCTGCTGTATGTTTTAGTCACAGACTTCCTAAAATTAGAAAACTGGCATAGGGAAACATGTATTAATGTTGTGACTTTATTCGGCAGCTTTGAGCCGTTTCCGATTTCACACTTAGCTCCTTTCATTTTTTCTGTTTTCAATTTTTTTTCTTCTGTGCCCTGGTGCGTTGATGATATGTCACTAATCATAGTCTCCACCTGCACCCTCCTCCTCTTCTTCATACCTCCACACTGCTGCTTCACAAACCAGATTTCTGTGTGCCTCCATCTTTTGAAGAATGTGTTTTTAAAAAGAGCAGGTAATTTTCTGTCTCTATATGTTTGTGTGTGTGTGCACACTGAGCAATGAACTGACCACATTTTGCAGAAAATAGAAAAGAAAAAATCACACACCACCTTCCACAAACTCGTTCCATGGCGGTTTGTGTTGTGTCCGTGCTGCTGTCAGGCTAGAATCCATTTTCCTCCACTACACTGCCTCCATCCTTCCTCTCATCCTTTCCCTCTATCACAGACATGAGAGCTGTGAATCAGTTCACTTCTACTGTATTTGTAATCACCAGCTCAGTTACACCAAATAATCAGATTACTGAAACCTCACACTATGCATCACTCAGCTCCCTGCCTCTGACCTGCCTGTGCACAAATCTGATTTTCCTTTTTTCCTGCTGCCTCTCCCATCCCTGTGATTTCCCTTTTTGTTCGACTCACACATCCATCTCTGTTATTTGTGGTCTTTTAGGTGTTAAAACATTTTGTGATGTGATTCTTGGGCTAAAAGGACCTACATTATTAGCTCATGTAATCTACCCCTCTCAGGTGATTGATTATTAGGCCAATTCAACTTAAAGGTTATAGCTACAACTTTTTCATCAAAACGATTAATTTTTCAAAAATAATAAATCCACAGAACGTCTATGGGGTGCAGAATAAAAGTATTGATTTTACAGATTTTTTTTTATAGTAGGCTATATAAATAATTGTTTTATAAATTTTGACGGGTCCAAAATATATAAATATTTACATCTGGTTACGTTGGCAACGTCGACATGAAATGATCTCTGCGCCAACAGCATTAGTACGTTGATGTCACGTGAGGCGGAGCTCAGGGGGGGCCAGATGTGATAGCTCTGTGGAAAAAATGGCATCATGCTAATGCTAATGCTAATGCATCTGCAGATGAGTTAGTGTGAAATGATTCAGATGTGTTTCCATACCGCTGTCCACACTGGAGCTGCTGCCCGTTAAATATGGTTAGCGTTAGTTTAGCTTTAGCTACTAGCCGCTCCCTATAGGCGTACCTGGCAACCAGTACAATTGAAGGAGGAATAACACTTGTAGTTAACACCTTTAACTTTCTCATTCTCACAAAGGACAGATATTTTCCTCCTTTGTGGCTATAAGTATGTCTGTAATAGGAGGCTGGATTGTCCACGCAACAGAACTGGAAAAATACAAATGAGCATGACTAGAAACACAAAGTCACAGCATTACAACAGCACAGCAGTTTTCCTGAGCTCAGACCACAGCAGCAGGAAAAGATGCAACAGCAACACAACCACCACACTGCAAAAAAAAAAAAAAGTCAGCCCAACAAGCTATGTTACAGTTTTTCTCTGTTGGTTTGGCTCATTTCTTGAAACAGAAATTACATTCTTAAAACTATAAGACCATTTGGCCAAACAGTCTTACAGTTCTGCACAACATTACAGCTCACTAGCAAAAGCGCATATCTCTCCCAAAACTGTTCACACATGCTTCAAAACTAGATTCCTTTACCATGTGAAGTGTCAGTACCATCAAAATGGCAAAGATCTTTCTCAATTGCTTTTGGCTCATTTGCATTCACTTAGTGCTTTTACCAAAAATAAACTGGATGGTTCAGCATAACACCATGGATGAGCTGCAGAACCTCATATCTCTCCCAAAACAGTTTACTTATGTGTCAAAACCAAACTTCTTTCTCATGTAAGTAGTCAGTGCCCCCAAAATGCATCATCCCTGTGGCATTCTGTGAGCACTGCAAGTCAAAATGCTTAGATGTTTTGTCACTATGGCAGAGACGTATAAAACCTAAGAAAAGGACTTTACAGTAAGAGCAGCCTCCAAAGTTTGACATCACACACACTGCACTCATATTGCCAAGGAGCCTACATAAAGTAACTCAAGATTATGTACTGTAAAAACAAAATGTATAGGCCTACAGTTCTCTGTACATGTATGAAATATGAACACAAAAAAAAAACAGAAAAAATATACCAAGCCTATAGTGCAGTAAACAAAGTTTCACGAGTAGAGACATTTTCACTGGTCATCACTGTCATCACCCTCTGTCTCCTGGCCACCATCTTCATCCTCCTGACCATCCATACGCTGCGCTCTGATTGGCCACATATTTTCATCAACATCACAGCGGATATTTTCCTTGAGCAGGGAGTTGCTCATGATAATTTTCTTGGCCAGGTACCTCCATGTTTATACTGCAAAAGGTACAGGCCCTAGCCAAGCTCTATATATACGCGTTTGGCAGCATTCACAATCATAGACAGCACCAGTCAGGTAGCTAAACAGCTGATTGATTGGTCATCTGAGATGTAGGAACTCCTCCTTCGTTAGTCAAGTTCTAATTTCACCTGACTGTCAATTACTGTCATGAATTTATGAAATGCTGCAAGAAATTCATATGGTTTTCATGGTATTAGCCTACAGTATGTTGACTAATTTTGACAGTTGAACAGACTATTGTGCATATGATGATTTACACAGTGAAATCATGCTGACATGTTTTGGAGAGAGCAACCATTAGACTGAGAATCAACTAATCAGCTTAGATCAGCAAGATCTATTCATTTGGAAAATGTGCTAAATGTATGCCCATTGTGCTAACTCTAGGGTACTTGTACATAACCATTTGCAAAGATGCACTAAGACACTTGAGACATGTACTAAGACATTTGCAATTTGATGAAATCAATGAGAAATGCCATTCTGTTGTGAACATTTGCAAGGTGGTTTGGAGATTTGTCCATGTTATTTTGAGAATGTAATTTCTGTTTCAAGAATTGAGCCAAACCAATAGAGAAAAACTGTAATATGTAAGTGTGGTCCTATTTCATCCGGTTTTAAGTAGGAACAAACATCGACAGCTACCACTTGTGGAAAATGCTCACGAGCGTTCCTATCCTTTGTGAGTTAAAGAGGTGTAGGTTCTTTTGCAATTCCTTAAGAAACCCCTCTGCAGCTGATGGGGACACAAACACAGGGCTGAAGAAGTGAGTGTACACACATGGATGTATACAAGCGTCATATTTGCTCTGTTATTACAGAGCCATATTCCTCAGGCTTTGGCCAGCCTCTGAAAACTCACAATGCTGACCTGACAGACAAGCAGGACAACACTGAGACAACACCAGACAGTCGATGGCAGGCACATGCAAACAGAAAAAACAACAACTTGTACACCACTTTAAATGAAGCAACATAATGTGAGATCCCACAAAATCACTGTTATACAACAGCGTCAATACAAGTGTTGGACTTGGAATCAGAATTGACTGTGTCCTGCAGCCAAATCTTTATGACTTATACACACGGAAAGACTTTGACAAACACACGCAGTAGAGGCATGTATGATTAATGCAGACACACACACACACTCACACACACAAAAAAAAGTCAATCGATATACTGTATTATGTTAATCTCATTGAGAGCTTTTAAGGTATCATCCTATTACTTACCCCTAAGCTATGCCATTATACTCTTGTCAGCAGGCCAGACATCAGTTCAACGTCTTTGTTCACTTAGGCAAATAAATACCACCCACTTCCTTAAAAGATGCACGCACAAACTGAAGATTGTCTGATCGTTAACGCTCCAAATCACCAAACACGTTAAAACTGATCACCTGTGGTTAAATCCTCTGGTCTCTCCAGCTGAGAGAAGCGCACATGACCGGCCACCAAAACAAAACAACATGTCGGCAGAGGGGAAGATGTGTGTGACACTGATATAACATGCACCATCTGCAATGAATGACTGAAATGACCGGTATTGACAGATATCAGATAGATAGATAGATAGATAGATAGATAGATAGATAGATAGATAGATAGATAGATAGATAGATAGATAGATAGATAGATAGATAGATAGATAGATAGATAGATAGATAGATAGATAGATAGATAGATAGATAGATAGATAGATAGATAGAGTTAATATTCTCAGTGAAACACACCAACTCATATACTTTGTGCAGGGCTAAAAATAGACTCTTTTTCAAACATGTAGACATGACAAAAGCCAGAAAAAGGCAGAGACTTCAGATAGTAGCACTGCAGCGGAGAATATTATTGAATCATAACTGTCATCACTACAAATTCAAGTTTGCAATTGAATCAGTTGTATCTGTGCTATAATTGGTGCACACATCTGAAATACAGACAAGCAAGTGAAAGAAACTAGGTTGGTAGAAACGGTTCTCACAAGATGAGTAACACCTCATTCAACAAAAGACGAGAGCACTGAGTCACACAGATTCAATATGAGCTGTTATATAAGCTAATGTAAAATTTACATGTATGTGACTGATTTAATTATCTGAGAAAGTGATTTTAATGTTCAGCAAGATTTACGTTAGAGTGTTTCAGGACTGATTTAATTGTCCTCACTGCAGGACTCTTGCTTTTGTTGGGGGTGGGGTGGTGGTGGAGCACAAATTCAGTCTCTGAATACCACAAACTGCGTGTGCTGGGAGCGTTTGATGGTTTTCTCTTCCGTGGGCCTTCTCTGACAGAAGTCATTGGCAGAACGTTGCATACGTGTACTTATTGTAGTGACAGCTCCTGTCACTTCTGATTTTGAAATGAGTCCTTGTGTCACTTCAAGTTGAGCTTTCTCCTTAAAGTTCAACGTGCATTTCATCTCCTCTGCACTGTGACTCGGTAGGTGCATTTTTTTTTTTCATCGCTACCATATAACATATTACTGATGTCGGCACAGAGGGAGGACGTGCTAACGTCTGTGTTTATCTAGTCAGACCTTTAATCATTAAACGTGTTGATTGTGAAATCAGCAGGAAGGGAAGATGAGCAGCTTTATGTTTTAAAGTAGAGACTTGGAGTGCTGTTGACGTCATGGTCTATTTTACAACATTATTTACAGTGTATTATGTGTGAACCTCTTTGCATATGTTTGTATAATGGAGTGATGTGACCATGAACATGAGTACATTCATTATTTAATAAGGTGCAACAACTAATGTGCAGGAATTAAGTCATCAGATTTCCTGCTTCTGTTTATTTAACAATATAATCTTTACTGTCTTTATCCACTATTATTATTATTATCTGCTTGTGTCCGGTGAGTGCATTTAAAACAAGTTAGTTTACATTATTACATTTGGATTACTGAACATTAAAGTGATATGCCAACATTTTTTTTTCGTGTTTTGCCTCACTCCCAAGTCCATGACAAGCAGATAGAAACCATCCTTTCGACTGTGCGTGAAGTAACAAGGGAGATACGGGCAGAGCTGGCGCGCCGCTAATTAGCTTAGCTCAAAGGCTGGAAGTGCATAGGTAGTGTTAGCCTGCCTCCTACCTGAGCCGAAATCAGCAGTCAGAAGCTAATTTAATTCTATCTCTAAACTCTGTAAATATATCACTTTATCAACATTTCAGACATTTAAGGTGAGAAAGTAGCCGTTTAGATCAGCAGTGTGTCGTTAATTTGTCTAAATACCAGCTGTTTACAAGCTGGCTGTTGTGACCAACGCATTTTTGGTTACTTTCACAAAATAAAACACCCGTTGCCCTTTACATACAGAAAACCATGACGATAGAATTTGTGCTTTTACTTTAAAATAGGAAACTAACCTACCATCGATGTAGCTAGCTTGAACCAAAATAAACCGTCTTTGCTTGAACCCTCCGTTTTGACCGATCTCGTCCCGTTACCGGCATTTGACCGCTCAAGATGCCTTACCGGAGAGTTTTGTCAGCTCTGAGACGAAGATTGGTCCGTTTAGTGTTGCTGAAGAGTGTCTCTGATAACTTTAGGTGGAGGCAGGCTACCATTACCGATACACTTCCAGCGTTTGAGCTAAGCCAATTACCGGCGATACGGGCTCTCCCTCGTTACTGCACGCACAGTCGAAAGGATGGTGTCTATCTGCTTGTCATGAACTCGGGAGTATCGGCGTATCCCTTTAAGATAAAATACTACTATTGCACAGGGAATAAGAAGTCACTGCAATATGGCTTTTTAGTTGTATTTGAGGACTTCAGTTTGAATGGAGGGATATTAATATATCTAAGCATCTGTGTATCGATTTGATGGTATCAATAATCTTCTCAGTATTAAACTTCTCACTGTCTTACATCATTGCTAACACAGAGAGGAGGAAATAGAAAAGAAGAGAGAAAGAGAGAGGGGAAGAAACAGGGACATGGACAGAGACAGACATCTTAATATCTTGAAACCAATTCAACTCTTCAGAGAGATGAACCTACGAGAGCAGGTGGAAATTCAACAAGAGACTAAAACCAACAATGTTTTGACTGAGGAAGTGCAGGAATATTAAGATGAATACTGGTGGGCATTCAAAGATTACAAGTGTTGATGGGAAAATAGTGGCTATTTGTCACTGTGAGCATAAAACAAGAAAGTCATTCCCACAAGGATAAAAACAAATGCACATGAAGAGAAAAAATTGCACGTGCACAGAACTTAACTAAAAATAGCTGCAGTGCATACATAGATGCCACAGTATGTTAGTGCTGGCACCAACACGAGGGGAGATGGATCACAGTAATGAACCCTCATGGGTTTAAACAAAGACCCACTTCTACTACAAAAGACAGATTCCCCATGCGAACGCACACAGACATAGAATAAGGACAGGCATGAAATGTAACGACGCACACTCTCACAACAGAGGATACACACTGATTTGCAGGCTCTGACAGCCTAGCAGAAGCCTTGCAGGCCTCTCCCGCGAACTCTGTCTCACAAACGTTTGTGCATGAACATACACTGATGAGTGTTTGGTGTGAACACACACACACAACGTTTAAAAAAAGCTACATATTGCACATTTATTCAAAACACATTTCAGCACCGTGAGTGCTCATGATTTTATCATCCAGCCCCGAATCCAGGAAGTGTTAAGGACGCCCTCCTCCGCAGATAAACGCAGATAGGGACCTTTTACACCTGGCAGCATCACAGCTGAGAGCGGCACAGTCGCAACACAGGGGCAAAGCAAAACCAGGCAGCTAATTTATCACTTCTGATATTACTGGCACTATTTCCTCTTCCCCACTTGGATCCACAGTCGAGTAATTCCCTAATTCCCTCAACTCAGACCTGGAAGAGTAAAACATTTCCTCAGCAGGAAGACCCAGAGTTAATGAAAAACACTGATCGGTATTATCACATCTTCTGATAATAATCTAGACCCTGTTCCTAACTGCTCTACACTCACAGCCAGCAGCCAACCCCCTCTGTCCTCCATCTGAACAAGAACTTAAAATTGAACTCTACAATTTTCCTCTACAGTCATTCAATAAGAAATGAGTCGCCTCAGTCTGACTTTTGATTGCACCATAATTCAACAACCGGTGTCGTGATGAAAATGGTAGAGGGCAATTGAAAGATTTCAACTTCCATCATAAATGGTGTGATTAAACAAAAAGGTTTGATTCACATCTGAACATTAGTCTGTAAAATGAATAATGTCACAGACAGGCTGGAACAGGAACGGAAAAGGATCAAATTAATATCTGACCAATGCATTAAGTGTAGATCGCCATTTATTGTTGTATCTGACATTATTATGTGCCAGGTAAATTTAACACTATAAGGGTGTTATTGCACATGTTATTACACATTAAATTACATATCCAGTTTTTATGCCAATCTGACTGAATTTGTTATTTCAAGGACTACACCATTGTGTATCTAGAGTATTTGTTAGAGATAGTACAGTACATGCAAATGATACTAGCCTAACCTAAAAAATGAAAAAAATAGGTGCCATAATTTTACACTGCTGAGAAGGGTGGAGATCAATTCAGGAGTATGTCTGTGCCTGGTGAGATGAAGTCATAGCCCTGAAAATGAAAAATCAATTGAGTCCAGCAGACTCTCCAGCACTGGAGTTGATTCAGTATTGATGGATGGTTGAAGGGCAGCAGTCTGTGAGTGAGATGGTGCCCGCAGATTCACAAGTGGAGGTTTGTAAGGCACACGGCTTCAAGTGATGCTTTCTGTATGTACTGCAGGTAGAAACAAACACCTAAAGTCACATGCAGTGAATGTAACTTTTCCATTTCAAGACTTGCGTTTGATTGTTTTGATCATTTTTTCATTAATTAACAGATTTTTTTCATCTTTTTTGGCATAAAAATCAAAACAGAAGATCTAATTAAAAATAAATGGCTTGTTATGAAAGACTTTCTGCACTGTAGCTTTTTGAAGTTCTGCACTTTGCACAAAAGACTGTTGACATAATAATAAATAGCAAAGATGTCAGATAAGTGTCCATGCAAGTTAATGAATTGCTCAGGGCTTTCCAATCAGAGGGCTTCATACTGTAAAGCTATGTATGATGTGTTAATCCAGTGTAGCTTGCTCTAAATCCCCACACATAATACCACCGAGCTGTAGATGTGTTATAGGGCCTGTACAACTATACAACCATATCACCAAGAGTCTGTTAATAAAGGTCCAAGGGCACCTATACTTGTAAACAAGTACCGGCACCATACACGCTGATGCTAAAAACTTTACTGAATTCCCTTGCTGCTCATCTCAAGCTTTAGTTGCATTTTATCTTAAAAATTAAAAAAAATAAGAGTTAAAAACTGAATTAAAGATTAAATCATTTGTTCAGATGAATATATTTTTGCAGTGCACCAAATTCCTCCTTCCTCCTGAAACAATGATGAGACACATCAAAACGAGGATCTTCCTGTTGTCTTCTCTATCGCTGTGCTAAAACAGAGCATCTGAAATATTTATAGCCTCTGTCAGGCCACTGCTTCTGCAACCCATTACAATCAAAGCATGCTTTTCCTTCTTTTTCTACATATAACCTCATGTCTACTTCCAACGCTCTAATGCTGATAACTGGGCCTGTCTATGTGTAATACGTAGGTTTACATTATATTATGTCTGAGAAACGCACACATGCTGATATATATATAATACAAAATATTGAGAGAAATTGTGAAAAACAGGCCCACACACATACAAGTACTGTACACATATTATGCATGTGTACATGATTAATATTGCACCTCCTGCTTTCTGCCATGATTATGTTAATCTACAGACACATGCCAAAATGTAACACATTATACTAAAAAATAATATGTATCGGAAGCTTCCTCTACATCTTTTTGGTTTTAGTGTGAAACAGCCAAAAAGGAAAACTGTAACATCCTCCTCCAAACTACATAATTTATCATCCTTCCATTTAAGTTCCTCGGTCCAAACCCTCACTTCATAATCTACTGTCTCTCGAGAATAATCCCCAAGATCACAGATGCGGTGTACACACATGCGCAGAGGAAATACACCTTTCTGCCATTTTGCTAAACATTTTCATTGCCTTTGGTAGATTTGTTCAGGTATATTTTCCTTTTTAAGTCATCTGCCTGTCTCTCCTTGACATGTAGTCCCTTTGTTTTCTATTTCTCTCCTTGCATTAAGCCTACAGCTCAGAAAAAAAGGAGACACAAAGGAGAGAGCAAGAGTAAGGGACAATAAAGTGACAGAGTGAAGCAGAACTCCTGAATTCATTTGCTCAGTTACACATGATAACCCCTCATTTCTTCTCATCCCTACTTCAACATGTCTCTCTCATCCTCACCCTCACATCTCTTCCAGCTTTGTACAACATCTCCCTCCCTCAGTCTGCCTGCTCTCTCTCTCTTTTCATAACCCTTCAATATTTATGAGCACTGCAGAAATGCTACTAGCAAAGCATGCTGGGTAGAGCTGTCCCTCAGAGTCTGCTCCTGACGTCATCACTCTGTGCTGACATTCTGGGCTCCCTGCCCCGACTCAGTATCTGAACTCCAGTCCAGTTCCCTGCTAGCATCTGATATGTGAAGATACATTGAAATATCGGACAGGAAGTAGTGTGTCATCTGGGAAGTCAGCCAAAAACTACAGTAAAAACAGGCTTTTGACTGCACATAATGTCTCAACTAAAACTGTTAAAAACAAAAAAAAGTTAAAGGCTTGGTAAATGAGTGGCATGTACAGTATTGGTTGTACTGTATCTCACAATTCGATAAGAAAAAACACTTAATAAATTGATGAAATATACACAGGTCATTACATAATAATGGATACATAAAAAGGCCATAAATCATTACGGAGAAACATATGAGGGGAAAAGAATTACTGTTTGCGCAAGTCCCATGTTAGACAATAGGCTACCCAATGCAGACAAATTGTGATTAACTGCAATATTATTGAAAAGCAGGCTGACAATGGGGCCTGGTTTTGGCAGACATTTTGGCGTGTCATTGCTGGACACGCACAGGTGTTACTAATAACCTTTAACGATGGCTCAGCCCAATTAGGTGCCAAAATGATTATGAATTACACCTGTGCTGTTCGCCATGAAATAGGTCCTATACTCCCACTACAAGAACAGTATCTATTTGAAAAAATACACCATAAAAGAAAGAGAAAGACACGCTCATAAGTCTACACAAAGATGTTCTGTACTATCCACCACAGCATATAATATAGAGCATTTTTAGAAGATTATTTTTCACCAGATGCTCGTGGAGCCCTCCTGATGAATGTTCTCTGTAGCAGTTAAGGGGCTTGGGGCTGATTGGCCAATGCATCATTATAGCTTTGCTGGGAGCAACGCAGGCTGTGATTGCCCCATCAGCTTTGATTGGCATATAGGACATCAAATAAGCACCACATGATTCAGAAGTGGATTTCAGCTGTATCTGATAACATGGGATTTGATGGGACCTACATTAAATGTGCCTTTCACTAGCTCTTAAAATCCTCACAAAACCCCTTCAAACATAAGCTAAAAGCTTTAAAGCAGATGTTTCTGGGAAACACACATGTTTATTTCCTGGTAACAAGTCACATGATCCCACTCTCATACTGTACCTGCCTGTTAAATATGAAATAATACCCCGATACAGTAGCTATCTAGGTTAGTTTAGCAATCTAGGTTATGTGACTCAGTTTCCAGGCAACCAGCAGATTCCAGGAAGTTCTTAGTTGCATCCAGATGTAGAGTAGTCTTGCTCGCCTTTCTCCAGAGAAGAAAGGTCTGGCAGATACAGTAATGAGTCCTAAGGAGCAGAATGTAGTTTGCATTTTAGCACTTCCTGTTTTTTTTCCCCCTTTCTTTTTAACACGTTTTGGTTAGATGGCTTACATGTCAGCCAATACCCAGGCCCTGATTCTACACCAGGGCCAGTTACTAAAGTGGCTAAATGAGACTACAGTGCCTTATCACGCAGTCTTGTTGTGTTTATACTTGTGGCTTTGTATACTACAAATACATTTTAAAAAGCTTGCATACAAAATCGAACAATTTGAAAGTTGCGTCGTGGGGAGTCGTAAAACTGTGATGTAGTTTGTTCACAGCTTAACAATAGATCTTTGAAGATTTATTCATGAAGATTATCCTGCTGAACAAAACATGCAAGAATCATTAACTTTTGTTTGCCACAAATCTTACTTTCAGCAATAATCCAAAAGCCAATGTAAAAATCCCATTGGCTTTTTGTCAAGGAAACCAGGCTGATAGGCTACTTCCAGATGTGCCCACAAAAATATACGGTAATCCTCCCTGCAGCGCTCTATGCGGGCCATGTAAAACAGTGATTTGTCGTTTTTATACTTCACTGTCCTATATAATTTAACAAATTAAATGTATTTTTTTCAATTAGTAAACAGGCTGCATGATGGAACATGAAAATTAACACACAGACGGGAGATTGGCATCAGTTCTCTCATCTAATTGTCAACTAGAAAGATAATAACTATAATTCAAATTGTTGAACTGTCTAAGGTGTTCGTATTGTTAATAATAGGAAATACTTCAGTGTTATGAAAATTAGATTTCAGTTCATTAAATTTCAAATAGATGAGAGTTCTTTATGAAAGAAGAAGAGAGGAGAACCCAGCAAATGATAAATGGTTCAGAAAGCACCAAAACTGCAGAAGACAAGAATATAACGAAGAGGGGGAGACACAGAGAAGCTGGGAGCCACTGTGTCTGAAAGTCATGTGTGCATAACTAATGCAAAGCACTCAGCTGCACATGGTCAGTGACTCCACTGGCTCCCATAAGGCCAATATACAATCACTGTGACAGGAGGCAGCAGTCAGCAGAGGGAGGAGCCAGGGTGATGGATAGGAGGAACGAAGAAGACATGAAGGACATAAAGAAAAGAGCATGAGGTGGGGGGTCTGATGTGTAAAACCAAATAAAGGAAGGCGTAAAGGACATAAAAGGGTAATGAGAGGAAGAATGATTGAGAGGAAAAAGGATGGAGGAAGAGAGGAATGTGGAGGAGGAGTCGAGAGGTGGGAGGAGGAGGAGGAAAGTGGAATATCAGGGAAGACAGGTAAGGACTGTAGAGGTCAGGATGGACATGTCCACCCCAACATTAGCTATAGCATTTGAAAATGCCATTTAGATGCCAAAAGGTGTCTGTCCAAACAAATATCTTGTTTTTGTAGGATTTTATTTTGAAACACCAATGTAATTAAATCTTTTCTTTAAGTTTAGGATAGGGAAACGTCTTTATAACCTTATACCTCTGCATGGCTGCTTTTTAAGTGGAAGAGTTTCCAAAAGGCTCTAGTGTAGAAGCAGGAATGAATGCATTAGTGCGGACATGACTTTTGCTGCGATATAGAGAAGTAAAGGTCAGGTGCAGGGAGGGAAAGACGGAGAGAGGAGGGGTGAAAGTCAGCTGTAGGAGAAGTCACGTGTTAGAGCGAGCTATCTGTGTGTCATGGGAGAGATAGATGTCTTAGAGGAATTACTTCCTGCTGAGAAAATGTCTTTTTTCTTGTACCCCCCCCACAGGGAAAGGTCAGAGGTCATGGTCAGATACAGAGCAGCACCTTTGGGGGCTGGTAGAGATCTGAATATTTTCATCAAAGACAGTGATTCCTGATAAGTAAGTTGTCCGTCTATACTCCATCCCATAGACGGTATATACAGTGGGGCTGACCCGATTATCATGTTTTGATAATCGAAGCTTCGTGGACATAAAATCGATTTTAATCGAAGCTTCGGCGGCCGACGGGGTGCGCCATCGTAACGTCTGACGGGGGGGGGGTGCGCGAGCGGAAATAATTAAAGTAATGGCAAACACTGCATATCTCCAAAATCAGGCAGGTTTCCAGGATGCCAAGTCGCCTACGCATTTTAATGTAACAATTGCCGATGAGAACCGGTGTCAAAAAGGGAAAAAGGAGGCGGGAAAAAAATCGATCACGGACTTTCATGATCGATTACCATGGCAACGAACGAAGCTTCGAAGCTTTGAATTTTTTGGGTCAGCCCTAATATACAGTATCTTCGTATATCTCTGGTGAACCATTAGTAATGATATTCTCACCATTACAGCTGCTTCTCTCTTTTTTTTTTACAAGTGCATTCATTTACACACACATGAGCAAATGCACTGTGATTAACACACAAATGGAAAACAAAAGCTCCTCTGCGGCACTGTCCCGCTACATGACACAAGTGTTGTAACACTTCATCTTTCAGCACCGTCAGTTTATCACTCCATCCTCCCTCATCCATCTGTCATCTGCTCATTTGGAGGTGATCTCAGGTCAGGACTGAGGTCGCTGCTGTTGCCTTTGGGCATTGGCAGCTCCACTGTGATTTTACTCTAGGTTGGCATATATGTGCATATGCATTTTCACAGACAAACAATATAAAATGTCTGACTCTGTCTTTATGTTATTGTTTTATTCTATTTGATTTGTATCATATATTCCTACAAAAAATATTTATCTCATATTTACAACAATGTACAGCATTTAACTTTGCTTAAAAATGATTTATAGTTTAAGAACTAATAGTGTATACAGAACAATAACAGACGTGTGTATATAAAGCTCACTGAATAAAGAGTTCAGTGTTTAATTTTTGATATAAAATACATAATGTATGCTCCTGCATTTCTGTATGATGGGATTTAAACATGTATAAAATACAATGAAAGCCATGTTTTGCCGAGGAGTCTTGTTCAGACATACATTTGTAAACGTTGCTATGTGAAACTCTTGAGACCTAAAGAGTACTATGATGCTTCCTGTCCCTTTGCCACATAACTATGACGCACTCAAGCTGACTGATTCATAAAATTCTGTGTACCTGTATGAGGGTGGAAGAGTGAGACCCATGAGACTACACTCTTTTTTCCCATTTTGTTATGGATCCATCAATACAATGAAATAGACATGCATGTCTCTCTCTTACTGAAATCTATTACTAAATGTTCTGAAAACAAATGAATGACTAATACATTAAGCGTGGCAAATAAAAGAGACCAGGCAATACTATAAAAAATAACAACTGTGAAATAGCCTATTGGGAAAACAGAAGCTTTGAACATTTTTGGCATATCTGAATGTTTTGTAAAAAAAAAACAAAAAAAAAAAACACACACATAAAAGGTACAAATTAGTCTTCTCCTATTGAGCCTACATGTTAATCAATCATAATGAAAGGCGATAATAGAAATGCCTGAAAATCATGGTACTGAAGGAAGAAAGAAGCTCCACAATAATAATGAAAAAATGACTTATTAGCCATTTCATAAAGTATAATTTGATATAGAAAAGAAGAAAAGAAACAAACAATCCTGATGGTGCAGCCAGGGTTTTTCATGTGTTTCCTTAATCTAAAATAAACAAAAAGTTGATATGAAAGACAAAACCACAACTGGATTAGATGCTATGCAAGTAAATCGACCACAGAGCTCAACAGTGAAGTCACTATAAGGTCACTGCAGTATGACTCAGTAGTTGAATGTTAGATGCCAGAGTATCTGTGATCGTGGCCTGGGAGAGAGAGATAGATGGGCTGAGAGGGGGTTGGTGGGGTGGGGGGGCAGGAGCTGCTGCCCTATCGTGACGTTGACTGACTGACTACCAAATCACCCCTGTCATGAATCAGAACTGTAGAGGGCTCTGGAGCTGACACATACTAACTCACACAAGCACGCTCACAGGCCCGGCACAAACACGCGCACACATACAAACGCACAAATATCCAGACATACGGATTTACACTCGTGTTGATGCGCAGACATGTCGGCATAGACACACACTGTAACATGCTACATCGTCTTCGGTCCTGCTGCCAACTGGTGGTCACAGAGGCCGACATATGCTCCTCACTACAGGATGTAGAGACTCCACGCGCACAAATCGCAGCACCGTTCCCCCAGCAAGAACTGTGTTCAAACGGCGTCCAGATCATAGACCGTGACAGCCCTCCTTCAAAAAATCATATGTCAGTGTTTTCCTTCAAGAGCAAACGCAAAACAACAACATGTAAAACCACACCCAGCCCTTGAAAGCTAATCCTCATTTGCAGCTCCACTGGGGACGGAAATCCCTTCAATCTCATTCAACTTGAATGACAGACCTGAATACCAGAGTCGGATTTCACAAAGAGAGAGAATATCAAAGATGCATGATATATAAAAAACTATCATACACTATAAACCATTTGTTTAGCATACGTACATACACAAAAACACATTATTATATCCAAACACAAAACTGAGCTGATACAAGCCCCAGTTCCTCTTATCTGAATGCAAATGGTGTGTAACTAATGGATTTGGGGAATGTTTTGTCATATCATTAATTTCGCTTCATTTATGTTCCTTGAATTGGAGAAAGAGCAAAGAGCTCAAAAACTGATTATCATGTGGGAACATACTGTACAAGGAGAGGACTGAAAGAGAAGGAACCAGCAAGAGTGTATAGGTGTGATTTATAGTCTCCAAAAATATATCATTAATAATTCTGATGATTCTGAATGTGTTTATCCTTGGAAATAGGAAATGGCTGTGTTTATGGTCATGTGTTTGCATATCCGTGAGTGTCTGTGCATACATGTGGCGGCTCTGTGAGTTCTGACATGAGCACAGCGAGTCGTCCCCACTGTGCACGTCTGTGTTAGTGACAGCAGGTCGTCACTAATCACCCAGTGGGTGTAGAGTCAAACCAGCAAGCCGCACGCTGAGAGAGGGATGGGGGCTGAGAGAGGCTGATGGAGGGTGAAGGAGGAAAAGTCAGAAGACGAGCACGAGACACGGAAGAAGATAAGATCAGATCGTCTAGTGTACATCCGGCTATTATGAGTGCGTTCGCAACTATCACTATGGCTATTAGCACCAGGACTGCTTCTAAAAATAGCAGTGATACAGCAAAAGCATTAACGATAACAGCATCAGACTCTTTCTTGCTACACGTTTCGCTCTGTGCATGTGCCATGAAAAAAAAGTAATGAAACAAGTCAAATCAAATCCAGCAAACTGTTATTATAAAGGTTATAATGAAAACAAGGATCACATAGAATTAAAACTGATTATTTTCAGAAAAGTTATCGCCACTCCAGAACCATAAAAAATGGCAAATCATCTTCACATGCCACCATGAGAGAGAATAATGGCATTCTTCTCAGCCACAAATTGCCGTTGCTGGTCTGATGGATTTCACAGGACGGTGACCACTCCCTGAGGCCGGTCGATACAGTCGGCTCCTTATGATTCAGCATTCCGCGCAGGTTCGCGAGGGTCGTTTTCGCCCACGAGGAGCCATTCATCAATGGGACAAAGTCTTGATGCCAGGGTCAGACTTGAAGCACGAGGTCCAGCACAGGGTTACAACACAAGCCCGTCAATTTATAAGATGCAGCAAGTGGCTTGTCCCCGGAGGTCAGCCGAATACAGAGAGATACAGAGAGGGGGAAACGAGAGACACTGGAATACTAAATGAATCCGCATCTAAACTCATTAACATATTGACAAACGGGACCGTGGGCAAAAGCAGATGATAAGATGATCACATAAGTCACATAAACACACACAAGATGTGGGACTATTGAATCCAGCCAGGGTTAATCCTTCTCTCAAATCACAAAGACAGCAGAAATGCTCCGATACTGCAAACACAAACTACTCAGCAAACTTTCATTTCGCCAAAACACCAGCTTTTCATTTTCACTGACGTATCACTGTAAGAAACCTGAACACAGTGCAAACTGTGCCCTCAGATTATGGCAATAATAAAAAAAATTTTGCTAGGACCACGGGGGGCTACTGCCAGGCATACCATCTATGTCAACATGGGAATCAAACCCACGACCTTAAGGTTGAGACAGAGCTAATCAGACAGACACATGATCATCTTTCACTGAGCACTGATGTGGAGGAGCTGTAACCACATAACACATGTATCACATGTGCAGATAGATAGATAGATAGATAGATAGATAGATAGATAGATAGATAGATAGATAGATAGATAGATAGATAGATAGATAGATAGATAGATAGATAGATAGACAGAAACGTGGAGAAAAAGAGTGATTTTCTGCCTCTGCACTGGTCTCACATTTGGGCTTACTCTGACAAAACGGTAACTCCTATCAGAAAAAACATCATAGCTGTAAGGACTTCCTGAACAAATTGGTGTTTCTACAGTAAATATTTTGGAGACACTTGCAAGTTCTGCTTCTCTCAGAAAATCTTTGTATTGGAGTCAATGAGGAGGCTGCATTTAGAGATTGCCAATTCAAATTCTGTAAGTCTCTCAGATATTTTGAGCACATTGTGAGAAACTGAACAAGTTTGTCTACAAATTTTGAAAAAATCATGTGTGTAGAGTGTAAATTGCGTCCAGGAGGAGTGTGGAAAGAGAAAAAATCTCTCTCTCCCACTCTGTGCAATACACATCCATTATAATCTCATAATTTCTCCAAAAATGATCACGGTCATTAGCAAACTATACGACCTATCAAAACGTGGATTAATACACAAATACACAAGACTTGTGTCTACTGTTTAAAGTTTAAATGGAGTCTCTAGGTGAAAGTATGCCTGAGCAGTAGACAGCCGTAGGCAGTATGAAAAATCCAATGATTTGTTTGTTTTTCGCCCCGAGCAGTGGTCCCTGCAGCTATTTCATAGCTGTAGAGGCCAGTGCTCGGTGTGATTGCCCCATGGCCCTAAAAACACAAAAATGCATTATCAAGCTTTAGCCAAAACACAACCATGTAAAGATAAAAGTGGGTAGCTGCATGGTTATGACACATGTCAGATGATGTCACGACGAGAAGTCACTGGGTTCCTTCCAAAGCTCCGGCTATAATAAACTTATGCACCTGGGAGAGATAAAAATATGGGCTAGACAAGCTTACACGCTGCATTTGCAGAAAGCTGCACTCGGTTCAGAGTGCCGTCAGTCATACTCATCATTTACCAGTTGGGGATGGTTGTTGTTTGTGCTGTGTATCAAACACATGCTATTACATACATGTACACTACAAAACATCCACACATAACCCTTTGCAAGTCTGACTTGCACATTTCAACATACTTATTCCATCTTTTCATAAAATGTCTGAATGTTATTAAAATAAAAATATATCTGTGCTTTGAATTTAATGATCTATTCCTCTGCTGCACGACTGCACACCTTTAAAAGACAAGTACCTGGCTTTGAACACAACCTATATTTTAAACACTCTCTTTCTAATGAATATTTAATGTTAGAGTGAAAAAGGCCCCAGAAACGATGTTATATCCATGAGATGTGGTACACTTGGGAAAACACTGCTGCTCTGTTGTGTCGTGAAAGGTCGTTTTCAAACTCTCACTGAGAAATATCTGCTGTACCTGACTGATTACTGGGCTAATCTCAGTTGCTACTCTCGACCTCAGCCATTATTTCAAAAGTTAAACTGGTGTTTGCAAGAGCTCATGACAGACACATTTGTAAAGTGGGCTAAGGATTATGTGCCATTCACACAATGACAAGAGCTGCTACCAGCCCTGACAGCAGGACTGGTCTTGTTTTCACCTTGTGAGTGTGTGTGTGCGTGTGTGTGCATGGCATCATAGCAAAATGCAGTCCTGGGCACAACTGAAGCAGGAACTACCACAGGGACAGCTTTGAGCACTTTGTCAGGTGTCTGGACAGATTTTTTTCGCAACAATAGTCACAACGGTTCAGGATGCAGTCGTGAGACTTTATGTGTAGTCGAGTCAAAATGAAAGCTTCAATTTCTGGTGGGCGTGGCCCAAACCACAAATACTGAGTACTCATTAAATAAGTAAAATGAATAAAAACTACTGAATACTCACTTCCTCATGCAGTAATGACCGTTGGTGTGACAATAAACAGTAATAACTACAGAATACGCAGCATGTCATCAGGTGTTGAGGCTTGTGCGATCCCATTCCAAGTTTTCCCTCTATTCCCAGCTGATGATGCGGATTATAGTGCGATCAATCACTGTACACTTTTCTGCACGCTTCAGTGAACGTGGTGTCTTGAATTCTGATGAAGAAGAAGAAGACTCAGCTTGGTAAAGCTACAGGATTAAAGGGGGGTGGTTCTTGGTATGCTATGTGCATATTTGAGACACCGTGCATGTGTGTGTGTTTTCCCCTCTCACCTTGGCCTTCCCCCGTGGGACCACCGGTGCAGAGCCAGCAGCACACACCCTGTCACCCTGTCAGTCGGTCATCCTGCCTAAAACAGCTGAGTCAGTCTCTCTGCTTCATTACAATCAGGCCACAGTACACAGGTACTCCAACTCTTGTGTGTTTATGTAAGTCATAGATGTGAGATGGACACATACACTGTAAAAATTAAACCGTTAAAAGGAGAGTGTGTGAGACCAGAGTGTAAGAATCTAAGACATATTTATGCAAAAAAGAGACAATCAATCAATAAATCATCAATCAATCAAGTCAGGGATGTATGTGTGTCCTTCTGGTGAAACACACAGTCTATTGCTCAGTGATGCAGTCCACCCACAACGCTGCATTCAAACAACCAGCCACAGCATAATCATGCTCCTGACTCATAGTTGGTTTCAATTAGTCTTTTTCACTAAACAGTGGAGCTGTTGTGAATGAATCATACAGTAGTCGATACAGTAAGAACAGTGAATGAGAGGACTTCTCGCTCTCTGTGGTTTTAATCACTGGCTCTGCTCCATGCTCTTGTGACTTTGGTAACAGATGCTATCAGGAAGTAAACAAACCAGAGGAGGTGGAGGAGGAGGATGCCAAGCCAAAGACGATTCTTAGGGGAGTAAACAAGACTCTGCACCGCCTCCTTCTAATGCTTTATGATTAAGTCCTCATTTTGAACGCAGGACAATGGAGGGTTTCAAAACCACGGTAACTTTTTCCACTCAAATCAACATCACTTTTGCATCCATTAGTGTGTCCCTGCTAACTCTACGCCATCTAAACGCTAGAAAATCATACTTTATGACTCACACCGCACTGGGAAAACACATTGGGTCTCATTCATGAAACGTGAGTAAATCTGTGTGTAGATTTGCACATAAAAGCTCACTCTACTAAAACTCTACTCCGGATTCATGAACGGTGCGGGAAACTCAGATTTGATCGTAAACACGTGTGTAAGATGATGAATGCCAACCCATCGTAAACTAACAACACGCCCCCGGTGATCAGTCATTAGCATAGATCTCCATAAATGAATAGCCGTATAAGGAGATCCTGACCACCATATTAGGAGGTAGGTGCAACCTGTTCACCTGCGGCCATGACGCAATCAAGGAAAGAGGGAGAGAGAGAAAAAAAGAGAAAGATTGCGGATCGAAGTCATTTTGGGTGAAGTGGAGTCCAGAAAAAATATTTAATTCTCTTCTGTTAGTGGTGGTGTGACTGGGACAGGTCAAAGGCGTGGAGGGAAGAAACAGATTTAGTGAATTAAGTAGGCCTATCCTTGGTTGATTAAAGAACCGTTTAAGAAGTAAAGCCAGAATAGTTCGATATGAAACATGAAATTTTTTTTTTTTTAAAAACACACAACTACAGAACTACAGCAGGGACGGGAGGAGGAGTCTCTTCACAGCCTCAGCTGTAGAGGAGCATGGTTGTATCAACACAGGCAGGTTATATTGTTACAGAAGCACCAGCCGTCTGTCACAGCTCCATCCAAACCGGTGCTGACTGCGCTGCTGCGCAGGGTCAAGTGTGCGTCCACCAAGCGTGTAGCAACACAAAAAAGTTTTTTTCCGGTTTTATATCAGATTATTATCATCATTAGATGGAGCCTTGACGTGTTTGTGCGTGTCCGATCCCTAAAACGTCTCTCTCTCCAAATATTTCTAATTGTTTGTCATGTTTAAATTACGTGTGTCAAAGGTGTCGGCGTATTTTGAACATGAGAGAGAGTAATACGGATTAAAATTGTAATTTTCAACAGTGACAAGCAGTATTTATTTGCATTCCTACATTTACACAAGCGCTACACACAGTCCGGAGCAGGTGTAGATTTTGTGAGTAGCTACGAAAAAATCAGCACTACTAAAAGATTGATGAATGCGGAAATCCACGTAAATTTGCGCTGCTCAGGGTTTACACACAAATTTGTGCTGCTCACGTTTCATGAATGAGACCCATTAACATTTGTTTACTGTGCTTGGCCTCTTACTCTGCTAATGGATGCCTGTCCTATGGATGATTTGTGTGATTTGATTATTTGCCGAAGTTCCTAATAGATAAGACACATTGCTGGAGGGAAATACATAGCCTTACTGTCATCTATCTTCCATTAGTGCGATTGTTGAAGGTTTGGAGGTGTTTAACTTTTTTCGCCGTCGACCATCCCGAACTCTCTAAGTTTGTCAAATGGCAGGCATCAATGTTGGATCAGTGGGCTGAGGTCAACATCATCATGATATAAGGGAAGAGCTTCAGGGACGGAAAGAGAGATGGATGGAGGCAGGGAGGTGGAAGGATATGAGGGAGAGAGAGAGAGAGAGATAGAGAGGGAGAAGGGCAAACAGTGTGTGCTGTGGTTTTTCCGGAAAAATCTCCACGTCAGTTAATGAGGTTCAATCTGCACACCAAGCAGTAAATTAACATTTGGCATGGTGTGGTGCACAAGCAACACATCCTCACCGGTCAATAACAGCACAGAGGTAAAACACAGATTACCTCTCTCACACACACACACACACACACACACACACACACACACACACACACACACACACACACACATACACACTTGGTAGACGGAGTCTCATTTTTAGATGGTCATGCTCTAATGCTGCCCATATTTAAAAATAAACTGACATTTTCCACTCACATGTACACATTTCGCAACTTTTTTAAAAATGTTGTGAGTCGCTTGGCTGCTTGACGGCGCTTCTCCGATAATTTTTAGAAACTACAATGTGAGTGAGTACAGATGTTAATGTATTGATTTACTAGCGTGTGATCTTCACAGTGTTTCTCTACGGGTGGGCATCGGCCAGGCTGACACATTTGTTAGCAGCCAACTCTGGTGCTTGAACTACAGTACAGCGCCTGAATGATGTAGCCTGAGGTAGTGACATGTGAGGCGAGTGAGTTTGGCTGACAGCAGCGTGTATGGGATTCGGGAGAGAAAGCCTTTTAATCACTCTGGAATCCTGCGTACACAGACATTTGACAGGCTTTTGGGAGGAGGACTACAGAAACACTTTGCACAGTTCCGGGGTTTTCATTACTCGGCTTATGTAACTACTGAACCTCTAGCTTTGTAAATAGATGTATAATGTTCACTGACTTATGTGGTTATAATTTCAGCTCAAAGATTCATTATTTACCTTGAAGAGGGAAATGGCCTTTTTCTGAATGTTCAGCCTCTCCTTGGCTGTAGCTTGGAACATTTGGTCTGGTGTACTGAACAAACTAGTGGCTCTGTCCTTTATTATAATACAAATATAAATGGCTATGAATGGGATTTTAGGGTGACACATTGTGCAATATTGTGATAATTTGCCATGGGTGTGATCAAGCAATGATTTTACCAGTGACCTCTACACTCAAGCTGCTCAGGTCAAAAGTCACTGGCCTCACACTTTCTATTATGTTCTATTTGACTCTTAATTGTATTTCTTCCTGATCTATGTAAAGCCCTCCGTGAGACTCAAATGCAAAAATAATAATGAATGCCATAGGTCACAATAGATAATATGGAAGCAATTTTAGACCAATGCAGTAATTAAAAATATAACAAGGGAAAAAGGAAAATAAGATGTAATGTAACTAAAGAAGCTTAGATAAGTAAATATCCGATACATGAAATATCAAACCAAGAAACATAACCACTCCTAATACAAAAAAAATAAAAATAAATCAAAGGCAGTGTGTGAAAAGAAGAGCAATGAAACCAAGAAAAACAGTATACATGAGACATGATGGAAGATGGAGACGAAGAGGTAGAAAAGATGGAGGGATGCAGAAAAACAGATAGAGTGTGGGGCCGGGTAGAGAGACAGAGAGATAGTTGATGGAGAAAAGCACTGAGGGGATGGTGGAAGAACAAACAGTCGCTACACTTTTGCTCCTTCCATCTAGAGTTTAAAATTGAATTAGCAATGAAGTATTTATACAAGTGCAGTGTGGATTTTCCGACTCAATGCCTCAAGTATAGTAGACAGCGGAGGGAAGATAGAGCGGGCCGAGGAACATGCAGCGATGTTGATTGGTATCTGTTTTGGTTTTTCTTTTCTACATACAGCGCAAGTCAGGGACATAATGACACATTCACGGGCAGAAATGCAAGATCATTCCCACAGAGGGGGAGGAGAAATATAGAATTATGGTGAGAGGGGTGGAGGGGGAAGTAGCAGGTGGATGACAAGGATTTAGAGTTGACTGAGCAGAAACGCTCAGTCTGAGTTTGAGCTGTCTCCCCTTGCTGTCGCGTTCCCAGCGCCGGCTGCCATCAATGAGTGCTGATGCAAGCTCTCTGGGATCACAGAGTGTGAAGTGATATCAGTCAATGGATGGCAGCTGGTCTTGGCAGCGATGTTTGGAAACTTCTGACGTTACATTTTGGCTTTTTTTGGCGTTTCACAACTTGAAAATCGACACCAATTACAGTAAATATTATTCCTGTTTGGGCCAATCGTCATCTGATAAGGATGTGTGTGTGTGTGTGTGTGTGTGTGTGTGTGTGTGTGTGTGTGTGTGTGTTGTCCATCAGGATGAATAGGTTATGGGAATGACAAACCTGAAAAGAGAGGTGCCATCAGGCAGTAATTCCAATGACATGACCCCCATTTACATCACGCAGACATGCACATGAAAGCAATTAACCACATACACACATGCATGCCTTAATGAGTGTGATGAAGGTGACACTGCCTGTAAAGACACACTTACTCCT
This sequence comes from Trachurus japonicus, assembly GCF_045865225.1. NCBI lineage: Eukaryota > Metazoa > Chordata > Actinopteri > Carangiformes > Carangidae > Trachurus > Trachurus japonicus. The sequence goes on from NC_140918.1 coordinate 16,857,513, forward strand.
AATCCATCAATAAATTAGCATTTTTGAAACATGCCTCACTTTTGAATCTGTGAAGTTGACATTAAAAACTAATGTGACTGTCCTGAGCAGCAGCTAAATGTGCGTAATGGACTTAAGAGCTTAAGATGGAGCTGATGGCTGTTGCATGACAAAAATGTAATGAAATGTAACACAGGACAGACACTGGGAATGTGCTGCAAGAAAACACATAAATGACACTGTCTCAAGACAAACTAAACAATTAGATTAAACTGCATTGACTTGTATTATATGGGCGTGTCCATGCACACATATTATCATGAGACTGACTATTTCTAAAATACATCAGTGTTCAAGGCTTTCTATCAATCCTAAATGAAAAATAATTAACAAGGCCTTCAAAATGTACGTGATGAATCTGTATCAAATATCTCTCCTCACTACCTCTGTAGGAAATCCAAGATTTTTGATTGTCCATTAGCCAGCACGCACACACACACACACACACACACACACACACACACACTGTAAAATATGTTTAGGCCAGCAGAGGAAAGTGATGGAGTCAGGGTGTGCCTGCAAGCGGCTGCTGCGATGCATTAGTGGGCTCCTGTAGGCCACATGATCCATGTAGACCTTGAGGAGCACTAATTCCATTACATAATGCCCAGATCCAGCTCTGAGGGTGTGTGTGTGGGCGTGTGTGCTTTTTGTCTGTGTATCAGCGTGAGTGGCATCGTGCCAGTCTGTATCACACTCACTCTTCCTCTAATGATTCTTTGGAATTAAGCGCACTCGCACACTGATTTTGCTAATGACCTATGATGAGCCAAATGCATCATTAGTACTACGTATACACTCTATGTAGGTCAATTATGTGAATGAGATGTGTTTTGTAACCGTCAGATATTTCAGACGTCCCTTTTGATGTCAAACGGAACTACTTCCGATGCGAGACATATCACAGAAAAATCTGCCGTCTGACTCATGTTTTCTTATTGATGTGGTCTCATCAGAGTTGAAAATTAAACTCAGCAGTCACATAAATCGGGGACCGTGCGGAGCAGTTGCAGAGCGTAGCCAAAGCAACAAGCTCCTCTTCTCCTCCCAGTAGCTACTCCACGTCTGGCTGGCAGTCCAAACATGGCGCGCCCTCGTCACCGCTCCTCGTCCCTTCATCATCCTTCCGCGTGCTGTGTCACTCCGTAATCACCATGGTAACATCAGTCACTTCGGAACCGCCTGCACACTAACCCCAGGGTCATAATAAACTTCGCTAAAAGATTTACAGCCTTTACCCCTCCCCTCTGCACGCCAGGGCTTCCCACTGGTTGGCCTTGCTACCAATGGTGATGGATGCTCTGATTACCTGGTGCAGACCGGTAGATGAGCTGTGACTCTTGAGGAACTCAGCAACTGCACATTGATCTAATGGGCCAACAAGTCAGTGACACTACGACCACATCGGGGCTCAACAACTGTTGCTAGTTGTGAAACAATGACAAAAATGTTGGTGAATCAAATGTAGATCTGACGCCAACATGGCAACAATGTTACAACTCAAATAAAATGACATTGTACTGACTCACGGCTTGAGTTCAAAAGGGGGCATCTTAAGTCCTATCCTTAAAAAAAGTCTAAACCTGAATGGGTAGAATCTCTAAAAGCCACATAAAACCATGAAACACTCATTGTGTAAAGATCTAGTTCAACTAAAACACTCAACCCACATCACTTTAACCAGTTACTGTACTAAGAGACAAGACTAAGGATGTGGGGCTGAAAAGCTTCACCTGCTTCTTGACTGAGCAGATTTATTCATTTTAATATATTTTTTAATAACTGAAATTGACAGAATTCCCTGAAGTTAGTATAGCATGTTAGATCATCTGTCTGTGTTTTTATGTCTTCATATTTTTGCATATAAACTTTTACAGTAGGACAGAATGGATTTCAAGTACCAACACATCTGTCTTTCATCTAGGCTTGTGTGTGAAGTACAATATGGTAAATGGTCTGTATTTATATAGCGCTTTACTATACCTGAACGATACCCAAAGCGCTTTACAGTACATCACATCCACCCGTTCACACACACATTCACACACTGATCACACCCAGTGAAAGTATTAAATAAAATATGAAAGTAATAAATCAATTTCTAAATTATAAGCCCATTGCTTTCCTTTAGGTCCATACACTCAGACCATACTACGATTGCAAGCACCATAATGGAAACCATAGACTTGAATTAAAGGTGCAAAATGACTTTGCTGATGCTTATCGCAGGTGTCTGACAAGGAATGTTGCTCTAAACTCACTCTGATCTCCAGATCAAAACATATGACGGCTCAGTCCCAGATAAGCCCTCAGAAAGGTCTGATAAATATCGGCCATCTTGCTTCTATTCTGGAGTCCTCCTATGTTGATTGAGCATCAACGGATCCAGGGCAACATCAGATACAGGATCAGTGCAGCAGCTCGGCTAGCACATGGTTGTGGTGTGTAGATAGTTGGGCAGCTCTGGTCTCAGACGCAGTGTAATCCTAGGCCGGCAGGTAAATATAGCCTGTGGCTGCTTCGGGCTGGGCTGAGTGCTGCTTTGCTCTGCTCGACCTTGGCTCATCCTTTCCTCAGAGGGGATGAAAAGACAGCCGCCCATACTATTACGCTGCCTATTACAAAAACATGCGTAGCCAGTCTCCAAAGTATTTGTATGTGTTCACCACGCCCTGCAGCGCCTGAAACTGTATTTGGTACTACAGAACATGTAAAAGTGTTTTTCACATAGGAGTTATATGTAAGAAATGTACCGCAACCCAATATGTCACCAGAGACTAATGAATCGTGTTAATGTGAAATACTGATTTAACTGACAACAATAGCACAGCCTGAATATTCGCATTTAAAATTTTCATTTGCAGCACGCAAATCATGCTTATGTTCTCCACATCACAAAGTCAGTAGCATTTTGGCATCCAGGTTGCCATTAAGCTGCAGCTACAAACATTGAGGATTACGTCTGACATTGCTAAAATTAAAAGACCTCGCTATGACTCTCAAAAACAAAAGACAAAATCAGGAAGCTGAAACAAAACCAGGATCTGCAAAGGAGTTGCTTTAGAAAGATGGCGACGGGGGGCAACATGCTGCAGTATTTTGAATTTGACTGCAGCAACAGTCTGACATATACAGTAGCTCCTTTTAGTGCTACATCTTGCAGTAATACAGACAGCATTTGTATATTAAATGGTTCATATAATTTGTTATATTGGGTCAGGTAATGCTGGTGGAGCTGAACATTAAGCTAGTTAAAGGTGCCTTTCTCTGGAGTTGGTGGCAACCAACATAGAGCTAAGAGGCCAATGGAAATCAGAATTATACCCTGTACATTTGAATTATACTTATACTTATATACATATTATTCTATTCTATCTATGACAAAAATGTACGAATCAGTCATTATGTGGCCACCTTGTTTTGCAGTTTCTCTCCTCCCTAGTCTAAAAAGATGTATTATGAGGTGGGTTTAAACAAGCAACATTAACTCATAAATACAGACCTGCTCACATCCATCCACACAAAAACACTGGGCACACAGACAATCACTCACGTTAGTCCCTTGGAATCAAGGATACGTTTTTAAAAGCTCATTCTCATGGCCACACATACTCAATTTCCTCCCCTCTTGTCACCCAAAGACACAGTGAATTCAAGTATTCTTTTCATACCACCTCTTTCATCGGATCTAGGCCAACACACAATACTGTATTTACACATGGTAAAAATCCATCTTTGTGCATCTGCAATGGTTTGACACCAAGTTTACAGAACAAAGAAGTTGTCAATAGCAGCAGCTGAGTACAAAGTGATAAAAGTCTTCAAATCAGTGCTGCCCTGTTACCCCTTAAAAAAAAAAGCTGTCACAGAAATATAATGGTGACTGAAGAGGTCAATATGTCATGCTTTCATGTGGCCTTTCTGCATTTTATAAATGACCTGGGGCACATGAATTCAAATCAAAATGTTGTTGCAGTTCACATTAGTCAGAGCAGTGATGGTTCAGGCAGAGCTGTGAGATGCGGTGTATGATTAGGCTGTTTTTCCTCAAGATTGGATGAGAGTCTTTCCGCTGTGCACTGCAATGACATGAATTACCTAAATGATCTATTAATTTGCACCCAAAGCTCTGGAATCTAAATTAGCCCAACAAGGATTAATTTTCCGCTTGTCTAAAAAATATCTGGGATTCTTTATTTATGCATATGATACAACTTTTAATTACCAAGGTTAGGCATCAAGGAGAAAAAAAAGTTCTTCTGATGTCATTATCCTGTGTTGTTCTGTGTGAGAAGACAGAAGTGGGCACAGAGAGGAAAAGAAGGATGGAGAGACACAGAGGAGGGGTTTGGCTAATTAGGGTTGGGTATCCATAAGGTTACATAAAAATGGAATGAGATACCCTGAAGCCCTGAAAACACACACACACACACACACACACACACACACACACACACACACACACACACACACACACACACACACACACACACACACACACACACACACATGCAGTTTGTTTGAAAACACAAGCAAATACGCACACATGCACACAAGGAGCACACACCATCCATTAGCAGATCTTTGGATCCACTGTATTAAGTGCAGGCCTGAAGGAAACAAGGAAATGTACGGGCCGGGGCCCAAGAGCCTCTCGCTGAGCTCCTACAATAAAAGGTTTCAAGTCCCAGACTGGTCTGGAGATGAACCCCAACAATCACCAGTGCAATCAGAAGATGACCAAACATGGTCTTGTACTTCCTCTTGGCATTCATTCTGATTTTAACACAGTCATGTAATCATTTATCCTAAATAAAGGACTGATTATTGTTATGAATCACTGCCCAGCTTATTGTGGTCCAAGAAATTGTTTCCAACTTATTCAGTAGGGTACAGACAGTGAAATCGTATATTAGTGTGAGACCAAAATCTGCACAGGTGTTTGTAAATTTTATACTTTAATAATTGACATTGCATTCAGGATAGAAATGTCTTGAATCAATCCTGAGGATCAGTACAGAGGCATAAAGTATTTCAATGGGTATATTTCGGCCACAATAAAGGTCAAAATCCACTCCTTCCTTTACTATTCTGCACTTTGTTTTGACAACTCGCCTGCTTCTGGTGCTGCCGTCCTTCACCACAGACCTTCAGGATTATGATCGAGTGGCTCATGAAAAATAAGGTGTGCCAAATTGAGTAGTTTAGTACTTCAGCGTATCAGGTAATTATAAGATACAGGGCGATCAGGACATGGATTATTACTGGGAGAGCCATAATTCATTGCTACATATGAAATACAGACACAGGACTGTTGTGACTGGTGACTAATAAACATACAGCAGGTAATCAATGGTGCTAGACATAAGGGTTACAGTACAGCCAGATAGTGATCTAGTGATCCATAGTGCTAGAGTTACAGGCAGTGGGGTAAGATTAGAATACTTGCGGTCAATGCAGCTAGGCAATCAAATCCATAGTTTATTGACAAAAAATGCATTGGATTTAGCTCTATCTCAAACCACCTGCTGATTTTATTCCTCTGAGATGAGCAACAAACACAGATACTCTGTGGACTGAGATGGAAAATACAAATGTTGATTCACACTGAATTTGCACCCTCATATTTGCTGTTATCTTGTTATTTCCAATCTGGTCTGCCTAGTATTTAGCATATGAAAGTATAGCATTATAGCATTATGTAATTGATATTACTGCTCTTGTTCCTATCTTAAGACTCTGAGATTTCTTTTTACTTTTTTTTTTTCCAATTAGCTGACGGAGGTCATGGATCTATTCCAAACCTATTGCAGGAACTTGCAGCTGGGTGACACGCGCCTCAGCCAGCAGAGCTAGCAGAATGCCCCTGCACTTTCTTCCCTAACTACATTACTGTCCAGTCTATCCAGAGATATCGTAGGATCTCTGTTGGCACTGTAGTGGATGACCTTTGTGCAAAGGGAGGAGTAGGGAAGAGAGATGCTACGCTGCCAAGTTTGATTTACATCGAATGGAGCTAATTAACATCCACAGAACATTAAGACCTGCTTGTGCCTCCTCTTTCCCTCTGTGTCTCTTTGCCCTGCTCCCTCACTCCAAAAGAGGAGCTGTTAAATGCTTATTTTGATGAACTGACAAATTGTGCTTATGCTTATTTCTTACACTATAGTGAAGCCAAAGGAATTTACGAGGCATCCTGCGCCTTCACAAACGTGCCGGTTTAAATTGAGTGGTTGTGCATCAAATGACCATGAATGAAATCTTAAATACAACGGCTTGATCGATTCTTAAAATAATTAAGCAGTGAATGTTAGCGGCATAAAGATGAGTGGGTGGTTAGCTAAGTGCAGTGATGTAAGTAAGCGCTGTAGCTGCCTTTTTACATCTCAAATCACATTTTATCTTATAACAGCAATAACCTTCAGCTAAATTTGCAGCTGACATACAGTACATGGTGTTATCTAAAAGCTAATGTGGGAAATCTCCTAAAATGGTGTGAGTGGTCTTGGTACATATATTATTTAGCAATATATACAATAATATACCACAATAACTGACACATAAAGATGCTATATACAGTAACATTGATGACGACAGACTTACACAGTAACAGGAGGTGCTGCTTGATACGTCTTTGTTACCTGACAGAATACATCTACTGATGCCCAGTCATAACTTCTACGATTGTTTGCAGTTTGATCTATGATATGTCTATAATTTTCAAAACTATGACAAATAGTTGTTGTTGTTTTTTTTGCCTTCATACTGTAGCTGACATTCAGACTCAATCAAACCCTGGGTTAACCTTGTTACATAACAGATATGGGAAAATTAGGAATTCAGTGCATACTACAGTATGTCCAATGTATCCAGTGTGACAGAGTTATGTAATTTTCATATTATTGACAGTTTTGTTAGTTTTTACCATTTGATCGTTATGGGACTATTGTTCCAAATGCAAGGGTACAATACAATACAAGGATTGGCAAGTTACATCACAATCTGTATATTCTTTTATATTGAAAACCAAGTGAAATAGTGTGTGATAGAGAAATGGGTGCTAGAATATTTATATGGGACTTCTTTATATTTATTGTTTGACAAAGGTTCAATGTGAGCTTTGTGCTGGTTGTTACAGGCAAACACCAAAGATTGAAGGAAAACACTTTACCAACACAAACTCAATGGACTCTATACAGTGGTATGGTTGTTCACACTTTGACTGAACACATCAGAATTATAATTATTATTATTAATTATTAATTATTAATTATATATTAATTGCTTACAGTAGACACCACAGCATCAACTAGAATAATGGTTGAAGGGCTTTTTTTATCATCAGACTCATGATCATCAACTAAGACAAGCGATTATCCTAAAATTGTTGGTTTTCTGGCTGGGATCACCAGTCCATGTGACTTTGGGCAGGTACATACTGGTCAGCTCTGAGTCTGTTGTATAGAGTCATTTGGCCAAAATAATCCATTATGCTGCACTCGGACTAACAGGCCTACCAGGTGCACTCTAGAGATAACATGAAGATTGTTTTTTGTTTTTTTTACCCAGGAGCGATTGGTTTTAGAGTAGGTACAATTCTAGATGACTACACTACACAATGGAGCAGTGAAACATACAAGAATAAAGATGTCGCTTTTTTCTAGAAAAATGAACTGAACTTGAACGTGTAAATGCCAGGATATAGACAGAAAAGGAAAAATAAGACAGAGAAGCCCTTTGCCCTGTCCTGATTGATGGTGTATCATGTTTTATGCCACTGACATTGGCGTTTAAATAAATAGTAGGACTACACTAGAATACTGGCTTTAAGAGGTTAAAATAATCAAGAATAGTACAAATTACAGGATATTACAGGTGGCCTATATTTCTAAAAGTATACTGACACTGTGCTACCATCACTACCTCACCACAATTTCCTCACTACGGGTTTCCACTTCCGTCAAGGACAAGTAAACCAGCAAAACGAGCTGGACTTACTGCTACAAGTATATGGCCTCAGAATCCCTTGAGCTTTGCAGTCGGGACAAGCAATGTATTTTATGCTGAAACACCATCAAATAAAAAAGGAAGATATCACACTCCTCGAACACCCCAGCTATTTCTGCAGACTCTTTTTTTTAATGGCTTGTTTCTTTTATGGCTCTGTTTTACTGACAAACACACATACACACACACACACATCTCACAAAGAGAGCATAAAATGACCTGTCCTCTATTGCCACCAACTCCACATAGACATGTACAGGAGGAAAAGAAAAACAACTGAGAGCAGGTGTGGAATTCTCTCAGATCATAATGTTCAAGTCATGCATGAAATCTAAAAGTTTTTGTTTTTAAACCCATTCAACAAGTAGCCTCCGTTTCACAACAGAATGTGTATTCTCCTAAATCATTTCAGTCCTGCCAAGCACGAGTGCAAGGCGGCGCAACCCCAATAAAATCGGCACCTTGAGGCACGGCCAGAGCAGGAGAGTGAAACGGAGCTCTGATGCCTCAAGATGATTATTCTCCATCACTAGCTGGTGACATCACATTCCAATATTCCCTATTGGTAATAGATCATCGTTAGCGTTGAGTTCTCCACAAACATACCTACCGGGAAAATGAACAGATAGGTTCAAATTGCATCTCTTATTGGTGTACCTCCATCTTCCCCCTCCATTTTACATCACCCCCAATGAAAAATATCTGTAATATGGGGGAAGACACGACATCTAAGACCAGTCTCGAAAGGAAAGAGTAGGGCATGCAGAGCATGTTAATGGTGATGTGATCATATGCACAAGACGTATAAGCTGTGCAACAGAACTTGCATTGCATTAATATGAATGAACTGCACCCATGTAAGCGTGAAACCCTCCCAAATACTTCTGGTGTGAAAGCAAAAATGACATCTTCTCTTATTTAACCAACAGTCTACATTAGTCACACCTCCAGCGGCACAACAGTCATCATCAGCCTCCTTTTCATTAACCCCACAGCTACATATCTGACCGAGCGAACACAACCTGTACCAGAGCATATGTGCTTGACTGGTTAGCCTACACGCCCGCACGCACCAGCTGAGGCTGCAAGACCAACTGTGTAATTATACATGTGTAATTGCATCCTCACCCATCATGCACAATAGATGCAGGGAGAGAGAGAGAGAGAGAGAGCGAGGGAGAGAGAGGAGGAGAGAGGGACAGAGAAAGGCAGGTAGAGGGAGAAAGATGGATGTGAGGAGCGCCGTCACCTCCCCTGTCTCATGAGACAGCCCAGCCATACCTTGCGCCTACGGTCCCTTGATCGATTCCTCTTTTTTATCTTTTCCTCCTCCTTCTCCCTCTGCTCCTGGGCGGCGGCCTCTGCGAGGTCCTTGGTCTTGCGGAGCTGCTTGGCGGCTTGCGCCATGGTGCCGCTGCTATTGCTGCTGCTGCTGCTGCTGCTCCAGTCACCGTCGCTCCAGCCCTCCTCCTCCTGTTCGCACTACCACCAGCCGTCCCCGTTTCCTCCGCCCCCCCACCCCCCCAAAGCCCCGTCACTCTCTACCTCTTCTCTGGTGGCCGCCACGACATGTGTGTATGTAAGGCAAGCAGTGGGAACGCCCGCGTCCAGGTGTGTGTGTGTGGGTATGGGGACGACGTTGATGCTACAGCAGCCACAAGACAGCCTCCAGCAGCCACAGGGAAAGATGCTACAGCTAGTGGTGCTGATGCTGCTGCCTGCTGCCGCGGCTGCTACTCATCCAGTCAGCTTGCACTGCGCTGAATTGCCTCCCCTCCCCCTTCTTTTTTTTCCTACCTTCCTCCCTTCTCTCCTCTCTCCTCCCTCTCTCTCCTGTGCTTGCACAGACCAGTCACGCAGTACTGTGTTGAGCACAGTGGGGATGCTGCTGCAGAGCTCCCTCTTTTTTATCTGTCAAATGTCCTCCTCTTCCTGCCGCTCTGCTTCTTTCTCCACAGTTTTCCTCTTCGCTAAAGGCTTTTCTCTCACATTACCCGCTGTTGCATCTTTCAAGAGGTACAAAAGATGAGGGCGCCAGAGCTGCGGATGCCTTCAAATTATTTTTTTTCTCACGTCTTCCCTCTCTTTGCCCATGGCTTTTCCATGGCACCTCCCTCCTGGAAACAGATGGAGAGAAAGAACAGTAGTGAGAGAGATGGCAGCATGTAAAACAGGAATGGATATCATCTTCTATCTATCATACCCTACAGTAAAAATGAGTGTTTATTCCCCTGCGGCATGATTCTTTATATACCTTGGGTATCAAACGCTGATGCTCAAGTGGCATAGAAACATGGTGCCATATATTAACACTTACACCAGCCATACTCATGTTCAGGTTCATGTTTCAGTGTCAGGAACAGAGAAGGAGAACAAAAAAAAAAACATCCACATGCATGGTTCATAAAAACTGTATGTCCTCTTCCTCCCATTTCATTCCACTGCTTCCCCTCTTTCCATTACACCAGAAGGTCATGCAATGGGTGTTTCATGCAGCAATTTAGTAGCACATGAGTAATCAACAGCATGAACAACATACAGGGAAATTTAAGGATGGAAATCGAAGCAATAGTTGGTCCATTTTTTGTCGCCAGAAGATCATGTATTGCAAAACTTTTTTAGACAGTAATTCCAATTAATCACTGAAATGATTTGAACTGTCTTGCTGTCTGAACACAGAAGCAAAATCAAATCCATTACACATCCTGTTAATGTGTCTTCATGTCGTTTTATTTACTCAAAAAAAGACTATACCATGATAAACTGATGGTTTCAGTTTAAATCTGAGATGATTTATACATCTCATTGTGCACACATCTTTGTTAATTCCCTTTTTAACTCATATTGTATATTTTCTCTCTGAGGCACATTGTTCAAAATCAGAGGATGCACTGACATCGAATTTTCTTCCTTTCTCTTTCTCTCTCTCTCATCGCCCCACACCCCTACCCATGCCTGCAACATCATCTTTCTGCAGAATAATGTTGTAATGTAAATGTGCAGCACAGCCTTTTATATGGAGAGCATGTGACAGGACAGGATAAATACAATCAGGAGCTCACTGTCAAGAGATTAACACCAAACGATCAACTGAGCTATATAAGGATATTCAAAAGTGGACTGTCTCTCAACAATGACAAAAAAAAATCTCTTATCATGTTTGTGTGCTTCTGCACCCGTCTCTGAGAGGGTTAAATGTTTCACTGTGCACTCATTTGAATGACAGCTTGTATTGCTCTGTGCCTGCTGCTAATGGATCTATTAAGCTGAGGGTAATAAACAAAATGATGCTACAGCCTCCACAGCAGTCTAGATTTGTCTGAGGAGCCAAATGATGGTCTTACTGGATAGCTATCAGTGTAACCAGACTAGTTATATCAAACTCCACATTGCAATTACACTTAAAGAGATGCATGAACACATTAAGAGTTAGGCAGGCATGTGAAAGGCACAAATCTTAGATGACCAGTTACTTAGATATTTTTGAACCACAATAGGGATCAGTCTAGTGTAGGGAATGGGATGCCTTTGACCTGCCACATTAATTTAGCTTTTGGAAGGAGAGTGGTCTCCTTGTTTATGTTTTATGTTGTCAAACTGTTGCCTAATTAGCCCAATCAGGTGTTATTTATTTACAAAAACCCTAATTCTGCATAGTCCTGCCTAACCACTTAAAAGCATCTTCTAATCAAAGACATTAGCCTATTCTGCATGCAGACTTTCGGATAACATACATAGAGTCAGGTTTCTGCATGGTATTTTATGACTTATATCTATCTTCTATCTATGCTATTTAACTCCTATCCTGTCATTCGTAACCTCAAAATAATGTCTTTCATAAAAAATAAAAATTGCTGCATAGCTGCATCACGCAGTTAGCTTGATGAGTAGCCTATACAGTTCACCTTCGACCTGAGTAACTCACCAGCTTATGTCTTTAAACTCCATTGTTTTCTATGACTCCTATATTCAGCCACATCCTTGTATGAAAATGTCCTTTTCATGAATTAAGTCCCAGTTCTCAGCATTTATGCCACGTTACGTAGTTAGAAATACTACATAGCTAGTTAACTTAGCTGTGTATGCAAATAAATTGCTAGTTAGCTAACTAGCACTTAGCCAGCTCTGCTAAGATTACTTGTTACTGACTAATTAATTACACCATTGCTAATTTTCAGCCGACTGTATTTTTACAACATAAGCAGCAGGCCTCGCAACTATCTTTCATAAAATTACAATTAGCCTAGTTTTTTTTTTGTTTGTTTCCCAGCTCAATATTTTATGGCTAACACGAAAGACATGAATTTGGGCTAGCTAAAATACACATTACCATTTACTAATAAGTAATAAATGCAAACGAGTTACCTTAATCTATTTATGACAAGCCTTGCTCGTGTTTACGGAAGTGAGGTTAATTTAGACCCAAACACTTTTTAGCTCACTGACGCCATCTTGTGAAGCATTGGGACTAGAGCAGTCACGCTCGTGCACACAGCTACAGAACAGCACACAGAGCTGTAGACTTATTATGTCATTTGTAATATTGCAGATAATTGGTGGCACAAACTTTAACCTATAAATCTGAAATATACTCTGTCACAATATAATGAGTGACCCTCACCCTGTTCAGGGTTTGACTTGCATGCATGCAGGCGACAGGCCAGACACAGGACTGTCAGGCTAACTCAGAAGTATCAGCAGGGCACCATAAATCTGCTGACGGTAGTGATGAAGAGCATTTCGGTTTGACGTCATATATTAAACAATAGAAATGGGAGCTGGCACAGATGGAGCCGAGATCTCTCATTACAGCACTAGTGCTGGTTCAGATCTGATTCCACGAGCTCCTCAGCCAAATTGTGGGGTGTGCTAAATATGGAAAATGATGAAACTGGAAAAATATATAATTTTCCATTTTAATGAAGACTGAAATCTGTGGCAAAGAACTGAAGTTACTATGTGGTCAAATTAACACAATAACTACATGGTTGTCTGCAGAACAGTAAAGTCACAGAAGGTCAAAGGTCAAATTTGTTCAATGTATTTTAAACCTGATTCATCAAGTTAAATTCAACCAATTAAAGATACTACTGGGGGGGAAAAAATTCTGTGCAGTTATAATGAAGCAGCTGAAACAGGTATCTTGCATTGAAGTAGACTCATTAAAGAATCAAACTAGATGTGCTTAAGTTTATCTTAATGGTGTTATCACATTGTTAGATAATGACTAAACCATAATGACATGAAGAATAATACTCAATGAGAAGTACAGAATTTAGCTAGCGTTGTTGTTGTTTTTTGCTGCTGACAGCATCTACTGTCAGCCACTTTAATATCTTTTTGGGCAGGGTGTTACATATTTTATAAGCAAAACAGATAAAGGCAGTGCTCCCAATTTTCTCCCGAGTGCTTTAGGGAATACTTAACTTGCCGTAGAAGATTCCCAAGGACGTTGCATGACCATGACAAAACAATTCAACACTTCATCAGTGACAGGACTGAGAAAATGAAAAACTAAGACAAACTGGCTGGTAGTGCAATGACTTCAGGGGTGAATTATGGATCTTCTGGCAATGGTGAAGTCGTGGTTGGTCAGTCAACATATGGTACAACATGAAAGTGTAGTATTTATTGCCAACATATCATGCTGTACATTCCTGAGTAGATTAAACTGTTACCAGTGGATGGTGATTCATGACTCTACAGTGCTGAGATTTACAAGTGAGTACATTGTTGCTATTTAAAGCCTGTAAAGTGCACTGCAACATATTGGATCTTATGTTCACTGTATTATAGCACCATCAAGTGGCAACTTATTGTTATTGCAACTATATGATTTATACCTGGATAAAACATCTGTGTGATTGCTCTGTGTGCCTGTGTTTATTCTTGTTCAGTCCAACACTCAAATTATTTTATGTTTTACTAAATTCTTGTCACCAACATAAATTTTTGTTGCGAAGCACTGGTTTTGTCTCAGTTTATTATGATGTAAAAAAAAAACAGGCATCATGTATGTGCATGCATTTGATTTTTCTTTTCTTTCAGAGACATTCTGATCGTGATTGATACTTCTCATCAAAAATATCTATGCATTAATCAAGAGTAAATGTCAGTTATGTGTCAAGATAAAATGATTTAATTGGTGCTTTTTAGATAATTATCTCCTTTAACAATGATGTAGTTAAGAGTTATTCTTTTTTATTTCATTTTCTTAATTAGTCATGCTTTCGTGCAAATATGTTACGGATTTGTTGAATGTCCCTGAAATGCCCTGATGTTTTGCAGTGTCTTTTCAGTTCTGTCACATGCCATCTGGCCTAACTCCAAAGCAGACTCTGCATCCACTGGTCTTTGCCCTTGACGATGACTTGCACTTCCCTCAGCAAAAAAACACATTCTGGGACTCAGCCAGTGCTGCTGTGTCCAATCTAAAGTCTACGGCCATATCTGAAATAAGAGAGGTTGTGAGTGCTGTACCAGAGGACACGTCTTTCTCTTCACCTTGACGTGAAGAACACACTGTTCTCATAATAGACGTTTCAACCATGTGTCTCGGCTCATTAAACTGTGTTTCAATTAGGGTGCTCTCTGATTAGAAATAGAAAAGAGATGAAGTTCAAAGCCTAGAGTGGAAGTAGAAACATCTTTTACCACAGTTTATGGAGAATATGTACGTATATGTGGTGCAGCTGGAGTGGTAGATATAGCTGATTTTACCTGCAGCTGTAACGCTAATATGAGTATACATTCAAAATAACTTTTATAAGATGATCCATCATATGTAGTAACTGAAAATATAAAACAGTACAGTATAATGGAGATTCTCAGAAACCTCCACTGGTTCAGATGTCAACGTGACATCGTCTGTGTCACTATTTAATAAGAGGGAGTTTCTGTACTTCCCTTTTGATTTACTGCTTTTACCATTACCAGAACTACTATTAACACTACTACTGTTACTGTAGTTTTACCTCTGCTGCTGTATTACCAGGCGTACCAGGCACGTAACTCAATACACTTACACATTTCAAACTGTAGGTGTCAGCACAGTTTCAACTGTACGAATGTACCACATGGGGCCTTGAAGAGAAAGTATTTGCTGGACACAGGAGCCCACATTAACAACATGATATGTTAGTCCATTACATTAGAAATAACTGCTTTTATTTTGCATGTTTCTTGTTGTTACTTTTATAATTAATAAAGCAACTTCAGCAATAAGCCACGGAATATCCCTTTTAAGTTTGTACTGTTGGTTCAGTGCTCGGCAGGGTAGAAATAACATATGGCTATGTAAGAGCCCCAATGCAGATACACAATGCAACAACAAAAAAAAGCTATTAGATGTTGCTCAGCAGTTCAGATGCTGCACCACAGGAGACTGGGATGGTGTGTGTTTCATTCTGTGGCATATTAAATGTGTTCAATTATAGTCAAAGGAAATAACAGAAAATGGGAAATCAAATAAATAAAAAGGTTCGAACAGACTGTAGAACTTGAAATAACTGATACCACTGCAATGTTATGTCCCTAAACAGAAGCATTAACTCTGATTTTTTTTTAAACCAGGAATTTTGAAGATAAAACTCCAGGAGCTTTTGGCATTTTTCTTTTAGATTTGCTGATTATCTTTCATGCAGAGAGTTAATCAGAAGGTCAACTACTACTGTATACTTATACACAACACTACAACCAGGAGACTGTTAGGTTAGCTTAGTTTAACATAAAGACTGGGAAGGGGAGAAAAAGGCAATCAGTGGTTTTACAAGGGGTTAAAGAGTGGTAGTGTGGTATTTCTTGACGTAACCAGTGATGACGCCTGAACATAACTGCATTCAGCTAAAAAATAATCCTGTGCATAACCCATCAGAAAACCATAAATTGCCATTTGCTGACTGGGTCTTTTGTAAGGATTAATCAATTTACATGTAAAGTGTTAATTTGTGATATTCAGAAGTGCTGCAACCAGAACAGATTTGACTCCTGCCTTTGTCCACAAGCCACTGTATCAATGTCCAATTTAGCCGTTTGCTACAGGAATGTGAAAAATGCCCTATACTGAAACATACTGTACCTTTTCATGACAGCAGTAGGAGAGAATCTCTTTTAAATTCAGGGCCTGTCCGTGCTTATGGCTCTGTGGTGCCTGTCTCTCCTGCGCTGCATCTTGATGCATATACTGCATAGATATCTTCAGCTCTCTGTGCTCTCCTGCCTGAAGAAGTATTAGGATTATTCCTTTGAACTTACAATAAACACATCAAATATGCAGAAGTGAGGGGAAGCATAGGCTATGTTACATGGTCAGTCCAATTGAATAAGTATATGAAACACAAATCCACAACACACTTGTTGTCACACAGTTATTTAAGACAATAAACCACAGTGTGATTTGCTCCCTCACTTGCTAGGGCTACCTCTTTAACACTTGGGAAGACAAGACTATTGACTATTTTACAGTGTCCACATACATCTGTGCATCATAACTCATGCAAAATCATGACTGATCTCAGATCTCAGAATGCTGGAAGCTGAGTCAAGGGCAGCTTGACAAGGGCATGTAGCTAGCTATAGCTAGTCCTCCATCAAAGATCCCAGGGTGCAAATTCTGCTTCCTCCTCAATCCCAGCCTATACAGTAGCAGTTAACAGTAAACAGCTATGACCGATCGCAATAACATGATATATGTAGGCGGGGAAAAATCAATTTAGCGAAATATTGCAATATTTTGTGCGTTTTATGTGTTATTATATAAATTGCAAATCCAAATTTAAGCTTCTTAGTACTATATAATAATGACTTCAGTGAGATAAACAGATTGAGAACATTTGAAGAAACTTGTTTACAAATTTTCTTTTATGGGACACAAAATGTAGTTGCAAAAGGTAATAATTCAGGAA
Organism: Trachurus japonicus; assembly: GCF_045865225.1. Lineage (NCBI taxonomy): Eukaryota > Metazoa > Chordata > Actinopteri > Carangiformes > Carangidae > Trachurus > Trachurus japonicus. The sequence goes on from NC_140918.1 coordinate 16,874,462, forward strand.
ACTCAGGATACCACAAAATGTTACAAATCACAACAATTATCATATCGTGACCGATCATAAGAATATTGTATTGTGAGGCCTCTGGTCCACCACTATTGGCTGGTTGTAAACCTAGCATCCAGAGACAGTAACCTACTGCAGCTACTAGAGGGCAGTAAATTACAAGATGCAACCAGCTAACATCAGATTCTTTATGGGACAGGACCATAGACTGTCAATAAAAGACACAACACTGGTATGAGATCTAAGGAGAGATAGCTTCCACCTTGAATTTTAATTGATGTCTATTTTTAGCTTTAACTGGTGAAGCACTGCTCACCTTGCTTGCTCCGACGGCATGCACATGCCTACCCAGTGGTGATCTTCTAGACTCTTATCTGACTGAAGCAGACAGCAGAGAGTCAAATTGAATGCTTAAGTGCTCGCTAAGTTCTTGGGTTGACGGCTGCACATTTGAATGGATCATAAAAATTTGATTGGTGCAATTGATTTATGCTGATACGAAGAGAATAGCTGAGGAAAAAAGGCACAGAATCCATGTGTTCTTTTCCAGCCCCGCGCCGTGCATGACCGCTCCTCCATTAGGACCCATTGATTATTTGAACTGGGCATGCTACACCCACTCTGTGAGAATCAAAGTGGTTGGGGGTGAAGAGCACTTGGCAGACACCCAAAAATGATCTCAGAGTCACCCCCTGTAGAAGCCAAGACGCCACGATACTGCAGACCAGCTTCCTGTCAAGAAGAAGAGTAATGCAAACTTTCTCTCTTTCCGTCTGAAATGCTGATGAGGAGACTAGCGCACGCGGAAATTCTGCAATGCTTATAATAGTCTCCTTTTTCATTGTCAAAGCCCTTTCAGTAAGCAGCTGATGATGGTGCAACCTGAATATTTATCAGCCTTTAAACACAGTTATTGGATTTCTCCTTGTGCCTTAAGCGGACACCTCCCGTCATCGTTCAATTTTCTGTTGTTAGTGTGGGGAAAAATTACGAGGTACACTAAAAAGTGTTTATTGAGTCTTGAACATTACCAATGAATCCAGCCCCGGATTAGTTTTTCTCCTTTATTCCGGAGCTGCAGCCTTCCCTCCCTCACCACGCTGCCGGGAAACTTGCTGACCTCTCAGGCTTGGGTTACCCGGCATGGTCCTGAGAGAGCAGCTCAAGTGTATTTGAGGACAAGACTCACGCTGCTTTCGATCAATGCTCATCGACTAATCCCTTTTTTCCCCTTATTATTTTTTCTTTTACAAGCATTACATTACAGTAAATGTGTTTGCTTTGCAGTAGTTCTATAAACTGCAACAGCAAATACCTTGTTACATGGATTAGGAGGTACAGCTGAGGGCCGCTCCTCTTCAAATGGCCCCCTAACACATGACAAAACAGGTTTATGTCATGCTGCAGCAAGATGTAACATGACATAAAGTGATTGGAAAGGACAGGACATGATGGAATATAATGGGATATAATGGAATGTGATGGATACGACAGGACAGGACAGGACAGGACAGAGTATGTCATGATTTAATGAGGAGCCACATGGGACAAAACCATCAACACACCCACTGAGTTACAAAACCAATGGGACCCCTAACTCAAGAGGAGCTAGAATTCAGTTTGGATTTATGTGATATACTGAGAGAAACACCTATTTCACATACAGTATTTAGTGTAATATCACTACTGATAAATTATAGAATTAATTGGATAAGAGGAGGTCCATGAGTGATGATATACAGCACAACAGCTCTAATAAGTAACACTCAGCTGCTTTACATGTCTTTTATTAACCATGAATTACTGTAACATCAGAAGCTGTTATCTATCTTAGACAAAAATAAACTGTGGATCGCAAAATATTTCCTGTAATAGTGTTTCAATTGAATTATGAATGGTCCTCAGGGAGGATGAAGGGAAGGACAGAGGCCTGGATAGTTTTGTGAGGTAACGCACAGAGGCACAAGTATAGCAGGTCAGGAAAATGTTTGTGTTGCTCGACAACAGTCCAGTGCTAGTCCAGTTGCAGACCATTTATGCTAGCAAAGCCAAATAAATGACCAAATTAACAAGCAAATCATAATCTGTTGCTGCATATTACTATTAACAAATATGGCACTGGTGGAGTTGCTGTATAATCCATTACCCATCCATTTATACAACATTTACATGACACTTGAAAAAAAAAAAAAGATGGCCTTCATCTGTCTATAACTACAACTAAAGTGCATGTAAATGCGTTAGTCTAACTAAGGCTAGCTCCGACTAAAATGCCCAGATAATGCAATTGGAAACTGAAACTGAAACTAGACATTGCATGTACACATGCTTCACAACAGTGGCGAAACAACGCAAAGTAGGCTACAACCAGCAAGAAGATGTGTTTTATAAAAAATAAGTCCCGACTCGACTAAACCCGAATTATTTTTGTATATATTTCTGGCCCGAACCCGGGCCGAGCATAGCTTGAGTTAGCTATGCATGTAAATGCACTGACTGTGAGTGTGAGAGCTGTGAGAGTCAACCAAAACAGTGAAGTTATGTTAAGAACCAAAACAATGAGCTGAAAGATGCTAAAATGCTCTGCACAATTAACATCAACTTTTACATTAAATACAGTCAGCTGAGTGATTGTTAGTATGAAATTATTGATTAGAGCAGCCCTGAAGGAGCTCTTCATGTGTTGCTAATGCCACTTAGCCAGTGTTACTAGTCTTACGGGAACTTTGTTAACTTCAGCCTCAAACCTCATTCTATTACACTGAAGTCCTACAGTACAGCTTTAACACCAGCACAATGATCTCCTTCTTTTTTTTAACCATCAATCACAAATGGCAGGTAAAGAGTAATGCTGCCTCCAAGAAACTTAAATCAAAACCCTCTGTCTCCTATAAAAGTGTCTGTTCCTTTGGCAGATTGCTACTGGTGTTAATGATGGCAAACTATTCTTCACTCTTTGTGACGGCCTCATCTTTCTGAGTAGATGCGATCTCAGCCTTGTGTCCTCTCACTTTCAAATTACCTCGCCTCAGTGATAAATTAAAATGGGCGGACGACATGGATGTCCTGTACAAGACAGGGCCAAAGTCGTCTCTGTATGCCGAGGAGACTGAGCTCCGTTGGAGTGTGCAGGACACTGTTCAGAATATTTTATGACACCACGGCGGCATCAGCAATCTTTTACGCAGTAGTCTGCCGGCCGGGGGAGGTGGAGGCACAGAGAGGGACAGAAAAAGGCTCAAACCGTTAAGAGGGTTAGCTCTGCTCCCCCCCCTGGACTGTCCTCTAGATTACAGAGGAGGTGGATGAGAGGTGGGTGTTATCCAAGCTGTCATCCACCTGCATGCATGAGATGGTGAGGGCCTGAAGCAGCTCCTTCAGCCACAGACAGCTACACCCACAGTGTGAAGGGGGAGCGCTGCCGCAGGTCCTTTGTCCCGAAAGCAGTCCGACGTTTTAACAGTAGCCTGCAGTGGCACTGTTGTTGTCTCTGCCACCACGGCACAGAGTCACAGCTACTTGAGACTGCATTCAGACACTATTCAGATTTCTTTCCCTTTTCTCTCATTCTGCTGTTGTAGCTTTATGCCAAAACTGTTTAAATTCATACTTTCATTCAGACCTTTCACTTGGTACTTAGCTGCAGCACCTTTGGCAGCGATTACAGCCTTGAGTCTTCTTCCTGGGTGTGACATGACAAGCTTTGCACACCTGGATTTGGGGGATTTTCTGCTGTTCCTCTGCAGTCTCACAGACTTACTGTAAAGTCTGAGAGGCCTTCCAGTGCATTTTTTTTTTCTTTTTTCTTCTTTCAAACCTTGACTGAGGAAAGGCGTCTGTCTGACCACTCAGATCAGATCAGTGGAGTGCTGCAGTGATGGCTGGCCTCATGCAAGTTTCCCTGGAGCTCAGCCAGAGTGACCATCAGGTTCTTGACCACAATGCTGTCTCTGAGCTCTGCAGGCAGTTCCTTTGACCTCATGGCTTGGTTTTTTTTTTTTTTTGCTCTGATATGAACAGTCAGCACTGCAGTGACACCTACCACAGTCAGGTCATTCCAAATCCTGTCCAATCTATTGAATTTATCACAGGTGGACTCAAAGATGGACCACAGCAAAACGGCTCAATAGTAATGCAAATGTGATATTTCAATTTGTCCTTTTCAATGAATTTAAAAATATTAATTATTCAGTGATTGTCATCACTGAGTATTTGGGTATTGGATTTAAAAATAGTTCTGAATAGTGTATAGGGTCTGAATATTATCTGAATGCTCTATATACGTATCTCAGCCAATAAACCTTATTCATTCCTATTCTGTCATTTATTTATCATGATATTTATCTTATAATGAACCCTTTTGCAGTAAGACTACACAAGATTTTGTATCTATAGGCCATCTCTACAAGATACTGTACCTCTTGAGTTACTCTTACATTTGGATTTCTGCTGGGATAAATTAAGTTTCATCTTATCTTAAATTACTCCCAAAGGCCCAGCACAGATTTACGTGGCACATTAACACTTCTTCTGTGATAACACAGACTACAAAGTGCTGTAATAGTTAGTCATTAAGGTTATTAATGTCATTACAGGCACAGGAAAAAACACGTCTTTAACTACTTTGAACTTTCAGTAAATTGTACTCATTTGGATGATCTGCGTGAGTCTGTTTGGGGTCATTAAGTTTTCTAATAGGAGGGAGGAGGACATCATATAAGTTTAAATGTCTGACTACTGCAGCTTTACATTTAATGATGAATGAAACTATTCTCTTTTGTTTAATCTCTGTGTTTTACTACTTATAAGTAATAGTTTACCTACTTTATAGTGATACCACACTCCAAAAATCTTTTTTTTTAGAAAAAAAAATCAACATATTGTATTGACTGAGCATAGATTTTCCTTCTGTTTATAGGGCAGTGCAGTTTTGAGCTGAGGAGAGCGGCACGAAAACTCTCTTTACTGTCCCTTTGCCAACTTGCTGCCTCACTGCAGAAAGAGAGAGGCAGAGAGAGACAGAGAGAGAGAGAGGGAGGCTGTTCAGAGGAGGGGAGGGAGGAGGCAGAGTTTTTGGAAACAGGGAAGTGAGCTGCACTGCAGTAACTGGGCGTTGGCTCATCTCACAGAAAGAGGCAGCAAAAGGCAGAGGAGGAGAAAGGGAAACAGAGGGGTGCAGGGGAAGTGGATTAGATGAACTGAGGGGAGAATAAGGCACAACACGTCACTGTGAAAGGCTGCAAGATGAATGTGGCCTTCTTTGTCCAGACATGATCATTTCTCTTGGATGACTCAAGTAAATTATGGGTTTGGTCACAACTACAAAGTTTGGGCTTTTAAGGAATTAGAGTTACATTAGAGGTTCATGTTCAAACGGTGGATTTAAGGAGAAATATCCACTTCTTTTATTTGATGCTACTTTATAGTTAGTTGTGCTGCACATTCAGAGAAAAATACAGCACTTTGTTACTCCACTTCAGTGGGAAAATATGATCAGGTTATAAAATATGATGCATTATTATAGACAAACCCACTTAACAATTTACAGGTACAATTTGTAATATGAGCCACAATATAACAATGTGAAAGCCAAAGGTATGAATACCTTTACTCTTGAAACTTTGTAAACTTGATATAGATTAGCTGACGATAAGTATAATTTAATAAAAAAAATACAGTTTTCAGTGAAAGACTTTATTTCTATTTTTTCAAACAGACCGCATAAATATACAGGCTTTGGACAAAACAGTATAAAAGCATTTTTAACACACATATATTTTTTAATTTAATGCTTTTATGTCACCTTAAAATTATCATTGCATCTTTGTCATCTTCATATATAAAAGGATATACAATTATAAAAATGAAGAATATATCACATGGAGATCAAGGCAAAGTTGGTGTTATGGATATAAGGTTGATAAACCAGCTGTGACTGTAAAGTGAATTTCAAAACAAACATAAATGCAGTGAAGTAACCAATTATCCCCATGTGCTGAATTTTTCATTCCATTTAAACTACCACTGTTTCCTCTCTGCACACTGTCAAATTTTATTTCTGGGATATTTTGTTTGGTTGCAATGTGTCAACCATTAGTTGGAGCTACATTAATATTTCAAACTCCCTAAACCACCTTAAACTGCTGCTATACTGCTACTGCTGTGTCACTGTTTTCCACTTTCACCTGTTGCAGCAGCTGCTCACCTATAGCTGCTGTAACTCTGCGTTCAATAAATGACCAGTGACCAGTCGGTGAACTTTAGATAGTAGACACTAATTCTTTACATGCATTGCGTGTGATGTTGATGCTGCAGTAACGAACATCACCAGCATATTCTGAAAAGCTGCTCCTACGTGAGTGTATTCCTAGGTCTAATGAGGACATGGGCACACACGCACACACACACACACACACACACACACACACACACACACACACACACACACACACACACACAGAGCAGGTGATTTCAGGCAAGCTGCCATAGTAATATATGAAACAATAATGTGCCTGTGACTCCCTTGCCACCCAACCCACCTTAAGACAGGCAATATAATGTTTAACACTGTAAGCATTTTTTTTTCATCCTCCATCTATATATATATATATACGCCTGTCTGTCTCTCCTCCTTCCTCTGCTGCCCCGCTCCCTCTGTCTCTATTTTTGAATCTCTCTCTCTTTCTCTCTTGCACTCTTTCTTCATCCATTTGTTCTGTTCTTTCTTTCTATCTTCCTCCCTCCCTCCCTCCCTCTTTCTTCCTTTTTTTCTCGCTCTAGGCCAGGGAAATGTGCTGTGTCTGCAGGGGGGTTATTTGGTGCAGAAGACGGGGAGTAATTGATAATGGTGCTGCTTTTGCTATCAAGAGAGCTGTGTTTGCTTATAAAGGAAATGAGACAGAGGGAGGACAAGTCAAGAGAGAGAGGTAAAAAAAAAAGGAAGAGAGTAAAAAGAGAAAAAAAGTCAAAGGAAGACATGAAGTGAGAGACAGATATGGAATCAAACCAGAGAAAAAGGCAGGAAAGATGACACAGCAGTGCTTTCTAAATTAATTTTGTTGCACTTTTGTTTGTGTTCATGCGCTCTTTCTGGTTCTGATACAGACTTCTGATCTGATTTCATTTTATTTTGTGATATAAATGTAAATTTAAAATCAGTCCAATGGATTAAAAAAAAAAATTGTTAAAATGTCATTTTATGAATAAATGGATTCACCTCCCTCTCTCGTTGATTTCCTAATGTTCCCACATGGGCTCCTTCCCCTCTCAATAAATGTATAATATTCAATAAACATCACCCAAACTTCATGTTTATCCATTAGTAGTGGAGGGAGACTTTAGACCCAGTCGGTTATTGGCATGGATATACTGTAGCTCTGATAAGGCTCCTGATTTCCTGACTTTGCACGATGACCTAAATAGAAACTCAATATGATATGGAAAACCTAACTATTTTACAACTTTCTACAAAAAGAATCCCACTGGAAATGTTCTGATTCACCACAGGGGCTGTATTACTGTTTTCCTATCTGCTGTCTCGTACCTTTAGTGTAGCACAGGAGTGTCGCCAAACACAGGGGATCTAATATATGACATTTGATACTACAGTGAAACAAGGCAAGTCAACTTTTTCATTTCTACACCTTGTCAGGAAATAACTCTTGCCATGAGTGGGTGTGAAGTTTTATTCTTGAGACAACTTGCCCAAAGGAAAATAAGATTATTATTATTTTTTTTATACTTCTGCTGAATCTAAAACAAAAAGCTGTTTTTTTTGTTACTCCTGTATGAACTGTTGCTGATGCAGTCATTTTACAACCCAAGGTTTCCAGCAGTGGTGATTGTCTGCATCAGATCTGCTTCACCAGTGAATATGCCTTTTAAATATTGATGAGATCTCCCATGCTACACCCAGGTTTCTGTGGCCTCAGGTCAGAATTGTAATGATAATGCCAGAGCCACTGTGGTCGACAAGATACTGGATACTGACAACATAAACATGTACAGGCCTACTGTCGACGCACAAGCTTATAGAGCAGTAAACATGCAGGTATATATTCACAAGTCCTGACACATATATTGACTTGCACATGTTTTTGTTCCAACTTCATTTTTACTTTGAACAGTTAATTCTGAGAAGACAACAACACGTGGAACAGACAAAAATAACAAAGCCGCACAAAAGAAGAAAGGGTTCGGAGGCGCTGTGGGGAGAAGAGACTTTCACGCCCGTCATGCACAAGGGAACACTCGCCACACCCAAAATGCAAAACACGGCACCACACACACATACACACACACACATGGGCTGCATCCCCTCCTTGCCCCTTCTTCCCCCCTCGGAGGAAATGAGATATGCTGATGAAGCTGGTGCGCCTCTCATGGCTGAAGACGAAGCATTTGGCACTTCAGAGACATCAGAGTGAGTCAGGCAACCTGGGGGTAGGTGGTGGTGGTGGTGGGCGGTGATATTTCATCTCTGTCAGTCTGGGTGTTTTAACTGCACTTGCTCATGAAGTTGTGTTCAAAAAAAGAAATGTTTGATGGGACTCTGTTCACATCTTTTGTGTCTCTGATACAATGTCCTACTTTTTCTCTCTAGTTCACAGGACTGACATTGGCTTTATGTTTGTGGGAGCTTAGTCATCTTGGAAAGCTGCTTCTCAAGTGTTTTGATACAATTAATGGAATAAGCCAACCCTTGAAAACTCTGTAATACTATCTTTCCAAGAATATTTGTCTTATTTCTTGTCAAAATGTCTCAATTTTAGTCAAAACTAACCTCTTTCCACTTAAAATAAGACTCATCACCTAAAAATGAACTTGTTTTTAGACAGTTTTCACTTTTTTCAAACAAATTCTCAATTGAAACAAGTAGAAAAATCTGGCAGTGAAAGCAAGTTTTTTGTGCTTGTGATAAGAAAGAAAAACTTGCTCCACTATCAGATTTTTCTACTTATTTCAAGTGCAAATTTGCTTGAAAGAAGTAAAAAGTGTCTAAAGACAAGCTACTTTTTAAATGTGAGGAGTCTTATTTTAAGTATAATTAAATTTGTTTTGACAAGAAATTACATTTGAACTAGAAATAAGACAAATGTTCTTGGTAAGATTTTGAGTTTTTGCAGTGTTTAAAGTATAGTCTAGTACTGTATGTCTATTGTGCAGACATGACACCTATTAATTTCTAACCTCTCTCTGCACTGTGGTGAGCCAAAACTGACAAAAAGGGACACCAAATGGATGGTGGAGAGTAAATCAATAAATGGATCAGAAGTGGGCTAAACAACTTGTAAGCAAAATGACACATCATAAAAATGTTCAAACTGCACTATGTAGGCTATTTGATTTATTTGGTCTGGGAGCGCTCTCAAGTCTATATACTGTAGCTACTGCACAAAGTCAAATCACTTTCCATAATTTTCTTAATTGAAAACATAATTTAACCAAAAGGAATATTATTTCTGTCCCTTTTAAAGCACAAACAGCACAGATCACTGTTACACTCACTCTACATGCTACACAGTCAGTTTTGCCAGTCTGCAGTTTTCTGCAGCCTGGTTCACTCTCATGAAATATGTAGACTTAAGCTCTGTAATTGCCATTCACCAGTCGGGGTTGCGTGACTTAGAGCTTCATGACCTAAACCGTGGAGACGGCCTACTCAACCATGATACTACTCCACCTCCGCTCGCTCCATCCGGCTTACTACACCACATGTAGTAAGAAGAGGGAGGTTAGTGGACCAGGGGGAGACAGTGTCATGCTTTACATTTTTCTTTGATATACCATTGTGGCATGTTGATGTCTTTGTATGTAACAAGTGTGTGAGTGCAGACATTTCTGCTTTGGATAACTTTGAAGAGGAATATGCAAGATTTTTTACCTAAACTATCCTACTTCAACAGCTTCAGAGTAATTGTGATGGTTAAAAAAATTACTTGTAACTTGTTACGAGGGAGAATAGAGGCTCTCTACCTTCAACGTAGCATGTCTTGGCCAAAAACCAACCTTGCAAGATCAGTGCTTCCGACCCGGTGTCCCAGCTCTCGTCTCAGAGGCACCGCGACACAAACACCCCATAACCTGTAATCACTTGTTCACTATTAGACTACAACAATATGCACATTTTAGAGTAGATGATACATAATGTTATCCACCACTCACAACCACAAACAAATGCACATGGCTAGGAGGAGGGTTAGCAAAACAGCAGAAAAGCGACCAGACTTGCATAGTTCCTCTTTAAAGGAATCATAACTATTGTTGGCAGAATTCGAATTTGCCAAATGATACCCATTATTCTACTGTAAATTACGACAATTAACTTTTGGTTAGGTTTTTATTACACTCTACTATCATAATGAGACAGAATATCCACAAGCTGCCAAAGGTTGAACAGCCTCACTTTGTATTAAGCCCTTATTGCACCGACATGAAATTAGCATTAAGATCCAAAAACAAAATCTACTTTGAAGTGAGATTAGAGCAAACCAACGTGTTCCCATTATTTTTCTCATATTTAGTCATACTAAACAGTATGATTTTTTTTTTTTTTAATCTTTTGTTTGTGTGGGTTGGGTCATTGGTGCAGAAAGAGCTTATACTGTAGCTTATGAAGGAGCTACTTTCTAAACATACTTCGGCTTTGTTGTCCCTGAAGGGAAATCCAGCCAACAATAAGAAGTATAAATTATCATACAAACTGTAGCTCATCTAATTCATTTAAATGTACAAATCACGCCATGGACCAAATATACACAATGCACCGCTCACACAAAGGAAAGAGGAGTGGTTGTGAGATGTGAGAGAGGGAGGGCGACTGCAGAATTTCTCCCATTTTAAATAAAAAATGGGAAGCACTAACTCCAGGGATTCTCATGCAAGACCCATCAGCACAAAGCTGATGCAAGTCTGCAACAACCATGAGTCATCTCTGTCAGGGAAACACCCTCCCTCCGTCCCCTCTTTTCTTCCATCCATCCTATACTTCCATCTGTTCCATTAATCCATCGCTACTTTGCATCTCCAGACAGTGTTTTCGACAGAGCGAGAACAGTGGGTAAATGTCGGAAACTCTGCATTTAATATTTTTACGAGTTATGTACTGTCACGTAAAGTTTCAAGAGCAGAACTCAGGAAATTGCTCAGCCGGGCTGCAGCTAAAAAGAGTAAGTGCAAGAAACTGCTTAAATGAATGCCATAAGGCTGTATACTGAATTCAGTGAGCAGCTCTTTGAAACAGCAACGTTTGTTTCTTTGCAAAAATCCTGCTCAATATATAACCTTGAGCTGAGCTGTTATTTGGAAACAGCTTTCAAAATGGTAAATAGTAATTCTATTCATTCATATGCAGTGTGGGTAGAGAGGACAAGGGGATAGAGGCATTAACAGACAAGGTGGAAGAAATAAAAATGAAATGGGAGGAGAAGGGAGGAAAGAATGAGAGATAAAGGAAGAGAGACTGACAGATGCTTTTCTGTTTCAACTTTCATCTCTGACTTTTAGTGTTGTCGCCATGGGAAAAGCTGTCAATCACTGGCAATACACTCTACATGAAATACACACACACACACACACACACGCAAACCTTTGTGCATTTGTGAGGATGCTCAGCATCATAGAGCATCCAATCATTAATGTTAACCCAAAACAAAAAGAGTCAAGACAAGTCGTAGCCCTCAGACAGAGGAGGTAAAAATATCCAAAATGCCAGTCTTCACAAAGAGTTGGGGAAGCAGACACAGTAGTGCAGGTCTGGATGTTTAAGGTTCCCAGTGGTATATAATGTGCAATAAATATAATGTATAGCATCACAGCTATATGCCTGTAGGCCCCCTCCCCCTAACTTAGCAGTGTGTATTGCCCAGTGTCCATCTCAGTCACAACATGGGACATTGGTGAAATTCATTTCCCACACCCACGCGCCCACACACACCATAAATTCACACACATGCTGTATATCATGGGCATATATCTTGTATGCTATGGCAGAGTTGACACGTAAGTACACACACTGACTTGAGAGATTACATGCGTACGGTCTCAGAATACTAAGTGGTACTTACAGGATTGGCTACGGGCGCCCCACACTGGTGACATGTCACATGTTACTGAACTGGTAACTGTTGGATGTTGAATGTTTTCTTTTTGGCCTCCAGCCAATCTCTGATTCACAATCACTGCAAGACCTAAATGCAATAAAGCTAATGAATTATGAAAATCGAATAAACAGTTGCTACATTTTGCACAATGTTGTCCAGGTGTGTCCATGTTCTTCATTTTTTATTTGTCCAAAACAAACATTTCTGTTTCAGGATTTATACATGTTATTGATGAAATTACTTAGTGTGTTCATGTGGTCAATCATAATTAAAAATGAAAACCATCACTTGATCTGTGACCAGTCTCCCCTCAGTTGTATGGTGCATTCAGAGCTCTTTGTTTTGATTTTATGATGAACAACTTTACTGTTTTGTTCGACTCTTACTGCCCTCATCAGTCTTTTCTTTTCAGGCACAACAGAAAAGCTGTTAAAAACTTACTATACCCCTCTGAACCCAACAACAAACAAAAGGCTCACAAAGTTAGACATATCTTCTTATGTATTTTATGGTGGAGACAGATGAAATTCTAAAAAGGGGATCAATACTGAGCTTAGGTTCATCTTGTGTCCAACACAACTCCAGTGAATGCTAATATTGCTCTGTGCTAATGGTAATGCTGTCCATGAACTTGAAGTTGATTATATCAATATCTAATACAGCTTTTAAGAACCTAATGAAACAGAGATGTGCAGTAAATGCTGAAACAATTAGTTAACCTCGACAAGTCTAAAAAACAACATTTGAATTTTAAACCACCATTTATGACCTTTCTTTCCACCTACAAGTTACCAAGACAACCCTGCAGCCTCCATCCCACGTCCTACAAACGGCCAAATGCCGATTTGTTTTACCCCTGACCTTCATCTTTCCCTGACCCTATCCAAACGGGTTTAGTTTCCTAAATTAAACCAGAGGTCACAGTCTTATGGGTCTTTCAGGAGAGAATGATGCATTAGGTAAGAAAACCTGTTGAGTGCATCAGTCCAGCACTGTAGACAAAGCCCACCTCCTTCACTGCAACAATATTCTATTCATGCTGCAGCAACAGATACAATTACGTAAAGAGTTTCCAGTGGATAGTTAACATCCCCACAGCGTACACACACACACACACGCACACACACCTATCTAAAACCTCAGTGCCCGTTTCACTCCCTCTCTCCCTCTCTGACTCCCTCCCTCCCTCCCTCATTCAGCTGTATCATGATTCTGCAGCTCAACCTCTGCAGCATGACTCCACTTTCCTCTCTGCGCCTCTGTCTGCCTCTCCAGCAGCGCATTGACAAATCCAAGAGAAATACTGGACTGGCTTAAAAATAACTAGACAAAGACCTTTTCTACATGTAGCACACACACTCTCTCTCATTCTTTCATTCGCACAAACACCGACACTAAGATGCCATGACGTCTTCCTTTATAGTCTTCACTCGTAAACAGAATACTTATTCTCCTTAGGTCTTTCAAAAGATGGAAATAGTGGAAACAACACGCAGCTGCTCCACTGCAGCTTATGAGAAAAAATGGGATTTTAATATGCTGCAGCAGATACTTTTCACACAGCCACTTTCACCGACTCTCCTGTTATATTTCATCTTCATGCCTTGGTGTCTCTTAGTAATGCTCTGCATGGAGCTGTTCCTGCCACTTGAGGCAGTGTAAGGACTGAAGATAACTTTGAAAATGACGAAACCGTCTTTTGATTGAGCCTATCAAACACCTGCAGCCTGCCCCTCACCTCTGTTTGAGGTTAGAAGCTTAAAGCCATATTGGTCAAAACTAGCATAACACAACACAACAAGTGCATTGAAGACTGTATCTCAGAGGTGATACAGCGGGCACAATGCTAAATCTGTGAAGATATCACCTGAGTTATTACTGTTACTGTCCTGCTCTGAGGGAGATGACTCATCTCTAAACTCATTTTCATGGCAATCCATTCAACAGCTGTTGAGCTATTCTAGTGTCCAAACCACAAGAGACCAATTCACATTAACATTCATACAGCACCTACACAAAAGTCTAATTTGATGATGTCCTCTCTGCATTGATCTCATTGCTTGGATGCTACAGTACTATTAGTTTTATTTTAAAACCTGCTATTCCGTAAATTGAGTTTGTTCAAAAGTGATACACACAGAGTATCACACACAGGTACTGTACAACAACTGATGACTCATATCAGTTGGATGAACTCAGCTGAGTCATCCAAGTCAAACACGGACAACTGTTTTAACAGTTTGTATCACCTTCGTGATGATATAAAAAGCAATAGTTGTCTGTTTACACTCAAAGGTTTCATTTGACATTGTGCTGACAGTATTTTCAAAAACAAGTATAATTTATTTACCAGAGTACGTGTACAAATATGATGAAATGAGAGCGTTCACTGACAGGCTGCAGCATCTGAAAGATGCTTTAGTTTGATGTCAAACCCGGGCTTCCTAACAGTATCTTTCCCCTCCGCTGGCTTGTGTGTCTAAGTGTCATTTGTTACAATTTGAGAAATGTGTTCAGACAGTTTTGTGACATAATTTAGGATTTTCTAATTTGAAGTCTGGCTCCTTCACCCTTTGTCTGGTGCGCTGGAAATATACGCACTGAGGTAATTTTCTGAAGCACAGGTACCGAATAGGCAATCCACAGAGGCCATAACATTAAAATGTCTAAAAATGATGGAGAGGATGGAGACATAAAAAGAGAGAGAGAGAGAGAGAGAGAGAGAGAGAGAGAGAGAGAGAGAATCTGCTTCTGTGGAGGTGGAGGCAGCGCGGGAGGGAGGAGGGTTGCAGAGAAAGAGGGTGATGAGTGACTCTGCAGATTAAAAACATGATGTCAGACAACCGCAGGTGATCCAGGATATTGGAGGTAGATAAGACTGTGGATAATGAAACGATGTGCATTTACTGAAAACTAGTGGTTTGAAATTGAATACTTGGAATTTTCATCTAAAAATACAAATGCTTCCTTTGCTGAGAGTGTTTAAGTTGTGCAAAGGAAGGATGAATAGATGGAGAGATAGACAATTCACCACAATAAAGGGAGAAATGTGGCAGATTCACTGAGCTGCTAGTTTCCGTGTCCTTACACACGGACCCGTACCTCAGAGTGAATAATTGTTTCATCAAGTGTGATGGCATTTATATGGCCTCTGCTTGATGACTAGGCTGTGTGCATGACTCAGGTACTTGCCACTCTAGGGGGGGACAACCCACCTGGCTGTTGAATTATTGTCTCTCCGTGTTTCCTAGTATATAAATGCTAAAACTAATAATAATAATAATAATAATAATAATAATAATAATAATAATAATAAAAAACTGCCACTGCATGACAAACAAAGGGTGATTTTGTGAAAACAGACACTGATGTAATGACTAAATGGGGGTCTCACAGTTGTCACCCTCAGTGGGGTAATTCACTTTAATCTGTTTGTCTTCTGCTGATCGCTCACTTCCTCTTCCAGATGAGAAAAGCTGCTGACTTCAGCTCTTCAGCAGTGCTTTACTCATCGTAAGGCAAGACGTTGTCAGCATCTGTGAGGAGGACAGAATAAGACAGAAGCTCACTAATCTCCTGTGTACTGTGTGTGCGTGCCTGTCATGCGAGCGTGACATGATTTTGTGTGTTCAACACACTTTGTGATCCTTCCTTTTGTTTTGCATGGCCTTGGAGAACGGCATCATAAGAGCTTCTTCTTCAGCAGCAGCAAAATGCAGGATCTTCCTCCTCAGGCACTATAGGTCACTTTATTTGCAAAACGCAACATGTGTAAACATTTGTCTCAGTGACATTGGCGCAGGGACGTTACAAAGCGCCACAGTACATGCTGACAGTGACTCAGGGACAACAGGGGCTCATATAGCGAGGAACACAGCAGCTCAGACATGCTGAGGGCAGTGCTTTACATACATTCAGTTAACCACAAGTCCATGTACTGAATGTGGCAAAGCATTGATGTTATACTGTGTAGATTATTAATACCATACAAAGATAAACAATGGAACATTTTCTTAAAAGTTAAATATTATGATGCAGCATTATTTTGAATCAAATAGATATATAGAAAAAGGAGTTTTAATGATTACTTGACTCCTTTCAGAACTTATTCCTGCACTCTACACACACGATTTTTTCCGCAGTTGTAGACAAACTGGTCCTTTCTCTCACAATGTGCTTAAAAAAACAGAGAGACTTACATAATTTGAACTGTGAGCCTTTGAGTGCAGCCAGACCCCTTCCAGATAAGCAGAAGGGATTTCTGTTTTTAACTCGCATGGGTTTCCAAAATATTTACTCTAGAAACACCAAAAACATATCAATGTGTTCTGGAAGTCCTCTGGCCACTCATGGTCTGCTCCTTTTTCTGGTAGGCTCTACCGTTTTCTCACAACAAGCCCAAATGTGAATCCAGTACTGTGGCAGAAAATCTGCTTCGTTCTCGCTGCTTCAGCCTGGGGTGCATTAATTGTCATGGCAACCCCCTCATATTGACTTGGCAACCTTTGAGCCTTAAGCCAGCTGAAACCAATTTGTTAATTAGGGACTCCTCTGATAACCCCTCATACATTTATATGAAGTCTCTGGCTGTGTCCGAAATCACTCACTCATTCACTATTTCCCACTCACTATAATTCTAAATAGAGGACTTTATAGTGAGCCCACCGGTAAAATTAAAAGACACTTTCTCACACTTTTCGTCACACAGTTAAAGCAACACTATGTAGTTTTTTCGACCTTAAAATAATGTTTCTAAACTCATTCAAGTGGTAGAAAAATGTCAGCTGAAACTGCACTATGTAACTTCCCTGCACGGGTAGGAACACCGTGGTGAGTCTCCCTGCTCCTCTCACCCACACACCAGCGCCCTGTGCTGGGCCACACGGCCGACCAGCCTCCCTCGAGCCTCTGGAGCTTTGCTTGGTACCGGTACAGGCAACAACGACAGCTACTGGCAACGGTGCCAGTACCAGCGCCGGTACTGGTAATGACAGCGGTGACTGCACCGGTACCAGTATACTGGTATTATAATGACGATATTATAATGACTGATACCGGTAATGATGGCGACAGTAAAAAATTCACATAGGCTACTGTGCTTCATTGGGAAAGACACAGCAGCAGACAGTTGCTCTTCTTAACCAGAGTACCAGTACCACAAATCCTACATAGTGTTGCTTTAATAACGTTATTACTGTCACATAATTAGACGTTGCAGATCAATGCCGACCGTGATCATGACCGCAATGCGTGACCACAGTGCATTATGGTATTGCTTGCTTAGTGACCATTGGTTGGATATGAGTCCAATATCAATTCTCACGAGTCACGACACTACAAAATGGCGTAGTCACTATATAGTCCACTAATAACTGTACAGTGAGTAGTGAATGATTTCAGTCACAGCCTCTGTGACACACACACACACACACACACACACACAGACACACACACACACACACACACACACACACACACACACACACACACACACACACACACGTTGACAGCTCCTTAATGTCAGTGCTCTCAGAGATCACACACCTGGTTTAGACAATGGTCTAAGAAAAAACCTGCAGTCCACCAGCCACCCTGACCCTAACCTTAAATACAATCAAACATTTGGCTACTAGAAGACGCATTTGCAAAAACAACACAAGTATTTAGGTTGCCAACCCTTGAAAGAGTGGTTCGATACTCACTAATGCCAAAGACCATGCTACGAGCTATTGTAGAGTGTAATATCTGGGACACACAGTAGCAAACTCTCAGAGTCACTGATGCCAATGTAGCTGGAGGTCAGAACAAATATGACTATAATACATAGCCTGAATACGCAGTCTGATGATCAGACTAGACCTGGTTCATTTATCTGTAGCACCAAACACTGCATGAGGAGCAAACAACAATATAAATCACTGGTTAATCAACACTTAATGGTTTTTCCTTTCATCAGTAGGACATTAGGAAACAAGTTTAGTGGAATATAAAATGTGTGCGTGTGTGCGTGTGCACATGCAGTTGTGTGTGTGTGTGTACATTATATTGGTTTTGCATTTATTCAGGGGGCCCAACAGATTTATACCACACTCCCCACTTTGTTTGCCATATATTCTGTTACATAACTTCATTAGAAGGCGGCAGATTTAAACTAATGTTGACATTTTATTGAAAACTGGATGTGGTCCCTGCTGAGGATGAACTTAATGAAAGATACATCTTTTTTTCCCCCCGAGTTGTGGTTGTAAACTTCACAGAAGAGCAATTGATTTGTGTTTGTGCATCTTGAACCTAAGTCTTGTGTGTTTTTCCAATTATTAATTCGGCAGATAAATTACAGTTACTGAGTGCTGAGTGAGCAAATGACTGTCTCCTTCCCAACTCTAATTTTTACTCTTGATGCTCTGCTGGAATCCATACAAGTCCAATCTGATGGTATCTTTGTGTGTGTGGTTGTGTGAGTGCTATAATGATTGTGTGTATGTGTGAGGTGACATACACTAACTACTTCTTGGGATTTTGCCAAACCGTTTCCCTGAGTGAGGAGAATGTGGAACAGTATTATTTCTGTGGCTACTTATCCATCCACAGAGGATCACCTACGAGAAAAGACGCTGCATCTGCCCGACCCACACACACAGGGAAAGAGAGAGAGAGAGAGAGAGAGAGAGCTACTGATGCATTGCAGATAAACTGCAGATCCTAGTGTAACCCCTCCCTTTCTTTTCTCCTGTGCACCCCCCTTCACTCTTGTTGCTCTTTTTTTTCTATTCATGATATCATTACTGCCTCCAGACCTCCCACTCACTTCACCCTGTGCAGCGATCTACAGCCTGTCACACCCTGCTTACCTCACCATCCGATCCTCTTAACCTCACACCTTTCACCCATCCATCTCAAGAGCCAACACAGCTTTGCCCTTTGCAGTTTACAGCGGTTTAAAGTCTTAGGCTTCATTACAAATGTTACATATGTTTCCAAACCTGTGATGACTCAGACTGTCATTGACATTTTTCTATCTACACTCAACCTCTTTTCGTTACTGAGACTCACACAATGATTTTTCTTTTTTTTTTTTTACTTCATATGCGAATTGTTGCACTTTGCGGCAAAGAGTGGAGCTGATTTTACTTCTAATGCTGTTGGGCACTTAGTACTATAACAAATGGCTTTATTTTAGAGGAGGATCATATATTACCTATATAAAAGTACCTAATCCACAAAGTAACAGCTGTCATATAAATGTACTGTAGTAAAAAGTGCAATATTTCGTTGTGGCATTATAACGTTTAAAAAGTACACAATAAATTACATACCTTTATGCATGCATGCATTTCTGCTATTTAGATGGCAGGTTAACACCTGAACATACACTGCCCATTTTGTGTTTTACCTTTACTTTAAAGGTTTAAAGTATGTAAAATCACCTTATCCCACTTTTGCTTAACATACAGTATATGTCATTGATGTAGATTTTTCTTCGTCAACAACTTCCATTAAAAGGCCTGGTGTGAGGGTGGTGCGTGGAGCAGTGGTTAAGGCGGCCGCCCCATGTAGAGGCTGCAGTCCCTGGTTCGAGTCCCGCGTCAGGCGGACCTTTCCTGCATGTCATTCCCCCTCTCTCTGCCTCCCCCTTTCCTGTCTATCTACACTGTGTTATCAAATAAAGGCAAAAAGATAAAAAATATACTTAAAAAAAAAAAGCCCTGGTGTGGAAATTTACATTACATCGCATAGCGGACCCTTGCATACTGATGCAAAAGTTTTACACTATTAATATACAGCAGAAAAGAGAATCAAATACTGTAAATGCACTATTTACTGCGTTGAGTAATGTGTGCTGAGATCTACAGTGTCCAGCTGGGAAATGAATGAGCCCTCAAACATGGAGTTATACTGTATATTTGCGTTTCCTTGAGTAGGAATGAATTTGCTCGGGGCTCAGTGCCAGAGGCAGGGTCACAAAGTTGGAAATATTATGTTAAGGTCTTTTTACTTTTGGCATGTCTTGTTGTAGCTTTTTGAACTTTGACATTGAAATTCCGTAAACAGATCGTTGAGAATTATACTAATCTCACCACCAGTATGCTTTTATTTATATTCCACCGTTTCTTTGCAGTCAATATTAACGTATCGACAAGATAATCATGGGGACCTCCCAGAGGACACCCTGCATATAGATTTCATGGACAATATGTGCATCAGCATTGGTGTGAAAACCTCTGGGGTGAAAATGTTCATCAATATACAACAAACCTCAAATGGAGGCTGAACATGCAATTATCTAGCTAAATCCTTCAATGTTAAAGGCTCTAAAGTGCACACACATGCACAAATACATCCACAAGCTGGTGCACATGAGGGAAAATGTGACCTAGTAAAATGTTCCAAATAAATCTGAATGAAATCTTTCATTAACCTTTTCAACTAAAGTCGTTATATATTTAGTATAACTTCTAGATCTACTGTAACATCACCCTCAGTTTTTGTGGCTGTCTGTGCCAAGTCATTCTGTCTGGCCATCTGCAGTGGCCTGAACCTGTCCTCTATGTCTTCTTCATACCATGAGTGAGTGATTGTGGTTAAACACACACACACACACACACACACACACACACACACACACACACACACACACACACACACACACACACACACACACACACACACACACACACACACACACACACACAAATTAAATTTGTAACAACACCTTCAATATATGTTCAATTGGAAAACCTAATAACTACACCAAAGGGCCTTTAAATGTTGCTTTTATGACATTTACTATAGCCTGAAGTGTGCGGATGAGTACCTTTGTTGCAGGGAGGTTTTTCATGTTTCTAGCTGTGCAATTTATTTCCAATTAAGTTAAGTCTTATTGCTACAGTGTTTTCAACTTTTAGACACAGCTAAGGGAAAAGCCCACCCTGTTCCAATAAGAGAGATCAACAACAAATAGCTTTCCCAGTTTGGCCAGATCTGAGTTTTTACTTGTTCCCATCCAGCACCTTCAGAATGAAATGGAACACCCACTGTGAGTGAGGCCTTTTTGGCCGACTTCGCTATTGGAGATTTTTAATACTCCTGTGGTTGAATGGGAGGAAATCCCTGCTGAGTGGGTTGTTACAGCAGCATGTTATAATGAAATACTCAACAATAATAAGTGGTTTTAATATTTGGCTGTCCACATACTTTTGGCCAGACAACAATGTTTTCATTTCAGCTTCAACCGCTTATGTACTGCACGTGGAAACACTGTAATCACAATATTGACACCACCCATGATGTGGATCATTAATCATCCGGCCTCACACAGTCCCCCTCCCACACACACACACAGACACAGACACACATACACATACATACAAGTTGTAAGCCCATATCCCGCTGCAGCAGTGGGCTGAGCATCAACGACGCAAATCTTAATTAAGGTCCCCGCCTTTGAATCCCTCTCTATCTCATTGTCATTCCTCCTCTCCACTGGCTCGTGACATTCTCCGTTCATCCTCATCAATATGTTAGGGACAGAAATGTAACCGGCCGACATGTCGGTTATATAACACATCATAGCGGCGGTGGAATAAATATTCACGGCCTTACCTGAACACTGCAGAACACTTCATTACGAGTAAAAGTTCTGCATTCAACACTTCACCTCATGTAACAAAATGGGCTCACACAGGGTGACACGATTTAACAAGGGCTTTTGCTGCAACAACCTTATTTGTTCTGGTATCATGATGATGCCAGATGTTCCCTGATGTTACTGTTATTGATGTGTTACTAATATTACTAAGTGAGTTTGGCAGCTTTATCAGTCTTTTCTACTTGTGCTACAGTTGCACTATATAGGAGCATTTACCATTAACATATTGCTACTTCCTCACAGAGGAAACTGATTTGTGCAAGTTATAAAATCTCTTAGTAGCTGCTTAGGTCTATAGTATTCTTGACACTTTTTTAATTAAAAACTTTTTTAAGGGGCTTGGCTGAAATCCTGGCTATTTGCCCTTATGCATGTCAGTGATGTAATTATCAAAGGACATGCACATATATTATTTTTTATTATCCTGCAACACTGCTACTTATATGTGCTACTGAACAATGTATCAGCTGAATAAAAGGTCATGCTGTCCTTGTAGTCTGTGTGTCAGCATAAATAACAACACGCCTCTGCACTGTCACCTAAAGACGCCCGTGTTCGACCTCATTCAAAGGGGAATGCGTTCCTTTTTAACTGTGTGAACTCTGCAGGCTGGAGCCTGCGGGACAGACTGGGTGCTCGGCTCGCAGGGTTGGGCTCGTCTGCCTCTGCTCCAGCCTGGTTTCTACTGCAGTGCCATTTGAAAACACTCCAACCCTTCTGCAGTGCACTGGAGCCCAGAGCTGATGTTGAATGCCCCCCCCCCCACCACCCTGTACTTGCCCATCCCTCACACACCCCGGTTCTGCCGTGCGTGTACATCACGCCACCGTAGGGCATCCGAAAGCACCTGCGGGTTCTGAGTGAGCAGCACAACGGTGAAATATATTCGTCTGACGTCCGCGAGGGGCCTGAACAGAGAGAGAGAGACATGGGGCAGCGGTCAAGGACGCTGTAACGTCAGCAAGCGAGGAGATTGTGGGTGCGGCTCCTGGTGTATTATCATTGACAATACATAGGGTATTAGTGCTTAAAATAGACAGACACGCACACATAGGAGGAGAAAGTAATTGTGACCATCTCCCCCTCCCCTCTCTCTCTCTCTCCCCCTCTGTCTGCCTTTCTGTCTCTGGAGCAATCTAAAATTGGCCATGCTTGATGCATTAGCTCTGCTTGACTAAAGCTTGCAATGGAAAGCCAATGAGGGGGGGGACAGGGAAATGCAGACAGGTGATTTATGGCAAACGGCAAATTCAGTGCTGAAAAGTTGACTTAAGTTTTCTGGCCACAATCTATGTAGATCCGCGATGTGCAGACTTTTAAACAGGTCATCAGTTCAAAGATACTGTACATCTCTATTGATTCATAGTTTTAAGGAATTCAGCTCCAAGTGCAAGATGATCACAAGGAATCAGGTTGCAGGTCTTAACAATATGGCCTCCCCTATAGATAAGTGCACTGATGATTTTTATATATTTAAACACATTAAGTGATGGAGCCTTAGAAAGAACTGAAGCAGCTGTTTTTTTTTTTTGGTGCATTCTCTCAAATGATTGGTAATCGTTTCGCATTGACCGGAATGACCCAAGATTAGAGTGAAGCATCAAGATTGATAGGAGATCAATAGCTGGTGGGTGAGGGCCGAGCCACCACACCGCCGGGCTGACACTGACGCTTCACTGTCCAGGGGAAATGTCTCAGCAAAAGGATTGATAACTCACAAATCCCACATAGCTTTGCACCACCATATTGGAGATCCTATATAGGCTATAGCTGCAGAGATACTGTCCCAGAAGGAAAGTGTGTGTCTGTGTGTTATGCAAATGTTAAATCTAGGAAAGCGTGCACAATGTTATTAAATATGCATACCAAACTGCAAACCTGTCCCCCATACAGGAGAATATATTTGAAACTGTCCCAGCACTACAATGCTTTGCATTCAGATTTCACTGAGGTCAACTACCACAATCCAAGATCCACTTACCAGGATTTTCCAATGGTCCTCATATGGTTACTTTAGGTGGGTTTTTATGCTTTGCCGACGTTGACTACACCACTTCAACAGTCAAAACCCAACAGATGCCATACTGTGGCCTTCCTGATACCAACACAACACCACCACCAACAACAACACAGCACCAAAGCTCTCCTGCTATTCTCCATATAAAATCAATGACAACATCCAGAGATATACACTTGTAACAAATGAATTCACTTCTCCTGCAAATCATACCAAACACACTGTGCCCTTTACCTTAATACCTCATTGTCAAAGGTGCATCAACAAATGTACGGTTGTTAAACCCAGAGTGCAACTCAAATGGGAACAAATGTCAGCAAATAAATTGTTTATTGTAAAGAAAATAAACTGTGTGAGTCAGTAACATCAATGCTGTAAAATTCTGTAAAGTGAAGAAACACGCCAAAGGCCAAAATAAATAGAAAGCAGGGCTAAGCCTTTTATATCCTAGGCGCAGTGGGGCAACACACACACGCACACACACATGCAGCTTGGGCGGAGGCTGTCACATATTCACTCTCATATTCTATTTTTTCCATCATGAATATTAGTGCACAAATGAGGAAACATGCCTAACAGTCATATAATAGGCTATATATGCACAGAAACACACCAAGAAGCTATGCTCTCTTGATTTTAAAAAGTTAGAGTGACAAGACAAGCAGGAAAAACTCTTTGTGTTCATTAGTCTGTCTGCAATATTCAACATGTAGTAGACTCTGTCATAGTGTGACTGCATTCACAGCTCACTTCAATAAGCAGTGAATACAAACAAGACTCATTTTATCAGAGATTTCAACTGAGTTCTGTTTCACTGGTTGCTGTCCATGGTGCTGAAACTACAACATCTATCTATCTATCTATCTATCTATCTATCTATCTATCTATCTATCTATCTATCTATCTATCTATCTATCTATCTATCTATGGGACACCCACACAGCTCCTCCAGCCCACGTGGTTCGGAGTGAATGGGACCCTGGACCATTAGCAGACGGCCTGAGGGGGATGCGCCCTCCCCTCCCTTCCATCAATGGACGAGACACGAGTGCTTGGACTTGGCTTGTTCACGACACAGCCTCAGATATAAAAGGAGCAGACAGAGGAGCTGTTAGTCGCTGTGAGAGCCATACACCCCTCACCTGCACACACACACACACCCACACACACATACACCCACATACACTTGCTATACACGCCTCCTGCACAGTCCCACCACTTCATCCCTGCGCACATCCCCTACGGTTGGTCTAACCGGATGAGTTACCCGGTGGACACGGTAGGGAGCCCCTTCCGGAGAGTTATGGATACTAGGACGACCGGCTACGGCTACAGCCGCTCCAGCGGCACCCCCTCCAGCGGCTTTCGCTCCCAGTCTTGGTCCCGGGCTAGCCCTGGCTCCACCATGACCACATCCTACAAGAGGAGCGTGAACGTGCCGGTAACTCGCGGCTACAGCTCCACGGTGCTCAGCTCCGCCGACAGCGTTGATTATAATCAAACCTCCATCCTGAACGGAGACTACAAGCGATCTAACGAGAAAGAGCAACTTCAAGGGCTCAACGACCGGTTTGTTGTTTACATTGACAAGGTGCACTACCTGGAGCAGCAGAACAAGCAGATCGAGGCGGAGATCCAGGCACTGCGGGAGAAGCAGGTGTCTCGCTCCCAGCTGGGAGACCTCTATGACCAGGAGCTGCAGGAGCTGCGCTCGATGCTGGAGCAGATCCACCATGACAAGGCGCAAATTCAGCTCGACACCGACCACATCGATGAGGACATCCAGCGGGTCAGGGACCGCTTCGACGAAGAAGCTCGCATCCGGGAGGAGACGGAAGCCATCATCCGCGTCCTGAAGAAGGACATGGGAGACTCGGAGTTGGTGAAGTCAGAGTTGGAGAAGAAAGTTCAGTCGCTGCAGGACGAGATCGCCTTCATCCGCAACAACCACGAGGAAGAAGTGAGCGACCTCATCGCCCAGATCCAGGCTTCTCAGGTGACCGTGGAGCGGAAAGACCTCCAGAAGGCGGACATCACCGAGGCTCTCCGGGAGATCCGCTGCGAGCTGGAGGGTCACTCCAACCAGAACCTGCAGCAGGTGGAGAACTGGTTCATGTGCCGCTACGCCAAGCTCACCGAGGCAGCCGAGCAGAACAAGGACGCCATAAAGTCCGCCCGTGATGAGATCTCCGACTACCGCCGCCAGCTGCAGTCCAAGACGGTGGAGTTGGAGTCGGTGCGCGGGACAAGAGACTCACTGGAGAGGCAGCTGAATGACATCGAGGACCGCCACAACAGCGACCTGGCCAGCCTGCAGGTGAGGAGACAGCTCCGGGTAAAGAGCTGGAGATAGGCTTGAATAGTTTGAAGGGACTTGAATTGATGTTTTCGATCAAACAAATGTTTTTTTATGTGTTTTTAAAACTTTATAACCGGTGTGGCGTGTTGGCTTAATTATAATGGAAAAGATCATACAGAAGTTATTATACGTAAAATTTCACATTTTTTATCACAGTGACGCAGTTTTTATTTGAGGCACTGAAAAAAAAAATCCAAGTTCCTTGATAACAGCATGATAGGCTATAATAGTATTTTCTGGATGGTAAAACAATCTCTGATCCTGCATTTCTCTTAAAAGCAGTGAGCTCACTTTCTTTTCAAGCTTGAGTGTAAGGAAATAGTTAAAGGGAGACACTGCAGCAGACTCTCTCTCTCCCTCCCCCTCTCTATGTCTCTCTCCCTCTGTCTTGCTGAGTCAGAGGCATGGGTCGATGCCTTTCATTGGCTCTGCATCACATCACTGAGACTTTGGGGTAAGGGTGGGGGTGTATTGGACAAGTGTGGAGGCTGCCCTTGAAAAAAACAAACAAGGCATTCAATCATCTCTAGAGTACTGTATTGCGTCAGAATATATTACAACAATAGCTCTCAGTGAATAGACTACACAGTTTACAATAAAAGAGGGATGGATTTCAAAAAGCCACGAGTTTAACTAAGGCAAGGTCAATTACAGAGAGAGGTTTTTAAAGTGGGGAATTGTTGCCATGAGTCTCCACGCAGTGACTTTGCAAACTGCAAAGCAAATATAGCTTTGTCCCGTGTGTTGTTTTGTTGTATTTAATCAACCTTGTGTTGTCTTTGCTTTGTGTTTCCTCAGGAGACGATTCACCAGCTGGATAATGAGCTCAAGAGCACCAAATGGGAGATGGCACGTCACCTGCGCGAGTACCAGGACCTCCTCAATGTCAAGATGGCCTTGGACATTGAGATTGCTGCATACAGGTACATAATAAGTAGTTTAGAATGGATATTTACACAAATTATACAGAATTACTTCACTTCTGTATATCAAATGCAAGTTTTAAAAGTGTCATGTATACATTTATCGTCCTGCCAGGAAACTCTTGGAGGGTGAGGAGACCCACTTTAGCACTTTCCCTTACCGCCAGACGGTCACAACCAAAATCTCTAAGCCTAAATCAGAAACTCACAAACTGAAGGTGCAGCACAAGTTTGTGGAGGAGATCATCGAGGAGACAAGGGTGGAGGATGAGAAGACTGACCTTGATGAGGCCTTGGCAGAGATAGCACAAGAGCTGTCCGCCACACTCGGAGAGGGAGGAGACGAGGAGGAGAAAGAGGGGGGAGAGGACGAGGAAGCAGAGGGTGAGGCTGACGAGGGAGAAGAAGAGGGAGGAGAGGGGGAGGAAGTTGTGAGCGCCGCTGAAGCCAAAGTGACCTCTAGTGCTAAGGAGGAAGAGGAGGGAGAAGAGGAGGAGGAAGAGGGAAAGGGAGGTGATGAGGAAGAAGAAGGAGAGGGAGAAGCTGGTGAGGAGGGAGAGAAAGAAGATGAAGGTGAGGCCGAGGGAGAAGATGAAGGAGAAAAGGGGGATGACGCAGAGGCAGCTGATGAAGGAGAAGAAGAGGGAGCAGAGGAAGAGGAGGAGGAGGAAGTAGTTGAGGAGACAGTACTTTGCTCCAAAGCTCCAGAATCTAAAGCCTCTCCTGACAAAGAGAAGGCTGGAGACAAAGAGGGCAGTGGAGGAGAGGAAGAGGCAGCAGAGGAAGCTGAGGCCGAGGAGGAGGGTGGCGATCAGGATGAGGATGCAGGCAGTGATAAAGCCTCCAAAACTGAAGATGAGAAAGAGGAGAAAGATGATGCAGACAAAGGCAAAAAGGAAGATGAGAAGGTAAAAGATGACAAATCAGAAGAGGTAGTCAAGGCAGAGGCTCCCAAAACAGAAGCTGCAAAGCCTGAGGCCAAGAAGGAAGAGCCTGCAAAAACAGAGGTAACAAAACCTGAAACCCTCAAGCCTGCCTCCCCTAAGTCTGAATCACCTAAACCTGGATCTCCTAAATCTGAATCTCCCAAGCCTGCATCCCCTAAATCTGAATCTCCCAAACCATCATCCCCTAAATCTGAATCTCCTAAACCATCATCCCCTAAATCTGAATCTCCTAAACCATCATCCCCTAAATCTGAATCCCCCAGGCCTGCATCTCCTAAATCTGAATCCCCCAGGCCTGCATCTCCTAAATCTGAATCTCCCAAGCCTGCATCTCCTAAGTCTGAATCACCCAGGCCTGCATCTCCTAAATCAGAATCACCCAGGCCTGCATCTCCTAAGTCTGAGACTCCCAAGGAAGACTCAAAGGCTGGATCTCCCAGGCCTAGCTCCCCAAAAGCAGAGTCCCCCAAGTCTGAATCCCCAAAACCCGAATCTCCAAAAGCCGAGTCCCCCAAGTCTGAATCCCCAAAACCTGAATCTCCAAAAGCTGAATCCCCAAAAGCTGAAGCCCCGAAAGCTGAAGCCCCAAAGGTTGAGGCCGCAAAGCCTGATGCTCCTAAAGCTGCTGAAGAGAAACCGGAGAAGAAGAGCGACTCAACAGAGGACAAGCCAGTGGAAAAGAAGGATGTTGCCATGAATGGCGATATAGACAAGAGCAGCCCAGAAGAGCCAGAGAAGAAGGATGAAGTCGACGTGCTCGCCAACGGCGTGGACGAGAGCCCCGTGAAGGAAGATGGCAGCCAGAAAGTTGTGATCACCAAGACCGTGGAGACGATCACCACCGGAGAGGACGGATCCAAGCACGTCACCAAATCTGTCACTGTGACCGAGACAGTGAAGGAGGTTGAGGAGACGATGCAGGAGAAGATGGTCTCCACCAAGAAGACCGAGAAGCACTCCACCCAGTCCATCAAGCAGGTGTCAGAGGGCGACTGAGCAGACTCCTTGACGGCTGATCCGACGGGCGAGTAGGAGACGGAGGCGGGGCCCAGTGGAGGGGACACGAAGACAAGCAATCACCCCAGAACTAACATAACAAAGAAAATCATACAGCTAGAGCGATGTAATAAAGATAACCACTCTCAAACATACAAAACAAATCATAGAGAGAAGCCAAATCTTAAATGCTACAAATTTCAAAAATGCATGTTGAGTGAAAGCTTTAAATGGGCTTCGCTGCAGCCGCGGTCAGGAGCAAGTGACTGAGACATTTTATTCTCTTAGTTTTTTTCTTTCTGCCGTTCATGGTTGAGCTCATGGGTGGGAGGGAGGGGGGTCTCTGCATGCTAGCTCAGGGGAGGGGAGTACTTTCCCCTCTTATCTGTATGTATGGTAGAAATACACTGTAAAAAGAGTAAATATATAAAAGGAATAAATGCGTTGTGGGTGGGAGAGTGAGAGAAATATTATTCAAGTTAAGAGGATTTTTGAGTTTAAGTAAAAGAGGGGGGACAGACAGGCGGGAGGGTCCTCGATGTAGACACGATGCTCTACTGAAGAAGCCTTACTTGACAAATGAAGATATCAACTGAGCCAAAAAAGAAATAAATACACAACATATAGCGAAGAAAGACACAGGCAGCGATATGATAAACACATGACCATATACAATACATCCAGTAACTGAAGCAAACTAAAGCTTAACAAACTGAAGAAACTCTTAGCCTTAAACATGCTTTTTATCAGTGTCTGTTATGTTTACCTGAGTGCAACTGAAAAAAAAACTGTAAATGCGCAGATACATGCATTCTTGTATGCATAGGATGGACTTGAATTTAAATACAGAAATAAATGAGGTGCTACTGTTTGCAATCCCATGACTTTACTCATCATGAACAATTTCCCAGCAGCATTTGCTCAATAAATGTCAATGAATTAAAAAAAAAGAAATCTTGTGTCTTCTTTTTATATTATTCTGCCAAATGATGACTGACAATTGTATCATGGACATGTATCTACATATGTTATACACACAAAGATGTTTACAACAAATCAGAAATGTACATAGTCACCTACTCAATTAAATAAGTCACTAAACATTACTAATACAATTCTGGAGACAGCAGCTAATTACTGAGCAGCAATACATAATACATATGACAATTTGGAGCTTTCCTGGCCTATCCCAAAGATGACCTTTATATCTGACTTTTGATTTCATAGTCAAAATGGAGGATGTTTTAGACGTTAGTAAATGTCTCCTCAGAGTTACCATTAATAGGCAGTCATTGCTGGTGACATCTCCCATCCCTCACACTGCCTCCTCAGCCTCCTGCCTTCAGGGAAAAGTTACCAGAGCCCCCCGGCCTGCTCCACAAGACTGTCAAACAGCTTCTTCCACCAGGCTGCTGAACTCTACCCACTACCTCCCTGCCCCTGGACTCTAACATTAGCTAGCATAGCACTTGTATAGGCTATTGATATATATCGGTGATATTATATATAATATATTACATTTTATTTTCTACAGCATTTAATTTATATCTATAATATTTATCTTAGGTGAGAGAGAAACAAATGCTGTATCTTATACATACAGAGAATTGACAATACAAATCTTGAATAGCCAGAAAATAATAGTATTAGTGTAAAATACTTTGACTGGTCCAAGTAAAATCTGACCAATAATCCAAAATCTTACTTGTGAATTTACCAACCAAGGTATCTAATACTGTCTAAACTACTTAAGAAAGTTTTTTTTTTTCATTTCCTTTAATTAAATGCCATCGATCACTTTTAATGAAATTGTTAGTGGATTTGTAATATTAGAAACCCCTAGTGATAGGATTTAACTTGTCATGCTGAAAGGATGGAAAAGATCTATTTCTTTTCTAATCTGATCATATCTTGCTTCAGCTTTATCTGTGTTTGATGTGTTCACTACTGAGTTTGACAAAGGCTTTAAAATATGTGGCTTTGTTTTTGTCACCATGCAGCAACATAAAGCTGTGAAATGATAAAGGTTGAGAGACAGGCTGTCAAGAAATACCACTACCACCACTTTGTATAAAGGTTTATAATATCAGGTTTTCAAAGCAATCACCAGGGCCGCATGATCCCTACTATAATAGCGACTCAAGAGAATAAACCATTAGAGCTGCAGCTGGGCGATACCAGGTGTCTGCGGATAATGTTTGTGAGAGGATGGCTTTTATCACATTAGGGAGGATTATAGATGTTGTACTGTTGCAACAGCAGGTAAAAGCACAGTTGAGGCAAGTGCAAAAACACAGGAAAATTAAATTTTGTAATCAAGATAACTAATTTCAGAGAGATCCAATCTTTACTTGAAATGAAATAATAAGCTATGATTAATGGGCTAATAATGAAAGGAACACACTTTCATATGTGATCATAATATTGATAAAATAATATTAATAGTCTAATAAAAATGCAAGTGAACTAAGGGTATACATTACTCGTACTCAAGCATGCATTTAAGAATGTGTGACAGTAGCCTTAACTTGATTGTCAGCTTTGCCGAGGGTTATGTAGTCTGTGACACAGTGGAGTGCGGTCAGGGCAAGGAAGGCAAGCAGTGCCTGACTAGTTAAAAAAATTAAAGAGAAAACAAATACTAAGTGATATCCCTCCTTACATCTGATTTAAACTGCAATCTCATACGGGATCTCATATTGCCACTTGTAAGTGCTGCCGGGCGCATGACGTCTGTCCGACTACCCATTTCTCCGACCATACATTTCTTTATTTTTGCGTCCATTAGTCTGACCTCCGATTTCTCCGACTTAAAGGTGATAGCTACAATTCCTCCTGGCCAGTAGGTGTAGAACTCACACTGCCTGCTCTCGCTCCAACCTTCCGTTTTACTGGTTGCCAGTTACAGCAGTTGCACATGACATCAACATTCTAATGCTGTTGCCACAGAGATCATTCCATGCCGACGTTGCCAACGTAACCAGATGTAAATATTTACATATTTCGGACCCGCCAAAATTTATTAAACAATTATTTATATACTATTTTTTTTAAATTCAGTAAAATTAATACTTTTATTCTGTACCCCTCTAGACATTCTGTGGATGCATTATTTTTGAAAAATGTATCCTTTTGATGAAAAAGTTGTAGCTATAACCTTTAAGTAACCCTAACCCTACACCTAACCTTAACACTTAGAATGGGTAGTTGGAGAAATGAGCTGTCTGACTTTTGGATGGTCGGACTGATGTATGCTCCCCAGTGCTGCCACCTGTGCGCTAATGTCTTCGGAAGCTAGCTTAGTACCAGCCCATGCTACTCATAGCTTTTGTCAATACGCATCTCATTAAAAAGACGAGGGAAAGGCAATCAGATTGAAGGACAGCTTATTTTAGAGCTTTGCGCATGCGCATTACGTACAGTCCTGGGATTTCAGACAGGTGACTAGATGGATATCACGTTCTTGTTGTGAGCGCCATCTTCTACCAACTGGGGGCACAGTTATGATCATTAGACTGCATGGGCTTTGATGAAGGATGTCTCCATAACAACAGACTAACTCTACATTATCCCACTTATTACATGGCTTATGAGTGAAAATTATTCATTTCAGATGTAATGTTGATCAAAATACAACTTTTTTTTTAAAGTATATTTTTTTTGGCTTTTTGCCTTTATTCGATAGTAGGACAGTAGAGATAGACAGGGAAGAGGGAGGCAGAGAAAGGGGGAATGACATGCAGGAAAGGGCCGCCCGATGCAGGATTCGAACCGAGGGGGCCACTTTACACTGCTCCACGCACCGCCCCCAAAATATAACTTTTATCGATTTATAAATTGCATCATTCAGTGAATCTGCAAGTCCGGTCACTTCTCTGCTGGTTTCCTCACCCTCCTCGGTCGTATAGCCTACATTTGTTTTCAATGAAGCCTTTAATAATCAATCATTGGATCGATGGATTATCATACACATCTTAGTGTGTGTATTTGTGTATCGTATCTCGGAGAGCTGTGTTTTCAGACACATCATAATTCATATTCTTATTATTTATTTATTGGTATTTGTTTTTTTGAACAACAAAACAAAACAAAACAAATAGATAGATAGATAGATAGATAGATAGATAGATAGATAGATAGATAGATAGATAGATAGATAGATAGATAGATAGATAGATAGATAGATAGATAGATAGATAGAAAAGAAATTGCATAGGCAAAAATTGTCGGAATGACGGGACATTTGATAGAAAATTAAGTATTGCCATTTAGACAATTAGAGGCCTATGATAGATAGATAGATAGATAGATAGATAGATAGATAGATAGATAGATAGATAGATAGATAGATAGATAGATAGAAGTTCAAGAAGTGCTGTGTGAATGTGTGTGAGTGGGTGAATTAAGTTCACTCACAATTTACCACATTTCACATTAACAGCAGAATAATTTCCTCACTCTGCCGAAGAAACGGCCAATTCTGTGCAGTACGGTCTTTCTGCGGACTTTAGCAGGGCGAGTCTGAATGTTTTCAAGAACTCCAATAGTAGCGTGGTTGCTAGTGTATGATTGACCACAACCACATTTCACTGGAGCACATTGTTCTTCATTGTTCTTCACATTTTTAAGTGCACTGGAGCTCTCAGTGTCTGTACTGGAACAGTCCGTTATTTGAATTTCTCCCAGCGAGAGTGAAAGGCTGGAAAGGTCGGTCAGGCTGGAAAGGTAGGACTCTTTACAACTGCGGCCATCTTTTGAATTATCTGCATGCTCTGGATCACGTTCTTCTTCATCCTCTGGCCTAGTGTAAGACTGACCACAACCGCCTTTTACTGGAGCACATTCTGTCTTTTCTGTCAGTTTGCCATCTTCATCAAGGGTAGCTCTAATTCCACTGGAGCTCTCAGTGTCTGTACTGGAACAGTCCATTATTGGAATTTCTCCAGATGAGAGTGAAAGGCTGGAAAGGTCAGACAGGCTGGAAAGGTAGGACTCCTTACAACTGCGGCCATCTTTTGAATTATCTGAATGCTCTGGATGATGCTTTTCTTCATCCCGTGGCCTAGTGTCTGTTTGACCACAACTGCGTTTTACTGGAGCACATTCTTTTTTCCCCAGCCCTTTGACATCTTCTTTAGAGATAGCAGCAATTCCACTGGAGCTGTCAGTGTCTGTACTGGAACAGCCAATTATTGGAATTTCTCTAGCTGAGAGTGAAAGATTGGACTCTTCACAACACCCCACATCATCTGATTCATCTGAATCCTGTGGCGAATCGAAGAACGTGTGTTCCATGGCTTCTTTGGGTGTAATTCTGTCATAATAATTTGGCTGTAGGCAAGACATCATGAGGTCGGCAAATGCCATCCTGTCTTTGGAGTCAAAGATATTCATTTCACTTGGATATGACCTGAGTATATCATCTAAAGTCTGGTTGCCTTTAAAATACCACTCATCAGTACTTGCTTTCACACCAGTTATTTCTTCATACTCCTCTGGTGTTTTTAGGGTCCATCTTGAGTTTTGAGCCTTGGTGAAATAATATTTGCTGTATAGTCCAATATCCAGCAAGTGATCAGCTGGCTCACCAAGTAGCTGCAACATAAGTCTCATACGGCGATATGCACAGTCTGCAGGGAAGAGGTTGAGACCAAAGTACAGGAATACCATGATACAGCCAACTCCCCACATATCAACTGACTCAGACAAAGGCAGCCCCAGTGATACCTCTGGAGCCCTGTAGGCACAGGCCTGCATTGTCATCCCAACCTCTGCTTTGTCCACTGGGACAGCCAGACCAAAATCAATCAGCTTGATCTTAAATGGCTGATTCTGGTGGTTGACAAGCATTACATTGTCTGGTTTTAAGTCAGTGTGCATAATTCCTTTCAGTTTCAGGGCTTGAAAGGCTACCAGTAACTGGTGGGTCACAAGCCGGATTTCGTTGAGACTAAACGCCTTCCACCGATTCTCCTTCATTAGGTCCCAAAGGCTTTTGTCAAGAATCTCAAAGGTCAGACAAGAGAGGTTGTTGAATCTGAAATGCTCCATGAATTTGACGATGTTATTTTTGTCAGGGTCAAGATTCTTGATTGTCTCTAGCATTTTCACTTCCTTTCGAATGTCGCGAGATCTGCTCTTCTTGTGAATTTTGACCGCAACTATTTTGTCCTCACAAAAGTCAAAACATCTAGCGACTTTACCAAAGTATCCCTCTCCAATAAAATTCATGATCAGATAGCGGGAGGTATTACTGTGAAGTGTATCCCCTTCTGTCACTTCATACAGATCTGATGATTTTTTGGAAGTCATTTTTCAGAGAAATGATTCCAGTTACTTTGCAAACGTAGTCACTTGTCTTACTGTGAAAACAATCAAATGCAACTGAGAGGAATTTACACAAAACACTCACACTTGATATAACATGATGTCACATGTTCCTTTGATCCTGCCATCTATGCTATGATGTCATGCCAGACGGAACACGCACATGTACTGTGAAGATTTATGTTGCTATGGCAATGTCATCAGTGATGTCATAACAGTTCCACTTCAGTCAAAAGCATTGTTCTAAATGAATTAATTAATCTATTATCTATCTATCTGTCAATTAGTACCGAAATTTGAGTACGATACAATACGTATTACTTTATTAATCCCCAACAATTCATTTGTCTGTCAGCTCATCTACCATTTGCATAAGAATTAAAAAGTTGGAAGTAGGTAGGCTACAAATACGAATACAAATAACTTTATTAAAGCAGAAGTAAGCGGAATATTTGTGTTAATATAAGTCTTAAATAGTTATATCTTCCGACAGCAATCACTTACATAGAGTGTTTGGTCTGAAACACGGGTCTCTCAGTCCCTCTGCTCTGCTCTGAGCCGAAGAGAAAACATTTATCGTATCCTACAGTTTTTATCCAATGAGGAGAGAGAACGGCATGCAGGGCTGTGTGTGCAGCCAAGGAACGCCGTGAATGTGGCGACGTAGGGACGAGGACTGTTATGGTGCGTTCAAGGAAACTCGTATTTTTCCGACCGTGAAGTGGTACCAGTTCGATCTGGTACGAGTTCACCGGTCGGAAGTTACGAGTGGCCGTTATAGTGACTTTCACCGGTAAAACAGGTCGGAAAAACACGAGTGGGTGCCTGAAACGCTACAAAGTCGTAAGTTGTGACTTGAAGCTGTAATTTACGATTTCAAAAGCCTGCCTGGAACGCAGCATTAGCGAAAACGACCGGACCACTTACTTCTGCTTTAAAGCAGAAGTAAGCGGAATATTTGTGTTAATATAAGTCTTAAATAGTTCTATCTTCCGACAGCAATCACTTATATAGAGTGTTTGGTCTGAAACACGGGTCAGTCAGTCACTCTGCTCTGCTGTAAGCCGAGGAGAAAACTTTCCTTGTATCCTACAACCTTTATCCAATGAGGAGAGAGAACGGCATGAAGGGGCGGTCCTCTCTGTGTGTGCAGCCAAGGGATGCGCCTGAATGTGGTGACGTAGGGACGAGGGTGGGGACTGCTAACTCCATCGGTAAGCCAAAACGACCAGATCGCTTACTTCTGCTTTACTCCCCAAAGGGAAATTCATTTGTCTGTCAGCTCATCGACCATTTGCAGAAGAAAGAAAAAAAACCTAATGGCTGTAGGTACAAAGGATCTTCTCAGGAACTTATAGGTAGGAACTGAATCAAAAATGGCAGGTACTGGGTACCCATGAAAATAAATAAATAAATAAATTAATTAATTACACTTGCCCACACGGAAAGAACCTATAGGTTTTAATATAGGTTTGAATATATGTGACAAACATAAAATTGGCCGTTTTCATATACGCATATATGCTAATATATATGGTGCATATATATGCTGCATATATGCACAGATAAACTGCATATAGGTTTCATATATGCGCATATATATCCTATATATCATCATGAGGAAATATGCACATATATGAAACCTATATGCAGTTTATCTGTGCTATATGGTGCATATATGCAGCATATATGCACCATATACTATATTAGCTATATACATACATGCGTATATATGAAAACGGCCAATTTTATGTATGTCATATTCAAACCTATATTAAAACCTATAGGTTCTTTCCGTGTGGGTGCCCACTATCTGGAAGGAGGCGCGACAAACAGGACAAACGGCCATTTCTTTTTACTGTAGGAATGGCTTACCTAACAAGGTTTGATCAGACTTATTCTTCAATATTAAAAAACAACCTTAATGGTGTCTGCATGTAATTTAACAATAGCACAGCTAGATAAGTGTCTTTCCTACATAACAATAGGCCTATCTAGAGTTTGCTTTGGCATTGGTTTGCATCTTAATCTATTAGCAAGACAATTAATGCTGCCGTACAACAGCGCTCTATTATATTTTATTGCTCCTGAATTGAATTGTTCCATTTTAGGTGGGATATTCTATTAGTCTTCTTTTTCAAAGATGCACACAGTCTCATAAAATGTTCAATCAAATCTTGAATGAATTTTGTAATAAGTAGTGGTATAGCAGTATATCTGGTTATGTTGGCCATAAAAACTGTGACCCCTCACATCAAAACTTTTCTACGCCTCACCACCATACTTGAAATTAAAAGGACACATGGCTTTAAGACGTGTTTATTCAACCATCAGAAACTCACACACTCACTTGTGCCTTCAGCAGTTGCACACAATAAATTACACACTCACATTAGGAAGTATGCAAGCAGACCTTTATGGACTACTTGGGATATTGGCAAGCAGTTAACCTTGATTTGTTGCTGTAAATGGCTATTAGACTGTTTTTGTTGAGCACCATGTTAACAAGCAGATTTGAGAGGATAGCGCTGATGCCTCTACTGGATATCGAGCTGTGGTCTGTGTGCGGACGGTTGCCGGGGGCTGCAGGTTCACTTCTTGTCCTTTGTGCTCTTTTGCTCTGCAGCTTCGGGTTTGGCCACTTTCTCCTCGTCCTTCTCCTTTTTGGTGTCGGCTTTGTCGTCTGGCTTTGGAGCAGCCTTGTCGTCTTTGTCGTCAGCTTTGTCCTCTTTCTTGGCATCAGCTTTGTCTTCTTTCTCTTCGCTCTTTTTTGCTTCTTCCTTATCCTCTTTTGCCTCCTCTTCTTTGTCGGCAGCTCCCTCTGTCTTTTCCTCCTCTTGTGCTTCTTGTTTGACTTCAGTCTCCTCTTTCTCCCCTTTGTCCTCTTCCTCCTCCTTCTCCTCAGCAGCCTCTGTCACCTCCTCCTTTTGCTCCTCCTCATCACCACCTGTATCAATAGATAAGTTTTATTAATTGTTATCAAAACCTTACCAATTCATATTTATTTATTTATTCTTATAGCAAATTATTTAAAAAATGCACCAACCCTCTTCCTCGGTCTTAGCCTCTTCCTCTCCCTCCTTTGCCTCCTCTTCGTCTTCTTTCTCTTTATCAACTTCCTCCTCTCCTCCTTCTTCCTCCTCCTTCTCCTCCTCCTTCTCCTCTTCCTCCTCTTTTTCCTCTGTCTCCTCTCCTCCCTCCTCTTCCTTCTCTGCCTCCTCCTCCTCCTTCACCTCTTCTGCCTCCTCCTCTCCTGCCTGCTCCTCCTCCTCCTCCTCTGGTGGGCTGGCCTCTGCCGGCTGGGCGTGACTGGCGGAGATGAGTCCCTCGGTGGTGCTGACGCTGGAGCTGAGCAGGCGCGATGTCATCAGGTAGGAGGTGCCAGAGCTCAGGCTGGAGAAGACGGGTCGGGCGAAGGAGGGCGCTGACAAACTGTGGCCGTACAAAGAGGACACTCCCCCGGCCACTCCCACGCTGAAGCGAGACTCCTCCCCTTCCAGCAGCTTTCTGTACAGGTTGGTGGAAAGACAGGTGAGGAGCGGTACAGCAGAAAAGATGTTAAGTTTTGGTGGCCATCTATGGATACTTAACACCGAATAGGGTTTTATCTTAGAATATTCACTAAAATAAAAGTGACATCAACATCAGACCATTATACATTTAAATTACCCAACCATCAGTTCTCATTAAAAGGTCAGCAAATACTAGTTACATTTGAATTTTAAAGCACCCCTTGACTTCACCTTAAATAACATCATGAATAACTTCAAACTCCTGTTTTATGATCAGGGGTTTATGCAACATTTCAACATGCGATTGAAACAAATATTACGTCTTTGATGCCTCTGATTCTTTGATTTTTTTTAGAAAGTGATCTTCTTTTTTACTGTTATATATTTATCTTTTGTCTTTTAATTAACAAACATTTCCTCCACACAGTGGAGTATTGAAAAAAAGGAAAAAATAAAACAAACAAACAAAAACAAACTGTATCTGATTTCTTTCTTTTTTTACTGTTATATATTTATTTTTTATTTTTCAATTAACAAACATAAAAATTTCCTCCACACTCAGCGGAGTATCAAAAAAAAGGGGGAAAAATAATACAAACAAACAAAAAGAAACTATATCTGATTTCTGATCAGATGGTTGTTTCTCACCTGTATGCAGCTATTTCAATGTCCAGCGCCATCTTGACGTTCAGGAGGTCCTGATACTCCTTCAGGTAACGGGCCATTTCCTGTTTGGTTCCCCTCAGCTCGCCCTCCAGCTCTCCAATGGTGTCCTGAAATAAAAGATGAAGTATAGAGTTTTCTAAGACACAGACATATAAATTCATATCACACACACATCATAGTATTATGCACTTTCAACAGCACTGCTGACCTGCATGGCTGCTATCTCAGCACTCTGTTTCTCCTCCATCTCATGCAGCTGTTTCTCCAGGGACTCGTTGAGGCCTCTGCACGCATCGATCTCCAGCAGACGGGTCTGGAGCTGACGTCGGTACTCTCCCGCCTCATCCTTGGAGCTTCTCACGGCGTCGCTGTGCTGGGCCACGGTTTCGGTCAGGGAGCCCACCTTCCCCCTGAACCACTCCTCAGCTGCCTGCATGTTCCTCGCCGCCAGCCTCTCATACTGGGACCGGATATCCCTGAGAGCCCCAGAGAGATCCGGAGTGGCGGCCTCAGACTCCACAGCCATCTGGACGCCTAGCTGGACTTGGGCCTGAAGCTCGGCCACCTCGCTTTCATGAATCCTCTTGAGGAAGGCCAGCTCCTCCAGCAGAGTTTCAACGCTCTTCTCCAGTTCAGCCTTAGCTAAGGCAGCCTGGTCGGCCTCACCACGGGTCTCCATCAGCCTGCCTTCAGCCTCCTCACGGGCCAGCACCTCCTCCTCGTATCGAGCCTGCAAGGCACTCAGGGTTTGCTCCAGTCGTTCTCTCTGGCCCAGGACAGCCTGTTGCTCTGCCCTGGCCTCCTCCATAGCTGCTCTCAGGGAGCGGGCCTCTTGCTCGTACAGCGCTCTCAGACGGGATGGCTCAGCGTGCCTCTGCCTCAGCAGCAGCAGCTCTGCTTCCAAAGCACGGTTC
This sequence comes from Trachurus japonicus, assembly GCF_045865225.1. Lineage (NCBI taxonomy): Eukaryota > Metazoa > Chordata > Actinopteri > Carangiformes > Carangidae > Trachurus > Trachurus japonicus. The sequence continues at coordinate 16,914,876 of NC_140918.1, forward strand.
TGCTGTTCCAGCTCGCGCACTCTCTCAATGAAGCCAGCAAAGCGGTCGTTGAGCTCTTGCAGTTGGGAGCGCTCTTGGGTGCGTACGGCACGGAATTCAGAGCTGATCTGGGCCGCCTGGCTGAGCTCCAGTTCCAGGGAAGAGGCTGGTGAGGAGGAGGAGAGCAGCACTCGGCCGGGAGAAGAGTACTGCAGACGAGAGGAGGACATTGGGGAGGCATGGGAAGAGTAGACGGAGTGGGTTCTCCCTCTGGTAACCACACGAGGGGGAGCTTCGACATACCAGCGTCTATACGACGAGGTGGAATAGTAGGGGTCATATCCGATGCTACTCATGGCTGAGTTGTGGGAGGACTGGCTGCTCTCCCTCTCCTCAGTGTGTGTGTATGTGTGTGTGTGTGTGTGTGTGCGGAGGTGTATGGAGGGCTCAGGTTTAAGCCTCGACTGCTTGCTGCTGCAGCAGCCGGAGCTTTTATAGTAGGACAGGGAGCTCTGACGCAAGCGCTTTCCCCAAACTCTGACAATGCAGGCTCGATAGGCTTATACTGCAACAGCAAGAATTGAAACGGAGAAGAACCATGGGAATGAGTGTTGGAGGGAAATAAATGAGGATTAAAGATGGAAACAAGACAAATGACAGGAGGGAAGAGGAGACAAAATTACATGCATATTAAGTTATAACTCTATATGATCCTGTTTATGTTGTCCTGTCTTTGGCATTGACAAATAATACAGATTTATCACAGTTTGCTGAACAGGGCAACAGAAACATTGATGCATCTAAAACCATAGAAACAGCACATTGCCAGTTTTAACATCAAACCTGAACCCTGACCTTGATCTGACCTCAATCACTGCAGCACTACAAACAGATTCTGATGCATTTCTTTAGGAGTTCTAGTTTACATATTATGAAGAGTGAAAAACATGATTAAAACATACTTGTTGTGCTATTCTCACTGCAGGAGAGGGAGAGAGCAGAAAGAGAGGGAGAGAAAGGGGCTGTCCTGATTTTTTACAAGTGTGACACAGCATCTCTCCCTCTGGCGGAGAGCAGAACTACATTCATGACCTCAAAAGACCTGCAATGATAAAATCCCACCCAAACAGAAGGTGACATGCTATAGTGAACAGCAGGCAAACCAGTGTAACTGACACTGAACTCATTTTACAATAAGAAAGAGATCACAAATACATTGGATCAGTGTTGACCGTGTAGAAACTTAAAGGTATATTTATCTGAATTCATCAGTATATAAAAAGTCTCTTCACGCCTCTGTGCCAGTGTCATAAGACATTAATGAAAAGTATATATATAATGGAGTACTGATGATATGACATGGTGGAGATCCAACATTATAGTTACTTTTTCCAAAGCATAAACTGTTCATATTATAATTTTTTTCTTCATAAAAGAGATTATTTTTAGAAGAAGATATAGAAGAAGTTTCCACTTCATCTTTTTGTCAGGTTGTTCCTAGACGCAAACAGTCCCTCTCATCTGCAGCAGTTACCCCAGCAGGTCAGTTATACAGTTGCTGACATATTTTACTTTCTTGGGTGTGTGTGTGTGTGTGTGTGTGTGTGTGCGTGTGTGCGTGTATCTGTGCAGGTACAGTATGCAGAGACTCGGTGTAAGGCAAGTTTATGTTGGCATATTCATCTCACTTTTGAGCTCCATGCATAAATGAAGTGTATTGCAGTGCTTTGCAGCAATTTCTGTGTGTTATGTGTGTTATGTGTGTATGTGCGTGTGTGTGTGTGTGTACGTATGATCCGATCAAGTAATTTGCCTATGCAGCAAAGGCCCCCACTATATGTACAGATGATGCTGTGCCCGTACAGTATAGGAGTGAGGCAGGCAGTGGGAGGTGGGGATCTTCTGTAGGAGCTGCATGGACTCTGCTGCAGGCTGAGTCATCGTAACAGCGGTGATCACACAATCTCCCCTGTGTACACTTTTTCCCACCCTAACAGCAGTCTGACAATCTGCACCAGGGCAATTTTTGGCAGACAAGAAGCTTACAGGACCGGGGGAAATGCAGAAAGCAGACTATTAAGTTCTCCTGCCAAACAAATTAACTCACTTTTAAGTGCTAATTTCCATGTTGTTGCTTGTTCTCTGAAGTTAACAAAAAAAAGTATCACATTATTTTAACATTTCCAATAACTTCCACTAACAAGGCTAAACTGCAGACAGCGCCACAGACCCAAGAAAAACAGCAACTCTGTAATGTAAGACAATCATAGTCCAACCTCAAGAGGCAATTAACTATTTTCCTCTTGGTGGTGATAGTGGTGACATTTAATATGGAGCTTTTTTAATATGAATTATTAATGCATTATTTAAAGATGCATTGATTTATTTTTGGTCCTAGGAGGTAGAAAAAACACCTTGAGAGTTGCAGATACAACCACTAGCAGACATAGAGGAAAATTAGCACTTACTATAACTTATAGTGATTGCAAGTTTAAAGCAGAAGTAAGTGGTCCGGTCGTTTTCGCTAATGCTGCGTTCCAGGCAGGCTTTTGAAATCGTAAATTACAGCTTCAAGTCACAACTTACGACTTCTGTAGCGTTCCAGGCAACCCACTCGTGTTTTTCCGACCTGTTTTACCGGTGAAAGTCACTATAACGGCCACTCGTAACTTCCGACCGGTGAACTCGTACCAGATCGAACTGGTACGACTTCACGGTCGGAAAAATACGAGTTTCCTTGAACGCACCATAACAGTCCTTGTCGCTACGTCACCACATTCACGGCGTCCCTTGGCTGCACACACAGCCCTGCATGCCGTTCTCTCTCCTCATTGGATAAAAACTGTAGGATACGATAAATGTTTTCTCCTCGACTCAGAGCAGAGCAGAGTGACTGACAGACCCGTGTTTCAGACCAAACACTCTATGTAAGTGATTGCTGTCGGAAGATATAACTATTTAAGACTTATATTAACACAAATATATCACTTACTTCTGCTTTAATATTCATTTATCTAAACTTTGTTATGACCTCCACTGAGCCACGGCTCTAAAGCTGCCAGATGTCTAGTTGTATGTTCCCCTGCCACTGTATAAGCTTGGCTGTCTGTATGATGCTGCATGGGCATGTAGTACAAAGTGAAGTATAATAAAGCAAATGGCCACAATACCAAAACAATGATCTCAAACAGGCTAAATGGCTATATAAAGTGGAGGAGCTCAGAATTAATGTCACAAAATGTCAACATTAATACTGTTTATATTCATTTTATTAAGATCAACCCCAAAACCACAATGGGCCTGTCACATATAGGAAGCACTGTTGGTTCCTACTTTGCACAATACAATGGCATATCCCCTTTTTGTGATCATATGATGCAGGCTCACCTCCGGCCTGTAGTTTAGTAATTTCCTATTTGTGGGCTATATTGTATTTATTTCTATGAACCATAATTTGATTCAGAAGAGGCAATGTGTGTTGACTTTACTTGACAGCTCAGCTCAGCTTTGGCTCGTGGCTTACAGTTTCCAAGCTTTGTCAGCACTTTATCTCTGCCCTTTAAGTTTCAGTGCACTTCTGCATCCCCACATCACGTTTCATGAATGATATACTGCAGAATATTTGGCTTAAATGTCTTGTTGGGATATAATATTCCCAGCAGGATGGAACAGTGGACAGTTCTCAGAACAAGACTCAACAGAAACAATAACTTGAATAATGCTGTATGATAATCTAATAATATGATGTAGGGCCACTGAGACAGGACATTTTGATCCCTTGGGTTTGCAGTCTGCCATTTGCCTGTACCTTGTATAAAACTACTGAAACAAATACCATACTGTATGTGCTCTGCATTTAATATTTACTGACTAAAACCTCAGTCTTTATGTCATAAAATGACATGGCTTAATCAATATGACTGACAAGTATGGTGCATGAGAGAAAGTACTGTATTTGTGTAACTGGTACTAGAGCAACTCCTAGAGGTGATGGGCAGAAATAACACTTTAAAAATTCCTTTATGTCCCATTTCAAAGATTTCAATGGCTTTTTCTTAATGATTAAGAAATGATATTATTTTTTACTCCAGCACTTAATTTTTAATATGAATAATAATTATTTGTATTGGTAATAGCAGTAACAGAATAAGTAGCCTAGTGTAGAAGCAGCTGTGGTTTCAGTTGTTGGCAGTGGCAGCTCCATGTACAGTAAGAAAAGCACTTAGATAAGTGCGTACAATATGCAGCTGTTAAATCAGTTGTGCTTTGGCAACATGTTGCTCGTTGATTTTCTCCTCCCACAGTTGTGAAACTGAGTTGACCTATAGGAACAATGCCTTGTTATCGCACATAACAACTACCCTCTGAACAAGGGTAATATTTACTAAAAATATGACATCTTAACACTGTAGTGACCTGCAGCGTCTCTCTCAAGTACTGAAACTGCCTATGTGAGAGTGAGGTGCCTTTTTGCAGCCAACTCTGATCTTTACACTTTTGTTCCACAGATCTCAGTTTAAAAGTCATGTTGCTATTTTGGCTTAATATCTGACCTCTGGCCTTCCAAGCCACCACATGTCCCTGCAGCCCACCAGAGGTCCGGCTGTATTGGCTGTGTCTGTGTGTCCATCAGTGTATCAGTGCCTCTCAGAGGTGGAGAGTAAAGGAGGCCTGTCTGCTATGCACCGCCACTATCCAGGCTGCTATAAAAAGAGTGTGGTATGCCGGCCCCGGCCTCACTGTTGTCAGCCAGTGTGTGTGCACAGCTTAGAAGGGCTGAGGGTCCTGTGTTTGGTTTAAGGTAAAACCACAGAGAAACACTGTAAGCATGTCCAAGTATCGTTTGGTTATCGTGCGCCACGGCGAGAGCTCCTGGAACCAGGAGAACCGTTTCTGCGGCTGGTTCGATGCTGACCTCAGTGAGAAGGGTCTGGAGGAGGCTAAGCGTGGAGCCGTGGCCATCAAGGAGGCTGGCATGAAGTTCGACGTGTGCTACACCTCCGTGCTGAAGCGTGCCATCAAGACCCTGTGGACCATCATGGAGGGCACAGACCAGATGTGGGTGCCCGTGATCCGTACCTGGCGCCTGAATGAGCGCCACTACGGAGGCCTCACCGGTCTCAACAAGGCCGAGACAGCTGAAAAGCACGGTGAGGAGCAGGTGAAGATCTGGCGTCGTTCATTTGACATCCCACCCCCAGTCATGGACAAGGACCATGCTTACCACAAAATCATCAGTGAGGTGAGAGAACTCAAAATAAAGGAAAATAACATCTCTAAGAACTAAGATATAATGGGATTTTTTTCTTTATTATAATTTCCTAAAGAGCAGTTTCAACCAATTAAATGAATACCATGCAGCAACCAGTAGCACAAATTCATTTTGTTGAGCAAACTTTACTCAACTGTCTCATCCCTCAGTTGTGTAACTCCTGTGTTGTGGGTGTAAACTAACTTCTGCTATTCTTTCTACCTCCAGTCCCGGCGCTACAAGGGCCTGAAGGCCGGCGAGCTGCCCACATGTGAGTCACTGAAGGACACCATCGCCCGTGCCCTGCCTTTCTGGAACGATGTCATTGCTCCTGAAATCAAAGCCGGGAAGAACGTTATCATCGCTGCCCACGGCAACAGCCTCCGTGGCATCGTCAAGCACTTGGAGGGTGAGCTTTGCAATCAGCAGGCGGACGATTACAAACACAGTGGAGAAAGTGCTGCAGTGTTAGATTGACGTAAATACTGTCTGAAGCCAGAAAATTGCACTGAATTAACCAAAATGGTTTTGAATGCAGCTTTAATCACATTTGCATACTAGACCAAGACTTAGATAATCAGCCAGACACACACACACACAGTTGTGGATTACAGTGTGTAAAAATAGCTTGCTGGGACTCTCACCGCAGCTCAGGGACAGGGGAGAGGGTCATGAGCCTGGTTCCCATTACAGTCACGACCTTTATGTAGAAAGGTTGTACTTTTTCAAGGAGCGTTCAGACATGGATAAGGTAGTCATACAGCCAGAGTGCTTCAAGGTCAAAAGTAAATGTCAGACAGGAATGGTATACTGTAGGTGTCAGGGCGAAGGATGAGAGAGAGACAAGAAGTAGATCAAGTTTCTTATACTGTATGTTACAAATTGCTGTAACCGAAATAACTTAAAATACAATCAGACAGAAAGAGAACCTGCTGAAAGCTTTTATTATGCAAGACCAGTGTCCTTCCTGTATGCCGAGCTAGGCTCCAGACACTTTTATAATGTATCAATTACATTCCATCTGTTCTGTGTGCTGATCTGCATGTCTGCCCGTCTGCTTCATCCACCTGTCTCTGTACTGTAGGTATGTCTGATGCAGCCATCATGGAGCTGAACCTGCCCACAGGAATCCCAATTGTGTACGAGCTGGACGAGCACCTGAAGCCCACTAAGCCCATGGCTTTCCTCGGCGACGCAGAAACCGTGAAGAAGGCCATGGAGGCTGTTGCTGCCCAGGGCAAAGCCAAGAAGTAAACCCACTTTGGAGGTTCCACGAGGAGGCAAAATAAAAACAGACTGTTCCCCCAACTTCAGTGTCCTTCAACCTTTCGTCCTACCCATTTATCCATCCTTGTTGTCCATTCCAACCGGGGAAAACTTTAATGGTTCTTTTGGAGTCGGGCCATTGTCAGCACATTAACCTTGTTTGTTTAAATGACAGACAGAGGAATGACCTGTCAATTCAAACAGACAGCTCCGGCCTCACATTTTGAGGCAGCCACACATCACTCAGCCCTTTTAAATTGTGATCAAGCCCTATTTTGAGGGCTTCACCACCCTGGCACAACCAATAAAGAAACCATGTTTTTATGTGGGCCTCTGTGTAATTCTTCTCCTTATCTTCTCATCTCGCGTCTCCCCCTTTCCCCCTTTTCTTTGCTAAAATTACATTGTCATCCTTGTTTCTTATTCCTATTCTTCTTCTGCTTCCCGTTTGGAAATCAGTAGTTTCAGCAAAGCGCAAAGGTGCTGTGAAATCTTATCCAGGAGGTAGAGAGAGAGAGATACAGCAGGAAGAGGAGGGGAAAGTAGGGGAGGGAGAGACACATGCAGTCTGAGAGATAAGTCATTGGGTTCATCTGGCAGCATTCCCATGATGCAGGGGAAAGGCTTGTCTGAGTTTTAGCCTTTAGATGAGATAGAGAAACCGTTGTGCAAGATACAAAGCAAACAAACATTAATGTCCTTATATGACCCACAGACAGATGACAGATGAGAGGATAAACCTTACATAAGGGAGGGCAGGATAATAAAAACCACACCGTATTGTATGCTTCACTACAAATAGTATTGTCCCTAGCAGTGTTTGGCTCCATTTGTCCCCTTTGAGTAAGCATCACTGCAAATCAATACCAATTATTCTAAGCCATTAACTTTTTCTATGAAGAAGCACGTCTGTCCTGTCAGGAGTGAGGTCTATGCCCCTTTTGCAGGACATTAGGGGTCACTGAGTGGGTTGATGAGCAGCATTCAAATTCAATATTCAATACATTTCCAGGCTTTAAAAATCTGTCATTGAGAACAGAAGTTGTTCTGGTGGCTTAGTGATGTAACACCATATTTTTTGAGACATTTTGCACAGTTTTTTCCTTTAATTTGTCATTTGTATGTTAATGCAGTTAGCACTTCATTCCAATTACTTTAGGGAGGACGCATAAACGTTTCTTGAAGACATTTAGATAATTATTTTTAGCTATTAGCTATTAGACACACATTGAGACTGAACTCTGAAGCTGTACTTTGGCAAAGCAGTGCATTGAGTTGTATGCTAACAACTTAACAATGACAATATTGCAATGTATATTGTTTACAAATAATAATATCCATGTATCTTACAGACTTCTAAAGTCTTTGAGGACCAACTTTGTAGCATGCAGCCGTCACATCCTACCTTCCTTTGACTTGAAATGAAACACTAACAAATGGACAAATTCACATACAGCAGGTTTAATTCAGGATTGTTGTAGTGTTAGTTATTACCACATTATTGTTCTAAATATTTAACATGTTACATTACATTTAGTAACGTACACACAGTATCAAAAACAAGCAGGGCTGCAGAGAAAAACTCAAGGATAAAAACTGAGATTTGCATCTGATATTGTCATGCCATCTAATGGCCACTAAAAACAACACCAGCTAAGTGTGAGTCATTGTGTTAGGGTAGTTTTAAACCAGTTTCATTATTGAAATTGAAATGTCTGAGGGCACGGGTCTAAGGTTTTGGAGTGTAAACATTGACAAAATACAGTAATCACTACTGTATTGGAATTGTTTCACATTTGCATCATCTGCTGCAATAATTGTCCACTCAAGCAGTCCACAGGTAGAGATCCCGAACTGTCATGTGAGGCATTTTCCACAGCCTCAGTGCTTCCATTTGACAGGTCATTATTACAGCAGTTCAAATTTAAAGTCACGATTAAAGTTAAAAATAACAGCCTCCTCATTATCCCTTAAAAAGAAAGGCGTCTGAGGTGGCAAACTGGCACTGTACTGTAATCAGATGAAGTGTCTTCCGTCGTGTGCAAGCTTTGATGTTGAGCTGGATGCTTGTTGCAGTCAACGTTCAAACAGGTTTAGGAGCTCAGTTGTGGCTTCAGTCAGAGGTGTTTTGATCAGCAGCACTTTTAGCAGCAGTCTGCCTCTTGAAGTGTTTGAAGAAGCTCGGCATAGATGCTATCTTGTATGGATTTTTCTTGTACGTGACTGCTTTCTTGGTTTCTGCGTTTGACACAAAAACGTACTCTGCAGCGCTTGTCACATTCTTTTCTATGTTGTTGATCAGATCCCCCTGATAGAAGAAAAAAAACATCACAGATAAGCTCTTATTCATCCCTCGATGTTGATATCAGTTCTTTACATCCACAAATTAAGTATATTCCTTAATGTCCTTTGAGGCAGCATTTTTACCTGAATCTCTATCATCGTGGCAGTGTCAGAAATTATTTCATGCATCTCTTTGATGCTGGACTCGAGGCAGAGGATATCCAGATAACGAGATTCGATCTCACTCAGTGCATTACTTGAAATTTGAGCGTTACAGTTGATCTGTGAATGAAAAAAAATCCAAGATTCACATGTCATTATTATAATAATGATGGTAATAAGATCACATCATTACGTATAACACACAAGCAATGAATACAATAATATGTACGTGATTAACAACAAAAACAAAACAGTAGGTTTCATTTGTGGCCCAGAGTTTTATGGAATTTTACTGACATCAGATCTGAAGATGGCAGGATTGTCACTGTGCAGCATCACCTCCAACTCTTCATCAGTTATCACTTTACCCACTGAAATAGATTAAAAACATGGCATATGCATCTTAAAAGAAAAACATATCTGGTGATTCCATCAGTGACATTTCACGTACAAGTCAAGAGTACATAATGACTTGCACTTTCAAATATTGACCACATGATGGCGGAATTACTCCTCTACTCTTCTTTGTGGTTCTGCCAATTTCTGCAAAGCAAAATCGGTTAAGAATATTGTTGTAATATTGTTACTGGAGTAAACCAAAAACCTGTGTGTAATCAGAGGGTGAGATGTTGATCTTTATCTGTTTATGTGAATCAAATGACTGAAGAAAAACAGAGCTCGGCGAGATTATGCACAACATCTGAACCTGAAGTTCACTTACTGAAAAGACGGGGGGGTTAGACTACGTTCATGGATACTAGGGCTCAAACAAGGATCAAACTTTGCTATTCGAACAGAATTCAAATTATTTTCAAAATGAGAACATCGAAGGTGAAAACTGACGTTTGAATGTCGATGCAAATTAGCGTAGTGCATCATGACGTTCGGGGTAGTCAACATGTTGATAAAACTAACAATTTTGTTGTTGTTGTGCGCGATGTGGAGCTGCAGCTACAAATTTACAAGCAAGTTTTTTTAATAGCCTGTTTATTTGGCTGTAGCGGGTGCGCCCGATACGTGTTCCCACAAGTACACATTCTTTTTTTCTTTTTATCGATCGATCCGCGGACCACTTATGTGCCGATCACAGTTCAATTGTGATCCGCACCACTACTTATAATATTTCTATTTCCCTGCTTGAAGTTTTATATTGAGTTGGTAAAAATTAAGTGTGCTGCAAATGTTACATAACAGATTTGGTTGGAATGCCCTTTAGTGGACGCGGTACGTACTGTAATAATAAGCTAGGTGTATAATGAGCTAAAAAAAAAAAACATAAAAAATTTGAATATAATTTGAATAATTAACATAAGAAGCATTAGAAATTCAATTCTGATTTTGGGGGAAGATTGACAGCCCAAATGGATACAGACCCGTGCAAAATAGAGATGTTACACTCGAAGCAGACGGTTCAACACAGTAACAGTAACGATCTTTCAAAACAGGAGTATCGCGGCAAGATGTTTCAATGCCTCGCTTCACCATGCCAAAAATCACGTGACTCCCCAAATGAGGCTCCATTATGTCACACACATATCAATGCTGCGTTGTGGCGGATTAGAATTCAGGGCAGAGTTTTCAAACTCCGATAATGTGGGCACAATCTGAGTTTTTGCATGCGTTATTGCATTTTCACAAAGTGAGGTATAGGTAGGATTATTACATGATACTCCAAGACAATGTCAGAGGAATGTAGTCTAAATGGGTTTCAGAGCAGTACGCAGGACATCAGGCAATTTGAAGGTGGTGCCCGGGTTCATTGGTGTATATTAACTGGTTTTGATTATACACTCGCAATTTGCTTTGAGACTTATGTGGGAACCATCATAGTTAAACTCCTCCACTCTCTGAATTTTTTGTATTTCTATCAATGTTGCAAAAGCACATTTATTACATACAGCATATCATGATGGCACAATCAGAGATGCACGTAGAACCTTAATTATTAAACATAGACAACAGTGCTGAGTGTTGCATGACACCTGGCCCTATATTATTCTGTGCAATGTTGTAGGCTGACCAGCAGATGTTGCTATATTAAATTGTATCAAATGCTTCGAAACACTGAACCATTTCAACACAATTGCTTCATATTGATTCAGTGGTTGAGAAAGCTTCAGTTTCTCCATCGCTACCGTGCAACCGCTCTTTATCTTTTCTGAATTTGATTGATTGTTTTAAAATGACCTGAATTGTTTTAAATGGAGCAGGCTGAGACTATAGAATAAATATAAACACAAATTATAAACATAACCATTTTTTATACATTATAAATTAGCTTTAATTTCAAATTTGACAAGTGGGTGTAGTAACAGGCTATGAAAAACAAACTGATCCCTCTAAAAACTAGAAAAAGTGTTGACGTTGTAGTTATACTTTGTTTTTGGTAACTCACCGATCTTCAGTTGTCTTTGAAGTTGTGATTTGCTTTTCTCTCTGAATGACATCTGTGCTTCATGGTAACCCCGCATGACGTCAGCAAACCACTGAGACAGGTGTGAGTGCTGGTGAAAAAAAAGTCACATTACTGAGCCAGAGATGAAAAGAAACTAACTGAAATATCTTAGAGAAACCACTAGGATTTTATATTTCTGAAGGATGTGAATACATAAAATTAAGAGATAACCATCACTGTGCACCTGGCTCATTGCGCTTAACAGTCACAAACAAACCTGATTCTTCACTATACGCTTGATCACTGAGCGACTTTCACCATCTTTATCCGCAGGCAAATCTTTCTGCATTGCTGAAAAACAGAGCACGAGACAGAGCCATGATACATTCTCAATTAAAACTCAGACCCTCATCACCATGTAATGGCAAAAAAACATCTTGGCAAATCAGTTTGCTAATGAAATCCATTCACAGTATCAGGTGAAGTGTTTTGCTGCTCTGCAACACTGACGGCCAGCAGCAGAGTGGAGTGCAGCAGCCCTCTGTTTCTACCCATTTGCAAGTGAAATGTTGCGTTAAGAGCTACACCGACCCAGAAACAGAGTGTGCGGTTTAGTCCCTCTTCATTGTCACAAAACACTGATGGTCCAAAGCCACGTGCCTTTCAAAATAAAAGACCTACATGAAAAACTGTTGCATTCTCACTAATTGTGTTAGCCAGATATCCGAAAAACAAAAACAAACTCAAAGCAATGACTCAAAGAAAAAAAAGAAATATTTATCTCCACTTACAGTTTAACTTTGCTTGGACCAAGCTGGTGTTCCTCTTGATCTCATCGTTCAGCAGCTCCAGCTTGTCTTTATCTTCTATGACACAATAAGTTCACTTCAAACTGGAATAATTAAAATTATAGATGATACGATCTAAAGACTAGTTTTTGCATGAATTGTGCTTTTGTCTAATACGTAGATGGATTGAGTTCGGTAAAACACCACTGTAGGTTCTCGTTTTCTATACAGAACACATAAATAACCGTTTCCTATTAGCGTACAGAATACACAGTGCAGTCTACAAACAGACATAAGTTGTGTTTTATTTGTCAAAGGCTGCTGAGCCTACATGTTTCTGTTGTTCTGTTTGTTTTCTCAGTGTTATGTGCCCTGAAGGAGACAGATCTCTGATAGAAACATGGAGCAGTAGTTCAAGTATCAATTCTATTACTTTGAAAACTTTATTTATCATCATGCAGGTAACACTAATATCATCCATTGCTAGTCTGAATTAGTATTTCTGAGCTCTGTACTTACTCTTGTCATGGACTGGAGAGGAGAGGATGGCGACATGTTTACTCTGCACCTCTTTTGCTTGACAGGAGATGTTTTCAATAAGGCTTTTCACCTCCCCCACCTACACACACAAATACACTATCATTCACTATTTGGAAACAGGACCAGACCATAAAAAAGGACACACATGCAAGCTTTGAGAAGTTTACCGTTTTGAAAAAATCCTCCATGTTGATTTTGCTCTGTGATGTATTTGTCATATTATCCCGGTGCTGGAAAAAAAGAAGTTTATTACCTATAAACTCCAACAGTTGCTCCACAGAAACAGTCCTTTTTTAAAATTCCCTATAGTTATCTTTTAAAGCTAAAAATCGATACAAAGGCGCATATTTAATACGCAGATAGGGTAAGAAACATTAGCTGGATGTTATGGCCATTTTCCTCGTTCAGGTGACCGAGGGGAAGTCTGTAAACCAAACACCTGCTGCTGTTTAAACACTCTATAACAGTCACCTTCCACGTTTACTCATAACAACAAGTAGGCTAAAGATAAAAACAACCTCTAACGGACATTTCTGCTGCTTTCGATATCAGCGATAAGACTCGACCTCTACCTGCCGTGTTTCCTCTGATGGTTTGGCCTCAGCGCACCTCTATGATAAAGAGCGCGCACACGCAGGCGCGTTACCGAGATAGAAAAAAGAGGAAGAAAAAAAACACTCCAGCAAACAAAGAGCCTGCTCAACCACCTGTGTGTTGAAACGTTGAAACTACAGACAGGACAGGCTACAACCTACAACACGGAGCAAGGTGAGACGGTGACACCTGTTCATTGTGTCAGACATGCAGCCGGGGGGAGGTTTTCCTCGCGAGACAAACGTTTTTTTTTGTTTTTTTTTTACGAGACAAACGGTCGTCTGCGTTTACCGTGCTTCAAAACTTTATGTGACGTAGCCTACATGTGGTGTTACAGCGTACCAGAGGGCGGCGCTGTAAACAACAAATCACCGATTCTCCATGCACTATATACCCAAATGCATACATGTCTTAATTTTTTTTTTAAATTTACATTTATTTATAAAGGCAATCTCGCCGAGACAGGTCGTCTTATTCTCCAGAGAGACTTGTTAGGCTACTTTGTGTGTCTAAACAGCAATTAGTTACAGATAGACATTATGGCCTTGAAAGCACCAAGTGGAGTCAGATCACTATGAGAAACTAAAAACAAGAACACATTTTCAAAGATTATTATTTTTCCATTGTTCTTTGAATAAGTTTAGTTTAGTTTTAGTTTTTTTTTTCAGATGTTATAGTGCAAACCACTGAGATAACTGTGGCCTAATAATATATAATAATAACCAGACATAATAACGAAAGACAATTTATTCCTTAAGAGGAACCTAGTTTTAAGATTTCATCAATCGACATGCCCTATGGTGTTGATAATAGGCCACAGACTCAATGGGGGGTTAACTTGTGTGGATGTACTGTAATAAAGGGGAGGACTGCTGGCACCTTGTTTTTACTTCAGAAATATAATGCAGTACCACCATGTTTAATATCCACCCAAGTGAAACAGGTTTTTAACCTTGCAGGCAGGACACATTTGATCAGCTAGCCTTAAAGGTTGCTTTCACTTATCAGTACATCCTGTGAGGATTAACCTGGATCAACATGTGGGTAATAAAAGGAAAGATGGCCACCTTCCTTTGAGCTGTGCTGGTTTCAGGGCTTTTATGAATGCCGCCTTGCTAAGACACTTGAATAATCATCATTAGTGTTATCAGTGGCACTGGTGCTTCTTCTAATGTGTATGATTGGACAAAAAGGGCTTTTATTTTTGTGAGTAAAATCAGCCGTAATTCTGGACTATTCAGTGTTTGTTAGTCAGTGGGCAATGTCCCTGAAAAAGCAAACTAATTCAAAAACCTCATTAACCTCATTGTTGTGTTCTGTATTTCACAAGCTCCCTTGTGTATAGGATATGTTTTACAACTATATTCATTAGCACATTGAATTAAAAATATTTTTCTTGCTATAAACAGTTCTTGTTTGTCCTTTTTTTGTCCCGGCCCCCAAGATCACTAGTACTAAACAAAGCTGCAGGACCTGCAGGAACTACAAGTCCTCCATTTATTTCCACTTACAACTCTGCTGAAAACGTGAGGGTTACTGTAGTTCAGCATGGACTGTTGCAGTTTTATAGCACCACTGTATATATGCCTGTGCGTTTTGACTCATGATGTGTGGCCTATGAATTGATCGGCGTTTGTTCAGATTTTCTTATAAAGCACATACAGCTATATGCATTGCAAAGCATCTGAAATATCACAGTCTGTATTCTAATCTCCAATGTTGTACCACAGTTCTATGTATTTCCATGGACTTTCAAGATGAGCTCTGATGAAAAGCTCCAAATATATAATTATAAATGGTTACAGTCTCAAATGGATCCAAAGTGTATTTAAAAAATAAATTGTTCACAGAATGAGACATTTTCCAGGACCAATTCTAAGTCATTACTTTGCACTAAAAGCCCACCTGCATGTAAAATCAATTACTGTAAAAATGAAAGGAAGCAGCTTAATTTTCTATGCTAAAGCTAATGTCTCTATACTTCTGAGTCACAGCATATTTGACACACCCTTAATCACAGTAGGGTGGACACATCTGCATCAGGTAACATGAATAGCCTATTGAACAATAATAACAATATAAACAATAATAATACCATACCAACTTTATTTATAAAGCACTATAAAAACCCAATGGACCAAAGTGTTGTACAAAATTACACATGGAATTTACAATATATAATGATAATTATGATACCTACATACTGTATGCATCAGCTCTATGTGTTTTGGAATGAACAGATGTGAATGGATCTGTTTCCGTAACAGTATCCAATCAACTTGTATTGTGTCACAGGACATGGTGAGCTTTCCTCTGCCACTCCACAAATATGTAAATGAATCTGTGCGTGGAGACCTGCACCTGCCACCGCAGACAAAATCAATAACAGATCCTTCAGAGTCCTACGGCGTGGTCTTTTCACATGAGTGACATGCACAGCGAAAAGCACCCATGTCCAATCAGAGGTGCTGGTTTTCATAAATAATTCAGTGAGTCCTTGTGGTGGGCTAAAGGCCTTCTCTGTTTCTTGGCGCTCATAATGTTTTCCATTATTTTACCAAGGGCCACGAGTAAATTAGGATTACTTCTCTTACTTTTTATTTTGAATTTGGTATCATTTTTTGAAAATGCCACTGTCTCATTTTAACTAAATGACTACTGCACATTCTGGCTGTAATATCTCTGGCCGGTTATCAGGGTGGGGCAGGATGTTTGCTCAGACAGGCTGGCAGACAATAATCTTCCCCTCAAACACCTATTCATGCACTCTCTTTCTTTGTCTCTGTATCATTCCCAAAATACAAAATTGATGTAATTGACATATTTTGAATAAATGGTTATTTGTCTCAAAACTTGTAAATTCAAAACTTGTAGTTTTCAACTATATACATTACAACCATGCAAAATGTTTGGAATTCCTACATTAAAGCAGAAGTAAGCGATCCGGTCGTTTTGGCTAACTTTCTGTCAGCCGATGGAGTTAGCAGTCCCCGCCCGCATCCCTACGTCACCATATTCACGCGCATCCCTTGGCTGCACACACCCTATATGCTGTTCTCTCTCCTCATTGGATAAAGGTTGTAGGATACAAGGAAAGTTTTCTCCTCGGCTTACAGCAGAGCAGAGTGACTGACAGGCCCGTGTTTCAGACCAAACACACTGATTGTTGTCGGAAGATATAACTATTTAAGACTTATATTAACACAAATATTCCGCTTACTTATGCTTTAAAAGAAAATTTCATGTTCCAGCAAAATTTAGGCTGCTGCAGCATATGTGCAAAGTTAATATCTACTGTAGAAAATATAACAATTCTGACCATTAATTTTAATTCAGCTTTTGACTCACACCTGAGGACTCACATCTTTCTAAGAGGAGGTCAGAGCACAAATGGATTGTCTCTTTTGGAAACTTAACTGAGGTCAAGACTTGCCTTTACAGAGGCATGGACACAGGATTCAACATTAAAAGCAACCTTGAACTAACTGCACCTCTGTGCTTTCCTTCAGACTTTTTGATTTTACACATGCATTATTTATTAGGGAGAGACCCACAAACATGCCTCATGAGGCAATCTAACCTCTCTGGTATATATTTCTAGGCTTCAATGTACTTTGATATGAATTGCATTTCATCTTATTTGATTTTGATGTCATTTGATGTATCTCTGTCTTCCCACCACTAGAGGTAGCTTCAACATTAGAGTCTGATGTTGGAGAGGGAATTTTACCCTTTCTGTATGGCCTTTAAGTATGATAATCCATACCTGAATCAGCACTTCAGTGTAATTCAGGTGACTCACAGCCAAGTTTCCTGAGAGATTCACATTTAATAATGAATAAGCAATATCTACCTGATGATACATATATCTTCTGCACTTTCAGAAGATAAGAGGAAATAGGATTCACTGCATCCACAGGTAAAAAATCAGGAGGTGGTTTACTTCATGCTGTCTGACCATGCAGGAATCTTGTGGAGTAACATATTGCTATAATAATGTGATGGTCATGCTGTGGAACACAGAGTTCACAACAAACTTTGAGGACGGAAGAATATTACATAAACAAAGGAGTCTCAAATGGGTCTTGTATGTCTGACCACTATACACATTCTCCACGTCTCTTGTCAGGCTACACCTGCATTGCTTCGCATAGGTAATTCTGTTGTTCTTGGCCAGTGTCCTGTCCAGACAATAATGAGCTGCTAATTACTAATTAGCAGTCTGTCCAGTGCGCGCTAAAGCTAAAACAGATGTACCAGCCAGCTCCCTCTGCCAGCATTCTTGTCCCAGCCTCTACATCCAAGACAATATGGCTCTGTGGGATAACAGGGATGGAGCTTATGGATGTGGATGGAGTTGTAACATGCCATTGTATTGCAGCTGTTGGTGGGACTCCTTCGTATCGTAGAGACGATCCCCTGTAGCATTATCCAGAATTATCTCAGTCAGCGGGGAGATCGTCTACCATCTGAGCAAGCGGAGGAGGAAAGAAGGGTCAGACGAAGTTAAAAAATCAAAAGGTACCATACTTTTATTAACCGCTGCCAGCAGTGAGTCCAGAGGGAATTTAACACCTAAACCTTGTAGTGTTGATGCCATGATCTACCAATGGAGCAGTGCCGGCCCACACTTTTTCATGTTAACAGTTTTCAATGAAAATCAATAATGAATGCTTGCTGGCAGGCTCAGCAGTGCTTAGCAGTGATTTCGCGGACGGGTACACCCCAGAGTGGGCAGGCAGGCAGCTGGGAAGCAATTTCACTACATCGCTGATGATGAGTCCCCCAGCGAAGCAGCAGTAGGACACCAGCGGGGGAAAGTCCATCTGTAGCACTTGTCGCATGCATCTCTGTGTAATCTTGTCAGAGCAGAAATGACTAGAATCAAAATATATGGATAAGGTATTACTGACAGATGGCGTTAGAACATTATAAGTGTAATTGTGAATTATTCATGGGATCATACATACAGTACAGTACATACGCCAAGACGGTTGTGATGTATAGAATATTTCATGTAAAGGTGTTAGGGTTATCTTAACTTTGTCCTTCAAACAGGTCTCCAGAGGAGTTTGAATCACATGCACAGAGCCACACATTCTTATTTTGCTACATGTGGGGACCAATCATTGGTAATGGATTCCCTAACCCAAACTTTAACCATTGCAGTCAACCTTTAAACAGTCATTTAAACTTGTGGGGTCCAGGATTTTGGTCCCCATAAATCTGGTGGACCCACAGATGATGTGCGACCCTAAAATGTAGTACAACAAACACGTAACCACACACACACATTCTCATTTGTGGGACCCTATCATTGGTTTGATGTATTCCATTACCCAAACTTAAACCAACACATCTGGATGTCAACTCCAAACCCTCTTATCTGATAACTAAGTATGAATGAATGAATGAATGAATGTAATAAAAAATAAAAATAAAAATAGAGCCAAGGCCTAACAAAACACAGCACATTGTTCGAAAAAGGAGTAGGAAGAAGAAAAAAACTATTTAATTTCCCACCCCTTTTTAACTATTCTTCAGTTTGTAACTACTACATAATACATATAAATATATACCATATATACACACACATAATAATTATCTCAATCATAAATAATAGGCCTATAATGCACCTATATAAATATATACCCTAAATACACATCATAAATATCTGTATAAATATATAATTCCAAATATAAAAATATACTACATACATATCCTTATAAATATAAATATTAATATAAATATATATAGCGATGTAAACCCCATGAAGCTGTTTTTGGACCCTATCAATGCAGAAAGCCCACACACACTCACAAACACACATACGTGAGCAGCATATTTAATTAAATACATCCAAAACTCTGCTGCTCCTTCTCCTCTGTCATCAAAAGCCATACTGCATGTGGAGACTTTGTTCAAGGCAGGAGTTAACTGTGAGCTGAGTGTAAGCCCCTACGCATGAACCACCTAATTAACCAGGCAGGCAGGGGTAGAGGTTTACACACAGTGCAGTCCAGCTTAATTGTCTTTTCATTTTCATGATTAAAAGCTGAATCTAATGTAATCATGTAAGCAAGGCTCTGTGGATGGAGTAGCTAACAGTGCAAACACGACCAGGGTGATCTGCAGAGAACCAGTCAAACAGCACCACCTCCAGGAGGGTTTTACAGTAAATAGAAAAGACCAGCCATGTCTTCTACTGGTAAATATCATAAATCAGGGATGCCAAGGGTATTCAAGAGTTGTTTGTGATAATATGGTGTAATATGCTCATGTTTTATCCACTTTATCTTCTGTCTACTTCTGCCTCAGTTATTGACTTCCCATATTTCTCTTAATGACCTCTCGCATCTATCAAAGAAGTTGTCCTGTCAAGGGAGCAGTTCTCAGCCCTGATAAAGCACATCATGCACCTATAGACAAAACACAAGGTTTTACAGTTGCAATGGATTAAGGATGGAGAAATGGATATCTGCTTCTTTTATGAGAGAGTTCTCTCTATGTTATGTAGCTATGGGACAACATATCGGAAAAAAACATTTGGTTTGTAAATTGGTTTGATCTTCTTCACAGTAAATAATTTGCACAAATTGAAAGTGAAGGAAAATCAGGTAATTCTTTTCAGTTACGTTTAATAATAAATTAACAAATCTGGTATTCCTTAATTACAGGATAATTGCTGAGCAGCATCATGTTAATGAACTTTTCATGTCTGTTGTTCTGAGTCACTTATGTTAGTGTTATCTGTCACAAAATATGATCTTGTTAATTGACTATTAATATGGTTTGAAAACATGAATTAACGGTAATCAGTAATTAATCAGTACTAATGAATTACTTTAGGAATCATTACACAGTTTCATCTTGGCCTTGCCTACGAAGAAAATTTAGGAATTTAGGGTGAATGTGGGAGGGAAGGATGAGGGAGATGTGACTCCTGAATAGATTTCTTTAATTGCTTTAACCTATCTACACTTACACACTTGTGCAGTAGATTCTCTAATTAGCGGGGTCATGTGGAGTAAAGTGTCTTGAGCCAAGATTCACTCAGTGTTTAGAACGTTTAAAGGATTTTATTTACTTTCAGAAGTACCACTGTGTAGTTACCTGAATCTTGTGATTAGTTATACTCATACTACTCAATAAAAGAATCAATATCACTATGGAGTGCCTTTGGTGTCCTCATCAGAATCACTCAGTCATCATGAAAATATAGCAAAATAATGAAACTCTGAGGTCTTATTATAAATGGCCAAACATTTACTCACATATTGGTATAATTATAATTCACTTAAAATATGTTCCCTTTATTTTATACCGTTTTCTTGCATTGGATGTACGTGATTTTGGCATGTCCCACACAGTGCTCTGCTAACTACAGCGTGTGTAATAAGTGCTTAAATGATACTAAATTAAAACTTTTTTTACATGGTTTTATTGTCCACAACAGCCTATTTGAGAAAAACAGTAAGTTTGATCATGTATATTCTATTTTCATAATTATATTGAACATTTTGTGTGTGTCCCTGAAATCGCTGTCCACCCTGTCATTTTGGGGTAACTGCCCCTTTAAGAAACCCTATGATGTTTTCAGTGACATTACTACCATCATTTTGTCTTTCTTCAATGGAGCCTGACACAGTGGCTAGTTGCAAAGTAAGTATTTACACATATATTTTGTATTTGTTCTCGTATTATGTGTGCAGTTGGATGTTGTCAAGCTTAACATGTCCACTCTGTCATAGTGAAATATCAATTAATATAAATACCTTTCAAAAATTTGAAACATATTTGTTAAAAAGTACACAGTCAGCTTGCTAACTGAATCATGTTGCTAACTGAAGGTCCACCATGTGCTCATTTAATGCTAAAATTATCTTAAAATGTCCACCCTGTCATTGTCCACCCTGTCAGTACAGTAATGTAAACCTCCCATGACATGCAATAAATAATGCATGTGTAAAATCAAAAAGTCTGAAGGAAAGCACAGAGGTGGACATGGTTCATGACAGGAAGGACATGTGCATCATTTTGGCCTTATGCTGATAATGTTACACACTACTATACATTTTATAACAGTACATGCTGTACTGTACATAGTAAGAGTGGACAATATGGACTTTTTTGGTGATATTATTACAAATTGTGTTTCAGGCAAAGGTGTCAAGGGGAAAGCATTCGAAGGAGTTTGAAGAGGAAACTGAAAAAACAGCTTGCAAAAGAGAAAACTAAAACTGAGAAATACAAGAAGATTCAATTGTTCAACTGGTTTCCCCCTATATGGGAAAAAGACCTCTGACATTTTTTTTAACATAATTTCTTTTAGATTTATTGCATTTATGAATGTCCACCCTGTCATTGTCCACCCCGTCATTTTCATGTTTTATTAAAATAAACAAATTATTTTCACAAGTTATTGAAACCTTTTGTGTGATTCTGTTATAAACAAAAGAGGGCCAAATAGAATTGTTTGAAAGTTTGACCAGATATCTTTGTTGTTAGATTTTATTTAGAAAAGAAAGTGCAATTCTCGCAGATTTTATAGAGAAACAAAGAGTTTGCCATCATTTCATTAATATCCAAATACTTTTCCCATTAACTAAAATATGGTGTTGAGAAATGGACTAAAAAGCTTTCTAAAAATGTATATTTTATAATCACTATGTAATTACAATGTATTTATTCTACTTTGAATGTGTCCATGACAGGGTGGACATATTTCGCTGTTTGCATATACTTTGTTTGCTTTCAGTTAATTTCTAAAAAGTGTGGGAGCTTGACCATCATGCATTTCTAATAGCATAACATCTACTTAATACAATAAATATGAAGTTACATGGTAAATCTCAGCTTTTTTTTTTGGAAATGGGGAAGTCTCAAAGGCACTTTATAGTGATATTGACTCAAAAACTACTCACTTGTCACATTATACTTTTGTTGAAAGATGATTATCTTTAACAACTACATGAAGTTACTTATATCTCATATGTAGATAAGATATTATATCATCCTATGTATATGCATCAAGTAGCCAGTCAGTATTTTGGAGGACTTTGGTGATGCTTACCAGCGCTAAATAGACATGGAAACACGACCAAACTAATAGAGCAGTCAGTCAAAACGATACTAATCATTAAAGTTCTTAACACAGCCAGCAAACAGAGTGTTACTCAAGTAAGAAAGTAATACTGGAACCCTAAATACTCGATTCAAACTACATTACTGAAAAGGTAATAACTTCACTGATCCATTACTGCCCAAAACTCAGTTACTTTAAAGCAGAAGTAAGTGATATATTTGTGTTAATATAAGTCTTAAATAGTTATATCTTCCGACAGCAATCACTTACATAGAGTGTTTGGTCTGAAACACGGGTCTGTCAGTCACTCTGCTCTGCTCTGAGCCGAAGAGAAAACATTTATCGTATCCTACAGTTTTTATCCAATGAGGAGAGAGAACGGCATGCAGGGCTGTGTGTGCAGCCAAGGAACGCCGTGAATGTGGCGACGTAGCGACGAGGACTGTTATGGTGCGTTCAAGGAAACTCGTATTTTTCCGACCGTGAAGTGGTACCAGTTCGATCTGGTACGAGTTCACCGGTCGGAAGTTACGAGTGGCCGTTATAGTGACTTTCACCAGTAAAACAGGTCGGAAAAACACGAGTGGGTTGCCTGGAACGCTACAAAGTCGTAAGTTGTGACTTGAAGCTGTAATTTACGATTTCAAAAGCCTGCCTGGAACGCAGCATTAGCGAAAACGACCGGACCACTTACTTCTGCTTTAATGATCAATATCTACTTTTGGACTCTCTTTTACCTCTGTTTTTGGTCTTTACCAAAAACAGACCACTACCCAATATATTTACCAACTACTACTACTACTTTTTTTTGCAGCCTTTTAGCTGAAACAGCTTCCCATTGTACAACACTATGAGTGCAGCGAGGGTTGTCCATGGACAACTAAACAATGAGCTGAAAATTACAACTGCACAAAGTGATGTTAAATGACCCATTTCACATATGTCATATCGTTATTAAAAATGTTGATTGCAGCCAGAGGGGAGACTTTGATGTTCACTTAACTGGACAAAAGGCAAATCTGCATGTGAATCTTCACTGTCATCGCCCTATGTCTCACTGTCCAGTCATCAAACAGGATATTGCCCTGAAGTGAGGTGTTATGAGTTTGATAGATGCATTGATTGAAACCACAATCTCCACTTTATGCAGTGTTGGGCAGTAATGAGCACGCTACATTTCACCACACATCCATTATCACTTGATGGCATACATTAAACAAAACTATTTGATTGCTGTTAATGCTTAACAGATCTCCCCTTGGGAGTCCTTCACAGAAGCACAACACTGTTCATTAACTTCTCTGTCACTCCTGTAATTGTGTGTTTTGTGGATTAAATTGCATGCACGGCGGTGCACAAAATCACTGACACGCAGGAAATTGAGGTTGTATAGACACACATACAAGCATGAAGTTCTTGTTCATGGGCACCTAAAATAAACAAACAAATAAATAAAGTTGAAATAACAGTGCCTCGAGAACAGCTCCTTCTTTCCATCAGGCCAACTCCATCACTCTACAGACAGATTGTGAGCAACAACTGTGACACTCCACTCTGTCTATTCTAACCCCCAAATGTGATAATGAAGTTATTCTTGAAGTTTGTCTCAACTCAAATGGAGAACTCTTCAAGCTGAAAATAAAAGACTGCTGCTCATTCAGCCAAGATCGATTTTAGGATCAGTTTTATCCACAGAGTTGCAAAGCCCACTTTGCCTCTATTCTACATTTAGTTCTTTATGTATGATAACTTCCTGGACTAACCAGCTGTCCCTTTAAAAATGCACAATGAGGTGTCAGGTCTTGTCCTTACTCACTTCCTTCATGTTGAAGGAGAAACATACACAGTCTAGTTTACAAAAGCAAGGCCACTTCACAAGGTCTCTGCATTCACTCTATCAGGATGTGATGTGAATGTCAAGATAGTCTGAGTTATAGAATCATGCTGTGTACAGAAAAATAAATCAGTATAAAGTGTTTCATTGGTCCAAGTCTTCCAGCCACGCTGGAGGGCAAAGGCAGATGACAACAACCTTGATGTTAACCTCTCGGACAAATAAGGTTCTTTGTTTGTCTATTCCACTGATTGTGAGGATTTTCTCAATTTCCTGTATTCTAATATACCAAAGGAAATAACAGTTAATTTAAATACATGAACAGATTAATTTGTAATTAAAAATAATCATCAATTTCAGCCCTGCGTTTATATAGTCGGGCTTGTTTCCTATGTGTAAAACCATCCTCTATATTGAGACATACGGCCCTACTACTCCTGCTACCACTAATTTAATAAGAATGGTGAAGTGTTTTTGGCTGCTACTGTAGAAGGTACACACGTCGCAAGAGAAAGGTGAGTTGGCTCGCGTCAGCTTTGTTACTGAAAGCCACTTTTACATTCAGTGTTTTCTCTCAGGCAATCTGGCTTCCACAGTTTCATTACCTTTTATAACAAGCTGCCAGCACCATTTATGTAAATGGCTCATGATTTCATCTTTAGCAAAAAAAAAAGAAGGAAAAACCGCAGACATTTTTTTGCTTTCATTTTCGTTTCAGAAGGAAATTGAAGGGACACTCCAGAATAGCTTTTCTTCCTTCTCAGCTCAACATGAATAGATCCCATAATTTATCAGAATGTATAGCAATTGAAGGCTTCAAATGACAAACAGCAACGGAACAAACCAAGGGCTGTATGATTATGAAGAGGAATGACTCAACGTGAGTTATTTTACATCACAAGGTTATGAATGTCATCATGCGCCTCTCTACTTTGTTTTCTTCACACACAAAAAATGTGTACTTAGATTTTCACAGCAGCTAAAGAACAAACAGGAACATTACAGTAAGTAGAGAGTCAGAAAAGGAAAACATCATGAGGGAAATAATGAAATGAGGGTTGCTTTTTTAAAACTGACCTACAAACTGAAAAGATGCAGACTCCAAATTGAAACCTCTTTCAATTTTTTGTTGGAATATTTTGCTTCTTCATCAAATGTGAAATGAAAGACAGCTAACTTCCACTTATGACTCCAAATGTGTTCATTACAAATTTATAAAGATAACCAGTTTACCGTCATGGGGCTCACCACTAACCCCAACCCCCTAAACCACTGATCCTAACCCAAGCCACATGGACTTGGTCCTGGCTGTGGCACTCTTTCCAGCTGCCCTGTTCTTTCAGAATAAAATAACTTAAAAAACAAAACAAAAAACTATTTACAATCAGACTATGAAAACCATCACATAATATACAAGAACTACAGCCGAGCTGGTCTGATGATAATCTACTTTCTGTAGAGTTTGAAATAAAATCTACTTTCTGTTGCTTGAGTAATTCACATAGCTTTTCACGAGCTTAGTTATAGTAAATAAACTGCCTTCAGACAGCAAAATGCCCAGTCTTGTTCATCGGAGAATGGACACACACATTTTAAGGGCTACAAAAAATGCAGATGAACAGCTGTTGTTAAGCTTCTTTTGCAGAAAAAAAAAAATCAAACATACACAAATCAATTACAGTCTGAAACGCAAGGGAGCTTTAAACCTTCAGCTGATGAAACCTGAAAGAACATGCTGTTCTCAAATCTCATTATTAAAAGCTACCGTCTCTGATTAAGAATCTTACTGTTTAACAGACGACCTGAATCAGGTGCAGTTTGATGTCTACTGGACAGCCTCCTGTCTCCGTCTGCTTAGTCACAGAGCAAGATTGATCCCTCTTTTTTTTTCTTGCTTCTGAAGAAACTGCCAGCTTTAAGCACCATTTCCCATTTTCATCTGAGGCAAATGATTACAGTAAGCCATGAACTGTGGCTCAAGGCTCCTCTGATATTCAAGACTGACTGACACTGACAGGCTGAGTTCCCAGCAGATGAACCTCATCGACTCCTGGAAGCATCAGCGATCACGGCCGTGACAGCACTGAAAAGGCAGCAGAAAGGACTGGAAATGAGAAACGGTGCAGGGGTGGATAGAAGCCTAAAAATATACACGGGTCACTTTTTTTTTTTTTTTTTTAAGTCAATGAACATAAACAAAGATTTATTATTCATCAAGCATGAATGTCCTTATTTGATACTGTCGAGCGGTTCACAGGAATGAAAAGATTTGCAGAGGCAGATTTCCAGTCAGCGGCGTGGGAGGACGTGAACTCTAGATGGCAGTCTTTGTGTGAAGAGTTTGAAACCCCTCTGACGTGAAACAGTTCTATTTTCAGGTAAGCGCTGCTAAACTGAAGTTTAACCAACACTAATTACTGTAATTGCAATTGTTTACTTTTGTTATGTGATGCTGATTGAAACTGAGTTCGCCTCCCTCGGAAACTGCATCAGGCTCCAATTGTCGTCAGCTTCCAAATCACTAACACTGCTTCCTGTGGAATGTAAAACACTCCGGATCGGCTCAGTCTCACTGCAGCCTTGTGAGGTGGCTGGCTGCGCCTCGGATCAGTCACAGGTAACCTTGGCACTAAAGAATGCCTGAAGTGACACTCTGATTACCTGTGAGGGATGAGGAGCTAATTTTGCTTTCCACCCCTCTCTCTGCTCTCACCTCTTGGCGAGGATTACCCCTTCCAATGTTGCTTCATGATTCTAATCCATATCTAGCTCTCCCACCTTCTTTGGTTTGGCACCTCTTAGAGGGAAATAACGTCCAGTCACAGCATGACCTCCAATCACACTTTGTGCGTAGCAGTGTGCCTGTGCCTGTGGCAGCTGTGAGCCAGTCTCTGCAAAAGGATTTCCCCCCTCTTGGATTGTTTTATTTGAATAATTTAGTTTCACAAGAAGAAAGGAGGTGTTACACAAAGTTTGTGCAGCAAAGCCACTTTGCTGTTATGTTAATTGTCCTGCACTCCTACTCTAAACCCACAATGTAGAGTCACTGCATGACTGCATCAGCTCCAAAAATGCAGGTTAAATTTAAGAATAAAGATGAACTGATTCAGATTTTTTCTCAGACTTCAATATTGGTACATCTACTTGACAGATGAAAAATTATTTTAAAGATAGACTAGAATATTCTCTTCAGACCACCACACATACTCTATTGAAGTACATTTACTTTGGCATTGCACTATTTTTCTTTTCTTATTTTCTATCTATCTGTATACAGTATATGACTTTTACTGCATTCCGCCTAAGAAAATATTGACTCCACAACATTTCTTTTACTTTGAAGCAGCTTTTTATTCTATAGGTCCAGATCATTCAGTCTGTCGTTTCACAGTCATTAGGTTCTGTAAATACACTGTGGAACAATCCAACACTGCATTGAAAAATTCATTTTGAGTACTTAAGTAATTTTAAGAGCCAGAACTCAAGTGAAAACAACTTTCACTTGTGGTGGTATAATATCTGACCAGAAGTATCGATATTTTGATACGTTAGAGATAATAGAGTTGGGTATTTGTCCACCTCTGGGCTCTGTGCAGAGTCAGAGATGCATCATTCCTTATGAAGTTTCAAACAGATCAAAACCTGCCAAATAAATGACTATACCTGCAGTCAGCTAAAATCTTCTCATTTTTATTAGCGTTGAAAATAACTGCATCTGCAGTTATGCCCACGGCTCTACGAGGTTGCTGTTATAATGCTCACTATCCAAACAACATGTTTACAATGCAAACACTCTGATGTCAAGAAGCAATATGTTTACCATCCTCACTGCATTACTTTAGTGTACTAACGTTTGAAGAATTAGCTCCAAACATGCAGCTAAGGCCAAAAAATGCAATTTGCATTCCAGGTATTGGTCATAAACCAACAGGACAAATTAAAATGTTCACTTGATGTTTCTTGATGAAAAAGCCTGGTTACAATTCATCCTGACGGTGTCGTTAATGTTTCCTCCAAATATAACGGTAATCTGTCTCAAAGTTGCTGAGACATTTTACTCAGAGCCGCAAAATGTCAGCTAAACCTCACGGTGGCACTGGAGAAAAAGTCAGGGTGGACTCAGCGACAGAAAGATTAACACTGCCATCAAAAATATCCATGTGCTGCTTTTTTTTCTTATGATATTACTATTAATGGTAATCTATATTTACATTTTAAAATTGATGTCACAAAGTGCTTGATAGTCAGCAGAAATGGAATCAATAGGTTACTGATGTAGTGTGTACTCTAATATGGATAATGTACAGTATATCAGAAATTAATATCCTGTTGATTACATCTGTTCACCTTTCATACCATCCTTCATTGCTGCACCATTATGACTTGTCTGTGTAATCATTTCTTCTCGTCCTTTGACCAGTCTCCCATCTTTTATTCATAGTGCCCACAGTTAATTGACAGACACAAAGTCAGACAGAAACTGAAACTGGACACAAAGAAATGAAAATTGAACGTACTTCGGCAAGAAAAGGACAGAGAGACAGGGGAATCATCTGCATTTCTCTCACAACTTCTCTCAGTGAAGTGTCTCGGCGTAGCCGAACCTACTTGTGGCGGCATGTCCACCTCTCAGGTCTTGAGCAGGTGTGGGCCCTGCGTTTGTCATTCATGTCCACACATGTCCCCATGATAAATGGTAAGGGCGGAAAGGAGGTTAGGTGAAGATAAAGCAGCATCACACTTATTTGTATTCTGTTCATACAAACATGCAGCCCTTATAGAAAACGACATCTAACAAAAAAAGGGGAAACAATATTACTGTTAGTATAGAAAGGAGTGTATATAGCCCTCACCCTCTTGAGAAAGGTTTGGCAAGTTTTAAGAATAATGCCATTTAAAAAAAAAAAAAAAAAGCCCAGAGGCGCATGGGAGCAAAAAAAAAGAAAGCTTAGGAGGCAAATGTAGGAATACAAATATTAGGCACTGCTGATCTGCTTTATTTATGAGAGCTTAAACTTAAGTTTCAATCCACTGGAAAAATCAATAACTGAAGACTACCCTGTATAGTCAATCTCACTTAACAGAAAGAGCCATAGTGTGGCCTATTCCTGATGGCCTGGGGCTGTTTACCAGACTAAGAGCAAAGGGAAGTGTATATACAAGATGGAAATTAAGCAAAGTACCATACTTAAAAATACAAAATGAAAACACGGAGTAAACAGTGTGAAAAGTGACTGATTGGCTGCTTCGTCCCTGCAGGCACGTAGCTGGTCGTCAGTGTCGTTAGATGTTGATATTTGGTTAAAAGTATGGTGATGTCAGGTGACCAAAATCCAATGTCATGATAATAAAAACATGTAGAGCCAGCGTCTATTGAATGTAGAATAAAGACAAAAGCTGACATTCATATCCTAAGTGACCGAAACACAACTTAATGTTTCATGCAACCAGGATGTTGACAAAAACACAGACATTAAAGTTCTGAGCTAAGCTCCACGTCTGCTAAATGTCCTCTAAATGTCACAGTGTCCATCAGACAACATTGGAGATTGACGTCAACACAGTCTTTATGTTATTAGAGTGCAACGTCTTGTTGTGTTTTATGGCTGTTTAACAGTTACCAAGGCAAAAACAATCATATGTAAAAGAGATGGATTTTTTTCATTTTAAAGATGTATGTTACTGTATGTTGGATTTTTTCCCTCACATTTACATCGTTTCATCATTATTTTACCCAGAAGAGTCTGTGAGACTGGATAGTGTAAAATAAACCTGCGTATGTGGACTGTCTAGACTGTGACAGGGATTAAAAACAACTCTCTGTGAGCCACAAATTGATACACAAAGCAACTGAAAGGCAATTCACGGGTGGAGCAACATCACATGTGGATAAAATCCTGAAGATTTAAAACTTGAAAACAGAACAACAAAGGCAAAACACATTTCAGTTTCTCGTGCAGGAATGATCCTTGTCAGGTGAAATCCGCTTTTAAACTGTTAAAGCACGGGTTAAATTTGAGGCAGCAGCCATTCTGGATTTGGTTAATTTCTTGAACGATAACACTTAAGTAAAAATGCAGCACAGAAATGAATGAATAAGATTTACCAAAGCTATGCATTTGTGACCAAAAACTGAAACAGAAGTGGGTTTAAGAGCAATGTTATCAGATGTATAGGGCAGAAAATGATGCAAAATGACTGAGAACAAGTGGAACATGTTCATTACCACCCATGTTACGAGTTCAGAGTTAGCTGATAACACAAGGTATCTGGTCAGAGCTATGGATTACAGGTTGAGAAATGCAGGAATAAGCAGCAGTTTTGAAGTAAGACAGGTCACACTTGGTGTTAAAGCCTGTTACTGTAACACTAAGCCATAGCCTGTATTGCTAAGGCTCTGCATTTGACCTCTGATTTGGAACTGGTGACCGCTGATAGAGGAGGCAGACTTGGTAGCATACGATACAATACGATACGATAAGATTCCATACAATACAAATGTATTAATCCCCAAAGGGAAATTCAATTGTCTTGCAGCTCATCTACCATTTGCAGAAGAATTAAAAAGCCTGATGTCTGTAGGTACAAAGGATCTTTTATATCTCTCCGTCCTACAGTGAAGAGAGAGGAGCTGTCCACCACCACTGTCTTTTTTTTGGTCCATCAATGTTCTATGAAGGCCTCTTGAACATCTTTAGTGTGCATCTCTCCACCACATCCTCCAGTGAATCCATCAGTAGTTGACAAAATATGACAAAAACATACAAAAACACAGCAAAAATAAAGCAAATGTTGAGTAAAAATTCAGAGCTACCAGACTTTGCTGTTACCAATTGAGTGGATGTTCTGGAATGTTTCTGTTTTATCACCTTGATCCAGATAGTATGGTTTGAAAAAAGAAAAGGGATGATGCTTAAACATTCACCTCTAAACAGTAATTTCACAGCTGCAGTCAGTACAAAATGAAGGACGTGTCAGCACACACACTAGAATAATCTTGTATTTTATTATCAGACAACACATTTCAGTGTGAGAGCGCCACCAGCATCAGAGATAGCAGTAACCCCGACACATCTGAGGCTGCCTCCTGATTGCTTGATTGTCTGATGAGTTGCAACTGTGAATGCGTTGCATTACGGGGAGGGCAAACCAGTGTTTTTGATTTGAAACGTCTATTTTCTTACTGTTTGTTGACTGTTGTTCTCATGACATGCAGCCACTCCTCCTCGTGTGGCTCATTCAACAGATGCACCTCATCAAACAATCAGCAATCAAAGCTGTGTACACAGGTGTCCGACTAACCACTATCTCTTATGCCGATGATGCCAACTTCCGTTATTCTGGCGTGAGTGCTGACATTTACTGCTCCTAATAATTTCACAGGTTTACAGGAGCGATCTAAATAGTGAGGTGCAAATATTTCAACTGTTAATTACATTGTCTACTTGATTTAGACAGAGGAAGCCTGTCTGTAAACCACAGACTGTAAGGGTAGAACTAAAAAATTGGAGCAAATGTTACATGTTCCTTTTAGTTAAAGCAGAAGTAAGCCGAATGTTTGTGTTAATATACAGTAAGTCTTAAATAGTTATATCTTCCGACAGCAATCACTTGTATAGAGTGTTTGGTCTGAAACACGGGTCTGTCAGTCACTCTGCTCTGCTGTAAGCCGAGGAGAAAACTTTCCTTGTATCCTACAACCTTTATCCAATGAGGAGAGAGAACGTCATAAAGGGGCGGTCCTCTCTGTGTGTGCAGCCAAGGGATGCGCGTGAATGTGGTGACGTAGGGACGAGGGCGGGGACTGCTAACTCCATCGGCTGACAAGAAGTTAGCCAAAACGACCGGATCGCTTACTTCTGCTTTAAAGCTGTTCAAAGATGCAACGTGAATTTCTATAAATAACATATATGTGCATATAAAATAAAAGCATATGTATGTAAAAACAAACAAATAAATGAAACCTAGAAATTGGAACAATTTCATATATTGAAATTTATATCTAGACAATATGCTTACAGTATATTGTAGATATGTTACATAATATATCCATCCAAAAGCCTGTGTACAATATACTATGTAGAGTCTGAGACCACTTTCCCAGAATGTGAAGATAGACAAATTTGAAATATATGCATATGCAGTTTAATACGGATTTAGAATGAAAGTGCTATGTTATATTCTCATATACCCAGATGTACATAATGTGATTTATTATGATACGTTACATTTATGGCACTGTCACTCTTCCAACAAAAGCATTGATATCATATATCACATTTTTGTACAAGCTAATCTAGGTTTATTATATTTTTTGACCTTCACACTTTACACTCACAGCAAACTGTGGTTCAACATTAGCAAGAGTAAATTTCATTTGAGTGCTTCAATGCAAATTGCAAAGCTTTGTTTGTGTTCATCTTGTATATGGTATTAGGGGCAGGCGCACTAAAGATGGATGAGAAAACTTTATTTTCAGTGGAGGGTCTAAACATCAAACCTGTAATATTCAGAGTGTGAGGTGGAGCTCGGGCAGAATTAAAGCCATTGAGACTCCTTGCTGAATTCAGAGCCATCCAGCTTTGCTGAGTGACAGGACTTTGAACATGTTTACAATCCAATTTGCCTGTAGTCTTTGAGTCGGAGGAAATGGCAGTGGAATTCAAATAAAAAAAGGTAAAGGAAGAAAGGGTAAACTGTCTTTCTTCAACTGAAGAAACTTTCAAGGAACTTGGCAAAGAGACAAGAAATTAGTCAAGTGTCCAAAATGCACAAATTAACATAAAAGAGTCAGTCTTTACCAGCGTTGAATGAAGAAGCCAAATGTGATGCTGCAGGATTTCTTTCCCTTGCAGGACAGTGGAAGAAGGGCACTTTTTTTTTCAAATGGTAGTTTGTGACCTATGTGGATGGTTGCAATGCTTCAGTCATGCTCGTGTGGTTCTGCCTGCCTGGATGCTGATGCATGTTTTCCCAGAGTAAATCAAAAAAGACACCAACATTGTTGCCCATCGTTTCTGACTCAAACAAACAGCTTCTAAACAGAGGGAGTCAGGCGAGGGGTCACACAAGGAGAGAAACATGGGCTATTATTGGAGCACTGGAGGGAGACGTCAGTAACACAAACATTTACTGAGGGGATTATACAGTATACCACCGTTGTACAGTCATAGCTGCCTGCACACACACACACACACACACACACACACACACACATGCATGCAAACACAGTCACAAACCGTATCACTCAGGAGGATAGATTCTGACAAGCATGTCTGAAGCCTCTTAACTCTTCAGAAATCTGCTAATAAGTGGAAATGAAGACTTGATTAAAAAATAACTAACCCAAACTTGTTTAAATTGCATGACATGCATGAAATCTCAGAAGGAAGAGTTGGACATTTCACAGAGCTTGGGATATTATTCCACATTATGTAACCAGATAGTTGCAAATACTACAGCTGCAGCTTCTCTCGCTTGCCAGCACCTCTCTGCTGAGTCAAGTGCAGGCTGTCCAATCCAGGCTCAGGAGGGGCCCCCCGTCTTCATCTTACCACTGCCCCCTTGGTGAGATGGAGCCGGTCCTTATCGTGGTGCTACCATGGCGAACATAACCACCTTCTGGCATCTGCTCCGTGCAGCTGCAACAGAGTTTTCCAACAACAACGAAAAAAAAAAAAAAATCTGTTCACACTCTGAAGCTTTTTCAGGATACAGGAAAATCCTGCTTAGAGGTGATAGTGTAAGTCAAAAAATGCCAAACATCCACTGGCTCCAGCTCCTCAAATGTGACAATTTGCTGCTTTTCTCTGTTGTATTTCATTGTAAATTGGATGTGTTTGGCTGTGGAATGGTCTCTTTTGACTGCTCAGAACAACAAAAGGCATTTATCTGACTTTTCATAGGGTAAACCATCACTGTAATGGCTTAATAAAGACAACAGTTGAAAATAACAAGGTATCATCTTCATTTGGACTGAAGATGTGACACTGTGTGTATTTCAGAATTGAAACATTTCCCCCTAGTTTGGGGACCTGAACACTTTTTCATACTTTCTTCTTATCTCATCTTCAACACAGTGACTCTCTTTACGTCACAGTTGGCTCTGACATTGCCTGCAGCAGGTGCCCCCCTAAAATTGAGCCACCATGATGAGAGACCCTATTTCCCCTGACCTCCCTCCTGCTGGACGAAGTGCAAACTCAAATAAACCATCTCATGTGGTAAAAAGAGAATGATTAATGGAACTGAACGTTAGAAATAGAGAGATCAGAGGATGGTGCTGTAAGCCGCTCATGTGAACAGATGTGAGAAAAACCAAAGCAGTGGTAGATGCTACGAAAACCATGGTGTTTGTGTGTGTTTGACGCCTCAATCAGCTGATTACAGAGTAGCAGGAAGCTCCGTCAGCAGGCAGCCTATTGCTTTCATCCTGGACACTTTCTATAAAGATGAGATACATGTATCACATGTATTTGAGTGTTATTCATAATGTGTATATAAGCTAATCACTTAAGTGACCAGTGTTATGATTTTAATAACCACATTTAGACCAGAAACTTTGACTTGAGAAACAGAATGTTCTTAAATGACAACATGTTGTCATGATATCATCATAATATGATTTCACTAAAAGTCAGTAAACAATGATATTACATTCTTGTCCAGCTGTACTTGTTGTAACTGGGGTATGCTTTTTTGGCAGTGTACTGTATCCCAGCACTCTCAGTACATCCACTCACACACAAATACTTCACACTGGTAGCAGATTGTAAATTATAGGATGTCTGTTGGCTGTTGAAAACTGCACAGATTGCAGAGTACTCCCAGTTACTGACTTAACTGACCCCCCCCCAATCCCAAATCCTAAACATTCAAAAGACTCAATCACTCCAGACGAAGCTGATGCTGGAGACAGATATGCACGCTATCTGCGTGACCGCATTTTACAGGTCAGACCACAATAACTGATAAACTCATCCCAATCCCATTGTGCGCCAAGTAAGTTTGTCCAAGTCAAGTCCCATTTCGGAGCTCTAATAACGCAACTCTCTGCTACTCTCCCATATGGAGGAAAAAAAATTAATCATAAGCTGATTTTCAGTTTCACAGCACTAGCAAATGGAAAAATATTTTCTCCTATAAAGCTTGCGATGTCACACTCATAGATCAACATGGCAGGTATTACAAACTTCCCCTCTTGCATGAAGATGAGCAATTACTCAGTGCATAATAAGAGACGTTATGTTGACTGTGTGTCTGTTTCCTGGCTGCTCTCAGTCTCATATTTTTTGGGATGCAAGTGCAAATGGAAGGATTGCATTGCAAAAAGCCGTCACATTCATCACCTTCACGCATTCTCGCAACCCCTGTCACCAAGCCACTCTGAGCACCCCAGTCCACATCAGAATACAAAAACACATAGTACAACACAGAGGTGGGAGGTTCTCCGTTGGCAGCTTCCTGCGCTGTGGTGGTTTGAGAGGTCAGATAACAGATTAAGTAGCAGGAGATAATGAAGCCACTCATTACCGTCTTATATCCGCCACATGTTTTAGGCTAAAGTTCAGTGTTCATAATTACAATTCCAAGATAATGAGTGATTTTGAAATGTGAGAGCACTGATGTGACCTCAAGATTATGTAGCCCCTTCCCTAGTTCCCTTCCCTTGCCTTCCTATCAAAAAAGGTTTTCACACAAGGTTTGAGCCCCAAAACATGCACCACTCACTCACAAGTTATTGAATTTCTGAATTTCCCTGAGGGGTCAAAATCAGATGTATGGGGAAGGAAAACAATTTCAAAAGTCTGAAGCACTCTAGAAAAACAAACACAGAAAATGGCTGGAACTCTTGACACAAAAGATGAAACCAAACTGGAAAGTAACACAGGGAGACGGGGAGAAGGTAAACACTGGGTAGACGATGAGACACAGGTGGAAGACATCAGGGCGGGACAGGTAATCACACAGGTGGGAAAGCAAACAAAGATCAGGAAGTGAAGGGATCGAAACAAGACAGTGGCTGTGTCCGAAATCACTCACTACTCGCTATGTAGTGCACTATGACCATGTCATTTTGTAGTGGTGTCCGAATGTACTGTTTACCATATAGTGCACTGATTGCATCCCACAATTCACAATGAAATGCAGTGGACATCCGAAGGTCACTAACCAAAGCAAGATATCCCATTATGCATTGCGGTCACAGATCACGGCTATGATCGCGGCCGGCATTGATCCGGAATGTTTTCAAGTTCACTATATAGAATTCCCTATATAGTGAGGGAGTAGTGAATGAGTGAGTGGACACAGCCAGTAAGTGACCAGAATAAAACAGGAAGTATATAGGCATATAAATGAACTGGGCCTAACAATAGTGTCTGATATTCTATTCTACCTGATTATACATTGACAGACAAGTGGATTATTTCTTTGGGGGTAGGTATTATCTCTGTGGCTGTCCAGCAGTATTTCATTTTGTACACACTCCAGTGGAAATTAGTAGTTTTTGTTTTTACTGTCTCAAGTGTTTTCCCTCAGAAGAGAAGGAGGTCAGACGCTGACCCACTTGCTAAATCCTGGCAAGTGTGTGTGCCTGATTTTTTTTTTTTTTCCAGGTAATGCAGGTCTCATAAAATAATCTGCTCACAGCTCATGACTGTTGAGGCAGAGTACACAGTTCTACCCGGCTGCTTCCTGTGTTGAGCACTGGCCTTTTGTCAAACCACACCGTAATTGAAAAGGAAAAGCTGCTCCAGAAAGGCAAAATTCAGATCCTTAGAATTTTTGAAGCTGGTCCTATGAAAGTTGGTGTTTTATCTTAGTTCTTCTTGATTGTTAAGCAGCAGCAAACAAAGATGAAGCATCAGTTCTCTGTCCTCATTCATTCTTTAGAAAAACAAAAATCCTACATCTTCTGCATAAGCATGGAACTTACTCAGTCCCAATTTGTGGTGAACTCATTTGAGTAATTATCAACAATGCACACTTGTCAGCTCAGCAGGTTTGAGTTCTGCCGTTGCAGCTAAATGAAATGTTACAGTACCTCTCCAAAAGTGGAGAACATCCTTTCTGAGCTTGTCCACTACATGACAGACAACATGACGTTAAACCCTTTGAATTACAGTCCCACCCTTTCAGCAAAGTGAAAAATCCATGGCTCAACGCCTCTCCGTGTGGCAGCTGACAAGAAAATATGTAATGACAGTCATGTCTCCTAAGCTGTGGTTGTGACATCCACAGTGCACTTGCCCTGAACAAGGCTTATGGGGTAGTGGGGTAGCAATACAAACAGCACCAACCTACACATGTGAACTGTTTAAAGCTGTATTTCCCCATTTGTGTCTTTCATGGAGCTGAGGTTAAGTAAAAATGTATTCAAACAGAATTGTTTGAGCACCTGTAACTCCTTTGACTGATGCGTCTAATTCAGTCTGAATGTACCTTTGGTTCTTTCCAGCAAACAAATATATCCAGCGGAAATTAGAAATGAGATGTTTGTATAATTTAAGTGTAGGGTTGTGCTGGTAGAGGGATTCGTGTTTTTTCTGCAATAAAGTGCTACAAGAGCATTTCACAGTTACAATTTCACAATTATCACTCACATGAAGTATTGCAGTAATAGCGGATGGATCAGAGATTGGACAAAACTCAAAGGCTGTTTCAATACTAAATTAGGCCAGATTCATTATGCTGGCTAGAAGAGGGTTTTTTGTTCCAGGTAATGGTACAGTTCCAGTTCAGCTGTGACGTGGCCCTCGTGTAGAGGTGTCTCTTTGTTTACGTGGAAGTTAATGTTTGGGTGTACCACCAGCGCGCATTTGTGTAGGGTGTTTTTTGTGTGATTAATGGATTAGCGACGGTTCGAGATGGTGCTGTCATATTAGATTATATGGAGTGACAAGCTTCACTGCTTCATCTCATAGATCATATCAGAACAAACCTCTCACACTGCTGCCAATTTTATGCATCAGTGCAAGTGCTCCTCAAAGCTGTAGGCATGTTAAGTTTGCGTGTGTGTGTGTGTGTGTGTGTGTGTGAACATGGTTGATATCACTTAGCCATGGTTCATGGGGCTACCATATCTACAGCTGTGTTGAAGTGCGGCCACTTAGAGATCATCAGAGCCATAATTAAGCCATGTTAAGCGTTTTTCTCAAGGTCGAATGGACATGGAGGAGAAACTGACTCAGACACTATGATATTTGTTGAAGAAGTACTTGATTATATCCACTTATGCTGATCACCGCTGATTCTGTGCGTCAATCACACGTCATCACTCATTTTTCCAATAAAGTCAAATTTGTATTGTTTGCCATAGAAAGAGCTCTGTTGTTCTAAACCCTCCAGCAGCCGATGAAATAAAACTCAACGTCCTATACAGTATGACATCATCAACAGAAACTCTGTGTGACTGTATCTTGAATCATCTGTGTAAACACAGGTCACTTTACAGTTTGCTTTGGACAACAAGACTCACTGAGGATAGACTTCCCTTTATATGAATTTTATTTTATTTTTTTAAAACATCATCCTCAAAGTGCAGAAGTTTTTTTTTTTTCTTTTGCTGACAGGCTCCCCTTACAGTTGTGTTATTCCCTTTTACAGGACTGTTGTAACAACACAAGTTGTGTAATCAGCCCCACTCACGGGAGCAGGACACTATTGACCAGCCTACTGTATGTAGCCAGCAAAGATAACAAGGTGTATGCGAACAGCAAAGACTTCATTCACTAGTCCAGCAACAAAATGGCATGCAAGTGTCAGTCTAGCATCCTGTCTTTTCTCTGAGCTTTCACCAAAGAGTAAAAGCCAATCCAAGATTATTCTCTCTTCCTGTCTTCTTCCGACACATCTACTTATGTCTATAGTCTCTCTTCGGCACCTCTGCCAGCAGAAACATACAGTACTGAGAACAGTGAACTAGCTTCTTAAGGCTAGGTAAGAGGTATTGATGTTGATGTGTGATGTGTTGCTGTGAAGTGATCTCAAGAGAGGGTGCCAAAGTTACAGAGTGCAATACCAGACCTGCAAGTAGTGCTGTGTCAATGGGCCATTCTCCCTTTTACAAGTCGACAAAACATCCAAATGATTTTGAAACTATAATTTTGTAATGTTGTATAGTGTTGCTTAAAAATGACTGAAGCCAGAGACTGGCCAAAAGATTAAGGGGCAGATGGAAGCTATGAAAACATAACATCCTTGCTGAAGGTTATGTTCAATTGTATATTCATCCATCAGACATCACAACCCTGGATTGAAAAGGCATTATTCACAGATATTTACAATGTGTTCATGCTGCATTGACTAAATAACTCTACAAGGGTGAATATATTTGCCTTATGTGTTTCTCTGCATCACATATTCTTTAGCAGCCACAAATCCACTGTAAATAAGTGGGCCTTGAGGTTTACACAGGCAAAACAGCATGTCATCTACTATTTGTAGATGTCAGTGTTGAAATAATGGCTGGCAAAGAGGCAGAGTGTGGATATTGTGCTGTATGATGCACCTATGGATCTCAGGTCTCTGCAATCGACCATGTCCATGTCACCAACGGGTTTATAAACTGTATTTGTACTCTAGCACTTGAATAGCCTCCCTAACACTCATACTTATTAATCAAATCAGCAGCTGACACAGATCACTGAGAAACAAAACTGTAAACATTGCAATTTTGTCCAGCTTTTTGGCTTTTGATTGAAGGTACCGTGTCCCCCTACTTGGCAACATCACGCCTGTCAACAGTCCTTTAAATTGAAGAACTTTCCTAAGGGCGCATTCACACTGTCCTCCTTTGGTCCGCTTTAAACGGACCAGAGTTCGTTTGCTCGGATAGTCCGGTTCGTTTGGGCAGGTGTGAAAGCTCATACGAACTCTGGTGCGGATCAAACAAACGAACTCTGGTCCGCTTGAAAACGGGGGTCTCGGTCCGTTTGCAAGTGAACCCTGGTTCGGTTCGTATGCAGTGTGAAAGCTCAGCGGACTAAACACCATAGGCGGCCTTACCTATGTTTCAACCGTTATCATACACACACACAGGCCTACATCCACCACACACACAAACAGCTCTGTCCACCGTGCGGTCACACACTCGACCCCTGATCCGCTCTACAACCACTGATGCGCGTGTCATGCCACACCGCGACTGTAGCCTACTAGTCGCTCCTAATTAACAATAACGGCAGGAAATATCAATAACAACGTAGGCTATTACCTTTGAAAACGGCCCGCAAACTATCAATAGACCCTCGTTTACCTTCTCCCAGTATTATTCCTTTTCTCTTAGCGTTTCTAATGTCCTTTTGTTTTTCCTGCTTTCCTCCTGACGTGCGCCCAGTTGCGTAACCTGATGATTGACGTCTGTCAATCACTTTCCTCCTCTTTTCTTTTTTTCCTCGGGTTAAAATGCCTCCAACGCGATCTATGAGTAGGCTACGTCCTAACTTAACAGAGAAATAAAACACAGCGAGAGCACAGCTAAAATGTGATATTATTCGCAGCTTATTTACAGATTTTAATAATGGAGGAGACAGCTGTCTGTTTGCTGCTCCAGCACCGCAGCACCGACAGGACCAGCACCTGTACGTCTGTCTGTCTGTCTGTCTGTCCGCATGTCTCGTCCTTTCCTTGTCCGTGGTGCTGAAATAACGCGGAGCACTTTGCTCTCATTACTTTTGTTGCCAATTTAAATTCAGAATATTGTTAAAGCCTGTAGTTTGTCTGAAAATGTACATGATTTTGCTTTTTGATGAAAGTCCTCGTTTTTTCTGCTAAGTCCTGGTTTCTTGCCCTGATAGTGATTTTAACACTCAATGTGTTGTGCGTACCTGGGATGCATGGATAGTGCGTTTACTGCGTCCTTTCAGGGTTTAAAGCATCAGCGACACATGGGCACATGGCTGGAAAATCATTTGATGTTTAACAGGGCAGGGCCTCATATGAAATATTGAAACGGGCCCCCAGCTGTCTAAGGCCGCCACTGCTAAACACATACGTAATGCATAGGTTATTTTATTGTTAGGTTACATATCTTGTCCGCCGTCTGTGTAGCAACAACGCCAACAACTCGACATCTCTCATCAGTCTCCGTCTTTTCCTCTGGTACCGTTTCTCCGTCCTCAGTGCAGTAGTAAGAGCGAAATGCGCTCTGCTTCGCTGCCTTACATGGTGGTCGTACAGCACGACTTGCTGAGCCAAGTGCAATTGGTACATAAAAAAAAGAAACAACATCCCCCAAACAGCCAACTTCACATGCTGCTCCATGTTTACTGTTACCCAGCAGGTCTGTCAGTCGCGAGCGGAGTGACGTCGACTTTTGACGCTCAGAAAGTTTGGTGCGCTTGGGGCGCAAGTTTGGTGCGGTTCAGAAGTTGCAGTGTGAACGCGGAACCGAACCAAGTGATAATGCAATAATGTTGCAACTTTCAGCCCCCCAAGCGAACTCGAGTCCACTTGGTTAGGTGTGAAAGCAACCTTACTGTAGGTCTCAGATGTTGTGATTTATCAAATGTGTCTTCTGTGAAATGTAATTTTGGATTCTCAAATGTGATTGTGTTTTCCCTAGAGTGTAGATGGAGTTTGATATACAAAATGCCTTTTTGGCAGTGTACTTGTCCTAAACACAAAACATTCCATTATGAAATGTTGTCTTGTTTTCTGTGATGTTGTGTTGTGTTCTCTGGGAACTCTTCTTGCTCATAGGACGCGTTGCACCGCAGGTCTTCTCCCACCCGCTGTCCATGGCGGTTTTGAAACAGCCGTCAGTTTGGATGCCAGGACAGCCGCAGAGTTTCCCTGTCTTTGTTTCTGACTGTGACAGTCAGGGCCCTATTCATTAGATTTTGACTGGCCATCATGCTACAGTACTGTTTGTGCTTTCATTCGTTGCCAGTGACATTGCATGTTTTGGCTCAGCGCAGCCTGTGTTTCTGTGGAAAAACCAGCGAGATAACTATGGTTTATTTTAGAAACATAGAACATGTCCCTTGTATCAAGTTACAGTTTGTATCTTGCTGTATGTCCACCAAGAGTACACAAGATTCATCTCAAATAAGTTTGGTACTCTATAGTTAAGACTAGGACTGTAACAATATCACATCAATGGAAGTATCCAAAACAACTTAAAATGGCACATGACAACATAATTTTGATGATATCTGATCATAATTTGAAAATAGTCATTGTCAAATGCTTTTTATTGTGTTTTGTCTCTGTTTTTTGGCAAATTAATTAGGCTCAAATTGTGTTTTATTAATACAATATCAATATTTTATGACTTTATAACATCATGATACTGTACCCTCAAATCAGGATATTATTATTGTCTTGTGTCTAACCCCCTAACCCTAACAAGCCAACCCTAACCCCAGATGAGAATCGCCACATGTATAGTAGACAGATTCAGGATGACAGATTTCACTGGCAGCTGTATTTAAGTTGTACCCCAGCTAATACTGATTAAGCAATTACTGAGAAATTATTTTGTTTTGGGGGATTAGATCTCTCAGCAGGAGTCTCATGGCTGTCTGGATTTGTTGACGACTCCTTCAATCAGCAGAGTATCCCCCCCCCTCCCCTCGATCAAATCTAACCATCTAACCATATAAACAGTCACACCCTTGATGTTGAGTGCATCTGGTTGAAATGAAGCGAGGTGTTAGCTCAGGCTGAACACTAAAGTTGGGTATGTATCGGCTATTTGGTGTGAGCTATTTCCAGTACAGAATGAGTGACTCATTTACAGCTGTGTGGCCAGTATCCTCCATCGTATTAATGCAACTGCGTGGGAACATGATGATGAGCCAACAGTCTTGTCACTGTTAGGCTGCTGATTGTGCTAATGCCAATGACATTTTCTCCATCTCCTCCTTCCACCACCACAGTTTCCCTTTTATGTGATATTTCATACAGTTGATTAAACCAAAATCTATCTACATGTACTGTACAGTATATATTCAGCACCAGGAACTAGCTCTTGCGGAGCAAATCTTGTCACTGCTCACATTCAATATGAACATCTTTTCCATCAGATCTAATTCAATTTGCGTCTCTGACTGATATTATTGTGAAATGATATGTTTTTCTTCTACAGCATGGATGTGTTTTCTTAAATGATGATTTTCCTGGAATTCTGTTGTGTTGTTCTGTGAAATACGTTTGTGTTTTCTGACATTTTATTTGTTTTGTAATATGCAGTAATGTTTTCCCGAAAGTTGCTGTCATTTTATTGTTTTCTGAGATGTTATATTATTTTCTAAAACAAAATGTGTTTATTTTTTCCTGCAATTATTTTCCAAAATGTGTTGTCTCGTGTCATCACACAAGTTGTGTAGTCTGCCATGTTATTTTGTTGTTATTGTGTTTTCTCTAATGCTTCCAAGTGTTTTGAATTGTTTTGTGACATGCTGTTGTGTTTTGTGAAAATGTTTTTTAGTTTGTCTTTTCTGAAATTTCACATATTTTTCCTCTAATGTCTGTTTTGGTCTCATTTTTTTTTCGATAATGTGGTTGTCTTTTGTAAAATACTGTGATTTGTGTAATGCCAGTTTATCTTGTCAAATGCTGTTGTCTTCCTGGTTTG
Organism: Trachurus japonicus; assembly: GCF_045865225.1. NCBI lineage: Eukaryota > Metazoa > Chordata > Actinopteri > Carangiformes > Carangidae > Trachurus > Trachurus japonicus. The sequence goes on from NC_140918.1 coordinate 16,958,635, forward strand.
GTTGATTGGTTTTGTAAAATGTTTTCCTTCCAGTTCCTTTTTTCCCCCTCAAGTGTCATTTCTTTTCTTTCATACTGTGTTTCGGGAAGGTAGATCATATATTCATGGTTCCCAAAGGATAAATTCCAGTGATATTGCTCCTTGGCATTTCTTCATCATTAGGTATTCATTATAATTTTCTATTTATTATCATTATTATTTTGTTTTGATCATTTAAAATGAGACAATATAATATAGATCAGAGGTCTTCAACAGGAGGTATGTGACCCCCTAGAGGGGGTTAGGATAATTTTTTGTTGGTTGACAATTTTTTCATTTCCTGGTTTACACTTGAAATAGAAACGTCAGTTTGAATAGCTTGTATGCATGATTATCATGCAACTGACAATGTTGATATTGGCATTGGTATCAGTTAACAAGGTATATTTAAAAATGGCAGTGGGACGGCCATCCTACTCAGTGTACCTTACACATGTTTAAAACATGAATACATGAACCTGTGTATTATTTGAATAACTTGCTGTACTGTATTGTACTGAATGAACAATAAGAAGGTATGTTTACAGTATACAGTACATGGCACTAGGCCCAATTTAATATAAACCACGATTTAGTAGGGAGTCCCTGCTCCATCTCTCCATCAGTCTGTGGGTTCTTGGCCCGGAAAAAATAGACCCCTGCTATAGACAATACATCTTTAAAACTTGCACACTATGAACAGTATGGTCTCACTGACTTTCCTGCCTTACACTGTTTAAGGCAAAACAGAAGCTCATCTGGGACTTAATACTGTACCACAGACCTGTGAAGAGCTGATCACAGTATGTGCAAAGATTTAGCAGTTGATGAAAAAGTAGGCTATCTACATGTAATGTAGCGAAATATTAATAAATGATAAAATATATTTTTGGTCAAGCACAAATTAATCTGTGGCCAAAAATTACACACTACTATTAGCAAAGGGTTAGTGCTGCAGCATTAGCAACAGCTGTTTACTTTGCTTTAAGTTTTGCTGAGAGCTTGAACCATTGTTGCATTAACAAGTCACGGTTATATGAACAACTACTGTAGTAAATGTATGACACATTCAATTTCATTTCACTTGTTTATTTGCATGGGACCCTGCATACATAACATACAATACATTTGCAATAAATATGCCATGATAGAAGATGAATGAGACAACTGCTTTTCTTCTCTTGAGACATGTTTAATGGAAAGCTTGTAATGTTTTTTAGGGTTAAGATTAGCTATGCTAACATTGGCTATGGAGCCAACTGCAGCAGAAATAGGTCCTCAAAAAGTCCTAAACAGTTTCTTTCATAAAGCAGTGGTGACATTCATGGCCTGTGTTCAGACTGTCATTGAAATACCTGTTGTCATTTTCACTTTTTAAAAAGAAAACTTAACTTTACTTTGCTTGCTTTAGTTTAATATGTTAAAATATGATTATGTGCAATATTCTTTAGAGAAATTAGTAATGTGTGATAGCGTGGAGGTTTTTAATTTTTGGAAAATAATTTATTTGGATGGGTGGATGATTTATGCATTCATGCTGATTTGGATGACATCAGAGCCAATCCATGCATCACTAATACAGACAAGTCGAAATAAAACAACTCCCCCCCCCCCCCCCCCCCCCCACCCATAAACAGAACTGCATCTCAGGATATGGAGTTCATACAGTTAGTATGTGTTATAAGTGTATTCAGGATTATGACATCCATCCATGCAAGCATGCATGACCACTGAGGTGAACTAGTGTCCGCACGACCCTGCAGTCGATGTGGTAATGTATGGTAATACCTTTGGAAAAACTCCCATTGCTGTCTGAAAGAGTGGAGAGAGAGTGTTTGTGTACACAACACATTTGGCCCAGACAAGAAATAATTTCCCCAGTTCCCTTGTGTTTGGTGAGCAAGGGAAGTCAGAGAGGTTATATTTGCAAATAGAAATTGATAGAAAAAAATTGCAATAAATAGACAGACAGAAGAAAAACACAGGGCTCCCCCCAGAGACAAAGAAATGTCTGCTGGTCTTCAAGTTGACAGGTGCATAAGGCCCATCTGTAGTTGCTTTTCACATATCACAAATCATTTATCATCTACTTCCTGTTCGTCTCTGTCCGGGTGGAGTAAGTAAGCTACAGCCAGATCTTAAGCATGCTGGTATGAATTTCCTCACCTGAATATGAAGGAGTGCGCGTGCAGAGGAGAGTTGACAGCGACAACGATAGCAGACACTAAACGTTCACCTCACGGGCCTGTCACAAACAGCGAACCACTGCTGACAACTGTTCCATTACTGCTGACTGGAAAAGTAACAGAGAAAACACACATACATTCAGTAGACAGAGAGTTAAAGTGAAGAAAGGCTGTAAACACAAAATGTTTGCCTTGTGTGAAAAGTAAAGCACAGAGCAGGTCCAACAGTTGCATTAGTGACCCGGGAGAGTCACTGTTGGCATCAGTAACACACACACACACACACACACACACACACACTGGATCGTGCTTTGATCAAACACACACTCCAACTTATGCCGGGTCAACCCCCCCCCCACTGTTGTTATTGAGCTATTACAGGAAAGACACAGCATGCTGCTCACTCAATCTCAGTCAATACAGCTTCTCTGTAGAAATGTCATTCACAGAGGATGTTTGTTGTCATGTCAATATATGGATATGGTGGCATTTTCCAGAGCTACACTGTTTACACCGTCTTTCTGAGTGTGTTTTAGATTTGTATTGGAGCCAGCATAGCAATGAACATAATCCCAAATGCTGAGTAGACAGGAAGAGGACGTTGACACAGTGTCCACGCCTGGCGCAGCATGTCTCATTATCTGCTCATTTTGTCAGGAGGGCTGCTGGTGGGGGTGTTGGTAAGAGTGAGACAGCGAGGGGAAGAAAAGAGTAAGGAGGGGTGGAGAGAGAGGAAGTGTGTCTGTGTGTGTGTTGGGGGGAGGAGGGGGGGGGGTAAGAGAGAGAGAGACTCATGGAGAATACAAAAAGGTACAGCCATTAAAATAATTGAGGAGGAAAGGGGAGTGGATGAGGAAATACAGCTGTGCAGGAGAAAAGGGAAGACGAAGGAGATAAACGGCACAGAAACATCACGTAAAGCACAGGGAGGGCAGGGGATGGGAAGAGATGAAAAAAAAAGACACATGAAGACAAATTGCAGCACAGCTCAGTTACCCATGGGAAAACAGTGTGAATATTGATGTGTCTCTTTCTTTCTGTCCTACAATGCCTGCAGTGCCGTGGGGGTCCAAAAGTCCAGTAGTGTGAAAAGTTTGTTTACGTAACCCTAATGGTCACCAAGAGAGAAAGGAAAGAAGAGTCAGCGTGGTGGATGGACAGCATTTGTCTTAAACATTGATGACAGGTTTCAAGTAACTGAAAACAGTCAGCTTGTTGGCTTGGCAACCAGTGAAATTGCATGGTAGCCTATAGTTTGGTCCAATTCAAATGCAGATGAGCTGGACAGACACATTCAAACAAGAGCAACTAAACCTTGGTCAGTGTCTGATATTAGTGTATTTAGGAAGACAGAGATATTGGCTCCCTGATATGACTGCTTCCAGCTGTGTTTCCTTATCCTTTCTCTGTTTTGTAGCTTGCTTGTTTGTTCATTAAAGGGATATTTTAACATTTTGGCAAATTTGCCTATTGTCATAATCCCTATAGTCTTAGGAGTCGGTTCATTACCTTTAATTGTCGGTGCGAGCTGTTTTTAGATCGGCGGGGGAAAGACATGAGCTGCACGGTATTTCCACGTTTCTCTCATCAAATACACAATCCAACAACTCCAAAACACTCTTGTGGACAAGTTGTGACCTGCACATTCACCACACTAGCAGGCAAGCTACTTCAGGGAACGGTCTTTACTTCACGGAGTCAGGAGGACAACTGCGTATATCCAGAATGCATGAGTTACATGGAGTGACACTGCCACCTACTGGCATGATATATGTATGCAGGCAAACACGTATATACCACATATCCCTCTTTTTTTACGAATAATTCCTCTCATGAAATTACAACAGATAGTGAACGTTTAGCTGCGTCAACACTTCAATAGTAACCAATCCTGCATAGTAAGTAATTACGAAATAAAAGAAACAAACCGGAATTAGCTTCTGAAGATCTCAGTATTCCCTAGAATCTGTAAAATACTTTTCAGCGAAACACTTATTTATCACCAACAGTGACACATTTGTACTTTAATAAATTTCCAACTTTCTGTAATCTTGTGCTGTTTGTAAAGAGCTTCACTTGGAAAAATATGTTAATTAGAATTGTCCATAACATCATAAATTGTGAACATGTAATAGTCCATACTTCAAATTGGACACATGTAACAGTCCATACTTAACATCACATTCTGCCCCCTTTTAAAAAGATAGAGGTCAGGTAGCAAAACCTTCCAGCCAAGCAGTCGGCTGAATCTGCCTGCGACTCCGCTGGAGCCTAGGAGGTGGTTGAGCAGGCGGGGGCGTCTGAGGAGGCACATAAACATCATCAGGCTGTACACAGGTACTGGTTGTGTGCACCTCAGGGGAGGGGAAACTTGCAGGGGACAGGTGTATGGCGTTCCATACTTTACCATCAGAAAGTTCGTAGGTTGCCGGGCCTTTCTGAGCAACAACACAGAGGGGCTGTGTGAACTTGGTGTGTCCTTTCTTTATGATTCCTGGCTTCCTGATCCGAACATAGGAACCACACTGAAACTTTGGAGACTGTGCACCACGACGTTCATCCACATAGCACTTTACCTTGGCTTGTTTCAGAGTCACAGTGTCTCTCACAGCTTCAGGCTGAACGGATGCACGAGGCGAAGCAATGCCTTTGATGTTCAACTTGGTGCGGAATGGGCGTCCATGTAGAAGTTCAGCAGGGGAGACTTGAGTCAGTGCATGGGGAGTTGCTCGATAAGTGAGGAGAAAGTCTGTGACAAAGGGCTTCCATGGCCGACCTTCAATGTCAGCTGTTTGTAGACAGTCCTTTAATACTCTGTTCCATCTCTCCACTTCTCCATTACTTTGCGGATAGTAAATGGAGCTGCGGCAGTGTGTAATGTCCTGAGCTGCTAAGAAGGCCTCAAACTCAGCAGACACAAATGACGGGCCGTTATCAGTTACAAGTTCAAGGGGGTTGCCTTCACGGCTGAAAACAGCAGACAAGAATGCAATGACAGCGGACGTAACATCTGATGTAAACGCCACTTCAGGCCATTTACTATAGTCCACTAATGTGATGGCAAAACGGCAGTCAGGTGGAGCAGAGTGGAATGGGCCCACAATATCCATGGCAAGTTTTTCCCAGGCTGCATTGGGAAAGGGCACCGGTTGCAGTGGGGCAGCTCTGGTTATGGCAGTTTTGTCATGTTGGGAGCAGGTGGTGCATGACTTAATGGCAGCTTCCACATCAGAGTCCATACCAGGCCACCAATAGAGCTCCCTAAGTCTTTGTTTTGTCCTCACCATGCCTTGGTGAGTGTCATGGGCAAGCTGTATGAGTTGCGGCTGAAGAGTCTGGGGAATCACAACTCGGTGAGTACCTCTAACCAAAATTTCATCAAGTTCAGCCAGCTCAGTCTGTACACGGTAGAAGGGCAGAAAGGCAGGATCAAGGCCTTTAGCTGTACGGGGCCAACCATTTCTTTGATGAGCCATAACCTGCTGCAGCACTGGGCAATCTTGGTAGGCAGTATGTAGCTGCTCTGTAGTAACAGCTGCAAGGTCCACAGACACCATGGCTATGATGTCCTCATCCTGCTCTTGTGGGTCAGAAGATGGCAGGGGCAAGCGAGACAAACAGTCTGCTATGACGTTGTCACGTCCTGGCTTGTATTCCACGGTGTAGTTAAAGCACATGAGGCGAGCAGACCATCTCGAAATCCTCATACCTGCCCTTCCGAAACCTTTGGTGGACAGCAGGGCAGTAAGTGGGCTATGGTCTGTACGCAGGGAGAAGTGTCTCCCCCAAAGGTAAGTGCGCCAACGCTCAGCTGACCACACACAAGCCAGAGCCTCTTTCTCTATGATAGAGTATTTTCTCTCACAGTCAGTAAGGGACCTGGATGCGAACGCAACAGTCTTTTCAGTGTCACCGTGTAGCTGGGTGAGCACTGCACCAATGCCGTAGTCACAGGCGTCTGTAGTGACAAGTGTAGGGAGAGCAGGATCGAACAGGGTAAGTGCTGGGCTTGTAGCAATCAGTTCTTTGAGGTGAGAAAAAGCCTTCTGAGCAGCATCAGTCCATTTAAATTCTGCATTTTTCCTCAGCAGAGCACGAAGAGGTTCCACAACAGAGGCGTAGCAGGGGATGAACTTTGAATACCACCCTGTGAGGCCCAGGAAGGACTGTAGGGCCGTGGCATCACGAGGGGGAGGAGTAACATGGTCTGGGTTGGGACGGATGCCTGAAGCAGAAACAACATGGCCCAAAAATGAAAGTTCATTTTTCCTGAACAGGCACCTCTCCACATTTAATTTCAGTCCACTGTTGTTCAGTCGGTGCAGTACCTCTTTGAGTCGTGTCTCATGCAGCATAGGAGTAAATGGTAAATGGTAAATGGTCTGTATTTTATATAGCGCTTTTCCATCGGAAACGATACCCAAAGCGCTTTACAGTATATCATACATCACATTCACCCATTCACACACACATTCACACACTGATGGCGGAAGCTGCCATGCAAGGTGCTAACCACGACCCATCAGGAGCAAGGTGGGTAAGGTGTCTTGCCCAAGGACACTACGGCAGCAACCGGGAGAGAGCAAGATTCGAACCGCCAACCCTCTGATCATTGGACGACCCGCTCTACCACCTGAGCCACTGCCGCCCCTAGTCTCAGCATACACAATAATATCGTCTAAATAACACTGTACACCATCCAAACCTGCCAGAATCTGCGACATCATCCTCTGGAATGCACTCGGGGCTGATGCGAGACCGAAGGGGACCCTAGTGAACCTAAAAAGTCCATCATGAGTGATAAAACCAGTAAGGTCTCGGCTCTCTGGGTGCAAAGGTACCTGATGATATGCGTTTTGCAGGTCAATAGATGAGAATATTTGTGCTCCTCGTAGCTCTTGAAACACCTCCTCGATATGTGGCAGTGGATGGCTGTCAACAACCACAGCCTTGTTGGGCTCACGTAGATCTGGACATATCCTGAGCCGACCCGACTTGCGGTGCACCACTACTATGGGTGAAACCCATGGTGAGGAGTCGATGCGTTCAATGACACCGTCGTTTTCTAGTCTCTGCAGCTCCTGGGACACTGCATCACGAACGGCAAAAGGCAGACGACGTAACTTTTGCTGCACAGGCTGTATTCCAGGTCGTACTGTGACTTTGTGAACAAATCCAGTAACTGTTCCAGTCTTTGAAGCATCAGTTTCAGCAGCTGTGTACTGTACAGGGACAGCAGGGGGTGTGTTAGTAGTGACATGACCGTCTCTGATCTCAAGTTGCAGGGCATTGAAGAGATCCATGCCTAATATGGGCGTACCTGCCGGGACAATATGAATGTACTGGGACGTGCATTTTGTCATGTATGTCACCGTCAGTTCCAGACAACCTAGCACAGGTATAGGTTTCTTTGTGTACGTGGTCAGTGTTTTTCTGGGCTTCAGGAGCGGGGTGTGGCTGAAGTGACTCTTGTACATGTGCTCTGGGAGAATAGAGACACCAGACCCAGTATCCACCATCAGATCTGCAGTAATTGTAGGGCCACCTGAAGCTTTCATGGAGACATTGCACATTAATTTACTGCTCAGTGTACTTGCATCATCTTCATCAACTAATAGCACTGTGACGGAATCACTGGAAACTTCTCCCACATTGCATGAAGCAGTCCTGCTCCTGCACACTCTGGCAAAATGTCCAGGCTTATTACAATGTCTGCATGTGACAGATTTGGCTGGGCACTTGGGGTAATTTGCAACATGTGTTGAAGAGCCACATCTGTAGCATGTCTTACCAGCAGCTGTTGAGCCGTTCAAGCCAGCAGTCTTTGGTGTTGGTCTGGCAAAGTTGAAGGGTTTTTGCTGCTTTTGCTTCCCGCCACGAAAAGTAGTCCCTCGAACCATGCCGACAACAGCCTCAGCTGCTCCTCTTGACGAAGCTATTGTTTTAGCTTCAGCAACTGCATTTTCAATCTGAGCAGCAATTATCAAAGTCTTTTCAAGTGTAAGTTTATCCTCAAGCAGCAAGCGCTCTCTGATCCGAGTGTTGGACGTTTTCTCCACAATTTGGTCCCTTATCAAGTCCTCAGATAATATTCCAAACTCACATGTAACAATTAGCTCCCGCAGGGCCGCTCCGTAATGAGCTGTGGACTCACCAGCTCGTTGCGCTCTCTGGCGAAACTTATTCCTCTCCGCCACGACATTCAATTTGGGTACAAAAAATGTCTTTAAAAAGACGACAGCCGTGCGCCTTTTTTTTTTTTGACCAAAAATTAAAATTTCTTCAAATTTCTCCAAACTCGGATATATCATCTGGGGATCCGAGGGGAGTCCAACGCAGAAGGTTTGGTTGAAATCGGGCCGGTGGTTTTGGAGAAAGTGACCAAAAACCAAACAGGCGATTTTAAAAAGACGACAGCCGCGCGCCTTACTTTTTTTTTTTTTTTACCAAAAATTAAAATTTCTTCAAATTTCTCCAAACTCGGATATATCATCTGGGGATCCGAGGGGAGTCCAACGCAGAAGGTTTGGTTGAAATCGGGCCGGTGGTTTTGGAGAAAGTGACCAAAAACCAAACAGGCGATTTTAAAAAGACGACAGCCGCGCGCCTTACGTTTTTTTTTTTTTGACCAAAAATGAAAATTTCTTCAAATTTCTCCAAACTCGGATATATCATCTGGGGGTCCGAGGGGAGTCCAACGCAGAAGGTTTGGTTGAAATCGGGCCGGTGGTTTTGGACCAAAAACCAAACAGCCGATTTTAAAAAGACGACAGCCGCGCGGCTTACTTTTTTTTTTTTTTACCAAAAATTAAAATTTCTTCAAATTTCTCCAAACTCGGATATATCATCTGGGGATCCGAGGGGAGTCCAACGCAGAAGGTTTGGTTGAAATCGGGCCGGTGGTTTTGGAGAAAGTGACCAAAAACCAAACAGGCGATTTTAAAAAGACGACAGCCGCACGCCTTACGTTTTTTTTTTTTTGACCAAAAATGAAAATTTCTTCAAATTTCTCCAAACTCGGATATATCATCTGGGGGTCCGAGGGGAGTCCAACGCAGAAGGTTTGGTTGAAATCGGGCCGGTGGTTTTGGAGAAAGTGACCAAAAACCAAACAGGCGATTTTAAAAAGACGACAGCCGCGCGCCTTACGTTTTTTTTTTTTTTGACCAAAAATTAAAATTTCTTCAAATTTCTCCAAACTCGGATATATCATCTGGGGGTCCGAGGGGAGTCCAACGCAGAAGGTTTGGTTGAAATCGGGCCGGTGGTTTTGGACCAAAAACCAAACAGGCGATTTTAAAAAGACGACAGCCGCGCGCCTTACGTTTTTTTTTTTTTGACCAAAAATGAAAATTTCTTCAAATTTCTCCAAACTCGGATATATCATCTGGGGGTCCGAGGGGAGTCCAACGCAGAAGGTTTGGTTGAAATCGGGACGGTGGTTTTGGACCAAAAACCAAACAGGCGATTTTAAAAAGACGACAGCCGCGCGCCTTACGTTTTTTTTTTTTTGACCAAAAATGAAAATTTCTTCAAATTTCTCCAAACTCGGATATATCATCTGGGGGTCCGAGGGGAGTCCAACGCAGAAGGTTTGGTTGAAATCGGGCCGGTGGTTTTGGACCAAAAACCAAACAGGCGATTTTAGAAAGACGACAGCCGCGCGCCTTACTTTTTTTTTTTTTGACCAAAAATGAAAATTTCTTCAAATTTCTCCAAACTCGGATATATCATCTGGGGGTCCGAGGGGAGTCCAACGCAGAAGGTTTGGTTGAAATCGGGCCGGTGATTTTGGGCCAAAAACCAAACAGGCGATTTTAAAAAGACGACAGCCGCGCGCCTTACGTTTTTTTTCTTTTTGACCAAAAATGAAAATTTCTTCAAATTTCTCCAAACTCGGATATATCATCTGGGGGTCCGAGGGGAGTCCAACGCAGAAGGTTTGGTTGAAATCGGGCCGGTGGTTTTGGAGAAAGTGACCAAAAACCAAACAGGCGATTTTAAAAAGACGACAGCCGCGCGCCTTACGTTTTTTTTTTTTTGACCAAAAATTAAAATTTCTTCAAATTTCTCCAAACTCGGATATATCATCTGGGGGTCCGAGGGGAGTCCAACGCAGAAGGTTTGGTTGAAATCGGGCCGGTGGTTTTGGAGAAAGTGACCAAAAACCAAACAGGCGATTTTAAAAAGACGACAGCCGCGCGCCTTACGTTTTTTTTTTCTTGACCAAAAATTAAAATGTCTTCCAATTTCTCCAAACTCGGATATATCATCTGGGGGTCCGAGGGGAGTCCAACGCAGAAGGTTTGGTTGAAATCGGGCCAGTGGTTTTGGAGAAAATGACCAAAAACCAAACAGGCGATTTTAAAGCCTTTAGTGCATCGTCGTAGCAATCACCAATCCCTGGCAGCGGGTCGAAGATCCGCTGAGCCTCCGCGCCGACCGTGTGTATTAGCAAAGCACGCTTCCTCTTATCCTCCACATCGTCGGCCAGAGCTTGCACGTAGTTATCAAACATGCGAATCCATGCTTCGAAAGGCACCGTAGGCTCACCTGGGCTTTGTAAAAATGCCGGAGGTGGCAAAATCCCAAGCAGAGCCATCCTCGTCGCCAATATGTTGTGTTGTACGAATCAAAAGAAGGCTAGCAGGCAAGCTACTTCAGGGAACGGTCTTTACTTCACGGAGTCAGGAGGACAACTGCGTATATCCAGAATGCATGAGTTACATGGAGTGACACTGCCACCTACTGGCATGATATATGTATGCAGGCAAACACGTACACAGCATGAAGCAAATACTCTTACTTGCTTTTGAAATCACTCCGCCCAGCAGCCGTGTCTGAAATGTAGTTTTAGTAACGCATTTGCCTTGAAAACAACCCTGTCCTGTCACATTCCATTATTATTTCATAGTGTGGGGAATGGGCAGGTCACAACTTGTCCACGAGAGTGTTTTGGAGTTGTTGGATTGTGTATTTAGTTTGATGAGGGAAACGTAGTAATACCATGCACCTCCGTTTCTCCCTCGCCTATCTCAAAACAACATGCACTGACAATTCAAGGTAATGAACCCCCTGCTATGACTATATAGCCTACGACAATAGGCGAATTTGCCAAAATGTTGAAATATCCCTCTAAGTTAAGACAACAATAACCCACAGACTGTCTAGGAGCCACCTTGTTGCCAACACCTTGTAAAGAAATACCAAAGCAAATGTTTTGACTATGACTAATGCATCAAATTAAATGACATGTTTAACCAATGTATCAAAAATAATTGAGTTTATATTACATTTAAAAAAAACAACAACTTAGGTTTGTCTCGGAAATAATCGAGTCAGAACAAAGTAGAAAATGTGACTTAATACGGCACGTGGAGTAAAAACGTGACACATTTGGCATCGAAAGAAGACTCCGCCTAGTCGGGGCAGGAAGATTATAGATGTAAGATAACACCATTATCTCTGGACAAAAATCGCAAGTGGTAAACTGGGAAGAAGGGTCATCTTCATCCCTATTTTAAATAAAAAGGTACTGTAGTACTGTAGTAGAAGAACAAAGAGCGACACCTCAGTCTGGTCTAGAACAGGCTTAGGTTTATTTCCATGTTCTTGGGGTAAATTTAAGAAGTTATGTTGAGTCTTACTGAGCTTGGACCCTTTTTGAAACTGTTATTTTGAATGTTGGAAAATAAAGGTTTCTTGAACACAACTGGCCCATCTCAGGACCTTTAATTTTTTCTCAGCAGCAAACGGGCACCTGTGAAATCGAACCAGGGCCACTGCGTTGAGGACTATAGCCTTTGCATATGGGGCAATCTGAGTCAATCCTCATCATCGATTAATCATCAGTGCAGCATCTTCTCACAGCCCATAGTGTTTCAGGGTCTCTAGTGGGTGGTGTAATTATGACAGGAGCAAAGGAAAAAGTCACACGAGACACTTAAAAAAATGACTGCATTAGGAAGGGGTTAGACTGGACGAAACAACACACAGGTATTGTTGCCATGACTACACAGGTCTAAGTATGGCTGCTGCTGATGTGCTTCTACGGCTCATATCAGGGAATAGACAAGCAACGGATATGGTTGTTTATGTTGGTTTATTTTAATGCCATATCTTGATGAGGCAAAATCTGGTTATTTGGTTGTAGCCGCACTCAATATTTCACATATGCAGTGTGGTGAGTATTGAACTGATACCCTAAACACTAGACTAATGAACATGATGAGTTAAACACGTTGCTGCTTTTTTTTTTTTTAATCAGGGGAAAGGCATGCTTCTCTCCAGTCACTACAATGTTCCTGGCTGAATCTCTGCTGAACACTGAATACCCACCTTCATCCCTCCTACCAACCCATGGGCTATAAGCAAGGAGAACGGTGATTTAAAACACACCGCTCGTGTTCCAGTGGAGAGTAATCACAGTGTGAACTCTATTTCATTGATTCACCCTCTCAGTTTCTATCTCTGCCTCCTCCCCTCACTTTCTTTCTGCTGCGTCTTCGCTCTTCCTAACAATAACTGTCAGCCTAACTGTTGTTTTCCATGCAGATCAGGATGAAGTAAAACTGAAGCACAGGATGAGGATGTGGGGAATGGCGGTGACGTGCAGACTCTGTCTTGGAGATGTAAGTTCTAATGTTGGCATCAACATCCGTTACCTACAAGTATAGAAGGTTTATGCTTTAAAAATTTAAAAATCTTAAAGCCATTCATCATTTTGACAGATTGCAATTCACACCCATGGCCCCTGGCCTGTACAATGATGCTATTCAATACAAAGATAATCAATAAACTGAGCGGTGGATAATACTGTAGATGTCACGAAGTCACTATACGGTGAGAATTAGATTTAAAAAAAAAAAACCTCTCACAGCTGGCAGAAAACGCTGTAGTAGCCTACATAGGCCTGTGTGGAGCGTGTGTGGCGCTGTGGTGCTGCCACACATACACCAACAACAGAGAAGAAGACAGAAAGCTTCCACGCAGTATTCAAACTCCAAACATTATAATATAAGTGGATTATAAGTGGATTAAACGTCGCCTGGGAGTCCTGTCAGTGCAAATATGACGATCGATAATGATTTAACGGGCAAGATTCAGCTGCAGTGTCCGAGGGACCGACAGTAGTCAGCTGTTGTTGTCATAGACTGCAGCTATCGGCTACAGCGCGTGTCTCGATAAGTTACAGGTAACGTTAGAGCGGTCAGGGCTATATGACATCGTTTCAGAAAAGATCGTTTTGGGTGTTTTCGGACCATCTGATGTGCAATGCTTCATGAAAGAAAGGCCCAGGTGCTTCAGTTGGCCTTTGAGAGACAACCCACTAGAAAGACGCTGCTCTTCCAACTTCTAAAGGTAATTGCCTACTTTTAATATATTTTGCCTGCCGTGGCATTGTTTATAACACTTAAAGCTGATTGGGGTTTCGTTTTGTCCTGTCTTGAATTTATGCTGCATCTGGCTGTGTGGTCTAGTAGCTTGAGTTGTTTCAGTGATACGCAATGGCTGCGTGCCTGCGTGAAAGAGAGATGCAGGCTGTGTGTGTGTGTGTGTGTACGCGTGCGAGAGAGAGAAAGAGAGAGAGGGCTGTCATTTTTAGACAAGCAAGTGCACTATGCGTGCCATATGTGAAAACGTGCTCCTTTGGATTTTTTTTTTTTTTTTTTTTTCAAAGGAGGTTAAATCGAAAGCAACTGGACTTAGTTATTTGTCTAGGAAGACGTTTCACCTCTCATCCAAGAGGCTTCATCAGTTGTGGCCAGGGGTGGACTGGGACAAAAATTTGGCCCTGGACTTTTTGGTCCAGACCGGCCCACTATCAGCGCACAGATATTTTGCCAACTAGCACCATTGATGTACAAACACACAAGCTCTTAATAACACCACTACTAAACGATATACAATATACAACAAAGTAGAGTAATAGTGTGGACTAAGTTAAGTTTGGACACGATTACATGCACATAATGAGTCTGCATGCAATCAGAACTTTGGCTAGTTGGCTAAAGTATGGAAAACAATAGTACAATGATCTGAAAAATGGACAAACACTAATTTTATCTTAGAAAGACAGTACATGAGTAATCTGTATGCAGAATGATGTTTTACTGTAACAGTAGTTAATTGGTGTTTTATTAATTTTAACTGTAGAATGTTAAACTGTTGGAAGGACAATAAACCATAAACACTGACTGAAAAAAATATGGAAAGCATACATATTTGTTGTTAGCTCAATGTCCTTCATTACCAAATTTGAGTGAGGGCACTTTAATAAAAGCAACTAATCAATTAATCAGGATAGTATATGAATATAGTTATTGTTTTCCAATACTTTAGATAACTAGATTTAGCTGTAACACACCACACCATCAGAGTTATTAGCTATAGCTATTTATTATGTCAAGTAAAGTTCATAGCAACCGTTCTGGGCCATTTACAGTAGCTATTTTAATGAATGTTTATCCACACCATTCTGGAAAACACATACCTGCTTAACACGGTTATCACTACCTCCTTCACATGGTGGAGAGTCTTCCTCAACACTTAGGGCCGGATTTACTAAGATCTCAGATAGCGGACGCTATATTGTTTGCGCCCGCTATAATATTGCGAGTTTGGTTAGTGCACGCAAAACAGGTGATCTACTAAGAGTAACCCGCTAAATGAAAACACGTGCAAACCGCAATATGTAAATGAGGGTTTTGCGCGTGTAATCGTTTCCGCCATGGAGAGAGTGGACAGAGAGCTGGATGGACGAAGGGACAGAATGACATTTGATCCGATGCATAATGACAGCATGTGTGTTCATCTCTCTCGCGCTCTGTTTAGATAAATAAACACAAATCGCTACAGGGCCCAACTCGTCATAGTGACTAACAGGCAGCAGCTGCAGCGACAATCACACACCTGTAATATGTGTGTGTGTGTGTGTGTGCCGCCCATGATCGAGTGGATTAATAGAGAGCTCAGGTGGGACACACGGATCTAAACGCTCTGACCACCGACCAGAGGGATTAAAGACGGGTGAAGGCAGCGGTGACGTGTCTCAGTCCGGGACCGGGACCGAGAGACGGAGCTGAGCAGCCAGGTGAGAGGAGAGGAGAGGAGAGGAGAGGAGCGCACTGCAGGACAGACGTGCCCCGTGCGTAACGGCGCGTAAAAGACTTTTAACACGGCTGAAAAACTATTACAGAATGACCCAGACGTGAGGAAATGCAGAGATGTAAGATCACGGGGCTCTGACAGGTATCAAATCAATAAACGCATACGTTTTGGCAAAGTTGTATCAGTTAGTACATGGTTTTCAGACGTGGTGAATAAAGACGCAAAAACAGCCACCGCAATCTCTTCCTGGTTTGGTAAATCACATTGCACGCGCTAAATAAATCTATTTGCATCTACTCCTCCCAGTATTTAGCACGTTCTGGCTGAAACGCCCAGATTTACATATTCATCAAGGCAAACACGCTAAATGGATCACACGTGCTATTTTGCTCGTGTGAGGGACGCAATCCTCGGTGCGTCCGGTTAGTAGATCAGGTTCCACATGTGTTTGCGCGTGCAATCACGTTTGCACACGTTTTAATACACGCAAACCTTTAGTAAATCCGGCCCTTATTGTTTCAGCCTCCTCCTGCACCATAAGGGCACTGGTAATGGGAGCCTCACGTGAAGGACCTGCTGCTGAAGCTGCAGCATCGGTGCTTCTAGCCCTGGCCAGGCCAGGCGGCCCCTGAAGCAAACATCTGCGTAATTGTTGTACTTTCAGCAGTCTGTGCTGCTAGAGCTTTTCTTTTTCTGTTACTTTCCTCCATTTTTCCGCGCCGCCTTTGCGGTTTTTTTTTTACTTTTCTTTTCCGTTTTCGTGCGCTGGTGTTTTTGTTTTTTTCTCTCTCTCGCTCTCTCTCTCATCATGACTCCTCATCATTAAAAGTGATTGGACGAGGGGGGGTCTAGAACATGCGTGGGTGGGACTCCTGGGCCTCTGTAGCCTCTCATAGGGCCATTGGGCCAGGTAGACAAGCCACTAGGCCAATCGTCACCTCTCTGCTGTGTCTGCAGCTGAGCACCGTAGGCCGAGCCGATGCATGTCTCTCTCCCTGGGCCGATGGCGAAAAAAAAAGTTAAATAAATATATAAATTTAAAAAAACGGCCGCCTATCGGCCCATTAGTGACCGGCCCACCGGGAAAACTCCCGGTACTCCCTATGGCCAATCCGCCCCTGGTTGTGGCTTGTGGTTACCCTAGCTGGACCTTTGTGAAAACTGCAGCTGCTTCCAGAAAGAAAACCAGCAAAGTGGTTGAGAAAGAAAGACAAAACAAGAGAAACAACATAGTCATTCCATATGTGTCTGGAGTATCAGAAAAACTCAGGAGGATCTTTAACAAACACCGTATCCCTGTGTATTTCAAACCCAGCAACACACTCAGACAGAGATTGGTACATCCCAAGGACAGAACACCACACACCCACAAAAGCAATCTGGTGTATGCAGTCCAATGCAACGAGGAATGCAAAGACCTCTACATTGGAGAAACAAAACAACCACTGCATAAACGCATGGCCCAACACAGGAGAGCAAACTCCTCAGGACTGGACTCTGCTGTCCATTTACATCTCAAGGAGAAAGCCCACTCCTTTGAGGACAGCAATGTCCAAATCCTAGACAGAGAGGACAGATGGTTTGAAAGAGGAGTCAAAGAAGCTATTTTTGTAAAAGTAGAGAAACCATCCCTCAACAGGGGAGGTGGCCTGAGACACCACCTATCTCCAATTTACAATGCTGCCCTTTCATCCCTTCCCAGGAGATTCAACAATCTAGCCTCAAAGAACAACCACTGTTCACAAGTGGCAAGTGGCTCCAACGACTGTCGTTATAACACAATAGGGCACTAACGAAGTCGAAACCAACCTTCCATCAAAGGCAGTCATTTAAACGACTGTCGTTGGCACTTGGAGCACAAATGGGAACCAGTGACATCATCACCCTTGTGAACGCCCACACAAGAGGTTAAATAGTGAGTCTCCACACCAGATAGTTGGACCAGTCCCAGCCTGGTCAGATGCGTACATGAACTGATGAAGCCTCTTGGATGAGAGGTGAAACGTCTTCCTAGACAAATAACTAAGTCCAGTTGCTTTCGATTTAACCTCCTTTGAAATACTATGACCTGGGCAAATGAGAATATGCACCGGCTTATTGCTCCTTTGGATGTTTTGGCATAACACGTGGATTGGCGTGTTGATTGCTGTCAGCAAACTGAGGTGATCAGGTATTTAGGTTACGTTATGAGGAGTGGCAGAAGTCACTGCATTCTCTGTTAAGCTTGTTTGGACTTGATAGCTATGAATAAAAAATGAATGGACATGTAATGCTATTGAATTTGCATTATTATCATTAAAAAAAAGTGGCGGCTAAATAGATTATGCCGGTTTTCATGACGTCTAGCGCAACCTCTGGCACCAACTCACTTCTTTAGTTAGGCTACCAAGAGCTGCAGTGGACACCAACCCTCTTTTTCTGCCTTTGTTTACCTCTTATACTGATAAGCATATGGCCCTAGCCTGGTTGGTCATGTTGCTCACTGTCATCAGGCTACCTGTTGCCAAGGCTGGGTTAAAGCTCATGCATGCTTGTCTGATATGTAATAGCAAAAATTTTAAATAGCTCATTGTTACAATTTTAGTTGTCCAAAGTATGTAAAGGCCGTTAGTTTGAAGAATTTAAATATGCCATGGTTCAAATTTCAACAATGCACTGTGTATTATGTGTGGTATCGCACAAAACAGCTGGTTCAAACGTAGGTTCATACAGATGAAAATGAACAATTTCACGTTCATAGTTTTTTAAAATTCTTTTTTAATAGGCTACAACACCCCATATCCACCCATCAACCAGGCCCAAATAACTGCCAAACAAAACAGTAGCTAATAGTAATTGGTGTACTGTAGGAAGACTCAGCGATAGAAAATGTTGATATTGAGTTTTATTACCACTTAAACAATGTGTCACATTTAGGGTGACCAGATCCCAAAAAACAATGGGACAAAGACAATTTTTATGCATAGAAAAATGTGGGACAACCAACTCTAAAACATTGATATATTCTATCCAAGTTTTTAAAAAATGAACACAGAGAGTGCAGATTTAAATTAGACTACTAGCTACTAATCCCCCAGATGCAAGACTGTAGTAGAGGATGTGCAGAAGACGAGCTTGGTTTCTTAGAGGGCTAACCCCAAAAAATTGAAGCTTCGAAACTTCGATCGTTGCCATGGTAATCAATCATGAAATCCGTGATTGATTTTTTTCTTCTTTTTTTCCCCCTTTTTGACACCGGTTCTCATCTGCAATTGTTACATTGAAATGAGTAGGCTACTTGACATCTTGGAAACCTGCCTGATAAGTTTTGGAGACATGCAGTGTTTCCCATACATTCATTATGTCTGCCATGAATAGTACTGTCTCAATCTGGTATTGCACTTATTAAAATACTTGACATTTCAGCACATGCAAACACTCGTAGTTACTGAGAAAATAAATGACTGAGTACCTTGCAAGTATTCAAAGACCAGGCAAACCACTTCGCTGCTTAAACAGAGGGCTGCCTGATTTCAACTGATGGAAGACAGGCTGCCATTTTCTGTTTTGTTTATCATCATTACCTAAATTGACAGGGCCCTGGCATCATTTTGTTTCCCCACTCACTCCCTAACATGGATAGATTTGCTGGTTGCTGGCAGGCAAGTTTTGTTACTGTCACTTCAGTCCGTGCTGTACTGTGTGCTGTGGAGTTGCAATAGAGATTCATGAGAAACACTGTCATAAAGACTTCTGAAGGACTCCATATTGTGTCTCTTGAAAACCATCCATAGAGTTAAAAACAGAAAAAAAAACATTTATATTTCGTCCAGTATACACATGCTTATATTTTCAACAATATAACAATAGAACAATTTCAGAATGGCAGCTCCTGCTGCTAAGAATGTGTGTTAGTTAGAAATAAATGACTGTGTGGCCAAGAAATGTGTATACTTCACACAAATAGCGTGTATCAAGGGCAAGTTTATTATGCAAAACTCTGGACTACACCCAATGCCAGTGTTGTTGAAACTCTTTTGAAAAGCTACACTTAGAGTAGAGTTATAAAATTGTTTGGGTATGACAAACGTACTACAGTATAATTACGGTTTAAGTTGTAAACCTAAAGAATTCAGGGCTGGTTAACAAATCGATGCCTGATGATAAGTGATGTTAACAGGTTTAATTCTAGCCAAGAGCTGCCTTTTCATAAACAGATGACAAAGTTATGAAGCAAAGGGTTGTTGGGTTGCTGTCATTTCTGGACACCTGAAAGATTGGGAGCTAAAGAAGAAGCAATCAAAATTAAGTGCCCTGGATTACTCCTACTTAGATGCACTTAGCTGTGAAATGACAGCAGTAGTGTGATGAAAAAATATACACCCATACTTGTACAGATCCTTTTATTAATGAGAATTCAATTTTCTTGTGAGAGCAGGCGCAGGTTCATTGCTGTCATATAGCTTTTTTATATTGGCCCAGCAGAACACTTTGGGCTCATTTTATGCAGAGCGTGTACACATAGCACACCTGTGCAGCAACTCAATTGCATTCATGAAGTGGAGTCACACAACTTCAGGATGATTGCATGTTCAGTTCAAGTGGATATATCTGAGGCTTAATTTGTAGACTTCTGAGTGGCCTCGCCTCTCATGGGCACTTGTGTCTTGACGTTGGATGCGTTTGGGTACGCTTTCTTTCTTTCTTTGTATCCTGTTTAAACGTATCATTGATTTCATTGTGTGTCATTTCCAATGATAATAATAGTACAAGTGTCTTGAAATACATACATTCTCCTCATACATTCACTCTTAATTCTTCAGCTGCTGATGGGTTGTTCTTCTTCTTATCTGATTCCTGAGGACAGGTGTCAGTCACAGTAAGTAATGAGCAAATTCAGGCGACTGGAACAGCAGTTGGGCACAAAGCACGTCATGAGCTTGCTCTGAACTTATCCTCCAAAGAGATTGTTTAAAAACTGCACACAACTGAATTTCTGTGCATTTCTCTAGGACTACAAAATGTCAGATAAGTGACTGATTATACCAACCTCATTCATCATCGCTCTATCTTTTCTTCACTGCTCCGCCTAGAGTTTAAGGTGTACACTAACAGCAGATAAAGTTTCTTAGTGAGTATGTGAATACCATATTTGTAAAATAGCAAAATGATGGAATGATGGAACTGACATTGTGATTCAAGGTTATTAAAGGATGCAAAGTCAGAGAAGGTACTTTATTCTTAGGCTGATTTCACACATATTGGAACATAGTGGAAATGATACATTGTTTCATTTTTCAGCTAGTGCAGTCCGCAAACATTTCGTGTTTGTTTGAGCGTAATTTTTTCCATGGCAACTGACCGAAAAAAGATGTGTGGTAGTCATGTTGACATGACTCCCGATTGTAAAAATGAAACTCTGGGAAGTAATGCTAAACTTTAACAACGGAAACACACATAACACAGTACACAAGTACACAGGTTATTTGTAGCGCTAGTCATTTCCTTTTATGTTGTTTGTATTTACCATTCTCTGCGAATGATAGATTTTGAGAATGAAGCGTTGCTGCGGGAGCAAACCATGGGAGCCGTTTTAGCTCAAACCTGTGGCGTACTGGCCGAATAGGTGGTGTGGAACAGGGTGTGGCTGCTTTCACAAAACAAACCGGCCGACACACTGACCTACCCGCATCTCACTCAGGCCCAAAGAGCCCAACCTGGTTGGCCTGAACACTGCCTGTGTGAAAGCACCCTTAATTTATGAGATCAAGGAACATAGATAGGATGTATGCATCTCAATTCATGGGCAACATACAGGTCTAGCATTTTATCCACTGTAGGCCATAAAGGCATGGCAATCTGGTCTACAGACAAAATTTCCTCTGTGTCACCAGCTGTGTACGCTTTTACCATTTTAGCTCATTGTGTTAAGGCCTTTTTTTTTTTGACAGTTCCACCATTGTGAACTGGGCTGAAACTTTTCACTTACATCGTTCACACCGGGCCTTTCATTTTGTTCGCTGTCGCTCGTATCGCCCCTTTGTTATCGCTATATCGCTCATCTGCAATCGCTCATCAGTTTCACACAATTCAACAGACTCGAGTTTGTCATGTCCACTGCCATGTCTGTCTCACTGGCACCACCGGGATTACAGTACTGCAGCCAATCAGCGTTGAGCGGCAAGCGACTGACGACCAGCGAAATGACGTCGACTTGGGATTTCCCATCTCGAGCGATGAGCGAATTTTCGCTCTATCTCTCTGTCACTGTCGCTCGGAGCCCCAGCAATTTTTCACCTGAGCGAATATTCCCTCAATCGGCCTTTTGCTTTGGCTTAATGTGTAAACTCGTTGCCAGTGATAAAAATAAAAGGCCTGGTGTGAACGCACCTTTTAAAGTGTAATACTTTGCCTTTTAACGTAGTTAATCAGTGTGCTATGAATCTTCAGTTTTGATTATCGTGGACACCGTTTCCACAGTAATGATGAAATAAAATAAAATAAAATAAAATGAGTAAAAGAAGCCTAGGGAGAAGATGCTCATGATTTACCAGATATCCATTAGTGCATGCTGGTTCTGGCCAGGGCCACTCCTCCCATTCTCTTCTCAGTTTTCCTATATAGCTCTAAATAAGTAGACCTTTGCTTTTCCCTTTCCAACATTAATGGAACACTTGTTTTAAAAATGTGTGTTGTGAATGATTCTTTATGTCTTAAATTCAAATGACAGATAATTGGCAATAATTACCTTGAATCTACTGCTGTTACTGCCCTGTAGGGCAAAATACAAAGAGAAAAAGCATGGTAATGCAAATGGTTTAAAGCTGTTTTCTTGTCGCTGCGGAGGAACAGATGCTGAGTGTTTTTAATATATCAGCGAACTAAAGCTGCCTAATCTCGGCAAACACAGATTATTGGAGGATTGTTAAAAAAATTCATTATTTTCTTCTAAAGATGTCAATGAGTAAAGCTTAAAAAGCGCTCTGCAATAGTAAGATACAAAGAGATTCAAGTCTGCTGCGTGGACAACTTTTTAATTTTCTGAGAGAAAAAAGAGCAAATAAACTCTAAAATCAAATTAAGATAAACAATTGATTGGGTACACATGGGTACAAAGTGGATATGAAATCCTTTACTCCAAAGCCACCTTATTAAGTCAGAGATTCAACATTTTTTCCTAAAGTGAAAAGAAACTTTCCAATAGTGCATGCAATACTACTTATTGTGTTTTCACATTTGTAAGATAAGTAGTAGCGAGAACAGATAAGGAGCTCATGCTAAGAGTCAGGTAGAAATATTCCCTTCAAAACTGGACTGCTCTGAGGGTTTGTCATTAGGAATCTCTCAGGCACTGTAGGACAGGCTCTCTATGCCACTGAAATGTTTTGGTTTTCATTATTTCCATTCATTTATCCTCCATCCTGTAAAGGACTGTGGGCGGCGGGAGATGATTCTAGCAGTTCTTTGTGTTACAGTAAAGTCAAATGTCCTGGTCCCGTCTCGAGGTTTAATTCATAGTCTGTGGACTATGAGAGGAATAAAGGGAGCAGGAGCAGTATTTGGGAAATCATGTGAGTAAATGCCAGACACTGATGAACAGCTTTATTTTAGCTATGTTCACATAGGGAAAAATAAGTGAGAAGAGACATTTTGAGCATATGATAATGTACACCATGAGAAAAGGCTGTCCTCTCAAAGCACAGCATCTCAGCACTAATATGATAAATAAAAGAAATTAAAAGTAATGAGAAGAGATTGTGATGAATAGAAGTCGTGTTAACAAATCTCACAGTAGTGAATTGATCAAAACAAAGCAACATTATTACACGCAGATTTGTGAGGTGTAATTATCTGTATGGGTCTCAGGTTGTCCTCCAAATACAGCTAATTCATCTCTTCTTCTAAACTACAGGGAGGAGCATGATGTGAGGAAATAACAGGAAAATGATTTTGTAAAAACCGGTATGTCATATAAGTGCATGTGCATGTTCTGGAGATAATTTCCCTTATTACCGTGCTCTCTGTCTTTATGCTGTATAGATAAGGTGTACAGTTATATAAATATTTATTTTTCTTTTATAAAGAAGCATTTATGGAGCTAATTTATGCCCTAATTCTGGGAAAGATGTAGCCTATGGTGTGGGCAGAGTTGTGTTTTGTTTAGTTTTGCAGGTACATGTATGTAGGCCTTAATATAAAATAAAAATATATGAAACCTATTAGAAATTAGTACAGTCTAAGTCACCAAAATTTGTATTTATATCCAGGTCCTTTTAATAAACTTGCATGCATCAAGTGAATTTTTATTTATTATTTGGGCCTGTTAAAACATCTTTGTAGGTATAGATCCACATGATATAGGAACATAATTTATTTCTGCTTTAAAAGGTAAACATAAGAATTCAAGAAGGAAAAACGAACAAAAAAGAAACAAATGGCTTTAACTGACAATAACTGAAGCTGGGCTCCACAAACTAAAGCTAACAGTGTGAAAAGTGCTCCATCTCAAAGCCTTCATTGTTACTGAGTGGTGTCCAGATGGGAGCCAGCAAGCCAGATCCATTTGTCGATTGGGCTCTTTGACCACTTGCATTTAATTTCCCAGTATTGGATCCTTTTGGTGTTGTTTGTACCAGACAGAGACACAGAGACTTGTTGTGGCACAAGCACCTCTCTGTTCAAAAACAATTTTCTTTTTAGATAGGCAGCCAGACGTGAAATATCACGCACTTTTGGGAGAGCTTTTAAAGTTGCATTACACTGAGCAGTCATACAGAAGATGCTCATTTCAGGATCAGTGTTCTTGTTATTCCTTTGCTTCTAATTTCATTTCCCAGCGCACAAATAAACACGTCCTTTCAAACAATCTAAACAGTATATATACACTTCATCACGTCAACCCTCTTTAATTTACCTCAGGCTCTGTTTGCAAGCAGAGGCTAACTGAAAGAGCTTTGCTGCACCTTAACCATACAAGTCTTGGCAGCCATCTTGTTGTTTTAGGAAAGTTCTCAAAGTACAATGAACCAGTTAAACCAGTGACCAGTGAAATAAATGCTCCTCCACACAGGAATATCCTGAAAATGTAACAATACTGTATAATCCGGCCATCAATTTTATTCTTTCTTTTTTTTTTTTTATGAGAAATCATGATTTTCCGTTGGTTTTTCATCAATTTTCACATATGGACGAATTCGATTTGGTATTTTACTACATAACAAATTACCATGTGAGTAAAAAACACAAAGAAAGATAAAATAGGTACTGCATGATGAATGTTTTCACATACTGTTATACCCATTAGCTTTGCCTTCGGGCAAGCAGAGCCGAGAATCAGAGCTGTACTGAATTTTAAATGTTGCTTTGTTATTGTGAACAAAATCATAGACAGACATCATAGTTGATGAATTTATCCCAATTGTCCCAGATTCCAAAGGTGAATTCATTTCATGGTGTAGCCTACCTTTGCCTAGGTCAGTGTTTGGATATTTCTCACCAAAAGATATATATAATCAAAATCATATTCAAATCTTCTACAGCCAATGCACACTGCGTTATACCTTTAACTTTGAAATGAGGCCATTGTAATATATGCATTATATTTGCAAGGGTATTTCATATACAGGTAGGTCTTTTCTGATGCTGGTCCCTCTTGCACTGATGTTTCAACCAGGAGCAGTTCATACATATTCATGTCTTGCAACCTGTTTAACTGTCAGTCACTAATATTATCCATGCAGAAAATGAACCGGACTTTCCACTTTCAGAGCATTTTCTATTAAATCAACCCATTTCCTATAAATTGTCTCCTGACAAAAATGTCTCACACTGAAGTGGAGAATTACTTTCATCTCAGGGAGAAAGTTGTTGACCTTGTTTTATAGGTTGGATGGCCCTTAGAGCCTCTTAACTTTGAATACTCAAAGTCCATCTACTTCTCCAGGACATACTGGATGATGAAGTGATTCACTATTGAAAAGTGACTGTCAGGCTTGTCAGACACGAGCTAGCTGTTGTGTAACAGAAATAGAAACAAAACAAGAGGCAACATTATATAGAGCTACTTTCCACTGCTTAGCGAAGAAATATTTCATTTGTTGATGATGCTGAATTACCAGCGTTTCTTCAAAACTGATGCAAGGCTTTGTGCTGCAAATGTTGTCTGTGTAGCAATAGAAAAAAACGTACATATGACTCGTTTAAGGTCAGATACAATACATAATTGCTTTAAATGTGGAATGATGATTTCTTGAGGATATAACAATTTTTCTTTTATTTGACAATTTTTAGAATATCCCAATAAATCTCTCCGTTTAACATCAAATGAAAACTCAAAGGTCCACAGTGAGGACTGCAATGCTTCCTGAGTAGCTTTTCTCTTTACTTGGTTTTAATTATGCTCTCAAACAACGCGATCAAATAGTTTTTCAAAAGAATTTTAAATTTCATCAGCACTGTGAGGAAGATTTGTGAATGTATCTTTCAACATTAGGAACATCATGGCAAATAAACCCAAGAATTATCTTTATGTGCTGGCCGAGCGCTGAGAAATTCATTCTTCCCCTTTAAAGGTGAAGTTATCCATCTAACTCCCTCTAACTCACCTCATCTCCCTGGAGCCTTTTTGTCCAGCTCTGATTCCTGGCATCTTTATCTCTTTGTGCCAGTCAATCAATCTCAATCTTTCTCTCACTCTCTCGATTTCTTTCCTTCTCTCGCTGTATTTTGTATTCTCTCCAGTGGTGGTAAAGTTCCCACTGGTAGACTGCAGGGGATGAGGAGCTCTTGTGCAGTAATAGCCTATTACAAGTCATTTCTCACACACAGTGTCACTGGTTCCCATGCTCGTATACTGTCACTCAGTCACTCTGTCAATGAAGCCGCATAATCAACAGAAAATGGACAATTCTGTAGTCGGACTCCTGTTCTACTGTGAGTCCTAACACACACAAACACTGTGAACAGTCTAAATGATGTCCTCAGCTCAACTCCACTTGTTTCTGCCTGGAATAAAGTGATCACTCAACCCAAGATACCTAATGTTACCCAGGTGTATTTAAACTTTTCATGACGAGTAAACCCAAGACAATATAATTTCACCTGTGCTACTAAAAGAGCCATTATATTTTACATAATAAAGTCACGTTTTAGACGATAATCTACAGTAACAAGGTGCAAGTGCTTGTTTTAGAGGAACTCCCTTTTAAAAGCTTGGAGATAAAATCTAAATGTACTTGCAAGAAGGTGACCTCCTGTCTCCATCTCATTTTCCATTCTGGCAAATATTTATATACACGGTTATTTTCTTTAATTATTGCCGTAATAATAGCATGAAGGATATTATAAAATGTAGGACATACATCAACAACCCCTTCCCATTAATCTTTTTCTAATCAATTATTCACTTGCTCCCCTGATTACATGAGAAAGGCAATGTTCATACATCTTTGACTTCCTCAGTCCGTCTCTCTCTCTCTATCTTAATTCGTCTCCTCATCTATTTTCCCACCTCAGCCTCAATCTGAGATCCCTGTGTGGCTCTCCTAGTTTCTGTATTTCATCTGTACTCCCACTTCCCCTCAAACAGCGCAGTTTAAAAGTAATTTCATTCCCCTGAGCAGAAAGATTATATTCATCTTCAGATGTTTACAGAGGCTGACATCTCTCCTCTGGTTTAAAACACATCTCCACTCACTATTTTATGAGCGATAAAAGATAATTTGCATTTTAAGACAAAGCAGCTACTCATGAGTACATTTCGGGCATCAGACACACACCCACATTGTACACAGGAGAGGAACAACACAACACAAATAAGAACACCTAAAGACAATAGAGATATTTTGGGGAAATCAAATTATCACAAATAATGGGATGGGAAATGAACAGGAAATTAAATATGATAGTACTGTAGTACATTTAAAAAAAAAGCATGCATCAAAAATAGACCAAAAATAGATCTATGTATCTATCTATGAGACATAAAGACTAGATAAATAGAGATGACTGTGACAGTAATTAGCATCATGCTATTTTTTTTATACCAGAGTTACCAAGTTGGTTGCCGTTTGCTAACAGCTTTCCACTATATCACAACATTTCTATTTACAACATTATTTAGGTGTATGGGGTTTTGTTAGGATAGAAATGCATTTATTTTACTGAATAATTGAAAAAAGCCAAACTTTGTGTTATTGCTTAAATTCATGCAAAGTTGGGTTGGTTGTGTCTTACTGGTAAACCCCATTACAAATCACAATATCTATTCATATTATTTACATGACAGGCTGTTTTTAATTCATTTAAAAAAAAAAGGGAAAAAAAGTTGTGTAGAGAAATTGAAAAAAACAACTGTCCTTGAGAAGTCTTGCTGTATTTGGCTGCAAAGGGGATCCAGTCATGTAAAATTGATTATCCTCTTTGTGGAAAATCGAGATTGCTGCCACAAATCAGCATAAAGGTGGCAGTCAGGAGTTGCACTTTAGTCTTGCCATGAATATTCATGCAAATGCGACCTGCACTCGATCAGATTTTGAAAGCATTATTGTTTGCGATAACAGACTTGGGGATCACCCATGTGAGGGAAGGAGTTTATGAAATGACACTAATAGTGACAGGAACATTAAGCATAGGCAGTACTATTATTAGCTCCTACACCTGATAGATTCAGACTCAAGAGGGCCTGTTGGCTACATTGTAGGACTTGCACAAGTTTATCTCAACACTCAGAAAGACAGCCACAGCCTGTGAATCCATCAAAAACTGTGCTATTTCAGGAAGCTGAGCAGCACAGCATGGGACAACTAAGTTAAGATTTAATAGATAGATAGATAAATCCCTCCTCTTCCCTGTATTCTTTTTATGCCTGTCATTAAATTCATACCAGCTTGTCATTTGCTTATCATTGAAGGTATACTGTCTGTGTGAGTTCCAGTCATCACCATACCTTTAGTGCAGGCACATATTCAGAGACAAGAAAAACAAAACAATTCTTCCAATGGAGACAGTTTAAAGTTGGAGGACTTTCTGACAACGGAAAATACCAAGACAATGATGTCACCAGGGGCGATTTTGGACTGGATGAAATCTTGAAAATGGGTTGTTCAAAAGTAAAAACAGATTCTGAAATCAGATTAGATCACAATATCCAATCTTAGGCCTTGTCCACACGAACACGGGTATTTTTGAAACCGAACTTTTATGGACCCCGGTTAAAAAATTTTTTGCGTCCACACCACCGGTGTGATAAAAAATAACTCCGTCCACATGAAACCGCAAATCTGTCTCAAACAATGTCATGTGCATTCCAAAGCAGTAGGTGGCGATATCACTCCTAACAGGAAAGCAGCTGTAACTTGTACAGAGAGAGTGGAGGCTCAAACAGCTCAAACTGACCGGCACCGCGAGACGAGTCCGCGCTACTAACACACCCCGCCCGTAATCTCTTGTTTATGACAGATACGAAAATACACAAATACACACATCGTAAGGATAATCCATCGATCCACTGATTGATTCTGAAAGGCTTCATTGAAAACAAATGTACAGGACGGGAGGAAGCAAAGCAGTGGGGAAGTGACCGCAATTTACAATTTGATAAAAGCCGATTTTCGCCATATCAGCATTATGTTTACATATGGTGACCACGCGATTTTGTATTAGTGTCCGCATGTTTAGTGATTATTGATATTCACAGTAGCGTCTGAGCGGTCAGCGCATGGTCAGCGTCGAGAAGCTTGACGTGCTAGCAACAGTAACTAAGGGGGGGCGGGGATTTATGAAAAATGTCCGGTTTTCCTGTCCACACATGAAGCTGAAACCGGAGTTTTTGAAAAAGTTCACCCTGGACTCCGGTTACAAAAAACTCCGGTTTCAGGAGCCCACAACTGCGGTTACGTGTGGACGAAAGACCAAACCGTGTAGAGAAACACACGGTTTCAAAAATACCCGGGTTCGTGTGGACGGGGCCTTAATCTGGATCAAACCCTCAGTTTGCATTGTTGTGATTTGCACTGACGCCGGCGCAAATCGCGCAAGATTTGGACAGACCAGGAAGAGCAGTGCTGGGAGCTTCCGCTACAAACAAGCTTAAAACATAGACTTATTTAATTTTTTTCGGAACAATTTCTCATGTCAGGGCTTCAATACAAGAGGGACATTTCAGACGAGCACTATGGAGGTATTTGGATGTTTTTTGGTGTGTCTTTTTGGACGAAGAAAAGTGAGCCCTGTTCGCAACCGTCATATGCCAGTGCAGTGCTGCGCCGAGACCCCCTGTAACTCCGAGAAGGCACGGAGGACTCTGAAACTTCTCCCAGCCCTTAGTCGACATGAGGGAGAGTAGTTAATTTTGAATTTTGGGTGAACTATTCCTTTAAGGGTTTATGGTCTGGACATTGTCTGTCTCTCTGATAGAATATTTCACCAGGTGCCACAGAGGAGCATGTATTAATTATGTTGGAAGCAAATTAGGGAGTCAGGTGACTTTCTGACTGTAAAAGAGTGACAAAGTGTACCCAGGGTTAAAAGATCAAGGTTGATAGATGTGCCACCAACATTGTTTTATTTCAACCATTACCACAATCATTCCTTATTGTAACTATCCATCCATTCCCCTCCACTTATGCAGGGTTGGGTCACAGTGGCAGGAGGTTAAGCAGACGGTTCTCGCCAGGAGGCACCTTAAATACCCGAACCACCTCAACTGTGTCCTTCCGACGTGAAGGAACAGCAGCTCTATTCCAGGCTCCCTGCAGATGTACCTCGACTACTGCAATGTCGGATTATGAAAAGGATACGTTACTCAACAGTGATTTTTTTAAAGTCCTGCTGTGAATGGCTTCACATCAAAGAGGCTTGTAGAGAGGATAGCCGAACCATTGGTTTTGTTGTTCAATGTTTTAAACTTAGTTTTTTACAGTCTGTCACATTTTCTGTTGGAATTCTAGCTTGTTGAATGAATGTTTCTCAGCAAATTCACCCTGGGATTCATACTTAACTTCTAACTTCATGCTTTTATCTATGAGTCCAACTGACTTAAGCATTATTTTTTAATCAAAGAGCCCCATATTCTCTGGGAGCTACACATTTTTTGGATTGATGAGTCAGGGGGGCAATGCATTGTGTTTTGTGGGATTGTTAGCAGAAGAAATATGCTAGAGACATGCTATGGTCCTACTATTTTGCTTCACTGTTTCACTTTTTTGGGCACTACATACAGTACTGCTCAATTACTGCTCAGTATAATATCATTAATGAACAAATCTTGTTTAAAATGAAACGTGTAAAACGAAGATTCATCTTAAACCACTGATAAAAAAAATAAAAAAAAGAAGGGGAGAAAGTGGGCCACTATGAATGTTAATTTATGAGCCCATTGCTTGCCACTACTGTATATTAATAATGTTTATCAAAGAAAAATCATTAGAGAGCTGCCTGAGGGATCCCAGAGAGGAGAGATGAGGAATGAGAAAACTAACAAATGTTACTAAGACATTTTGGCTGTCCCACTTAATTTTCTGACAAATGTGTCATCGTAAGGACATAAGCATGTTAATATTGTGTGGATTGGGAGGTGAGTGATGATATTCAAGCACTGTGATAAGAAACTAGGAGCCTCTGAGCCACTGGTGACTTTCTGTAGTTCAAGTATAGCTAACACTTAAGGAGCTGTGCTCTCAATTGTATGAATTCTTTCCACCACTCCTCCAACTTCCAGACTGCGAGCATATTAAGATGTTCAGATCATCATCTTGAGACAGATGGAGCTTGATAGAGAAAAAGGGGGATTTAGGGCAAGAGATGCAAAAATAAAGTCAAAAGACAAACAGTGAGAATAAAAGTCTGTTCAGACTGAGAGTCATGTGGCTCAAACCTGCGTAAGTGGTGCATCAGACTGGGGTTGAAAACGGGTCAGATGCTGATATTTGGCATTGCAAAACTGACATTTTCATCATGATGGTAATTTAATGTTATTGATGTTTACCATTTAACTGTCTCTTTAACTCTTTCGCGACCATTGACGAGTAAACTCGTCACAGCCTGCCGAATGTTCACGACCATTGATGAGTTAACTCGTCAAAACCGTTTTTTTATTTTTTTATTACAGATTACGATAATAGACACTCTCAGGCACCCTGTGTGTGAATATGGTAGTCCTCTGATATGTAAAACTGTTTTAAACTACAATCAAAACATAATGTTTTTTATAAACTGTGTGATCTTGGTTTTGTTTGAGTAATCGGTCTCCTTGAATGCTGCTCTGGGGACAGCGTGCAGCGCTGTGCGGCTGTCGGCTACAGTGTTGCGACTTTCTCGCTGAATCTGGCGACTTTCCAAACCCTCTTGGTGACTTTTTTTTTTGACAAAAGCGACCGACGACAAATCTGGCGACTTTTTCCGGTGCTGTTACAAACGTTTCTGGTTTGGAGACTCGGATCTGAAAGCCCGTCATCTCTGCTGTTTTCATGGTGCAGCGGAGCGGGCGCTGTGCAGCGGGTGCTGTGACCGGCCGCCCCCGCCCCAGAGCACTCACCGGCGGCCAGTCACACAGGAGTGTCACACCGCTGCACCGCTGCTCTCCAAGCTGCCACACCCCCCAGATTTGCCTACAAATATATTTATTTAGCCGTAGAAATGATTTGGGAGACATGCCACACTGCAGAGTACTGGTAAAATGAGCCGATTGCCACTTGACACAAAAGTGCGTTTTTCTCTGAAACTAGAGCGGGAGCTCCATTTTTGGAGAAACCCAGCTCTCTTCTTCTACTTCGTACTCACGAACGAAACAGCGGAAAAACTCGCCATTTTTTCAAGGAGCACGTTGGAAAGTCACTCTTCAACCACGTGAAAACAGTTTGTTTCTAGGTGCAGGGATGCAAACAGCGCGCCGAAAAGCGAAACTCGCTTTTTTCATGACCAATTAGGTGACTTGTGTGAATTGTTCAGATCCGAAGAGTTTTTGTTTTGAGGAGGGGGGGGGGGGGTCTCAGCTCGGGTCAGTTGTCCATGTCCATGTTTTTCTAACAGGCTGACAGTGACAATCACCTGAAACTGAGGCAAACTCATTCATGGTTGTCTCTGATTACACTGATAACAGCCTACGTCCAATGTAGTTTTAATAGTAATACTTATGACTAACATTCAGTGAAGACCTAAAATTCAGTATCTCAAAAATTGAAATATTGCAAAGGATTTTTTTTTTTTAAGCATTTTTAATATAGAAATGTTGGCCCTATGTCCATCTATATGCACTCAATACTTGGTTGGGATTGAACTACTGGAAATTGACTTTTCCATGATATTGTAATATAATCATTTGTTAATGGTGAGCACCCCCCCCCCCCCCCGACAATTCCTCTCTTTTTTGGTCCTGACCCGTTTGCATCCCTGTAGGTGATGTACAGAGTTCGGTTCGACGTGAGAAAAAGGTAAAAAAATAGCCAAAAACATGTGGTCCTGAGCGGATGTGCTGAGGAATTAGTGTGGTCGCGAAAGAGTTAAAGAGGAGTGTGTGTGTTTGTATACGAGAGGTAGAGTACTACACACAAGTTACCAACCGAGACAGTAAAGGGGGCTGAAACTGGAACTATTTTAATCAATGAACTTCCAACTTGTGTTATGTGATTTGGATTGTGCTTCTATAATGAGTTAACTCCTATGAAAAGTCTCATTAAAGGACTGAATACACATTCAGTGGAGTTGGACTTAATATTTAATGTACATAACAGTGGTATCAGTCTTCTCATTAAACTCTCCATGAGAAACCAGATAAGCCTATTGAACAAAATGCTGAGCTGTTCTTTTAACCACAGTGACTTTCTTGCCTGAACCGTGAACTGAACTCAGGATTGAACCCTGGTCTCCAGTGTCAAATTATTTCCCTCATTTAAAAAATGACTGGAAATAATCCAGGCAGCAATTATGATAATACGTTATTTAATGAGTCATGTACAGTACTGTCCAACTATGTCAGTGCATACTGACGTGCCTAATTGCATGTCTTGAAATGAACAGCTAAATATCTGCCATTTTCAAGGTGAAAAAAGGGCACCTGCAAAATTGTGTTCTTGTATAATGACAATGATAGTTCATAAATCTAATAAGAAACTAAGACACTATGTGCATAAAACTCAAAGAGTAGCTATATGCTAGAGAAAGACACACACAATAACCCAATCATGTGGAAGGCATATAGTTCAGAATTAGCTATAAAACATGTTATTGCTAAGGATTACACTTGTAAAGTAATTGTAACTGCATTTGCAATTCTGTGAAGCTCCTGAGAAAGAGTGCCGTTTAGGCACATTCAGACTAAAATTTGTCAGAATTATTCAAATAACAGCTGACTGAAACACTGGTGTATAAAGCCAAGGGTGCCACAGGGCATGCTCCTTGTTGAACCCTGCTGTGTGGACTGGCTGGACAATGTTTGGAAAGTGAATCCAAAAAACCTGAATGGTTAAAGAATACTGATTTTGTTAAGCTGAAACCTGCAGGAGGCAGTGGTAGGTCTGGTGCACACAGCATGAATTCAGGCATCCATCCTGCCTAGTGTCAACAGTGCCGGCTGAAGTTGGTGATATAAAAGTGTAGGCAGTGATTTATTAGCACAGATTGGATCTGGCATTACCAGCCAAGCAGCACCTGTGTGAAACAATCCCTACATGTAGGGTCACATATTTTCATCCACAGCATGCAGTAACTCCAAGAACAGAGCAAGGACATAGTTCTTCATACAGAGGCTAGAGCCCAACTGGATACAGCTTCTGTGGGATAACATGGGACAGGATTTTCACAGCATGAATGCATCACTAAGATTTCTATACTGTGTGAGGCTATTAGAACAACGTGATCTGAAATCCCAGTGGAGGATTTTTAGCCTTTTGTTGAGTCAGTCCTTTTAAGGTATATATACATATATATTTATATACCTAAAAGGTGAAATCATGGTAGGCTACTCGCTTGTTAAATCCTCTTCTTTTTCTCATTTTTGCTTTCAGCAGCAGTCCACCATAGAGCATATAGTCCCTGTCCGCATGACTCATTATTGTTCCATTGCTTATTCTTTTTCTAAATCATGAGGAAAAGATGGAAAATTGAAGATGGATGCTTTCAGACAGGATAGAGATTTTTAAAAGCAGGGAAAACGAAGTCACCTATGAGCTAAGCTATTTCCAACTTCTGATACATATACGTGATGTGACAGTGGAATTGCTTTTAAACACACACAGGAATAATTATAATATATTAAAAAACAATCCCCACACAAGAGCAGAACAAGAACTGTTTGACAACAAAATGCTTCTTTAAAATCCACCAGTTTATGGGGAAAAAAGAAAGATAGATATCAAGGCTTCATTCCCCATCTCATCTAAAACCCAACTCTTTGTTGCAGTTGTATATCTTTGCGTTTGTGTTCCCTGTAGCATCTGGCATAGATTCATACATCGTACACCCCAAATAACCTCACTCTGTCAGCTGGCTTTATTGCATTTGAAGCGTGAGTATATGTGGACATGTATGTTGCTCCTCATGGGTCCAATTTCATCAATCATTCAGTCGAGCCAACAGCGCTCTCACAGATTTATCGACACTTGCTTGCCTACAGTCCTGCTTTAGTTAAGATTCTGTGTAGTGATACCGATTTCAGGTCATAAAATAAAAACTTAAAAAAGTTTTCGAGCCTTCATCTCACTTTTCTTTTTAAATGGAAGAATCTTCGATCTCTTGCTTTCCTCAGGCAAAAAAACCCCCAAAACAATTTGAATCACACTTCACATATTACATATTCACATATTAGAGCGGTATGCATGCTCAACATCTGAGTAGTTTATTACCAGTATGTAAAAGGCAACACAGCATCGAGGAGCCCCACAACTTAGAGCAAGCACCTGATTATGTAACGCAACTTCATTCTCAGTGAAGGTGTCAGTTTTGCACGAATGGAAGCTTGTCCAGGTGTCCTTTCTGGATCAAAAGTGGCAGCAACAGAATGTCAAAAAAAAAACTCTGCTAAAATAATAACTGTTAATGTGAGGTGTTTTGGTGAGAAAACCCTCGCCAACTAGAAATCTGTCTTTATGAAAGCATTCTCCTCAAACCTTTCATCTTAAAAGGCCTTTGCACGCAGGTGTTTTCAGTTACTGGATAATGAGACCTCTGTTGAGACTGAATCTGGGTGGTTTGGGTTCTATAGCATACTGTAGCTGTCAGATACTCCCAATATTTCTGACTCAGAATCACACCTAGGAGGCTGACGTGAAGCTTTTTTCCCCCCCTTTCTTTCTCCCACTTGCCTGCTCATTATTACTGTGTGAACGCTAACAAAACAAAAAGGGAGAGTTGTCAATCAAGCACATCCACCCACTGCTAAGAGGAGGCCTAATCAGGCAAATAAATGAAAACACCTGTGTGGGTGAACCACAGTGTGACAATGCAAATTATTATTAACATCATACAGACCTGAGAAGCATTTCATTCTCTAGTGTTTTGACCACAGGGCAGATTAGCAGCGTTCACTACATAGAGAGAGGTTAAGTTTAGTTTCAC